>NC_136057.1:1749221258-1750593420 GCF_964261635.1 Lissotriton helveticus | reverse complement strand
AAACCTCCAGGGGAATGTGGGCTTCATTGGACAAATTCCTGGACCCCTATGAACCCCCATGAACAGAGCTAGCAAAAGGGACCAAAGGGCCCCACACAACACCGCCACGAGATCACAACACAAACTCGAAGGGCGCAGACTTCTGGCACACTAAGGCTTCTTCTCTCCTCTTATTCTCTATCCTTTCCCCTTTCACTCTTTCCTATTCTCTTAACGGGGCAGTGGGTGGGGGGGCAACCAACCATATATAATGTGTAACTGTATTCCTAAAAAGCACAGCCAGTGTGGGCTGCCACCCTGTAACGATAAAGAGTTGATGATTATATGTATACAAAAATCAATAAAAATATGTTGAAATAAAAAAAAAAGCTAATGCTTACACTGCGTACATACCATGCACACATCAGGGCACGAAACCAACAAAGAAAAATGCTGTCGGTAGGTTCATGTAAACTACTATTGGCCACATGGCGGAGGTATCACCCAGCCATGCCATAGTTGCCCAAGCAACATCACTTTTACTCCTACCATCAGAATTAGGTTAATCTGGGTTTCTTCTGCTGGCACGAAGTGGGGGCCTCTATCCGCGGGCCAGCAGCACAAAGCCCACACAGGCCTTGGTACCCCTGCACTCCTATTACAGGAAGTATGGTGCATGTGGCCTCTGTATAAAGGGCCCAGGACCTTTGTTGAAGTTTAGCCCATAATAGAAGAGCCCAGTGTAAAGAGCCCCACCGGCTGCAACCGGGACTGCGGTGGGCAGAGCTTGGGGTGGCTCTACCTTGAGTACTTGGCTCCAGCTCCCAATACCTGATTCCTCGCTGCAATAGGGCCTGCAGTGTGAGGAGTTCCTGGATCCAACACTGCCGGTAGCAGTTGTGCAAAGAAAACCCTCTCCAGCCCTCTGGCCCCTCCCCGGCGGGGTGAAGTTTGTCAGAGGTGCCTCTAATTACCGCAGGGATTCTTTTTTGCTAGTGTGGCCCTCCGGCACCTTTGTTCCGATGCAGCCCAGGCTGCGCTGGGATTGGCTCTTCCTCGGGCTGGCCCCGCCCTCGGGAGGTGTTGCTCAGAAATGTGGAGGTTCTGGCCAGGGCTTTCTTGGCCTTCTTTGTTAGGGGCCACATGCACCCGCGTGTATGGAGGGGGAAAGCACTTCCTTATCAGCCAGCTCTGCCTTCCCGCTGCCCTCAACACTGGCAGCCCTGCATCGCTCAGTTCGCACTGGAAGTAGGCTCGTACCATGCCCCGGTCCCAAGTCTGGAGTGCTTCTTGAGACGAGGAGGCACTCTCCTCACACTTGTGCCTCCAATAATGTGCTCCACACACGCTTACTGAATCAGAGGTGGAATAACACAGTGCTCGCCATGCGCTGTTGAGCCAAATAATACTAGGACAGTCGAGTCCTTTCTCTGCTGGAGCAACCACTGCAGGCCGTCCTACCTCATACAAGCAGGGCAGCAATCCTCACACAGCTTTTCAAGCTCTCCCCCCAGGCAGGTTAGCTGCTTTTTAGATCTGGCATGGATCTTTCCATGAAGTCTTTTATCTCCCTGAGACTACCAACAGGAGGCAAGCACTAACAAGCCGTTGCGAATTTCCTTCCCAAGCAGGATACCACAGCAGGGTGAAAAGAGTCAGTCCTTTTCCTCCACCACAGACAGAAGCAGCACCTGTAGGCCAACCCACCCCTCACTCAGAAAAGGCAGTGCTCCTTACACAGTCCTTCCGCTCTTCTTCTTGGCAGAGTCCTCTTGTTCCTCGAAGTAATCTAAAGTCCTGGGGTTTTAGGTGGAATACTTGTACCACATTTTTTCATTGTTCTCTTTGCTGTAAGGGTCTCTGAACCCTGTCCAAACCAGTCCTGCCCTTCCTGGTGCCGCATAACCACAGGGAGTGTAGACAACATTGTGAAAAAGAGACACATCCTATTCAGGTGCAAGGGAACCTCCCCCCAACTCTAAATGCAGACCAGGTCTATTCAGTCCAACGATGAGTCACCGAGGCAATGCAGTACACCCCTTATTGACTGTCTAGAGTGAATGCACATCCCCAGCTCCTGTCACTCTAACAGCATACACTGAATACGCAAACAGTCAGAGGCACACAGGATGGTAATGTAAGGAAATGCTCACTTTCTGAAAGTGGCATTTTCAAGGCACCTTTACCAAAATATGCATGAATAAATTCGGAGAGCCAAAACGCCATTTCTCTCTCTTGTCCCTATAGAAAGTTATACATGTAAGATGTTAAAAAAAGAGCTCTCGTGTTAGCCTATGGTAAAAATAGCTTTTCAAGTAGTTAAAAACGAAATGGGCAGTATTTCACTATCAGGACATGTTACACATAGCAGTACTTGTCCTACCTTTCACATGCACTGCACCCTGCCCTTGGGGGTACCTCGGTCCTACCGTAGGGGTGCCTCACATGTAAGGAAAGGGATGGTTTGGGCCTGGCAAGTGGGGGCACTTGTCAGGGCAACATGGCAGTTTACAACTGCATGCACAGACACTGCAGTGGCAGGTCTGAGATAGATTTACAGGGCTACTCATGTGGGTGGCACTACCAGTGCTACAAGCCCACTAGTAGCATTTGATTTACAGGCCCTGGCACACATTTTGCCCTTTACTAGGGACTTACCAGTAAATCAAATATGCCAATTATGGATAATCAATCATATCCTAATTTATACAGAGAGCATATGCACTTTAGCACTGATTAGCAGGGGTAAAGTGCCCAGAATCCTATAGCCAACAAAAACATGGTCAGAAAACTAGGGGGCAAAAGGCAAAAAGTCTGGGGATAAACCTGTCAAAAGGGCCAGGTCTAGCAATGAGTATTTGTGAAGAGCGAGCAACTAGCCAATAATGGGGGCCAATGAGCTAAAGCTGGAGGAGCAGACAAGAAGTTTTTATGAAATAGCCAAGTCCCCTATGAAATTTATGGTAGTCAGATTCTTGTCCAAGATAGAGGGCGAGTATTCCACAGACAGGTGGCCAAATAGGAAATGGCTCACCCCTAATTTGAGAATAAGAAATTTGAGGGACTGGTGCCAAATAAGCATCAGAAGAGTGACTCATTCAATTAGAGGTATACTGGTTGATTCTTAATTGGAAGCAAACTGGGCCCGATTATGTTGGGCTTTGTGACAGATGTATGAGGCCTTAAAGGTTGTGCTGTTCTACAGGCAGCCAGTGAAGTGATCTGAGATACAGAGAAATGGGACAGTGTGGTGGAAGGCCTAATAACAGCCTGGCTGAAAGTTTTTGAATCAGTTCATTTTATTAGGTATTTGCAAACCAATGTACAGAGTTGCAATGGTCAATATATGATAAAATAATAGCTTAGACCACCATGTGACCAGAGCCCTGTGGAAGAAATAGTACTGTCTTCTGTAGCACACATAGACAGTCAAAGCAACATGAAGTTAGGGCATTAATTAACTTCTGAAACATCAGAAAGACATACAGGATAACTCCTAAGTTCTTTGCACAGTATTCAGGAGAAGGGGTTTCACCCGGTTCGGAAGGTCTCAATGAAAGGGACTAGATTAGAGATACACCCAAAGCACCATGGTCAACAAGCATGTGTGGAAATTTATGGCAGAAGCAGAGTACTGATCAGCAAAGTACACAACTTTTCATTTGTTGCCTGCGTAAAAAATAAAAGGGAAACCAAAACCCCAATCAGATCAGCCAGGGAAGTGAACATTACAAGGAGTTGGGCTCAGTGAGGAGCATTTTGCTACACTACAAAACCAAGGGCTTATGGCATGAGTGGAAAGTAGAGCTGAATGAAGTCATGAAGAGTGATTGAAAGCAGTGTTGGACCTGGCCCCTTTTGCAGGGTTAACCCTGGCTTTTTGTCTTATGTTGCTGAAACTGTTTTTGTTGGCATTGTGCACATTCTCCCTGCTAACCAGTGGTAAAGTGTTTATACTCCCTCCCAAAAACATGGTACAATTCTACTTCACCTGATTTGTACATTTAATTAACTTGTAAGTCCCTAGTGAATGGTACTACCTGTACCCAGGGTATGTAAATTAAATGCTATTGGTGGGAAGCAGCACTCATTGTTGCACCCACTACGGTAGGCTTTTAAAAATATATCACAGGTGTGCCACTGAAGCCTGTAAGTGCTATTTTAGATTGCCATTTTCACCTGGCAAGATAAACCTTTTGCCAGGCCTAAACCTACATTTTTAATACTTGTAGGTCACTCCTAACAACATGTGTGCTCAGATTTTAGATGTCCTTGCAGTAAATAGGGAGCAGATAGAAATATGCTGATTGCACTCAAATGGATTTTATAATAAAAAACCCTCCTTAATGGTAAAGTCAAAGTTTTCAGAATCAGATGCGGGGGTAGGACAGGAAGTCCCCTCACACAAAGGCTAGCACCAGGTATAAATATACAAAAAAAATTGAAAATAAAGAATTTTCTTTTAGGTAATAATGAAGAAAGCAACCCCTAGCAATGCTGGTAGGTTTGTCTTGTTATTAACGTAAATAGCAAGACAAACCTACCAGCATTGATAGTGGTTGCTTTCTTCATTATTACCTAAATTAATTTCTTTGTTTTCCATTGTTTTCTTTTTTGATTCACCATATGTCATGTCTTTATCAAGGGCTTCGTATTTTCTCACAGTGCCTTCTTATGCCTGTTGTAAAATGTCAGCCTGTGACTATCATTCACTGTTCATGTTATGTTTCCTGACAGGAAACTCCTACTTCCTGCTGCATGGAAAGTTATGACTGCAATATCAACCTATGTTAGGAGTTCATAAATGAACCACATTAAAGCAGAATTCCAAAGCCAGACCCTGTCATAACATGGTCCTCTTCACCCTCATCAATTTCTACTTATCGTCCCCCCTTACTCACCACCCTTACATCTTATGAACACTGTGTTTTTTTTGGTGCCTCCTCTTCTGAGTTCTTCTTTTCTGAACCCCTTCCTCTATGTCAAACTTAACAATAGCCTCGCAGTAGCTTCATTAGTGTTCATACTCTGCATTGTTCTCTAAAAACGGAGGAGCGCCACTGGCAGAACTAAGCCTTGACAAAAAAACGTATATAATTAAACAGCTATTGTCATAATGCCAGAAGATTCCCTACAGCTTTAACAAGCGTTCTAGAGAGCTTTATTGTGAGATACCTGCCCATCATCGGAGTCATGCATTCCAAACCAAATGCTGAATTTATTCTGCAGGGCCATTAACCCCTTCTACGCTCATGACGAGCTCAGCTCGTCATGGGCGTAACCTGCGCTACCCGGATGACGAGCTGAGCTAGTCACGTAACGCGGGTTTTTTAAAATCGCAGCGCGCAGCTGGAAAACCGCTAGCGCGCATGCGGTTAAGAGAGTTAAATTAAGGGATGTTTTTGGTGACAGACTAAACATCCCAGTATAACTTGAGTTTATGGCCTCCTTTTTTTCCAGGCGTATATTAACTGCAAAACAGGGACTACAGAGGAAACAAAAAAACACTATCTATGTTTCTCCAGACACAGTAAAGTAGGTGGTGGGGACATAAAGCAACAAGAACTATGGGCCACATGTATCAAATTTGGAAATAGCAATTACCTAATTGCGATTTTCTGCGAATAGCAGTTACGTAATTGATATTCCCAATCTATGAAACTCCATGAGTTTCCTATAGTGATTCCTAGTGGGTCACAAATCGACCTACTTCATGAATATTAATTAGGTAGCTCGCAATTTGTGACCCATTGGGAATCGCTAAAATCACAGGGATGGTGGCCTGCTGGGGTCAGCAGACCACCATGTCTGTGAGTGCTTTTAAATAAAGCTATCTTTTAATTTTTTTATTGCAGCCCGTTTTCCTTAAAGGAAAGCGGATTGCATTTAAAAAAGAAAAATGAAAAGTTTTCTTTTAATTTTTTAAGAGCAGGCAGTGGTCCGTGGGACTACTCGCTGCTCTTATAAACGTTTTTGCTACCATCCCCGAGGGGGAAGGGTTCCCTTGTGAATGGGTCCCTTCACATTTGCGAATGGGTTATAACCTACTTGAAGTGGGTGGTAAAATGCGAATGTTTAGTGGTCACATTCCGGTCACAAAGTATTCCTACTTACTGATGTGATTCGGTATTAGGAAGGAACGCCCGAAACACGACCCTTCCTTATAGTGAATTGCTAACCCATTTTGTGATTCAGCAATATATAGGGTTTGGTACATTGGAAAAGCCTATTTTTCCTGTCGCAAACGGCACGATTCTGCGAATCAGGCCATTTGTGACATTAAAAAAGGTACATACATGTGGCCCTTAGTGACGTGGAGGAATGTTTTCTCACAAAAAATGCACATCATCCATTTTTAAAAAGCCTTTACAACATCCAGGTATTTGGCGCGCATAAATATACTACTTGGCGGACACACATTTTGCACCAAAAATGTGCTCCTAAATTCTACTTTTGTTCTGAAAAGTTTGAAATGCAGATCATATTTATTTTTGCTCATTTTTCCTGATCCATCAAATATTGATCTGCACCAGAAATAAAAATCCTGATGAAGGACCAAATTTAGGCAATTTCACTTTAAAGATTTTGGGGGCCCAGGCAAAACCTATTTCAGAAGGGGCGGCTACTCCGTGAGAGCGAAGGAGCATTGCCCCACTAACCAAAATGCCCCCTAGAAGGGAGGAAGGTGGGCTGCCAGGCAGTTCATTTCAAAGTGCGCATGTCCCTTTGGTTGGCTGTTTTTGCGACAGCTACCCAACATGCGTACTTTGAAATCTCTGACCCAGCTGTCTTAAGACAGCTGGATTAGAGTAAGTACAGGCCTCCTGTGCCCTCAGGAGCGCCGAGAGCTGCTTCTCCCGCCAATGCTGAGGCTGCTCTAATGCATCATGAGTGCAGCGCCAGGATGGGTTAAGGCACTTTGCTGGGACCCGCGCTGAACACCGGGCTGCAGGAGGAAGACGTACAGTGCGGAGAAGAACGTGTCACAGGTACGTGGATTTTAATTTTTTTTACCCGCCACCCATTTGCCCGCACACCACTCCCTATAGATGCCAGCCACCACTGTATTCGAGGGGCCCTGTAGGAGCAAATATGATTTATATTACCCATTTCCTACTAATTCAAACCTGCATGATGCCAAACAATACTAAATTAAATGTTAAACTTTAACAGAGTCACACAAAAAAAGTCTTGCTCAGGACTCCAAAAATCCTTAAATTGACAAGTCAATTGAAAGAGTCAGTGCCCGAGGTAGGCAGAAAGAGAGAGAGATATGGATAGGAAATCAGATAAACTGAGGTCAAACAATAAACGGACTTTCCTAGGGGCGCCCTTGGAAGGTGAGGGCTCTAGGCAGTTGCTCACTTTGAGAGATTTGGGAATCCACTTGTGAAGAGAACAGATTTATACTGGTTTCTGATGGGAATTCTCCGATCAGGAGCAATCTAACTTCGAACAGACCGAAGGGGTGTAAAACTCACTTTCGTTTTCTATTCAATTAAACACTGATGAATGTCGAAGTTAATCAGATTCACAGTCAGGCATGCTCGCCCTGTGCGTCTCCTGATGGACTGAAAAGCTTTTCATGGCAGTGTACGCCTTCAGCCACGCAGCAAAATCAAAATGAAAACAACAGCTTTGCTCAGAATTAAAGGCTGATGTCATTCTAATCAGTTTATTGTGCCAGCATTCGTCTGTTTGCTCTCAAAGTGCGTAAATTAAATTGTTTCCACAGCGAACCAAAATTC
Source organism: Lissotriton helveticus (assembly GCF_964261635.1). Classification (NCBI taxonomy): domain Eukaryota; kingdom Metazoa; phylum Chordata; class Amphibia; order Caudata; family Salamandridae; genus Lissotriton; species Lissotriton helveticus. The sequence goes on along the minus strand of NC_136057.1, from coordinate 1,750,585,693 downwards.
GCGCAATAATCAGACCACGCAGTGTGTAAGCGTAAAAGGCCATTTATTAGACCAGGCTGCGTAATCTTACATAACAATAACATCAACAGAGTAAATAACATCAAACCCCAACTCATACTTCACTTCTCATACACTTCACCCGTTCCACCTCATCACAACCACTACATGCCCCATACCGTACCTCATTCATATCCACCAATCACCTGTCATCCTGCCCGATCCTTGTGTCCTTCCAGTCATGCCTCTATCCGCCATTCGAACTCCCCCCCCCAAGGGATGGGTGTGCCCGCACTTGACCCCCCTGTCCCTTCAAAGTACCGCCTAGCGCAGCTCTGGCCTAAACTGGCACGCCATAATCCAACCCTAACCGCACCCCAACTGCAGGGTGGGTGGGAGGCCTTTCGCTAACCCTCCCGATGGTGCCAGGCGCAGGAAGAGGAAGTTCCCTTCCTCCCCCGCGCCTTATACCCACCCCCTAGCTCCTCCCCTTCCCCTGCCTGCCCTATCCAATGCGCGAATGACCCCGGGGGAAGACTAGCCTGCGACTGTGCTTCCCCCGGGGCCCGGCAGTGTCTCGAGGAAGAACCGTTTCAGGCAGAGCATTACATCATTTCGATTCAAAAACTACTGTCCGTGTTCACCGGGATTAACATTATGAAAGCAGCTCCTGGCATTGTTTTCAGGTGCAGAGTTCGTTAAAGGAGTATGGCTCAGTTTAGACATGTGGAATTAGTAGCCATCGCACCAACTTTCTCAGGGCAGGCGTATTTGTTTTACCAAGGCTTGTTTCAGTGGCATAGCTAACCCTGTGAACAGTGGCGTAGCTGCCCGTGACGTTCGATTGAAAAGCAGGGGGAAGGGGTTGGGAGAGGGTTTGGGAGGAACGTCCGCCCTGAGACTGCATGTAAGAGTGGGTGGTGGGGGGAGGGGGAGAGATGTCCGCCCGAGACTACATGTAAGGGTAGGGGAAGGACCCCAAAACGCATTCCTCCCGGGGCGGACCAATGCCCCCCCCCGCCCACGCTTGCTTCGCCACTGTGTTTAACTTGTCTGTGCCATACTAGAAGGGCACGAGTCGGTGGTCCGCGGGTGTAGGCATCCATTTACCATTTTCACAGGGTGGACGACGTCCACCCTGCCAAGAAGTTGGGCCCCACTGAAAAATATGCTGAAATCGTCCTGATGTAATTTGCAAACACCAGTACACATTCAGCAGGCCTACACATTGTTGTCTGCTTTCCATCTGCAACACAGTGCAGGCGGAGACGGATGGGGCTTTCTTATTTACTTATTAATGTATGCAATTTAATGTAGTGCAGACTTTAACAAAAGGTGTCAGAGCGCTTTACAATTGAATCAAGTGTGTTACATGAGAAGATTTACAAGCTTACATGTTACAGATAAAACCGTGAAAGTCGAAAAAGTAAAAAGCAATCAGAGGTGGCAATCTCAGCAACAAACCTAAGCAAAACAAATGATTAGGTTAGCACAGGCATAGAAAACATATTTACAACATTGTAATAACTTGGAACCAGCCGCGGCCGGCAGTGGGAGTACCTGCAGTGCGGTGACGTGGGGAGGGGGAGGGGCAGGGTGGGAAGTTGTAATGTATGGATTACGGAGCTTCCCAGGTAAGTAAACATTTAAATAAATAAAACAAATTTCGTTGAGTGCACGGCATCCCCAAATGCGATGCAGTGCGCGCAACAAAATTCGTGAAGGTCTAGAACCCCAAGAGATTTTAAGCTTATTCGTCAGGTATCGAGGGGAGAAAGTGTGCAGGGCTTTGTGGGTGATACAGGTGGTGTTGTAGAATGACCTTGCTTCAATGGGAAGCCAGAGAGCAGTATTGGTGTGATGTGATCATTTCTTATGGCCACAAAAACAAAACGAGCCGCTGAATGGAGTAAGGATTTAAGAGGGGAAAGGTGGGATTCGGGGAGGCCAGCAATGAGAGAATTGTAATAGTCCAGTCTAGAAAGAACCAGAGATTGGATCAAGGTTTTAAGGTCTTGCTCCGGAATGAGACGTTGAATCCCCCAGAGAAGGCGCAATTGGTAATGTGCATTCTTTGCAATGGAATTGATGTGGGAGTGTAAATTATGTAGTTTGTCTAGAATGACACCGCGAGATTTAGCGTTGTTGACAACAATAGGTTTGTTGTTGAGTAAATTCAGCTTATCCATCCAAGATTGAACAGGGCCAGGAGAGAGTGAGTTGAAAGATGGGGGAATTCAGTTTTGGAAGGATTCAGAATGAGTTGATGAGCTGACATCCAGTTTTGGATAGAGTTGAGAGTAGTGTTGAGGATTGAGATGTCGTGTGCAGAAGACACCTCAAGGTAGATTTGGGTGTCATCAGCATAGAGGTGGTAACGGATCCCAGATTTACTAAGAAGATTCCTCAAAGGTTCCAAATAAAGATTGAACAGAGTGGGAGCAAGATAGGGACTCTTTGACCTACCGTCACTAAATACAAAAGGCAGTTTGATATTTTAATCACTTGAGATCTATCCGAGAGGAATGAAGCAAACCATTTAAGCACTGTGCCTTCCATGCCTGTTATCTGTTTTAAGGTGTTCAAGAGAGTGTTGTGATTAACTGTGTCAAAGGCTGCAGAAAGGTCTAGAAGAATCAGAAGACAAGACTCCCCCATCATCGATCACTTGCAGCAGGGCTGTTTCAGTGCTGCAGTCCTGCATGAAGCCAGATTGGAACTCGCCAAGAAGATTGTTATCCTTGATATGTATGGAAAGTTGTTTCGCTACACATCTTTCTGTGATTTTTCGCAAGGAAAGGGAGGTTGGTGATGGAGCGGAAGTTGTTGAGGTCATTCACATTAGCGGAGGGTTTTTTAAGAAGTGGGGTATCCTGACCTGTTTTAAGGGCAACAGGAATGGAGCCTTAGCTGAGGAAGAGGTTAAGTAGATTGGTCCAATAGGAAAGAGTGTGGGTGTGGAAGTCAATAGCGATGTCACTAGGGATTGGGTCGAAAGAGTGGTTAGAGGGTTTTGTTAAGAGAATGCTTTTAAGGAGGGCATCTTCAGAAATTACGTCAAAGTTCTGCCAAATGACTAAGGATTTCCGCTCCTCTAGGGGGATAGGGTGAGCGACCCGATCCACCAGTAATTTTACTTTTTCATCAAACAATAAAGCAAATTCTGCTGCTTTCTTTGGAGGATCGTCAGGCTTGATGGCTGAGGGAGAGAAATTTGTATTTTTGATGAGGTCAAAAAGTTTTTGGGGTCTGTTTTTGGCTGAGTCAAGGGGATTCTGGAGTGTGATGCTTTTTCAAGTAAGATGTCTTTGTGGTATTTTGATCTTGAAGAACGTAGATTGGCGTGAATAGTGGTGGATGGAGAATGTCTCAATTTTTTCTCCAGGCATCTCAAGTTCTTCCTTTCTTCATGACGGGATTTATTGAACTATGGTGCAGAAGGAATAGGGCTTTTCTTTTTACTTTGAAGTGGAGCAACATAATCAATTTCAACTGCAAGACTGTAGAGGCATTGGGAGGTAAGATCATTGCCATCAGAATTGGGATCTAACATTGGAAGAGATAGCATAGCAGAATTGCACATTTTTGGTGTTACGGAACTAAGTAGTAATCGTTTTAGGTTGGGCAAGAGCTACAGAGTGAGATATGTGTGGAGAGAAGGGGATAAGAAAGTGGTCAGACCGGTCTACATAAATAGGGTCAGCAATAGTTAGCATATCTGCTTTGGATATAACAAGGTCAAGGATTGAGCCCGTAGAGTGTGTTGGTTCAGTGCAGTGTTCTATAAGATCATTAGCTGAGAGAAAAGTGGCATGTGTTCGTCACTTTGATAGTACTGTTCGTTGGCGAAGTCGGTGAATTCGTCCAAGAAGGAGGAGCTGTCACCAGGCGGGTGATGAATGGCATGAAATCTGCAAGGGGGGCAGTGTTGCACTTGAAACTCCAGAGAAAGGCATTCAAATGTATGGAAGGAGCTGTTGGGGAAAACAGTTCAGACTCCTGCTGGGCCCAGAAGCCTTCGTCTGACATTTGACCTCTGAGTTTGAAGCGGAGCAAATATGACAAGATAAATGCAGAATTTAAAACCATCTTTATTTAATGCTTTGACTTTCAGACCCACCTAAAATCGGCTCATGGACAGAGCGTGTCAGTAAGCAAGTCCCTTGAGGTCTGTAGAAGTCACAAAGCTGAAGTGCAAGTGGAAAGAAATGAGACATAAGGTGACTGCGCCTGAGAGTTAAGTGCCTACAATATCGAGGACCCAATATTGTTACCTACATATCAACTACCAAATTATAATGAAGCTAAGTATACATAGGTTAGTTTAGGTTTACTTGACTTAACTCCACAGATATGTACCTTGCTATATATACCTTCAAGGTACGTGGATGTGGAGTTAAGGCTTGCAAATCTATACACACATGTATGTACCTTCGTGAAATTGTAATATTTTGACAACGATATTTTTTGTAAGATGAGATGCACCAGATATGGCAGTTTCATCGTTTGGGACACACGTTCTGCACTAAAAGTGCCCCAGTATAATGGGGAAAAAACAACAGCAACGCCTGAGAAAATAATAGACCACAATTAGCAGTAAACAACAAAGACATTACAATAAGAAATGTAACTCAAAAACTTTAAATAACCGAAATATGCATATTAGAAAATACTGAATAAAATAAATGAAATGCATAAAATCCCTTCACACATTTACATATATATTTTTAAAAATGTGATAATGCAATCAAACCAAGTTGGAGTTTGATTTGCTGGCACAGCTGCAAACAGATCATTGGGGTTGTAGATTGCATACATTTATAGGACATGGACTGGAGTATGTGATCAGTGTGTTTTTTGTTCTGTTGGCTGTCTTAGTATATGACATCTCTGTGTGCTGTTGTATTTTTCATAGCTCTCGGCCCTACATAAATGTCAACTTGCATGTACTACAATCCTCCTAAGGAACATTGGCATATTGTTTAGAATGTTCAGTATTTGCCAACCAATCAGAAAAGAGAGAATGTGTCGACTCACTTCTAGTGTGTCACCGCATTCTATGGTTGCTGAGGTGCCCTGAACAATGAGCCGGCTGGGAGAGTTGTTCCTCCTCCACTGGCCTGCTATAGAGCAGCAGGAGGCAGCAGCTGCCAGGGAAACCTTTAACTAGGGGAGGAGATGGCAACTGCTGTGGTTCCCAAGAGCCCTGTGGGATTCCTGGAGGGGGCATTGGAGTTCAGGATGTGCTCCCCAGGAGGAAGGGGCACCCATCCAGATTTCTTTGAGGATCTTATGCTGCATAGGGAAGCCGCTGAAGGACGAGAGTACGGTAGCTGTCCCGGGATCTTCGAGGAGGTTGTGGCACGTCATATGGCTGCTGATGGTGGAGGATGCAGGAGCTGCCCTGGTATGCTACAGGTGGAGGAAGAGCCCTTAACTGGTGCTGAAGGTGGAACTGCTGTACACCTCCCTGAGGAAAAAAGCATGCACCGGGTAGCCACTGATGGTGCAGGAGACAGCATATGTCCAGGGATCCATGAGGAAGTGGCTGTGCGTCAGACGGTCACGAATGGATGCAGAAGCTGCCCTGGTATACTTGAGGTGGAGTCAGAGTTCCAGATGAATCATGAAGGGTTAGGCAGCATACTTGTGGCGGAGATGATAGCTCGTCAAGTGGCTTCCCACTGCTGCAGCAGCCCTGGAAACCTTGAAGAAGTTGTGGTGCACAAGCTGGCCACTGATATTGCAGGTTGCAGCAGCTGCCCTCCAATCCTGGAGATGCAGGAGCTTCAACTCTCGCCTGCCGACAGCGCCGAATGTAGCAGCTGCCCAGGGATCCTGGAGCCGATGCTGGCACAGCGGATGGTTGCCGATAGGGCAGGATGCAGCAGCTGCCCAGGGTTCTTTGAGGTGAGGTCAGTGCGGCAGATGCCTTCTGAAGCAGGTGACAGCGTCAAGGAGGAGATCCGGATGCCGCAGATGTCCTATGAGGGTCGAGCCAGCACTGGCTTCCAAGGGATGATGGATGACAAAGCGATGCACCTTGTGGTCAGTAGTGGCAAAGCAGGCAGTAGCTGCATGGAAATCCTCTGTGAAGACAGCCACAGCCATGGGGAGGGCAGCCACTACCATGGGATCCAATGCGCTCGCTGGCCACTTATGGCGAAGGAGTCCCGACACGCTTAGAAGGTTTCATGCATTTTCAGATCTGCAATGAGTGGCCAACACGATTAAGAGCACTGATTTCAACAATATAATAAGTATCTGATTACATTCATAAATTTGTACTCTTTCATACTCACCTTTTGCATTGACAAAATAATTTAAAGTACTGTAAAGAAATAATTAAGATACAAAGTACAATGACTTTTAGGGCAAAATTATTAAAATAGAACATTCTTTTATCCAGCGAAGATGGTTTCTTGCTTGGTCTTTTGAGGTGTGTGTTTTAATGAAGTTTCAAAGAGCAAGCTTTCCAACATTCGTTTGGATTAAAACAATTACATTTTCATGTTTTAAACCAAAATTCTTGTGGCGGGAATGGCATTGCTAGGAGTGAAAAATTTGAAATTATATATAATGTATAGTACCAGATACAGCAACTTATATTTGTTTATAATGAGATAGGATTGGGTAAAATCTTCAAATTTACAACTGTGTAAGTTGTGTATTGAAATAAACAGGCACCTACTTAACTACTTATAGGGCCACACCTTTTTTCCAGTTTAAAGCTGTGCTGTAAATGGATTGTAATAATCAATATCAACACCAACAATATCGTGGCATACTAATTTCGAGGACAGAGTATCGAGATACAACAATTTGAAAGCTGAGCGTGTGTAGAGAAGTACAGATTTACTATACTTAACTCCAAGTCTATGTCCCATGAAGATATATATACCATGTGTGTATATATATCTATACTACTATTATAAAGAGAGAACTTGCACCTTTTGGCCAGGTAAATTCGGGAACCACAGCGCCAATCTACACACCCGATACATCTATGAAAATGTCAGGGTGTGTAGATGGTCATAGGCTATATAAATAAAAAAAAATAAGTACATTAAAAAAATTAAGTTTGTAAACAAAGTAGTCCCCTGAAAGTAGCGCCGGCCGGGACCTAGCGCTGGCCGCGACGCGACGTGCGTGATGACGACGAAGGAGGAGGGCCGTGCAGTGACGAGCGGCTGTGCAGTGAGGAGCGGCGGCACAGGTAAGGAAAGGGAAAGTGAGACTGTGTGATGCAGGGGGAGGCAAGAAGGAGGCAGCAGTAAATGAAAATGTCGGAGCGCGAGTGAGTCGGGGCGGGAGGGGGGCGCGAGTGAGTCGGGGCGGGAGGGGGGCGCGAGTGAGTCGGGGCGGGATGGGGGCGTGAGTGAGTCGGGCGGGAGGGAGTCGGTGCGAGAGGGGGTCAGGGCGGGAGCGGGTGTACTGCCCCCAGCCCTTTTCTGCCCCAGGTAACGCTGGGGCGGGCTGCTAGTATATATATATATATATATATATATATATACGCGTCATACCAGAGAGGTCGTGGTGAAATAAAGAAGCACCTACTTTCACAAGCGTGGTCTGTTCCTGTTTTCTGTTCCTCCAGCCCTGAGGGGAAAACGAACTTTGGTTGCAGGATCTGCTTTCATATATCTATCTATCTATCTATCTATCTATCTATCTATCTATCTATCTATCTATCTATCTATCTATCTATCTATCTATCTATCTATCTATCTATCTATCTATCTATCTATCTATATATATATATATATATATTTATATATATATATATATTATATATATATATATATATATATATATATATATATATATATATATATATATATATATATATATATATATATAACAGCAACCTCTTGAGTTAAAGAAGTGAAGAGGCCACAAGGGGGAATGACGGAAAACCTTTTAATTGGGAATAAAACGGGCATAATGCATTTCGGCTTAATTGCCTTCATCAGATGCCACTGTAACAGGATTTAAAACTTGACCCCTGCTTCTTGAACTTGCCTCAGTCACTCCTGTAGATAGGAGTCAGTTGCACCAAAAACGCATTGTCATGTGACCACTGCAGACATGAATGAACTGCAGTCCCCAGAAAGCATTGTTGCTTGGAGAATAGTCCGTTTTGGCGAATGCTGAGTGAAATACGTGAAAGACAAGTAAAAAGAAAGTTCGAATCCGGGGTGTCCAAAGTGGTGCATTCCTGCTTGTTGGTAAACCCACAGGCTTCCTTTGTTCCCCTCACGCTCCAGCCTTGATTTTCAAAGTCCGTCGGGCCATGAGACAGAGATGCAGTGAACCTGTCTCCCTCGTGAAGTCACGAGCTGCGCTGCAGCAGCCAGGCGTCGTCCTGAGGGGAAAACGAACTTTGGTTGCAGGATCTGCTTTCATATATCTATCTATCTATCTATCTATCTATCTATCTATCTATCTATCTATCTATCTATCTATCTATCTATCTATCTATCTATCTATCTATCTATCTATCTATATATATATATATATATATTTATATATATATATATATTTATATATATATATATATTATATATATATATATATATATATATATATATATATATATATATATATATATATATATATATATATATATATATATATATATATATATATATATATCCAAAACTCCAAAACACCAGCCGGTAGCACTCGCGGGCGGGTGCACGCCAAATGTGTGTGTGCCCGTTATGAAATATCGGCTCCACAAATCCAAGGACATTTAATCCAAAAGGAAAGCAGCACTCGCAGGGGGTAGTTCCAAATCAGTTTATTCGTGGTGGAACTAAACAGCAACGACGCGTTTCGCCGTAGGGCTTTGTCATTCGGCTGAATGTACAATTTAGTCGGCATGCCATGTAACAAAAGTGGACCTTACAACTGATATCTTGTAGCAATATATGCGCAGGTAATAATGATGTATATCGTTCCAACATGGCAGCCGTTCAAGACTAAGATCTTGTAGTCCTACCTTGCTCTTGATTGTATCATGACGTCCTTTTAAGATTATGCGAGTCCATGCTTTTTGCACAACTTGACAAAGCCCTACGGCGAAACGCGTCGTTGCTGTTTAGTTCCACCACGAATAAACTGATTTGGAACTACCCCCTGCGAGTGCTGCTTTCCTTTTGGATTAAATGTCCTTGGATTTGTGGAGCCGATATATATATATATATATATATATATATATATATATATATATATAATCCACTGAAAAAAACATAGGTTTTAGGGGTGTTATAGTTAGCTGGACATTTCACTCGTACAAAACCATTGAAATTCCTCCGTTATGGTTAGTTGTACTAAGTATAACTCGCGCACCTGCAACCCACTGATGATGATGTCAAATATTACATTACTCATGACATGGTCAGTCACATCACTGATGACATCTCAAATGACATCACTGATGACATCATCCTGTGAATGTGGTTTGGTTCGATATTTAAATATGTATTATATATATAGCCATCTGCATTAAAGAATGAGTGGATGTGTAAGTGTCTGGATGGAGGATTTAGTAGCACTGTGATTGACTGTTTAAGTGACTTGTTTAAAGTGTCTCACTAAATATATGGGATAGTGATTAAACAGTGTGAATACCTGTATCACTCTATCTCTTGTTGTGTAAACTACTACATACGTTGGTTACTAGCTATGTGAAAGTCTATATTAGCTATTAATTAGTTAAGTGAGTATTTGTACGGGATAGTGAATGTGTGTGTGGTTGAGTGGGAGGGGTTTGACTGTCCAAAGATGTGTAAATAGTTGATTTATTAGGTATATAAGGTTAAGACTGTATGTGGAAACAGTTATTTGGGTGAGTGACTCTCTTTATGGGTGTGCCAGGAGGCGCATTTGCAGAGTGATGCTGGCAGGGGGCCTGGCCTCCGGCACGATGCCGGTCTTTTTCTTTTTTTGTTTTAAGAAGGGGGGCAGTCTGGCCCCCCTTCTTTTCCTAATATTTTGGCCCTGGGGACCCTATCCCCCAGGGAGTGCCCCCTATTTTTTTTTATTAAAAAGTCAGTAAGGGGGCCGCGTTGCCCCCCTCCAGAGGCCATAATCGGCCCTGGAGACTCCATCCCCCGGGATCAGCCTTTATTTATTTATTTTAAAAATTACATTTTGAGGAGGGGGCGCGTGGCCCCCCTATTCACACTTTGCCCCGGGGTAAGGCGTCCCCGAAGCAGTGTGGGGGGATTGCCCCCCTCCACACTAGTTTTAGAAATGCCCCCGGGATTTGGCCCCCCCGGGGGCTAATTGGCATTGAAGCGTGGGAGCCTGCACTTCGTTTTTTTTCCTCATCGGCAGGATCCACGCATCCTGCGCGGATTTTGCCGATTTAAAAAAACAATAATAATTTTGTCTTTGGGGGTCCTTGTGGGACCCTCTGAGCAGGCCTCATTATCTTAGGAACTACTGAGCGGATTTACACCATTTAAGCAAAAGGCATGAGTCTGCACTAAGGACTACCTCTTTGCCAAATTTGGTGTAAATCCGTTCAGCAGTTCGGGCTGTAGCTGCGTCAAAAAGTCCTATGGAAAATTGCATGGGGAAAACACGTTTTGGGACCCCACTTTTTTCTCAATCCCCGCTACACGAATCACCCCGAGATTTTCAGGATAGGAGCGGACCGGGGCTGATAATTAATTTTGAAAATTTCGCGAAGATTCATCAACCGGCGCCATAGTTATTCCAAGTAGAATGTTGCAGATTTCCTATGGAAAATAGGTCCTAACTATAAATACCTACTGGCGACCGCCAGTAGGTAATATATATATATATATATATATATATATATATATATATATATATATATATATATATATATATATATATATATATATTCCGTAGCATTCTCCTTCCCTCGAAGTAGAAGAGGCGGCACAGCGGGGATATGTGAAAACCATTTTTTTCATTCAATCTGGCATGACGCATTTCGGATTGCTTCCTTCTTCAGATGCCTTTATGTTGAAATAGTTCCACTGGTGCAAACAGTTTCTGTCTCTAGCTCAATCACTGAAGTAGTGTTGAGGGTGTCTGTAAAACATGGCACGGATTCACCATGGCTCCCATGTTTTGGACTGCATTACCCAGCATGCATTGGTTCAAACTTGCTGGTTTGGTGGTCCGTTTCCTCGGCTTACACTTCATTTTCCCATCGTGAAGTCGAGTGGCGATGTCAGCAGATAGAAACTTTTGCGCTTGTACGGGGAAAACGGAGTTCACTTCCCTCACTCCCAAGCCTCGCAGTTCCATTGGCACGCAGAGTCGGGGACTTCGATAAGGTAAGGAGGCCCCTCCATGAAGTATGAATTGTCCTTGACAACGTTGCCTCTGCAGCCTCGGTAGTGCGAGGCGGTCCGGGTTCTCTCATTAACACCCTTACATCAGACACTTGCTGGGAGGGCCATCCTCGCGTGTTAATGAGACCACGCAACATATTCGGTAGCATTCTCCTTCCCTCGAAGTAGAAGAGGCGGCACAGCGGGGATATGTAAAAACCATTTTATTCATTCAATCTGGCATGACGCGTTTCGGATTGCTTTCTTCTTCAGATGCCTTTATGTTGAAATAGTTCTACTGGTGCAAACAGTTTCTGTCTCTAGCTCAATCACTGAAGTAGTGTTGAGGGTGTCTGTAAAACATGACACGGATTCACCAAGGCTCCCATGTTTTGGACTGCATTACCCAGCATGCATTGGTTCAAACTTGCTGGTTTGGTGGTCCGTTTCCTCGGCTTACACTTCATTTTCCCATCGTGAAGCCGAGTGGCGATGTCAGCAGATAGAAACTTTTGCGCTTGTACGGGGAAAACGGAGTTCACTTCCCTCACTCCCAAGCCTCGCAGTTCCATCGGCACACAGAGTCGGGGACTTCGATAAGGTAAGGAGGCCCCTCCATGAAGTATGAATTGTCCTTGACAACGTTGCCTCTGCAGCCTCCGTAGTGCGAGGCGGTCCGGGTTCTCTCATTAACACCCTTACATCAGACAGTTTCTGGGAGGGCCATCCTCGCGTGTTAATGAGACCACGTAACATATTCCGTAGCATTCTCCTTCCCTCGAAGTAGAAGAGGCGGCACAGCAGGGATATGTGAAAAACATTTTATTCATTCAATCTGGCATGACGCGTTTCGGATTGCTTCCTTCTTCAGATGCCTTTATGTTGAAATAGTTCCACTGGTGTATATATATATATATATATATTCGAGCAGCTTCTGTCTCTCCAATGCGGCACACAGAAATCACGGACCACCAAGCAGCTTCGAGTAAATTGGCAAGTTTATTATCTCCTCTTAGTTTCAAATGGCATGACGTGTTTCGGGTAACGAATACCCTTGATCACATTATATGTGATCAAGGCTCTTCGAGAGCCGAAACGCGTCGTGGCAAACTGGTGTTGGGCAAAATAAATCTCTGAGAAAACACCAACAATTGGGTCTCGTCTCGTCTGTTACAGATATTGGCTGTTGGCGCTACATACCGCATATATATATATATATATATGTATATATATATATATATATATATATATATATATATATATATATATATATATATATATATATATATAGAGAGAGAGAGAGAGAGAGAGAGAGAGAGAGAGAGGAAGGTATATAAAATCTAGACTTACCTGCCAATATTTTCTTTTTGCTATTCTGTTCGTGATATTCTGTCACCTCAATATCGTTGAATCGATATTCTGGGGGCACACCCTCAGCAGCGTCTCGCACAGGTAAATGCTGTGGTACGGTGAGGCGAGGCAGGAGAGGGGTGGGGTGGGGGCTAATGGAATCTGACATGCAACGGGAATGTGAAAACTAACTAAATAAATAAAACCACATACCTTGAGCTCGCCACGTTGCCGAAGTCTGAGATGTGGCGAGTGCAAGGTAAGTGGTTTTATTTCAAGACTAATAATTGTTGTATGGCAAATGCACAGTATTCTTTCTTTCTAAAGCATAAATCCACAATCACAAGGAATGTTAAGCACCCTGGGTAGGCTGTCCAGATGTTAGAGGACACTGGTGAGACTCGGGAGGGCATTCTTTTCCTTGTTTTTTTTTTGTAAGTTCCTTTGCTTTAAGTAGTTTCTTGAACATATAAAGTTATGTAAAATTGTAAGTTACCTCAGCTTCTGTAGTCTTGTGGCCAAGACACACAGGGTTTCTTTTAGATCATCGCCAAAATGTTGTAAGGTAAATTCCAAAGATGACCAAAGGTAGCCAGGAAGTATATTTCAAGAAGAAGGTTTATTAGTTAGTCAAGTAGAAGTATGTTACAGGTTTCATAGAGGTCCCACCAGGAGCAGCATGGTTGCTGCTCAGCCCACTCTCTTCAACTGTCATTCTCTCCACACAAGCAGGCACACTAACATTCCACTCTCTCTGTCATCAGGCAATCTAACATGCCACACAGTCATCACATTCATTCTGGCTGAGCAGCTAAGGAGGAGACGCACTTGTAGGATCAAGGTATAACAATAATATTGCTCTTAGTTGCCCTTATTCAACTAGCCTTAGTCTATTGTATATTTGGCATAGGTGACATATAAAATCCTCATTGTTTGGCTGCTAAAAGACCTGAAACTCAACTTGACAAATACATTTGTCCAACGTTTCACAATTTGCTCACATGGGGATTCCAGTATAACAGCTTGTGTCTCTTTGTTTTTATTTCTAAAACTCAACAATCAGACCACACCCCTCCCTAACTGCTGACAAATATTGGGCATGAATTTAAAAGTGTACGCCACCTAAACCTGCACCACCCAGGCAGAATCACTTGCTCTGTGTACCCTGTAGTCCTTCATAATCCTTGAATCATAATTTCAAACAATGAAAATCCTTTCTAAACAATTTTGCAACATGAGACACATCAAAATATTATGTTTGCATAATTTTCCTCAGAACAGTGCTTCATTTCTGGGCTGAAGAAAGCATGTATGTGCTTTGCCCACTCAAAACGCTTTTTAGTAAAATGTTTTAATTTGAAGATATTTGGGTTAAAGGGCTGTGTAGTGTATTACATGCAATGTTTAATGTGCATAATATGTAAAGTGCATGTGGCGTTTTGTGTTATTAAGTTAGCGACAGGCAAGTGTTGTGTTCGAGCATGTTCCGCGCTCTGTTATCTTTTGTATTGGTATTCTTACCACGTGCTTCGTGGGAGACAAGTGTCGATATTCAAACTGTGGCCATAAGCTGTTGATGTCACTGCTTGTCAGTCATATTGCACTGTGGGCTTCCTAGATCTACATTAAACCTTACTTTGAAACTTCTACGTTCTCTGAGATTTTCACTACATATTGGCGACAAGTGGACCTTATCACCCTGAAGCCCAACAGCCATCGTTTTCTGACTTTCAACATTTTGAGGATTTGAACTTTTGTAATCATTTCAACACTCCTACTTGAGAGCCATCTCGGAAAAACCACCCCGTGGTAGACCCCGGGTAACGTGTGGCGCCATCCATTAGCGTGGTGAATTTCGACATGTGCGCAAGCGATCGTGCACACCATCATTGCGGCATCAAGCTTACATGATGCCACAGTCGACGTGATGACCTCAGAAAGTTCAACATGACCACCATCTTAGTTAATTTTGTTCTACACGGATAAGCACCGGGGCCAGGTAACCGCGACGAGTGTTACCGCTGCTCATGTAAATTCAGCATTATTTCCTCATCAACGGTTATTCCTTTCTTGTCGCAACTAGAGCTGTGAATCTTTACCTTTCGACAGACAGGCCTCACAAGGTACTTTTGCATCTTTCTTTAAACATATTTGTTGTCAGAACTACTCCATTTTACATTTTATAAGTACTTCTACATATTTAAATAACATAATGTACGTATATTGAAATGGCCTCATCTCAACAAATCACTCAGCCGCCACCATTTTTAGCGCATCCAGGCAAACCAGCCATCAAGTTGTCTCACTGGTTAAGGCTCTTTGAAAATCACATTATGGCTATAGATGCTGGTGGCTATAGTCCTCAAAGGACATTTTCATTATTACAAGGCAGCTTGAGTTTGGCAGCACAACAAATCTTTGACAACTTACCTGTAATAAAAGCGCCTGCAGGTCGTTCTGGAGATACACAGTAGAACATATACATTGAAGCCATTGCATGGTTACATAAACATTATCTGAACAGCCCAGCATCATGTTGGAGTGTCCCAACTTGTTTAAGTGCAAGCAAGCTGAAGATGAAGGAGTGGAAGAGTACATTGCAGCACTTAGGATTCTTGCATCTACATGTGATTTTGGTGCCAATGTTGACATAGCATAAAAGATCAGTTTGTTTTCAGGTGTTCATCTACTAAAATTTAAGAGAGACTATTAAGTTGTTGTCCCACTCTTGGTGAAGTCATAGATTTAGCTAAGAGTATTGAAAGATCTCTTATTTATTTGAAGGTACTCCATGCAGATATTTCTGTAAGTGCAGTAACCGTTGAAGAAAAATAGGAATCCTAACATTTATGTGTGGTAAATATTAAGTTTAAGAACGACAAAGGGTACAACAGAAAGGTTTCAACATATGTTTTAGATGTGGGTCAAAAAGCCACATTAGTAACTTTCCAGGATGCCTAGACTTGGCGAAGCATTGTCTGTTTTGCAAGAGATTGGAGCATTTTCAATCAGTATGCAGATGTAACAAAAATACTGTCAGAGCCATCAGTATAAATACGGAAGTCTACCATTGCACTCAGTCTATGTACAATGTTGTGCTAACAATTGAGTGTAATTTTAGTTTAACTCAGGTAAAAGGCCCAAAGTGAAGCTGTTATTGATGGGGTTACATTAGAGGTCATGGCAAATTCTGATTTGCCCATCACTATAATTAGCGACACCACGTTTGTGGAACCCTGGAATAGCATTCTAACACTCACAGATGTGAACCCCAAAGCTTTTGGTGAGAATTATATTGAAATGCTTTGATTTTTTCTCTGCTAAGGTCAATTGTTTATTTGATGATCCTTTAAAGGATTTACTTACTGAGTTTAAAGATCTTTTTCGTGAACAGGTGGGTGACATGAAGAGTTTTGACAATTGGATTAGATTAAAACCTCTAGCCCAACCTGTTGTACATAAAGTGAGGCCCATTCAATTAAGTGTAAGGGAAGAGTTGAAGCACACTCTACAAGGTCTTTATGAACAGGGCATTATCGAACCTTGTGATTCCTCATTATGGGTTGCACCCATTGTAGTCACGCTCAGGATATCTGGGGAGATCAGGTTATGCACAGATTTTAGAAGTCTCAATTCCAATAATCTCATTGATTGCCATCCTCTCCCCAGAATACAAATATTGTTAGCCAATCTAAGAGGAGCAAATGGTTTTCCTTAATAGACTTAAGAGCAGCCTATCATCAAATTGCATTAGCTAAAGAGTATCAAACTTTAACCACTTTTGTAACTCCATATGGCGCATACAAGTACTTGAAATTGCCATTCAGCCTTGCATCAGCAGCCAGCGTATTTAAAAAATGTATGGATAATGTGTTTGGCAATCTCATCTGGTATATGCTGATACTATTGAAGAACACAATAACACTCTTAGGAGAGTGTTTCACATTTTATCGCAAAGAATATGACCATTAGGAAAAATAAGTTTAAATTCGCTACAAGAGTATTCGAATATTTAGGTCACACCAATTCCGCTGATGGTATCAAGCCAAAGTGATCACTTATCAAGGCTATTAGGAGCACCTCCTGACAGATATGCTTTGCTCTCCTTTTTTGGGCGGCTGAGTATTCTGCTAGGTTTATGCCAGGCTATGCACAAGCCGTGGAACCATTGAGAGTTCTTCTACGTAAAGGTCAGAAATTCTTGTGGTCTGATGATTTGCAGTGTGCTTTCAGTCAGGTGAAACTCTTGATAGAAAAAGTCCCTGCTTTGAGCGCTTCCTGAGAAAACTAGCCTTCCATCATTACAGTAAATGCAAGCCAAACGTTCTTGGGAGCAGTTCTGAGTCAAAGAGTTTCAGGTAAAGAACATATGGTGGCATTTGCTTTTAGGTCACTAAAGCAATACAAAAACAATATAGTACCATTGAGCATGAAGCTTTAGCCTGCATTTAGGCTGTTCATAACTTCAAAATGTATGTGTGGGGGTCATACGTTTGAATTACATACTGACCTTAAACCTTTAGTTCACATTTTTTCAACGGGTTCTAACAGTAATCTATCAGTGAAACTTGCTAGACTGGTATCCAAACTTCAGGAGTTTGTCTTTGAAATCAAACATATGCCCCGCGGCAGGGTGGACTGCTTATCCCATATGCCAATTGGAGATTCATATGATGAGGATGCTTTGTTTGATGATGTTGTTTGTGTAGCCTCTATACATGCGATCAGTGGTGAATGTGGTGCTAATATCAAAGAATCAACCTGGCTATCTGTCTCTCTGAATGATCCGGTTTGGAGCAAAATCAAAGAATATTTAAATCACGGGTTGCCTGAAAAAAGATTTCTGAGTGGCAAAATGAAATGTTTTGAAAAAGTAGCCAGTGATCTTTCAGAGGTTAATGATTTACTTTTGAGAGGTTACTTATATATGCCTCTGTCTGAATAGCCTAAATCCATTATAAAGTGTGCACACCAAGGCCATCTCGGCACAACTTAAACTTCTATGTGTATCAAACAATATTATTGATGGCCTGGTATTGAGGCACAGGTCAAGTTACTAATAGATAAATGTCCAGAATGCTTAGTATCTGATAAACATTCGAGCACACACAAGAGTCCTTTACATCCTGTTCCCAATCCACATGCTACTTGGGAAAAGGTTGGATTTGACTTTTCTGGACCTTATGTTGTACTACAAGAAAGTATGAAATATATTAGTTTAATGGTAGACTACTACTCTAAGTGAATGTATTACTCTTTTAATAATAAAATGAATAAATAATCAAAGAGACAGCGAGGAAAGTAGGAGCAGCTGGTTCTTTTCCCTTGGGTAAACTTTTTAAATCAAAGAGAAGGGTCTCAAATTGACATAACTTATCAGTCAGATAACTGATATTTGTGAGAAAAATACAATAGTTTTTTTTAGAAGAACACTGACCCACCAACCTAGTTGGTGGCATGCTTCATCATCAGGTTCCCACCCAGGATGCCGAGTACATCCCGGGTGTGCTACAATGCTTGAATTACAGCGGAGCACTTTTATTGTTTTTTTGTGCTAGGTGAGGTGATAGTGGGGAGTTAAAACTATCTATAGGGTCCCCTCGAAGGGAGTCTATTTATTAGTGGGGCCCTATGACACAATTAAAAATTAAAAGGTGGATATTGTACAGATTCAACTTGACTCTTATATCCTAAAGGTGGTCTACAGCCAGAAGCGAAAAATATGTTGGCTTTCATCAGGACCAGGCAAAATTGGAAAAACTGGGCTGGTAACTCAGCCTTGGGTGAGTAAGTGCACACAATCTAAGGTGCGCACAGTCAGAGAAAAGAAATTCCCTTTCTCATAATCGAAAAGTTACGGTTTCCTGATCGGTCCTTTTATCTAAAAAAAAGGACACACAAACAGTAATCATAGATATAAACACAAAACAGTTTTAAGTGAAGTCAAAGCAGCTGTGCACCCACGTATGCACCATCAGTTGTCTTAAACTAAATTCTATGATTCCTACGCATGCTTTTTGTTGATCACCATGGTTGGGTAACCCCTATTGGATTCGTCCAACTCTGTGTAAGAAAAATTGTGTCAAACAAATTCCTGCAGATTAAAGTTAAACATTCTGAACTAAAATCAAACACTTGTGAAAACGAATGCCGGATTATCAGGGATTCATAATTAAATCCCTCTTGAGTCGCTCTAGAGTTAGGGAACATGAATCCCAGGGGAAGGGGGGCGGATGGGGGGTCAGTGCCTATAGTCACATTCTGTAAAGTGGAATAGAGAAATCGGTCATAGGAGTCGGATAAGCTGTTCTCGACCTGGCTTTTTAAGGAGAAAGGGGTGCCAAATGTACTCACTTTATCAAGGTTCACTGCCCACCTGCATTACCTGTTTGGTCCGTCACTTGGGATCCCGAAGAAGTGTGCATTCTGGCATCCCTGGAATAAGTAGTGGGTCATTCTCCAAATCTTCAGACGCGCACCAAGCTGACATCATAAGTCGATGCTCACTGGCCCCACACGCTCCATCAGTGTCTGTTGCAAAAAACACAGTTGATGGACAGAATGTAGAACAATGTCATACATTCACCCCAGTACAAGGATCTGGGCCTAAATCCATCGTTTTTTTGCACTCCACACCACCCTGGGTTAGACACTGGCTATATGCAAATCAGCTCTGACCCTGTGCCTCATGGGAACAGTCCAGTCCGAACTACCAAGCCATGTCTTTCCCAGACCGGAATCAAGCATCCAAGGACCGGTTTCTGGCTATCAGCCTTCATTCAGCCTGGATAGCTTGACTTCAGTGGTGTGGAGAGCCTGGGACTCACGTCTGAGCATAACCAGCCAACTCGGGGTGAAAATCGCAAAAAACACAGTTGATGGACAGAATGTAGAACAATGTCATACATTCACCCCAGTACAAGGATCTGGGCCTAAATCCATCGTTTTTTTGCACTCCACACCACCCTGGGTTAGACACTGGCTATATGCAAATCAGCTCTGACCCTGTGCCTCATGGGAACAGTCCAGTCCGAACTACCAAGCCATGTCTTTCCCAGACCGGAATCAAGCATCCAAGGACCGGTTGCTGGCTATCAGCCTTCATTCAGCCTGGATAGCTTGACTCCAGTGGTGTGGAGAGCCTGGGACTCACGTCTGAGCATAACCAGCCAACTCGGGGTGAAAATTGCAAAAAACACAGTTGATGGACAGAATGTAGAACAATGTCATACATTCACCCCAGTACAAGGATCTGGGCCTAAATCCATCGTTTTTTTGCACTCCACACCACCCTGGGTTAGACACTGGCTATATGCAAATCAGCTCTGACCCTGTGCCTCATGGGAACAGTCCAGTCCGAACTACCAAGCCATGTCTTTCCCAGACCGGAATCAAGCATCCATGGACCGGTTTCTGGCTATCAGCCTTCATTCAGCCTGGATAGCTTGACTCCAGTGGTGTGGAGAGCCTGGGACTCACGTCTGAGCATAACCAGCCAACTCGGGGTGAAAATTGCAAAAAACACAGTTGATGGACAGAATGTAGAACAATGTCATACATTCACCCCAGTACAAGGATCTGGGCCTAAATCCATCGTTTTGTTGCACTCCACACCACCCTGGGTTAGACACTGGCTATATGCAAATCAGCTCTGACCCTGTGCCTCATGGGAACAGTCCAGTCCGAACTACCAAGCCATGTCTTTCCCAGACCGGAATCAAGCATCCAAGGACCGGTTTCTGGCTATCAGCCTTCATTCAGCCTGGATAGCTTGACTCCAGTGGTGTGGAGAGCCTGGGACTCACGTCTGAGCATAACCAGCCAACTCGGGGTGAAAATTGCAAAAAGCACAGTTGATGGACAGAATGTAGAACAATGTCATACATTCACCCCAGTACAAGGATCTGGGCCTAAATCCATCGTTTTTTTGCACTCCACACCACCCTGGGTTAGACACTGGCTATATGCAAATCAGCTCTGACCCTGTGCCTCATGGGAACAGTCCAGTCCGAACTACCAAGCCATGTCTTTCCCAGACCGGAATCAAGCATCCAAGGACTGGTTTCTGGCTATCAGCCTTCATTCAGCCTGGATAGCTTGACTCCAGTGGTGTGGAGAGCCTGGGACTCACGTCTGAGCATAACCAGCCAACTCGGGGTGAAAATTGCAAAAAACACAGTTGATGGACAGAATGTAGAACAATGTCATACATTCACCCCAGTACAAGGATCTGGGCCTAAATCCATCGTTTTTTTGCACTCCACACCACCCTGGGTTAGACACTGGCTATATGCAAATCAGCTCTGACCCTGTGCCTCATGGGAACAGTCCAGTCCGAACTACCAAGCCATGTCTTTCCCAGACCGGAATCAAGCATCCAAGGACCGGTTTCTGGCTATCAGCCTTCATTCAGCCTGGATAGCTTGACTCCAGTGGTGTGGAGAGCCTGGGACTCATGTCTGAGCATTACCAGCCAACTCGGGGTGAAAATGGCAAAAAAACACAGTTGATGGACAGAATGTAGAACAATGTCATACATTCACCCCAGTACAAGGATCTGGGCCTAAATCCATCGTTTTTTTGCACTCCACACCACCCTGGGTTAGACACTGGCTATATGCAAATCAGCTCTGACCCTGTGCCTCATGGGAACAGCCCAGTCCGAACTACCAAGCCATGTCTTTACCAGACCGGAATCAAGCATCCAAGGACCGGTTTCTGGCTATCAGCCTTCATTCAGCCTGGATAGCTTGACTCCAGTGGTGTGGAGAGCCTGGGGCTCACGTCTGAGCATAACCAGCCAACTCGGGGTGAAAATTGCAAAAAACACAGTTGATGGACAGAATGTAGAACAATGTCATACATTCACCCCAGTACAAGGATCTGGGCCTAAATCCATCGGTTTTTTGCACTCCACACCACCCTGGGTTAGACACTGGCTATATGCAAATCAGCTCTGACCCTGTGCCTCATGGGAACAGTCCAGTCCGAACTACCATCCTTGGATGCTTGATTCCGGTCTGGGAAAGACATGGCTTGGTAGTTCGGACTGGACTGTTCCCATGAGGCACAGGGTCAGAGCTGATTTGCATATAGCCAGTGTCTAACCCAGGGTGGTGTGGAGTGCAAAAAAACGATGGATTTAGGCCCAGATCCTTGTACTGGGGTGAATGTATGACATTGTTCTACATTCTGTCCATCAACTGGTTTTTTTTTGCAATTTTCACCCCGAGTGTGCTGGAGATGCTCAGACGTGAGTCCCAGGCTCTCCACAGCACTGGAGTCAAGCTATCCAGGCTGATGAAGGCTGATAGCCAGAAACCGGTCCTTGGATGCTTGATTCCGGTCTGGGAAAGACATGGCTTGGTAGTTCGGACTGGACTGTTCCCATGAGGCACAGGGTCAGAGCTGATTTGCATATAGCCAGTGTCTAACCCAGGGTGGTGTGGAGTGCAAAAAAACTATGGATTTAGGCCCAGATCCTTGTACTGGGGTGAATGTATGACATTGTTCTACATTCTGTCCATCAACTGTATTTTTTTGCAATTTTCACCCCGAGTGTGCTGGAGATGCTCAGACGTGAGTCCCAGGCTCTCCACAGCACTGGAGTCAAGCTATCCAGGCTGATGAAGGCTGATAGCCAGAAACCGGTCCTTGGATGCTTGATTCCGGTCTTGGAAAGACATGGCTTGGTAGTTCAGACTGGACTGTTCCCATGAGGCACAGGGTCAGAGCTGATTTGCATATAGCCAGTGTCTAACCCAGGGTGGTGTGGAGTGCAAAAAAACGATGGATTTAGGCCCAGATCCTTGTACTGGGGTGAATGTATAACATTGTTCTACATTCTGTCCATCAACTGTATTTTTTTGTAATTTTCACCCCGAGTGTGCTGGAGATGCTCAGACGTGAGTTCCAGGCTCTCCACACCACTGGAGTCAAGCTATCCAGGCTGATGAAGGCTGATAGCCAGAAACCGGTCCTTGGATGCTTGATTCCGGTCTGGGAAAGACATGGCTTGGTAGTTCGGACTGGACTGTTCCCATGAGGCACAGGGTCAGAGCTGATTTGCATATAGCCAGTGTCTAACCCAGGGCGGTGTGGAGTGCAAAAAAACGATGGATTTAGGCCCAGATCCTTGTACTGGGGTGAATGTATGACATTGTTCTACATTCTGTCCATCAACTGTATTTTTTTGCAATTTTCACCCCGAGTGTGCTGGAGATGCTCAGACGTGAGTCCCAGGCTCTCCACACCACTGGAGTCAAGCTATCCAGGCTGATGAAGGCTGATAGCCAGAAACCGGTCCTTGGATGCTTGATTCCGGTCTGGGAAAGACATGGCTTGGTAGTTCGGACTGGACTGTTCCCATGAGGCACAGGGTCAGAGCTGATTTGCATATAGCCAGTGTCTAACCCAGGGTGGTGTGGAGTGCAAAAAAACGATGGATTTAGGCCCAGATCCTTGTACTGGGGTGAATGTATGACATTGTTCTACATTCTGTCCATCAACTGTATTTTTTTGCAATTGTCACCCCGAGTGTGCTGGAGATGCTCAGACGTGAGTCCCAGGCTCTCCACACCACTGGAGTCAAGCTATCCAGGCTGATGAAGGCTGATAGCCAGAAACCGGTCCTTGGATGCTTGATTCCCGTCTGGGAAAGACATGGCTTGGTAGTTCGGACTGGACTGTTCCCATGAGGCACAGGGTCAGAGCTGATTTGCATATAGCCAGTGTCTAACCCAGGGTGGTGTGGAGTGCAAAAAAACGATGGATTTAGGCCCAGATCCTTGTACTGGGGTGAATGTATGACATTGTTCTACATTCTGTCCATCAACTGTATTTTTTTGCCATCAGTGTCTGTGGCGCGCTACCTGTGTGTGTCAAGGTAGACTTGAATGATGTGGAGAAAAAGCCTGTCAGTCAGGCATGGAATGAGTCACAGAGTTTATGCAAAACACTAAGCGATTGAGATGCATTTTATTGAGAGAAATTGTGAAAGAAAGAGGATGTCCACCCTTCTTTCTTTTTTTATGGCTATGTCTTGAATACATATATTAATATTAGCAGATGCCATGATTGAAAATCCCTTGTTAGTTATTATTAAGGTAGTT
The DNA here is from genome assembly GCF_964261635.1 of Lissotriton helveticus. Lineage (NCBI taxonomy): Eukaryota > Metazoa > Chordata > Amphibia > Caudata > Salamandridae > Lissotriton > Lissotriton helveticus. Next base: position 1,750,561,917 of record NC_136057.1, on the reverse strand, counting down.
CCATGGGATAATATTGTTTAATCAATTTTTATGGGTAGATAAACAGTAAATCCAACATTGCTCCTTTTCCATTAGGCGATTCTGTGTGTTGCGCTGGGTGTGGTCTATCTGTTCAATAACCACCCATTTCATATCATTGGGGGTATGTCTGAATTTTAAGAAATGATCAGTCGTTTTTGTAGTATTTTGCTTGCAACCCATGTTGCTATGGTGTTCACCAATTCTCACTTTGATTTTTCTAATGGCAATGCCGATATATTTTAGAACACAAGGGCAAGTGATCATGTATATTACGTGCATCTAGTTACAGTTAGTATGTCGCTTAAGGTACCTGGTTTTCCCTGGTTCTAGTTCCAATGTTTTAGTGATGGTTGTTAAATGAGACACACTTCAATTCCCACAGGGGTAGTGTCCTTTTATTTTGGGTAGGTCCCACACATTAAGTATGGTTGTATTAGAGTTAGGGGTGGAGTTTTTGGACGCATAGAAATTAGGCAGTCTTTCAGGCTGCTTGCTTTTCTAAATGGAAAAAGTGTTTTTTCCCATTTAAATTTCCCAGGTTGCAGGATACTCCAATTTTTATTGATTATTTTTGTCATTTTGTTGGAGATTGGGTTGTAGGTTTTGACACAAGTTAATGGTATTGTTGTGCGTGTTTTTTGGTTTTCTTCCAGCAGTGAGTCTCTAATTTGATTTTGTGCTAGTTTCCAGGAGTTCTTATGATTCTCTCTGGGTAGCCTTGATCTTTTAGATTTTCTGGTAATCCAATCGATTGCTCAAGTTAATCATCAATGTGGCTACAATTTTGTCTTATACAAAGGAATTGGCATTAAGGTAAATTTTCTTTCAATGATCTTGGGTGAAAGGTATCAAATTTTAACAATGTGTTTCTTGCCATTGGTTTGTCATACGTTTTTGCTTTCAGATATCCTCCTTCAGCTTCAATAGTGGCATCCAAGAAAGTAATTGTGTTTCTACCAACAAAGTGTGTGAATTTCAGGTTATGGTCGCGACTGTTAAGCCATGTGACAAATGGATTTAGGGTGTCTTCCTCTCCATCCCAAACCATCAGGATATCATTGATATACCTTCTCCAGAATGTTATGTGATTTTTGAAGGGGTTGTAGATGTCGAGGATATGGGCTTTTTCAAATTCGTAATAGTGCAGTCCTGCCACACTAGGGGCAAATGTACTGACCATTCGTGTCCCATAAACTTGAAGGAAAAGTTCTCCTTCAAGTTCTCTTTCAGAGCCAGTTTTGCACAGTGAATCACAAATTCTTTTGGAGTACGAAAGTCCCATGTTGTTTGTTCAAGGGCATATTCAATAACCCTAATGGTGCCATCCTGAGGGAGACTAGTATAAAGACTTTCTAGGTCCAGACTCATGAGAACATTGTTCTGTGGGTCAAATCTTATGTTTTTCAACAGATTAAGTAGATCTTTTGTATCTTTCAAATAGGTAGTTGCCTTTTGTACAAGTGGGATTAGGAAGAAGTCACAGAATCGTGACAGGGGTTCAAGAAGTGAGCCAATTCCTGACACGATGGGGCAGCCTGGGGGTGGGGTCCTATTCTTGTGAATTTTGGGTAAAGTATAAAAATACAGCACTTTGGCATTCTTTGTGCACAGATATTCTGCTTCTTGTTTGGTGATGAAGTTCTTTGTCTCTGCTTCTTCCACTAGCAGACTGATTTTTCTTTTCAGTTTCCCAGATGGGTCGTCCTGGATCCTTTTATAGTGTTTTTCATCACTTAACATTCGTTTGCATTCTGTTGTATAATCACTTTTATTTTGAATCACCACTCCTCCCCTTTACCTGCTTGTTTTTTGGTGATCATATCACATGATTGCAATGATCTTAGCGCTTTCAATTCTTCTGTAGTTCGATTGTGAAAGGTTTCTTCCTCTTCAGATTTTTCAACCTCATTGAAGACTGCCTGTTTAAAGGCAATCAGCTCGACCGGCACTAAATGAATGAATGAATGAAAAAACATTTGTAAAGTGCGTGGTTACCCATGGGCATCCCAGCACTGCCTGTGGCACCACTTAAGCTTGAAGCAGATCAAGGGAAAAAAAAGTTTTCAGTTGTTTTCTGAAATTCAGATACTTAGGTTCAAACCGTATGTGGTGGGGAAGGTGGTTCCAGAGCTTAGTCGTGTTATATGAAAATAGACAGCCTCCAGTTTGTGATCGTCTGATCTTCGGGACTACGATTAGGCCTTTTTGTGAGCTCTCAGAGCCCTACTAGGTTGGATGATTCATTGGCGAGCCCATCCCAGTGATAGATTTATGTGCAATGCACAACGCCTTGAATTGAATTCTTTCTTGGACTGGTAGCCAGTGCAGATTGGCGGCAGCAGGTTTCGTTGAAAGGCATCTAGGGATGTTCAATAGAAGGCGGGCTGCGCAATTCTGTACAGTTTGCAGTCTTTTAGTTGAGACTTGTGGGGCTCCTAGATAGACGGCATTAGCATAGTCCAGCCGTGAAAGAATTAAAGCCTGAACTAGTAGCCATCTAGCAGCAAAAGGAAGCAGGGGAAGGATCCTTCTAATCATTCTTGGAAGGCCATAGCAGCTGGCTGCGACTTTCCAAGCTTGTTCCTTAAATTTGAGGTTACAATCGAGCCAGACACCCAGGCTCTTGATCTGTTTTTTTGGAGCAGGGGGTAAGCCCAGACAACTGGGCCACAGAGAGTCTATATTTGAGGGGGCAGAGTGACCCAGGAGCATAATCTCAGTCTTTGCTTTATTGAGTTTTAAGAATGAGTTGTCCATCCATCCGGATACCTTCGCGAGACATGAGGCCAGGCCAGGACCACAGTTATCCTGCTGATTAAGGGAGACTGTTTTTTCGGTGGGCAAAATGTGGATTTCAATCTAAGCCCGTGTCTCCTTTATCTTCCTGGTTTTCACTTGGGCCATGATTTTCGAAAAAAAACCTTTAATTTGAGTTTTCTGAAAAACTCCAACAGCTCAAAATGGAGTTTGAACTTATCAAGGCGTGCTGTTGGAACAAAACCCATCCCTTTGTTGAGGACATTGTCTTCTTGTGGTGTAAAAGTATGTGAGGATAGTTTGAAAACTAGGCCTTGTGTTTGAAGGGGCTGATGTGTGCCTCGGTCTGTTGTATGCTCGGGTCTGGTTGGACCTCTTCTGATTTGCTTCTCGTCTTGGCCCCTACTGGACCCCCTTCCTCTTCCCAGTGTACATGTTGCCAACTTCTTCTTCTGCCTCTTCCCCTTCTCCATAAAAAAGGAAGCCTTTGGTTTTGGGGATAAAAGTGTGGTGGGACTTGGTGATATGGAGTGGTTCCAGCCATACATTGGGTGTGGTGGGGATTGGTTGAAATGGATCGGATAATTTCTCTGGCCCTGGTTAGGGAATAGTTCCCATTGTTGGTGCCACTGCTGGTACTTCGTTGTTTTGATTTATTACTGCCTGCACTGGATCCACTACTACTTGATGAGTCGTCCTCTGAGAAATCAGAGTGGGCGTCCTGTTTGTTTGTTGGAATGTAATCGGGGTAGGTATATGGATATGTTTTATTCTAAGAAAACCTTTTCAAATCCTTCTGGAATTTCAGGATTTTAGATTGGGTCAGGTATTCTTTGTATTCTGTCATCTCTTTGTTTGTTTCTTCAAGTTTCTTTTTGAATGCTGTAATGGTGGTTTTGAAATGATTCTCTGTGGCTTGTATTTCAATCAACATGGCATCTGATAGTCGATTTGCTGTTTTGGTAATAAGGACAATCCAGGCCCTTGTGCAGTGCCATGCTTTCTGTGCCCAATCCCTTCTAAAGAAAGAGTCCTCCTGGGTGCGTTTGTGACAACCGGCCGCTTAGGGGCTGTGTTATTACGTAAATACTCCGTCAGTATTACTCCATGGAGAATCGTCCTAATTCTATTTCATATCTGTTCGGTAAATTTGTCCCAGTCAGTTGTTTGTGAGATCGTTTGTGATATGTTAAAATCTGCGAGTAACGGTGGGCCAGAGAGGATTTCATTAATATCCTCTTCAGTGAAAGTTAATACTTGATTCTCAACCATGGTGGGAATTGAAGTTCTAAGGATGAAAATATACAGCAGCTTTCACAGCTGTGCGCTGCCTAATTATAAATAATCAAAGAGAGAGTGAGGTAAGTAGGATCAGCTTGATCCTTTCCCCTGGGTAAACCTTTTCAATCAAAGAGAATGGGCTCATATAGACATTACTTATCAGTCAGATAACTGATTTGTGCGAAAAAAACAATAGGTTTTTTAGAAGAACCCTAACCACCAACCTAGTTGGTGGCATGCTTCATCAACGGGTTCCCACCCCAGGATGCTGAGTGCATCCTGGCTGTCCTACGACACCTGAATTACAGTGGAGCTGTTTTTTTTGTGCCAGGTGAGGTGATAGTGGTAAGTGAAAACTATCTATAGGGTCCTCTTGAACGGAATGTATTTATTAGTGGGGCCCTATGACAGGATTCAAAATGAAAAGGCATATATTTTAGAGATTGAACTTGACTCTTATATCCTAAAGGTGGTCTACATGTTTCAGCCAGAAGCGAAAAATGTGTTGGCTTTCGTCAGGACCAGGCAAAAGTGGAAAAATTGGGCTAGTAGCTCAACCTTGGGTGAATTAGTGCACGCACTTTAAGGTGCGCAGAGTGAGAGAAAACAAATTAGCTTTTTCATAATCCAAAAGCTGACTTATGGTTTCCTGTTAGCTCGTTTTATCTGAAAAAAGAAAACACAAACAGTAATCATAGATATATACACAAAACAGTTTTATGTGAAGTAAAAGCAGCCGTGCACCCATGTACGCACCATCAGTTGTCGTATGCTACATTTTATGATTCTTATGCATGCTTTTTGTTGATCACCATGGTTGGGTGACCCCTTTTGGACTCGCCCAACTCTGTGTCCTTGCTCAGAGGCAAGAGGGCTCATGCTGCGCGATGTCTCACATGGCTGAGGAAACAAATGCAACATAAAGGTTTCCATTCAGTCATGAACGAGGGAAGTCTACATTCTACAGTCAAGGTCAAACAGAACAAAATGAAGAGCAATTTTGATGACAAATACCGGGGTCCGTGATCTGGTGCATGGGTTCTAATCAGGAGTCCGATTGCAGTAACAAAGGGGAGTCAATTTATTCTCTAAGGTGGTTAAGGTTAGTAAGTCTGCTGTGTTATTGGAAAAGAAGGGGTGGTGGAAAAACCGTCAATTGGTGAAGGTGTCAGCGCAACAAGCTTACATCATTTCAAAGAAACGTAAACCAGTTTCACACTCTGATTGGGCTTTCTGGGTGCAACCTAGTCCTGAGGATTCTCAGCTTTCTGGGAGTTCTCCGAGGCATGTTGTAGAGCCCAGGTGTCTGTTGGGTTTATCTGTAGAATAAGATCACATGAGAAGTAGGCCTGTATGTGATTTTAAGGATACCTACCAGGTTCAGAGATGTTTTCATGAGTTAATTACTTTTTTGTATTTACATTTCAGGTGTTCCTCCCTTGTTTTGTTCTAAGGGGGAAGGTGATTTAGCGTATTACGTGCAATGTTTAATGTGCATAATATGTAACGTACCTGCAGCATATTGTGCCATTAAGTTAGCTACAGCACGTGTTGTGTTAGAACGTGTTCCGCGCTCTGTTATCTTTTGCATTGGTGTTCTTACCACGTGCTTCGTGGGCGACAAGTGTGGATATTCAAACTGTGGCCATAAGCTGTTGATGTCATTTTTTATCAGCTGTGTTGCACTGTGGGCTTACTGGACCTACAATAAATCTTACCTTAAAACTTCCACATTCTCTGAGATCTTTACTGCAGGCTGTTTTGTGGAAGTGGTAAAACTATGAATGCCAGGGGCGTAACACAGGCACCCGCAGCCCACGCGGTGCGGGGGGCCCTACCAACATTGGTTCACGAGTCCTAGAGCCATTCTAGACATTGAGATTAGCTACTGATTTCATGAATTATTTCTTTATATATTCATTATATTAAAATGTTTGTAGTAATCACACTTAAAGCTTAAATTGAATAGGTGCTTTATTCAAGTACAGAAGTACAAATGCATGCAGCTCAGCAGGAGATAAGCACAGGAAAAATCATAACATTCTAGCAGAACAGTTAATACACTCACATTCTTATGCCCTAACCCAGCTTACAATTCTATTCATACTTAAAGATATATACACATTACTACAAATCTCCCTTCTTAATGAAACAAAAAGAAATAAAGGAGCCCAAACAAAATGACACTAAAAGTTGTAAAAGAAAACAAATTTAAAAGCAAACAAAGTCCTCAAATTTCTTTGGAGTAACAATCCGTCTTCCAAACGTGCTGGATTTATTTTCCAATATCCTCTTCCAACAACGTTTCATTCGAACAACCTGACACCCCTATTCTCACCTTTTCACCAGATCCAATCCCTGTAGAATCCAGCAAATCCCTTCCATTCTCCATTTCTTGAGAAACCTCAAAAGTCACTTCATTCTGTAATCTAGACAAGGTACACCCGTCTACCACTTGAGAAGTATCAATCAATCAAATACTTTATTTTGGCATGAGTGCCATAAAAGTTTCCCACATTCACAGTTTATCACCAATGTACATTGTATAAAACCACTGAAGTAATCTATAGGTGGATATCAGCGGGAATCAATAAAAAACGACATCTACAGATAAAAACATGCAATGCATAAAATACATGTGTACACTGGTATTGCAGTTAACATTTCGAGATAAAATGTAAAAAAATATAAGATAGCCAAACACCCAAGGGATATCTAATTTAGGTCAGTACTATCTAATGCTCATTAAAACCTCTCGGTGTAATATGTCTCTATTATCAAGCACTCCGTAAAACATTATTGGGGGGATATCCAAGTTCAAATAGCATTAACCCCATCATAGTTACCCGGTCTGCAGACCTTGAAAAGTGCAAGTACATACAGATCAGTGCAATAACACATTGAAGGTTCTATAGAATAAATGAATTGTGAAAGATTTAAACTGGGCGATAGTTGAAAAAGTTAAAACAGTAAGCTCTATATTTATCCACTAAGGATAATCAATTAGCGGTTTTCAGCAAGGATCTTCTTGCGCCCACATCTTGCTGAGGAACTTAGTAACAGCACTGACTATAAACAAGCTGGTGCCAGATTTTAGGATGCACAGTGCAGCTTGATGGCAGCGGGTACCAAGGCACTTACAAAGAGGGGCTAACCATCTTGATCTTGGGGATCCATAGAGTGGACAAGCAAAAAATATATGGGCTATCGACTCAAAAGTTAAGGGACATTCTTGACAAAACCCCAAATAATAGGGAGACTTTCACCAGGAGGTTGTGAGCAAATTGACTGGAATCAAGCCAAATCTAAATAGCACGTAGAGCTTTCTCTCCAGCGGAACGGTCATAACCTCCAAATATTGCTAAACCAAATATACCTACAGCAAATATTGTAGGAATGAAAACTGTTAATAATATCACCATTGTTATTATTTTTTTCTTTTTATTCAAGTCATTTTCATTGAGATGTAATAGGAGCAAAAGAGTACAGATATAGTAAATGTATAGCGAATAAGCAGTATCCCGCTGGGGAGACATAAATACAGTAGAATACAGGATATGAGTGTTAGTATGTATGCGGGTTGATGATGTGGTTACTGTTGCCGTTTATATGGAGGGAATTGAGGGGCTGAATGGTAAATTACTGCTGTGGGTCACCCCAACTGACCTTCATTGTGAGGATAGGAAAGGAGAGCTAGGAATAGAACGGGAATAGGACAGGAGAAGAAAAGGACAGGAGAGAGAAAAGTGATAGTAGAGTCAGTTAAGAGGTATCTAAGGGAGGGGGATTGGGTGGTGGGGGGATGGAATGGGGGCAGTCAGTCAATAAACTTTATTCGGTTTTTATATGCAAAGCCATAAAAGTTACACAAATACAATACATAAAAATAGTGCAATATTGACATAATTTAAAAAGGGAAAACCCATGCTCCAATATTATACAGAAAATCATCTAAAATCTTGTCATGGTTGGTAGACTCTACATGTCCATAAATTGCCTAGATTTCAACGATGCTTTTAAAAACCCAATGATAAAAATAATGAAATTGTCCTTCAACAGTTGAAGATACATGAGTGCTGGTCTGACTTGATTAAAACTCAATTTCTTTAAAATGGGAACTAGAAAATGCCTCCTGGGGACTTCATACAATCTACAAAAAACATGAAGTGCAGCAGGTCCTGAGGAGACTTACTGTCGCGGCCACAGGCCGCTAGCACTTGACCTCTTGAAGCTCCCTTAGGTCTTGCTAACAGAAGGTTAAAAAGATTCAACCGGAACCTTGTTAGAAGAAATTTTTCATGTGACGTTAGGGATCCCATGAGATATGGTTCTGTTAGGGGTGTCGATTTAAGAAGAAGATATGCCTGGACACTTGGTGTCCGGGCCTCTACTGCCTCTTGATCTGCACACCTTCGGTTCAAAAAGGCTACCTTAGTAAGTTCCACGTCCTTTTTCTCAATAACATCTGGCTTAAAGAATAAATCGCCACTCCCTATCCACTCAAATCCTCTTTTAATGTAATTGAGCCAGGAAATATGGGTCATGCTATCTAAGGACAAACATCTTTTAGGATCAATTTGGGAAGGATTAAATCATCGTTAAGCCAACACTTTAAACAGAAAGTCAAGGGGCGCAGAGCAAGAATGTCACATAGGTATGAGAACCCCAACTCCTCATATACTGCCATATTTGATGTTCCTTTCGGGACACATAATAATCTTTTTAGGAACCCATATTTCACTACCTGGAGGGGTTCTATTGCCGAGTGTCCCCAGATTTTGCTGCCGTAGCTTGCTATGGCTAAGCTTTTTGCTTGGTACACTTGTAGCATGGCTCCTGTCGGTTTCTTCCCCAGTTTAGAGGCAAAATTAAAAATAGCTGCATTAACCCCGATCAGGTCCCCTTTTTTCTCTGGATTAGCGGGTCCCATTTAAATTGATCATCAAATAAGACCCCCATATACGAGAAAACACTTGTACAGGGAATCTTATCATTGCCAGTTCTGAATTGAACACTCTTTTTGTGTGTTTCCCCACTTTTATGACATAGGACTATGAATTATTGATAGCCAAGTCCCGTTCTGACATGAAACCCGAGAACGCAGTTAAAATGGTTTGTAAGCCCAGTTCGGTTCTAGATAATAGGATGGCGTCATCCGTGTAAAGCAAAACGGCAATGCCCCGCCGTCCTACATAAGGAAAGTCAGCTCCAGTTGCCCTCAACACACTTTCTAATTCATTATTATGAAAGTTAAATAAAAAAGGCGCAAGATGCAGGCTTGCCTGACTCCCTTCTTAATCTCAAAATCACTTGAGAAGTAGAATCTTGTATAACAGAACCTGTAACATCAACATCTTTAGTCACATTGTCTCCCTTTTCAATAGAAGGTAAAACCTCCATCCACCAATAATCTTTCTTCTTTTCTAGACCATCCCCCTTTTTTTTAACAGAAACATCACCTGAAATAGCAATTCTGCTCATATGATGAACACTACCATCATCCAGCTCCACTGTGTTACGCATGACTTTGGTAACAAATCTGGGATCCGAAAACCTAGATTGCAACTTGCCTACCTTTTTTTCACATTTCACTCTGACACACTGCCCAACTTTAATACAAACTTCCTTGGTACCATGTTTTGCATCAAAATAAAGTTTATTTTTACACTGTGAATTAATGTTGGAATCTCTCACCTGATCAGAATCCCAATCATATTTTTTGCTCATCCATCCAGGATTAATCCTGCAATGGGGAAACCTACCATGCATTAAACCAAAAGGACTTTTCCCAACAGTATCATAGACAGTTATTCTGTATGACCATAACAATTTGTTAAGTTCGTCACTCCAATTTTTTGTTACCTTTTTTTGCTAACTGTAAAACTCCTTTCAAAATTCTATTAACTCTCTCGACAACTGAGTTACCTTTAGGATGATATAAAGCAGTAACTTTTTGTACAATGCCAGTATTCTCCATGAACTTTTTCAATAAATCTGATTTGAATTGAACTCCATTGTCGGTTAAAATAGATACAGGAAAACCTTCTCTCAAGAAACATTTCTCTAAAAAAGTAATAACCGTTCAGTGTCTACTTTCAAAACGACTTCCACGTCAATCCACCTTGAGTGGACTAAAGCAGCCACTGCAGGGGTCTGTGTTCGACCTCATGGTCACAGGTTCAAATCCAGGCGGGTCCACTCAGCCTTTCATCCATCTGAGGTCGATAAAATGAGTACCATTGAGTTAGGTAACAATAAACATCTGTTATTCAGCGCCAGGACACCTACGGGTAATCGTGCGCTTTACAAATATACCTGTTATGTTATGTTTATCTTGCCACACCATTGGTCCCATGACGTAACACGAGCACGTACAAACCTTTCAATGTCCAAATCAATTCTTCGCTACCAATATAATGCTTTAATGCTTCTTTTAGTACGAGAATCACCTGGGTGACCCTCATGGCCAATGGAAATAATCCTAGGTCGCATTCCTTTCGGTGGCACAATTTTTTCCCCCTCTGCAAATAAAATCATCCTCCTCACTCAATTCATCGCGAACCTCCCAAAATGCTTTTAACTCCAATTTGAGTTTGTCAACGTTGGACCATCCATTTGTGATCCTGCTTTTAACATCTCCCAAAATATCATCTTTTTTATATTCTTCTTCCCAATCATCCTTACGTAAAACAGTAGTGTCAGTAAACATCCCCGCTACGCATAAGTCGCTCCAAGGATCAGGATCAACCTCCTTAAGGGGTAAGGAAAGTCTACGAAGACAATCAGCAATGATATTTTTTGCTCCAGGGACATATTGCACTTCATAAATAAAATCTTGAAGTCTTATTGACATTCTAGCTATTCTTGCAGAAGCTCTCGACAGACCTTCCGAAGTAAGTAATTTAGTTAAAGGTTTATGGTCGGAACGTAAACTTCTTTACCATTCTTGGACATTTGTGACAGGACACCCCCCAAACCTGTGCCACTGGCATCTCTAGTGACAAAGGTGTCTGCGAGAGGGTCGAATCCTTGTAGTGTAGGAGCACATGCAATTGCTCCCTTGATGTTATCAAAAGACTTTTGACAAGCGTCACTCCATACAAAAGTAGCTTTGTTTTTCATTAACAATCGCATGTCATAGGTTTTTTGTCAGAAACTGTTAACAAATTTCTAATAGAATTCTGCTAACCCCAGGAAAGATCTTAGTTCATCCTTTGATTTGGGTGAGGGGGCATTGATAATGGCCTCTACCAAATTTGTTTTAGGTTTGATACCTGACCCACAAATCTCATGGCCTAAGTATGTTACGGATTTTTCTGCAAATTTACATTTGCTGCTTTCAGCAATTAATCCATTGTCTTTGAGAATAGTTAGTACTTCTTTAAGAATTACATCATGCTGTGATCTATCTCTCCCCATAATTAGGATGTCATCCTGTAAGAATACGACTTCAAGCATGTGACCAAATAGGTTCGACATCGGCCTCTGAAACACAGCGGCGGTCGATGCCAACCCAAAAGGCATACCTTTAAATCTGTAACAACCAAAAGGTGTACAAAATGTGGTCAAATGTCTGCTCCCTTTGTCTAACACCACTTGTTGATATGCAGCAGAAAGATCTAACGATCTAACGTGAAGAACCATTTGGCATTGAGTGTCAAGGATAACATTTCATCGATCCTGGGAAGTGGAAACTGGTTGACCAGAATATTGTTATTAAGGTACCTCAAGTCCACACACAAACGGGCCCTATCGTCGGATTTTCGAGCGACAACCAACGGAGAAACCCATTCAGCTGCTTCCACCAGCTCAATGACATTGTTACTTAACATTTTCGCTAGCTCCCCTTTTACTTATTCCCTAGCTATGAAGGGAATATTCCTAGATTTATGTATTTTAGGAATGGCTCCCTCTTTTAAGTGAATCTTATGAGTGAAGCCCTTGAGTTTACCCATACCATTAGCAAAAACTACAGGGAACTCTTGTAATACCCACTTCCTGGTGTCCTCACCATCGCATAAGACTAAAACTTGTTCCTTGCAGTTCGGATCAAGAATGATATTCAACAACTTTTGGTCTTTCCACCCTAGAACAGAAGGTCCTTCCTTCGCTATATATAATTTTTCCACTGACTGCCTTTCCTTGAAACAGAATATTAAGGTTCGGAAACCTAACATGTCAATCTTCTCTCCTGTGTACCTATATTGTTAATGAATTGACTTTTCCATACATCCTGGGACACAATGGTAAAAGGGGAACCAGAGTCTGCGGCTAACTGGACAATAATGCATTCCAGGGAGACTAAACACAAATATTTCTAGAGGAATTACTTGTGATATTTAGTACCACTTTGTTTTTGTATACAGTTAACCTGCACGTCCTCCTCACTAGAGCTTGAGTGACTCACGTCATTCCCTTCTTGAATGCAGGCCACCTTCCCTTTAGACTTCTTTTTAGGTTTACGTCTGCAAACCCTAGAGAAATGCCCAATCAAATCGCAGATGTGGCAGGACATTTCTCGTACTCTGCTGAATAGGAGTAACTACCACATCTGTAACAAATTAAATTACTTGGTTTCTTTTGCTCAAAACTGTATCCCTTTTTCTTATAATTTTTCGTACCTCCATAATTTTTGTAAGTTGATTTTTTTTTCCACAACCTTTCCCACTACCTCTTCCACATCTTTTTTTCCTTAGAAAGTGTAGCCTTTGCACAATGTTCAGAGAGTTCAGCTTTCTTAACCATTGCCACAATGTCTTTCAAACAACCTTCGCCCTCTATCCACAATTTATCCTGTAAACTTTTCTTTTTAGTATACATGACAACTTGGTCACGAATAAACTTGTCGTGTAGTTGTGCAAATCTACACTTGCTAGCTATTTTTTTAATGCGGAAACATAATCTTCTATGGTTTCATGTTTCTCCTGCTTCCTGTGAAAAAAGAATGTCTGGTGACAGCAATACATACAGATGGTGAACAGTGGTCATCTAAATCTAAAATGGCAATTTTAAAGACATCCATATCACCCTCACTTCTTTCCTGTTTATGCAATTCATTGTAAACACGTAAACCTTCTGGACCTAGAGAATATAATAACATCCTTTTCTTTCTCTCTGGAGGGAAGGGTCCACGGATGTCTTCTAAATGAGCAATATAGTTGATAAAATACTCCTTCCAGTCTAACCATGCTACTACAGGTTCTCCCGGTGTTGGCAAGAACTCTTTGGGTGAACTAATATGCATGTTCGAGAGTGAGACATCGCTAGATGCGTTGTCCTTGAAGAAGAAGATTCAGCTCTGGTCTCAGACAGGTCCAAAATCCACTAAGAAGTACACAACTGAGTGATACTAAATGAAATCAGAATTCCAACAGTACCAATTCCAGATAAAAAAGTAAAACTTCCAGAGGATGACTACTTGAAATGAGTCCAACGAAGAATGTAGCACTATTCCACATCATGTTTTTCCTATTCAACTTCCAGTAAATAAATGATAGCGCTGCTTGCACTGCAATAAAAACAGAATAGGAAAATAATGGTAAAATGCCAGTACTTTACTTGAAAATGTTAAATGTTCACATTGAGATCGTCCAACTTAGCATTTTCCCTTCAGAAGCAGATAAATAAACGATGTAAAAAAAAATGGCCTCTTTGCGTGAAGAATGTCGTGTAAGCGTCACAATGTGCAGTCCTATTTCTCTGTTAATGTTATCATAATGACGTGAGGCAAAAGAAAACTGGACATGAAACAAGGGAACGCGCAGAAGACGGAGGCTTCTATTGCGCGCAGAGGCAGCAGCGCGTTATTTGAAAAAATGGTCACCGTCGTTGGCTTCAAAGGCGGTAAGAGGAAAAACAAGACCAAGTCACTTACTGTAATTTTTTTTTTTTATAATTCTTTTTAATAAAGTGAAAAACATAGAAATCAATACAGATGCCTTTCTTTACGGAACATAATACAATTGTACCAATATAGAATACATCAATGGGCGTTCCCAGGGCAAAAACAATGTTATGAGTAATCGTTGTAGTGCGGTCTCATTAAAACAGGAGAAACGTGTTTTACAAGTCAATCAGCATCAATCACCGACCCCACCACCCCAAGGGACCGAAGCGTTACAAAACAGGATATTTCAAGTGGCAGGAGTACGGGAAGCGAGAGAGTCAAAATGAAGCAACGACCGCAACAAGCATGCAGAACTAACACATAATACATTCTACAAATCAATGCAAACAATATCGCCCCTGGGACCCATCGAGCAGACCAACCCCATGAGAAGGCATCCGAGATCAGGATATTAACAGGATATTGGACACAAAAAACAAACAAAGACAATACAAAACACCCCAGCCCCCCACCCTGCACCCCTGCATATGGCTTGCGCCTAACCCCAACTAGCAGTGTGCCTGTCGCCCCATCTAACTAGGTTCTAAAAGTAGAAAAAAGAACTGTGGAGGAGGATATCTTCATATAGGCTACCAGTTTCCCCTCCCCTCCGCCAGAGACAAGCAACCCCTGTAAAGTGGCTATCAATTTGGACAAGCATCAACAAAACAGACAGGGGAAGCCGTAAACACCGCCCAACCTTCCGTGATCTTAATGATGAAAATATTACACATTTATTGAAGCCACCAACTTAAACCCCGTCCGTAAATCTCATCCCTGGCCCTTCCGATCTTTCATGCGAACCCCTTCCATACGAACCACCGCTTTAACAGGAGAGTCGAGTAGCACCAAAAGTTCGGAAAAGTTCAGTCTGGAAAGAGTCAAAAGTATTAAGCCTCTGTGGGCTCCTCCATCCCCGATGATCTCCCTCGTCCGGGTCGATTCCTGCTGTCGTTTCCTTCTCGACCATAATAAACCAGTCAGGGAGGGGAAAGATGGCGTCATGAACGAAATACAAGTATCAGCAGTATCCAGGGATGGAGAACCAACAGGTCCTCCCTCGACCGGCAGCGATGTTGAAAATGGCGGTTTTCCCGAAGCCAGGGGTTCCTTATTGTTGGTAAACATATCGGCCAGGGATTTCATTGTACCTTTCTGCATGGGGCCCACATTCGCTGGGATGATAATCACCGTGGGGATCATAGCTCACTGTGGATCTTGCAAAGGAGCTGGGTCCAGTCTCGTTCTTTTCGACACTAGTGGACTGGCAATCATTTTGTGGATTATAAGTTCCACATGTTGATGTAGTGCCCCGATGGCGGCCAAGACGGTATTCAGTGACGGCTCAGACTCCGTCTGAGTCTTCCCCTCTCGATCAGCTCTGAACATAGTAACGTTCCCTAGGGAGCCGGGTCTCTCTGGGGGAACCAACAAGAACGATTCGGACGGCTACATGGGGTGACTTGTCAGTTATCGCGGCAGCACTCCGTCGGTCAGCCACCGCGAGCGAGGACTCCGGCCCGGCAGACCCGGTGGCGGCGAGGCGGGTCCCCGGGGCAGAGACCACCGCCCACAGCCCTAGACGTGCTTTGTCACCGCTCCTTAAGTGGCATATCTACCAAGTGACCGCCATCGAAATCAGGCAAAAAGACAACTTCCACAGCAAGAGACTGGACCCAACCAGTGTCCCACGGCCGATGTTGATCAACTGAAACCCGGCTGGGTCAGTACTCGAGGCCCCGGCTCACGATGCGGATTAGGCCGCAGATTGAAACACGACGTATCTCCGTCATGTAGGCAGGTAAAATTCTCCGGACTTCACCATCGGACTCTGTATCGGTTCATACACACGAAGGGTGGGCGGAAATTCAGGATATTAAACAGGATCGTCCGGCTGGAGAAGGAGGTCGGCGGAGCCGGGAGCCTACGCAGCCATCTTGGTTGCTAGCGTAGCTCCTCCCCCCACTTACTGTAACTTTTAATGCAAATCGCTTTCCTCTTTAGTTCCTTCATAAAACTGTGGCATAGACGCATGTGAACCAAGGTGAAGTCCAAACACAAAAATGGTGCAGCGTCGTCGTGCCTTCTTCGTGTGATAAATTCCGTGGTTCCCGTTGTTCTGTCAGTTCGTCTTTAGATAAGTAGCGAGTGGCAATCTTGAATCCCACTCGTCATCAAATTAACTGTAGTAATCACACTTAAAGCTTAAATTGAATCGGTGCTTTATTCAAGTACAGAAGTACAAATGCATGCAGCTCAGCAGGAGATAAGCACAGGAATGAATCATAACATTCTAGCAGAACAGTTAATACACTCACATTCTTATGACCTAACCCAGCTTACAATTCTATTCATACTTAAAGATATATACACATTACTACAATGTATTACAAAACCTGAAAATCCCTGCCCTCATTGTTAGATTCCCCTGCTTTAAAACAACACGCTTCAATGGGGTTCCAGGCAAATCTTTTAACCGAATTTGAACCAGGAAATATTTGGCTTCCTCAGATACTTACACAAATAGAGCTCTGACCTGATGTCTGACTTCATTCAATCATTGTGATGGTGCATCCTTTGTGACATAATTGTGGACTGCTAATATTGACCCAATATAGGACAGCTTGGGCATCACACTGAAGTATGCTAAAAAGTGATGGATGGAATGCTTGAATTATCACTTTTTTATACTTCCATGTGACGCCCTAAATTGGACGAAAAGGCGCAGGCGTGGGTCCAGGCTGATGAGCCCTAAAAAGGGTGAAACCAGTCATGGGTTGCTTGTGTTCTGGTTCAGGGGGTGACCTGGCTTGGTAGTACCGGCTGACTTTTCCTATTGGAGCAGGGTCAAGACTGACTTGCATTTGGCTAGGTTCAAACTGAGATGCCATGGTGTGCAAAACAACGATGGACTAGGATGCAGCCAGAATAATTACCAGTTGTTGAGATTAATTCAAGCATTCCATCTGTCATTTTTTTGCATACTTCAATATGATAAATAGATAGCATATTTAAGGAGCACTATTTATAAACTGCAAAAAATATATCAAATAGATATATAAATATTGTTTACCAAAACAACAACCAAATCTTAGGAGCAAAAACGAAAGTACATGCACTATCTTCAATAGAATTTATACTTGTTGGCTTCACTGGAGTTTATATGACGCCATAATTTTGTATGCCTCATTGATGAAACCCGTCGCTGACAAACGTTAATAGGGAAGAAAAGATTGGATATCGAAATTGCTAGGTTGTGAAGCAGAGCACAATAAGCAAAGATTCAGTTTCAGGACGTAGAGATCGAAAGAGTCCAATGATGCCTTGTACTACACTGCTCTGTTTTGCAATAGAGTACAGTCATGCACAACTCTAGCATATAACAGAGTAATAGATGTTCCAATTCTACCTCTACCACTGAAACTGGAAAGAGAGCGTGGTATACACCACTCTGCACAGTATTTAAGAATGAGGTTATGCAGGAGTACAATGTCAGAATTGCAGCTCTGATGACTGGTGGTCCAACACCAAAATACAAGGAAGGTGAGTGTAATATGCTCAAAATCACAAAGAACCACAAGGCTCTCAAATCTGCCTCATAATGATCTATAGAAAACCTTCTAAAGTAACACCATCCACTGCCTGACTCACACACTTCAGCCAGCCTTCTACCCCATAGCTACATTCCACAAACACCCATATGCCACATTCTACATTCCTCCTACATGCTCACATCACATATATACATTATCACCACAGTAAGATGCTAGGAAAGGCCAATTCACCCCCTCCCTCTCCGAGGACTCCACTGTTGTGTTCATGTCCTTGCTGCTGCATGACCTCATTGTATTCCTGCCTGTGCATTCTGTAACCAAGGAATCCAGTGAGATTAGATTGAGGCATATCGAGGCTGGAAGAGGAGTGTTCAGACTGTCCTCCTCAACTTACGGCTGGGTTCTTGAATTAAACCCTACAAGTACAACTTTTCATTGGGTGATTACTTTGCAACACCCACCACCACCAGGACCAACTTCCACTAATGCATGACCAGCAGCGCCAACTGGATGAGAATCAACTACCTGAAGCTTAAAAACTTTATACAGATAAATTGTTCTTTCTTCAGGTGTCTCTCCGCATACCTCAACATTCATTCACCATGGAGACTCCAACATTCAAACACTGGAATGTGAAGACCCAACAAGTCCTTCCCCTTATAACTTATAATGAAAATAATTTCCTTAAGAACCCAACACATTGTTCCCCTTATAACAATGAAAAAGAAAGATACACTTCCCATAGCATACAAAGCAATTCACATAATACAATTCAGTTTCCTACATATGATAAAATTATGGTGCAATATGACAGAACAAGAAAATGATCCAAGATCATCTTATCTCAGAATGAAATCTAGCAAATTGTTAGGCAGGTTCCTTTTCCCTTTGAACACTCTGTGTTCCTTATATCCTTCCCTTGTCTTTCACTCCTCAAACTCCTCCTGTTTCAGCCGATCATACCTTCCCCACCCATATCATGAGCTATGGCAACTTTGTCTTTATTTCACCACTTGCCATCTTCCAGTTTCACCACACTCTTTCTCACCTCCAACACTTTCTTGGGTGCAGAAAACTCTGAGTCCCCTTTGGGCACCATTTTTTAAACTTGATTCTCACAAAATATCCTACTGCTACCTTAGTCACCCTTCCATGCTTGCCCACCTTTGTGTCTTGTACCTAAAATCTTCTTCTACCCACATCATCCACCTTGTGCTTGGAAATGGACATTTCCTCCACCCATTGTCTTATAATGTTCAATGCAGGAACCCTACCTCTCTCTCAATAATACAAAGGGTGACACACCTGTGTCCACATTGGATGTGGTGCATACAGCCCACACTAACTTCCTCACCTCCAACTTACCAAACCATTGGCTCTAACCAATCGTACATTTTGTCTCCAATACAAAGCTCCAATTTATTCAAGTAATATTTTTTCAGATAGTTGTGCAGCAGGACAATGTATTCACAGCCTCTGCTTCTAATGCTCTTCCTACAACTGTCTCCCCACATTCCCCCAACATTCCTTCACCATGGAGACTCCAACACAGGAATGTGAAGACCCAACAAAGCTCAACAAGGATTAAACCGAGTTACTGATCTTCGGGAACAAACGCTCCCCCTGAGACAACTGTGGTATCCTGCTCTCTTCTCTGTCTAGTCCTTTCTCTGTATTCTGTACTCTGCTGCTCGGCCAGTCTAATTGATGTCACAGAATGTTCCCTGTGTGTATGTTTGGGTGGAATTGTCAGTTGCTGTATGTGGGCTGAGCAGCAGGGATGCTGCTCCCGGTGGTGCTGATTTTCCTGACACTACTTTCAATACTACTACAAGCATAATATCCTCAAATGCTCCTGTCCTGACTGAACTAAAGAATAAATCGACATTTTGGATATAACATAATTCCAGTTTACCCCTTTTACTTGAATTCCATAACAACTCCTAGTAGCCTGTGGAACTAGACCCATCACCGACCCCATCCAACAGCGTCAGAAACCTTGGCCTCGTCCTGGACTGAAATCTAACCATAACCAGTTCAACGTCGTCTCCTCCTCCTGCTACTTCATCCTGGTCCTGCTGTGCGAGATCTTCAAATGGCTTCCACAGAGATCTAAACACACCATGACTCAAGCCCTCATCACCAGCCAACTGGACTATAGCAACACTCCCTACTCTGGAATTGCAGCTCACCTCCTCCATAGACTTCAGGTTATTATTTGTATTTTTTTGCCTTCTAAACACTGTCCAGTATTCTGATATCACCTTTTGTTTTTTCCTGTACCCAATGAACCAACCATGGAATGGAATGTTTGACGTGGAATGTTTGTAGCATATTTTTAAGTTTTAAAAGGTGGAGATTGTTCTTACCAAAGAAAGGTTGTTATTAAAGAACTGTTTCGATGGAGAAGGTTTGAAACAATTGTAATCATTACCTGCACTGCCCGATCTACATATTTAAATGCCTTTGATTATGCAGTAATACAACTGATAGTATGATATGGTAGTATAATTAATATGGTGATAGAGCATTTCAAATGTTATTCAAGGAAACCTGGACTGGGAGAGAGCAATGAACATTATGTAGCTGCCCTAAGAAAACCTTGCTGCAAATTGTGTTGTTGAACTAATCAAATATTAAGAGATTAAAGACCTTGTTTACATCAATTTGATGTAGGGCAGCAATTCACGTCACCTTGCTGTGCTGCCCTGTGTCAAAAGAAAGGGCCAGGAATGAGCCGTATCTATGAGATATGGTGCATTCCTGTCCTCTTACACTGCGCTGGTGCACAAATGGCTTTCTAGCACCAACGCAGACACCCTTGAACCATTGCACAAGGGAACCTGCCTTAAAATTAGGTTTATTTGTGCAGAAAGGGACACCAGCCTTCACAAAAACAACCATTTCACTCCCCCTGGGGAGGTGCAGAGTTTTGACACATTCCTAGATTAATGATATGTTGTAAATCTGGGAATATGTCAAAAACCATGGGCGTTGAGTGGGAACACTCATTACAATGCCCATGGCACAACTCCCCGAGGCAGGGTGAGGCAATGCAGCGACTTGCACCGCTTTGCCTTACACAATATGTACGAGGACAAGAAAAGCTACGCAGGGTGGCTTTCTGTGGCCTCATGGATATGCGTCTGCACTGTGAGCCACAGGAACGTCAAAAAAAGTGACATTTTGGTAGTGCACTGGGCTTGTAAATAAACCCCTAAATCCTATGAGAACGAATAGTAAAACAAATCCAAGAACGCTTGTGTGCTATTCCTAAATTGACACTCAGGGGCATATTTATTAAGAATTGGCTTAGTGCACTGTCACAAGTCTTTTCGCTGTGCTGTCGTACTCCAATTTGGAATTGTAGGAATGCACCATATTTACGAGATACGGTGCATTCCTGTTCTGTCAGCTGGCGCACAATTTGGTGACTACTGCTAATGCAGGCACCCTAGCCCCATGGTGCAAGTGTGTCTGCATTGTTAGCAGGGTTGTTTTTGGGCAGGCCTTTTCCTCATTTTATTTGTGCTGCATAATGCTATGTGTGTTACGCCTGCTCTGGGGAGGCATAAGGTTTTGGCACTGCCCCTGGTTTACAGGATTTAGTAAATCTGGGGCAGCGTCAAAATCCATGGGTGTTGGGTGGGAACACCCGTCAACTCCCATGGAATGCCTCCTTGATGCAGAATAAGGTAACACAGCATTTTGCACTGCCTTGTCTTACTCCATATCTATGAGGCCATGCAAAGACATGCAGGGTGACTTTGCGTTGCCCCATAGATATGACTGAGAGGCCTGCGCTAAGGGAGCGTCATACAACAGTTTTGTGACTCTTTGAAGGTATTCTCTTTCCATTCTTATGTGTAAGTAGAGTTACTCCAGCTCTTTACTGGAGTAGTTTTCTGACCATTTTCAGGGTGGGAAAGGGTCGGACTAGTTTCTCAGAATGCCAATAAACTCCCAAATTTGTGAGAATTCATAAACTCTAGAGAATAATCTCTCCTTGATCATCCCACTTATCACCATCTGGTGTGGAGTTTTCTACGGCATTTGTATGCAGTAGTGGCATACATTCAGGTAATAATAAAAACATTTGCACCTTACTGGTATACTTTTGTGAACAGCTGTCTAGTATAAATGGAGGCGTATTTAGGTCTTGCCGGAGACAACTCACAAGCACTGATACTTGTGATGATCTATTGTTTCTAAAAAAATTAAAACCTATAATAAGGTGTTTTTAGTTTTAGCCTGCCCATTACTTATCACTGATTGGCTTCATTGTCACTCTTATTTTCTTCCTTTTTATTGATGAGCATGTTTCAACAAATGTCAGCTACACTTCGTCTCTGTGTTTATGTTTTCTTCCCTGGAGCATTGACCAAGAACTGAAGGATTTCTCAATTAGTGTTCTTCCACTCAGATTTTGCAACTTTTTATTTTGTGAGTGTGTATTGTTTGTGTGTTCTTTTTACATCCTTTTTTGTGAGTGTTTATTGTTTGTTTGTATTTATTTTATATACGCTCCTATGCAGCTGTCTCATTAGGTTTTGCCTGTCGAAAGCTGCGCAAGCAGCGTTTCGCGCAGGCAAAATCTTTAGTCTAGAGTATGTGTATGTAGTCCTGCCCCTCTGTTCCATTGGCTAGCTCCATAAATGGAGGCTAGCCATTGGAACAGAGATCTGTCCGTCAATGCCGGAGCAGATTCGTGGGCGTTCCCGAGAATTTTAGGCTTTTGCCCACGTCATGCGGCTGTGGGCGTGTTTTTTTAATTAATTTTTTTAAGCTTTGTTTTCGCCATTTCGGAAGTGTCCTTTGCAGGGGTGGGTTGTGCGATGTCCCGCTGTCCGTTCCCGCCCCCTCCCGCTGTCCGTGAGCCCGTTCCCGCCCCCCCTCCCGCTGTCCGTGTGCCCGTCCCCCCTCCCGCTGTCCGTGTGACCGTCCCCCCTCCCGCTGTCCGTGTGCCCGTCAATCTTATGCACATTCACTGTTTGGCCTCTTTGTTTATCTGCCCCTCTCTCCTCCCCAGGCCTCCATCTCTCGTCGTATGGACTGGACTGGAGCGGCTTCTATTGAAACCCTAGGGCTTTGATTACCAGCGGAATCCTTTGCCCCTCCCCCCGCCCTCAGAGATCCACGTTTCTTTTTAACACTACACAAAACAGCCTCCAAGATTGCCACTGTGTAGAGTCATACAGCATGGCCTGATGTCCTACATGTGTTGCTTCAATGCGCACTCGGTCGGTGGGAACTTGCAAACTCCACACACAGCTCTGAAGAACGAAGGCATGCACACTCCCTCACGAGCTGCTGCGTTGGTGCTCCCTCGCATCTTCAGCAGGCAAAATCCTACGAAGACACCATTCCTGGGCAATTGCCAAACTCCAGAGCAGGCAAGAAAGCAAATCCAGGCATGCCAAGTAAGCACAAACACGGACAAGTTGGCTTCTGGCAGAATGGAAGATCACTGCTGTGCATCAACAAATACTTGCAGCTAAACCGCTGCTCCGGTCACCCACAACACACAGAGTAAGTCCGCTAGTCGCCAATGTGAAGTAGGTGGACTCCGTAATTAACCTTTACTGATTACAACCACGAGAACAGTCTTTAACCACTGAGTGTTAGGTAATATCTTACAGAGTGGAAGACTGCTGGACTTTGGCGTCAGTTGCTGGTATAATTCAAGGTGTCCATAAACAAATTATGAGCAGTAAAGAGGTGCTATAGAGCATAGGCTAACCCTCCTCTGATACAAAACTTTAAAAAACTATAGAGCCCAACTTGATTGGATCAATCTAACAACCCGTCCATTGGCCTAAGTAGAAAAGAATACTTTTGCTTTAAAAAACTCTCACCCACCAGGGGTACCCCGTAGTGGCATGCTTCATCATAGAGTTCACTCCTGATGCAGGCATGGACGGAGGTATTTTCGGTAAGCAGGCCAGGTGGGAACGTTGGAGTCTGTGTGACTAAAGGCACGCTTTTTGCCAATTACCTATGGAGCACTTTTAAATGCTGTTATATATAGCAATTTATGAACACTAAATAGGTGTTTAGGTGTGCTTGACGTATGTATGTTAAATTCATCAGTTACGTCAGCATTATGGAATAAGTGTGGATTGAGCATTTGGGAACACAAGTGGCAGAAATATGTTGACCCTAAGAGGAAGTAGGGGTTACTAGAGCCCTGGGACTTCCTAATTTTTCATGTTTTTAATCATACTGGCTGCTAGCCAGATTAAAGTGTTAGGTGTACCAGGCAGTTATTTTTAAAGCTTAACCCTACCCCCACTCAATACCCTATTCCTTTTCCAACAGTGCTCCCATGCATCTCATAGGTTGTAGCACGCCTCGTTCTGCAACGGCCGGGAAGGAACTCTCTGACGAATAATACCACCAAGGGGAGCACTGTCACCCGCCGCTGTGACATGGGTAGCATGGCGACCACTGTCACCCCTTTGACGCGGCCGACATGGCGAGCACTGTCACCCGCAGAGTAGTGAGTGCAGAGTGCAGAGTGCAGAGTGCAGAGTGACTAGGGAGTGCTAGGGAGTGCAGAGTGACTAGGCAGTGCTAGGGAGTGCAGAGTGACTAGGGAGTGCTAGGGAGTGCTAGGGAGTGCAGAGTGACTGCAGAGTGCTAGGGAGAGCTAGGGAGTGCAGAGTGACTAGAGAGTGCAGAGTGCTAGGGTGTGCTAGGGAGTGCAGGGGAGTGCAGAGTGACTGCAGACTGCTAGGGAGTGCTAGGGAGTGCAGAGTGACTGCAGAGTGCTAGGGAGTGCTAGGGAATGCAGAGTGACTGCAGAGTGCTAGGGAGTGCTAGGGAGTGCAGAGTGACTAGGGAGTGCTAGAGAGTGCAGAGTGACTGCAGAGTGCTAGGGAGTGCAGAGTGACTAGGGAGTGCTAGGGAGTGCTAGGGAGTGCAGAGTGCTAGGGAGTGCTAGGGAGTGCTAGGGAGTGACTAGGGAGTGACTAGGGAGTGCAGAGTGACTAGGGAGTGCAGAGTGACTAGGGAGTGCAGAGTGACTAGGGAGTGCTAGGGAGTGCAGAGTGACTAGGGAGTGCTAGGGAGTGCAGAGTGGCTAGGGAGTGCTAGGGAGTGGAGAGTGACTGCAGAGTGCTAGGGAGTGCTAGGGAGTGCAGAGTGACTGCAGAGTGCTAGGGAGTGCTTGGGACTGCAGAGTGACTGCAGAGTGACTGCTAGGGAGTGCTAGGGAGTGCAGAGTGACTGCAGAATGCTAGGGAGTGCTAGGGAGTGCAGAGTGACTAGGGAGTGCTAGGGAGTGCAGAGTGACTAGGGAGTGCTAGGGAGTGCAGAGTGACTAGGGAGTGCTAGGGAGTGCAGAGTGCAAGGGAGTGCAGAGTGACTAGGGACTGCTAGGGAGTGCTAGGGAGTGCAGAGTGCAAGGGAGTGCAGAGTGCAAGGGAGTGCGAGGGAGTGCAGAGTGACTAGGGAGTGCTAGGGAGTGCAGAGTGACTAGGGAGTGCTAGGGAGTGCAGAGTGCAGAGTGCCAGGGAGTGCAGAGTGCTAGGGAGTGCAGAGTGACTAGGGAGGGCTAGGGAGTGCTAGGGAGTGCAGAGTGACTAGGGAGTGCTAGGGAGTGCAGAGTGACTAGGGAGTGCTATGGAGTGCTAGGGACTGCAGAGTGACTGCAGAGGCTAATGGCAATGTAAATGACAATGCCATTTATCTGTTTTCAAAACCAACACATAAATACAAATGTTGTCATTTACAATGCCAATAGCTCTAACTTTTCCAAAGGCGAAACCATTGCATTGTAAATGCTTGTTTTTTAGCTGTTTTGTGCTCCCTTGTTTTTGCTTTTTCCTTCTTGGGTCCGTTACTCTCCATGGTCATTGCTTTCAAGAGTTTTCAAAATCTTACTTTCCAATGAGTTCCTTTTCTTATGGCAGACTTGTCTAAGCCACATAAAAACACAATATAATGTATTATTTTATTTTTTTGATAAATGATTTTATTGGGTTTTACCAGTCATGAAATGGCCAACGGGAAAGAAGGTACAAATTCAGCATATAGTATCGCAGGAACAGGTTGCAACCACACGAGCCAGGGCATACACATGAGTGAGACAATAGGTCTCTCTGATGCGGCAGTTTGAATACAATAAGAATTTATTACATTTTAAGAAAGTTTCATGTTGTAGCATGCACTAAAGCTGCATTGCTTCTCACTGGTCCTCGTTTTATTTGCATTCCATGTAATGCTGCCTTTCTACTCAACTTGGAAAAGCCAACGTATATCGGCGCTTTTCTAAATGTAAGTGTATGCGTGCTATTAGCAGTTTGTAGGGTATTCATCTCAAAACAACACCATACAATATTATACAAGACCAGGCCATGACATACCTCACAACCCATAATGTACTAACTATATAACAACCGACCAGAACATACTAAACAATACAATTACAGTCCATAGCATATCATAACATATTAGACCATACTATACAATAACAGCCCATAAAATATCATATTATAAAATGACAGCCCAGAATCCTCAAATCACCCTCACCTCTCTTTACCTCGACCAACCCCTAAACACCCAAGGCAAACTCACCTCCCTTTACCTCTACGCACGCTTGAATCCTCAAATCACCCTCACTTCCCTTTCTCTACACAACCCTGAGCCCTCAAGTTACCATCACCTCCCTTTACCTCCCTTTACCTCTGCGCACTTCGGAACCCTCAAGTCACCCTCACCTCCCATTACCTCTTCCCACTTCTGAGCCCTCAAGTCACCCTCAACTCCCTTTACCACAACCCATCAATGAGCCTTAAAGCCATCCTCACTGCATTTTACCTCCACCCACCCATCATCCCTCAAGTCAGTCTCACCTCACTTTAAGCCTACATACTCCGAGCCCTCAAGTCACCATCACTTCCCATTATCCAGTAGTAGCTGCCATAAATAGAAAGTGAGGGGGTGGGGGACGGACAGGGTGGGGGGGCAAGAGGGGAAAATAATTTTTTTAAACGTACCTTTTCTCATGCTACCGCTACCGCTGACTCCGACGTCCGCCTTGGGGCTTTTCCAGCAGTCTCTAAGAAAGCAGACTCCATAACCCAATCCAGACGATGCTCTCACTATGAGAGCATCACCAGGATTGGTCTGAGTGGCCTGCCCTGCCGCTCTGACAGTCGCTGGGAGGCTGCGGTGCTTCTCCAACCTAGCTGTGAACACAGCCGGGTTGGAAAGATATAAATGCGCCGGCCAAACATACATGCGCATTTCTAATTGCCCACCAATCCGCATGGCCCCGCCCTCCACACTACATGCATGTGTAAGGCAGTCATGGGAAAATAAAATTATGTCTTATGATTTTATTTTTCTACGACTGATAAGTGGGGCGAGGCTCCTCCGCGATTACGGAGGAGCCGCCCCTGCCCTTACCTCTACCCATTACTGAGCTTTCTAGTCACTCTCACCTCCATTTACTTCTACCCAGCCCTGCACTCTCAAGTCACTCTCTGCTCCTTTTACCTGTACCCACTCATGAGCTGGAAGGGCGAGATTTTGATCGATACCTTAGCACTATTGATCTAAACCTCGATCTGGTCGACTGAACCTTTGTTGCCTGTCTTTAAGGTACGAG
This sequence comes from Lissotriton helveticus, assembly GCF_964261635.1. Taxonomy (NCBI): domain Eukaryota; kingdom Metazoa; phylum Chordata; class Amphibia; order Caudata; family Salamandridae; genus Lissotriton; species Lissotriton helveticus. The sequence continues at coordinate 1,750,534,805 of NC_136057.1, read as the reverse complement.
GTACATCCATTTCCAAGTTAGTTCACCCAATAAAGGACTCTACTCCCAAAGACCACAGACAACTTCTAGCTTTCAAAAGTTTATTGTAAAGAAATGATAAGCTGCAAATACAGGCATCTCAGAATGAGATTCACGAGATACACAGGTCCAATTACATACATGTGCTCTCGGAAAGCCCTCAGACGAGCAACAGAAATCACTAACACAAGTTCTAAGAATAATAAAGCTATTAGCATTGACGCATATCTCTCCTTCATTTAAGTTGGAGGAAAACACACAGGTTAGGCTGTCCCTACCCTGCTCTAGATGGTATCCCTACTTAACCAAGCCCCAACCTAACAAAGGTGTCAGCAGTGAATGACCCCCAAGGGAAGTCACTCACTCTAAGTCTCTTGGTGAAAACCTATAGTTCTCCAGTCATGACCCCTCTCTGCCTACCCATCCGCTCTCCTAAGGGTCCTCAGGTATCTGCTCTAACTCCACCCAGGGGTGCTGTCCCTAATACAAAACAGTCAACAACATTTGAGACGCCCCTCTCGAGACGCCCCTCACGTGGTGTAGCTTCTGGGTTTTTCCATGATGTTTTGTATTGGGCCTCGTACGTTAGAGTTGACCTTGCTTCTCAGACTCTTCTCCGGCCCGCTGATACCCCTTAAACATTCCAGAACCCTCCTCCATGTCTGGGCCGTCTACTGAACAGACCTCTATTCATTCATTTATAATTGGATCCCCCCTTTCCTGTTGCAGACAGATATCTGCCGCCAAGAACCCAACTCTCATAGACTTCCAAAAAGGCTTGCAACATTTCTCAGCCCAGACATGTACGTGTAAATCAACGTTAAAACATTTCAGGCCTACAATATTTCTCATAATGATTATAGCATTCAACTTCTTCATTAATTAAAGCATGTTAATACTCTTATTCTATTATTTAGTAAACATTTTTATAAATCCTGGCCCATTAATGCAATGACCAAAACATTAATACAATCTGTGTCGTGAAAAGAACCACCTTCCCTTTCCCTCTAGCTCTGGCCCTGAGGCCTACCACATTCTGCGTTTAACCACCTACCATCTTACATTTTAACAGCTACACGACATGGATTCAGGAATTATCACATCTAATAAAATCATATAGTGTCACACATTTATGTATTAGTTCCACTTCTACTTAAATCTCTATATTAGCTATACATTTCGAATATAATTGCAGATACTATTAGCACTCATGGCATTTCTCCTCATGATTGGTGCTTACTACAGGTAAGTGTGATGCACTCATACATTTAGATCAGTTTGCGCTCTCTCAGTTCCCCCCTTTGATGACCTCTCGGGGTCATCACTAACATTTAAACTGCAGTTATTGCTGGCATTCTCTGCGCTTCCAGAGCCCTCAGACTCCTGTACTGATTATCTTGTATGGCAGCCAATCTCTGCAGCTGCTCTCTTTGGGCCCTTTCTGACCTTCTTGCTCGGTACCATTTGAATACCCTCACCAGTCCCCACAATATGATCCCACAGATCAATATTATGATGACAGGTTTTAGAATATACCACACAAAGCTTTTGCCTAAGGTGGAAAACCACCCACCAACTGCACTCATTCCGTGGCCCACCTTTTCCCAGACATTTTCTCTACTCAAGTCTTCGATCTCCTTGTGAATATTAGTTATGTTCCTAATAACTTTCTCAAGGGGTTTTGAATTGTCTGGAATGTAAGTGCAACATTCCTGGACCTTCAAAGCCTTACAGACTCCGCCCTCTTTTGCTAGTAGGACATCTAATGCAAGACGGTTTTGAAGAACCATAGCCCTTATCGATTGCATCTCGCCTTCTACCAGCATTAAGGACTGAGCAGTGCTGGCAGACAACCTGTCGACGACTGTTGCCAGCCGTCTAATTTTAACATCATTAAGGATTAGACCTAAAAGAGGGAACATAGCTCCAAAGACATCTCCAACCATTTCGGCATCTCCTACATCTCTCCTTCCCCTCGATGTTGTCTTGCCCTCAATGATCACTAAGTCTTGTGCATGATATATTTTGGGGAAGACAATTGCTAAGTAACATGATCCATACCAGTTGTCAGGTAGTCTCACGTAAGCATTTCTTCCACATACAAAATACACATTTGGAATCACTTGCATTCCCTTCAGGAAATCTTTAGTATAGTACTCTATGTTGAAAGCATGCTCACAGTCGACTTCTCCAACGTATACATTTTCATAATACGTTTTGGCTCGGTGAAGACATAGCTTTCCTCTCTGTGTTTTATCTAAAGCTATTGGACCACTACTACCCTTTCTCTTGTGTGCCTTCTCTTCCTCGGTCCAATCTGTTTTCCATTGTCCTGATTTTTTCAAAATCTTTTGTCTCCTGTAACGATCATCCACCTGCCCTATGAACTTCTTCTCGACTTCTGACACCTTGCATGTCAGGTTATTTCTACGGGCATGTGAAGTATCTAAGGTAATCCAAGGAATGAAGAACTTGGCCAATCTGTCTTCACTCTTCCAGTAATCCCATTTGTTCATCTGCTTATAATTTGGGACTTCTGGCAACACTGAATCATAATTGGAGAAATAATATTCAAAACTATCTCTTTCATAAAATATACTAAGCAATAAGCTACATGTAATGCCATATGTCAGCGGGAGGTGATGATATCGGATTCCTTCATCTACAGACGCAGGCAACTGCATGCAGACATAACAATCCTTAACCTCCATGGCATCCACGTATTCATATAAGAGTTTAGCATAAGCATTTGACCTAAAGTCTCCTTGGGACTCGTCTACGTGTAACCTGCGGGCTTCTGCAGCTAATAACGCTTTCTCTTGAGTGTTTTCCCCTTTTTCACCAGCAACAGTAGGTGTAAGCGTTTTTACAGAATTCACATCAGTTACCTTTGCCTCTTCCTCATGTCCCTTTACATAAGAAATTGTTACCACTAAAGCTATTAATATTATCACTCCTACTATTAGTGTACCTATTATACATTTAGCTCTGCGGTTCGGGGTGCCGGCCTCCATTTCGTCAGACAATATGGCTCTCTCTTATCTTAGCAAAAAGTTCTTTTCCTCTCGTTCCTTTACAGTCTCTTTTTAATCCTTTTGTCTTTAGAATCCACACAACTGGAGGCTGACAACCTTCTTCGCAAAAGTCCTTTAACAGTTCAAAAAAAGACAACCCTAGCCCTTCTCCATCAACTCAAGGGAAGTTCCCTAAAATTCTCTGCTTCCTGGGCGCTAGGTAATCTTCTTTTTCTGCTTGCTTTATTTACAAAGTCCTTAACAGTCTACTATCAGATTTGTTGTTGCAGCTTCAATAGCATAGTTCAATATTTCCAAGATTGTGCTCTTCATGTGCTGTTATCGTTGTACCAAAGTCGGGGAATTGCAATTCTGAAAGAAACATGTGTTTTAACTTGCTGAGGCGGGGAGGTCTGGGGAGCATGAATGTTAGTGACCCTTCTTGTTCGACACCGGGTACCAACAGTCGTATTTCCACGGTGATAATGGGCTCAGAACTGGACACCACCACCGCTCGGATCCTCCCTGTCTCCGGTTTCACAGACATTTGACGCCAGATATGTCCACTCAGGTGTGGAGTATCTTCTGTTAGGCACACGCACTCTTCTTGACCTTCTTCGGTCCGGTGCTTCAGCGCCCTGAGCACCTTCTTCCAGATCTGAGTCTTCTGATATCGGAGGAAGGGTTACTTCTGGAGTTGACCTCAGGCTAGAGCTCCTTCTTTGCGGCCAATTTGCTTCTCCACGTGCCCTTCTACTCCTTCTCCTTCTTGTCTGTTCTCGCTCTCTCTCAGACCTGTCGGGGTCTGACTCGTACTCCCAGCTACTTTCTCCTTCTGTAGCGTCGTCTGTTTCACTGTTGTTCTGACCGTCCTCTGCTTGGTCAGACTCTTCCCCTGCTTCCGCTGGCACCTCTACAGCTTGGCTAGCCCCCTCTATGGCTTCTCGGTCCTCTGCTGGACGTCTATCCGAGAGAGGAGCTGTTTCTTCCAGAGGTGCTGGAACCCTTCGCGTATGTGACGCGTGGATCCAATTGGGCAGGCCTCCCACCTTCACAGCTGTGTTCGTGATCAGGATGATCTGGAAGGGCCCACGCCAACGAACATCCAGACAGCTTCTTCTCACGTGTTTTTTCACCAGGACCCAGTCCCCAGGATACAGGTCATGGCACGGGCCCTGGCACGCTGGAACCTCGGCAGCCTGCACCTGAAGGGACACAGAACGAATGGCGTCAGACAGCCCCTTACAATAGTCCAGGATCATATCATCTGTGATATTCAACAGTGCAGCAGTTGGGATAGATGGCAGCCTCATTGCTCTCCCCATTAACACCTCATGTGGTGACAACCCTGTTCTTCTGTCTGGGGTACTACGAAGGCTCATGAGGACCAATGGCAAGGCGTCAGGCCAACTCAGGGTCGTTGAGGAGCACACTTTCGCTATCCTGGCCTTGATTGTGCCATTGATCTGTTCCACAATCCCTGAAGCTTCTGGTCGGTAACTGCAATGCAACTTTTGATCTATGTTTAGTGCTACACAAATCATCTTCACAAGCTCGCTGTTAAAATGCGTTCCCCTATCTGATTCCAAAAAGGCCGGCACCCCGAAGCGAGGAATGAGTTCTCTAAGCAGTATCTTGGCCACTGTGAGGGTGTCGCACCTACGTGTAGGGTATGCCTCAACCCATCTGGAGAACACACAAACAACCACCAGGACATAGCGAAGGCGGTTGCATCTTGGCATTTCAATGAAATCTATCTGCATTCTGTTGAATGGACCTCCAGACCTTCCTATGTGACTCAGTGTAACTGGTGTTCTTTTTCCTACGTTCAGCTGCTGACAGGTCACACAACGCTGGCACACTGCTTCTGCTGCTATTCTAAACTTAGGATTGTACCAAGTCTGTCTAAACACTCTCAGCATAGCATCTCTCCCTAAGTGTACGGGACCATGTATGAGTCTGGCCATTGGACTCACCATCTCATTTGGCAACACTGCTCTGCCGTCTGCTGAGACCCAAAAATGGGACTCACCCATTACACATCCTGCCTTTTCCCATGTTTCTTTTTCAGAATCAGGAGCATTTTCTTGCATGTTTGACAGTTCATCCCAAGTATCAACAGTTTCCAATATCATGGCTAATTCAGTTCTTACATTTATTCCGCCCACTTCCACCTCTGTGAAAGAGTACCCTTGCTCCGCGCAATACCGCGCAACTTCATCTGCATATCTATTGCCTTTTGAAACAAAGTCCTCATTTCTGGTATGTGCGGTGCACTTTACAACTGCGATACCTGCTGGGCATTGCAATGCCTCTAACAACAGGCGCACAAACTCTCCATTGCGAATGGGAGAGCCTGAAGAGGTCATGAACCCTCTTTGAGACCATAACTGCCCGTAATCATGAACTACCCCATAGCCATATTGGCTGTCGGTGTATATGGTGACTCGAATTTGATTGCTTGCTAAGCAAGCACGTGTCAGGGCAATAATCTCGGCTACCTGAGCGGAGTGTACTCCTTCCAGGCACCCAGCTTCCACAACTCCAGCAATTGTACAAACAGCGTAAGCCGCTCTCAACTGCCCAACTTCGTCTCTTACACATGAGCCATCGACAAAGAAAATTTCGTCTGGGTCGGTCAGTGGCTCATCTACGATGTCAGGTCTGGGTTTGGTGCATAGTTCAGTCACATCGAGACAGTCATGGTCTGTACATTCATCATCATCATCGATATCATTTGGAAGTGGCATCAAGGTGGCAGGGTTCAAAACAGAGCATCTTTTGAGGGTCACATTCTCTGCAGCAAGAATAACTTGCTCATAGCGCGTGAGCCTGCTGTTGGTCAGATGCTGTGTTTTGGTCCTGGTCATCAACAGTTCAACAGAATGGGGCACGCACACCTCTAACGGGTGCCCCATGACGATATTTTCACATCTTTCAATGCTGACACCCGTTGCAGCAACGGATTTGAGACATCCGGGCAACGCTGCGGCTACTGGGTCTAAAGTAGCCGAGAAATAAGCAACTGGTCTACGGGCATTCCCATGGATTTGGACCAACACAGACAACGCACAACCTTCTCTCTCACAACAGTAAAGAAAAAATTGTTTATTGTAATCAGGCATTCCCAATGCCGGAGCACGACACAGGTCCTCTCTCAGCTGTAAGAATGCCATCAAACAGTCTTTGTCCCATGGTACCGGATCGCTCACCTCCTTGTGCGTCAGTTTTTGCAAGGGTTTTGCTTTCAGTGAAAAGTTTGCGATCCACTGTCGGCAATAACCCACCATCCCTAGAAACATCCTGACCTCTCTCTGTGTCTTAGGCGCATTCATTTTCATGATAGCCTCTATCCTGTCTGGTGACACCTTTCGTTTGCCTTTCTCTATTCTGTGTCCTAAGTACTGCACTTCTGTCAGGCAGTACTGCAATTTTCCCGGGGATACCTTGTGCCCATTGGCAGCTAGGTGATTTAACAAAGCAATGGAGTCCTCCCTGCAAGCTTCTTCTGTTTCTGACGCCACAAGGAGGTCGTCTATGTACTGGACCAGAACTGACTTCTGGGGCAGCACTAGACTTTCAAGATTTTTCTTCAAAAGCTGGTTAAAGATCGATGGACTCTCTGTATACCCCTGAGGGATACGACACCATGTTAGGACGCGATTTTCCAGCTTAAATGCGAAAAGAAAATGGCTTTCTTCGTCCAAAGGGATCGAAAAGAAAGCCTGACAAAGATCGATCACTGTGAACCACTCTGCTTGGAATGGAATCTGAAACAGTATCACTGATGGATTCGGTACCACTGGACAACACGAAACGACTATGTTATTAATCTTTCGAAGGTCCTGCACTATCCGAAATTTCCCATTTGGTTTCTGCAGACCCATAATCGGGGAGTTGCATGGACTACCCACGATTTCTTTCAGTATTCCCTGTTTAATCATGGACTCGATCACGGGTTTTATACCTGCAATCGTTTCTGGAGTCAATTTATATTGGGGTGTTCTTGGGAACTCAGCATGCGGTTTCACTACAATTTTCACTGGGTCCACCCCTTTGACCAAACCTATCTCTTCCCCAGTGAAATCCCATACTTCTGGTGCCACTGTCTCTCTCAAGTCCCAGGGGAGCTCATCTACAGTCAAAGTAGGATACAGCTCCACACATATTCTTGAGTTTGCAACTTTGAAATCTGCGTCATCATCATTGGTCAATACCTCCACTCCCTGAGGTGTACAATATATAGTACAATTCAATTTACACAACAGGTCTCTCCCTAGCAGACACACAGGGCTTGAATCGCAAACCACAAATTGGTGCTCATCACTGTACTTCCCTATTTTCACCTGCACTGGTTCTGTCAATTGGCTGGTTATTCTCCTATTTGCGACCCCTACCACTTGTATGGTCTCTCCAGACATGGGCAGGTCTGGAACTGCAGCTGATCTGATCGTGGACCTAGTGGCTCCTGTGTCCACCAGAAATGTCGTAGGGCACCCTGCTACTTCTGCTTCGACATAGGGTCCCCTCTGGTCCACCTCTAAGGCTGCCCCGAGGGTGCAGTCTTCTCTTTCCACTCTTTGTCCGGTTAATGGGTCCACATAATAGCACTCTTCACCTTCCACAAACAGGGGCATTTGTCTATAGGTCTTACCCACAGTCCCTACTCGAGGAGGTTGCGGGAACTGGGCTCGGGGAGGAGCCCCCCCCCCTTTTAGCACCTTTCCTTGGTATGGCGTCACCCCTCTTGTAGGTGTGCTCTGGACCTCTTCCTCCTCTATCTCTTGTTCTCCTATCTCTACATTGTAGGGACACTCGCGTTTCCAATGCCCCACCTCGTTACACTGGTGGCACCTAGTCGTTTTCTTCAAGGCAGCTATGTCTACTCTGGGTCTAAAGGTGGAACTCTCCTCATTACCCTTGTTCTGACTGTACTGCTTCTTTCCTCCTGTACCTGTCCCTTGCTGCTGTTGCTGCGGTCCCCCCTTTCCTGCTGCCTGCATCTGTACCACCATCAACTTTTCTTTTAGTTTCTTAGCCTTGGAGTCTATCTCATCACAGCAGTACCTGGCATATCTCAGTATTTCGTCTAGGGGTTTACTTTGCCAACAAATCGAGTGTTGCTGAATCATTAAACTAATATCCGGTCTCAGTCCCAGGACGAACTTGGACACAAATTGCCCTATGTCCTTTGGATCCATTACATCCAAGCCGCTATACTGTTTAAACGCCTTCAGCAATCTCTCGTAATATTCGTGGACTGTCTCTTTGGGTTCCTGTCTGGTTCGGTCTATTCTGACCCAATCTATGTCTTGCATTGGCACTTTCTCTTTCAGCCAAGTCATCACTCTCTCGAATTTTGCCATCACAATCTCAGACGGCCCATTAGTCTTAGCATCTCTCTCTGGCTCCGTTGTGGGCCACTCAGCGCTAACCTTGCATGCTGTCCACAGATCTCCTGGTACTACAATGTCAAACAGCGTGTTCAGATCTATCCATAGGACTTTTGAGATTTTTACAAACCTCTCGACTTGCTTGTACCACTCCACAGGGTTTTCCCGCAATTTGGGGAAGGAGGTGGTAAAAGCAGCCAAATCTCCCCTACTCCAAGGGACATGCACATAGTTCCCATTTGCGACTTCCCTCAAAGGGTATGCTTCTATTCCCTGCAGTCCTGGTGTCATACCAAGCGTGCTTCTCCTGCCGGTCCCTTTCTTGGACCACCTCTCTTCCCACTTATCTAGTGCCCTCCATGTCCTTATTCCAGCGATCAGTTCCCTTATGTGCGTTTTCAGCCCAATCGTTCTCCTCTCATCTAGGTCTCGATCTGTATAATGTAGCCTGTGGTTACCCTGTAATGCTTTGGTTCTTGACAGATCCACCATATATTTGCCTGCTAGTTCGACTAACTTCTCATGGACTGCTCTCGCCTTTCGAGTGATGTCCTTTGCCATATACAGTATTTCATCCTGCTCATACATTTCCATTCTTTCTAAAGGCAGGGTACCATCTATCATGTCATCCAGGTCTGACCTTAAGCTGGTGACATCAAGTCTCTTGGCTTTTATCTCAGCTCGCAATATGTCTTTCGAAGGGGGCTCACTGGTCTCCCTACCATCCCAACTTCGAGCTCTGCGTTTGGGCTCGGGAGAGTTAATGGGTGGCCTCCCTTGCTCCCATCTCTCCAGGTCCCATGCTCGGCCATCCGATCTTGGAAGGTGATGGAACACGGGCCTGTTACCCCTACTCTTGCTCTGCCCACTCTCTTCTTCTTCTCTCCTCTCACCGTACACCTCTCTGTTATTTTCCCTCTGGTCGCTACTCTCCCTTTGCCTCGTATCGCTCAGTATCCGATACGATCCTTCCTGGTTCCCCATATTCCCTGGGCTGCGCTCATTTCCGTCATCACAGGGTCTATGGTGCGACCTCTCACAACTCCCATTCAGTTCTCTGGTGCCAGGCACACAGTGTGGACACTTAAAGCTGTTTCTGTACTCTTGTGCTCTCCTCTCCCCTTCACTGAGTATTGGGCGCGCCACCCCTCCACTCCCGGGGCCCCCGTTTTCCAGATCTGTTCTATCTCCACTCCGGGCCCAATGGGTGACTCCCCTACTCTCTCTCTCTCTACAGTCCCACTCCGGGCTGTTCTCCCCAGCCCCGCAGTGAGTCCGAGCTCGGCTGTCCTGACTTTCCCTTTCAGCTTCCGCAGCTATGATGTTCTTTTGGGCCTTCACTGCCTCATCCCACTGCTTCATGTACTCATTTAGCTCTTGAAAGGATTTTCGTCCAGATCCCCTCAGATCCGCTGGCCATCTAGGGCCCCCAGGATCTCCTCCTGGGTCCCCTACTGGGTGCACCGGAGTGCTCCATTCTCTTGGTATCGGTATCTGACTTGGGGAATTAATCGTATCGCTCCTCCTTGCCATCTCTGCTCTTTCTCTGTCCTTCCGTACCCGTTCTTCCCCTTTCGCTCTCTCTTGGTCATATATCGATATTATAGGACCTATGGTAACAGGTACCTGTAGTGCATCTGGTAATGTGTAGGATGTGGCTCTCTCCGTTTCCGGCGCTCTTTGCACCACAAACCTACCGACTACCTGTTGCACCTGACTAGGCTGGGACAACTCTTTCTTTGGCTCAGGATCCCACTCTGAACTGGGAAGCGGTCTATGCTCTCCTGCATTGCCCCCCTTTTCTCCTTCTGTATTCTCGACCTCTCCCCCTGCTCTATTATACGGGGGTGGCCTGTCTGTCAATAATCTGTTTATCAGGCTGTCCTCCGTTTCGCTCTCATCATCTTCTTCTAGGGGGCTTTTATTTACGGGCACCTCTAACACTGGGTACAGTTTATTTACTTCCAGGTTATGCACTCTCCATCTTTTAGCATCCGCATCCCACCTGGCATCCTGCACTGCCCTTACCGAGCGTTTCACCCTTTCTTGTCGTCTGTTCATATTCTTTTCATGCGCTGCCCTAATCCATGCTTCAAGGGCTTCAAACTGGGTCGGTCTAGGCAAGGGTCTTATTGAGGTCATGACTGATTTTAATCGATGTAACACCTCTAATCTGAACGTCCCGTACTTCGGGAACGTCAGTTCCTCATTTCCTTCCGTAATCTTACTCCACTCTGATATCCAGAGGATCGTATGCAACCCAACATTCACTGCCATGTAACGAGCTGGCGTACCCTCCGGCGGGGCTTCTTCCCCTTCATACGATCCCCGCTTCTCTTTTTTAAACACCGCTTTCAACCATTTAAAACACTTCATGATTATGCGCACAATATCCAGCCTCGCTACTCTGTTTACTTCCTGATGACAATCCACCAATCCTGTCGCAGCTTTGCTAACTTGGCCTATCGCAGCGCGGTCTTTCTCCGGTCGGCCAATCACGTCGCGACCCTGTCTGACGTCTTTGCTAGCTGGCCTATCACAGCGCGGTCTTTCTTCGGTCGGCCAATCACGTCGCGACACTTTCTGACGTCACTTTTCTCCGCTTCGCAGCAGCACCCCTCCTTTCTCAACTCGTCTCCCGGTTATGCATGCGTCCCATTCATACACCGAAAAATGACTACTTCCGACCAAGCGGTCACTTCTCTCGACTGTACGTCCACAGTCTATCTGTAATTGTCAACACAACTGACGAAATGTCTATCGTCTCTCTGATAGGTTGCTTACACACACAGTAACTTCCGACCAGCGTCCGTTACTCACGCACTCACTCTTACGTTCCCCCTATCTCGGTCTTTCGGGTGATCAATGGTACCTCATGACCCCCTTCACACTAGTTGACAATTACTCTGGGTGTCCGATACACCCGAACCACTTAAGCTCTCCTTGAACTTAAGATTTCCACCGGTTGCGCGCGCTCACAACCTGTTCCACAGTCACTCTACAGACATTCAACTCCGCCAGACATTACAACATAGATACAATACAAAACACCGCAATCTAACACGCATAACCCTTTATACTCACTCTCGACCGATACTGCTGCTGTTTCTGTCTCACGTCATCCGGATCTTCTTCGGCGGGCTGTTCTTCCGATCATCGATTTCTATGGGCCTTGGGGTAAGCTAACCTGGCCTAGGTTACCGTCCTCAAGAAGGCAACCATCCTCTATAGCTACCAACTGGAAGGGCGAGATTTTGATCGATACCTTAGCACTATTGATCTAAACCTCGATCTGGTCGACTGAACCTTTGTTGCCTGTCTTTAAGGTACGAGGTACATCCATTTCCAAGTTAGTTCACCCAATAAAGGACTCTACTCCCAAAGACCACAGACAACTTCTAGCTTTCAAAAGTTTATTGTAAAGAAATGATAAGCTGCAAATACAGGCATCTCAGAATGAGATTCACGAGATACACAGGTCCAATTACATACATGTGCTCTCGGAAAGCCCTCAGACGAGCAACAGAAATCACTAACACAAGTTCTAAGAATAATAAAGCTATTAGCATTGACGCATATCTCTCCTTCATTTAAGTTGGAGGAAAACACACAGGTTAGGCTGTCCCTACCCTGCTCTAGATGGTATCCCTACTTAACCAAGCCCCAACCTAACAAAGGTGTCAGCAGTGAATGACCCCCAAGGGAAGTCACTCACTCTAAGTCTCTTGGTGAAAACCTATAGTTCTCCAGTCATGACCCCTCTCTGCCTACCCATCCGCTCTCCTAAGGGTCCTCAGGTATCTGCTCTAACTCCACCCAGGGGTGCTGTCCCTAATACAAAACAGTCAACAACATTTGAGACGCCCCTCTCGAGACGCCCCTCACGTGGTGTAGCTTCTGGGTTTTTCCATGATGTTTTGTATTGGGCCTCGTACGTTAGAGTTGACCTTGCTTCTCAGACTCTTCTCCGGCCCGCTGATACCCCTTAAACATTCCAGAACCCTCCTCCATGTCTGGGCCGTCTACTGAACAGACCTCTATTCATTCATTTATAATTGGATCCCCCCTTTCCTGTTGCAGACAGATATCTGCCGCCAAGAACCCAACTCTCATAGACTTCCAAAAAGGCTTGCAACATTTCTCAGCCCAGACATGTACGTGTAAATCAACGTTAAAACATTTCAGGCCTACAATATTTCTCATAATGATTATAGCATTCAACTTCTTCATTAATTAAAGCATGTTAATACTCTTATTCTATTATTTAGTAAACATTTTTATAAATCCTGGCCCATTAATGCAATGACCAAAACATTAATACAATCTGTGTCGTGAAAAGAACCACCTTCCCTTTCCCTCTAGCTCTGGCCCTGAGGCCTACCACATTCTGCGTTTAACCACCTACCATCTTACATTTTAACAGCTACACGACATGGATTCAGGAATTATCACATCTAATAAAATCATATAGTGTCACACATTTATGTATTAGTTCCACTTCTACTTAAATCTCTATATTAGCTATACATTTCGAATATAATTGCAGATACTATTAGCACTCATGGCATTTCTCCTCATGATTGGTGCTTACTACAGGTAAGTGTGATGCACTCATACATTTAGATCAGTTTGCGCTCTCTCAGAGCCATCAGTTCACCATCTACTCCCTACTCTACCCACCACAGAGCCCTCAAGTCACCATCTCTTCTCTTCACCTCTACTCATCTCTGTGTCATAAATGCTCCGCCCCTGCCGCAGACCGTGCCGGCAGGGGCGGTGCTCCGCCCACATAAATTACCCTGTCTGGACGGGAAGGATTTCCTTGGTTGGCATATTTCTTGTCAGTGAGAAATCCATACATTCTGCTCTACGAGCTCCTGAAGTTAAGGAGATATATCATGTTCAATCATTCCTGGCTGTATAAAATATGGTAATCTGCATTATGAACTCCTGAAGTAAAGGAGTTCCTTTACCGTCAGTCCTTCTTGGCTGTATGAATCCACAGCAGTCAGTATTACGCACTCCTGAATTTTGAGGACACACGTTTAGTATAGCCTGCACCTTTTTGCATATTTTATTCTTTATCTTTGGCTGAACTAAGAGTCAAACAATACACCAATTGGAAAAGGGTGTCAGAGAATGTTTAAAGACCTAGCGTGGATACACTCCCCATAAAGAACAGATACTACACACACCTATCCACGGGTCTAGAGAAATAAGAGAGAATCTGAAAGAGCAAGAAATGTCCTTACTACCAAAAGAAAGCTTATTAGTGTCCTAAAGCGATTGGAAGTCCTAACCACAAGGACGGATCCCCATCAGTCACCAATGGTGCCATGCTTAAGATGGGCGGACTGGGCGGACTGTTGGTAGTTGGAAGTTGGGACCTATTCTTCAGTCTCTTGTCTCTCATTCTCGTGGAAACTTCAGGTGAGCCTTGATACTCTGAGCCCTCAAATCACTCTCAAATACCTTTACCTCAACCCATCACTGCGCCCTTAAGCCAACCTCACCTCACTTTACCTCCACCCACCCCCGAGCCGTCAAACCACCCTCACCTCCCTTTACCCCCACTTCCCCTGAGCCCTAAAGTAACTATCTTCTCCCTTATCTCTACACACCCCTAGACCACAAAGTCACCCTCACCTCCCTTTATCTCTACCCACCCCTGAGTCCCAAAGTCACCCTCACCTCCTTGTACCTCTACTCGCCCCTGAGCGCTCAAGTCACCCTCACTTTCCTTCACCTCTACTCACCTCTGAGTCTTCTAGTCACATTCACCACAATTTAATTCTACCCAGCCTCGAACTTTCAAGTTACCCTCACCCCTCCTTTACTCCTATCCAACCTTGAGCCCACAAATCACTCTCGCCTCCCTTTATCTCTACCCACCACAGAGCCCTCAAGACACCCTCACCTTCCTTTACCTCTAACCAACATTGAGCTCTCAAAAATTGTGAACATTTGTTCGGACATAAGATAATTAATCTTTTTTTGTGAAGGTAGAGAAAATCCCATACTAAAAAAATGAATCACTGCCCCTTGCGGTCAGACCCTGCCTTGTCCTAGCACTTTTTTTCTACCTTTCAGCCATGATGCTCAGCAGCAGCACAGCTGTACAATATGGCTAAAAGAAAATGACAAAGCCAATAACTTTCACATAGGCGCGACCTATAGACTTTGCCAAGGCTTGTTGCCATAATGTTAGGTTAAAAACTGTAATATCCTCTGTGATTTAGGCCCTCTGATTTTCTTCTGCAGGCGGGTCTTTGGCATTCTTTTGCATGTTGGTGCAGCTTATTTGTATTTCACTAGTTGAATATCTATTAGAGAAGGCTGTCTGTGATATGGAACATTTTGAGAGATGGTGAGTGCCTAGTTTAGGAACCATTACAGTCATAAAGTGCATTTCCTCTTGTCAATTAGAAAACCAACAGCCTCTGCTCGATCACCTATTCTGGGTGAAAACCTTTCAATAAAGGGGAACTCAGGCCTGCAGAAAATCTGTTTAATGCATCTTTCGGCTGCTCAATCTAATGCAGTAAAACAGTCACTAAAATCGCTTTACTTTGAGTTAGGGATCAGTTTGACTTATTTTATTTAGAATTTAAGGAACAAAGAATATTAATGTTCAGCTTTTTTTCTGCTTCTCTGTCTAATTTCTCATCGTCTTAACCTTCGTCAGCTCTGCAGCAGCATCTCATGTTGAGAAAATACCATTCGAGCTCCAGAGGACGTCACAGGTCAAGCACAGTGTGTGCTATTTATTGAAATTGATGACAGTCCCTCTTTTCGGGATCGTTCTATTTCATTTCCGTAACAGGCAACGAGACACCCGAACATAAATTGACTCCATTAAAGAAACATTGAAGACATATTGAACTCGGATATCTTTAATACTTCAAAGTACATCTGTCAAAGTAATCACTTCACTGTTTGAAAATTATAGACAAGACAAGCCGCCAAAGTGATCAGCCGGCGGTGGCTTCGCGCCTGTCAGCCTCACAGAGGTCCATGTGCCAAATTCACGGTGCCCATTATAAGGGGCCACATTTTTATCGGAATAATACCGAGACAGGAATTACAGATTCCAGGTGTATCTCAGGTCCTAAATACGGCCATCAGGAGTTTTTGTCCTCGGAATGAGGAATAACCATGTTGACCAGGGAATACCAAGTAATTTTCCAGGGACAAATCGTCTTCGATTTATTAACTGCTCTGAGCAGGGATTGAATCTGAGTTTGGGGGCGGTGGAGAGGTGTGGCTTGGGGCACCATAGTGTGTGTGGTGCTGAAGAGGCGCTTGCTTGCAAGGGAAGACTGCTGCAGAGTGCATTCTCCCTGTGAGTGTGTGTGGTGTTGGAGGGGGTCAGTTAGGGACGGGCTGGACCCAAGCCTGCATCGCGAGCCTCATTATAGTAGTAATTTTACTGGGTGCAGTTTGACCGGCCTTGTTATTTCCGGGACACTTGTTGGCCCTGGAGAATGTCGCTCCCTGACCAGTCAGGCTCGTTATGGAGGCATTAGAGTCGCGCATCATGTTGGTGAGAACGTCTTGCGGAGAGTGTCCCCACTCCTCAAGTCTCGTCTCCTCCACCACTCGCAGCAAGAGCACTTGGTAAAACTATTATATTCGAACCCCAGAAGTGAGCCATTGATTTTCTGTGCGCTGTTTGTTGTTACAGACTGCAGTACAAAACACCCGTGTATCGATTTCCTTGAAGCCTCTGCTTCCGAGAATCAGTAGTGAGGTGGGAAGGAAAGGGGGGGTGGGTGAAGAAGGGGCTAGATTTTTTTTTAAATCACTGACCTACCGGCCGTCCTACTGGCCGGCCACTGCCTCTCTTCCGTCCTCTTCCTGGCCAGTGTTGCCAGATTTTGAGACCCATCCCAAGCCCAAAGCCGTCCAAGTACTAGCCCAAATTTAGCCCAATGCAGACCAGTGTCAGCGCAAAAAGTAGCCCAAAGCTCCAACTCTCAAATAGCACATGAATAGCCTTCAATAAACATTTTCCTTCCTGTGGGGATATACAAAGCTGACATGAATATATAATTCTAAGGGCCAAGATGCCATAATAATGCAATGTGTTACTCGTGCAGTCTATTCACAGTGCATTTTACCTCTTTATGCGCAGTGTCTTTTTGATGTATGTAGAGTTACTGAAATAACATGAACCTAGCTGAGGGGCAAAAGAACACTGCATAAACTCATGCAAGAATAGGTACTGGTGATATCGCCCCTGGAATGCAAAAATTGAGCACAGGCCATGTGCACTTTGAAACAAAGTAAGATAATTCCTCATTTTCTGGTGAGTAGGAATTGGTGCATTTCTACCCATGTTTTTACTAAATCTGCTTCAGCACACAAGTCCAGTCCCTCTAATTTCTATGTTTGAAATGGAAGAGATGAAACATGTTTAAAGTCACAAGCATCATTGTGATACAAGTAGTATTCAACTAACAAAGGTTGCACCCCAGCCAATAGATAATGTCATCAATGAAACATAGATTAGACAGATTACAATTTGTAATCCAACCATATAGGAACTGAAACTCCTCACTCTGCACCCAATACCCCTACCATTGTAATAATAGCAAAAAAGTAAACTAGCAATTTCCATTAAATGAAATCAACAGCTCCCTTCTATTTGCTACCATACCCTCCAAGCCTCTTACACCTGGTGGAACAAGTGGGCAAATAACCTCCCTATTCTCTCCATTGGCTGCCACATTGCCAACAAGCGATCTGTCATTGCTCAAATGCGTGAATAAATACTCCACTTCACAGTTTGCAAACAGTGAATAATTTTCAGAACTGACCTGTGTACAAATAGGCCAATTCGGAAAAGTCTGATTCAGAGTGGGTCGCAATCCAGTCACAGAACAGAGACGTTTTTACAGCTCCCCAAGTTGGATAGGTAAACCATTTGCAAAAGGAAAGGGTTTCCCTTCAGGAATCATTTCCTTTTGTAAATTTAAGAAAATATAAAAGTTTGTTGGGGAATAGCCAGTGGTCTAAGGGACTACACTCAAATCTCACATAAACCAAAAAAGTCAACTTTCTTTTTAAACATGGTCCAGTTTCATTAAGGAAATTGAGCGACAGTTAAAAACAAAGGTTTACCTTTTTGAAAGAGGATCACAGACATGGTGATCTACTGGTGCCAGCAGGCAACAGCCACAGTGAAGTGGGAGTGAGTCACAATTTGTGACCTACCTCAAGAATATTAACTTGGTAGGTCTGATTTTGGTTGCAAAACATTGATACATAGTGTGCCGTCTGTATTTGAAAGAGGCCCCTACAACATGCCCCTTCCAGTTATCCATTGAAAGTCCCATTATGGAAATTGGAAAAACTTTTCTGACCCTTAAAATAGGAATAGTACATCGGAAAAAGCATTTTTATGACCACAAACACTGAATCAGTGTGTTTGCAACTGTAAAAATGCTTAGTATGTCTGGTTCTTATTTCCAGCTCCATATTAACAAGGGAAGTAATGAGAGGTTGGTTGACATATAAGGTGTGTAGTACAAATTCTACATGAAACTGCTGCTGAAACACAATAAAAAATGTGCGCAGACCAAAACATACAGCGGACAAAATTGCTTTCCATTTTCAATGCAGTGCAACAGTGTGAGCTCCCTCTAATGAATGCCTTGTGAGTGACTAGAAGTCAGTGTTGTGCGCTTCTTCCAGCACTACATTGTACATTTGTCCAAAAAGCAGCAGAAGAGTTGCATTATGATCTAAAATGTACAGCCTACACCCTCACTCCCAGCCTCCCAGCCACCTTCAACAGTTCCCATGAGCCTGGAAAAGCTCTGAAAAACCTGAGCCAAATTTTCAGAACTTCATTGGGATGGGAGACACAAATCTTGCATCCCACCAGCACACCTTCACCAATTTCAGTTTGCAGTGCTCTTCTACAAATCTATGACGTATACAACACCGCACATTCTCGCGTTTAATAGGCCAGGGCAGTGATCTTCGCTCCGTTCATGAAGTTTGCAGTTTTCTGCACTCTGCACTCCACAAAGCTCGCGTAGTGCACAAAACTCCGCTTCGCATACCACAGTGGAGTTTTTTCCCTGCTTGCACTCGCCAAAGGTAAGTTGGCGAGCACGAGCTGTCGCTCAGGTAGAATTTCTACCCGGGTGGCAGGATGATTAGTGTGAATGGCAGTTCGCGCTGCACTCCGCCACCTGTGGAACTCCGCTGAGTTTAACTTTTTATGTCACTTCGCGGAGTTAAGCATAGCGGAACTCTTAGAACTCCACCCAGGCCTAGTGTTGATACATTTTACAAGGACACCCAAACTTTCTTGCGAAAAATAGGCATCCCGGGCTCAAACACTCAAGACAATGGCAGCAGATTTTAAGAAATTCACACACAATGGTTCAGGTGTTTTTACAGAAATCTTACATTTGCTATACACACAAATATATGTCCATAAAGGCTTGGACATGTATGGTTATGTATGGCGGGTTCCTTCTGCATGTGCTCACACATATACATCCCAATTGGATGGATTTAACTTATACATGTAAACACAAAAAAAGCCACTTATAAATCATTCATATATTTGCCATCTTCCTAGACCCAGCCAGGTCTGACTTCTTTGTAGATATTGTTGGATGTGTGCCACTGAAAAAGACTGTAGCACATGGCACACTAAAGACGATAGTAATGAACTTAGTAATAAAAATGGAAGCTTAAGGGAATGGGAGAAAACACACGACTCGTGTCTACCCACCACCTCAAGGCGGGCAGGCAGCCCCATACCGCACAAACCAAGGAGGCAAAAGAAAAACTTTCCTCCAGAAATATTCCTGTCATACAACAGCTCTATTTGCTTCCTGCATAAGCATTGTGCCTTGTGCTGTAGAAGGTACCCACAGAATGAGAATATGAGTGTCAGAGGTTACTCCTAGTCCATAGTCGTTTCTATTCCCTACACCCTCATACCCACTCCTCTGTAATAAGTCAGAATCCTTCACATGACGGGACAGGCTTTATCATCCTCATAAGGATAAATGCAAGTATTGGCCCAGTGGAATTTGAATGTTATCTGTAACTGACACTAAGATATTTGTGGTAGGACCAGCAACACACTTCATTGTATACATCAGGGACGCAAACTGCTAGGCTGCATTGCACAAAATGTGGTTGCCCAAACCTAAATCACTGCCAAAGCTCAAAGCTTACCTGAAAACAAATCCCACAGAAGGTTCCATATGAACCACAACTTCACTTGCTTTCACAAAGCACAGAAAGCAGCCTGCAGGATTCGGTACCCAGCACCAGACAACCTCCAGTTGTCTCGGTCCAACACCCTCCTCAAGCGTGGACGACCTAGCTCCTAGAGGCGATTCATATTAAAGCAAAACAAAAGTGCATCTGTGTCCCTGCATACAGTACCACTAGATGCTAAATAACCCTACATATAATAAAAAATAACAACCTCTGAAGTTTTCTTGGCACAGGGACATGGCATCCCCACTGCGCTGGGAAGTAAAGCATTCAGGACATGTATATCACTGCAGGAGTGTCCAGACAATCACCCAGTATCTGCTACAGGTGGGGGGCCTACATCAGGCAATATGTGGAGCACAGCACCTCCCTGACTCATCCTGGCACTAGCTGCTAGACCTGGATCAAAGATAGGGTAATGCCACAGCCGTAGCATTTGGACTAAAGAGAAGCTCTCAAGTGCAAAAAAACAACAGAAACACAATACCATCGGGCTCAACACTCCGTTGGACCAAAGGGTGTTATCAGTGGGGAAGTGGTGAAAAAGCAGGAGAACTGTGGGCAGAGAATCAGAGGGCGGGAATAACCAAAGCATTGGGTTAGTGGGCGTATTCAGAGGTGTGGCCAGAAAGACCAAAATATCCATATTATTAGTATTGTTTGGCATTTGACTGACCAGTTACAGCTTATTATGTTATTTAACTAAACAACTGGATACACATGTTTATTTAATTTTTAATATGAGTTATAAACATTAAAATAGATTCACAAAGTGGGATACATTTCCAATCACAGAATGTCCCAAATACGCTTAAAAGTGGATTCACAAGGCATTTGTTATCAGCACTTCTCCTCCCTTTTTTCACAAGAGCAGTTCAAACATGAATGGCAAAATATTCTAGTTTGCAAATATTTTCCACATAATGATGCCTCGGCCATATTAGCCACATAATACATCATTTGCTGTATAATCTGCCAATTTTAACAAAAAATTGTAGTCCAAACAGAACAAACGTTACTAAAAAATGTGACTTGTGATGCTGCGAAGTGGAGGACTGATATAATCTCTTATTCTATCTCTTTTTTTCCTTCATGTCTTTCACTGCTCTCCTCTTCCCCTTTTTCTCGTTTCTCTACTTCTCCCTTGGTACGCTCCACCTTTCCCCCTTTACATATTGGTACGGCTGTAGAACTCTTACAGGAGTGCACCTTAGAATGTTGGTGCACTGCTGCCTGAGAAGCGTTTATGCTGGTTGAGGAATTTGCTTAACAAAGAAGCCTTCTTTTTTTACTACGCCTGCTTCTTGGAATTATTTCAACATTTTTGGCGACGAGGATGACCAGGAGCACACAGAAATCACCTCTGGAACCGGTTCATATTCCAAATAAAGTATGGGAAAAATGAGGATTGGACATTATTGGCCCCCTACAAATCTCAGGTCTACAAGAAAAGTTCATTATAGTCCTAGTGGGCTATTTTTCCACATGGATCACTATAAAATTCGTCAATAAGGTGGATACCAAAACTATCATACTCTTCTTGTTTTTGCAAATGAAGGCATTCCTCATACGCTTATCACTGATAATGGTGTGCAGTTGGTTTCTGAGGAAATGAAAGAATTTCTTATTAGTTTGGCCATAAAACACATTTGCACTCCACAAATTGTCCTCGTGCCAACGGATTGGTGGACCGCTGCAACAGAATGATTAAAGAGGCTCTACAATTGGGGATGGTTGCTCACAAACCCAATATTCAGTCCATTAAAGACACTATCTGGTCATATCACATTACACCCAACAGTGTAACGGGTTACTCACCTTTTTGTCTTCTAAGAGGGCGCAAACCAGGATCCAAACTTACACCTAACTGGTTATTTGAAGACAACTCAGTTGTAAGAGATGACAAAGTGACCAAGAAAAGAGTTGTGTGCCACCAGGATAAATACAAACAGGCGTATGACCCCAAATGGGGAGCCAAGTCCCACAATTGGGAAGCAGGTCAAATGGTCCTAGTTAAATAAAACACAATAGCACACACAGCTTCAATAAATACTATGGTCCTGCAAGAATAAAGGATGTTAAGAAAAATGTGGTTCTTATGTCTGATGGTAGAATGTGGAGTATGGACAGATTAGCTCCATATATAGAGCAGAGTAGTGGTAACAAGTGGGATGAGAGGTCCAAGATGCAAAATAAAATACCAGAAGTCAAACGGAGTGACAGAATTGTGAGGTTACCCAGGTGGCATAGGGACTATGTTATGAAATAATATGTGTAAAGTTATATCAGTTACCACAGCATTGTATGATCACCCTGGCACCATGGGATTTTTCTCATGAAATGAATGTTTTGTAATAATATGTGTAAAGTCATACCTTTTATCACAGCATTGTATGATCACCTTGGCACCATGGGGATTATCTCATAAACACCTGTTATGGATTATTGTTCCTTTTTTTCCCTCCTGTGTTATCTTTGCTCTTGTACAACCTTGGTTTCCCAGCAGTTATCCTCCAGACCATCATCCCTTTCCTCTGTGCTCCTCCTCCATCGTCTTTCCTCTTCTTCCCTCTTTTCACCCTTGAGGATGGAGGTGTGTTATAATCTCTAGGCCTATCTCCATATTTCCTTCTTGTCTTTCACTGCTCTCCTCTTCCCCTTTTCCAGTTTCTCTACTTCTCCCTTGGTACGTTCCACCTTTCCCCTTTTACATATTGGTTCAGCTTTAGAACTCTAACAGGAGTCCACCTGTTTCAATGTCCGTACCATCTCCGTGCCAATCCAGCTCCGTCACAGTGTTTCCGAGATTTGTGTGAGGCAGGGACTCTCTGTTTCAGAGCCGTCTGGTCACAAACTGGGAGGCAAGCCTCTGACTAAGAGTGGTTGTAAGTACCTACGGGGAACACCTCTAGTGTTTTGAAAATGTTTTAATTCTAAACTTAAGAAGGGATGTAGTGCTGCATCGTGCTTAGTAGGTGGTGTCTGGGTGGGCATACCATGTGGGCACGGGGGCAGATGGGGGTATTGATGATAATGAAGGTTCAAAAGTGACATGATAAAAGCATATATGCTCCGAGTCCATCCAGAATTGGTTTGGTCTGGCGTCCTTACGTAAATATCTTTATAAAAGGGCAAACCCTGCGTGACTCAAGGTTAGCATGTTACACTACCACTGAGTTTTGTGTGTCCTTTCAGACCTGCATTTGTACAGGCATTGCTAGGCCCCACCACCACACTGGCAACGAGGAAGCTGACCCCGTGTGCTGTGGTCACCACCTACCTTCACTTGTTTTCTGGAGTGAGCTATAACTTTTTGGTTATTAGTCATTTGAAGTATCTGAGGACACACGTCGCTCGGATTCAAGTGATTGCTCTACTTTAGCTTACCACCTTGAAATGTAGTTAATATTATTTTCATCCTTTATCTATTTATGCACTTTGCCATTGTTTTCGTTTGATTCTCTGTATTTTCTAATACATTACTTGTTTGAGTCTGTGTATCATCCCATCCTTATCATGGCTACAGAGACAGCATTAGGGCAGTGTGACCAATGGGTTGCACTGGGGGCTGACCTGTGAGGGGGAGGGCGCTCTGTTTAGCAATAACTTAAAATTGCAGAGATGAGGGGCACTTATGCCCGGTGGTAGTGAGAGAATTTGAGGAGGTGATCAAGGAGTTTGGGAGCGCATAAAATGATTGTCACACCAGGTGCCACCAGTTCTAAAGCTGGCTCTGCATGGCTATTGACGTTTGTTCTTGTCAAGTAATATTTTATTGATGTAGGACCTATTTTTTTTTTTGTTTTTTTGTGTACTATCTATCAGTGTGAGAGGCTGCCTTCTCGAAGTTGGCCCTCTCCCTCTTACTTGTGATTGTTCCGAGATGTCCGCTTGGTGCAATATTATTTTTATTACTTTTTACATTCTTAATTGTCCGACTAGGATACACCAAGACGGCATGTTGACTTCGCAGGATATATTCGTTTTTTGGTTTGATATTCATTTGGGTGAGAGGTTGCCTTTTCCAAGATGCCCCCGACCTATTACCAGTGATCTTTCAGATGTGCACGTTGGGTGCACTCGTTTCACTATAATTTTTCTTAATTTTTCACAACCCTATTTTCCAGATTAGGACACATCTAGATAACATGCTGATTTCGCTAGTGTAGTGATGCCTCCATATAACAAATACTTTTGATGTAGACGGATTTCTGTTTTGAGCAGCTTGCCTCTTTGTGTCTATTTTCAGATTAGGACACATCTACATGGCATGTTGATTTTACTAACGCAGAGATGCCTCTAAACAACATTCTCTTCGGATTGAAGCAGACTTCTTTTTCAAGCAGCTAGCCTTTTTTCGGGTCGAGCCTGGGCAGCACATGCACTGCTCTGCGAGGCATGCTGTATTGAGGTACGGGCTTGAAGCTTCGCCCACTCTCCGCCCACAGTTTTCATTGGCTTGTGTCATTGTCCACTGTAAACGGTGGCTGTTCATTGGCCAAAGAATTTAGTAGTCCATTCTTAGTACCGCCTTGTCCTATTTTGTAACCTCCCAATGCAACAACCCCTGTTACGTGTATTGTTGCTTGGTAGGATTTAATTACAGCCTCTGAGCACTATTTTCTCAAATAGCTTTGTCCTGCCTGCTGTTGCAGGCAGAACACGCTCTCTCCTAATGCTTTTTACATTTTTTAAAGCACGCATTTGTAAGCAATAGGTCTCACATTTGCAAGAGTTTAAGCTACTGGCATTGTAAATGACAATGCCTTTCAAAAACAACACATAAATAAAAGTCATTGACATTTAAAATGCCAAAAGCTCAAACTCTCATAAATGCGAGACCTATTACATTGCAAATGCTTGTTTGTGTCTATTTCTTGGCCCTGTCACGTGGGTTGCGCCGAGTCCTCATAAGATGGCAACACTTGGGGTTCGGTCCTTTCGACGCTCAGTTGCTGTGAAGCAGAGTTCCGTATTGCTGGAGCTTTGAGATACATAGGTGATGTTTTTTTGGATTAATTCCAGGTTATTGATGTGTGCTTAGTTGGCCCACATGTAGTAAATTTAGGTCGTTCTTCGCCATGCTAGCTAACCTTCACTACTACATCTATATTGCTTAGGCACCCTGAGAGGAGGTTTTACCGAATTGCCCCACGGTTCCATCTGTGGTTTGACTAAACCTTCAGGCGTATTGCACTGCATGGTGTGTAATACGCTCAGTTGCTTTTACCTATTTCAGTGTACCTATGGAGTCTCCTGATCTCCCACTTGGAAGTCCATTTCTCATCCATGCCTCTTGTTAAACTTCCGATTTACAGGCGCCTTAGTGGAAATCCTAATCTCCCAGGCCATTTGTTTGAATCGACCGGACTGCTTTACCATATAGGAGTTTTGACTCCACATCTTAGTGGGGGGAATATATTTTCCTTTAGGTAATACACTCATTGTACCTTTAAGAGATTCATCCATGTTCTTATAGTATTTAGACCTTACAATCTTTGTATTCTACCTCGCAGCCTCCAGATTGGAACTCCTTAGTCCATTTGAATATTTTTGAGAACCTGGCTTCCCTCCGGATTCTCATTACTTTTTTAGATAATTTAACATTCATCAGATCGTTATATGACATGGGAGTGGTTGGTTAGGTTAACACAAGGCAAGGCGTCTATTTACAGTGTGTAATGCACTTATTGATGTATGCACAGGTCTGGCGTTGGGATATAGTATATTTACAGTGATCTGTACACTAGTTCTTGGTGGAGGTTAGTGTGAGCCCAAAGCATACGTTTGATTAAAATACGGAATATTTGCCACATTGGTGTGGTGTGTTGAAATGGAGGGATTTGCAGAAATTTGTAAGATTTTTTGTTTCGTTTTCTGACTTACGTTTTTATATTTCATACTAGTATTGTGGCAGATATTCCCCCTTTTCTGCTTCTTGGTTTTAATCATCGACCAGTGCCCTAAGGGTGTGTGGTTGGCTGACCACAGTTCACCGAAACAGGCATCAACACTGCGCTATAGCTATACAGCCACCGGTAAATGTCCTTTTGTATTGAATGTGTCATGATTATTACTTCCAACTGTCCGGTACCGGAATATTAATTAAATCCATACATATTGTATACACAGGAACATATGTCCAGTAGTCAAGTATATGCTACTATTTTATGTTTAAATATTTGTGTATCCTTATTGTGTTTTTGAGTTTCATCTTTGTTCAGAACTAAACACAACATGGTTCTATTATGCTATTTATATGTGTTTTAATGAGGTTGCATTGTGGTTGTGAAGTATGAGTGGTTTGACTGTAAAGTGAGTGTTCGATGTCTTTTTTTCATTTATTGATTGGGGGGATATGACAGCATATATGCTGTATTGATATTGTGTGATTGCAGCATTTTTTATATATTTGTTTATTTTCAATTAATAAAAGTTTTTTTTTTTAAAGAAATCAAAAGTAAGTTACAGTGACATTTTGTACTGTTCTGTTTGACTGACTCCTAGCTGAGCAGTTAATGGAGGTGGGTTGTTGTTCTTTGTGACCTGGCGTGAATAGCCTAATAAAAGGGCTAGCCTCACGTGACGCAAGATTAACCTGTCACACTAACACTGAATTTCATGTGTCTTATCAGACCTGTATTTATGCTGACATTGTTAGGCCCCACCACCAACATATAGAAGCGGCTTAATCTTTATTCTTCCTTTAAAGTTGTGTCTTTTTTTGTCACAGATGGTTTCCGACAACAGAACAGGTCTATTTAGCAAAATTATGTCACCAGTCACCGGTCATTTCAGGTGACTAGTGACATCACGACTGAAACCGACCCCTTGTTGAGCAGCAGTGCGGGTGCCTGACTTTCCCCGGAGTATGTGAAGGAAGGTTGTGTGGAGCTAAAGGACTCCCCTTGCCCCACCAGCAGGAGGGCAAACACGCTGCTGGTTCTGGCTACGGAGGGGTACAGGGAGATGGGACTCACAACCCTCTTACTTTACCATACGAAGGAATGAGGGAGCAGACCAGGCCCGGTTCTAGCGGGTGGGCCGGATGGGCCAGGCCCACCCAAACATGAGCTTGGCCCACCCATAGAGGAGCCTTGGCCCTCGCAGTGAGGGCTTGAAGGCAGGTGTGCAAGGCACAGGTCGTGTGTGTCAGCCGGGGCCGAGACAGCTTCCCGGGCCGAGGGGCGCTGACACACAGAGACCGTTTTAGAGATGATTGCAGCCGCACCCGAGTACTTCACAGGTCTTTAAAGACCATTTAAATGTTAACAAGGCTTTGTTCATTTTTTCACCCCTACATCTCTGCATGGTGAAAGGTGACAAATCCTTTCTTTGACAATCGTAACCTTTGGTAACCTTTGTCTACTGTCCTGCTGTGTTGATATTTCTTTTACTATGCAGTGCAGGAGAAAACAAGTTTGTTTATTCCTAGTCACCTTTCCTGACCCCTGCAGCGCTTATCACATCAGGCTGTGACACAAAGTTGGGTAATTTAGTAGGTAAGAGAATGTGTTACTACATTTTTTTCTTTTTAAAATCTGCACAGGCCCAGCAGGACACATACTTCATGTGTGCTTCATTTAAACAGTTTTTATTACTATCATGGCCGATGCAGGACAGCAATAAAACAATACAAAATGCCCAGATAACACTGGTGATTAATGATCCTTCTGGAGAGCAATCATAGTTTTTAAATGCAGATGAACTGTATTTTATGTGGATAGCTAAGTGAGTTACTGCCTTTGTCACAGAGATCCTTGTGTTACTTGCATTTCAGAAATTACAATCCTAACATAGGACAGTGACCAATGAACTGTCATCAAAGAGCTGCATACAAACATGAATGGTAGTAGTAGAAAAGCTTTATTCGATTTTTGTAAAATTAAAAAATCATGAAAGCAACATCATCAGAAAATTAATACATAATGTACACAAATATGGCATTACATTTAAGAAGAACTAACTCTGAATACAATAGTTTTATAAACACGTTAAACTTTTCCTTTTTCTAAAAACACTCTTTAAACAAGCATTTACAATGCAACGGTTTCGCCTTTGGAAAAGTTAGAGCTATTGGCAATGTAAAGGACAATGCCATTTATTTATCTGTTTTCAAAACCAACACATAAATACAAATTTTGTCATTTACAATGCCAATAGCTCAAACTTTTCCAAAGGCAAAACCGTTGCATTGTAAATGCTTGTTTTTCAGGTTAATGATTCAACAGGGGTGTGTTGTCCACAGAACCGACAGCCTAAGAAAAGAACGAATTGGATACAACTGACAGAATCTGCAAGTCTCCCTGCTAGCTGGATAGGTCTTGGAAAAAATACCAAATACATCCATTGCTCATCTTAGAGATGTGTACTATACAGAGCACAAGATCCTTACCTTATAGCCTTGTGATCCCCTTTAACGCAGCCATGCAAGATTCTATTCATTGCCACCTTTGCGCCCTATTTTCCCCCAAAGCGCGCGCACACACACACACACACACACACACACACACACGCGAGGGCCCATAATCCTCTATCACCTTAACTCAAGAAAACAATAACAGCAGCAAGAAATGTCACATATATGTCCTTCTTTAGCTCCTTCCTGAAAATGAACCCCAGCTAACCCCTTTTCATTTTTAGGCCTGGTCAGACAGCTTTAGCTATCTCATGAGCCTTAAGGAATCAAATTACATGTATAAATGAAAATACATACTTATGTAGAGGGGCTATTACTCAACCCTCTCCATCCACAGGTCTGTTCAACAATCATTCACATTCTGCTTCCACTCACCACAACATAGAGCATTGGTAAAGGGTCAGCTCATGAAAGTCAGTGGTCTATTAGCACTTTGAGAGACAGCATTTTTTCTGATCACATGGGCAAATTGGCCTTAAAAAGTGCACTTCAATGTCAGGCGGTGGGCCAATACTTTAATCTGGCAATGTTTTTTTTCTATCCACTTTTTATTAAAAAAAATACAGTTGTTGCGCTGCTTAAAATAGGGCTTTAGGTTATAGTACTGAAGAGTCAATAGTAGCTTTTCTTTGCACTAATAAAAATCATACTTTTGTGTGCAGTGTATTAAATATGAAAATTGAACCTAAACCAATTCTAAGTCACCTGACTGATAGAGAGCACAGTGACTGTTAAGTGATATGCAAAAGGTAAACCCGTTTTTGTATTTAAATGTATTCTTGCTAGCTTATGGTTACCACATACTGGAGGCATGTATCCTTTTTGGCCATATGATTACAATACTTTTAAATGAACGGCTGCACCATCTTAGCGAAGGCCACACCTAATGGATTTGCCAATACTTGTTTCATTAGTGCAGCTTCTTGATTCCACCCTGTTATTTATTTGCATTGGGCTCAATACTCAAATTCTCGCATGTCGCACACCCACAGAAGCACTAGCACACATGCACCTACAAAGAAACCCACACACTTCCCTCAAAATACCCTCTACAAGTGTCCAGATTCTTTCTCTTTCTTATACACACATAAACGCACACAAAAGCAGTTAAACACTCACGAGCAGTCGAGCAGTCAAACACTCACGCAAAAGGCTCACTCAGGGTAAAATAATTTTAATTAACTCCTTACTTTCCGTGGCGTCCTTAATTCCAGCTGTCAGCAGGTTGCCTTGATTCCAGTGTGTGCACAAATGCACAGATAGTGTGATGTGATTGACAAAGCAGGTATGTGAACGAAGGCTCACTCATGTTGAACAGAACAGAATTCCATATGGGAATTACATTCTGCTCAGCTCATGACCGGGCTCTAAACAGATTTGAAGAAAGGTGGTAAAATTAGAACCTTGATGGATTCCAACCCCTAACAGTAGTAGCATTGTAAGCAGTCACTGACAACCAGGAGAGACTGACAAACAGTAGAGGCTGTCACTAAAGGTTATAGGATTGCCAAATAAAGGCAGAAGGTGGTAGCGCAGGTGTGTGTGCAGGACGTGTTGGCCGCAAGTGAGCAGGCTATAGGCTATTCTGCACAATGCTAGACTGTAGATACTCACCCACTCTCCCGCATGACGTTGCTGTCTCCGCAGTCACAGGCACCTCCTGCCTGGCTGCGGAACATGTTGAAGTCGTGTCCGGCATGCTCGCCCTGGTGGAAGCACTCCGCGCACAGGGACATGCAGGGAGAGATGCCGCAAGTCCGGCACCGGTACGCCAGAAAGTTGGCGGTCCAGGCCGCAGAGCGCAGCGCTGTCGTAGGCTCTCACGCTCTGGCAGAACACCTCAAAACTATCTCCGCCAGCTACAAGGCAGCGGCACCACTCCAGCACGTCCTCCTGTCCCGCAGCCGGCGGCCGCCCAGCAGAGAGTCCAGCAGCTCCCGAAGCGCCCCGTGTGAGCTCTGCTTTGAGCTGGGCGGCAGTGGCTCTCTTGTCCACGGGGAGCAGAGCCGCCATGGCAGCGGCGGCTCTGGGGGTCCTGTCCGACCCCTCACTTTCTGCTGTTGCTCCTCTGCTACCAGCTGCCTCTCGCGTCTTCTCGCGATACAGGCCCCTGTCACTGGCTGAGGAGGCGGTCGTGAGAAGAGGCGTGGTCAAATGTCGGCGTGACATCCATGTTAGGGTCAGGCAAAATAAGTGTCTCTGAATTGGAACCATATAGGGTAGTTTACGCCAGGGACGGATTGCCTGACTGTGGTTTGAACGTCACTCAGCAGACGACCCCGCTTACGCGCAGTCTTCAGGAATAAAATGTTTTGGATACGGGAGCATCTTACGTAAGAAATGTAGATGTACCCGTTATGTTTTGAGAAAGTTGCGACTTGAACGGGGCAAAAAAAGTCTAAAATTTTAATATTTTAAGTAGAAGAGAGGGAGAATCAATTGTGTGCCCTCAGGGAGAGAGAACGCTAACGTGTAATCAACAAAACGAAATACAGAAACAACAAGCCAGGTCCCGGGCCGCGCTGTGATTGGCTGACGTCACG
This sequence comes from Lissotriton helveticus, assembly GCF_964261635.1. Taxonomy (NCBI): domain Eukaryota; kingdom Metazoa; phylum Chordata; class Amphibia; order Caudata; family Salamandridae; genus Lissotriton; species Lissotriton helveticus. The sequence continues at coordinate 1,750,504,168 of NC_136057.1, read as the reverse complement.
GGGGTGTCCCGGACCGGCAGCCAATCACAGCGCGGCCCGGGAATGACGTCACGGGGGTGTCCCGGGCCGGCAGCCAATCGCAGCGCGGCCCGGGACAAAGGGGCGGGGCTTAAAAAAAGCACCAGAAACGCCCCCGAATCGCGTTTTCGAGAGAAAGGGCGATTGACAGCCTCTGTCTCCCAATGGCTAGCCTCCATTTATGGAGCTAGCCAATGAGAGGCAGAGGCGGTGCCGACATCCCTACTGTAGACAATAGTTTTCGATCTGGGAGTGGCACTGCGTGCCCCTCGCCAGGTCGAAACCTAAAAAACAACCATGGTGGCCACACACAGTTCATCATGTAACAACTGGAGATACAGTAGAGCTGGGCGGCACTGGTGCCAGGTTCCATGATTTTTCAAAAGTGGTTTAATCCATAGAGCTCTCTCTTTGTGGTAAAATCGACAAAAACAAATCACATGGAGGGTTGATTGTTCAGCCCTCCCATCGCATGGACATTTAATGAGGATTTTTGACCAGTCGTTAATTTGTGGAAATGAAACTAGGCGAAAAAAGATGTTAAATCTGAACCTAGTAAGTAAAAACCTGTCAAATCCCTTGGTACACCAACTCAAATAGGGTTGCATATTGCCCGAAATAGGCAACAATTGGTGCCGCACAACCGATTCCTTGTTCAACTCTGTCCCTAGCCGCAGGGATTCCAGATGGTACCAGCAATTATTCTTTAGGTCTTTCGTCGAGACCATGCATAGCCCCTCTGGTTCGGTAAAGAACTCAGGTTTCCCCATGTCTTGACAGAACTTTTGGATGTAAGATAACCACGCTATTTTGTTAGATTTATCAAGGGCCATAACATCACGAATGATCTCTCTGTTAAGTTCCAGATCGACTGCGGTCCAAACCCTATGCCAGAGTAACAGAGGTTGCATCGCAATCAGATCAATAATATGACGGACCCCCAACTCAGCGTGACAGTTAAACACAGATAAACTAAAAGGTACTGCTAAAATAAACCTTAAAAAAGCATTTTCTACTGTTTGTAAATCCCTAGTGTCTTGAATGCCCCAGACACCAGCCCCATAGATGGCTGTGCTGACACATTTGGCCATATAAATTTTAAGTAAGATTTCGGGGGGTCTTTTGCCCATCTTCCGCGAAAAAGCCATGAGTGCTGCAGTCGCTTTTTTAAAAGACAGGGTCCTACTCCTTATGGCGGAACCCCAATGTCCCCCTCCCACAAGGACTACACCTATATATGAAAAGGATTTGGTAGTCTGCACTTTATCCCTGCGTGCAAACAGTTTGCACGCTTTGGACTTGCCCTTGGCACACGTCATCACGAAAGTTTTTTTCACACTTAAAGTCAGACCCCTGGAGTCCATAAAATTAATATAAGCATCTAAAGCTGACTGCAGACCTCTCTCTGTCCTGGCCATAATTACGGCATCGTCCGCATATAATAGGGACACCACTTGTTTGGAATTAATTCTGGGTGAGTCAGTAACTTTGGACACCAAAACATCCTCTAGATCATTAGTGTATAAATTAAAAAGGAGAGGCGCGAGAACGCACCCTTGCCTCACTCCACGCTTCACATGGAAGGGCTTGGTGCATTCTCCACTAGTTCCAAATCTCACCCTTGCCCTAGCCCTAGCATAAAGTTGCCTTAAAAAAGAGATAATGGGCTCGTCTACTTTAAGATCTTCCAGCACCTTCCACAGACGATCATGCTTGACGCAGTCGAATGCGGCGCTCAGGTCAACAAATGCTGCATAGAGTTTGCCTGCCTTGGCCTGAACATATTTCCCTTGGAGGAGTGTAAAATTCAAGACCTGTTCCACAGTGCCCATCCCTTCTCGAAAGCCGTACTGAACCGGGGATAGAACTCCTGCTTCTTCCACCCAGGATAGTAACCGATTCAGGACCGCCCTTCCCGTAATTTTCATGAAGGAGTCAAGAAGGGAGATAGGGCGATAACAGGAGGGACTCTCCCTATCTCCCTTCTTGAAGATGGGAATGATGATAGAATCAGACCAGGTCCTGGGGAACCCCAGCTCACAACTTGCATCCAGGACTCTTTTCAGTACGGGGGACCATAAATCGACTGAGTATTTAAGTACATCAATAGGAACCCCATCTATTCCCGGAGCTTTGCCTTCCCTGCCTTGCTCAATAGCAGCGGACAATTCGCCAATTGTGATGCCCAGTTTAACTTGTTGAAAAGTCCGGGATGCCTCCCTGTCTAAGCCCTCCATATCAACTAGCTTTGGAGTCCCCTCCGGGTTATAAACTTCCGAAAAGAAGTCGATCCAGGAATTTTCACTAATAGAAACCTCTACCCTAGCATTATTTGATACGTTAAAAAAAGGTGCGTTAACTGCTCGCCAAAATTGGGCGCTGTCCTTAGATTGTGCAGCAGTAACCAGATTGTTCCAAGCCTCCTGCTTGATGTTATTCTTACAGTTCTTCCTGGATAAGCGATAAGCTTTCCTGCAGATAGCCACCTCAGCCGGGTCCCTGTTCTTTTTGTGTAATACAGCTATGAGGTGGGAATGTGCCCTGGAACAGGGAGCGTCGAACCAGGAATTGATCGTAGGCCTAGATGAATGGCCTCTCCCCTGTCGGTGCAAGCTATCTCGGATGGTCTGTGTAATGTCCTCAAAAGCTGCCAGGGTCTCCTCATGAGAGATCTCTACATCAAGACACCTATTGATTGAGGCAAGGGATCCCCTGACTATCTTGGCATGCATGGCCTCCGGATCAATCTGACTCCATTTGATAACATAACCATTTTGTCTAGGCATGTCGCAAAATTTTAACCAGGACAGTCTTTCTGTCAGTGAATTTTGCTTAACCTGGGGTAAATGAATGGCAAAGGAAAGGGGGAGATGATCACTGAATCCTACAGAATGAGTGGAGTAATCTGCATATCAAGAGGCGTGACTTTCAGAAGCAACAATAAAGTCTATAGTGGTACCAAGCCCCCTTCCCACAAAAGTTGCACTAAAATCTACACAAGGGGACCACAACCTATTAACAAAGTCTAAATTAAAAGATGCCAGCATGTCGTTCAGAGATTCACCCCCATCCAAATGGGAAAAGTGTGGGGATGTAGCTTCCGCACCTGCCCCTGTTAATCCACAGCCCCTCCGCTCTCGCTCACACAAATTATGATGGAAATCCCCCCCACAAACAATAATACAATCCCTCCCTTTCGGGGTAATGATCCCGTTTATGTCTTTAGTCACGGAAGATACCAGATCTGGGACTAAACGTTTGTGCAAATTGTTATAAATATTAATCAAGATAATATCGACTTTGGGAACCATCCGAATCAATAGAATCTGGTGGCAGGTTCCTAGTTTAACTACCTTGATATTCTCAACACCCAACAGATTTGAAATATATATACAAAGACCCCCCATATTCCTCCCACGTTTGGAAGGTAAAGCTGCGGCATGAAAGGTTCTGTACCCGTTTAGGTGAACAGGCTCAGTAGTCCAGGTTTCTTGGAAGCACAGGAGTCCAAATGGTCTAACAAACTCAACCCAAGAGGGATCCAGAACCCTATCCCTGATCCCTGAGATGTTCCAGAATAGAAACTCAATATTCCCTTGTGAGCTGTATTTAGCAGCTAGTACCTTATTACTACAACCATCGGAAGGTTCACAAATCTGCCTAGCTGTACTAGCTTCAGGGACTTCAGAAATGACAGGGCCTAGGCTGCAGATGGTGGCTGCAGTACTGGCTTCGAAAACTACAGGGATGACAGGGCCTGGACTACAAGTAGTAACTGGACAAGTAGCATCACGCAGACCAGGAGCAATAACTGGGCCAGGGACATAGCGCAGCCCAAGATCAATAGATGGACTACTGTAAATGGGTACTGGGGGTGTAAAATCTGTCGCACGAACTGGTGCAAGAAATTTGCAACTCAGTCAGTCCACGCCCTCCAAGTCTCGTAGACTTTCGAAACGATTGTGGAGGGGGATTTGGAACCGGTTAGATGACCAGGGGACAGGTGGAACACTAGGATCGTTTAAATACTGGGTCCAAGGATCAGGATGGGCCGGATAGACAGGATATACAAAATTATCTGACTGAGAGGCAAATGTAGGTCTAGGAACACGATAGTGACCCTCGGGGTGATAACGTTGTCTCCTCATACAGTTCTCCTGAGGATGCATCAATGGCCTGTTTGAACTTTCTGCGTTAAATGCCCACAATCCCAAATTGTCCACTGGACTTAACAAGTTCCTAGGATAAAAGTAAGGCAATTCTCATGGTGTGATCGAGCTACTGTTTTTAGGGGAGGACCAGTTTAAAATGTGGCTAACCGCCCTTTTATCTTTAAAGCTAATTATGACAATATCCCCCATGATGCTTTTTGGGGAAGGCCCCAACCAAGCAAGTCGCCGTACCATTAGTATTTCTCCATTAAGGTAAAGAGGTAGGGGCCGGTTCTGTCTTAGCCAATAGATGCCTTATTTTTAAGTTGGACTTGGTCTTCCCTCTTGCCCGTCTCCAAAACTGGGACACCGGTTAAGATTACCACTAAAGGGGCCGCCTCAGGGGGCAAATTAACTCTTTGGCTTTTGGGAATATGGCATGAATGGTATAGTTAGAACTTTGCTTTTTTTGTTTTGTGATATAGTTGGAACTTCCCCAGTCTTTCATCATTCAAATGTTGCTAAAATGAGTATGTTTGGGCAGATATACATTTTTATCAGTAAAGCTGACCCCATGGAATACGCTTTAAATCCTAATGTTGTGTTCCCCAGACCAAACCCTCTTAAAATATACTGCCCATCAGTATGGATGACATGTGATTCCTACACCTTGTAATCTTCATTGGTTTATGTGACATTCCCTGTAGACTGATTTACATACTTGTATGATTCATTGTCTCTGTATAATGTGTGTGTGGTGTAAAGTACTAACACGCTACACTGATATGTGTAGCGCTATACAACAAATGAAATGCATATGAGAGAGGAGCTACGTAAAGATGAGGGGCGCTGGTGGAGGGTGGCAGTGAGGGAATCCGAGGAGGAGGTAGTGGGAGGGGCTATGGAGCGATGAGGGGCACTGTTGGAGGGTGGCAGTGAGGGAATCCGAGAAAGAGGTCATGGGGTGGAGGGACAAGCTAGGGAGAGATGAGGGGCACTGATGGAGGGTGGTAGTGAGGGAAATCCAAGGAAGAGGTCATGGGGTGGAGGGAGGAACTAGGGAGAGATGAGGGGCACTAATGGAGGGTGGTTGTGGGGGAATCCGAGGAAGAGGTTATGGGGTGGAGGGAGGAGCTAGGGAGAGATGAGGGGCACTGATGGAGGGTGGTAGTGAGGGAGTCTGAGAAGGAGGTCATGAGGGGGGCTGCAGAGGGATGAGGGGCACTGGTGGAGGGTGGTAGTGAGGGAAATCCAAGGAAGAGGTCATGACGTGGAGGGAGGAGCTAGGGAGAGATGAGGGGCACTGATGGGGGGTGGTAGTGAGGGAGTCTGAGGAGGATGTCATGAGGGGGAGCGGCTACAGAGAGATGAGGGGCACTGGTGGAGGGTGGCAGTGAGGGAATCCGAGGAAGAGGTCTTGGGGTGGAGGGAGGAGCTAGGGAGAGATGAGGGGCCCTGATGGAGGGTGGTAGTGAGGGAGTCTGAGGAGGAGGTCATGAGGGGGGGCTGCAAAGAGATGAAGGGCACTTTTGGAGGGTGGTAGTGAGGGAAATCCAAGGAAGAGGTCATGACGTGGAGGGAGGAGCTAGGGAGAGATGAGGGGCACTGATGGAGGGTGGTAGTGGGGGAATCGAGGAAGAGGTCATGGGGTAGAGGGAGGAGCTAGGGAGAGATGAGGGGCCCTGATGGAGGGTGGTAGTGAGGGAGTCTGAGGAGGAGGTCATGAGGGGGGGCTGCAAAGAGATGAGGGGCACTTGTGGAGGGTGGTAGTGAGGGAAATCCAAGGAAGAGGTCATGACGTGGAGGGAGGAGCTAGGGAGAGATGAGGGGCACTGATGAAGGGTGGTAGTGAGGGAGTCTGAGGAGGAGGTCATGAGAGGGAGGGGCTACAGAGAGATGAGGGACACTGGTGGAGGGTGGCACTGAGGGAATCCGAGGAGGAGGTCATAAGGGGGAGGGGCTATGGGGAGATGAGGGGCACTTGTGGCGTGTGGCAGTGAGGGAATTCGAGGAAGAGGTCAATAGGGGGGCCATGGAGGAAGGAGGGGCACTGTTGGAAGGTGATAGTAAAGATATTTGCTGAGAAAGAGGTTATTGGTGCGGCGCCAAGAAAGACTTTCGCATCAGCGCTAAAGCCGGCCCTGTCATGGCCTTTCTGTTTTTGTTTATTTAATTAGCAGTCAGGTCATAAGGGCTACTGTGGAACATACTTTAAAGTGCCTGCTAATTATATTTACTGCTATATTCAATGTTTTAAGTATGAAGGTGATTTTACTAATGTTTTTACCGGGAAAATGAAAGTGGAGCCAGATGGTGCCTGATATGGGGTTGGGGCCCAAGGTCATCTGTGAGATAAGGTGCACTGGAGAGGAGTAGTGGATAATCAAGCCTGTAAGGGAGCGTGCTGCAGTGTCCGTGGTTAGGTGGAGGTAGTAATGAAGAGGATTTCTCCCAGAATGCTCGCACAGAGGGAGTCCGAGGAGAGTCACTTGCCTGATACTCCCACCTCAGAAACCTCCTCTTCCCATCAAAGTAACATTACATGGAAAAACACTTTTTGAGAGTGATAACATTAAAAAGAGATTTGGAAAAGAGTGAGTTTTACTGGGCCTTGTAAGACTAAGAAGAGCTAAAGGAGGGCCCTGAAGCAGGCCTGCCTAGACATATATGCGACAAATCAAGCCTGCAGTGGCCCACCGAAATGCACCCGTGGCCCACCCAAATAAAAATTCCTGGAGCTGGGCCTGGTGCAGACATGGGTCCTTTACCAAAATGGGGGTTTCCTTTGCCAAAATGGGGTTTACCTCCGTGTCTCAATGGAACTACAGTTAGAATCATTGCACGCACACAAGGAGGTCACAAAGTCTCCCAACTGTACGCTGTAGGTTGAGGGAATGCGCCGTGGACTTGATGTTACCCTGCAACTGCAGCACTGGAAAGTCAAATCATTGAGATGTAGAATTTATTTTCAAAAAGATAGTACTTAGGAAATGTACGAAGAGTTTGCGGAGTCCGGCACTTCAGGTATACAGTAATAAAAAATATATTTGGGAAAGCAATCCACATTTGCACTGTAGTGGGGGAAACACCAATATTGACTTTGGGGTAGAGGCTGCAGGAAGCGCCTGGAAAAATTATAGAGAGAGGATAAACAAGGGAAAGCAAGAATAATGGTGTAAGTTTCATACATAAAACCCTTTAAATGTAATACATTTTCCTTGCTAACCCATTAAGATTTTGTTGAATAGTATTGCTTCCTTTCCCGAGAAACTTTTTTTGAATACACTTACGGCCTTACTTAGAGTTTGGTGGACACCTGGTGGATGTCTCATCCACCGTATTCCAAGTACTTTATAGACAATGGCACTTGTAGTACAACAGACTGGATATCTGCCACGTTTTGATCGAGTATTCCATCCACAACCACTAACTAAGGCCTTTAGATCTTAAGCAACACACACTGCATACTGACCACAGGATTTCTGTGTGCTCTCCATGCCACTGGAGTCAAGCTATCCTGGCTGAGGAGGGGTGAAACCCCGAAACCGATCCTAGGATGCTTGTTTTCAGTCCTGGGAGGACCCTGGCAGTTCGGGCTGGACTGTTTCCATTGGGCACAGGGTCAAGACTGTTTTGCAAATGGCTGGGTCCAAACTGGAATGGCATGGTGAGCAAAAAACGATGGATTTAGAACCAGGTCTCTCTACTGGGGTGAAAATATGACATTGTTCTGCATTCTGTCCATCAATTGTTCTTTTTGCAAGCAAGAAACCTAGCATTGGGCTGCCATGGTCATGTCTGCTCTGAAACCCAACCGTTCCTACTCACAGCACACATAGATAAGTATATTATGATAACCACTTGTAACTGGTGGTAATTGCATCACATATTCTGCTTCTAACAAACTCCTGTCTAACTTTCAGAACAGTTAAAACAGGTATATACCGTCCCCAGTAAAGACCACACCACGCAGTAAAGGCATTTCAATGTGTGGTAAATACCTCAATCTTTCCAAGTAACTTGTAGTCAGGAACCAAGGATTCACTAATTACTTTAGGTGAGTCCTTCCATGAATTTTACGTGTTTGGTATCCAGCCATGCATTCTTAATTTCAAAAGAGAACACACTCATCTTCTGTTTCTGTGGTATTCTCTAATTAGGTGGAGAATGACCAATCACTATCTAAATAATTAACAAATAGATCCATTCTATTCGTTTTTTCTGATGTAGATAGCCTGAAAATATGGCATGGATTTAACCCTCCTGGTCCAAAGCTGTACCCCTCTGCTCTAGTTTATCCTGAGTGAAAGGTTTCAGATGTCATGGGGAAGGCAAGTGAAAATAATGTGGAAAATGTAATCTTGTCATTTGGACCTTCCCTCAAGCAATCTATTCATCCATCCCAAAAAGGATTCAACAATTTCCACCCACTCTTCACTAAATCTTTCCAACTATCCTAGCAATCTTCTGGCACAAACCACACAACAAAAAATGTTCCTCCCCATCTCACCCTTCTTGTTCTTGGTGCAAACTAGACATCCCTCCCATCATTCACACTCTCCAAGTGAGTTTCAGATATTCCTATATGAAAATCTGTTGTGCGTGTCCCATGTTTGCTTGCACACATAACTTATAGCCACCAAAGCTCTCCAAAATTAGTACATGGACCAAGTTTGAAGAGAGGTTTTGAGTTAGCAGGGAACATTTCTGCTAGAATTTGTTATCAGCAAACCTTGCAGAAAATATCTCACAAATTGCCCATTAGTTTAGCTAATCTCCGAAAAAGAGATTCAGAAGAAACTACTGTACCCACAAGTCTTTAATTTCACAAGGTTGCAAGTTTAGGATTTTCAGGAACTCACAAAAGTTTCAAAAGCGAGCATTGCAATTTAGAGTTACAGGTGTTCAAGTACACCTTAAAATAATATATGCATTTAGTTACTGCATGCTGATAAATGCATGCTCTAACTTGTTTTTCTTTTTGCTCCTTGGGGGAAGTATTCGTCCTAGAAAAATCCCTTCCCCTGCACTCCTACCAGTTTGGGAGGTATTCCTATCTTTGCCCTCACCATAGATAGTGGTTTCCTCTTGACTTTGTCAGGACTAAAACTCCAATCTTTCCAAGGCCTGGAATCTGTCAGATATTTCTTGGATAGCCATAAAGTGTATGCGTACTTATTCACAGGGTATTTTACCCCAGGAATCTCTAAGCCCCTGCCCCTGTGTATAGATCTACTCACATAAACATCTTTGCACGAGTACATTTTAGTATTTCAAAAAACAATTTTTGAGATTTTAGGAAGTGTTTTTGTAATCTTTCAGTTCTGTTTTTGAATGTGTTTGCCAAGTTCAAAATGCCTGTAGGATGACAATGATCAACCAATTTACATCCATTTTAGAACAATTACCACACATCAATTATAACTGTAGGGAAATGCTTTTCCTTTTCACAATCATTATAAAATGAGCCAGTTAAATCACTCAGGATTCCACTTCTAAAAAAGATATTTGCAGGTGGAAGCGATTGGCTTTGTAACTCAGACCAAATATATGTATCACTACTATCTTCGGTTCACTGTAAGCATTTTTGGTCTTGGTAGGTTACTAATACAACGACTGAGAGGGCCTTTTCCTTTTATTTTTTTAACTAGGCATATTTTATCCCTTCACCTAAAACTGTAATATTCATGTGAAACCAGCATTCAAAGGCAGATTGATAGGGCCCTGTTCACATAGGTAAATTTATGTGTGGCTTACTCACATGTTAATCTACTCCTTCTTGATTAAGCCTACCTTATTTCGCTATTCACCATTTGCGAGTGTAGAATTTACAGTTAAATCTAGACTTGCATGTCTCCACCGCTTCAATTCAGGCGGTGGAGACATCTAAGACTGAATTTACGAGTGTATAGGTAATAATATTAACTTTTCATTCATAGGTGGAGCATATAGAAACAATGAAGTTTGATAATTAACAAAAAATATTTTTATGTAATATATAAGCGTACATTAACATTATTATTACCCTAGAACTATTACCCTTAAACTTTACAGTACATCAATTCTTCAAAATATAAATTATTAAATAATTTAAATATATTCATTTATTTAAGGATAATTAATGTTTAAACAAAATAAAATAAAACCAGGATCAGTATAATTTTTATTTGCAATTGCCATTGAATAAATGTAATTAAAAGTTGTGTTTATGTAATGTAATTTATTTAATTTTTCATAAAAATATAAAATTGAATGTAATGTTTTTGTAAACAAGTTAACTATTGATTTTTAAAATAATTGAATAATATTTGTTTTAACATTATTTCCTATGGAGTGTTATATGAAATCCCGCACTATTGGTTTCTAATGAAGCGTGTTGCAGTACCTGTGAGTGGCCATGTGTGGTACACAGAGCCTGGTCTGGAGTACATTTACCACTGTTTTGTAACCTTTATGGCTGAATTAACTATAGAAGTGTAGTTTGTGAATGGCAATGGCCTTACTCTTTTGTGTGTGACTGTTTGTATTAGCATGTCACTCCTTATAAGCCCTCCTTAAATTTCCCTAAATCCCTCCCAGTTAGTAGTAGGTATTCCAGCCACTCTCTCTATCCCATCTCACATTTACTACAAAAAGGCATACCTACATGTTTGGAGCCCTCTGGTTTATTAGCTGAGAACTCCGCAAAGAAAAGCCTGGAGAGGCGTGTAAAGTAGTCTCTGCACTTAGGTTTGTAGGTTTGTGGATAGTATTTTGTTGGGTGTGAGTCGTACGGCTGTAGTACTTCTTTATGTACTACAAAATGCAGTTTGTGACTAGACCCCAAGGCCTGCAATATCTCCAATGTTTCTGGATTTTTCAAGCTGCTACATTGCAGACCTAACAACATGATGATAGAGAACAAGAAGAATCAGTGCACACAATAGAGGCAACACTATGAGCGTAATCTACTTAATTCACTATACCCAGCAAGCAATGCATCCAAAATTGTTTTTGTTTGATGGATGCCAACGTGCACAGAAAGTGGAGAACTCAATCTGAAGACACTTACAAAGCACTTCATTCAACACACCCTTTGAGAATTTGCATTCAAACACTCATTTAATTGCATGTCCTGCACACTTCAGTCAAATAAGTTGATAAAATAATACATAGCAGCCTAAAGTCATACTTGCAGACTGATTCGCAAAGGACCTCCGCACTTGTGGTGGAGGCCCCGCAGTCGTGGGGGAGTCTTTGCACTCGGGACGAAATCTCCGCCAAAAGAATTCTCATTAGAGAGATTCCGCTGAGTGCAGAGACTTTCCCCATGATTGCGGGGATGCTTTGTGCTGCTTTACAAGTTGAGCAGAGACTACATTGTAGCTACAGAGCTAAGGCTTTGGGTCTGGTGCATCAGGTCAAAAGAACTTTGAAATCCAGGTTTGCAAAAGTGTGAGCGTCTGGGTTTGAAATGGTTTGATGCATTGCCACGTGTGTTGATGAGTCACCGCAGCATACCTGATTGAAGGACAGGATTGTCCCCTATGAAATCATAATGGGTAGGGCAATGAGGTTACCAGCCATGCCTGCAAATGTGCATATGAACATTACTGATGATCTGATACTTGAGTACTGCAAAGGACTGACTCTAGTGTTGCATTCTGGGTCTCATCAGGTTAAAGCTGATACAGCCCTCAGCCCAGTTGACTGGGTCCTGGTAAAAAAATACATTTGTTATCAAGGGGAGGGAATGATTCTTGGGCTTTTAAGAGGTCCAGCGTACATGCCCTAGATGCATTTAAACAAAGAAAGGGAACGAAGTTGCTGGGTGAAATAATGGTCACCATTAAAATGCCATGGCTGGTATTGTCAGGCAACGTGTTACAGGGGGTCAGCAAAGGAGGGGGGAAATTCCTCCTTTCAGAACTAGGGCTCTCACACACCCAGCAAGCTAGGTGTCATGCTTCTTTATATGAGCCTTCTCCTCATTGGGCCGGCGCTGCAATGCCCAACGGGCACCCTTAAAGGGGCTCTTTGCTGGAGATCTTTTGTACCTTGTCGTAAAGGTGCAGTGGGTGTGAGGGGCCTAGCCTGGTGTAGATGCGTGTTGTGCAATTTAAAACAGGTCAGAGAATCCTATTGAAGACTTTATTCTGTTAGGTACCCTACCTGAATAAAATAGTGAGGGAGGGGTAACGTATTTTGTTTCCAATGTGACAAATTACATACTCTACTCCCAGATGGTCAACATGTTTCTTGCCCTAGAATTGTCATACAATGATCAGTGGCGAATCTTCAGGACCGCAAACAAAAATTATGATAATGCAAACTATCTACAAGTAAGCGGGAGAGGTGCTATACATTATTAGCCGTAGTTGTTGTATTATTTTATCTTGCTTATACAATTATATCCAGCTACATACAAGTCAGTAGAAGTTAAACCTACTGTTGCTCATACTATTCCTCATCCTGCTGATAATGGCTTAGAGTTGTGGGGGGTTAAGAAACTGCACGCAGATTTCTCATTGGGAGATTATGCTTCAAACACTTATTTCAGATTTCTGTATAAATATATTGACACTATCAATGCAAGAGATTATGTGTGCACTCAGTTGCCTGCGTCTGTTGCAGAGGGTATAACATACCATCATATCTCTTTGACATATGGAATTTCCTGTGGCCTTCTATTGAGTTTATTCTATAGACAGGGTAGTTTTGATTATTATTTTTTTAATTATGATTTCATTCTTTCAGAAGTAACTATGTTCAAACATTGGAATAAGCATCCTTATTGTAAAGGTGCTGAGGTTGCAGGCAGGTATTTTCCATCTCTTAAATCACTGGACACTGCATACACACATAGACATAATTTGACCTGTTCCATTTCAAATATGGAGAAGAAATTCTTGAATTTTGTGAGGGAGAGTAGGGAAGGTCTACAGTCCAAATCTGAAACTGAAAATGATCATAAGAAACACCATAGGCGGAATAGTGAAGAAATTGAACATCAGGTGAAAGGGAATTTACCTGACTTGACTTTAGACCGACAACATAAGGGAAATATGTATATATTTGTTGATCAAAGTAATATATACCTGTTATTTTTAGGACAGAGTGTCTGTGAACATGGTTTTGTGGTGAGGAGGAAGAATGACCGTTTCTTGGAGGGACAGGAATCTGTGATTCCTGGAGAGTATTTTACTTGTGGACATTATGCATATTTTAAATTGCCCCCTGGATGGCAGCGTACATGTTATCTTGGTATAGTTTTCCTGAATATTTAACACGTGGAACATCTCAATGATCCTGTATGAGAAACAAAATCTAGAACTAGGTGAAGTGTGAGAGCAGCGGAGTGGTAGGATATATTTTTGGTGCTATAATTCTGTCTTTAGGTGGGATTCTGAATGATCTGAAAAATAGAAAACTGTCTACAACAGTGGATGAACTGGCTACTTGTACTGCTAATGCTTTATTGCTTGTAAAAACTCAAATGGTTGAGATAAGGTCTATAGTTTTACTGAACCAACTTGCGTTAAACCGTTTACTAACAAACCTGGCAGAGTCCGCAGGATGCTCAAAAATCAGTAATGCTGTACTTATATCCCAGGTGAAAGTCAGAATCTGGAGAAATATGTTCACAATATATCTGGGTTGACAAAAGATTTGTAAGAGTTAGAAGCGACAGGAGCTTGGGAAGCCATTTGGAATGGATTGTCTGTCGTAGGTAAATAGTTTGTAAACCTGGGAAGTGGAATCTTGGGTACCATCTTGAAACCCCTTTTGATAATTTCTCTATGTGTAATATTCCTATTAATGATCTTTAAGGGATACAAGTATGCACAAGTTAGATTCGGGGTGAAGAAGAAGATAGCAGACGTGGAGTTAGAGGAGAGTCAGCGTAAATACTACGATGAAATGAAACTTCCAGATGATTCTAGGCTAAAGATGCTAAATACTTCAAGGTTTTACATGGTCCATCTGGTAACATCAGATTATAATCTGTGATAGCTTCAATTTGCCATCAGGGGGGAATTGGAGCAGCGTAATTTTGGCTCCACCCTTTCATGTTTAAGTAGGCCACATATATGTGTACTTACAGCCTTAAGTACTTGTGTGAGGTAACCTTATTACTGTATTGTGGTGTACTTGAACAGTTACAGAAAGTGCATCCACTGTGCAATCTCAACAATTATATGAGTGTGTATATTAACATTTTCTTTATAGTAACTACGAGTTGCAGTTCTCACGTATATCTACATCTGTGTGGTTTGAATAACATTGAATTCCTTATATGTTCAAGTATTTCTTTAAATAATTCACTCCATTTATTTTATAACTGAAAATGTATCAATTTGAATAGTGCTCTCTCTCTATATTATAAAAGTATATGTATCTGTAATCATGCATTTAAAACGTACTGAAATGCTTGCCTTACTAAAGTTGACCAAAGGCGTTAAGCTTTGGGATTTCGCAATGTTTAACTTTCAACATGAATGCTTGCTTTGGATGCAATGTTTTTTTGCCTGTGCAGGTGGAGGTTAGCTCATGGTTAAAGGAAAGGCACATTTGTGTGAAAGAGACAGTGAGACTCAGAAGGAGCATTTTTTGGCAAGGATAAGAAGATTCAACAAAGTAAAGGAGGACTACAGTTTGAGTGGAATAAGGAAATGGGAGGAATCCAAAGACGTTCTAATGTTCTTTCTAAAAGGAAAGAAAGCTCGAGTGTAGTTGCCAAGATTGTTCTTTTGAAGATGAGAAATAAATGGATATGTGAAATGGCATTCTCGAAGATTATTTTGGTGGGTATAGTTGTGCATTTTACCTTAGCTTTGTTCAGATTCCCCTTAAAACTCTAAGTGGTACAGACTCCTTTGCAACATCTCTAATGTGTGGCTTCATGCTACACAAATATACTTTACCTTTGAGAACTTCAACAGAAGTTCGACTATGCTGACATCTTTCTCTGCTTCCCTGACTTAATAGGGTTTTCCTGATTCCTATCCGCAGGATCCTCCCAATACTTCCGCCCCTATCCAGGAAACTCCTGGTCCAAGGTCTGATCCTTGCGCGGCTGGACTACAGCAACATGGTATATCTGGGAGCTCCAGAAGCTACCATGGCTAAACTCCAGCGCACGCAGAACGCAGCCGCCCGGTTACTTATGAACCTCCCTTCCAGAGTATCAGCCAAACCAGCAATTAAGGCCCTCCACTGGCTTCCAATACGTCAAAGGGTCGAATTCAAGGCCCTGTGCACTGCACACAAACTGTTTAATGGTCTTGGCCCTGCTATTCTGAGAGACCTGGTTACCCCTTACATGGCCCCCAGGTCCCTTCGCTCGGACAATGAGCGT
The DNA here is from genome assembly GCF_964261635.1 of Lissotriton helveticus. Taxonomy (NCBI): domain Eukaryota; kingdom Metazoa; phylum Chordata; class Amphibia; order Caudata; family Salamandridae; genus Lissotriton; species Lissotriton helveticus. Next base: position 1,750,488,661 of record NC_136057.1, on the reverse strand, counting down.
CTGGCCAACGTCCCCAGATACAGGAAGACTCGTACAGGCGGCCAACGCTTTTCTGTTAAAGCATCTTCCGGGTGGAATTCACTTCCCCGCCCCCTGCGGCTGGAACCCAGTCATCTGATTTTCAGGAAAAAACTGAAAACGCTGCTATTCCCAAAATAAAGTCCCCTCCTTTTCTCCTCTGGTCTCCACAAATGTTATAGCGCGGGGATGCCTCCGGGTCACCAGGCGCTCTACAAATCGCTAAAATAAAAATAAAATAAATAGTTTGAATGGGGATTAGTATATCTAGTTAGGCCCCCTTATGTATAGGCAAGAGGATCAAAACATTCAATCCATTCACCAGACGTTGGTTCTCATTTTAGGTATAGCAGCTACAGAATTCCTCATTTGCATTCTGTTATTGAGTTTCAATTATAAATGTCATTTTGGATATCCTTTAGTTATTATATATTTTCATATTATGTTTCCGCTACTGATTTATATCGTCTTAGCCTTGAATTTATAATTCATTCTTAATCATATCAATCGACTCTGAGCTTTAATTTGTGACCAAATGGATTACACTGTAATTGGTAATTTTAGTTGATCCTACCTTCATTTATTTCTCATGTAACCTAGAATCTTCCATTTTGGGGAGTCAAACTTCTATGCATTCTCACTGTCTTGAAGGTGATACGGTCTCCTGTCTCTTTGCTGGTGAGCCACTTCCTTTCTAGTTGCCGGCAGCGGTGTTTGGAGGATTTCCGCTCCGTGGTAAACCACCTTGCTCTTCTGGCCGGTCCTTTAGATTTGGTTGGCTTGGCATGAGTGATTGTGTTGGCGCATTCTACGATCCACTGGGAGAAGTTCTTTGTAGCCTGTTCTGGTTTAAATGTTGTGTCTGGGAAGTGTGAGTTTTGGAGTGTTGTTTCTCTGGTCTTCTGATATCTTTCTCTAGTTTCTGTGCATGGAGGTGAGGGTCATGGTGCCAGTGTTGGTAGGTCCTGAGATGATAAAGTGGATGTTGTAGTGGTCGATCCAGGTGAGCTGTGAGACATTGTTGTACTTGCCTGTGTTGCTAGACATGAAAATGGTGTGTGTCCTCCGGTGTGGGTAGGGTCGGTGACAAGTTGCTTGAGGCCGATGTTGCTCATGCATTTCCAGGAGGTCGGTTGTGAAGGTGTTGCTGGTGTCATTGAGGTGAAAGTTAGATACCCTAAGAAGATGTAGTGCTTGAAGTGGATGGCAATCAAAGCTATGAGGTCAGGGAAGGCATTGCAGAAGCTGGGGCTTGGTCCTGGTGGTCTGTAGACAAGGGTGAATCTGATGGAAAAAGCATCATCTGTGTGGCGTTGATAGCTGAGATGCTCTATTATCGGGGTCTGAGGAGGTTGTGCAGAGGATGGTATCCTTGTGGAGGGTGCAATTCCACCTCCTTGTTTGTTGGTTCAGTCCCATTTGTCATGGTCAACCATCAGTGGATGCTTCTCAAAGGTCCCACAGGGTTACTAGGCAAGCTTCCTTCTTAGCCACCATTATGTGGGCATCATCAGAGATGCTGAGTGCAGCTGTTTCATGCTTTGTTCTAGGTGAATGCTTGACTGCCAGTTGTAGATTTTAGTGAAATTGATGAATAATGTAGTTGTTTAAGTACACTCTTCTTGAAGATTTGCACCTCAAATGGTAAGCCCGTGATTAATACAGTATAATTGCATACAGGGGCAGCTTTGGGTTTCTGAGTACACTTTAGGCCTGATTATGAGTTTGGCAGTCTGAGGACCGCCAGACTCATAGGGGCATGGCGGTGGTGGTCCAGCGACCGCCGCACTGGCGGTTCAACCACCTTGGGACCACCACCGTTACTTGGAGGTGGTGCTGTGGTCATGAGGCCGCAGTATGCTTGGCGGGACCGGTGCGGTCCCGCCAAGCATATTACGAGTTTCCTTTCTGCTGGCAGTGACATGGAGGCTTCTCCTCCTTGTAAACCATGACAGAGAGGAAACAAAGGGGGCACAGGCCCCCTTTGCGTCCTCCACATGTTGATGCACACAAGGGGCATACCATGTGCTCCCCTTTGTGCATACACACAAGTTGCTGCACGACATGGACTTTACAGTCCATGGCGTGCAGTAACCTTGTGTGGCATTCCCATTGCTGTGCCTTTTTTTTAAAGCACTACTGCCCTTAGAAAGAAGCACCGCCACGCCGCCCGCCCGACCACTTTTAAGTCGTAATCTGATGGGTGGATGGAGGCTCTGTTTGGTGGTCCTGGATCAGGGTGGCGGCGTGGCGGCCCGGTCCAGGACTGCCAAACTCGTAATCAGGCCCTTAGTCTCTTTTTTAAACGTCTTCCTCCTGCACTTGTCAAATGTCCTTGCAATTCTACTGTGCTTCTCCTTTCCATCTTGTCATAAGTTCTCTTTCTTTACATGACTGTCAAATTCACTCAGGGGCTTTGGAATGGCTGCTTCTTGTTAGTTTTCTGTTCTACAACTTTACGTAAGATAGACTTTACTTCCTTAGTTTTACTGGCTTCTCCTTCTTTTCAGTTCTTGTTACCCAAACTGTGGAACAATTTCCGTGCATACGCTGCTTAGATTCTTTTGTCTTTCCATACCTTTCCAAATAAAACATTTTTACTCTGTGTAGCTCTGTATTTTTCTCGTTTTTTTTCCGGTACTTTTTTGTCATGACCTGTTATTTATTTAACATTTTTGTACCTTTTTGTTCTGCACTTTGGCCAAGCCGCTGCATAAATAGCAAGTACAAGTACAGTACGGTTTGGAAATGAGAATCATGTTTGGAAAATAGTGGCGCAAAGGGTACAGAGCGTTCTCTTCACAGGAAGCAGGATTATTCCTAGAAGCGAGAATTACAAGTTCCTATTGGGTAACACCACCCTACAAGCAACACTATTGTATCATAAATAAAACGTTTCCTTAACAAGAAAAAAACCCTTTCAATTTAATTGGAGTACATCTTGAACTATAATTAAATTAAGATGTAATCAAAAGAACCAGGAAGTCATTAAACAAGAACTATGGTGCTGAGGTGAAGGTTAAGCGATAAGCCTTCTTTGGCTGATTCATAAAGCTTTTGCCTGATCACTAGTGGATATACTTACTCATGCCCAATCCCCATGAGCAAAAATCAGAGGCACAAAAGGGTTGTAACACCAAATCCCCTAATATGCCTGCAGAACAGGAGTGTACAAGGAGTGGTAGAGGTCCGGCAATACAAATAAGCTTTACAGCACCAAGGAGCAAACCACAGGAAGAAATATGCTGAATTAAAAAACATACGGGCTTATTTATGAGCCTCTTACGCCATAAACGGCGCAACGTGCTGCGTGAAAATGACAAGCACACGTAAAGCCACCGTGCGTGGCTTTACTTGTGCTCGTAAATCTTGTCCCATTTCACACAACACGTTGCTTGTTAGGGGAGTGACATGGGTGTTGCTGTGGGTGTTCCCACGCAATACTCATGTCCACTGACGCATTTCCAGATTTATGAGAAATCGTAAATTTGTAAATGCATCAGGATGCTCTGTCCCCGCCTGGGGAGGCGCAGAGAGGCGCAACGAGGAGAAATGTTTGATTTTCTCCTCGGTTTTTCCTCTTTCAATGCGTGCTGCTTTCTACAGCACACACCAGAAGAGGAAATCACCTCAAGTGATTGTTTTTGTGCAGGAAGGTGGACCTTCCTGCACAAAAACAATCTCCCCATGATGCAGGCACCCTGGCACCATGGTGCAAGGGTGCCTGTACCAGCGCATGGCAGCAGTTTGTGCGCCAGCACAGGAAAAGTAAGATAGATTCGACATACTGCTGTAATATGTTGCATCCCTGTGCCTGGAAACAAACGCAGTGTGGTGCAGCAAAATAATTTGCAGCCCCGCCGTCCATTAGTTTCCCAGAAATAAGCCCCATAAAGCTTATAATGCACGTGTAGCTTGCACATGCACAAACAAGTGGGCGAGTAGAAAAAGAGTTGCAATACGAATCACGCAATTTGCTTATGGAAAATGGTATTGACAAAGGAGTGACCCAGGAATGACCGTGCGCATATTTGCTCTATGAGGAAATTTGATGGTCCAGTATGTTTCTCACACTGTAAACTGGAATAAATCAGCTTTCTTTTATTTTAATAATTTCTAATCAAGTTTTCTTCTTATGGTTTCCAACCATACATTTTAAAAATAAATATACTACATCTTTTGTGAAGGATTCCATGCATATTTTGTTTCATTTTCAATTTTCACAAGGGACAGATGGAAATCGTCGTTATTTATTCTTACATGTGCATTTTGCGACCTACAATAACTAGTTCTGGGCAGAATTTCGAATATGCCAAAGTTATTGGATTCATTTTGATAATTCCATGTTACTTTTTTAAAGTGCAATTACTGATAATTACACATTATTCCTGCTCAAGTAAGCTAGAGTAATTTGTGGTAAAAAATCTTACCTCGAGAGCACATTTAGTGAGCGCAAGTGGCCGCTCTCGCTTCCTATTCATGTTCTGCGGTATTTAGCGCTGTTTCGGAGTCCAAAATCCTAGCACCCATTTTTGACACCATTGTGCATTTTGAAGAAATAGCGCTAAATGTCAATGGTAAGTTGGGGGTACATTCTACAACAAGAGCACATTAAGAGAGTATGAGTGGCTGGTTGTGCTTGTTATTCGTGTTCTGTTGCATGTAGCGCTATGTATGTGTTCAAATTGAATCCTCGCATCCATTTTGGATGCAAGGGGGCATTTTTGCACTGAGAGTTATGCCCACCTTTTATCATAACTATATTTTGGTCTTGTCGCTCTTTGCACCATTCTTTCCTTTCTTTGTGAAATGTTTCTAAATCTCTGAACTATCATCTCTTCTGTTGTGATCGTTGTGAAATTTGGCAGCCCCATTCACATCTTGCCTCCTGAAACCATCAGTAAATGCCTTGCAGTCACAATAAGCCATTACATTGTAAGCAGTATTTTAAATTTACAGTATTTCCAAATTCATAATAATCTCCATCATTAATACATTTATTTAGTCCAGAAATAGCAATATTACTTATGGTAGATTTCATGGTAGGACTATTTGAGTTTGGTGGACAGGGTGCTCAGACAAAATCATAGCAGAATACCCTGTCTACCAAACTCATGGTGATTTGAGATGTCATCAGTGATGTTATTGAACATCTCATAAGTGAAGTAATATGTGAGGTCATAAGCAGTGCATGGCCAAAGCACAATTTAAAGTTAGCTTAGTAAAGTATGACTGGTGAATTTCAGTGTGTGTTGTTTTAAAACAATAGATTTTTAAAATATTATTACAAGGCCTAACTATAACATCACTTTAACCTTAGTTTTTTGTTAATTTCTAGTGTTTGGTTAATGTGAGCTAAAATCTCAGTACATCATCTAACTATAATGTCACTTTAAAACTAATGTCTTGAATTAGATCTTGGTGGATGGGTTTCTCCCTCACAACAGTGATAGATATCCCATCTGCCAAAATATAAATTCCATAAGAAACAACGGGATTTATGGTTCAGTGAATGAGATATCCATCACCGTTGTGATGGAGTAACCCGTCCCATCAGCTAAGAGTTTGATTTCTCTCTCTCTCTCTCTCTCTCTCTCTCTCTCTCTCTCTCTCACCCACTGATGTACTCGTGCAGCCCCTGACAGGCTCACTTGGCTACTCATTCATAGACCCACTACGACACTCATGTGCCTACTCAGACGCTCATGCACGACTCAGATAGTTTTGCACTTACTCACAGAGCCACTTAGAGACTCATGCACACACTCACAGACCCACCTGAAGACACATGCACGCACAGACTGACCCTTTGAGACACTCATACACTCACTCACAGTCCCACTCAGACACTGATGCACCCACTTAGAGAACCAGTCAGACACTCATGCATCCACTCACAAACCTACTCAGCCACTTGCACACAAACTCACAGACCCACTGAGACACCTATGCACTTATACAAAGACCCACTTAGAGACTCATGTACCCACTGACAGATCCACTGAGGTATTCATGTACACACTCACAGACCCACCTAAAGACTAATGCTCCTACTGACAGACCTTTTGACACACTCATGTACTCACTCGTAGACCCACTCAGGCACTGATGCACCCACTCAGAGATCCACTCAGACACTGATGCACTCACTCAGAGACCCAGTCAGACACTTATGCATCCATTTACAGATCAAGTCAGAGACCCATACACCCACTCCTATAACTACTGAGATACCCATCAGCCCACTCACAGACCCACTAAGGCACTCATGCACTCACAGTTCCACTTAGAGTCTCGTGTACCTACTCACAGCCCCACTGAGGTACGCAGACTCACACTATCAAAGCTACTCAGACACTCATGTAGCTTCTCACAGAACCACTGAAGTACTCATGCACCCACTCTCAAAGTTACTCAGTCAGTCATGCAGCTTCTCACAAACCTACTAACACACTCATGCACCCACTGACACACCCACACAGACACTCACACATCCTCTCACAGACCTACACAGAGACTCATCTGCATACTCAGTCCCACTGAGACATTATGCACTCACTCACACTCCAACATTCAGAGACTGTGTCAGACACTGATGCAGCCACTCACAGAACCAATTAGACACTCTTGTTCTCACTTACAGACACACTCAGACTCATGCATCCACTTAAATACTCTGTTGGACACTCATATACTCACTCACAGACCCACTCAGACACTGATGCAACTACTCAGTCATGCACTTATCGTCCCACTCACAGATCCAGTGAGAGACACATGCACCCACCCAGAAACCCACTGAGAGGCTTATGCACCCACTCACATGCCCACTTAGAGACTCATGCACCCACTGACAGACCCACTGAGGTACTCATGCACCCACACACAGACCCACTTAAAGGCTCATGCACCCACTAACTGACCCTGTCAGGCAATTATGCATTCACTCACAGTCCCACTCAGACACTGATGCACCCAGTCAGAGATTCATGCATGCTCTGATACACCCACTCAGGCACTGATGTGCCCACTGACAAACCTGCTGACACATTTATGCAATCACATACAGACCCACTAAGGTATTGTTAGAATAAAAATCATACTGTTGTATTGTTGTTAGTAAGTTAGCATTTGCTGCACTATTTTGAGTACCAGCGCCATTTTGTATCATGACTGAAACTAAACTTTTGCAATTTTTGAGAAACGCCTTCTCTAGGTTATCTTTCTTCGGAACTGAGTTTTGCTACACTAATGAATGCACTGTTCTTATTAGCGCATACCTTTCCTTTAGATAAAATCACTCTCCCACTTATCTAGTGGCGGGCACAGGCAGGATGACCTTGAATGATAGATAATGTGCACCTGGCTTCAGAACTGAAACTTACTCCTTTGAAATTTACTGCCCAGCTGCAGTGTTCTGGAAAATTCAGTGGTAGGTGTGATTTAATTGATTCTGAAAAGTAAATAATGTATTGTTATACTTGTTGAAGTCAGACTCTCTCTGCAGCACTCTTAGCGTCTGGGAAGACAGGGCTCCGCTTTAAGCGAATTTGAATAAACTAATATTGGTTTGTATTCTCTACTGTCTGACCGACTCTTCATTTTGTAGAAGGCAGAGAGGGGGTCGTGAGTGACCCGGGTGACCCGAATCGGGTCACTTCCTCCAGTATTCATGCAACCATTCACAGACACACTGAGGTACTTATGTATCCACCCACAGTCCCACTTAAATATTCATGCACCCACCCACAGTCTCTGTCAGACACTCATCCACTCACTCACAGACCCACTCAGACACTGATGTACCCATTCAGAGATGCAGTAACTCATGCACCCACTCACAGACCCACTCAGATACTGTTGCAATTCAGAGACCCAGTCAGACACTTATACATCCCACTCACAAACCCACTCAGAGACATACACACCCACTTACAGAACCAGTCAGACTCTCACGCACCCTCTCACAAACCCATTCTGAGACTCATGCACTCACTAATAAACCCAGCCATAGACTCACACAGTCCGAGGCTTATGCACCCACTCACAGACCCATTCAGAGAGTCATGCACCCACTGACAGACCCACTCAGACACTCACACACCCACTCACAGATCCACTCAGAGACTCACGCACCCAGTTAATACATACTCATAGACTCATACATGCACTTATAGACTGATTTAGATACTGATGTACCCCGTGTGATGCACAGACTCATGTATATAGTTATGAATTTTGAATGTGTTGCTGTCTATTGAATGTCTGCTTTTGTTTTGTGTATTAGCAACAAATTCGCAAATTTTTGAGAAAAAAAGAAACTTTAAAAGAAAATGGACACATTTTGTAAAACTAGGGTGGCTTTGAGAAGAGCCTTTGTGTTGATTGTGTGGATATGATAGCTACATATGAGACTGGATGTAGAATTTCGAGTTGCTGTGAAAAACCCTGTTGCCTTCGTCTGTGAAGTGAACTCCATTACTTCTATAGATTCCATACACATCAAAATGCAAGTTGTTGTAAATGGAGCCATGTAATGGGTTCTGAGAAATGCAGAAACAGTTTTATTAACATGTTTCCTGGCTTTGTCAATCCGTGGATAGCATTGAATTGATCACTTCCATTTCTGCCTTTGGCATATGTTGGAGTACACCAAGGCAGTGTGAGGGAAAATATCAGCAATTGTGCAAAGGTATCCTTAATTTGGATATCCAGTTCTACCCCAGTAAGTATTTTTAGGTAATTGCCACCACAGTGCACAATCATGAGGTTAGGGGGTTGGCAAGCCACAATGCTTTCAACCAAAGGCAGCAATTGATGCCACTTTAACCCTCTCTGGCCAATCCAAGTTATGTCCACATTAGGCATCCCATGACTTTGTCAATGCCACTCTTTCTAGCACACTTTCTAGCCCAAAACACAGAGGTGTGGCCCACAATCCACACTCTAACCCTTTGATGTCAAGCAACAGTAGCAGACAGGAGAAGGCTGGAGCTGAATAAGACAGTTTTCAAAATGAAAGGCAGTTAAAAAGGATGTCAGGTCCTGGTTTAAATAAAAATATATTTGATTGATTACTGTAAATATTCAAGTTAATAAAATTAGGTAGTGTCTTTAAAGGTTAAGGGCCAGGTGCATGAAGATAGCATTTTTAGATTCCCTAATTACGAATCACAAGGATTAGCAGTTAGGAAATCACAAAATGGAATGTATGACGGTGTATATTACACCTTTGGCGATTCCTAGGGGGTCGCAAATGACCTACCTCATGAATATTAATGAGGTAGGTCACAATTTGTGACCACCTAGGAATCGCAAAAATCACAGGAATGGTGGCCCGCTGAGATCAGCAGACCACCATGTCCATGATTGCTTTTAAATAAAGCAATCTTTTTTTTTGTAAAGCAGCCAATTTTCCTTATGGGAATTCAAGATGCTTTACAAAAAAAAATGAAAAGTTTTCTTTCATTTTTTAGGAGCAGGAAGTGGTCCGTGGGATCACTGTCTGCTCAAAAATGGTTTTACAACATTCACAAAGGGAAAGGGGTCCCTTGGGAACGCCTTCCGATTGCGAATGTGTTACCACCTACTTGAAGTAGGAGCTAAAATGCAAATGTTATGAGACCACAATTGCGGTCACAAAACATTCATACATACCAATTCCTAATACCAAATCGCAAATCCATTTGGCGATTCGGCAACAGGTTACAGATTCGCAAAATTGAGTATGCTACATCGGAAATGCAATTTTTGCGTTTGCAGACGAAAACGTAGAAAGGCTTTATACATCTGGCCCTAAGTAAGTAGATCTATGATCAGCTCAGGTCAAAATAAAAACGTGATATGAACTTCTGACCTACTGGTCCTACTGGGTTGCAATGGAGACTCTACTAAGAGTGTTGCAGGAAGGATGTTAAAGAGAGTGTTTTTTTTTTAATTAGAGTTATTTAAACTCATTCCTGAAGAATGAGGGTTTGTTTTCCTAGTGAGCATTTTCTTTTAAAATGTACTGTAGTTTTAAAATAAGACAACTACCAAGCTAAATACGTTTTTGGACTCCCATAATTATTCGCGAACTCGTTGCGATGGTCGCGAATAATTAGAAATATGCTCAAATACCCTTCCATTTTAGGATTCTTTATAAAAATGCATTAAAGGGTTAATACATACTAACCATTCAGATGGAGATTTCCCAAACTAAAATATGAGAGCCATGTTTTTATTTGCTGCTTTCCACAGTGTCAGAATGTAAAATTGAAAAGCTTGCCATTAACTGTTGCTTTGTATGAGAGTGCTGACATTCTTATACTTAGTTTTCACATTTTCTGAGAGTATTGAATCTATCGAATAAGAGCAAAAAAAACTAGTTCTCCATCAAACTCATTTTAGAGGTATGTGAATTATATGGAACTTTCCAAAAACAATTAGATTGAAAAGGTATATGTGTAGAGTGTGCTAATCAAGAACTTATTTGTAGAGCACACTAATCACCTGTAGTTAGACCACCCGTGTGTATGTGATGTTGATAAAGGTGAGTATGATATATAGAAAAGTATAACAACTTTATGGTATGACCTATGCGTGGTTGTGTAACTGTTTTTATATATTTATTAATGGATGAGTAAGCATCTTTCTGGATGTGTGAATATGTATTTGTTTGTCTGAGGTTCAGACTAGCTGTGTGAGAAGTTGCTTAACAATGTGTTGCCCTGGAACTGTATATTGTGCATGTGCTGTTTTACTGTACACTGCAGTTGGTAAAAAACTGCTAGTTAAGCTATGAACTTATACTTGCTGCTCAAACAGAATGTTTTCCTTTCAACCCTGGAAGTTGTAGTTTTTTTTTATTCCATTTTAAAGGAGGACTGCTAGTTTCAGAATTGGAAGGCAAAAACATCCACTAGAGCAGTACATAATGCATGAGGGTGGGTGTTGGTAAGTTATAGGGCAGGTTTGTATTTGCTTAGAAGACAAGATATGCGATTTTAAGTAATATTGAGTCACATGTGTAGTTTGAGACTCTTAGGTATAGTTAAATATGCAGTTGTTTTACATATAGTACAAGTTTTATACATATGTAGGAAATGATTTTTATTTATCTAGTCTGTGAGAGAGAGTCAGAGGTATGGAGATATTTAATGACATACTAATAGAGAATTTATGTATGCAGCAGTAATTAGATATAACTGATTCCTATGGTAGGCTGTAGGTAGGCTATAGGACAGAATGCTTTGTACTTAAATGTAGTTTTAAGTTTACTAAGCTATATGTGTACAAACAGACCAATATGCCCAGTTATAAGTGCTGTTTACCACCTATATTGCAAATCACTTAAACATTAAGAAACAAACAGGGCTACTCACGCACAGGAGCGGCCAGTACAGGTAAAAGTGGTGGGACAAGGTGGGAGGGGGACTCAATAGACATCGCAGGAAAATGTATTATTTATTTAATTTTCCCTTGTTGTCTGTGGAGTCTCCTCCTGCTCTTACCTGCACAGGCTGCCCAGTCACAGAGACCCAGAGGCACGTACAAATTCATTCACATGCCCATACAGCACTATTGTATCCAGCAGTAACAGAGGCAGTTGTACACACAGTTGTATACCCCCACACTCACTAATTCAGCCAGTAAGCAATTCATACATCTATTTCTATACACTTAGAGAGAACTATGCAGATAAGAAGGCAACTAGTTATATAACTACATAGTCATTTACATAGTTAGTGACACTCCCAGAGAGGGACTGATACACTTATTCAGATATGTATTCAAATGCTCACACTTGTAATCCCCCATGCTGACACTAGCCCTTTAAACATGGGTGGAGCCTGGTACAGCTGAGCCTGTGTTTACATATTTACTGCTAGCTTGAGTTGTATCTGAAAGTCCTTGCCAAGCATTAAGCTTAATTTCGCCTACATATAAGTCACTTTTAACGTAGGGTGTATACACACCATAGTTTGGATGTTGGCACTGGTACACCTCTTTATTCCATTGTAAATCATTACTACTACAATACCCAGAATTCATACTAAAAAGAGTACAGTGCAACAGTACATTACACATTAACATGAGAAGCATGCCAGCTATGTACTAGATACTCTTTGGGTAGAAGTGTCAAAGACAGTTGCAGACACACTTACTAAAACAGAGAGTCATATGCCAGCACACTTGCTGAAACATCTGATGGCACTCCTACAGGTGGATTTCTACCCTCACTCAGGTATGTAGCCAAGTGCAGACACAGGCTAGTCACCCATCCAGACAAGTACTCATTTAAACATGGGTTAGGCCTACTGCTGCAGGGTATTTCTGTCAACTTTACTCCCTGCTCGACTTGGCATGAAAATCCCTTTGCCAAGTCATAAACCCACCTTTTACTACCTATAACTCACGTCTGACATAGGCTGTAGGTATGCTATAAAGCACATTGCTTTGTACATAAAAGATAGGAGATGTTCCTTTGAGTTTCACCAAGTTACTCATGCACTTGCTGACCCCTATGTCAAGTACTATATAGAGTGTACCACATAAATGTTTTCAAAAGCATAGAGCCTCTCTCTCACCCAGTCTCAAAGAGGCACTTATACATAGTTGGGAACTAGTTATGCATCCAGCAGCATCAAAAGCAGTTGCAGACACACTTAAATATACCTGTATTCACCAATACAGGCACTGAGCTATTCATTCGCCAAGTTACATGCACATTTAGAGATCCTTAGAGTTACTAAAACGGACAGTCATATATCGGCACACTTGCTTACACATATGATAGCATTCCTACATGTGGACTGCTGCACTCACTCGGATATATAGCCAAGTACCAACACAACCTAGTCACCATCATAAGAAGTAGTACTTTAACCATGGGTCAGGCCTAGTAGTGCAGAGGCTGTCTGTCCACTTTTAGTGGCAGTTCCACTTGGCATGAAAAATCCCTTTACCAAGTGTTAAACCCTTATTTTAGTAAATATAACTCAGCTTTCTGATAGGGTGAAGGTTTGGTACAATGCACAGTGCTTTGTGCTTAAAAAGTAACTCATGTCGTTTTCAGTTTCATTAAGTTACTAGTGCACTCACAGATCCCTTTCCCAACTAATACATAGAGTATACCTTCCGTAATGTAAATGGCACACATGTTTTGAAAAGTATAGGTCCTCTCTCATCCAGTCACACAGCAACAGAGCATTTAATACATTCACTCAGATACTTAGAAACAAGTTATGTATCAAGCAGTATCAAAAGCAATTGCAAGCACGCATATATATAGCTGTTATTTACCAACACAGGCACTGAGCTATTCGTTCATCCACTCACATACACATTTACAAAGCCTAAGAGTTACTAAAAGAGATATAAATATACCGACATACTTGCTTCAACATCTGATGGCACTCGTACAAGGAGATTCCTATACTCACTCAAATATGTAGCCGAGTACTGACACAACCGAGTCACCCATCCACACAACTAGTCCTTTAAATAAGGGCCAGGCCTACTACTGCAGAGCCTGTCTGTGCACCTTTAGTGCCCACTTGACTCAGCATGTAAAAGCTCTTTGCAAAGCCTTAAACCGTTATTTCGGTACACATAACTTACCTCTGAGACAGGCTACAATCATGCATTGTGCTTTGTGCTGAAAAAGTAAGAGATGTCCTTTTTAGTTTTAGCAAGTTACTCTTGTAGTCGCAGATCCCTATGTTAATACTACATAGACTTTGCCTTCTGTAATGTGAGTGACACACATGTTTTCATATGCATTGGGCCTCGCTGTCATTCAGTTACACAGTGACAGAGACCCTTGAACATTCGTTCTCATGTTGAGAAACTAGTTATATATCCAGCAGTATCAAAGGCAGCTGCAGACACACTTAAATACCCCTGTATTTACCAACACAGTCAGCTATTTATTCTGCCACTTACATACACATTTTTAGAACAGACAGTCATATACTGCATACTTGCTTAAACATCTGACAGCACTCATACAGGTGGACTCCCACACTCACTCAGATATGTTTCAAAATACCGACACAAGCTAGTTACCCATCTAGACGAGTATTCCTTTAAACATGGGTCAGGCCTACTACAGCAGGGCCTGTCGGTGCAATTTTACTGCCAGCTCCAATTGGCATGAAAAACCCTCCCCCAAGTTTTAAACCCACCTTTTACTACACATAACTCACCTCTGACATAGGCTTTAGGTATGCCATAAAGCACATTGCTTTGTGCTTAAAAGGAAACAGAAGTCTTTTTGAGATTCACTAAGTTACTCATTCACTTGCAGATCCCTATACCAAGTACTACATGGAGTGTGCCACCTGTAATGGAACTGACATACATGTATTTAAAAGCATAGAGTCCCTCTTTCACCCAGTCACACAGTGAAAGGCACTTATACATTCACTCACATAGTTAGAAACCAGTGTTGTATCCAGCAGTATAAAAGACAGTTGTAGACACACTTACACATACCTGTATTCACCAACACAGGCAGTCAGCTATTTGTCAAGTCACTTACATACACATTTATAGAGTTACTAAAACAGACCGTCATATACCAGCTTACTTACTTAAACATCTGATAGCACTCCTGCAAGCAGACTCCTATACTTACTCAAACATATAGCTACGTACTGACACACCCTGGCTACCCATCCAGACAAGCAGTCCTTTAAACATGGTTCGATACACAGGAACACAGTGCTGGATATGGTCTTATACTCAAGGATAGAGTAATGAATTAGCCGGCAGAGACAATGACACACAGACATATACATGAAAATTAATATTTAGATTAGCTATAAACTAATAATACACCTGTTTATGTAGGTAGTTAAATATTTTAAATATGTAATTTGATAGTACATAATGAAAAGCTAAATGTACTTATTTTGTTTTCTTTCCAGACATCAATTTCTACCTAAGTACAGACAGGTAAAATGCCATCAAAACCTGAGAGTAAAAAAGAAACAGAAGCAAGGATACTATCTCCTTACAACTGAGAAACAAAAGGGGCAACATGTGGAGAAAGTGGGGAAAGAGAAAAGAGCTGCTGGTAAGAAAACAAAGAAGTGTCTAAAAATAGTATGTGAACAATTAGAAAGTGAGCAAAATCAAGTGAATAAAGAATACAAAGTTTCAGGACCAACTAAGAAAGGATGAAAACGACTTGACATGTAGAGTAAAACATTGTCCAATAAACCAGAGACTTTAACTAGAGGACTGAGGCACTATAAGGAAATCAGAATTAGAATGTTCCATATTAGAGTAATACAGATCTATGAAGAAGTACAAAAGGAGTAGGAAAGCAGACAAAAGGAACGTGTTGAGGCTGTAGTCGATAAAGCCTTTGCTCTCAAGAGGAAGCTATTTATTTTACTCTAATCAGAATGAGAACACTGAATAAAACAATGTGGTCTATGAAGGAAATGTAATTGAAGAGTTATACTCTAGAGTGGTCGCCTGGGCCTTGGCACACCCTCTGCAGCCACCAATCTCGACAAAGCCATTGTGAGGTGGGCACTCACCCTTTCTGCTTCAAGTACCATCTCTGATTCCACAGTTCCACAGTTTTCACTAATGTCCAGTGAGGGGGGAATCTCCTTTCCCGCTATTTAGTGTCCCTTTCTCGATCCTACACTGTCCCACCCTAGTCAACATTTCTGGACATGGCCTGTCTGCTACTGGGGAAAGCTATTATACTCTTGTCATCCCCCTAAACCTCTCCAAAACAGCTGTGAAATCTCTCAAGCACTCCACCCTTATATCTCACCCAGAGACCTTGATCTCAGATCAATGATACAGCGCTGACAAGTGTACAGTCATTAATGACCTCAGTTTCTATTCCAGAAGAACTTCCTTTTGGTGAAAGACTATCGCGCATCTCCACAATGTAAGCGGAACCAGAAACATACCTTACGGGTCCAAGCTCACGATAGCACCCTCCACAATCCTGCAAGCTGATCTCACTATCACCCTTTACAAAAACTGCATCATCCTGATCCAAGCTACAACCAGAAACCTCAATAAATTTTTGGACCTTTTTACCCTCCTCAAAAACCACGTGGACAACACTGACAGGTTAACAAACACTAGCCCCGATGTCCCCTCGACTAGCATGCCCAGCCATCCATGAGCCTCCGCCCTAAGGGCCCACAACTCAGATCAACCTAACCCCTCTATCACCCCACCTCGGCTTACATACAGAGTCGCTCCTAGACCTTTGGTCTCCTCCTCGCCAGCTCCTCCTGCTGACTTTGAATCTGAAACTTTTCCTTTGGCCTACAACACAAGTCAACCTGGGCCAACCAGCAGAATCACTCCCAGACCTTTGATCTCCCCTCGCCTGCTCCTCCCTTTGACTCTGAGTCTGGAACTCTCCCCTGCTGGCCTACTACACAAGCCGACCGGGGATTACCACCAGAATTGTTCCCAGACTGCTGGTCTACTTCCCGCCAGCTCCTCCCGTGGACTCTGACTCCGATACACTGCCATGGGCCTAAGACACAAGTTGACCCAGCCCTTATACACTATCACTAACACAGGCCAACAAAACCACTACCAAACCACCAATGCATATCAATAAAATGGCTACCAGGCCACTGTTCCCCCGCCATCAAGTGCCTCCTTCCTAAATGGATATTGAAACTCTGCATCACAGAGCGGCCAATTTAGCGCAGAGCATCCATAAGTCCATTCTGGATCTAAAAAACCTCCTCCACCTCCACTCGCCTTCTCTAAACTGAAACCCCCGCTGAACTCCATTTCCCTACTTATCACTGAGCCCCACACTCTCCCATTATCACTGTCCCTAAGACACCTTCACCCTCGCAAATTCACATGCCACCTCTCGGAGGAGGAAACTCTAGCTCTCCTCCTCTCCTACAACTCTACCATTGTCACCCCGAGTCCCCAGACCTCACTGAAGAGGAACCTCTAGCTACCCTCTCTTCCTACAACTCTGACCTAGCAACCTTCAGTACACTAGACGTGAATGTCAAACATGCCATTCGCACAGTCGCAATCAACCCCAACAGATCAGCTACTCTCTGCAACAGAAGTGGGATTAATGGCAACCTAGTGCCAGTACTCCTGTCACCCCAGTGCACACACAACACTCTCTCCGATCTCCCTTTATCTGGCCTTCCGATTAACTGCCGCTCTGCAGTTAAGCACGCCGCCGATATCACAGATCTCATACTGAGCCAAAACATTGACTTAGCAATCCTGACTGAATCATGGCTCAATGAATCCTCATCTCCATGCCTAGACCTCCTAGTCCCTCCCAAGTACAATATCGCAAGGCTGGATAGGCAATCCAGCAAAAAAGGGGGAGGCATTGCCTTCATCTACCGCTCTAATCTCCTTGTCAAGGAACTCATGGCAGATACCTCTGACTCCTGTGAATACCTCGTACTCTCCAAAAGCAGCTACACCATGCAACTGTGCAATCTGCACATCTTTTACCACCCCCCAGGCAGGAATTACATCTTCACTGACCACCTCATGGAACTAATTACAGCCAAAGTTTCCTCCAACTCCAAAGACATTTTCCTTGGTAACTTCAGCCTTCACTGGAACGACCCCAATTATCCTCATGTCAACGCCATCAAAAATCTCCTGGCCGACCAAGCCCTAACCCAAGTCTGCTCACACCCTACAAACTCGAAAGGCACCATTCTAGACTGGATCATCACCAAAGAATCAACAGTCAAGCTTACTGATATAGCCCCTTGTGATTGGTCTGACCACCACACTATCTCTTTCCTACTACCTGGGACTCTCAAAACACGAGCTCCACAACAGGTATTCCTAAACGCTGGGTTAGAGACACCAAGGAGCTTGATCCTAGGGAACTGGCAGCCCGTTGCCAGTCTGACCTACCCCCCCTCCCATATCACAGTGTTCAATGACCTCAACGATCATTACTATGGGACCATAACTAACATTCTTGATGATCTTGCTCTGCTAAAACTAAAATGAACCACATTTAAAGACAAAAACCCCTGGTTCAATAGATCCCTCAATAGCGAGAGGAAATCCCTGCGGCAGTCAGAAAGAATCTGGAGACAGCACCCCTCAGCTACTCTTTTAAAACTTCTCCACCAGGCCAGAAATGCCTACAACAGAAAGATCCTCCACTCAACAAAAGAATTCTTCAGATCTGAACTGGGGAACACCAAAAACAGACCCGCAAACTTTTCGAACCGGTCAAATACCAATCAAACAAACTGGCCAAAACAATGAAAGAAAAACCCAAGTCTCTGATATAATTGGACAAATTCTCCTCCTTTTTCGCTGACAAGATCACATCTTTAGGAAATGAACTGAGAACCACTACTCACTCTCAACCCCATCCTGATCTACTTCCTCCCTCCACGCCGCCTCCCCAGGCTTCACCCAAAAACCAAGCACACTGGACCGACTTCAAAACCTACGACGAACACTCCATCTTGAAAATCCTCTCCACCTTAAAGCCAAACAACCACTTTAATGACCCACTCCCCTCTAACTGCCTAGCTGCCACCTCCCAATCCATCATTCCGAGCTGGACTGCAATAATCAACACCTCACTGCTTCAGGGATCCATACCAGACTCTCTGAAAGCTGGCCAACCCCTCCCCATTTTGAAAAAAACGTTGCTGGATCCTGCCTCCCCTGACAACTTCAGACCTATTTCCAACATCCCACTATTAGCTAAAGTTCTGGAGAAATGTGTGCAAAAGCAGCTGAGCCAACACATCACCACCTTCCACCTACTAAATGATTTCCAATCTGGTTTCAGGCCAGGGCATAGCACTGAAACCATCATTCTCCATATCGTGAAGGATGCCCTCCAGGCCCTTCACCAAAGCAAAACATGTCTCCTAATCCTCCTAGATCTGTCCTCGGCCTTCGACATGGTCAACCATGACAAATTACTTGAACGTCTCAAACTTAGGATGGGAATGGATGGCTCTGTTCTCAAATGGTTTAGGTTCTTCCTCCACAACCGATCATAGAGATTCCTAAATAACAGTAACCTGTCTGCTCCCTCCCCGGTCACAGTTGGAGTCCCCCAGGGATCAACCTTGTCTCCCACCCTCTTCAACCTTTACCTAGAACCGTTTCCCGAAGTACTACACACTGCAAACATATCATACCACATGTACACTGACGATACCCAGATCCCAAGATCTCTTCTATCGAGGATATTCTCTCCATGAACGAAGCCTTGAAACTGACGGTCCAGTGGCTCTCTTCCAATTAACTCAAACTTAACACTAAGAAGACATAATTCCTTCTAATTTTCCCACCCAAAACCAACCCTGAGACTCACAGGCCATCACAGCCTTAAACTGCCCTCCGACCATCGTGAACTCGGCCAAATCCATTGGGATTACCCTGTAGTAGTGGGCCTCAGCAAGGCCTACCAGTGCTAGGGGTTTGCCCTTCTCTGCACAGAGTCATCAGACCATAGAATAGAAGTTGGCACAGAAACTGGAATAGAAAATACAAGATTTATTAAACCTCATGAGGTGGAACTACATTCACACAACACCCTTCAGTAATGTATGAAGTAGCACACTGAATGGAAGGAGCTTGGTCCTTTTATACCCACACAGGGGCTCAAAAGAAGGCGGTACACGTACAAGAAGAAGGTTTTAGGTACCTATAAGGTCATACAGAAAATGCACAGTCAACAAGTGGGAGGAGCTAAGAGTTGCTAATTCTGGTGAACACATCCTGACAGTTACAGACTAGGGACAGCTGCAAGGACAGCTGCAAGCTCAACTGAACATGTGCGAAGCAGAAGAGGCTAAATATAACCTGTCTCTAGGCAGATTTTAAGGGCAGACAACAGCAAGGTAGGACAGAGCACATGGCATGCATGTGGTAGCACATGGCAAACAAGATGGCTGCCAGAAATACAAAATGGATTCCACAAAACGGATAAGATAACCTCTAAATACAGGATGGCTTCTGCTAATGCTAACCAATCGCTGAAACATTACAACAGACATTAGCTGAAGACAGTCAATCATCTGGGGTAATCTAGATATGCATACTGTACATCAATGCTCATCAGTTCAGTGACCTCTTTATTTAGAATTTGTTGGGCTTTCATTTCTGCAACATTTCTCTTGGCAGGTGTATAAGCAGTGATGCAAATAGAGCACAGCATTGGACCACATTGTATACATGTACAGCATGTAAACAGTATCACCAATAGTATACATAGAATAGTCAGTAGCTTCCAGCCCCAAGTAATAAAGAGTATCCACATCCAGTTCGAAAAAGTCCATGTACCAGTCGCTGGGTGAATCTCTGCAGCAATCTTATGCAGTTTAGAGATTTCATCCTATACTGAAGGCGAGTGATCCGGAATGAAAACCCAACAGCTGCTGCCGATGATGCAACATGCACCACCTCGATCAGCCAAAATCACATCTAGCACCATGCGATTCTGGAGTGCTACAATCCTCGCAACTTGCAGCTCCTCTGTAATGTTCCCAAGTGCCATAGCTGTCTGGTTGGTAACAGCTTCCACAACTCTAGTCAATCGTCTTATCTTTCTGCTGTTTAATGCAGCACCCATGAAGAAAAACAAACACAAATTGAAATCAACGTATTGTTGCAGAGTGGTGTCAGTCTGGTCCACTTCATCAGTATTTATTGTCCTCTTATATCTATTTTTGGAAATATCGTTGAATAGTTTAAAGTCCCGATGATACGATGCAGGTGCCAAAAACACAGGGGGCAACAGAAAGGACACGTAGCAGACCCCTGACCACCCAACAGGTAGTTGATAATATCCCTTATTGCCACAAACAAAGTAAGTATTATGCAGGGCTGTAAAACTGCTGCTATTGGCACCTTCAATGGTTAGAATTACAGTACATTCACTTCTCCCCACTGGAATTCTCCCAACACTACTAATACATAAATCTGCTTTAGCTCTTGTCACAGAAATCACAAAAGGTCCATTGTTCTTGATGGTTCTCATATTCGTGAAGACATATGGTGTCGAAATATTGTCAGGTTGATACTCTTCCCATTCCCATTTAGTCCCTTTAGCTTGAGGATAACCATGTTTATCTTGATAGCATACTTTATTGAGGTGAAAGTTAATCCCACCTACTGAAGTCTTTCCAGAAGCAAACAAAAGCGCAAACCAAGCTTGACGAGAACCATTGTGCAAGAATGGAAGAGGAATGAAAGGTGTTCCTCCCTTTTTCTGGTGAGCAGGTATCATCTCACACACCCAACAGTTGGTAGTATTTGTGGCATTATGAGTATGATGCAACATCTGGATGAATGTATTATTTAGGTAGGATTGTCGATGCTTCTGCTCATGGTAGGGAAGCGTAAAATAGTGGTGTTCAACTGGCACTGGAGTAGTGGCGATCAAAAGCTGTCGAGCAGGAGCCACTTTCTCAACAAACCAAGCTATTATTGCCATAACCACCATAGCAACAAAAACCCCTACAGCACAAATTATTTTCTTATTGCAGATCTTAGCATATTGTCAGGTTGATACTCTTCCCATTCCCATTTAGTCCCTTTAGCTTGAGGATAACCATGTTTATCTTGATAGCATACTTTATTGAGGTGAAAGTTAATCCCACCTACTGAAGGCTTTCCAGAAGCAAACAAAAGCGCAAACCAAGCTTGACAAGAACCATTGTGCAAGAATGGAAGAGGAATGAAAGGTGTTCCTCCCTTTTTCTGGTGAGCAGGTATCATCTCACACACCCAACAGTTGGTAGTATTTGTGGCATTATGAGTATGATGCAACATCTGGATGAATGTATTATTTAGGTAGGATTGTCGATGCTTCTGCTCATGGTAGGGAAGCGTAAAGTAGTGGTGTTCAACTGGCACTGGAGTAGTGGCGATCAAAAGCTGTCGAGCAGAAGCCACTTTCTCAACAAACCAAGCTATTATTGCCATAACCACCATAGCAACAAAAACCCCTACAGCACAAATTATTTTCTTATTGCAGATCTTAGCAACTGTTGATCTTTCAACAGACATAATTACTTCGTCGTCAAAAACAATCGTTGTATCTCTTATCCCTGGGCAGGCGTTGATTTCTTCACCGAGGGTCAAGACGGGTGTCACTACACAATGCAGGACTGATCCCCTCCCTTGCCACATCGGCACTCCGTTTCACTAACCCAGGGCGGTAGCTCAACCAGTCCTTTTCGACAACGCAGGCTCTTTCCATGGTCTCAGTTGGTATCGCTATGCTCCAGCGATCGTGTGGTCCGGGAAGACTTCCTCAGATTCATCAGGTGAGATAGCTTGGCCTTTCTCCGTTTCCAGAATCTCTCGATGGTCGGTCAACACAACAGGTTCCACCAAGGCAGGCTACACTCTCTTGCAGTGAGTGCTATGGACCCAGTTCTTCCTGTTCGTCACTCGAACTGCTGTCCTCGTCGTTAGGAGCACTTGCTCCGGTCCTCGCTAAGCATGGGTGTAAAATCCGTTCCGTTCGCGGAATTTGCGGATTTTCTGCAATTTCGCGATCCGCGAATCTCGCGAAAATGCAGAAAAATCCGTGAAATCGCGTGCGGGACGGATTTTTAAAAACTGAAGTACATGAAGCACTTACAGGGTTACAGCAGGTGCTGTAACCATTTACAAAATGGTTACAAAGAAATTAACTGTAACTTGGGCTCCTGCTGTAACCCTGTAAGTGCTTCCTGAGCGGCGCCTCCAGAGTTGTGCCTACTTGCAACTATTCTCTGACCGTGCTCTGACCCTCGAAGCAGGGTCAGAGAATAGTTACAAGTATGACATAATGCTCCAGGCTGTCACAAAAATTAAACCACAACAGGAAGCACTTACAGATAAGGAAGCAGGTGCCGGACTTGAAGCTCAAATTCAGTAACACATTAACCAGCACCCGGTTGAGGCTGGGCAGGTGTGCTCTCTCCCCATAATCTACAGTGGTGAACCAGAGGGTGCAGTGATGAACCAGAAGGTGCAGTTGTGAACCAGAGGGTGGCAGTGGTGAACCAGAGGGTGTTGTGATGAACCAAAGGGTGGCAGTGATGAACCAGAGGGTGGCAGTGATGAACCAGAGGGTGGCAGTGATGAACCAGAGGGTGGCAGTGGTGAACCAGAGAGTGGCAGTGGTGAACCAGAGGGTAGCAGTGATGAACCAGAGGGTGGCAGTGATGAACCAGAGGGTGACAGTGGTGAACCAGAGGGTGACAGTGGTGAACCAGAGGGTACTGTGATGAAACAGAGGGTGGCAGTGGTGAACCAGAAGGTGGCAGTGGTGAACCAGAGGGTGGCAGTGATGAACCAGAGGGTGGCAGTGATGAACCAGAGGGTGACAGGGGTGAACCAGAGGGTGCTGTGATGAACCAGAGGGTGCTTTGATGAACCAGAGGGTGGCAGTGATGAACCAGAGGGTGACAGTGATGATCCAGAGGCTGGCAGTGGCGAACCAGAGGGTGGCAGTGATGAACCAGAGGGTGGCAGTGATGATCCAAAGGGTGGCAGTGGTGAACCAGAGGGTGGCAGTGATGAACCAGAGGGTGGCAGTGGTGAACCAGAGGGTACTGTGATGAAACAGAGGGTGGCAGTGGTGAACCAGAAGGTGGCAGTGGTGAACCAGAGGGCGGCAGTGATGAACAAGAGGGTGGCAGTGATGAACCAGAGGGTGACAGGGGTGAACCAGAGGGTGCTGTGATGAACCAGAGGGTGCTGTGATGAACCAGAGGGTGGCAGTGATGAACCAGAGGGTGACAGTGATGATCCAGAGGGTGGCAGTGGCGAACCAGAGGGTGGCACTGATGAACCAGAGGGTGGCAGTGATGATCCAAAGGGTGGCAGTGGTGAAACAGAGGGTGGCAGTGATGAACCAGAGGGTGGCAGTGATGAAACAGAGGTTGGCAGTGATGAACCAGAGGGTGGCAGTGGTGAACCAGAGGGTGCTGTGATGAACCAGAGGGTGGCAGTGAGGAACCAGAGGGTGACGGTGATGAACCAGAGGGTGGCAGTGGTGAACCAGAGGGTGGCAGTGATGAATCAGAGGGTGGCAGTGGTGAACCAGAGGCTGGCAGTGATGAACAAGAGGGTGACAGTGATGAACCAGAGGGTGGCAGTGATGAACTAGAGGGTGGCAGTGGTGAAGCAGAGGGTGCTGTGATGAACCAGAGGGTGGCAGTGATGAACCAGAGGGTGACAGTGATGAACCAGAGGGTGGCAGTGGGGAACCAGAGGGTGCTGTGATGAACCAGATGGTGGCAGTGATGAACCAGAGGGTGACAGTGATGAACCAGAGGGTGACAGTGGTGAACCAGAGGGTGGCAGTGGTGAACTAGAGGGTGGCAGTGTTGAACCAGAGGGTGGCAGTGATGAACCAGAGGGTGGCAGTGATGAACCAGAGGGTGGCAGTGATTAACCAGAGGGTGGCGCTGCTAAACTGCCCGGGAGCCCTGTGGGTGTGAGCCCCCGCGCTTCTGAGCTGTCCAGGGGTTGTGAGCCCACGTGCTACTGAACTGCCCCGGGGCCCAGTGGGTGTGAGCCCCCATGCTGCAGAACTGCCCCGGAGCCCACTCAGTGTGAACATCATTTGTGCTCAATTGCCTGGGAGCCCTCTGGGTGTGAGCACACATTGTGCTAAGTGCCCCCCTGCCCCCAGTACATATATACCCATACCGCACAGCACCATTATGCTCTTGCACCATGAAGTCTGGTGCCTGGATGCTCCTGATCCGTGTAGGTGGTACCACCGTCTGGTGCAGTCAAAATGTAAAGTCATAACTTTCTACACAGCACCAATAAACACGTGTCCCCCCTGGCACCGGTATGCGCATGTACCAGGCGTGGAGCACCCGCATGTCACTGCACCCTACTGCCCAGCGCCAGCATATGCCTGTACAGGGCAGTTTAGTATGAGATGGGACATTGTCCAGCAGCAGCAGCTGCATGTGCCTGAACCCACTGAGCAAGATCAGAATGGCTTTGTACCAACACGCGCAGCAGAGCTATCTTGGACATCTGAAGGATTCTGGGGTCCTGTGCCAAACGTATTTTTGCTTCCATGAGTTTCCCGAGCGCCATCCCCGTGTCGCTCCTGTGACCAGGAGGCTGCTTTCTCCTCATCTGCTGCTCTGCTCGGTCTCTGACCCTTTATAAACAAGATTCATGTGAACTCACATAGAAGCCCCGCCCGATTGGCCCCTTCCACCACACACTAGCGGTATGAAACGTCTTCCCGCCTGTCCCCGCTATAATGACCAGCTCACTCAAGGGAGCCTTTTTGGCTTTTTGCCTTTTGGCGCACTGGCAAAGTTACAGGCACACGTGGTCACATATTTGTGGAAATGGCACAAAAATCCGCGAGTTCGCGGGAAAATTTGCGAACTCGCAGACTTTTTTTGCAATTTCGCACGAATTCGCGGACCGCGAATTCGCAAATTTTGCCCATACTTAGTCCTCGCCACCTCGGCTCCAAGCTGTTCGAGCTCACGAAGACCATGACCATTACGTGGTCTCCGGGCCGGAGTTTGTGGACCTCACCCTTGGATCTGTCAGGAAGAGCTTCTCGAACTTGTTGATGAGTAGAGATCAAACTGTCAGTTAACTGTGCCAAATAGTCGCTCATCAGAACACAAGGTACATCATATATGGGGCGTGGCTTAGGAACTCCCCAAATGTTCATCGGTCTCCCAAATATCACTTCATAAGGTGTAAGCCCAGATCGTGAGTGTGGCACCGATCTTATGGACAACAATGCCAAAGGTAATGCATCTGGCCACTTCAAAGACGTGGAAGCCAGTATTTTCGCTAATTACAGTTTCAGTGTAGCGTTGTACCTCTCCACTAATCCTGCTGATTGTGGGTGGAAGACTGCATGGAATTTCTGCTTGATCCCTAATCCTTTCAGGACATGCTCAACAACTTGCCCAATAAAATGAGGGCCGTTGTCACTCCTCAAAAGTTTACAAACACCATATCTAGGGAAAAACTCCTTTAGAAGCACCTTCGCTGTAGTGAGAGCTGTATTATCCTTTGTAGGGTATGCCTCTATCCATTTACAGAAGGCACATACCACCACTAGGACATACTTTAAGCTATTGCAGCGTTCAAGTTGGATGTAATCCATCTGCAAAACTTCAAAAGGTGCAGTCAGTGTAGCAAACCCTCCTGTAGGAGTCCGTGTCCCTTTACCAGGATTCTACTGCCAACAGATCAAACAACACTGTATTAATCTCTTAGCTGTGCTGGCAATTTCAGGATGCTCCCAAACTCGCGTAAGCAATTTCGTTATTGCTAGAGCTCCAACATGTGCCAGCCTATGTGCCATTTGAACCATAGGTTGTAAATAGACTGCAGGTGGTTTCCATTTATCCATGTCTTTGTTGCGCCAACAACCCTCATCGTCCAATATCCCTTCTTTAGCCCATTGCTCAAGTTCTGCTACAGAAGCAGATCTTTGTACATCTAACACTTCCTGTCTAGCATCATGCCATCGTCCTCTTGAGACTTTAGTACGTACATAGAAGTAGTGCTTCGTTGCATTGCAGTCTCACGAGCTACGCAATCTGCAAAAGCATTGTCTTGTCCTGTCTTATCAGTGCAGTTTCGAGATTATGCACTAATTCTCTATGCATTATCTGCATCCCGTTGGATGTAAGAAAGCCTCTTTCCTTCCAAAGCAGGCCAAAATCATGGGCCACTCCAAAAGCATAGCGGCTGTCTGTATAGATATTCATACGCGAGTCAGTGCTAAGCCAGTGCTAAGTTCACACGCTTGTGTTAAAGCTATTAGCTCAGCTGCTTGAGCTGACTTCTGAGGTATACGAGCTGTTTCCACTACTGTCTGAAGTGTTGTAATTGCATATGCAGCTGAAGTCGTGTCATCTGGTAACTTCAAACAGGACTCATCAACCCACAGTTCCCCATCTACATCTGAAAGGGGCGTATCTTGCAAATCAACGCGACCCTTTGTCTGTTCCTCAGTAAGGAATATACAACCATGAGGCTCCTGTGACTGAGACTGAGTCACAGGATATGGCAACAAAGTGGCCGGGTTCAAAGTCATAAATTAGAAATGGAGGTGCACACCCTAGGTTATCTAGTGTTGAGTAAAATTGATTAAATTAATACATTAATCTGTTAGGGGTGCTGCATTACACACGAGTGTTGGCTAACACCGTAACCCAAGGAAAAAAGGATGCAGAAGAAGTCTGCAAGTAATGCGCACTCTTACCTGGGAAAGAAAATTATTTCCACAATGTCTTACAAAAAATCATAAATGCAAGAGAATCATTTCTTCATGAAGATGTTTCTTGAAGTCCAATGTCCAATGCATTTCGGGAAAACAATTCCGTTCATCAGGGGCGGTATCCTATAAATATCAGTGCAAGTGGTTTTAGAAATCTTACTACATATAACATGAATTAAATATGAAGACACTGTCGGGGGTGTTTAACAAATGGGTAGCCAGAACTACGCATTTTCATTGAACCACATATTTATCTGACCCCCGCCTTAGGTACATTACGCAGGCGAAACCTATGAATTTGGATTTTTATATCCCATTGAAGAACAGCCAAGTCAGCATTGTTCTATTCAGGTACATGAACTCGGTCTCACCAGAGTGCATGATTATTTTTCCTACATGACTTTATAACTGGGTATATACACTCGTACTTTGCCTATGAGAATCTCCCTAACTTTTGCCCTGTGCACATTGTACGTTAGATGTTTCAAGTGAGATAGACACACCTACACCCATGGTGAAGCCTTCTGCCTTTGCGTAACTCTGGGTTAATAAGGTCTCTTACTTTTACCACAATATAGCACCCCGACTGTGTCTTCATATTTAATTCATGTTATATGTAGTAAGATTTCTAAAACCACTTGCACTGATATTTATAGGATACCGCCCCTGATGAAGGGAATCGTTTTCCTGAAATGCATTGGGCATTGGACTTCAAGAAACAGAGTATAACATCTTCATGAAGAAATGATTCTCTTGCATTTATGATTTTTTGTAAATAGGCCCATTGATCTAACAACGTTACATGTCACGAAATGCTATAGTATAGACTAATGTACAATTACATGCAATAATTATGATGTAATGTAATACATTCATGTATAACTTTGAATTATTCATGGAATTATGTTATACAAATATGATTTAAGAAGAGTGTACTAATAAATGTAAATAACGATTGAAAACATAATTACTGTGTAGACATTGTGGAAATAATTTTCTTTCCCAGGGAACAGTGGGTTTAAAGTCACACATCTCTTTAGGGTAATGTGAGGTGCTAACAGTGTCAATTTGTTTCCTGTCAAGCGGGCACTAGTTAAGTGGTGCGTTTTAGGTCTGGTTTAGAAGGGAATCTACTGCATGGGGTACTAGCACCAACAATTTCTGTGACAAAACTATCCCTTCACTCTGATGTATGGACACAGCTGTTGCTGCAACTGAACGAAAGCACCCAGGCAATGCACGAGCAACAGGATCAAGAACTGCTGAAAAGTACGCACAGGGACGCTGCTTATCACCGTGTGTCTGTACTAAAACTCACAATGCGCATCCATCTTTCTCATGTGCATAGAGTGTAAAACCCTTCGTGTAATCTGGAGTGCCTAACACTGGTGCAGAACAAAGAGCTTGACGTAACTTATGAAAAGCATTCTGACATTCGGTTGTCCATGGAAGGGGCACTGGAGTGTCTTTCGTCAAAAGCGCTAGCAGAGGTTTAACAATGTGTGAAAATCCTAATATCCATTGCCTACAAAACGAAGTCAAACCAATAAAGGCACAAACATCTTTCTGAGTAGAAGGTACTGGTGTGTCTAAAATTGCTTCAATGCGATCTGGTGTCAGTGCACGGTCCTCCTTAGGCAGAAGGTGACCTAAATAGTTAACCTTCGGTCTACAATATTGTAATTTCTTCCGTGACACTTTGTGATGGTGCGATGCAAGAAAAGAAAGCAAAGACAAAGTAAATTTTTCACATTGTCCAGGCGTGTTGGCTGTCAACAAGATGTCATCGACATATTGTATGAGAGTCACTCCTTCAGGTAAAGCAAAAGAATTAAGCTGTCTTTTCAATGCTTGGCTGTAAATGCTAGGACTCTCAGTATACCCTTGAGGAACTCTGCAAAATCTGTACGATCGATTATTCAAAGTGAAACCAAGCAAATATCTGCTATCAGGATGAATAGGGATCGAAAAGAAAGCGTTTCTCAAGTCTATCACAGGGAATGTAGGCGCTGTCGGAGGAACCAAAGTAAGAAGTGTCGTTATGTCAGAAACCACCGCATATTGTGGTACTACAATCTTGTTAACTTCTCGCAAATCAATAATGAATCTGTAAATCCTAGTGTCAGTATCTTTTTCAAAATGGGAAGAATAGGACTGTTGCAAACATTATAATGGACTTCCTCCACAACCCCCACTTTAATTAAATCATGAACAATGCGTATAAGTGCTTCTTCGCCTTCCTGTGAAATTTTGTATTGAGGCAAGCGTCACAATGAAGCGCCCTCCTTGACACTAATATGCACTGGTGGAATAACCATTTGCCCTACATCAGTGTCTGAAGTAGCCCACAAAGTACTAGGGAGTGAAGCTAATGCAGTATCCTCTTTAACAAGACAAGATCTCTCAATTGTGGGGTAATTGTTATTCAAAATAACACGTACTCCTTCAGGAGAGCATCGTATCGTAGCCCTGAAATACTTGAGCATATCAAGACCCACAATATTGTCTGGTGTGTTCGGAGAGAGCAAAAATGGACATGGAGCAGTGAACTTATCAACATAGAATGCAAGTGGTTGTGACAATGGGCTAAGGGAGGGTGTTCCATCGAACCCTATCGATGTAATGGTTGAGCCAGACAGGGAAGCCTTTGGAACCAATTGTTTAGATAAGGCGCTACGAGTCGCTCCCGTATCAACCAGAAACTGATCAGTAGAACCCAAAACGTTGGAGAACCGGGCCTTATGGGCTGAGCGGCGCAGGGCACGCCTAAAATCTCCGGGTTCACCTGCCTTGTCAGACAGAGACACGAGACACTCTGTTAGGCGTAGAAAATCGGGTTTATTAGCTGCAGCTAAGCACAGTTATCCAAGAAGTACATGGTATGTTCTTAGGAGACTGCCACTTAATTCCGTGGCGCACAATCTTTTATAGCACACATATTTACAACCGCTACTCCCAAAACATACAAAGCTGACAAATAGGAAAAGTTTGAAAACAAGCTATCAAGTATATTGAATACGCCCTTCTTTCAGACCCCAAGTTCAATCCTCCCCTCAAGTTAATCAGTGTTAGTGCCCACAATTCTATTTACAGGTGGTAGGACGTGTTCGTATGCCTCAAAGGATAGTTGTGTAATAGGAAAATACAAGAAGAGAATAGCGAAGGCCAGTCAAATAAGATAAAGTAAGAGAAGAATGGTGGGACCCAAACAGTCGACTAAGACAAGGATCAATCAGTCTAGACATGGATTAACGAACTCGGCCAGACCCTGACATCGGTTTCGTAAACAAGGACAAGGGGTTTACTTTTTAACAGAAGAGACGCACAGCAGCTGGAAAGGCAAAAACACTCCGTTCGCCGTGCTGCCTGAGAGAGGGCAACACAAAATGGCGACTGACATAAAATGGCGGCTAAATATGAAACAAACTCGAAAACCACAGAACCTCAGACCCTCCTTTTGCCATTACTCAGGCAAAATACAAAGGACTAAAGTTAGTCTGAGTCAATGTCAATGGTCATGAGGTCACTGAACTGTTGCTGCAACATCATTTTAATGTTCTCTGTTTTCTGTGATACAAAAGGGGATGATGGACGGAGCGTTTGAACAAATCAAACACTCACCCCCAGTCAACTGATCTGGGTTTAATCCATCACCATTCTTTAGTTCACTCAGCCACCCCAGTTCAGACATGGCTATATGCAAATCAGTCTGACCCTGTGCCTCGTGGGAACAGTCCAGCCTGAACTGCCAAGCCGTGTCTTCCCTGGACCGGAAACAAGCATCCTGGGACCGGTTTCGGATTCATAATCCTCATCAGCCAGGCTATCTTGAATCCAGTGGCTAAGTGAACAAGGGACTCACGTCTGAGCATACCCTGCCACACTTAGGGCGAACAAAGCGATACAAAAGGGGATGATGGACGGAGCGTTTGAACAAATCAACCACTCACCCCCAGTCAACTGATCTGGGTTTAATCCATCACCATTCTTTAGTTCACTCAGCCACCCCAGTTCAGACATGGCTATATGCAAATCAGTCTCACCCTGTGCCTCGTGGGAACAGTCCAGCCCGAACTGCCAAGCCATGTCTTCCCTGGACAGGAAAGAAGCATCCTGGGACCGGTTTCGGATTCATAATCCTCATCAGTCAGGCTATCTTGAATCCAGTGGCCAAGTGAACAAGGGACTCACGTCTGAGCATACCCTGCCACACTTAGGGCGAACAAAGCGATACAAAAGGGGATGATGGACGGAGCGTTTGAACAAATCAAACACTCACCCCCAGTCAACTTATCTGGGTTTAATCCCTCACCATTCTTTAGTTCACTCAGCCACCCCAGTTCAGACATGGCTATATGCAAATCAGTCTGACCCTGTGCCTCGTGGGAACAGTCCAGCCCGAACTGCCAAGCCATGTCTTCCCTGGACCGGAAACAAGCATCCTGGGACCGGTTTCGGATTCATAATCCTCATCAGCCAGGCTATCTTGAATCCAGTGGCCAAGTGAACAAGGGACTCACGTCTGAGAATACCCTGCCACACTTAGGGCGAACAAAGCGATACAAAAGGGGATGATGGACGGAGCGTTTGAACAAATCAAACACTCACCCCCAGTCAACTGATCTGGGTTTAATCCATCACCATTCTTTAGTTCACTCAGCCACCCCAGTTCAGACATGGCTATATGCAAATCAGTCTGACCCTGTGCCTCGTGGGAACAGTCCAGCCCGAACTGCCAAGCCATGTCTTCCCTGGACCGGAAACAAGCATCCTGGGACCGGTTTCGGATTCATAATCCTCATCAGCCAGGCTATCTTGAATCCAGTGGCCAAGTGAACAAGGGACTCACGTCTGAGCATACCCTGCCACACTTAGGGCGAACAAAGCGATACAAAAGGGGATGATGGACGGAGCGTTTGAACAAATCAAACACTCACCCCCAGTCAACTGATCTGGGTTTAATCCATCACCATTCTTTAGTTCACTCAGCCACCCCAGTTCAGACATGGCTATATGCAAATCAGTCTGACCCTGTGCCTCGTGGGAACAGTCCAGCCTGAACTGCCAAGCCATGTCTTCCCTGGACCGGAAACAAGCATCCTGGGACCGGTTTCGGATTCATAATCCTCATCAGCCAGGCTATCTTGAATCCAGTGGCCAAGTGAACAAGGGACTCACGTCTGAGCATACCCTGCCACACTTAGGGCGAACAAAGCGATACAAAAGGGGATGATGGACGGAGCGTTTGAACAAATCAAACACTCACCCCCAGTCAACTGATCTGGGTTTAATCCATCACCATTCTTTAGTTCACTCAGCCACCCCAGTTCAGACATGGCTATATGCAAATCAGTCTGACCCCGTGCCTCGTGGGAACAGTCCAGCCCAAACTGCCAAGCCATGTCTTCCCTGGACCGGAAACAAGCATCCTGGGACCGGTTTCGGATTCATAATCCTCATCAGCCAGGCTATCTTGAATCCAGTGGCCAAGTGAACAAGGGACTCACGTCTGAGCATACCCTGCCACACTTAGGGCGAACAAAGCGATACAAAAGGGGATGATGGACGGAGCGTTTGAACAAATCAAACACTGACCCCCAGTCAACTGATCTGGGTTTAATCCATCACCATTCTTTAGTTCACTCAGCCACCCCAGTTCAGACATGGCTATATGCAAATCAGTCTGACCCTGTGCCTCGTGGGAACAGTCCAGCCCGAACTGCCAAGCCATGTCTTCCCTGGACCGGAAACAAGCATCCTGGGACCGGTTTCGGATTCATAATCCTCATCAGCCAGGCTATCTTGAATCCAGTGGCCAAGTGAACAAGGGACTCACGTCTGAGAATACCCTGCCACACTTAGGGCGAACAAAGCGATACAAAAGGGGATGATGGACGGAGCGTTTGAACAAATCAAACACTCACCCCCAGTCAACTGATCTGGGTTTAATCCATCACCATTCTTTAGTTCACTCAGCCACCCCAGTTCAGACATGGCTATATGCAAATCAGTCTGACCCTGTGCCTCGTGGGAACAGTCCGGCCCGAACTGCCAAGCCATGTCTTCCCTGGACCGGAAACAAGCATCCTGGGACCGGTTTCAGATTCATAATCCTCATCAGCCAGCCTATCTTGAATCCAGTGGCCAAGTGAACAAGGGACTCATGTCTGAGCATACCCTGCCACACTTAGGGCGAACAAAGCGATACAAAAGGGGATGATGGACGGAGCGTTTGAACAAATCAAACACTCACCCCCAGTCAACTGATCTGGGTTTAATCCATCACCATTCTTTAGTTCACTCGGCCACCCCAGTTCAGACATGGCTATATGCAAATCAGTCTGACCCTGTGCCTCGTGGGAACAGTCCAGCCCGAACTGCCAAGCCATGTTTTCCCTGGACCGGAAACAAGCATCCTGGGACCGGGTTCGGATTCATAATCCTCATCAGCCAGGCTATCTTGAATCCAGTGGCCAAGTGAACAAGGGACTCACGTCTGAGCATACCCTGCCACACTTAGGGCGAACAAAGCAATACAAAAGGGGATGATGGACGGAGCGTTTGAACAAATCAAACACTCACCCCCAGTCAACTGATCTGGGTTTAATCCATCACCATTCTTTAGTTCACTCAGCCACCCCAGTTCAGACATGGCTATATGCAAATCAGTCTGACCCTGTGCCTCGTGGGAACAGTCCAGCCCGAACTGCCAAGCCATGTCTTCCCTAAACCGGAAACAAGCATCCTGGGACCGGTTTCGGATTCATAATCCTCATCAGCCAGGCTATCTTGAATCCAGTGGCCAATTGAACAAGGGACTCACGTCTGAGCATACCCTGCCACACTTAGGGCGAACAAAGCGATACAAAAGGGGATGATGGACGGAGCGTTTGAACAAATCAAACACTCACCCCCAGTCAACTGATCTGGGTTTAATCCATCACCATTCTTTAGTTCACTCAGCCACCCCAGTTCAGACATGGCTATATGCAAATCAGTCTGACCCTGTGCCTCGTGGGAACAGTCCAGCCCGAACTGCCAAGCCATGTCTTCCCTGGACCGGAAACAAGCATCCTGGGACCGGTTTCATATTCATAATCCTCATCAGCCAGGCTATCTTGAATCCAGTGGCCAAGTGAACAAGGGACTCACGTCTGAGCATACCCTGCCACACTTAGGGCGAACAAAGCGATACAAAAGGGGATGATGGACGGAGCATTTGAACAAATCAAACACTCACCACCAATCAACTGATCTGGGTTTAATCCATCACCATTCTTTAGTTCACTCAGCCACCCCAGTTCAGACATGGCTATATGCAAATCAGTCTGACCCTGTGCCTCGTGGGAACAGTCCAGCCCGTACTGTCAACCATGTCTTCCCTGGACCGGAAACAAGCATCCTGGGACTGGTTTCGGATTCATAATCCTCATCAGCCAGGCTATCTTGAATCCAGTGGCCAAGTGAACAAGGGACTCACGTCTGAGCATACCCTGCCACACTTAGGGCGAACAAAGCGATACAAAAGGGGATGATGGACGGAGCGTTTGAACAAATCAAACACTCACCCCCAGTCAACTGATCTGGGTTTAATCCATCACCATTCTTTAGTTCACTCAGCCACCCCAGTTCAGACATGGCTATATGCAAATCAGTCTGACCCTGTGCCTCGTGGGAACAGTCCAACCCGAACTGCCAAGCCATGTCTTCCCTGGACCAGAAACAAGCATCCTGGGACCGGTTTCGGATTCATAATCCTCATCAGCCAGGCTATCTTGAATCCAGTGGCCAAGTGAACAAGGGACTCACATATGAGCATACCCTGCCACACTTAGGGCGAACAAAGCGATACAAAAGGGGATGATGGACGGAGCGTTTGAACAAATCAAACACTCACTCCCAGTCAACTGATCTGGGTTTAATCCATCACCATTCTTTAGTTCACTCAGCCACCCCAGTTCAGACATGGCTATATGCAAATCAGTCTGACCCTGTGCCTCGTGGGAACAGTCCAGCCCGAACTGCCAAGCCATGTCTTCCCTGGACCGGAAACAAGCATCCTGGGACCGGTTTCGGATTCATAATCCTCATCAGCCAGGCTATCTTGAATCCAGTGGCCAAGTGAACAAGGGACTCACGTCTGAGCATACCCTGCCACACTTAGGGCGAACAAAGCGATACAAAAGGGGATGATGGACGGAGCGTTTGAACAAATCAAACACTCACCCCCAGTCAACTGATCTGGGTTTAATCCATCTGTTTTCTGTGACACAGGCTTTGGGACACACAAGGTGGCACAAAGACCACAGATGGCGGGGCCACACTGCAAACAAAGACAACAAGAGAAAATGATGGCCAAAATCATTCCAAGGAAAGTTAACACCTTCCATCCCCATGTGGACAGTAGTCCCCAAAACCATCCCATCACAGACCAATCTCCTGTATCCTGATGAATAGACTCGGAAATTACATGTAACTTAGAGATGGCTTGGTATACTGTAGGGGCATTATGAGGAATATAAATGCAGCAACTAGACCCAATCAATTTACAGACTCCTCCTCTATCTGCAAGGACAATGTCTAAAACCATTCGGTTTTGCAAAGTCATAAGACGATCCGCCTGAGGTTCGGCTGTCAGATTACTCAAGGCTCCGGAAGTCACATTTATCGTAGCCTCAACAACACGAACTAGCTGTCTAATGTTTCTGCTATTGGCTATTGGGCCCCAGAAAGGAAGAAACCCTTTGATAAAGTCTCCTCCCTCTTGTCCAGCTGTGTCTCTGGAATCAATAATCCCTCTGCCATATCTTTTTCTGTGATGACCTGAAGGAGCAGTGTATGTCGGGAGAAGAAGAAACGCCACATAACACGTTCCCAAAAAATAGGTGGGAAGCAATGTATAGGCTCTATCATGACAAACAAAATATGTACCTTGAGATGGTACCAACGGTGAAAAAATCAGGGGTGAATAGATATATGTATGGGAACAAACACTCTTTTCCTGTTGATTTTTAATATTCTGACCATTTATCTGTAGACATAAATTACCTCTATGAGGTATGGTCCAAATTGGTAAAGATTTTCTTTGTTTAGCCTTATCAGTGAGGCTAGTAACGTAACGAGTCACGTTCCAACCATCATATGCTCGTTTCTCATCAACGGGAATCTTACCATTTTCGGCAATTTTAGCCATAGTCACTATTCCCTTTATCAAAGAACTATGACTAAAATCTGCTCCACCATTAAATGGACCACCAGGAGGATGTCGAAGTTGATTTTGGTATGCATTGGAAAACATGGCTAAATAAGCCCAAGCGGAAACTTCATAAGAAAACGGAAGGACTGAATATGGCATCCCTTTCTCTGTGTTATGGGGCATAAGCCCACCAACCCTACAGTCAGTAGTGTTGACTACCAGTTGATGCTGATGTAACAACTGGACGAATGAATTATTGAAGTATTCTGTTCTCCTAATTTGCTCATGATCTGGGAGTGTATGGAACTTATTCGGGGAGGTAGTAGTAGAAAAAGGCAAAGAAACAGAAGTAGGAACAGGTGCTTGCTGCATAGTGTGGACAACCCAACCCACACAAGCCAATAAAATACATAAACATACTAAAATACACAAAGTTACGCCACATCGACTAAACAATAATTTCTTATATTTGTTTTTTATTTCAACCTTTTTATCATTCCCTTCCACTTTAATATCCATTCTCTAAAGCGTTGCTCACGGTAATCTTCCTGGATCACTTAGTTGTGGTTATTAGCCGTTATATGACACTGCAAGTCCTGCAGACCTATGTCACTACTCAGGTCACGGCCTAAGACTCATACCGTGACCCTGCAACTTGATGGATAGTGAAAAAGGAATGTCTTTCAAAAGAGTAACCAGAAAAAAAGAAAAAGCTTAATTGTCTTTAGTCAACCTAGGTCTTAGGTTGTACCGTGTCTTGCCAGGTACCGTTTGGTCTCAAAACAAAGTCTCTGGGTTTGTTGTATTCAATCGCAAATGTGATGGTACAGCTTCTTGCAACACGTCGTCATCTTCTTTGTCAGAACTTGTCCAGTCCAGGCGTGCACTACTGAAAGGTACAAATCGGGGTACTTTTTCACTCTCACTGTCACCTACACCTTCTCGGACCCACTGGTCATAAGGTAAAGGCAAAGGTACCCTCTTACAGTGCACGCCGTGGAACCAGTGTTTCTTCCTGATGACCTTCACTGCTGTACGTGTCACGAGGAGCACCTGTCGCGGCGGCCCCCAACGAGGTTCCAAGTTCTTTGTCCTCTGAAAATTCTTCAGACAGACAAAGTCTCCGGGTTGGATGGAATGATCTGGATCTGAGGAAGCCTCCGGCAAAGCGTTTTGAACCTGTTGATGAATAACACGTAATTTAGTGGTGAGGTCATGCAAGTAATCAAACAACATTGGATATGGGATATCGGACTACTCTTTAGGTCAAGGGACTCTCCAGACATTGGCTGGGCGCCCAAAAACGACCTCATAAAGACTAAGTCCTAAACGAGAATGTACAGTTGTTCTCGTAGGGAGAAGTGCCAAAGGTAAAGCATCGGGCCAAGCAAGACCCGTGCTGGCCTGAATCTTCGCTAATTTGAGCTTGAGGGTGCCATTATAGCACTCTACCAAACCCGCTGACTGAGGGTGGTTTGCCGCATGAAATTTCTGCCTAATACCAAGACCCGCACACACCTTCTGCATAATTCGGCCTACAAATTCACTTCCATTGTCACTCCAGACAATGCACGGCAAACCAAACCTCGGGAAGAATTCCTTCAAATGGACTTTAGCAGTGGACAAAGCAGTATTATTCTTTAGGGGGTAGGCCTCTATCCATCTGGAAAAGGCACAGACCACCACCAGAACATACTTGAGGCTATTGGAACGTTCCATGTGAATGTAATCAATTTGTAATACCTCAAAAGGGTACATAGGGGGAGCAAAATGACCTGCCGGAGTTGGAGTTCCCTTTCCTGGAATATGCATCAAACAAACAATACAATGCTTTACCACATTTTCCGAATATTTAGGAATTCCTTCATTCTGCCATACTGGAGCCAGAAGCTTGCATATTCCTTTCGCACTGATATGAGCTGGACCATGTGCCATAGTAACTACAGGCAGTACATAAGCATCTGGTAACAGCCAACGTTGGTGTTCTGACAACTCTGTCCAACACCCTGTCGCATCCAACATTCCCGTACTCTCTCTCCACTTACTCAATTCCTGCTTGGTGGCTTCTTCTTGAATCATTCTCACACTTTCTACTGTGTCCTCACACATACCTCCTTCTCTGACCCATCTTGCAGGTCCTGCAACATACATATGACTCTTAACATCTTTTGCTGTTTCTTTTGCTACCTCATCTGCAAAAGCATTTCCACGACGCACATCATCAGTGATCCTTTTATGTGCACTGCACTTCACAATTGCCATCTGAGTAGGCAAACCAAGTGATTCGAGAAGGTCAGTTACCAACTGACCATGCTGTATTTTAGTCCCATGGAAAGTAAAGAATCCTCTATCCTTCCACAAATGACCAAAGCTATGAGCCACGCCAAAGGCGTATTGGCTATCGGTGTAAACAGTCTCTCTCTTTCCCTTTGCCAACACACACGCTCTCGTCAGTGCAATCAACTCAGCTGCTTGAGCTGAATTCTGTGTAATGCGTGCAGTCTCTACTACTGTATACAAAGTGGTAACAGCATAGGCTGCAGTCGTCTCGCCATTAGGAAGCTTGAAACAAGACCCATCCACCCATAGGATCCCATCTCGGTCCACGAGTGGTGTATCTTTTAAATCTATTCTGCCTTTAGTTTCCTCCTCTGTACGAAGAAAACAATCATGCTGTTCTTGTGTGTCTTTCTCTTCTGGAATGGGTAACAATGTTGATGGATTTAAAACATTACATTGCTTGATATGTATGTGACTAGCCAAAAGCGTCAACTCGTACCCAGACAAGCGAGCACTCGTGAGATGTTACGTTTTCGTTCTGTTCAAAAGAGTATCCACTGCATGTGGTACCATAACAACAAGAGTGTTATCCAGTACCAATCCAGCAGATTGACAAATGGAGATCGCTGCTGCTGCTGTTGCTCTGAGACAACTAGGCAATGCCTTGGCTACTGGATCCAATGTAGCCGAAAAATAGGCACATGGCCTTTGTTTGTCTCCAAATTGTTGCGTTAAAACTGACAATGCACAACCTTCTCTTTCATGTACATAGAGTGTGAAAGTCTTACTATAATCTGGAGTACCCAACACAGGAGCAGAACACAAAGCAGTACGTAAATCAGAAAAACTCTTCTGACATTCATCAGTCCATGGAAGAGGTTGGGGTGTATCTTTCAGAGTAAGTGCCAACAAAGGTTTAGCCAACAAAGAAAAATCCGGAATCCACTGTCTACAAAAAGAGGTAATGCCCAGAAAGGCACGCACCTTCCTTTGTGTGGATGGTACAGACATTCGTGCAATTGCTTGAATACGTTCTGGAGTCAATCGCCTTCCCTCCTTCGACAAGAGATGACCTAAATAGGTAACCTCTTGGCGGCAATATTGTAACTTAGAGGGTGACACCTTATGATGTAAATCAGACAAATGACGCAAAAGCAAAACAGTCGCATTTTTACAGACATTCTCTGAATCGGCAGCCACTAACAAATCATCCACATACTGAATAAGAGTAGCACCTGGAGACAAAGAAAAGGCGTCAAGCTGAAATTTCAAAGCCTGACTATAAATGGAGGGACTCTCACAATAACCTTGAGGTGCACGTTTGAATCGGAAACTTCGACCTCCAAGAGAAAAACCAAAGAGATCTCTGCTCTCCTCAGCAATAGGAAAACGGAAGAAAGCGTTCTTGAGATCGATAACTGAAAACCAGGCAGCCGAAGCAGGTATCATTGTGAGCAAGGCAGTTATATCCGGAACAACAGGAAACTGGGGAACAACAATTTTGTTGACCTCCCGAAGATCAATCACAAAACGGTATACAGGAGGCTTAGAAGGATCAGTACGTTTAAGAACAGGCAAAGCAGGACTATTGCAAACATTTCCTCTCGT
Source organism: Lissotriton helveticus (assembly GCF_964261635.1). Taxonomy (NCBI): domain Eukaryota; kingdom Metazoa; phylum Chordata; class Amphibia; order Caudata; family Salamandridae; genus Lissotriton; species Lissotriton helveticus. The sequence goes on along the minus strand of NC_136057.1, from coordinate 1,750,448,324 downwards.
TTCTTCAACCACACCCTTCTGAACTAAATCATAAGTGATAGCCAACAGAGCTCTTTCACCATCTTTAGAAATCCTATACTGAGGAATTCGTGGTAATTTAACATTGGGCTTGACAGTAATCACGTAAGGCGGAATTTTGAGCAAACCAACATCATTCGGACCCGTGGGCCAAAGCGTAGCAGGAAGTGAACGCAATTCAAGTGGCAGTTGATCCTTAGACAAATACATAGGAGAAACCAGTTTATCACCCAAAGTAAGATGTACACCAGAGGGGGAACAATACAATGTTGCATGTAGACGTTTCAATAAATCCAAACCCAACAAATTCTCGCCGCAACCAGTTGTTAAAATGAGCGGGGCTTCCAAATCATAAGGACCAATGGAGATAGGCAAAGGACAAGAAACCGGGTTGCGAACTGGGGCGCCAGAGAATCCTACAGAAACATTTGTTAAGCCAGACAAAGGTGCCCCAGGAAGTTTGGAGTGAATGATAGAACTTCTCATTGCACCAGTATCCAAAAGAAATAGTTCTGAAACACCCAATGCAACAACATTAACATAAGGCCCATTCTAATCCACTGGAACTGATACGACTCCCTTACTTTGCCCATGGCTGTCCTAGCTCGTATGAAAATCCTGATTTTCACTTTCAGTACAATAATCGTCATTGTAATATTGGGCAGACTGAGAATTCTGCTGATCAAAATAATTCATGGAATTCTGAGGGGGAAAAGAACGCTGTCCCTGAGACAACGCACCTACCCTCTACCCCTAGGTGCTGACTGAAAATTACCATGGCCTCGTGGCCCTGGCAATCCACCATTACGCTGCAATAAAACCCGACAACTACTCTTAAAATGACCTTCCTCTTTACAATAGGCACATTGATTAGGACCCAGCAAAGGTTGCGGAACAAAAGGTTCAGGTTTCTGTAACAATCTTTGAAACTGTGAAGGCTGTTGCAATTGGCGCTGAGCAGAACGAGGGGGATAAGCTTGTTGCAAAAGAACCTTTGTTTTTAATTCTTTAGTCTTTTTCTCCACTTTATCCTTTTCTTCCTTATCCCTGTTCTCGTAGTACTGAGCAGTAGCTAATATCTGAGCAGACAAAGAAATGGCCCATGAACTTTCTGAATCTTTTAATTTATGCGATAAGTCTGGAAGTAAATTAAATACAAATGTATCCACAAATAATCGCTGTCCACCCTCAGTACTCATATGGCCACTATGGTCGATGAACGTCTCCTCAAAACGAGTAAAGAAATCAGAGACACTCTCATCTTTCTTCTGTTTACACGCAGCTAACTTATCCCAATTAACACGTAGGGCAGTCATCATCGTTTTCATTAGAGTGATTATTCTACGAGGCAATTGAGTAATCAAATCATCGGGTTTAGCACCACCTAGTTGTGCTGCATCCGCGGCAGTTATAGCAGCCCAATTACCACCTAAAGCTTGGTCGTGGTCCTCCTTACAAATCCGAGCCCACAACGCCTGAGGGACTACATTTCCCATCAGCAAATCAATATCTGCCAAATTCATAATACACGCATCAACAGTCTGGGACAGCTCTTTATAATACCCAGCAGGATTCTTACGAGGGTCCGGTAAAGACTGTTTAAGCGCCAAAACTTCTGATTGTTTCCAAGGGACATGTACCCATATACGCTGAAAATGAGCTGGAATACCCGGAACAGCGCCTGCCTGTGGAACCGCATCTCTCCATACCGGAGGAACTTCTCGCATAGGATAGTGTTTCACTTTATGCCGAACCGCAGGATCAGGTTCAAGAGAAGCTTGAGAGAAAAAGGAAGACCTAAAAGTGACAAGTGTCTGGACGGCATCCTCAACTTCGGGACCCACAATAAGTCCTTTATCAAATTTAGCCTGTATATCAAACAAACCCTGATGAGGTAAATCCAAACCCATATCTCCCCATCCTTTAACAAGAGTATTACACATAACATTAAAAACATATCTCTGCGTGGGCGCATTCCACTGAAGAAAAGTGTCCAGGATATCGCACATGCTATACTGTGGACCACTCATGATCCAATTGTGAGCAAGAGAGTCCAACTTAACTCACTCGTCAGAATCTGGAAATTGACTACGGGATTGCCTTCGGGACAGAACATGAGTCAAGTTAAGAGACTCAAAGAAAGGGGAGAAAAGACCAGAAACAGTATCGACTAATCGTTTACGAGCTGTAGGAGAATCTGACAGTAAAACAGGAGACAATGTATTAAGCACGGCAGGAGAAGAGCTAACAGTTACAAGAGGAACTGATGGTAAAGGAGACTGAGGTACAGAAGTCGGTGGCAAAGGAGGTGTAAATACTGGAAGTGGCAATTGTGGAAGAACCGGAACAACTGGCTGAACAACAGGTTGCTGAACAAGCGGTAACAATGGGGGTAGATTAGCACCTGGTGCATAAGGCGGAGGTAATCTCAACAAATGGGACATTAAAGGATCTTCGTCAAGATCTTTATTCTGTGGGGGAGTAGACAACACAGGATAACATCTATCTATTGCCATACGATGCTGTCTTTCTGAGACTTCAATCACCTGTTCAGTCCCATTATTCTTAAACTGCTGGGCAGCCTGTAAAATCGTCATATCTTGCATTTCTTATTTTTTTTTGCCTGTTTAATTTCTTTCTGTTTGGCTTCCTTATGCCATAGGCGGAAAGAGTCAAACATTGCCGGCCGGGCTTTTCTTTTAAACAAAATTGCTTCCAAATTATCTAATATGTCAGGCTCATAACTACCATTTTGTGGCCACTGCAGAACACCATCTTTCTTCGTATATCGGATCCATGTTTCATTAACCCCTTTGGTGCTCATGACGAGCTCAGCTCATCATGGCATATACCTCTCAGGTGCTCATGACGAGCTCAGCTCGTCATGACCACACCCGTTTTGGTTGCTGTCCAGCACAGCAGAGGAATAGCTCTAGCAGCCATGTGGTTAAAAATAATGGGGCCAATACCATGTTTTGAATAAAGCTCATAAGTGGGAGTTCCAACCGGAGGAATTGGACAAGAGTCCTCCAGCCGGGAATCCCTAGTACAATCTAAACAGCAAAACTTCCTAAACTTAGTAAGCCCAGGCATTTCGTAACGGACTGGACTGTTCACAAACTTCAAGGGGGTTAAAGCAATGATCACAGCACAAACGTACTTACCCCTTGGCTTCGACTAGTGCAAAAGTCGAATAACAAAAACAAGACAAAAAGGTGGGCACTACCCACGAATACTTAACTAAGTGTTTTCTCACGCCTACAGAGGTCCGTCTAACGTCTCGCGATACCAATCATCACCAGAGGGCCAAGGCAGGGCGACAGTCAGGGCAGCAGTCGTCAGCAGCCGTCGGAAAGGAGTAGCCGCGCTGCAAAAGACCTTCGGTCCACTTCGACATACAGGGGTCACTTGACGTGGTTCGCGAATCCTCCAGAATTTTCTTGCGAGGCTCCTCACGACCCTCGGGCTGAACCGCTACCACTGAAGCCGCCCACACGGGCGCCAGTGGGAGAACCGGGCCTTATGTGCCGAGCGGCGCAGGGCACGCCTAAAATCTCCGGGTTCACCTGCCTTGTCAGACAGAGACACGAGACACTCTGTTAGGCGTAGAAAATCGGGTTTATTAGCTGCAGCTAAGCACAGTTATCCAAGAAGTACATGGTATGTTCTTAGGAGACTGCCACTTAATTCCGTGGCGCACAATCTTTTATAGCACACATATTTACAACCGCTACTCCCAAAACATACAAAGCTGACAAATAGGAAAAGTTTGAAAACAAGCTATCAAGTATCTTGAATACGCCCTTCTTTCAGACCCCGTGTTCACTCCTCCCCTCAAGTTAATCAGTGTTAGTGCCCACAATTCAATTTACAGGTGGTAGGACGTGTTCGTATGCCTCAAAGTATAGTTGTGAAATAGGAGAATACAAGAAGAGAATAGCGAAGGCCAGTCAAATAAGATAAAGTAAGAGAAGAATGGTGGGACCCATACAGTCGACTAAGACAAGGATCAATCAGTCTAGACATGGATTAACGAACTCGGCCAGACCCTGACATCGGTTTCGTAAACAAGGACAAGGGGTTTACTTTTTAACAGAACAGACGCATAGCAGTTGGAAAAGCAAAAACACTCCGTTCGCCGTGCTGCCTGAGTGAGGGCAACACAAAATGGCGACTGACACAAAATGGCGGCTAAATACGAAACAAAGTCGAAAACCACAGAACCTCAACATGTGCTGTAACATAGGGACTCCTCTGATCTATTGGAACTTCAACTGATTCCTTAACCCATCCTAGGCAATCCTATGCATAAGCAGAATCTTGAAAATCAGATGACTCATAATCGGACATGTGATATTGGTTCCGTCTATCAAAAGTGTTAAACCCATCCTGTCCACGTGTATTAGCATCAAACCTAGCACGATCATTCATGCTTCCTCTAGGCCCTGAATATCCTGAACGACTTCTCATTTGTCCCCGTCCTTGTGGATAATGCTGAGCACGCAGTGCTGGACAATCGGAAGCCCAATGTCCAAATTTCTTACAGTACGCACACTGGTCAACAGACAAATTCGAAAGAGTATAAGAAGGAAAAGACGAACAAATAAGATCTTCGTCCACCTCTACCACTACCTCTAGAAGGCAGACCATAAGCCTGAGCTAACAAAACCTTCGTTTTTAATTCTTTAGTCTTCTTATCCTTATTACCCTTTGCTTCTAATTCCTGGCGTTCATAATACTGAGCCATAGTCAAAAGGGAAACCGGAGAAGCGGTAGTCCATGAACTCTCACTGGCCTTTAGACGACTAGCTATTCCTGGCAACAGGTTTGCGACATATTTATCAAGAAACAGATGCCTACCCGTGTCATCTGTCAATGACTGGCCACTAAAATTGTAGAATGCCTCCTCAAAGCGTGTAAAGAAATCTGAAACTGATTCATCTGCCTTTTGCTTACACGACGCTAACACAGTCCAATCTATTTTTTAGGGGAAAAATCATCTTTAACTTAACTAATATAGCTGCAGGAAGATCCAAAATCAATTTGCATGGTTTCTGTGCAGGTTCCCGTTCTACATCCATTTGTTCTAACTCTTTCCATAATGCCCCAAAAGTCACACGATCATCTACTTTACGCACAGTTCTCCACATGTCAGGCGGTAATATCAACCCAAAGAACATGTCTATATCGGGCAAAGTCATAGTACAAGAGCTAATGGCTCCCTCAACTTCCTCATAAAAATCTGCTGTTTTTTTCAGCGGATCAGGCAATGCAGTTTTAAGGTCCATAACATCCGCTCTATTCCAAGGAGTGTACACCCAATTATAAATAAAATAGCCCTTTGCATCAGCAGAACTTTTATCATCATCTGTTCCCTCGCCTCTAGGAGGAACATACAAAGGCGCGGCTTTCCGCATAGGTTTCGCATGATCTATCATAGTCTTATCTGCTCCGACAATAGAAGCTTGTACCACGCCGGTCTGAGATGTTAGTGCAGCTGCTGCTGCCTTTTTCTCCTCTCGCAAGCGGGCTGCATCAGCACGCAGTTTAACCAAACGCCTGATTGTATCAGCCACCTGAGAAAAGACATAAAGACCATCACTCATTTGCTTACAATTAGTTGCTACATCATCAGGTTCCAACTCATCAGAATGTTTCCTAAACAGCTCAACAACCTCTGCGGCAAATACCTCGGTAAAATGTATTTGCTCCCTTTCCTGACAGTTTTTTATGTCATCTAAAAGCTCAGAAGCAGGGGTGGTACTGTGAACGGCTTTTCGGGCAGCAGATCTAAGCTCAGAAGAACGCTGAAAGGGCAGCATAGAACGAGTTTCCCGTGCTTTCTCATGATCTGTAGAAGATTCCTCACCGGACTTATGAGGAGCAGAAGGGAAAATATACGGAGGTGGAGAACGATCTAATAACAATAAATCACCTTGCGGTTTATTAAGAATAGGATAAAGGGGTTGCCTAACAGCGTATTGGCCAGTTACCTGTAAATGTTGTTATGTTATGTTATATTTGTCTTGTATAGCGCACGGCTACTCAGAGAGTGTCCCGGCGCTTTATTGCAGACCTGTGCCAAAACAAAACAAGGAAAAAGAAGCAGAGAATAAAAGACCATGAACGAAAGTCAGACTGGCTCTCCCTATCCTCTCTCTCTTTCAGTTTGTTTATGTCCTTCTTTTTCAACTCTAATGCTTTCACATGAATGTTCTTTCGCTGTTCTTTTTCAATCAAGGCTTGCTCATGCTTCATTCGTTCACGCAATTCTTTCTCTCACATTCTTGCACAGTCAAACATATCTTGCCTAGTCTTCCGCTTAAACATACATTGTTCTACATACTGAATTTTTCGCAAATCAAATGACCCATGCATAGGCCAACGCAACTCAGGATCCTTACGAGTATATTTATTCCATAACGTGCTGTACATTATAGAAGAAATACCATATTTAATATGCATATCCCTTGAGGCGTCCCCTCCGGGAGGGGGGCGGTTGTGCTTCATCGAGTCTCAAACTGGTATCACTACAAAAACAACACATCCTACGAAGTGTGCTAGAAACAGGCATGCCAAAAATAGTGCAGAATATGCAGTATTATAACCAAAGTAGCGCCTAAGGTACTCTTCATACCTTGCGCCGTTAATATCAATTCAAAACATAGAAAAATCTCCTCATTACCTGTCTATATAAATTGCAATTTATATATTACACATTTCCAAATACAAATATTGGCCAATCATACAAATCCAAAGCCACAGTAAGCATTACTAAACTACCTTGCCAATCCCAGGCATCAAAACCAACAGCAAGTGCTGCATAACGACTCTTACCAATCACTTGGTGTCCAGATTCCAACTGCCAAGTTCTGAAATCGACCAAATAGTCACTGCACGGCAAATCAACAGAAGAGATCTCAGTCGAGGACCGGCACCACCTGGATGATCAGATCAGAAAGAAAGGAAAAACGCTGTGGTTTGCCAAATCGCGGGTCTCCTCGGGCAATGATCGTCCACAGCGAGATTCCAATCCTTCGTAGCGACCACTCCTTCGGGCATTCAAGTCGCCGATGAGCCCCGTGTTGGAGCACCAATTTGTAGTAGTGGGCCTCAGCAAGGCCTACCAGTGCTAGGGGTTCGCCCTTCTCTGCACAGAGTCCTCAGACCATAGAATAGAAGTTGGCACAGAAACTGGAATAGAAAATACAAGATTTATTAAACCGCATGAGGTGGAACTACATTCACACAACACCCTTCGGTAATGTATGAAGTAGCACACTAAATAGAAGGAGCTTGGTCCTTTTATACCCACACAGGGGCTCAAAAGAAGGCGGTACAAGTACAAGAAGAAGGTTTTAGGTACATATAAGGTCATACAGAAAATGCACAGTCAACAAGTGGGAGGAGCTAACAGTTGCTAATTCTGGTGAACACATCCTGACAGTTACAGACTAGGGACAGCTGCAATGACAGCGGCAAGCTCAACTGAGCATGTGCGAAGCAGAAGAGGCTAAATATAACCTGTCTCTAGGCAGACAACAGCAAGGTAGGACAGAGCACATGGCATGCATGTGGTAGCACATGGCAAACAAGATGGCTGCCAGAAATACAAAATGGATTCCACAAAACGGATAAGATAACCTCTAAATACAGGATGGCTTCTGCTAATGCTAACCCAATCGCTGCCAAATTACAACAACCCTGGACTGCAACTTGAACGTGCAGGACCACATCAATTCGATGGCCAAGTCAGCCAGATTCCACCTGAGCTATCTATGGAAGCTGAAACCTTTCTTGGATACTCCCGACCTAAAAATAGCAGTTCAAGCACTAGTCATCTCTAGACTAGAATATGGCTGTTCTACCCTCTCGGGCGAACCCAAGATTTCCCTGGCACCTTTCAAAGCCTGCCTTGACGCAGCTGCTAGGCTACTAACAGGTTCAAGGAAGTTCGATCACATTTATCCTCATCTATAAGCTCTGAACTGGCTTCCCCTTCAGGCCAGAATCCATCTCAAAATGGCATGTATCACTCACAAAGCGTTATACTCAAACTCCCCTGCATATCTTGGCCAGAAACTCATGATCTCCGGAGGAACCAGAAACTTGTGGTCCTCAAGAGACCTCTTGGTCCAACCTGCACTTTTTCGGGAAAAAAACCTTTCAATCGGGCCTTCTCAGGGGCTGCACCAAAAATATGGAACTCTCTCACGCCCGATATTAGAAGAATCCCATTTCTGGCTCACTTGAAAAAGGATGCCAAAACCTTCCAAATGGGCAAATTCCTCACCTAAACTGTGCCTCAACTTCAAACAGAGGCCTTGCTCTAATTCTACTCTAATGCATCCCTGGGAGTACACAGACACTATCCTCCGGGGACTCCTTCAAGGATCTGGGGACCTTCGTTTTTTGTTTATGTAAATGTAACTTGTATTTTGTCCCTTTTATCCCTTTGTATGCAGCCCACCCCCCCCTCCAAGTCTTTTTATACTACTGCTTGATTCCTATAAAGCTCTCTGATACCGTAACGGGTCAAGACCGCGCTTTATAAAACTCTAAATAAATAAATAAAATAGAAGCCAAAAGAAAGGACTTGCCAAGAGAAGTAACTTTTGCAAACGTTTTAGCGGTGAATGGATACATACTTCTAGCACTGAGCCTTTCATTTATGAAGAAAGCTACTTCCAAGATAACACATTGCAAGCAGTTGAAGAATCTGAATGATGTAATGAGATGAAGGATGGTCATCCTATTCCAAAAGAGGTGATGATATGTAGAAATGTAAACAAAATAATAGTTGAAGAAGTATAGGGCTGGCGTTGGCAGGTTCCCATAGATAAATGGAATTGTAGTAGTATTTGTAGTGTTTGGCAGGAATGGTTGCTATATTGAGAAATTTCCTACACATAGTTCCCTGGAGAGGTCTGAAACAGAAAATAGGTATGTTGCAAGGATTAGATCGATGCAAAGTAAGGAAGAATACTAATTCACAGGGACATTCGCTAGCTTGTCTATCAAAGAAAGTGTGCCAAATCATGTTTCATCATTTCAGAATGTTTGCTGTATAGCACTCAAAAATACAGTCTTTGGTTAGGGGTCTTTACTATGTCAAAAACCCCTACAATCCGTCAACTTATGCTCCCCAAGTTGCAATCCTGTACATACCTGAGACTGCTGGCACTTGCGAATGCCAGGGACCCATTTGGAGCAGAGTTGAGGCTTCGATTGATGGTGATTCTTTTTTTTTTTTTTTTATATTTTTATTGAGCATGATCTGTAGTAGTCAAGCAAGAACATATTTTATACAAAAGAGAATAAATTCTTAATAATACAATACGACCTCCGTAGAATTTTTACTAACAAAATACAAAAAAGAAAAAAGAAAGAAAAAGAAAAACAGAAAGAAAAATAAAAAGAGAGAAGGAAACAGAAGAGACAGAGAGAAAAAAAAAAAAAGGGGGCCAATTATAAATTATACATTTTTTCCCCATTTTCTTAGCATGTAGGCCCTTGTCAACCCTAATCGTATCAGGGGGAGGATCTTACATTGTAGTACCAGTTCGAAATTGGGGCCCAGATCTGAGTACCCCGAGCTCTTGTTTTCCTACCCCTTGTGCGATATATAGCCATCTCCTGCTTGTAGATGGCAAGAAATCGACCGAGCCACATCTGAAAGGTGGGAACATTAGAATCTTTCCAGCATGCCGCCAGAAGAATGCGGAAAACGGCAGTACCCAAAAATAAAATTCTCTGTTCCTCTACGCTATGATCTAAAGATTCATCGTGACCCAAAAGATATAATGTGGCGGAGGATCTGAGGTTCCGTCCAAAAACTTGAGTCCAGAATCCTTCGATCGATGTCTGTAAGTTATTTAGTTTCGAACATTCAGAAAACATATGAATCAAATTAGCTTGTCCCTGTCTACATCTGGGGCATCTGTCATCTACTCGCATACCCCAGGTGAACAGTTTAGCCGGAGTGAAATAAAGGTTGTAGATGGTTTTAAAGTATTGTGCTTTAAGGTTAGGTGCTAAAAATAAAGTTGTGCAAAGAGTTATACTGTTATTAATATCTACATTAGAATTACCAAGTTTTTGTGCCCAGGACCTCTCAACACTTTCTAAATCATCCTTAGAGGATTGAGAAAATAAATCATATAGAGTACCTATTTTGGTATCTAGTTTCCCTATAACAGAAAAAAAGTTAAAACTATCTAAATTAACAATGGCTTTAGAGTTACGAATGTTGGTATAAACTTGAAAGTATTTTAAGTAATCTGTGGTTGGTATATCAAATCTCTGCTGTAGTCTCTCAAAGGATGGAGCAACGTTCTGTCCAAAAAAATGACCAAGTGTATATATACCTGAATTTTCCCATCTCCTAGAGACAGTGTCTTTTAGAGATGATGATATAATCTCACTATGCCAGAGAGAGATATACCTTGTTATTTTAGGTATGCCTAACTGTTTGGAAGCAAGTTTCCACACTTTCCATACATCTTCAAATACTTTAAACTTTGTTTTCTTATAATAAGATGCTTCAAGCTGTTTCAACAGTAATCCTCGGCATTTATCTCCTAGTCCAAGTTCAAAAATAGAGGGGATGTAGGCGTCTGTGATAGGTGAATTGAGAGGTTTTAATTTGAAAAGCAAGCCCATTTGTTGAAGTAGTGTAGCCCAAAGATAGAATGTCAGATTCGGGATTGCTAGGCCACCTCTATTCGGGGGAAGAGTTAAAGCTGGTAATGCTCTCCTTATTTTACCGTAATTCCAAATGAATTTAGATATTGTTGAATCCAGGATTTTTATAATGGTGTAGTCAGCCATCAATGGGATAGCTCGGAATAGATAGAGTATTCGAGGAAATATACTCATTTTAATATAGTTAGCCCTACCTATTATTGTGAGGTGTAGGTTATCTACCCTCTTCAAATCTGTTTTTATTGAATTGATCAAGGGATCGTAGTTGAGCTGATTAATTTCTTTTATTTCCGTAGAGATATTTACCCCTAGATATATTGCATTTTTCACTTTATAGGGACTGTCATATGTGATATTATTTGTACATATTACCATGGTTTTATCTCTATTAAGTGAATAACCAGAATGGAGTCCAAAATTTTGAGTTAATTGTTCTATTTCAGCTACTGCATCTGCTGGTTTGGTTGTGATGACAGCGATATCGTCGGCATAAGCCAATATTTTAGTAGAGTATGGACCCACATTTACTGGTTGGATTTGGGGAGAATTAAGAAGCTTTAAGATTAAGGGATTGATTACTAAGGCAAATAGTATCGGGGAACAAGGGCAACCCTGCCTAGTACCTCTTTGTACCTCGACATACTCTGACTCAAAACCCTCAATTGATAATTTAGCCTTAGGATTAATATATAAGGCTTTCAAGGCTTTAATAAAGCCGGGACCAAAGTTATTAAATTTCATAATTTCCCATAAAAACCGCCAAGACACTCGGTCAAACGCTTTTTCAGCATCTAATAGGACCATCGACATCTCTCCCCCCGTGGCACCCATGATGTCGAATAGGGCAATGACTCTACGAGTATGATCAGTTGTTCCCCTCCCTGGGATAAAGCCGTGTTGCCACGGGGATACGAGATGTTTGATGACTCCCCTTAGACGGTTTGCAAGTATCTTTGAGTAAAGCTTTGAGTCTGAGTTTATGAGTGATATTGGTCTATATGAAGAGGGAAGATGAGAGGGTTTGCCTTTTTTCGGAAATATCGCTATGTTTGTGTATTTCCATGAATCAGGTGTATCTGAATGATATTGTACCCCTAGAAACAGATCTAGTAGGTAAGGTAGTATCTGTTTGCCCAACAGTTTATACAGCTCTAATGGAATCTTGTCGGGCCCAGCCGCCTTCCCGTTAGCTAGATCTGATAGTGCATTTTCTAATTCCTCCATTGTAATCTCTTTCTCCAGTTCTTCTCTATCAACTCTGTCAAGTATTCTAGGTATTTCTGATTCCGGTACCCACTCTCTAAGGAAAGTGTTCATATCTCTTGTAGATAGATGTTCATTCTCTTTTTGGTATAATTTTTGATAATATCTCCTAAACACTTCTGCGATGTCTTGAGGGGTAGTGTATTGTTGTCCATCATATTCGATATTTTTTATTCTATTATAGGTTTGTTTTTGTCTGGAATTTAATCCAGAAAGTAGAGATAATGTGAAATCTAATATATTGGATACATACTACCCAAGAAAGAGTACACATCTAGAACACATGTGCCTCTATGAAGCAATACTATAGCTATAGAAGTAATCTAACTGCAAACATACAAGAAGGGAGAAAAGCAGTATTTGGATGTGATGGCTGTTTGGTGAGACACACCAAAGGAATGCTAATTAACCACAGAAAGCTTAGTTGCCAAACTCTGGATAGAAGAGTTTTTAGGTCTCGCCTGTCGATGCGCATGCGCATCGAGCAAGGCGAGAGTATTGCGAGTTATCCACTCTTTATCCACACTGCAAGGAATCGTGGCGATTCCTTGCAGTGCCCGTGACTTTTAAGGTCAATGCGCATGCGCATTAAGCTTATGCGCATGCGCATTGACCTTAAAAGTCACGGGCGCGTGCATGTCCGTCTTTGTTTACCCGCTCCGCCCCCTCCCGCCGTGTCGCCTTGCCTACTCTCTTCCACAGCCTCCCCCAGCTCCGCCCCCTCACTACTTGATTGCACGGCCGCTAGGCCGTGCCTCCCCTACTCTCCTCCCCCCTCCTCCCCTGCCTGCCTGCCGCTAGCTGAGTCCTAGCGTTGGCTGAACATCCCGTGATTTTGGACAAATCCCTTAATCTTGCTGTGACCTTGTTTCTACTTTCAGCGCGGAGGCTTATTTCTAAACATGTTCACACTCTCGACGTCTGAAACGGGTGAAACAGGACTATGAGATTGCAAGATTTCTGCGAAAATTGGTAGTCTTAAAGAGCTCTGCCGCCCACTTTAAAACACATTCAAGACCTCACTAAGTGAGAGGAGACCCCACTGTTCCTCTACCACGAGGCATCAGACCTTTAAGACCGCAGCGTTCTTTCTGTTCGAGTGAACGCAGACCCTGTACAATACCACTCGTACGAGTCACAACCCAGCCTACTATAATCGCGCATCTTTGTGTGACACGTTCCGTGAATTCCATTCCCCGAATCTGTTGCGAAATACTACAGCCCACACTTTACCCGTGTTGTGACTGACTAGTTTTAATTTATTGCGGTGCCCATTTCATTTACACTATTTTTGTTCTGAAGTGTCTGCCATTTATTGCAGTATTGTACCTCTACCTGCACTTTGTACGCTTCTGAAACCTGCACACATATCACTTTTCCTCCTATAATGTACCGATTGCTACTTCATGTATTTTTGCTGCTCACCATTGTCACTATTCATTCACGCAACTCAACGTTGCCTTCCTTCACCTATAATTTTCTCCTCACGCATCCTTAATGCTCCCATCGAGACGCGCCCCGCCAACCCACTGCAAAGTCCGCGCTACCAAAACCAACAAACAAACTATCACCCCCGCATCGCTCTCCGTACTCTGGCCTCAGCAACCCCCTTCTCCACCCCCACCAGTCCCCTCGGCTAACTTGGTAGAGATGCGGCCCCGCCCGGGCTCCCCCCTCCCAGGACTTCCTCCTCGCATCCCTGCCCCCTCGCGCTGCTTCAACCCCTCCCCTGGCCACGGCACTTTATTAGGGGCCTAACCCGACCATTTGACTGTCATTGTAAGTCTCTTGCTGGAGCTACAGTCCCAACAAAAAATAAGCCTTTCGGCAGTCCGATGTCCCAGCTGCGTCTAGCTTGCTTTCTGTGACCAGACACACGTTTTTTGGCTTTTATTGAGTTATCCCCTCTGCTCTTGAACATTGTAAATCGCACCCTCTCTTCTATGGGTGCTAAGTGCTATATCCTGTATTTTTCTTCTTCATATATGACTTTGTTTCTATCACTGTGCTGCTCTCTGCAAATTTATAAAGCGCTCTGATACCCGTCAAGTTTGCGCTATAAAAAACGATCAAATAAATAAATACTTGCATGAAGTCCGTGTTTTAAATCTAGCGACTGAGATGTATTTTCTATTTTGTTTAGTTCATTTCGTGACAAAAACGTTACGAGTCATTGCCTGTGCGACTTCTTTTAATCTTGCAGAAGCAAGGCTGCACCACGCCACATCTTGTTCCTCTTTTACCCACTCTGACACTGTCCCGGGACCGTCAAAACCAGTTTGCCCAGTTTGGAAAGCTTCACTTCAGTGCTTCTCTCCTCTACCTGCATATCAACACGGTGGTGTGAGGGGGTGTGGTGTCGGGAGAGGTAGGCTGGGGGGAGGAGAGGTGTGTTTGTGACAACTCCCAGGGCTGTGCACAAACGCCTTTCATTTGCTCGGTTACCAACAATCTCATAGCCAGCTACTTAAGTGTCCAGGGAAGGCAACACGCAGGGCCGAAAGCTGCCGTTATTATCCGTAACGACCTCAGAGGGGACCTCTCAACATTACTCACAGAAAACAACTCAGAAGGTGGAGTCATTATACTAAAAGGAAACCGCACAGGCTTTCTGTATACTGTGACTGTGGGAGAATTAGTTAATGTTCCTGCGTTTGAGTTAGAGCTTTTAGATTTGTTTATGGCTTTTTTTCTTTGTAATTCTTTAGCATTGCCTACAGGAAACAAAAATGCTAAAGATTTAAAAAAAAAAACCCATAAACAATTCTAAAAGCACTAACTCTAATGCTGCGAGACCTATTGCATTTCCAATGCTTGTTTGCATTTGCTACTTTTGTAGTTGTTCAAGCCATGGCATGCTAAATCAGAATTACTTGGACACTATGACTGTTACAAAGTCTCTTTCAATGCAGTGAAAGACAGCATTGAGTGTTGTGTCTTCGCAAACTACTTGCACATGTTGAAAGATGGGAGAATGAACAGGATTGAAGCCAAGGAGCGTTCACAAAGCAGCCAAAGTTCTGGATCACTGAGTCAAGATCTTCTTGGACAACCAGTAAATCAAAATGAATCAGCCACAGTCGTGAATGAGGTGGAGACTGCAATGTAACTAGCGGGAGAGGAAAGTGTTGGTTTCAAACAGTTAGTACCATAACTGAATGACAAACAGAAAGACATTTTTACTGAAGTAAAAGTTAAAATAGAGCTTGGATTTCTGCATGAGAAGAAATAAACTGAATGCTCTTCATTCAAGCCAATATTACTATATGTCAGTAGTCAAACTGGCTCCGGGAAAAGCTGACTAAATAAAGTTCTCACTGCTTATCTAGGGAGAACTTTAGAATCAAATTGATCATGTGTAGTAACAGCACCAACTGGATTAGCTGCACACAACATTAAAGGGATTACTTTACCTTGAGTACCTATGCTACCTCTTGAACATGACAACAAACAGGAATACCAGAAGTTATCTGGTGAAGCTTGTCATGAGGTGTCAAGTATAAACTGCAGCTTTTAATCATTAATTAAGTGAGGATGGTCTCAAATGTAATGGTTTCCCTTGTATACTTGAAAATGCAACAGATTTCAAAAACAGACTATGACATACTGTTTATAGGAAAGCATTTAATTGTCTTCAGTTACCTACTGCAACTTACCCCCATCAAAGGGCAGCCTGCTTTTAAAACATTTCTCCATAATGAAACAAGAAATTCTTTAGGAAGTGTTGGCAATGTAAATATTTGGTTGAACTTTGAAGACAAGAAAGTAGTAAAGAATATGTGTCAGGCATCTGATGTGGAATATGGGCACATGCTGAAGGTCATTAGAGTAGGAGTTCTGTCAAAAAAGGGTAAACATGCTTTAGAAAGTCTATTTATCAAGAGACTATTTTCAACTAACAAAACTGCAGCAGAACTAATGTACAATTTCATTAGAGAAGACAAATCCATTGTTTGTTTAATGCCTACACTTCAAGAGTGCTTCAAGTATAATAAACAATTACTGAAACTGGAGAAAGATGATATTTTTGAAATTACAGATTTTGATAAAATGGAACACCGGTGATTTACAATACTGCTCACAGAAAAGAACAGTTGGATTATTTGGAGAAGTCTGCATCCAGGCCTACGGGATTAGAAAAGCATTTACATGTGTGCAAAACTGTTGAGTAATTTTGCAGCGTATTTATATGTTGAAGAAGGATTCGCAAATGATGCAATGGGAAGAGTTATTGATTTAATCAATTTCCGAAATAGAGATGAGGTTGAATACTTAGCAATACAATTTGATCAGATTGCTGGTGTCAAACAGATTGGACAATGTAGTGTATGTTTTTTGCTTATGAAGGCTTATATGTGCAGCGGCAGCAGGTCCCACTCTGTCTAGCGTATGCTGTAACTATCCATAAATCACAAAGATTAAGTGTAGATGCAGCTTTTGTTAATATTGGAAGTACTGTATTTAAAGAAGGAATGGCATAAATAGCATTGTCACATTTAGAACATTGTCTGGTTTGTTTTTGATTGATTTTGATTATTAAAAAGTTAGTGCTGATGCAAGTTGTGGCAGAGTACTATTGGTTAAGAAGTCTATACACTCCTAATTTAAGACAATATCCTGTTTGGGGGAGATGGATAATTTGTCCTAAGTGTTAGCTTACCAAAGAATCAATGGATGCTCTTCAAAAGAAGGAAAAGAAGAACAAGTGATGTTAAAAACACAAAAAAGGGAAAATGATGGAGATGTTTGTAGGATACCAGTTGGAAAATAGTAATGGCATCAACTGCTATGCTAATGTTGTTCTCAATGTAATCATCAATTCACCACATCTTACAAATGCAATTCAAGAAAAACCAAAAACCACATTGTGTTCAGCATTCTTCTGTTTGCTTCGTTTACCTGGTGATAGAGCTGTAGTACATTCAGCTTCTGGTATTTGAGAACTAGTAGACATTTATACTGGATCTGTAATATTTACTCTCAACTAGACACTAAGGAATGTATTATGGTGATCCTTTGAGTTTTAGAACAAGAAGAAGTAAATATTGATGATTTATTTGATTGAGTTACATATACAACCATGACTGTGAAGAGTGTTATTTTTCATTTACCACTTAAATAAAATCTGAGCATTATCTGTATTTAACATTACCCTATTCGAAAAGCATGCTTTTTGGCAGATTGATGAAAAAGGTTAACCAAGATATGACCTGCTCAAATTGCAGATCAGATGTTATGTCTACGTTGATTCTAAGAACAACTAGACAATACCTTATATTAATGCTACAACAATGCAGAGCAAATGGATATAAAGTAGAAAATCAAATTACAAACTTTATAGTTGGACAAATACTAATTTCTGGAAGAACTTATACTACTTTTGCTATTATCTTTCACAAATGATTCAATATAACAACATGACAATACACTGTCTATTTAAAGAGTGAAACTGGATGTACAGAATGCAATGAAAGCAACAAAATTCAAGCTACCAAACTCTTACCTTTTGTTTCTTTAACTAAAGTTCTAAGGAGGTTTTTTGAGAAAAAAGTGCTGTACAGTGTTTCCTCTACGTGGATTATCAGTGTTTCAGACATCATTCAGCCTATTGCGGGTGATGTCTTTAAAATGTTCAACAAAATTGAGGAATCCTTTCATCTTCCAGAGTTAAAATAACATAACATTGTGTAACATCTAAATAGTACACAATCTTATTAACGTGTGAAACTGGTTGGACACAGTTCAATCACATGGATTTTTTGCTACAATCTATACAATTGTTTTTTTCCCCATTGTTCAAGGATGACGCTTCATGCAGTACATAGTTTATGGTGAACAAGTAAGAAAGCTGAGAACAGTAAAAAAGGGAACATTAAGGGGGTCATTAGGATGTCGGGTCCTATTGGGAAATGGGACTGCCCGCCATAAGGGCAGGGGACCCGTGGGGGCAATTAGGATGTGCCCGCCACAGTGGCGGGTGCCTCCTGCATTCCTGTTATTGTGGCGGGCGGTGCACTCAGCACTGCCTGCCACTATGCCAGGAAGGCATGTCGTGCACTTCCATGCACAACATGGCAGGCACCGCACGGTGCCTGTCATGTTGTGCATTGAACTGCAGGGGGTACCATTGGTACCCCATGTATACCCCCCAACCCTCAGACTCCCTAGGGGCCCAGTCTATTCCCGCATGCCTTTCCGTGGTGGCAATGCCGCCACAGAAAGGCATGTTACCGCACCCATGGTAATATGGCTGGAGGTGTCTAACAGGCACCGCCACCATTTTAAACCCTTTTCCGCCCGGTCAATGAGTTGACCGGGTGGAAAAGCGGCGGACGGTCTTTCTGTCCGCTGCGATCCCCCGGCTATAGTAATATAGCAGGGGGGAAATAGGTGGCGGGTGGGGTCGGATCATGGGCGGATCGCCACCGCCATGCAGGCGGTGGCAATCCGCCCGTGATCGTAATGGGCCCCTAAATGTTTTACCATATTGTAATATACTGTTACATCATAAGCAATGTGTATTTTTAGGTTTTTGCAATTTTTAAAGTTAAATGTTAACTTATATTTATATTCTGTTTCAATACTAACTGGAGTGATATGTCTTTAGAAGTCCTATAATACTTGTGCCACAGAAATATTTCTTAGACATACCCTTGGACAGTGTTTTTATGCATGAAGAAAACTTGGCATACCTTGCCACCACTTTATTTTGCCAATTTCCTAATTATTATGTTTAGTGTAGTTCAGCACAATTACACTGTAAAACTATACACCAAGGGAGAGTCTTACACAGCCACTGGCACATTCAGAGACACACTAATTGTACAACTCATACACCCAGTCACTCACCTATTTAGCCAAAACACACCGACTAACTCTTTGTCACAGTCAGGAACATACCGTTTTGTTTACAAATACATCTACTGCTACATGATCTTATTTACCCATACAGATATTCACACACTTAATTACTTCCTAATACAAATTCTAAAATATGCACTCACTCACTAACATACTTAACCGCATGCGTGCGGGCGGAATTCCGCCCGCACGCTGACTTTTATGGATTCGCATGTTACGTGACGAGCTGGGCTCGTCATCAGCGTAGCAGGAGGCTACCTCATGACGAGCCCAGCTCGTCATCAGCGTCGAAGGGGTTAATAATTCTCCCATGTAACTACTGATACACCCTTTCACTCAGCCATACAGCTAGGAAGACATCCCCTCACTCCTGTAAACAGGGATGCATTCACTTACTTTCTTACCTAAACAGCTACTAACACAGAGAGTAAGTTATTTGTACAGCTACTGCCATGCACATTCAAGATTGTATACAGGCACCGGTTACGTCACTTCGTTTACCTGGTGATAGAGCTGTAGTACATTCAGCTTCTGGTATTTGAGAACTAGTAGACATATATACTGAATCTGTAATATTTACTCTCAACTAGACACTAGGGAATGTATTATGGTGATCCTTTGAGTTTTAGAACAAGAAGAAGTAAATATTGATGATTTATTTGATTGAGTTACATATACAACCATGACTGTGAAGAGTGTTATTTTTCATCTACCACTTAAATAAAATCTGAGCATTTTCTGTATTTAACATTACCGAATTCGAAAAGCATGCTTTTTGGCAGATTGATGAAAAAGGTTAACTAAGATATGACCTGCTCAAATTGCAGATCAGATGTTATGTCTACGTTGATTCTAAGAACAACTAGAAAATACCTTATATTAATGCTACAACAATGCAGAGCAAATGGATATAAAGTAGAAAATCAAATTACAAACTTTATAGTTGGATAAATATTAATTTCTGGAAGAACTTATACTACTTTTGCTATTATCTTTCACAAATGATTCAATATAACATCATGACAATACACTGTCTATTTAAAGAGTGAAACTGGATGTACAGAATGCAATGAAAGCAACATTAAATTCAAATCACAACTTCCTTTCAAGCTACCAAACTCTTACCTTTTGTTTCTTTAACTGAAGTTCTAAGGAGGTTTTTTGAGAAAAAAGTGCTGCACAGTGTTTCCTCTACGTGGATTATCAGTGTTTCAGACATCATTCAGCCTATTGGGGGTGATGTCTTTAAAATGTTCAACAAAATTGAGGAATCCTTTTATCTTCCAGAGTTAAAATAATATAACATTGTGTAACATCTAAATGGTACACAATCTTATTAACGTGTGAAACTGGTTGGACACAGTTCAATCACATGGATTTTTTGCTACAATCTATACAATTGTTTTTTTCCCCATTGTTCAAGGATGACGCTTCATGCAGTACATAGTTTATGGTGAACAAGTAAGAAAGCTGAGAACAGTAAAAAAGGGAACATTAAGGGGGTCATTAGGATGTCGGGTCCTATTGGGAAATGGGACCGCCCGCCATAAGGGCAGGGGTCACGTGGGGGCAATTAGGATGCACCCGCCACAGTGGCGGGTGCCTCCTGCATTCCTGTTATTGTGGCGGGCGGTGCACTCAGCACTGCCTGCCACTATGCCAGGAAGGCATGTCGTGCACTTCCATGCACAACATGGCAGGCACCGCACGGTGCCTGTCATGTTGTGCATTGAACTGCAGGGGGTACCATAGGTACCCCATGTATACCCCCCAACCCCCAGAGTCCCTAGGGGCCCAGTCTGTTCCCGCATGACTTTCCGTGGTGGCAATGCCACCACAGAAAGGCATGTTACCGCACCCATGGTAATATGGCTGGAGGTGTCTAACAGGCACCGCCACCATTTTAAACCCTTTTCCGCCCGGGTAATGAGTTGACCGGGTGGAAAAGCGGCAGACGGTCTTTCTGTCCGCTGCGATCCCCCCGGCTATAGTAATGTAGCAGGGGGGAAATGGGTGGCGGGCTGGGTCAGATCATGGGCGGATCACCACCGCCATGCAGGCGGTGGCAATCCGCCCGTGATCCTAATGGGCCCCTAAATGTTTTACTATATTGTAATATACTGTTACATCATAAGCAATGTGTATTTTTAGGTTTTTGCAATTTTTAAAGTTAAATGTTAACTTATATTTATATTCTGTTTCAATACTAACTGGAGTGCTATGTCTTTAGAAGTCCTATAATACTTGTGCCACAGAAATATTTCTTAGACATATCCTTGGACAGTGTTTTTATGCATGAAGAAAACTTGGCATACCTTGCCACCACTTTATTTTGCCAATTTCCTAATTATTATGTTTAGTGTAGTTCAGCACAATTACACTGTAAAACTATACACCGAGAGAGAGTCTTACACAGCCACTGGCACATTCAGAGATACACTAATTGTACAACTCATACACCCAGTCACTCACCTATTTAGCCAAAACACACCGACTAACTCTTTGTAACAGTCAGGAACATACCGTTTTGTTTACAAATACATCTACTGCTACATGATCTTATTTACCCATACATATATTCACACACTTAATTACTTCCTAATACAAATTCTAAAATATGCACTCACTCACTAACATACTTAATAATTCTCCCATGTAACTACTGATACACCCTTTCACTCAGCCATACAGCTAGAAAGACATCCCCTCACTCCTGTAAACAGGGACGCATTCACTTACTTTCTTACCTAAACAGCTACTAACACAGAGAGTAAGTTATTTGTACAGCTACTGCCATACATATTCAAGATTGTATACAGGCACCGGTTATGTCACTTCGTTTACCTGGTGATAGAGCTGTAGTACATTCAGCTTCTGGTATTTGAGAACTAGTAGGCATATATACTGGATCTGTAATATTTACTCTCAACTAGACACTAAGGAATGTATTATGGTGATCCTTTGAGTTTTAGAACAAGAAGAAGTAAATATTGATGATTTATTTGATTGAGTTACATATACAACCATGACTGTGAAGAGTGTTATTTTTCATCTACCACTTAAATAAAATCTGAGCATTTTCTGTATTTAACATTACCGAATTCGAAAAGCATGCTTTTTGGCAGATTGATGAAAAAGGTTAACCAAGATATGACCTCCTCAAATTGCAGATCAGATGTTATGTCTACGTTGATTCTAAGAACAACTAGAAAATACCTTATATTAATGCTACAACAATGCAGAGCAAATGGATATAAAGTAGAAAATCAAATTACAAACTTTATAGTTGGACAAATATTAATTTCTGGAAGAACTTATACTACTTTTGCTATTATCTTTCACAAATGATTCAATATAACATCATGACAATACACTGTCTATTTAAAGAGTGAAACTGGATGTACAGAATGCAATGAAAGCAACAATAAATTCAAATCAAAACTTCCTTTCAAGCTACCAAGCTCTTACCTTTTGTTTCTTTAACTAAAGTTCTAATTACTTAATAATTCTCCCATGTAACTACTGATACACACTTTCACTCAGCCATACAGCTAGAAAGACATCCCCTCACTCCTGTAAGCAGGGATGCATTCACTTACTTTCTTACCTAAACAGCTACTAACACAGAGAGCATGTTACTTGTACAGCTACTGCCATACATATTCAATATTGTATACAGGCACCGGTTACGTCACTTACTCACATGTATAGGCACTCACACAGCCAATTAGTCGTTGATACAGACATTCATTCATCAACTTACTCATCTATATAGATACTCACACACCCATTTACTCACAGATACAGATTGTGACGCAGCCAAGCACACAGTATGTCTACATTACCACTCCCAGGCACACACTGATGCCTACACTACCACTCCCAGACACATACTAATGCATAAACTGACACACCCAGGCACACACTAATATATACACCCACACACTGATAGATACAATAACATATCCAGGCATTCACTGGCACACCCATACTCACTCTTGTGTATACACTGATGCGCTTAGGCACACACTGTTCTATACACTAATACACCAATGCACACAATAATACAGCCATTTAGACACCCATGCACACACTGATGTAAACACTGGCATAGCCACCCATTCCCTCATAGAGCAACTTACACACACATTCACTAACCCACATAGCTACTCACATGGTTACTTATTCACCCACACAACTGCTGACACTGCTAGTCACTGATTCATAGTCTCTTACAAACCCTTTCAGTCAGGTATACCACCATGTACACACCCAGTGACTAACTTATTCACATACTTACCTACCCACCTACAGCCACTAACACACACAGTCACTCTACAGACACTCACTCACCCAGTCACTAACTCATACAGGCAATGCTACACTCAACCCCTCACCCAAACTGCCAGTCACACAACCAGTCACTAAATCATACAGGTACTTCCACACCCACTCATTCACCCATATACACACTTTCACACCCAGTCATTCACTCACACAGGCACTAATATGCCTAGTGTCTAACTTATGCAGCCACTCATAAAATCACTTAATCATACAGGCAGTCCCACAGACATTCACTCACTCATACAATCACTCTCACAGCCAGTCACTCACATACCCACTATCTAACTCATACAGCTTGTCACCCACCCACTCATTCACTCATATATCTACTCAAATGACCACTCATTCACTCATAAAGCCACTCACACACTGAAATAGACTCTCACTCACACACTCAATCACTCACTCATACAGCCACTCACTCACCCATAAAGACACACACACCCACTCACTCACTCACACAGCCATTCACACACCCAGTCACTCACCCTAACAGACACCCACTCACACATATGCACACTAACACACCCAGTCACTTATCTATACAGACACATACATAACCACACACTCAATTGCACAAGCAGTCACACATTCACTCACTCAGCCATATAGACACTCCCATTCTCAATCACTCACACAGGGTCTAACACACCCAGACTCTCATCTATACAGCCCTTAACACAAACACTCACTCAATCATACAGGCACCTAGACAGCATTCACTCAACCATGCAGCCACTTAGAGAGGCAGTCACTCACTCATGCAGCCACTAACACCCAATCACTCACCCATGCAGCCACTTACACACCCAGTCATTCACTTATACAGTCACTCTTCCTTATATCTACACAGACATACACTATATCTTATATTTTAACCATGAGGGGTGGCTCTAACAAGAACTTTTTTCCCTTCTTTTTTTTCTGGAACGTTGGCTCCATAAACTCAGAAACAGTGTAACTACTGACGTGAATACTACTGACGTGAATAAAATACTAATTAACATTTGTGATTTTTAGCGGTCTCTAAAACTACAGCAGCACATTATCTGCCAACAGTAAGCACTGTATTGCAGTCTAGGCAAAATGTTACTACTCTCCATCAATTCTGGAGACTTTTTTCCGGCAGATGTTGCTCCACTTCAGTCAAAATTCTCTCTCCCGCAGTAGCGGGAGTAGCAGTCAAAGTTGATGGTTGATTACAACTTGCTAGTTGTGCCGCATGAATATATTTGTAGTGCCCCTCAAAAGAGTTTTGTCACACAAGGAGCACTTTACGTATTTAGCCACTGTTTTGTTTTCTCCAGAGGAGATTGCAAATAAACCCCATGAGGTTGACTGGCACTTAGAGGCTGGCTCTTCATCTGAAGAGTCTCCTTTTGAAGGGCATGGCTACTGCTCCTCATTTCCTTTAGATGCCATTTTATCAGAGATAAAAGAGGGAAAAAAATAAAAAGGCAGTTGTAGAACTGCAAAGTACAGGACACCTGCAAATAATCTTCCAATATCTCCACTGGAAGTACGAAAAAGACAAACCTGAGTGGGAACATCCTTTGAAGATTAATAAAAAAGTGTCTTGTCCAATCAAATGTCTTTGTTACATAGTCTGATGATATTCGTGAACACTGACATCATTGCAAAAACCGTCAGCGGCGTGAAGACATCAAATACAATTAAAATGTGTTTTAACAATACAATTACCAACACAAATACAAGTTTAAACACTATATTAGTAAACTACCATTCTAAAACATTAATTATATGAGTGAATATGTGTTTTAAACTTTTTTTTAAAAACTCATAATGCGATATTTTGTGACAAATTTGTGAATAATAAAATAGGATATATATGTACAGTGAGCAAACCACTAAAAATCTCCTCAATAATACAGTATGCACATATAAATGTGTGTTAAATGGGTGGCTCCTTTAAAAATCACAGAAACTTTAGAGTGCAAGGTTGCATAAGGGTCCAGAGGAAAAATAGTTGCTCAGCGTGTTACACTGCACGCTATAATTTAGTACATAACCTATAAGGCACGGTTACCATACACACTAATTTAGGGTCACTTTGTATGGAAAGAAAAAAAACATTGCGTCAGTCTTGCAGTGAGTACTGACAACCAGAGCTCTGTTGGAAACAATGCGCCTGTACGCCAAGGATGAAGTGGTGTACGAATGTGTTCTTGTGAGTGCTGTGGGAATGCCGGAAAGAAAACAAATGTTTCTTACCCGACAGACATGCAGTTCTATTTATCTACTGGCTCACAGTCAACCTAGCTAAGTGTACATTTCCCTGTTCTAAAAGTATATTGTCATGTGAAGAGGCTATGGGAGAGTGTGTACTGTAGTCATGTTGAATCAAGGAAACAATCGAACTGAAAGCACACTACACGCCTCGGGCCGGAGCGGTGTTTGTTTTTGTCCTCATTCTGCCAATTTACTTGTTGGCAATACTCCCATCCCCTCTCTGGAATACCAGGCTGGGTTAGAGTAGTTCCACTCAAGAGTAAAAAGCTGTTTCCACTTCCACCCTTCACTGGCGTGTCCGTAACACAGAAGGGAAATAAGACTGACAGCTGTTCATTGGCTTAATCATTGGACCCCAGGTTTTGCATCCAGTCCACCTACTTAATCCATACTTTCCCTCGACTGCTAGAGTCACATGCCAGGTCCTGTAAGTTTATATGTAGAACACTCTTTTTACACTCCTGAAAGGAGGGTGGAATGCTCGATTTCCACAATATACACATTTCCCATCTTCCTAAGAGAATTTCATAAAAGATAAATCTTGCATCTAGCCTACTAACATTGGTAATATTATCTGGGCAAATACCCAAAAATACGAGGAGGGGGCTTACCCTCACGGTAAAGCCTGTAACTACCGTTAAAAATTCACAGACCTCCAACCAAAACTTAGTGATCTTAGGGCAATTTAGAAACATGTGAAAGTCATCGGCTGAGAGATCTCCACATCATGGGCATGCATAGTGTGTTCCTGAAAATTTTTCTAATCTCGCTGGGGACCAATATACCCCAGAGGCAGTGAAGAGATGATTGTGTTTCAGATATGCCGGTTTAACTGTCTCTATTAACATCGCAAAGAAGCCCAACCAGATTTCACTTATATTTTCATTTCCCCAAAGGTTTTGAATGTCTTTATCCAGGTCATCTTCTGCGTTTACCAAGGTGTGATACCATAGGGCAACCTCTTTCTTCACCATACCAGTTTTAATTGCTTGTCTAACCACAAATCATCATCTACCTCATTCCAATCTTGGGTTACCCACCAAGCAGAGAGCTGGTAATATTTGAATCTGGTTAGTTGACCTCCTGAAAGCAAACTCAACATCTCCCACTCGACTAAGGGGCCTATTAGGATGGCGGACGGACCTGCGTCCGTCCGCCACCCCCGAGGTGGAGGGACCATCTGCAGGGGCAGCGGCGGTCCCTCTAGTGCAATTAGGATGTGACCGCCACCCTGGCAGTCACATCCTGTATCTTTAACCTTGCGGCGGGTGCTGCTTAAGGTTAAAAATGCATGTTTAACATCTACATGCACAAAGCGGCAGGCACCGCGCGGTGCCTGTTGCTTTGTGAATGTAAATGCAGGGTACCCCCTTGTGCACCCCCGACACCCTTGGGGCCCCCAACTGGTCCCCAAACGCCAAAGACCACATGCTTTTCCACGGCGGAAAACCCGCAGTGGAAAAGCATGTTTCCCCATGCATCGTAATATGGCTGGCGGTGTCTGATAGACACCGCCACCATATTGGAGCTTTTCCGCCGCTGGAACGCGGCGGAAAAACGGCGGACGGTTTCCCCATCCGCAGATGACCCCCTGCCATCCTAATCTGGTGGGGGTCTTTTCTCTCACCGCAGCGGTGAATCCGCATCCTCCGGGCCGGCGGTGGCTTCCGCCGGCCCGGAGGATGCGGTGTCACCGCAATCCTAATCGGGCCCTAAGTCAGTTCCTAACTGAAGATCTCCCCAGCAAGAAACTCCTGCATTCTTTAGAAGGAAGCTAAGTGAATCCTTCAGACACTCCAGGGTCCCTGGTGATTCCCATATCGGGGCCCTGGGTGAATAATAAGATATACCTGCTTTTGCCAGAAGAATACCCATACTTTCAGGGCCTCTGATAAAATCTTGAGTCTTACTTTTTTTTTTAAACTTCATGTCCCCGAATTTAAATAAAAATTGGTCTTGCCCCTCTCTCAGCTCGCTAAGCATTGCCCCAAAGAGAATTCCTATTGCCGAACTATCCACTTTATTCAGAAGCATTCAAAAATTCTTTAAAAGGAAGGGGTACCCATAGATCATCAAATCAGGTAGAGCTAACCAACCCTTCTCCGACCTCCTCCTTAATCTTTTCCAAGATATACGAGATCCCTTGGAAGCCTAAATAAAACTACCTATCCTCCCTTGTAATTTGGCAATCCCCTTTTTATCAAACAATAATGGTAAAGAGTTCAAAAGAAAAGTAATTTTTGGTAGGATGATTATTTTAATAAGATTTACCCTTCCATACAAATTTAGAGGGAGGTTTGCCCACCTAACCAACAATCTCCCTTCCTCCTGACTGATCTTTTCCCAATTCACAGTGGTGACTTCCGCTAGTTTCTGTGTGATTACAATACGAAGGTAGCGCATGTGCGATTTTGCATTGGGGGTTTGCTTTGGTTGATTCCATTCCATAATTTCAGTCTTGTTTCTGTTCACCTTATAACCGGATACCTTTCCAAAGCTTCTGCTTCTGCCATCAAGGTAGCAATAGCTCTATCAGGATTTAACGTGTAAAGTTGGAGGTCATCAGCGTATAAGGCTAATTTTCCTCAAGAGTTCCATAAGTAAAAGGAACAAGGGTAGTGTCCTCTCTAATCCATGCTGGGCCGGAGCGGTCTGACAAACAAATGTTGCACCATGTAAACGCCATATAACATAACAAATTTACATATCTATGTAGATAGATAGATAGATAGATAGATAGATAGATAGATAGATAGATAGATAGATAGATAGATAGATAGATAGATAGATAGATAGACAGATAGATAGATAGATATGTAAAGTAAAAGGAACAAGGGTAGTGTCCTCTCTAATCCATGCTGGGCTGGAGCGGTCTGACAAACAAATGTTGCACCATGTAAACGCCATATAACATAACAAATGTACATATCTATCTTTCTAGATAGATAGATAGATAGATAGATAGATAGATAGATAGATAGATAGACAGATAGATACATAGATAGATAAATTGATAGATTGATAGATGTATAAAGTAAAAGGAACAAGGGTAGTGTACTCTCTAATCCATGCTGGGCCGGAGCAGTCTGACAAACAAGTGTTGCACCATGTAAACACCATATAACATAACAAATGTACATATCTATCAATCTATCTATCTATCAATCTATCTATCTATCTACCTATCTCTCTCTCTCTCTCTCTCTCTCTCTCCCCTCTCTCTCTCTCTCTCTCCCTCCCCTCTCTCTCTCTCTCTCTCTCTCTCTCTGTATATATATATATATATATACATATATATATATATAAATATATATATATATATATAAATATATATATATATATATATTTATATATATATATAATAAATGCTCCTCAGGCACCTTTGCCTGTGCACAAGCGGACGGTTGCTTAGTTCGCCGGGTGTACCCGCGCTCAAAATCACTGCTCCCACCCTCCATGCCTCTTGCGCACGAAGTCCAGCACTCACGGAGGTGGGTTTTCAAAGTTTTTATTCTTCTAGACCCTTTGCAAAAAACAGACGCGTTTCGGCTAATGCTTTCATCGGTGTGATCGGGCGCGCCTGACGCTGCCATGTTTAAATCAATCCTACTAAGGACACAAACATTAACATAGGACTAACGATAAGTTAACATAGCCACCATATTGGAGTGATGAAAAATCGTATACAGCGCAATACATTGCACAGTTCATTCTTCTTGATCTTAATTGTACATCATGTATATCAACATATGGAACAATATCCCTTATGTGTATCATTAATGACGCCCTGAATGGGCCAATGGCATGCTTTTGGGAAGGATATATTCAATACGAACGTTCACTGTTGACATAATGTTTCATCGTTAGGCATCAACCTACAAATATGTCGAAATTCAAAATTACATTTTGATATGCTGTTATGAACCTTCTAAATCATGCCCTGAATGGGCCAACATTATCAATGTTCATCAGAGTATTGTAAAGGTCAACCTACAATGAAATATACTCTTGGTCGATATCGGCATCATTCACATCACAATTGCGCCCTGTATGGGCTTGTCTTCTCCTCCTTCCTCAAATACAGTAACCGTCATCATCACCACTGTGTCCTCACATAAAGCAGAAAATACATATTTCCATGTAATGAAACAATGCAGATCTCCTCAAAGGATCACCAAAGTTATTACATCCAAGGGCTTCGTTACTAATCTACACTCCCCCATTTGATGGAGAGAAGACGAAGAACCAAATGAGAGAACATAATTTGAAGCCAATTAGATCCAAAGGAAAATTATACAAAAATTATAGAAAAATTAATTAGAGGAAGCTCAAGGAAGAGACATAGGAATAATGGAAAAATCCTTCTACATATGAAAAAGGTGTTCCAACTATCCTGCTTCAGTCTATGGTCCGTCTCATATTGATCGCACCAACTTAATCTTCTCCCAAATGATCAGCTAGTTCCTCATTCATATTCATGCCATTTGGGGCCTTTGTTTGAAGATCAATGATGTATCTAGATTTGAGGTGTCTTAACCTACTGATCCTATCTCCCCACCTATTTTTTACAGGTACATGATCTAAGCATAGCAGATCTCCGTTGCCGTCATGCTTGGCACCAAAGTGCCCGGTGACCGAATATGTCACATCTTTACTTTTGATTGCTCTCTCATGTGTTCCAAGATACATGTTTTCACTGGATGAATTGTACTTCCAATGTATCTTCGACCACATGGGCAAATCAGACAGTACACCGTATATGGGGTGCTGCATGTGAGAAATGTTTTGATCAATTTAGATTTCTTCAATCTGGGTACCAAGTAAGACAGTGTTTTCCTGCTACAACAACAGCGTTGCACTTGCCGTATTTGACTTCAAATGTTGTGCTTTAATTCACTTCTACTCTCTTTTTTTTATTTTTAGAAAAACGCATTTTAGAGTAATAATAAATATTTCGCTTTTGCATGAACTGTGAATGGATGTTGTCAGCTCTCTCCTTGGTGTCACAGTCTGCTATGCATCCTCTAGGCTGCCCGCCAGTGCTCTCTTTTCATGTTTCTAGGACTATCTTGCTTTTTGATATTGCGGATCATACCGTTTCTCTTCCGTTGTGGTTTTCGTCTAATCTCTCAAACTAGTTTGGCGCCATCCTCATGCCTTTTCTTTCTTCTTCTTCCTTTCTACTTCAAAAGGCCCCCCAGGACCAGAGCCTAGGACACTATTTTTTCCAAACTAGGCCTACGTTATCCTCTGCTGTATTGTTTTTTTAACTCTGGTTCACCTTCTTATGTCTGCTTGAAGTCTTTATGTCATCTTTCACCGTTCATTATGCATTTCCTAACATTTCAGCAGTTGTCACAGATACAGTTTTCAGTTGTTCAACATCCATAAGTTACTTTCATGTCTGACCTTCAATGCTGCCAAGGCCCCTACTGTCACCCTGGGATTTCACACCGTGACTACTCCTACTCTCTAGTTTTGGGACTTCAGGTGGACGCAAAATCTTTCAGCTGATCATTCAGCCCTAGGATACTTTTCAAATATGCACTGGTGTCCCATATATACCCTACTTCATCTCTCTCCACTCACTCTGTTTTCCTTTCCCTTTTCACTTGTATTACCTTTGTTTGATTTTAAATCCATTTACAGTGTTTTATCCCCTTCTCTTTCCTCTTCTATCATTATATGTCCCTTCTGAACCATTCTGTTTGACACCATAAATTCTGTTGGTCCAGCCCCGCATCCTTGTAATGTGTCTTACTTTAAGTCCTTCAGCCTGTTAGCTCCTAAATACTAGACTGCCCTCTCTTCTCTGAACCGCCGTTCCCCAACTCTTTTCCCAGTCAAAAGCTCACTAAATATCCATGCCTTGCAATAAACTTGCCTGGCCCTTCTCCACATCCTTAACAAACTGGTGGCACACCGGCACAGTGACCTCTTCACTCCATGTCTTTACTCACTCTCTGTTCTCAATCCTTAGATTTTGTATAAAAAGATAATGATGCCTTCTGGGAATTATAGTCCAGGATTACATTCATTGATCTATTAAGACTAACATGTTTGTTAGCAATTATTTGAAGGTTAAAAGCCATTTACTGGAAAGAGTTTATATGTGAGCACTTGAAAACGAAAATAAATGCTACAGGATCAGAATGTACGACTTCAAACACACGGAACATTTTTGAAATGTCAAGATACAGAAATTAGCTTGAATCTGCAGACCCGAGACATTGCCACGACAGAGATGGTTTGGCGTCAGTGCTTCCATGCCAAGATCCGTAGGCCGTTGATCACACCCCTAATAATATTGTGGTGCAGAAGCCTACAGGGCTGGGTCTGGGGAAAGTTCCATCTCCCCTGTAAGTGTCACACCTGTGGTATATCCGTAATATTTGCCACGAATAGTTTGAGAAAAAAATATCCTTAAAAAACACTATCAAATCTGATGAGGCTCTAAACACACAGATGTTGCAAGACAAATATGATGCCCCTAGTGTTTGAAGTGTTTCTTCTCTTCCAATATTTATCATTCTTCCATTCTCCGACCATACTAAAACTCAGTTCAGATGATACTGCTAACATACAACCAAACAACTAAACAGTGGCCAACAAACAACGTGCAAGTCAACTCCACAAATCAAACACCTGACCAAGATACGTGACCCTGCAAAATGCAGATGTCACTACACCTGTGCACACATCATAGGAGACACAATATACCATGCATTGATACGTTTCAGTTGTATGTTAAGGCCTAGGGGTAAACAGTCAAAATATCGAGTAAAAAATATCGAATGGACATAATATCGAGTTTAAAATATAGAATGGACAAAATATCGAATGGACAGAATATAGACATCAAAAATATCGTTTTTAAGGTAAGTAATGTAATATCGAATGTTAAAAATATAGAAAGTTAAAATATCGAAGTATATAATATAGGTTATTAAAATTATCGAATTTCTAATAATATCGAATTTTTTATAGTGTTTTTTATGTTATTATTTGTGTGAAAAGTGTGTATTTATGTTATAATTTATTTTAATTAATGAATTTTGTTTTTTTTAATTTTGCGTAATTTAATTCTGTAGCGGGTTGTGGGTTTATAGGGGAATAGGGTGGGAAGTAATTTAATTATACTTAATTAAATATGTAAATTTATTTATTGGTATTCATTTTTAATTAATTGTTAATTAATTTATATTTGGTAATTAATTAAATTTTGATTGGCAATTAATTTTAATTAATTGATTAATGGCTAATGATGCTAATTTTACTAATTTATTTTCTGTAGCGGGTTGTGGGTTTATAGGGGAATTGGGTGGGAAGTAATTTATTTATAATTAATTAAATATGTAAAATTAATTATTGGTATTTATTTAGAATTCATTGTTAATTAATTTTTTATGGGTAATTAATTACATTTTAATTGCCAATTAATTGTATTTAATTGATTAATTGCAAATTATGTTAATTTTACTAATTTATTTTCTGTAGCGGGTTGTGGGTTTATAGGGGAAAAGGGTGGGAAGTAATTTATTTATAATTAATTAAATATTTCAATTTATTTAATTGTATTTAATTTGAAT
This sequence comes from Lissotriton helveticus, assembly GCF_964261635.1. NCBI lineage: Eukaryota > Metazoa > Chordata > Amphibia > Caudata > Salamandridae > Lissotriton > Lissotriton helveticus. Next base: position 1,750,415,292 of record NC_136057.1, on the reverse strand, counting down.
TAATTGTTAATTCATTTTTAATTGTTAATTAAATAATTGTTAATTTGTAATTAATTTGTATTAATAGGTAACTAATTGTAATAATTAATTTTAATTTGTAATTTTAATTGATTAATTATTATATTATATTAAATTGGTAATTACTTTTAATTAATTTTTTATAGATATTAATTTATATTTTTTTAAATAATATATGAAGTATTTACTTTCCCTACTGTTGCACTCTCTGGGGTGGGAATAGTAATTTTTACCCCTACGCTAGCCAACGCTTTCCCTACTGTTGCACTCTTTGGAGTGGGAAAAGTAATTTTAACCCCTACGCTATCCAACGCTTTCCCTACTGTTGCACTCTTTGGAGTGGGAATAGTAATTTTAACCCCTACGCTATCCAACGCTTTCCCTACTGTTGCACTCTTTGGAGTGGGAATAGTAATTTTTACCCCTAGGCTATCCAACGCTTTTCCTACTGTTGCACTCACTGGAGTGGGAATAGTAATTTTTACCCCTATGCTATCCAACGTTTTCCCTACTGTTGCACCCACTGGAGTGGGAATAGTAATTTTTACCCCTACGCTATCCAATGCTTTCCCTACTGTTGTACCCACTGGAGTGGGAATAGTAATTTTTACCTCTACGCTATCCAACGCTTTCCCTACTGTTGCACTCACTTGAGTGGGAATAGTAATTTTTACCCCTACACTATCCAGCGCTTTCCCTACTGTTACACCCACTGGAGTGGGAATAGTAATTTTTACCCCTACGCTATCCAACGCTTTCCCTACTGTTGCACTCTTTGGAGTGTAAATAGTAATTTTAATCCCTACGCTATCCAACACTTTCCCTACTGTTGCACTTTTTGGAGTGGGAATAGTAATTTGTACCCCTACGCTCTCCAACGCTTTCCCTACTGTTGCACTCTTTGGAGTTGGGCTAGTAAGTTTTTACCCCTATGCTATCCAACGCTTTCCCTACTGTTGCACCCACTGGAGTGGGAATAGTAATTTTTACCCCTACGCTATCCAACGCTTTCCCTAGTGTTGCACTCACTGGAGTGTGAATAGTAATTTGTACCCCTATGCTATCCAACGCTTTCCCTACTGTTGCACTCATTGGAGTGGGAATAGTAATTGTAACACTTTTGCTATGCTACGGTATTAATATTGTACATTTTTTAATAATATTATGTTAATATATATATATATGTTTTAACAAATTAAATAGTATTTTTTAATATAACTTTAATTATTTAATACTTTTAAGGTTATTTAAGTATTTTTAAGTATATTTTAGTTATTTATTGGTAATATTTTTTAAATTTTACATTAATTTGAATAAATTCGATATTTTTACAAAGTACATATTTTTAAACAATATTTTTTGATTCGATATTTTTGTACTTACCTGTTTGTAGATAGGACTTCGATATTTTTGTAGTCGATATTTTGGAGTCGATATTTTAAATGCCTATATTTTTGTAGTCGATATTAAGTCAGTGATCCGGCCTAAGAAAAGGATGTGGTGTCCTAAGAAAAGGATGTGTTGCCTTGGAAGGTCACAACAAAAAAATGTTACCCAAATAAAGGTTTCTTTGATGCAAGGAAGGACACTTGATTTTTTCTTTAAACTTCATTACATTTTACTACAGCCATAGATTGCTTGGAAACTGTCAGCTCATACAGCTTTGCAAATAGACTACGCCCTTCACCTTGTTTCCTCCCCACGGGTTTGATTTGTGTCGGTCTTTTTACTATCTTGCCTCAGCCTATCTTTGAACACCATTGCTACTGTTTCATCTCCATCTTGTATTCTGCAGTGCATCCGGACTGCTCCCAGATATTGGATTGGCTCCGGGTACTCCAAATGCTCGTCATTGTTATCCTCTCTGGAGTGACCATGCAGTCTTCAACAAGTTATCTTACTTATATACCCTATGCACTTGCGACGGTATTCAAATCATTGAAGTGGCAAGTCACCAGCCACCATTCCTCTTTCTTCCCGTTTTGACATTGTCTATTCAGTGGTTCAGGCTCTCAGAGAATTATATTGGAGAAGTCTGGCATTCATGCCTAAAGTCCATTAACTCATCCTTTTCTATGTACCTGCCATGTGAAGTTTTATCATAACCCCTTCATGTGTGCATGCCAATTGTAGTGAATGTGAAGAGTTTCCGATAGTTTTCTGAAGCATGGGTAACTTGTAAAGAGTCTCTGAAGCGAGTTCAGAGCATTCCTAGATTTTGGAAAATTGACACCCTTAGGATCTACCACCAAGCTCCTGCCATTTGAAGGTGCGTTGGGTTAGGAGGTGTGACCTTGAACCTCATCTTTGCATCATCTGGCAGCCAGAGTGGGCTTTAGAGCTGATTTGACATGGCCATGTGTTTAAAATGTTGGCACATTCTTACAGCCTCGTTTCGCTATCTTTGTATCCAACCAATCAATCAATCAGAGAATTTATAAAGCGCACTACACACCCACGAGGGTCTCAAGGCGCTGGGGCTAGTGGTCGAAGAGCCAGGTCTTGAGTAGTCTCCTGAAGGTCTGCGTGTCTTCTGTCTGACGTAGGAGGAGGGGGAGGCAGTTCCATGTCTTGGCAGCACAGTGGGAGAAGGACCTGCCCCCGGAAGTGGCTCTGTGGATGCGTGGGAAGGCGGCCAGTGAGAGGTCGGCAGAGCCCTTTGCTGCCCACTATAGATAATATTTACACAGACCCTTCAGCATTTTGAGATTCATAAAATAATCGCAAAATCAGCTGAGGAGCGCCATGTGCACAATATTTACGTTTTTAGCCACTAAAAAGCTCTGCCGGCAGACATTCAAACTCTTATTGGTTGTACACACACACGTCACTACATGCCACTGTACAGCCATAATAGCTCCTTTCTCCTGACTCTGAAGCATGTTTTTTCATTCCAGGAAATACAGCCTTCGGTCAGGAAACACAGCGAGGCTTAGGGAGTAGAAATAGGCGATGGCAGACTTGTTCACACTGAGCACGGCTTCTCCAAGCAGACAGGTCAAGGGATGTAGGCGCTGTGGCTACGGCCCGGCCTCATGTCAATGAAATGTGATTTTGTTTCATACAGGAGTCCATAATCTGAATGTTTGCAAAAAGGATCCAGTAATCTGTAAGTGATTATTCTTCCCATTCTAATGCTACTACATTAGATCATAATAAAGTCCCACTGCAGTTTCTGTCTCCATTGCGCTTCGAGGCGCATTGGAGTTACCAGTATGTTGTGGAGGGGAAAATATCCGGTATTCTCCCTCCTGTAAGGATTTTGTGTACAAAGTTAAACAATTCTACAACATCTTGGAAGAAAGCTTTCTATTTCAAGAACTTTTCTAAACTGTTCTAAAATAAAGCACTGCCAAAAGAACTGTAACAATTCAGGTTATAAATCACCCAAATTCCAAAGCCAGTTTCGCTGATTCTGTGCTTGTCCACTACGAAAGCTCCTTTTCAAATAATTAAAAATAATTCTGTCATTTAAACATGGTACATTTGGTCTTCTAAAGGTTGTAAAATTGCAATACCAGCACCAGATTTAATGGTATTCATCGCATCGACCTTGAAAGTATGAAACGCAGAGTTAACACTAATACAGTAAGAATATGTGACCTACAGGTATCATCGGATGTCAGCAGCCATCACTTAACTTGTTCAACTACAAAGCACTCACATGACCTATCAATGACACACTGCTTCTATGATGTATTCTTTGCTACATTAGTAAATTCCACACAATTCTTTTCAATGGAATTCCCAAAGATCGAGCACAAACAGTTGCAAAAATATGCAGAATTCTATGAAGAGTAATCACAATTGTTAATAATTCATTGCACCAACAAAGGAAGTAAGCAGAAATGGCAGACAAGGGTATCGGGGTGCCCATCGCCTGTATCCTGCAGAAGTCCATAACCTGAATGTTTGCAAAAAGGATCTGGTAATCTGTATGAGATTGTGCTTCCCATTCCACAGTTACTGCATCAGTCCATATTGAAGTCCAGCTGCAGATGAAACTACTCATTCACGTTCCATGATAGATTTTCAAACATTCTGGGACATGAAATCTGGTTGGTGATAAGTAGTACTAGGGCAATACCAAATGTGAAGATAACAAACCCTCTCAGACACTTTAAATACTCTGCTAAAACGGTTTCCATTGATTTAAGGCTGAACATGAATGATTACAAGTAAAATAAAGTGCAGTAATAATGCTGCAAAATGTCCATTTTTGTGCATCAAAATTTCTATTTTTTGTGCATCAAAATTTCCATTTGTGTGCACCGAAATTTCCATTTTTTTGCTGCCAAATATCAATTTTCACACCAACAAATGTGCAAATCTATGCCGCAATATCCTGGGGAGGGGATCTATTCATATATTGCAAATCTCTTTATAAAGCAATCTAGCCTCTATAAGTGGTGTGAATTAAAAGGGAACAGTGGCCAGTGATGAGGAAGGGGTTGCAGACAAGACAAGGGCCATTACGAGCAGTCCTGCGGAGGGCTAGAAACGAATGAGGTGTTGCTTATATAGGAAGGTCTTCAGTTCCTTCCTGGAACACAGGAGTAAGGGAGCTTACGGGTTCTGTGTGAGTAGGAAGTTCAGATCCGCGGATTTTAGAAAGGTAAGTCTCCTCTTCCTGCAATTTTTGCTTCAAAACTAATGAGGTTGCTGCCAAGAGTGTTATGTTGCCGTTCAAGATGATCTTGCTTGCCAGACTTCTCTCAGGAAGCTCATTGAGGAAAAAAATACTACTGATCCCCTTGTTTTGATAGGATTTAATTAGGCATTTATCACATACACTTTAATATTTTAGCAGTAGCACAGAGAAAGGTGTAAATACACAACCATGCTCTGAAGGAAAAGTGTGCTTAATGTGATATCAGAAGTGATAAGTAGAAAGGCCACTGTGTGATGACACGTCAAGATTTACAAGATAATTATTTCTCCTGGTTGCTAATGAGTGTGACTTGCACCATAGGAAATTTCGAAGTGTGACTAACAGCTGCTGTGCTTTTACAAAATGGATTGCATTTTCAAGTTAGCACTTTCTTGCCTTTATTTACTACATGCTGACTGTTACTTAAAAGGATTTCGGGAATTTCAACTGGTTCCGCTCTCGTTTTTGCTTGAATTGTTCTGTTGTTACTTGACATTTTGTTGGATGTCTTTGAAGTTTCAGAGGCTCTGCATTTCATTGTAAATAAATCACTTGGAAAGTATAATCAAGAGCAGATATGATTTTAAGAGGACAAAGCTACATATTAGTGACCCAGCTGTGTGGAAAGTATATATCACAGAAAATCTATTATAATGTTACAGGAAATATCACTGTATATAGTTCTAAGCAAAACAACCCACATAGGGCTTACTAACCTCTTTATGATATTACATCGTGCTTAGAAACAGAAATGGTGTAGCAAGAAGTATCTATCTATCTATCCATCTATCAATACTGATATAGATATAGATACATATGTGTTTACGCCATCATAGTGAAAATAAATATGGCCCAATAACACATTGGTTAGAGCAATTGTACTAATAACCACGCATTTATCACTACAATGAAAAGGTTATATTTGAGTTTATTAGTAGAATAGAGCTAAATTGAATAGTAAAACATTACTTTTTAGTACATTACAGATTGCACATTACAGCAACTTTATACATGGAAACAACTATCCTTATGGTCAAGTTTGATTTTACCTTAGTTCATAAATTTGACTACTTACAGTCTGGTTTTGGTTCATTATCTTTTTTAAAACAAACATGAACAACGTTGTGGCATAAACTATATATACACAGATGGGCAACATGCAGTATAATATTTAGGACGATGGACGAGTTACATATCTCTCTCTCTATCTCACACACACACAATGAAAAACAAGTTTAAAGCTAAGTTAATAGTTAGGTGAAACTTTATCTATTCTTTGTATATTAGCCCAACTTATACTATACAAACAGGAGACATTCAAAAGTTATAGTTATAACTTACATTTCTAATTTAAACACCACCTTCAATTTCCCATATTTCACACACCTTTGTACACGTTTTTCTCACTTAAATCACACACTACATAAACTATAACTTGCCCTTTCTCCATGCACTGGTTATACTCTTACATATTATATAACTTATACCATGTGAAATCATAGCTGTCATAATACAGCTTATGACATCTGAAATGGTATAAGTTTTCAGAACACAGTGCATGGTAGAGTGGCGAGTTATAGTTAATATAGAGTGGCGATTGATGAGAGAAGAATGTGTACAGAGGTGCACAAATAAAGTTTTCCTAAATATAACTAAGCTTTCACCTTTGTTTTTTTAATTACATTTAAAGGATTTTTAAAATTGGATAACAATGAGTATCAAATCATAGTTTAGAGTGTTATTTAATTAAGTGTTAAGTGCAGTGTCATAGAGTACAGTAAAGGACATGGTCATACAGTGTAGTGTCATAGCATCTGGTGTTCTGGAGTTGGAGTCGGGTCTTTATAGTGGAGTGGGGTGGTGTTGTGTTTCGTATAGTGGAGTGAAGTATTGTAGAGTGGAGTGGCATGTTGCACAGTGGAGTGGCGTGTCATACAGTGGAATGGCATGTCGTAGAGTGGAATATCACTGACTACTGTTATGGAATTAAGTCTCATGGAGTGAAGGGTCATCGTGTTGCATAGAGTTAAGTACTGTGTTGTAGAATGGCATACAGTGGAGCAGAACATTGTAAAGTGCAGTGTAGGGGCATACATTGTAGCATGGTTTTGTACATTGTCATGAAGTGTAGAACTGTGTTATTGAGTACCGTTTTATACAGTAGACTGTTGTAGAGTGGAGTGGTATACATGTGAGTGTTGTACAGTGGCCCACAGTGGGCTAAACTGTCGTACAGTGTAGTCGAGTGGAGTGGCGAAGCATAGAGTGGACTAAAGTGTCATATAGTGGAGTGGCATCTAGTGTAGTACAGTGCCATGGAGTGTTGTACACTGTAGTGATGTAGCATACAGTGGAGTAAAGTGTTATAAAGTGGAGAGGCATGTCATAAAGTGGAGTGATTTTCTGTGGTGTAGAGTGTGTGAAACTATTGTAGAGTGGAGTACAGTGTAGTGGCATAGAGCGGAGTACATTGTTGTACAGTGGAGTGGGGTAGAGTAGACTAGAGTGTGCTACAGTGTGCTACAGAGGAGTGGCATATAGTGTTGTAGAGTGTAGTGGTATACAGTGTCATTGTGTGGAACAGCGTATAGTGGAGTGGCATACAGTGGAATAGTGTAGGATGGAATGTTGTAGAGTGAATTGGTATCCAATGTAGTAGCATACAGTGGAGTGGCGCACAGTGGAGTAGCGTACACTGGACTGGCGCAGAGTGTAGCAGCATACATTGAAGTAGCATATAGTGGGATGCGTATAGTGGAGTGTTTTTGACTGGATTGGTGTACAGTGGATTGGAGTAGAGTGGACTATTATACAGTGGAGCGGGGTACAGTGGACTAGTGTACTGTGGAGTGCCATAAAGTGGAATAGTGTATAGTGGAGAGGTGCAGAGTGGAATGGCATACAGTGGAATAGAATAGATGAGTGTTGTCTACAGGGCACTACCCTAGAGTGGAATAGTGTACAGTGGAGTAGCACACACTGAAATAGCATACAGTGGAGTAGCGTACAGTGGAGTGGCATAGAGTGGAATAGTGTACAGTTGAGTGGTACAGAATGCAGTGACATACAGAGGAGGCAAGTGGGGTACAGTGGAGTAGTGTACAGTGCAATAGCGTACAGTGGAGTGACATAGAGTGGAGAGGGTTAGAGTGGAGGGACAGAGAGTTGAATGGCGTAGAGTTGAATGGTTGCGTACTGTGGAATGCTGTATAGTGGATTGGCATAGAGTGGAGTGGCATACAGTTGATTGGCATACAGTGGAGAGGCGTAGAGTAGAATAGGATACTGTGCAGTGTAGTGGCGTAGAGTGGAGTGGTGTACAGTAGAATAGCCTACAATGGAGTACTGTGGCTTAGAGTGGTGTGGTGTACATTAGAATAACGTACAGTGGAGTGGTGGTGAGTGGAGAAGCATAGACTTGTGTGTGATAGAGTGTAATAGCATACAGTGGAGTAGCATAGAGGACAATGGCATTGAGTGGAGCAGTGTACAGTGGAGTGAGGTACAGTGCAGTGGCATACAGTAGAATAGAGTAGAGTGAAGTGGCATAGAGTGGAATAGTGTATAGTTGAGTGTCATGCAATGAAGTCGTGTAAAATAGAGTGGCATAGATTGGAGTGACATAGAGTAAAATGCATATAGTAACTTAAACATGTTTGGTTAAAAACTGCTTTGAGAACCAAGAGGAGACCAGAACCAACCTCCTTGTCTATCTGCCCAAAGGGCATCTCCGGCCAGACATTGCAGCAGCTCCTGCTACGTTCTTGTCCGCAGCAGAAAAACGTGTTCTGCGGTCCTTTGTCAAAGGGGCGTCCAGCCCCATGGAGCTGTTGTCAGCTCCAGCCTCTAGCTTGATCCTGCTGAGTTTTAACTTCCGAAAACAAAACTAAGTCTGAACGTAGAAATCTTCACCGCGACTTCGTTCAGCAGCTACACGACAACAACTCTCCTCCTTGGACACTGCCTGCAGCCTTGCCCCTCTGAACCTCTACCTTCTAAGACAATTTTTCTTTAGATATATTCTAAGTCTGAAGGTAAGTGTTGACTGGGCTCAATCCACTGTGAGCCTGGAAACGGTTGGAATTTTGATATTTAGGTGCTTGCTTTGACCTTAAAATTCATAACTCCAGTTCTACTGATTGGATTTTTTTGTTTTGGTATCAAGTAATTTATTAAAATGTACTTGTGTATTCAGTTTATTACTGTCTGTGTACTGTATAAATGCTCTACTCATTACCTGTAAGTTAAGTCTGACTGCATGCGTGCCAAGCTACCAGATGGTTAAGTGTAGATTACTTTTGTGACTTCAATTGATTATTACCAGGGTTAACACCCCACTTAACTAACAACCCAACTTCCCCATATATATATTTTTATATATATATATATATATATATATACATACATATATATATATATATATATATATATATATATATATATATATATATATATATATATATATATATATATATATATATATATTCATTGAAAAAAAGCAAAGGTTAAAGTAATGTTATAGTTAGGTGAATTTGAGTTTTGAACTAAAAAAACAGAAATGCACTAGGTATAGCTAGATGGTCGGGGTACAAGTTATAGTTAGCTCTGCTAATAATAACTGGTGAATTCCTGTAATTTTTAAAGTTCTAAGTGTAAATGTTGTCACTATCAAATTCCCCATACTATAATGTTACTTTAATCTTTGATTTTTTTTAAGTGAATTTTTAAGGTATTTTTTTTTTTTTAAACAAAAACAGATCTTTTTATCACACATGAATATAACATTACATTAACCTTTTGGTTTCTCCACAGAATTACTAGTTCTTTTTTTTAAAAAGTAATTATTTTTGAGTGTATTTATCGTACATTAACTGAATATATCCTGTGTGCGGATATTATTTTACAAGGAAATGGCTTTGTATGGTAACATAATGGGTGTGCGTACTAGGGTGTGTAGATGGACTGGCCTCTCCTTCGAGGCCTCTCTCTTAGATGATGGGTGAGCATAGTGCGGTGTATGAGGAGCTACTGGCCACTCCTTTGAGACCTCTCTTTCAGATGATGGGTGTGCGTAGTAGGGTGTGTAAATGGCCTGCCCTCTCCTTTGAGACCTCTCTCTCAGTTGACGGGTGTGGGCGGAGACTGACCTCTCTGCTAAGGCCTCTCTCTGTAATGACAGATTTGCATAGTAGGCTGTTGGGAAGGATTGACTTCTTCTTTCAGACCATTGTCTCACATGATGGGTTAGCATAGCAGTCAGTATTGAAGGACTATCCTCTCCTGTCAGACCTCTCTCTCAGTTGACGGGAGTTATTAGTAGAGTGTGTGGATGGACTGGCCTCTCCTTTCAGTCCTCTCTCTCAGATGACAGGTGTGCATAGTGCATTGCATGGGGAGTGACAAACCTTTCCTGTCAGAGCTCCCTTTCAGATGATGGATGTGCATAATAGGGTGTGTGTGGGAAGAGCCTTACGTCTACTTACAACTCTTCTCAAACCAATGTGCGTGAATGGTAGACTCTGATAAAGACCATCTCCAGTAAGACTCCTTCCTACAGTAACAAGCGTACATAGCAGAGAGTATTCACAGATCACCTACTGCTTCCTACTTCTCACAATCCAGCAAGAGTCTCACAAAAACCTAAAAACATTCTTACGTACAAAAAAACAGTCTACTCATCACAGTACTTATCTCTCACACACTTTCACACACTCTCAATAACAAGGCCCCAATGACCCCAATATTCATTCCTACTAGTACTGTGTCCAGGGAGATCGCACACATTTGTTAAAAACAATATACATTTATTTTCTTCAAGGTAGTTATCCCTTAGACACCACCTCTCTAAATCTAAAAGGTGCCAACATAACTTTCTGCTGCCCCCTTATAAAGTTTTTTACTTAATTTCCTCAACACCTCATATTTTTGACAGTTAACAGTGATAGCGGACTTTTTATCTCTAAAATTCCAACAGCGAGCCAACCGAAGTGCTCAATCCCATAGAACTAGTGGGAGTCTCTTGCTTCGGTGAGAGCATGAAAGTTCACAGGACTCTCGACCAATCAAAGTGATCCATTTTTCATTTTGGACTCTGGCAGAACCCGCGCAAGACTCTCACAAGCCCAACTGCCAAAATATACAATTATTTTTTACCCTTAATATCTCAAAAACAACTGAACGTATTTACACCAAATAAAACAAAACACCCAATCTGCGAACCAAGATCTAGCTTCTTGCTGAATTTGGTGTAATTCCATTCAGCAACTTTTGCTATAACCTGTCTTAAAGAAAAATGCATGTGAATTTGGTGTAGTTCCATTCAGCAACTTTTGCTATAGCCTGTCTTAACCGCATGCGTGCGGGCGGAATTCCGCTCGCACGCTGAGATATGCGAAAGCGCATGTTACGTGACGAGCTGGGCTCGTCATCAGCGTAGCAGGAGGCTACCTCATGACGAGCCCAGCTCGTCATCAGCGTCGAAGGGGTTAAAGACAAATGCATGCGACTTTTGTATTTTTCTCAGTTTAGCAGTTCTAAAGTTAGGAGTCCTAACTTTACTACTCCTAAACTGAGAAAAATCCTAACTTTAAGACTTTCAGTATTCACAGAAGGCATTTAGGAGTCCTAAAGTTAGGAGTCCTAACTTTACTGCTCCTAAACTGAGAAAATTCCTAATTGTAGGACTTTCTGTATTCAAGGAAGGCATTTAGGAGTCCTAAAGTTAGGAGTCCTAACTTTACTACTCCTAAACTGAGAAAATCCTAACTTTAGGACTTTCGGTATTCACAGAAGGCATTTAGGAGTCCTAAAATTAGGACTCCTAACTTCTGTGAATACCAAAATGAGTAAGTGCCTTCTGTGAATACCAAAATGAGTAAGTGCCTTCTGTGAATGCCAAAATGGTAGTATGTTTAGGATTTTGTCCTGTGAATCGGGCCCATAGATATCTGGGGACACGAATCCTTGCAGTGGACTCGCGGATCCTACTAAAATTTGATTGGCTCTTAACAGTTCAACCAGGAAGTGTTGGCCGCCATCTTGAGACTAGGCTTGAAGCTGAGTCCCACAAAACAATAAAAAATAAAAAAAGGGGGCAGGCTAGGAATACCCTGACCAACCCCAGATATGGTGGGGGGGAAGGGGGGCCCACAGGGACCCTCTGGTGTTTAAAAGCATTTTTTGAATTTAATTTTGCTGCATATTTGCGGGGGGACCCACAGATCTGCAGCACAATTGAAAAAAAAGACACAAAGGCACATGTGCCCCTCCCTGGAGCAAACATAAGTAGACTGATGCGGGTGCCTACATGGTGCCCCACAGCCCCAGGGACCACCACCACTGTGGAGCTTTATCCAAAATAAATGCTGGGGCTGGTCGGCCTTCTGCAGCCCCGGGGACCACCAACTTCCCGGGGCTTTACCTTTTATTAATGGAGTGGGTGCACAGACTCCCGAAGCCAGGGGACAGGCACCTCCCTGGGTGATTAACATAGTGATGCAGGTGGGCCGCGTGGCCCTCCTGCAGCCCTTGGAAGCCCCACCTCCCTGGGGCAACTGCCATAGAAATGCGGGGTTCCCATATTGCTCCCCGCGTCCCCGAAAATGCCATCTCCCTTGGGCTCAAATAATGTAATGGAGGGAGTCATTTGCGGACTCCTGACCCAGGGAACACCACCACCCCAGGGCTAAATGAAACAAAGGAGGGAGCCAAAGATGTTCTGGGGACCACCACCCCCTAGGACCAGCTCCTGCTATGTCCATGGGTGTCCTCTCCGAGGACATGGCTGTTTGCTCCCGCCAAGCCATAGTAAACAGTGCATTTTGCTCTTGCTTGCTCAAATCAGAGCACAATTGCTTTGACAGATAGGAAGCTGCATGTTAGGGGCTGTGTGGGTGAGTAAATGATTGTGTGAGTGCTGTACGAGTGAGTGATTGGATGTGTGGGTGCCTCTGTGGAGTAGTGAGTGTGTATGTAAGTACTGGTATGGGTCTGTTAATAGGCATGTGAGTGGGTGAACAAGAGGTTGTATGGGGTGTGAGTTGGTGTGTGAGTGGTTCAGTGGATGATGTCATCAGTGACGTCATTTGAGATGTCATGAGTGATGTCACTTACCATGTCATGAGTGATCTAATATGAGAGGTCATAAGCAGTGCTTTGCAGGGGCATACGTTATAGTTATCTCAGGTAACTATAACTGCTGAATTTCACTTGTTTTGCATAAGGTTAATCTCAGCCTAACTATAACTTTATGGTAACCTTTGTTTTTTTCAGTGAATATATATATTACAGTTTTCAAAATTACTTTGCCACTCACTTCATCTGCTATCTTGACATTTTCAGGTTGATCCATGCAGCGGGGGTCAAGAAAATGGGGGGTCCAAAAACATGTTTTCCCCCATGTAATTACCCATGGGGATTTTAGATACAACTACAGCCCAAACCGCAGGATGGAATTACACCAAATGTGGCAGAAAGCTAGCTCTTGATCGAAATTTGGTCGTAATTCGTTCAAAAGTTTCAGAGATATTTAAAAAAAAAGAAATATAGATCTTTAGAGATGCAGATCTTCCATGGATCAGAGAGATCTCAAGCTGAGAGCTCATTGGCTGCCAACACTTCAACCAGGAAGTGTTGGCAGCCATTTTGGAACTCAGACTAAGCTAAATCCTACCACAAATATTAGAAATAAAGAGAAGGGGCAGTGTAGGAATACACTGACCCCCTAGGCTTGGCGCTAGGGTTCCCCAGGACCCCTCCCTGGCCAAAAAGCATTTTTTAAATAAAAATTCAAGGAAAATGACGACGGATTCACTCATTCATGTGAAAATAAAAACAAAAAGCACGGTCTCCTGCGATTCTTTGTATTTCAGCCTTCGGGATGGCCCAGGCCCTGGAGACATATTTAAATATATATTATGGAGAGGGGGAGCAAGTGACCACCCTCCCCATGGCCGACATGGGCCCCAGGGACCACTACATCCCTGGAGCCAAGCCCATATGCAATTATTAGGAGGGGCTGCATGGCCCCCCCTCCATAGGCCTTTCATGACTCTGGGGATGACCACCTCCCCGGGGACAGGCCGATTGAGGATAAATGGTTTGGGGGGCCACGCAGCCCCCCCCCCCCCCGGTCACCACCTCTCTTGGGCATGGGCATATTTTGAAAGGGGTACTTCCTAGGCAGTTTTCAGTCTTGGGGACCACCTCCACTCAGGGGCAGGCCCGATATTAACAAAGGAGGGGAGCTGCACATCCCCTCCTACTAGAGTCATTAATGGCCCTGGGTACTGCCACCTCCCAAAGCCGGCTCCCTATGTCCTGAAGTGCCCACCCTCATGACAAAGATGTTTGCTTTTGCTTGGCAGGAGCTTTGACAGCTCCTGCCAAGCGAGAGCAAACAGTAAGTCCGAGGCACAACAGTAAAACCGAGGCACAATAAATCAGTCAAATAGGTGCGCAAAATGCAAAAATGGGCAGGGTAGAAACACCTTGACCCACTAGGCCTGCTTAGGGGGTCCCACAAGAGCCCCCCAAAATTATTTTTTTTACAAATCAGCAAAATCCGCGCAGGGTTTGCGGATCTGGCGATAAAAAAAAATGAAGTGCGGTCTCCCGCACTTCATTAATATTTTGCCCCCGGGTGGGCCCAATCCCGGGGGCAATTGTTATATAGTAAAGGGGGGCCCAAGAGGGCCCCCCAGCTCCAGGGACCAACACACTCCAGGTCTTTTAAAAAACTATGTGCGGGGCTCACAGCCCCCCCAGCCACAGGGACCGCCACTCCACGGGGTTTTTCAGTTAAATGGGTGGGTGGCTCAAATGCCCCTCCAAGCCCTGGGGACCTCCACCCCCCGGGGCTTATCAAAAATATTTGCAGGGGGCTCAAGGCCCCCCCATAGCCCAGGGACCACCCCCCCCTGGGTTTGTTGTTCTTTTTAAAAGAAAAAAAACCTGTGTGGGAGGCTTGAACCCCCGCACACGCCCCGGGGACCACCACCTCCCCGGGGCTCTAAGTATTGGGGCTGCACCACCACCTGGGGTTCTGTAATTGGTAGAAGGGGGGCCACGCAGCCCCCCCTCCTGGAGCCTTTTCATGGCCCTGAGGACCGCCACTCCTCAGGGCCGGCTCCTGCAGTGTCCTGGGGTGCCCACCCCCGGGACACTGCTGTTTGCTGTGGCAAGGTGGGAGCCTCGCTGCTCCTGCCCAGCCATAGAAAACTGCTTTGGTATTTGGATGAGAGAGCAGGACACCTGCTTTCTCTTCCAAATACCAAAGCAGATTGGTTTTCCACACGGGGAGCTGTATCTTAGCAGCTCCCCCGTGTGGAAAAGGAATGCCGCCTCCCGCAGGAGGCGTGGAGCTGGCGGGACCGTGGGTCCCTAACAAGGTGGCCAGACCAGGGAAGGAGTGTCCCCTTCCCGTTAATATATATATTTTTTTTAACATTGGGGGTCAGGCCTTGGGGGATGGGGTCCCCAGGGCCCCAAAAAAGAAAAAATAAGGGGGGGCCAAAAAACACAAAAAAATAAAAAGAGACACAATCGTGCCTAGGCCCCTCCACCTCATGGAACCCTGTGGCGCATTTTTAATTGAGGAATTAAATCCCCTTCAATGCTGGGGGTCCCTGGGGGCCAACTAGCCCACCAGGAACCTCCAGTATGCGCCACGGAGCTGTGTTGCAGAGAGGTGTTCCGAGGCCACAACCCTTTTTACACCTCTCTGCAATGCAGCTCTGTGGTGCTTAATGGAGGTACCTGGTGGGTTAGTTGCACTCCAGGGACCCTCAGGATTCAAGGGAAGTTAATCCCCCAACTTAAAACGGGCAACGGGACGCATTAGGACAGTGGTTAAGGGAGGGGGTGGGGCCTGAGGTGACATGTGTGCAAACACGCCCTGTGGCGTTTTTTAAGTTAGGAAATTAATTCCTCGTCAATCCTGAGGGTCCCTGGGGGCCAACTAGCCCATCAGGTACCACTAGTAAGCACCACGGAGCTGCGTTGCAGAGTGTTGTAAAAAGGGGCGTGGCCTCAGAACACCTCTCTGCAACGCAGCTCTCTGGCGCATACTGGAGGTACCTGGTGGGCTAGTTGGCCCCAGGGACCCTCAGGATTGAAGAGGACTTAATCTCCCAACATAAAATGGCAACAGGGCGCATTTACACAGTGGTGAAGGGAGGAGACGGGGCCTGAGATGCCATGTGCAAACATGTACTGTGGCGTATTTTAAGTTGGGAAAATAATCCCCCTTCAATCCTGAGAACCCAGGGTGCCAACTAGCCCACCAGGTGCTTCCAGTATGCACCACTGCGCTGCATTGCAGAGAGGTGGTGTAGGCCGTGCCCCTTTATACACCTCTCTGCAACGCAGCTCTGTTGCGCTTACTGGCGGTACCTAGTGGGCTAGTTGGACCATAGGGACCCTCAGGATTCAAAGAGACTTAATCTCCCAAATTAAAACGGCCCCAGAGCATGTTTACAAAGTGGTGAAGGCAGGGCCTGAGGTGACATGTGCAAACACGCCCTGTGGCGCGTTTTAAGTTGGGGAATGAATTCCTCTTCAATCCCGAGGCCCCTGGGGGCCAACTAGCCCACCAGGTGCTTCCAGTAAGCGCCACTGCGCTGCGTTGCAGAGAGGTGAACTAGGCCATGCCCCTTTTTACACCTCTCTGTAGCGCTTACTGGAGGTACCTAGTGGGCTAGTTGGACCCTAGGGACCCTCAGGATTCAAGGGGATTTAACGGCCACAGAGCGTGTTTGCACAGTGGTGAAGGGAGGGGACGGGGCCTGAGGTGACGTGTGTAAACACGCCCTGTGGCGCTTTTTAAGTTGGGGAATTAAGTCCTCTTTAATCTTGAGAGTACCTGGGTCCAACTAGTCCACCATGTACCTTCAGTAAGCACTAGAGAGCTGCATTTCAGAGAGGTGGTCCGAGGCCATGCCCCATTTTACACCTCTCTGCAATGGAACTCTGTGGCACTTACTGGACATCCCTGGTGGGTTAGGTGGCCCCCAAGGACCCTCAGGATTCAAGGGGACTTTATCCCCAACTTAAAACACCCACAGGTCGTGTTTGCACACGTCATCTCAGGCCCCCCCCTCCCTTCAGCAGTGTGCAAACGCATCCTGTGGCACGTTTTAAGAGGTAGTTTTAATCCCCCGCCCTATTATATACTAGGGGCTTACAGAGGGGGTCATGCTAATCACAGGGGGACCCCAACACATAGTTTTCCCTAATGCATGTATTTCACTGTATTCTAAGTGTTTTTTAACATAGCACTGGCTCTAGGACTGGTTAGTCAGACTCAATTACCACCAGTATCCATCTGAAAAACTTGAGGGTACAGAATGCTTTTGCAACAAGGCTTCTTTCGCCTCCTCTGTTTGTTCTTTCTGCATGTTTTCCTTCTTCCTGCACCATTCTTTGTCTTTGAGGTCTTCTGTTGCTTCTTTCTGCATTTCTTTTTCTTCTTTCTGTGTGTTTTTTCTTCTTTCTTCACATGTCCTACAGCTGTAGGCATAGTTAGAAACTAGCATTTAAAACACTTTAGAAATTAACTCAAAAAAACATAGTTTCAGTCATGTTATAGTTACAAATTAGTATTTAAAAAACCTTTGAAATTCACTGAAAAGACCATAGGTTTCAAGCACGTTATAGTTAGAATTAGCATTTAAAAAAAACTTAGAAATTCACTGAAAAAACCATAGGTTTCAGGGGCATTATAGTTAGTTGGACATTTCACTCGTTCAAAACCATTGAAATTCCCCCGTTATAGTTAGATCAGCTAACTATAACTCGCGCGCCCGCAATGCACGGCTGATGACGCCACACATTACATCACTCATGACAAGGTCAGTGACATCACTCATGACATCGCTGATGACATCTCAAATGACATCACTGATGACATCATCCATTTTCTGAAAATTAAATATTGTATAATTAACTGGTAAAATGCCGCACACCTACTGAAAGGTAAAAAGGAATAGGGGCACTACATGCCCCCAGCATGCTAGTTGAATACACTCAACTGTGAGGCCCACCAGAGGGTGGGACTGGTAATCAGCATGCACACATATGGGTGCCTCTGAAGTGTTTGTGCAAAGCTTTACTGGAGCCTGAGAACAAGGACTGTGAGGGTCTGAAATGCATCAGGCATGAGAACAGAATGCCTGTTTCCTGTCTTGAATATTGAAGAACCTTTTTTTAAAAGTGGTTGGTCCAGTTGAAGGCAGCTGCCGAAACGCTTCGACCGTCCTTTTTGTTTTGTACATGGTGTTGATGGAATAAAATACCTTAAAAGAAAAAGCTGTGGACTCCCTCTGTGCTGTCGATACTCTGGTGGGGATCTTGCCGAATTGTGAGTTGTTCTTGAGGATATATATATATATATATATATATATATATATATATATATATATATATATATATATATATATATATATCAATTCAAAAGTGCTTTATTCGAGTGTATACTC
Source organism: Lissotriton helveticus (assembly GCF_964261635.1). Taxonomy (NCBI): domain Eukaryota; kingdom Metazoa; phylum Chordata; class Amphibia; order Caudata; family Salamandridae; genus Lissotriton; species Lissotriton helveticus. Next base: position 1,750,397,148 of record NC_136057.1, on the reverse strand, counting down.
ATAAAAGCAAACATACACAAAATATTGACAGTATTAAAATAGAATTAAATTTACGATCAGACACATTTACAAAGCACTAATAAATACATACAATACATTTGGTTAGAACGAAATCTCGCAGTATTTACAAAAAATTTAAGAAGAATTCATAAGAGATTTGATTTATACATTAAAAAGTATATACAATTTAAAAAGCGAGCGGTGTCAATTTCATTGGAACATATTTTACATACAGAGAATAGTCAAATAACTAGCAGTCTCTGAATATCTATCAAGTTCAATATTATTTTAAAAACTAAAGAAGATTTTATAAAAACAGATTTTACAGGCAGAGAATAGTTAAATACCTAGCAATCTCTGCATGTTCACCCAGAGAATAGTTAATTGACTAGCAGTCTCTGACGGATCGCCCATGCCCAGCCAATGTATTTAGCTGTCGCTATTAATATCCATGTTAATGGGCTTGAGCATATAATGCGCAGAGCAACAGAACTGCAGGTTGTACCAAGGTTCCTACACATAGGAGCTAACCAAGCGCGTCTAGGGACACAGTATGCTTTACATATATATATATATACACAAACAAACTTCCTCGCAATGAGAAAAGATGAAAAATGCATTCGCAGAAAGTAAGCGTGTCCCCAGTTCTTCTTTATTTCATAAACAAAGCAACTCCCAGGTAACAAAGAATCGGCGCGTTTCGTTATCCCCTGACAACTCGTGATCTCATCCTATATTGTTTCTACAAGGAATTATGGTACGTGTAGGAAAAAGTGATATGTGTGTATTTAAGCGAAGAAAAGAACTCGCATCTTGGTTGTTAAATGACAAATAAAACCATTTTGATTTATATACATTTCTGTAAAATGTTGTTTCAAACCAACGGTTACTTATTTGTTAATTACAGCCACAAATTTCCGGTTCCCCTCATTTTTTCATTAGTATTACGAAGGATTTTGTTTAGTATAGCCAAGGGAACATCCTTATTTCGGCAGAAGGGATTTGCTCCGCTTATATTGGATCCAATATTTGGTACCACACGTGTTATTTATCGCATCTTAGCAGTTTATGCGGAGACCCCATAAGACATGGCGGTACAAAGGCTTCCCTATACAACCCTCCAGTGGGTGATAATTCTGTTGGAGACTACTTCTCTATTTGGTAGTTACCACTGAGATTCTATTTGCAAATATGTTTCATATTTAGCCCTCCAGTGGGCATTTAAACTCTATTTGATTTAATATATTTCAATCTTATTGTGGTCTACAACCTTAAGAATATATGTTTTGCTTTATCAGGAAATATTTATTTAAGTACCTTTAGTTGGAGTTTGCCTACTGATTCTAATTAGACCTCAACTTTTTGTAATTTGTGGCTTATCATAAAACAACAACATTTCAATATTTTAACATTATCGCTACTGCATTCACACTGAACCATCTCTGTATCCCATATTTCTCATTACGAACAGGATAATATAGACAATGCGGGGAGAGAACGACTTTCCCCTTAAAGATGTACATACAGTACCTCACTTTGATTAAGACCCCACTGGGTAAAAGTTCTAAAGTTCAAAATTTGTCGTGATTCTCTCTGTCTTAATTTCTTTTCTCGATCCCCACCTCTCTCATTAGCAGGAATCATTTCAAGTGTGTAAAAACGCAAAGCTTTCCAGTCTCCTCCATGATTTGCCTCCATGTGTTTTGCGACTGCGGTGCTCCTGTCACAATTCACAGTGGCTCGCACATGTTCGAGTATTCTTTTTTTCAACTCGCATTTGGTACTCCCAATGTATTTTAATGCACATGGGCATTCAATTACATAAACGACGAACTGACACTTGCATGTAATTAACTCTTTAATCTGCCACATTTTATTATTCAGCAAAGTTACTGTGGTTGTGTTTTTGGCAATTTGATAGACTTTACATGTCTGGCATTTTATGAATCCTTTTGTCTTTAGCCACTGTGTTCCTTTCTTTTTTCCAGACCCTTGATGATGGCTATGTACTAATGTATCTCTTACGTTTTGTGCACGGCGGAAAGTGACATTGGGATGTTTACCCATAATTTTCCCTGCCGTGGGTTTAAGTTGTAATAACTTCCAATTTTTCCTTAAGATTTTCACAATCTGTTTGGATTCTCTGGTGTAATCCAGAATTAGTCTCACTGGATCCCCAGTTTTGTATTCCTCATTTGGTATCTGGTTTTTAGCTTTTAATGTTTCTTCTCGTTTTTTATCATTTGCTCTTTACCATCCTTGTTTGATGATGTTGTCCTTATAGCCACGTTGTTTAAGTCTTCCGACTGTTCTCTGGCTATGTTCTTTCCATTCTTTTTCTTCTGAGAAAATGCGACGGAGTCTGAGGAATTCCCTGTATGGGATGTTCTCAATCACCGATCTTTTATGAAAACTATTTGCGTGCAGAGTGGCATTGGTAGATGTCTTTTTCGTGTGGAGAGTGGTCTCTATTTTGTTGTTGGCAATGTAAATTTCAGTATCCAAGAAAATTGCTCTATCACTGCTGATGGAATATGAGAATTGTATGTTGGCCTCTGTTGAGTTTATATATATATAAATATTGTTGCTCAATCGGATTCCTTTAAGCAGCGCCCTGAGCAATGGTTGCTTTCGCGGTGGGGCTGAATCCAAGCCCAAAATTAATTATTTAACAATCGTGCGAGGCACACCACTTTCAGTACGTTAGTAAGTTTATTTATTCAGCATTACTCTGGCTACAACCAACACATTTCAGCCCAGCAAAGCCTTTGTCACAAAGCCAATCATATATATATATAATTTTCATTATAACCCCTATTTGATGTTTGTTTAAATACGGAAGAGGCCAATAGTTTCCCCATCTTTGAGCAAGGCGAAACTCGTCAGGTGTTTTCGTGCCCAATTTCATGTCATTGTCCATGGTGATGATAATAAATTTACAGAGCAAACAGTTTGGAGTGCGCTTGGGGTGACTATTTGATTTGGTTCTCACGACCAATCGAGCACTGCTGCAGGCAGTGCCGGGGCTCTTCGTGAGTAGGAAACAGAACATATATATATATATCTATCTATATATCTATCTATATATATACATATATATGCACATATATGTATACATATATATATATATATATATATATATATATATATATATATACATCCAGCTCCACTGCTTACTCCTCCTGAGTGAAATAAACGAACACAAACTATCACTGATGTGCCTGAATTTTGATTTATTGAGGATTGTCCGCCATTATGTGTTTCGGTCGACATTGGCCTTGATCACATATATGTGTATATATATATAATACAATGAGCGCTACACCATGCTGGAAAACTACATACCATCATACTATGGAAGGATGTAGTAACATATATTGAGTGTAACTCACTTAGAGATGAAACATGCATCACCTTGCTATGGTTATAAATAGCGTAATTTGTAATTTAACAGAGACAAATACATGTGTACTGACCTGTACCAGAATTCTAATGCAATCATTTGTATACCGCAAAAATGATATGAAACAAATGAAATAATTTTTGATGTAACTACCAGTACCATAATGCATCATAATAATGCTGTCATGATTTCCTGGTATAAAGGATGGAAATGAAGGAGGGACAAATGTTTGTAACCGTGAGCAAGATTGTAAGATTGAAACGCGTTGGTAAACAGCAGTGGGCTGTAATGGCTCACTGTTAAAATAAACCTGCTGTAAAACAACATCCTGGTGGACTGCGAGTATAATTTCTGTTGGTGGCAAATTAATTACAGGGAAAGCCCGTCCCTGAGACTCGCACCAGCTGTGAAAAGTGTGCCCTCGGTAACAGGATTACGTTGGTGGTTAATTGGATATACTGAGGTGCACCCGACTGTTCTTTGGACTGTCCATCGTCTGGGCTAAACAAGTGTAAACCGCGGAGACTCGGTAAACACGGCAACGTGTGATAACGGATCCTGCGGGCTTGTGAGAGAAAGCGTCCCGGACTTCAAAGGTCTTTCCATCGTCTGGGTAAAACAAGTGAGAACCGCAGAGGCCCGGTAAACACGGAAACGTGTGAGAACGGACCTGGCGGGCTTGTGTGAGAAAGCTTCCCGGACTTCAAAGGTCTTTCATCTGGGTAAAGAAGTGAAAACCGCGGAGGCTCGGTAAACGCGGTAACGTGTGATAACGGACCCTGCGGAATTGCGAAAGAGAAAGCTTTCCCGGACTACTAAGGCGAATTTTTGTCGAAGAAAGTGCTTGGGAAATCAAAACAGAGGCACAGAACATGGAGTGAAGCGCGAACCGACAATGAAGGTGAGAGCGTGAAACTTAAATGTGCCGAATCAATTTGAACCTTGCATATAAGTCGCAGCGAGTGTGTTTGGGCAATTAAAGCGATAGGAGCACTTTTAAATCTACCGCGAACGTTGCCCATCTGTATATTGTACTCTCCAGGAGAAGCAGGAAACTTTGTGGAGTTAGAACCCCAAAACAAACAGCGCTTTGTCTCAAAGTTACTTATCTGTTTAATTGAGTGAAAAAGAACGCGGTACAAAAGGATTGCGATCGAAATAATGGAGGAAAGAGCTCTCAAACGTGCACAGAGAGCAGAGGCAATGTTTCTAAAAACTACATCAAATGAAATGGAAAAGACCAACACTGAGGTATTAACAACTACTGGTGAAATGACATTGAAACAATAATTTTTTCAGCTGGAAAAGTTACTAATAAAAGAAATAACAAAAAGTTGGGAAATCCTTACACTTGAGAAGTACTTGGAACAAAAAATGGTACCAAGGGGATTGAGGATATTTACGCTCCCAAACCATCCAGATACAAGATCTGAAATGCTGATAGATTGGGGAAATAAAAACATGCAGTGCTCTTACAATATGATGATGATCATTGTGAAATACGCCAAAATAGACATTGATGAAATAAAGAAAAAGGTGGAAGAAATTGAAAAATATTGGAAATTAACAAAGATGAGGAATCAAAAAAACTACGTAAAACAATGGAATCTAATATGGATAAACATGAGAAAGAAGTAGAAGAGAGGAAAGAAAGAAAATACAGAAGAGACCAACATGACTATGCCTCAGGAACAATACTCACTTTTGCAAAACGCTTCATAAATCTTAAGCAACAACTCAAAGCAAACAAGAAACCCCTTATTGCATCAATGAATGTGACCCCAAGTGAATCAGATACTGACTTCAGTGAGAATGAAGAACCAACACCACAAGGCCAAAAACCCTCTTTTTTAGAGGAAATGGAATTGGTATACTTCGACCAACAATTACCAAAAGGCAGAGGCAAAGGCAGAGGAAGGGGCTTCTCGAGAGGACGGGGAAGAGGGAGTGGATCACAAGCATCAGGGGGAAAAAACGCAAAACCAGACGAAGTAAAAGGAAAAAATCAGGGATACAATCTGAGGAACAGAACAACGAATGTGTAAACAATCCGAAGGAAAATGAGTTAAACCTAATTATCAATTTGTCTAAACACGTACTAACTAGAGCAGAAGAAACTCTATTGAACAAAGGACTGACATTTTGTCCAGAAAAACACTGGGATCCAGTGGAAACCAAAATAGATCTTTACAAGTACGTGAGAAAGATGAAACTAGCAAAGTTCTTTAAAAAACCAGGCAGACAAAATATGAACCCAACCACTACTGGCACTACAACTAATGATAATCAAGGATGGAGCATTCAGGATATACCAGCATTAAGAACTGCTCATGAACTGGCACAAAAACAAATGAAGATAACATCTCAGATACTCAAATGCTAAATGAAATGGGACAGACAACCAGTGGTCACCCATGTACAAACTTCAAAAAGCAATCAACATTTTGCCCTATATTACACCCAGGCAATAAAATCGATACCTTTTATGATCTGGTGAATGAGGAATTGGATAGATTGATTAACATCAAGACAAAACACAAAGAAAACTTCACAATAGAAGAGCGAAAAGCATTGGAAACCTTAATGGCAAATGAAAATCTTGAAATCAAACCCGCCGACAAAGGTGGGAATATTGTGATCCAAAACAAGGAGGATTATATCAAGGAGGCGATGCGCCAACTAATGGACACTAACAATTATAAAAGGTTGAACAAGAACCCAATCAATGAAATGACAAAGACCTAGAAGTCCGATTAAAAAACTGGCAAGACTTAGGTCTACTAAGTGACAACGAAGTGCAATTCCTCAATAATCAAACCCCGATAACTCCAACTCTATACTTTCTACCGAAAGTTCATAAGACACTGAATAAACCCCCTGGGAGACCGATTATCTCCAGTTGTGGGTCTCTATATGAGAATGTCGCCATCTATGTTGACCACTTTTTAGCCCCCATTGTGCATACCTTAACCTCGTATATAAAAGACACGGGGGATTTCCTCAGACATTTGATGAATATTGAATGGATGGTTGGTTACCGGCTGGTAACCATAGACGTTGTATCTCTTTACACCTCAATAAATCACGAACTGGGCCTGACAGCAGTAAAATATTTTTTAAAACAAAAACCATTAGATCAATTAAAGCATTGTGGTATGCTTATCGAAATGGTGGAGATGTGCCTTAAAAACAATGTTTTTCTTTTTAACAAGGTACACTTCACTCAAGTCTGTGGTACAGCAATGGGAGTTTCCTTCTCTCCAAGCTACGCCAACCTAGTGATGGGTTGGTGGGAGAAAATGGTAGCTTGGAGAGAAGGAAACGACCGATACGCAGCTAGAGTAATTCTCTGGCTGCGATTTATAGACGACCTATTCTTGATATGGAATGGACCAAAGAATGAATTTCTGGAATATATGGAAATCCTGAACAATAACGAAATAGGATTGAAATTCACATATAGTATAAGTACAAGGGAAATAGTGTTTCTAGACACTAAGGTTTATGTCCCGAATGGTCAGCTAGGAACTACAGTCCACAGAAAAACAACAGCTCCGAATAGCATATTGCATGAACAAAGCTTTCATCCTGAAGTTTTGAAAAAGAATATACCGTATGGGGAATTCATTAGGATGAAGAGGAACTGCTCAAATCAAATTGAAATGAATAAGAAATTGAAAGAAACTGCAACCAGATTCAATACCAGAGGATACAAAAATTGTGATATAGAACAAGGTGAACAAAGAGCAAGAGAAAAGAATTGAATTGAAACATTGATCCCGCAGAAAGAACTAAAAACAGAATCAACCACGAAGGAACCAATTAGAATGATATTGACCTATTCAAAGGAAAGCCACAAAATACGAAAAACACTAAAAAAATATTGGCATGTTCTGCAAAAAGACCCAGACATAGGCAAGGAACTTGGCCAATTTCCACAAATGACATTCAGAAAGGCACCGTCTTTGCGGGATAAATTAGTCAACAGCCACTTTGAAGAAAAGAAGAAAAAAAGTAAGAACTGGTTAGAGGGCAAACGGCAGGGCTTTACTAAATGCAGTCAATGCAAAGCCTGTCAAGTAGGACGCAATCTATCCAAAATAAAGGATCCGAAAGGAAAAATCTTCACTGTGGAAGGCAATATCACGTGTAAAACAACACATGTGGTGTACTTATTACAATGTTTTTGTTGTAAAAGGTACATCGGAAGCACCATCTGTCCTTTGCACAAAAGAATATTGGAACATATCCGAGCAATTGATAACTGTGATTTAAGTTACGCCATGGCTAAGCACATGTTAACTCATGAAAAAGGAAAACGGACATGGAAGGATATGACGTATTGTGGACTGGCAACAGTACCACTAAAAGAGAGAGGTGGAAATAGACTGATGACCTTACGTCGATTAGAATCAAGACTAATCATTCGATTTAAAACAAAGAACCCTGGAGGATTGAATGGCGATGAAGAACTTTATGTGCACCTTTGATTAATCTTTACCAACTTAGATATATTCTGGTCGATAACAAGATATATGTAGGTTAAATATGTACAATTTATATAGGTCTCAGAATCTGGGCACCAAGTCCCTACGAATAATACAATGTGCGCTACACCATGCTGGAAAACTACATACCATCATACTATGGAAGGATGTAGTAACATATATTAAGTGTAACTCACTTAGAGATGAAACATGCATCACCTTGCTATGGTTATAAATAGCGTAATTTGTAATTTAACAGAGACAAATACATGTGTACTGCAATCATGTGTATACCACAAAAATGATATGAAACAAATGAAATAATTATTGATGTAACTACCAGTACCATAATGCATCATAATAATGCTGTCATGATTTTACTGGTATAAAGGATGGAAATGAAGGAGGGACAAATGTTTGTAACCGTGAGCAAGATCGTAAGATTGAAACGCGTTGGTTAACAGCAGTGGGCTGTAATGGCTCACTGTTAAAATAAACCTGCTGTAAAACAACATCCTGGTGGAGTGCGAGTATAATTTCTGTTGGTGGCAAATTAATTACAGGGAAAGCCCGTCCCTGAGACTCGCACCAGCTGTGAAAAGTGTGCCCTCGGTAACGGGATTACGTTGGTGGTTAAATATATATATATATATATATATATATATATATATATATATATTACCTACTGGCGATAGCCAGTAGGTATATATAGTTAGGATTTTTTTCCTATGGGATTTTTGAAAATTCTATGTCGAATAACTTTGGCGTTTGAGGACAGAATTGGCAGAAATTTTCAGGAAAATGGAACATTTTGTTTCTGAGCAGCCCCTGAAAATTTGGGGGGGTTTCGTCAAGGGGGGGCCGAGAAAAAAGGGGGGTCCCAAAACGTGTTTTTCCCATGCAATTTTCCATAGGGCGGTTGGCCTCACTTTTAGCCTGAACGGCTGAATGGATTTACACCAAACTTGGCAAAATTGTAGGGACTGGTAGCCCGATGTGCCTTTGCTATGTCTCAAGATATAGGCTCCAGTGGTTTTTACGAAAATTAACTTTGAAAAATATATATTGGGCTACATTGGGCTATATATATGTTGGAGCCCAAATGTAGCCCAATGTAGCCCAATGTAGCCCAATGTAGCCCAAAGATGGCCACCAGAGACAAAAAAAAAACAAATGTAGCCCAAATATCAGCCAGATGTAGCCCAACTATAGCCCAATGACAGAATGTCCCAGAGTGTTCTAAAGAACAACTAGAGTGCTAACAGTCCTACTTATTACAAAGGTATGGCACACCTGAAGCCATCTTGATTGGAATAAAGTGGTAACTCTTAAAACATTTAATTTAAAAAGGAACAAAATGAGGGGGTTCATTTTGCCATAGAAAGTATGATTAGCGAATATATGACGAAATCCCGCATACCATCAGTCTGCAAAAAAAATCCCGCATGTACTATTAGGCCGCAAATTAAAATAACGAAAACTTTTAGAACGAATATGCCTTTAGCATACACTAAACAACTAAACTACCCTAAACCCTAAAACACTACCCCCAGCATGACCCTACACTACACAAACAGTACAACACTACCCTAAACCCTAAAACACTACCCCCAGCATGACCCTACACTACACAAACACTACAACACTACCCTAAACCCTAAAACACTACCCCCAGCATGACCCTACACTACGCAAACACTACAACACTACCCAAAACCCTAAAACACTACACCCCAGCATGACCCTACACTACGCAAACACTACAACACTACCCTAAACCCTAAAACACTACCCCCAGCATGACCCTACACTACACAAACACTACAACACAACCCTAAACCCTAAAACACTACCCCCAGCATGACCCTACACTACGCAAACACTACAACACAACCCTAAACCCTAAAACACTACCCCCAGCATGACCCTACACTACGCAAACACTACAACACTACCCTAAACCCTAAAACACTACCCCCAGCATGACCCTACACTACGCAAACACTACAACACTACCCAAAACCCTAAAACACTACACCCCAGCATGACCCTACACTACGCAAACACTACAACACTACCCTAAACCCTAAACCACTACCCCCAGCATGACCCTACACTACGCAAACACTACAACACTACCCAAAACCCTAAAACACTACACCCCAGCATGACCCTACACTACGCAAACACTACAACACTACCCTAAACCCTAAAACACTACCCCCAGCATGACCCTACACTACGCAAACACTACAACACTACCCTAAACCCTAAAACACTACGCAAACACTACAACACTACCCTAAACCCTAAAACACTACCCCCAGCATGACCCTACACTACGCAAACACTACAACACTACCCTAAACCCTAAAACACTACCCCCAGCATGACCCTACACTACGCAAACACTACAACACTACCCAAAACCCTAAAACACTACCCCCAGCATGACCCTACACTACGCAAACACTACAACACTACCCAAAACCCTAAAACACTACCCCCCAGCATGACCCTACACTACGCAAACACTACAACACTACCCAAAACCCTAAAACACTACCCCCAGCATGACCCTACACTACGCAAACACTACAACACTACCCAAAACCCTAAAACACTACTCCCAGCATGACCCTACACTACGCAAACACTACAACACTACCCAAAACCCTAAAACACTACACCCCAGCATGACCCTACACTACGCAAACACTACAACACTACCCAAAACCCTAAAACACTACACCCCAGCATGACCCTACACTACGCAAACACTACAACACTACCCAAAACCCTAAAACACTACCCCCAGCATGACCCTACACTACGCAAACACTACAACACTACCCAAAACCCTAAAACACTACCCCCAGCATGACCCTACACTACGCAAACACTACAACACTACCCTAAACCCTAAAATACTACACCCCACCATGACCCTACACTACGCAAACACTACAACACTACCCAAAACCCTAAAACACTACCCCCAGCATGACCCTACACTACGCAAACACTACAACACTATCCTAAACCCTAAAACACTACGCCCAGCATGACCCTACACTACGCAAACACTACAACACTACCCTAAACCCTAAAACACTAGCCCCAGCATGACCCTACACTACGCAAACACTACAACACAACCCTGAACCCTAAACCCTAAAACACTAGCCCCAGCATGACCCTACACTACGCAAACACTACAACACAACCCTAAACCCTAAAACACTACCCCCAGCATGACCCTACACTACGCAAACACTACAACACTACCCTAAACCCTAAAACACTACCCCCAGCATGACCCTACACTACGCAAACACTACAACACAACCCTAAACCCTAAAACACTACCCCCAGCATGACCCTACACTAAACAACCACCACAACTCTACACTACACTAACACAACACTACACTACACAACACTACACTACACTACACAATCACTAACCCACGAAAAAATTCACACAAACCCACTTACCTCTCTCGTCATCGTGGTTTTCACAACGCAAATGCATTTACCATACATGCCTTTAAAACGTAATTCTTTGTAAAGGCATGCGCGATAAATGCACATGCGTTTTGAAAAAATGCGGGATAATGGTATGCGAGGTCAATGACCTTGCGGGATAATGGTATGCGGACTGAAAGTCTGCGGGATAAAAAATGCGGGAAAATGGCTGCAAACCATGATTAGCAGCAGACTTCCCTGGTGAGCACTAGCTTTACTACAGTGATCTAATGAGCAACTAGAGTGCTAACATTCAGAATTTATGGCAAATGTGTGACACATCTGAATGCCTTCTTGATAGAAACAAAGTAAACAAGCATTGAAAATGCAATAGATCTCGCCCTCGTTTAAGTTAAAGCCATTCTGTTTGTAATGAGGTGGCTTTTTAGCTTTGCTTTTATTAGTGTTTTTAAAACTTTCATGTAAATAACATGCATATGTATGCATATATGTATATGTATGCATGCATTTATATTTATATAGATATGCAGATTATATATGTTTATATATGTATATTACCTACTGGCGATAGCCAGTGGGTATATATAGTTAGGATTTTTTCTCTATGGGATTTCTGAAAATTCTGTGTCTAATAACTTTGGCGTTTGTGGACGGAATTGGCTGAAATTTTAAGGAAAATGGCACATTTTGTTTCTGAGCAGCCCCTAAAAATGTGGGGGGGTTTCGTCAAGGGGGGGCCGAGAAAAAAGGGGGGTCACAAAACGCGTTTTTCCCATTCATTTTTCCATAGGGCGGTTGGACTCACTTTTAGCTCGAACGGCTGAATAGATTTACATGAAACTTGGCAAAATTGTAGATATGGTTTGCCCGACGTGCCTTTGCTATGTCTCAATATATGTGCTCCAGTGGATTTTGAGAAATTAACGTTTAAAAAAATATATATATCTGTGACAGCGCTCCGGTTAGCGCCCCGGTTCGCGTACCTGACGCGTAACGGAACTTTGCGAAGCGAAGCTGATTGGCTCTCCGGTGTCTGTCAACATTCTAAACAGTCCGGAGCGGCCGCCATCTTGTCTCTCGGTACGATCGAGAGACAAGATGTGGTGAAAAACAAAGGGGGAAATGAAGGAAAGGGGGCAAGGTAGACCACTCCTGACCCCCTAGGATTGATGAGGGGGATATTAAAGTGCCCCGTGGGGCAAAAAATAAAAAATAAAATTTTTGGGCGATTTTACGCCGTAGAGGCGCGTCCCGGTACGCTCACCGGGCAGCTCACCGGGCAGCTAACCGGCAGCGTAGCTGTCAACATTGTAAACAGTCCGGAGCGGCCGCCATCTTGTCTCTCGGTAGGTTCGAGAGACAAGATGTGGTGAAAAAAGAAGGGGGAAATGAAGGAAAGGGGGCAAGGTAAACCCCTCCTGACCCCCTAGGATTGATGAGGGGGATATTGAAGTCCCCCGTGATTTTTCGCGGTAGAGGCGCTTCCCGGTACGCGAACCGGGCAGCTAACCGGCAGCGTAACGGGAGTCCGCTATCTTGTGTTTTTGGAGCGTCCGGTTTGCGTACCGGGTAGCGTCCCGGTAAGCGTAACAAGGGGAAAACCAAGAGAAACAGTAAAAAAAAAATTAAGGGAATAGATTTCCATCAAACTTGGCAAAATTGTAGGGACTGTTTGTTTGATGTGCCTTTGCAAGGCCTCAAGATATGTGCACGTGTGGATTTTGTCTAATTAAGGTTAAAAAATATATATATATCTGTAAGCGTGCTCCGGCACGCTTACGTTACGGGTTTTGTTTGCGCTGCAGAGCCGATACGTCACGGTTATGCGACGCGTCATGAGGCGTCTCACGTGGCTACGTGATACGTCACGTAATAAAGAATATATTTTACAGCTATAGATATTAGCTTTTAAAAAACCAATGAAATTCACTGAAAAAACCATAGGTTATAGACCATATATAGTTAGGAATTTGCATTTACAAAACCTTTAAAATTCACTGAAAAAACCATAGGTTAGAGACCATATATAGTTAGCTGGACATTTTATTGACATAAAACCAATGAAATTCCATATATAGTTAGTTGCACTAACTATATATCGCGCACCCGCAATCCACTGCTGATGATGTCACATATTACATCATTCATGACATGGTCAGTGACATCACTGATGACATCACTGATGACATCTCAAATGACATCACTGATGACATCATGACACACCAATACCAGTTACTACATACGCACTCACTGATTCCTACGTCTACACACACATTCACTCATTCACCCATACAATCACTCATACATACAGTCACTCATTATTACAACACTATCATATGCACTCATACACCTATGCAGACACTCACACACTGCCACTCATCCATGGAGTTACTCACACACCTAGTCAGTCCTGTAAAGAATCAATCACACTTCCATTTCCTCATCTATACAGTTAAACACAGAACACCATACTTCAGTGACATCACTGATGACATCACTGATGACATCTCAAATGACATCACTGATGACATCTCAAATGACATCACTGATGACATCATGACACACCAATACCAGTTACTACATACGCACTCACTGATTCCTACGTCTACACACACATTCACTCATTCACCCATACAATCACTCATACATACAGTCACTCATTATTACAACACTATCATATGCACTCATACACCTAGTCAGTCCTGTGAAGAATCAATCACACTTCGATTTCCTCATCTATACAGTTAAACACAGAACACCATACTTTTCACACATATACTAACACATACTTACTCTCTTATACAATCACTGATACAAGTACACATTGATATGCACAGTCACACACCTCCCAGCCAGCCACACACACACTCAGTCTTCCATACATCCACTCATTCTTCAGTATGTAAAACATATTTAAACTTTACAAAAACACACAGACACTAGATGATGTCATCAGTGATGTCATTTGATATGTCATCAGTGATGTCATCAGTGATGTCATTTGAGATGTCATCAGTGATGTCATCAGTGATGTCACTGACCATGTCATGAATGATGTAATATGTGACATCATCAGCAGTGGATTGCGGGTGCGCGATATATAGTTAGTGCAACTAACTATATATGGAATTTCATTGGTTTTATGTCAATAAAATGTCCAGCTAACTATATATGGTCTCTAACCTATGGTTTTTTCAGTGAATTTTAAAGGTTTTGTAAATGCAAATTCCTAACTATATATGGTCTATAACCTATGGTTTTTTCAGTGAATATATATATATATATATATATCCAACAAACTTCAGCATCCCATTCCAGCGCCGATAGGAAAGCACACAGGTATCCGATTTCAAAATTGCTTTATTGCAGACCCCCTACCCCCCTAACAAACGCGTTTCGCCTTACGTCATTGTCAGTATTAATTACTGTGCATACAAAGCAATCATTTCATACCGTGAAGCCTCATGGGATCCGGGTAAACAGTAATGATGGACTACGATTCTCTTTACAATAATAGTGGCCATCTTATAGCATGTTACTGATCGGACACAATTCATAGAAATGTTGACTAAAACAAAAGTGCAAGTGCATTTATGTGTTGATAAAAACAATTCATTGGGTAGCAAAAATACATATATTATTCTATTTGCATATGGCTTCATTATTTACATTTTTTACTCATCTATATGCACATTTTTGATATATCTATTCTTTATATTGATATATCTATAGCGCAGTTCCGTTGTTCAAGGATGTTGCATGCATTGCATGTATCCTATTTAATTAACCTGTTAATACCAAGCGATCTGCGCGTATAACTATTTCTACCCAGTTTAGATATCTCGCCCTGTATAGCCTTGCGTGTCGATGGATTCATAATATTTGAGTGAATATCTTTTATATATATATATATTTTATATAAAAGTGCAGCATGCAGATAGACTAACACCACTGAACTCTGACTTAGATATTGACACAATATTTTGTATCCATATAGTTCACATTGATTCTTCGTAGCTCACCCTTCTCCAAATGTACCCACAGCTCTACATCATTATTTAAACCTACAGGGGCCCTTGTCTGGAGGTCAATGATGCACTTTAATTCTAATGTTCTGAGTGTTTTCACTCTGTCCCCTCCTCTTTCCTTTCTGTCTACCTGATCCAAACAGTAGAAGGTTAAAAGGTCCCTGTTACTTTGATGGTATCTTTCAAAATGTTGCGCTACTGGGTATGGTTTGTCCTTGTTTGTTATGGCGCACATATGCTCCAGGACATGTTTTTTGGTGGGGTGGATTGTGCTCCCGATGTAGCGCTTGAAGCATGGACACTCCAAACATACACCGTGAAATCAGAGTTACAGTTAGGAAACTTTAATATCTGTCTTATGGGTCGTGGGTCATCTGGTCTTCCTTTGTAACTAAATCTCTTTTTGCTGTGTTTACAGGCCTTACAACGAAGGCATGGGTAAAAACCCTTTGTGCCTCTCATGGTTGGAATTTTAGAAAGAGTGTTGAAATGGCTGTGCACGAGATGATCACCTAGTGATTGACAATGTCTGTATGTGATGGAGGGGTGTTCTGGAAGGTGGTTTTTTAGAATGTTATCTGTTTTTAAAATGTGCCCGTTTTTATTAAACACATGCACTAGTTTTCCAGATTGAGTGTTAAAGTTGGTAATCATTCTAGTTGGCCCTTCTACCGAAGGTCTGGTATTGACCACAATACATTCTTTCTATCTATCTTTTGTACCCTCTGTGCAGCGTCTCTCAGGATGGTGTCAGAATATCCCCTGTTCTAAAATCTCATTACAGCCTCGTCTTTTGCTTTCTTGAAGTCTCCCCCGTTTGAACACTTACGTTTAAGACGTAGGAGTTCTCCAAACAGTATGTTTCGCACAAGGTTGCTTGGATGGTGACTGGCTGTGTGTAATACAGCATTTCCTGCTGTAGGCTTTCTATAAAGCAGTGTCTGCAGAGTGTTGTCAGTTACGTAGACCTCTAAGTCCAAATAGTTAACCGAAGTCTCGCTTAGGTTACTGGTGAAACTCAGGTTTAGCTCATTGTTGGTAAGCGCAGCAACGTACCCCTCAGCCGAGGCTAGGTCACCACGCCAGATGACAAAGAGATCATCGATTTTATCCATCCAACACTCATTAACTTCGCCCCAGGCCACGTGCTTATTTCACCAGCCAATGAAAAGAAAAGATTCCCAGAGCTGGGGGCGAAGCATGTGCCCATGGCTGTTTCGCTTATTTGCCTGTACGGTTTACCTGAGAACAGAAAGATGATATTATACAAGCTGAATCTGACCATTGTTATAAGCATCTCATTGTGTTGGTGAAATTTTAGTGTTTTTTTTTTGTTCAGAAACCATTTGATGGCTGATATACCATCCTGATGATTTATACACGTGTACAGATTGGTGACATCTAACGTAATCAAGAGCATATCAGGTTCCCATACTATGTCATTCATTAATCTCAAGAAGTCCTGAGTATCTCTAACATAAGATGATAAGTCTTTTACTAGTGGTGCCAACAAAGTGTCAATAAATCTGGAAGTATTTTCCAGGAGACTCGCAATTGAAGATACTATTGGTCTCCCAGGAGGGTTCTTGGAATCTTTATGGATTTTTGGAAGATGATAGAAGGTGGGAATGACTGGTGCTTCACATTGTAGGAATAAAAACTCATCTTTGTTCAACATTCCTTGGTCCCTCCAACCTTTTTAAAGATTTCGATATTCCAAAGCACATTTCAGATATTCCGATCTTTGTATAATCTCATAGCACTCCTCATCCATGAGTTGTCTCATGTCCTCCTGTTGGTAATGTTCCTTCTTAAACACCACCATGTTTCCTTCCTTGGCTGAGGGTTTTAGTTCGATGGTCGAATCACTCTTAAGCAATTTTATGGCTTCCCATTCCTTTCTTGAAATGTTAGAGTATCTTTTCACTTGTTTCTTAGATGTTTTAGCCAAATTCTGTACGTCCATGAGGACAACCTCATTAAAGACATCCACGGCATCATATGGTGTTTGTGGCAGTGTTTTTTATTTCCTTTTGAGATTGCTGGGTTTCCCATTGCTGTGCAACACCTGCTATTTCTAAGTTCGCAAGGGTATTTGTGATTTCATCTGTTTGTTCCAGAGACTGTAAAGTCATTAATGTTTCAAGATCGTTGCCGATGAGTTCTTCAGGATCAGTGCTATATAGTTTTATATACACACACACACACACACACACACACACACACATATATACACACACATATATATATATATATATATATATATATATATATATATATATATATATATATATATATATATATATATATATATATATATATATATATCCAAAGATCAGCGTTCTCTCTCGATAGGTTAGGGATCCCCCACACTCCACAGAACAACGCAGACACGGTCCAAGTTCGTGCAAGTAATTTAATTAGTGCAAGCACATCGTATGACGTTTCGGCTCCGAGGAGCCTTGTTCACATGACAGTGTCCAATATAGTGAGCCGTTCTTTTAAAGGGACAGCTTCAGTTGTGAAAAGTGGGTCACATGCTTGTATTTAAAAATGGACATAGAAGAAATACATATTCCTTAGCTTTCCGGATGTTTATCCACACAAGCATGATTTACATTTTGATGGCACATTATTTTGAAGTATTTATCTTTTACAAAATCTCGTTAAAATCAGTGGTTAAATACCAAGTCAATCGAAGAAATTGATATATAACAGTTTAGTAGATGATTGTCAAATACAGCAAAACCTCCATATGTTGTTGTCTCGCCCTTTTAAAGTAGAGTATTTACATATTTACATATTTACATGAAGTTAATAAGTTCCCGCATTTAAAGTGCTTCTGCTGAAGTGCATATACAATATGTGCAAATTCTCGCAATTGTGCAAAAAAGTGCCACTATGATTATATTAAAATAATATTTTTCATAGCAATCTGTGCAAAATGTCGCAGGAACCCAGTCCCATGTATATGAAATATCTTTCTTTCTGGTGAGGTTTTCCCTCAAGGCCGCTAGTATGGTCAAAATTCATCATATGTGTACTCTTACAGTAATATAACATCATATCTCAATCGATTGTACAAAATTGCTTGATTGCCATCAATATCAACATAGTCCATGGTAAGGTGAAATAGTGTGAATTATACTATAACATGTTAAAACAAGCCAGTATTTATGAAATCAGTTTTCAAGGAGTAACGACCTATATACTAGATTGATACTGACTTGTAAACGAACATATGTAAAACCTATTTTTGTCTAATCAGCTGGCAGCCGCAACTATGGTATTTGGGGCTTTGTATCAACATGAAATTCATAGAGGTAAACTATCATCCTTTTAAATAAATTGAACCATCTTGTACCCCAGCCGGGATATGGTTATATTTTTAAAGGACGTAATAGTTATAAATCAGGTCCATATATCAGATATACTCCATAATCAATCAAATAGCTTTAAAGTAAACAAGTGTACATATCCTCAGTGATATTTAATCCTGTTGGGGCCTTGGTGTTTAGTAAGAGAATGTATCTCGTTTCAAGTTTCCTCAACCTAGATTCTCTGTCACCACCTCATCTGTTGGTATTAATGCTATCTATTACAAAATACGTCAATGATTTGTTATTACTTTGATGCATTTCACGATAGTGGCGGGCTACCGGGTAAGTATTGTCCCCATTGGTTATTGCTCTTAAATGCTGTAGAATCCGTTGGTGTACAGGGAGCTTTGTGCTGCCAACGTACTTTAATGAGCAGGGGCATTGCAAGACATACACCGCATGGTCGGTTTTACATGTCATTACCTGGGTTATAGGATGATCTACATCACTGAATCCGTCTTTATATGTTTTGGTGTTGACACCATGAGTACATGCCTTGTATGTCTTGCATTTATAGAACCCTTTGTTTGATTGCCACCAATTGCTCTTTTTGACAGGTTCGGGGTTGGTATCCACTAATAGATCTTTAAGGGATGGGGCCCTGCTGTAAGTTAGAGAAACTCTAGCCGGTATCTCCTTACCTATGATAGGATCTTTGACTATCAGGGGCCAATATTTATTGACAATCTTGTATATATCCTTAGATTGCCTGCTGAATCCCGTTATGATTCTAAAGTCACACTTGTCTTCTTTTACTTTATCCTCTCTCCTCTGGGGATTGCCCTCTAGTAACTCTTCCCTAGATAACATATTGGATTTGATAATAGCTTTGTCAATTATCTTGGTTGAATATCCCCTGTCGAGAAACCTTCTCTTACTCTCATTTTGGGCCTTTTCCAATTCAATGGGGTCACTGCATCCTCTTTTCATCCTTAGCATCTCCCCATATGGGATGCTAGCAATGAGGTGCTTGGGGTGGGCACTAGCTGTGTGTAAGCTACTGTTCCCTGCCGTTTTCTTCCGAAATATTTTAGTATGCAGTTTGCCATTCTCAGTATAAATCTCAGTATCCAGAAAGGTTACAGTGTTTTGACTAAGGGTGGCAGTGAATTTGAGATTTAATTCATTGTCATTGATGTTAGTAATGAATCTTTGAGCTGATTCCTCACTGCCTCGCCAAACAATAAACAAATCGTCAATGAAACGAAACCAAGCAATAACGTTGTTCTCCATCTCCTCCCGGTATGTGGTTCTGAGGACCAGCTCCTCCCAAGCCCCCATGTGCAAACATGCGAAGCTTGGAGAGAAGCTGGCCCCCATTGCCACACCCTGTATATATACAAAAACAACAGTTGCCTGTTGAAGGAGAGCCTCAAGCAGGTACTTTTTCGTAGGCAAACTTTATTGATAGAGGAAAGCTGAGTCCAAATAGCAGCTGCGCTGTGCTGAAATAAAACGTCCTTCCCAACGCGTTTCATGCTTTGCCAGCATTTCTTCAGGGGCTCAGGACAGTTCGCAATGAAAGCTTGGCAATTTGTGTTTGCGGCAATTAAAGTACTTCACTCCGCCCCAGTGGGCGTGGCCACCCCGTGGCCTTTTGGGAGTTGTAGTGCCATGTTTTCCTCTAGTGAGTTGCCAGGCTGTCACGAAATTTTGTGCTTGTGTTTCCCAAGTGGGTTGCGCTGCTAACAACTGCTGCTTGTCCAGCTACTCACATCCTCGATCTGCAGTACTTGCCCCA
Source organism: Lissotriton helveticus (assembly GCF_964261635.1). Taxonomy (NCBI): domain Eukaryota; kingdom Metazoa; phylum Chordata; class Amphibia; order Caudata; family Salamandridae; genus Lissotriton; species Lissotriton helveticus. The sequence continues at coordinate 1,750,376,620 of NC_136057.1, read as the reverse complement.
AAGCTCCAGCATTGTGTAACGCCAAAGCAGGACTGCAAAGCAGCGGTGCTCTTCCCGTGACTCAGGCTGCGCCACAAATATCCAAAAACAACAGTTGCCTGTTGAAGGAGAGCCTCACGCAGGTACTTTTTCGTAGGCAAACTTTATTGATAGAGGAAAGCTGAGTCCAAATAGCAGCTGCGCTGTGCTGAAATAAAACGTCCTTCCCAACGCGTTTCATGCTTTGCCAGCATTTCTTCAGGGGCTCAGGACAGTTCGCAATGAAAGCTTGGCAATTTGTGTTTGCGGCAATTAAAGTACTTCACTCCGCCCCAGTGGGCGTGGCCATCCCGTGGCCTTTTGGGAGTTGTAGTGCCATGTTTTCCTCTAGTGAGTTGCCAGGCTGTCACGAAATTTTGTGCTTGTGTTTCCCAAGTGGGTTGCGCTGCTAACAACTGCTGCTTGTCCAGCTACTCACATCCTCGATCTGCAGTACTTGCCCCAAAGCTCCAGCATTGTGTAACGCCAAAGCAGGACTGCAAAGCAGCGGTGCTCTTCCCGTGACTCAGGCTGCGCCACAAATATCCAAAAACAACAGTTGCCTGTTGAAGGAGAGCCTCACGCAGGTACTTTTTCGTAGGCAAACTTTATTGATAGAGGAAAGCTGAGTCCAAATAGCAGCTGCGCTGTGCTGAAATAAAACGTCCTTCCCAACGCGTTTCATGCTTTGCCAGCATTTCTTCAGGGGCTCAGGACAGTTCGCAATGAAAGCTTGGCAATTTGTGTTTGCGGCAATTAAAGTACTTCATATATATATATCTATCCCAAGAAGCAAAACAGGGTCCTGCTGGGATCCTTTCTCCCGAGCCAGGTGGCGCAAATGTTTCGGCGGACCACAAAAGCCGAATCCAATATTCAATGCAAGATTGCTTCAAAGCAATAAATTGCGCACTCAGGAATCCGTATACCAGATGGTTTTATTGTTTACAGTTCACACGCTACGCATTTCGACACAATGAGTGTCTTGGTCACACGTGAAATATCCGGGATAGTGATGGCAGATATAAGCATAACAAAGGTAAACATAGAGGAGGTAACTAGTAAGTTCACCTACAGTGGAACGTAAACATGGGTGCCATTTTGTAGTGGTGTATTTCTAAGGCAGGAAACCAGTTAATTCACATCCAAAGCCGATTAATTCAAGGGCCATGGATCATTCACATAATTATGCACATAATTATACACTTGTCCATCTTCCTAAGTAGGAATCAGAAAACGAATTATGTAAGAATCTATACATGTATCTTAGGCGCTGGTGCCTTACTTATAATACTACATGTAGATTTACATATGAGTCATACCTGCAGTCTACAAGTGGAATCGCTTCCATTCGGTCTAGTGCCCAATTTAAACCACACACCTGTGCAACATGGTACTCAGTATTTTCATTCTTCTCCTCATATTCAAGATAATATGCTAAATGCCAGCCACTCTACCCCGGGTTCGAGTGCACATCTACTAATTTATAGCTTGCATACAAGTGAAAGTGTCTTTCATTCCAGTGAAGAAATATTGAGGTCAAGGGACCGTGAAGTGAAGGTGACGGAACCAACTTCTCTCCTCAATTCTATCCTACAAAAACAAATAAACATACAATTAAAATCTCTTCATAAAATCTTGCTTATAAAAGAGGTTACAATTTAACGTTCATTAACACATAAGAGCATATTCAATACTGGGCAAAACTCTGTCATAGTGACACCATTAATCCTCATAAAGGTGCGTACTAAGTTCCTCATCGAGGTTATGTCCCCCGGGGAACTTAGTCTCAAGCTCCATTATCCACTTTGACTCCTTCTTTCTCAGGGCCAATTCACGATTCCCGCCCCTTCTTCCTATGTTAACTTGTTCCACCACAAAGTAACGTAACAAGGAATTGTTGGATTCATGGAACTTCTGAAAATGTCGTGCAATGGGGTATTTGTCATCTATATGAGTGATGGCTCTGAGATGTTCTTGCACCCGTTTTTTGGCCAGACAAGTGGTGCTTCCTACGTACCGAAGTTTACATGGGCACTCGAGAACGTACACTACAAAATTGGTGTTACAGGTCAGAAACTGTTTGATGACTCTAGGTTCCCTTCTCCCAGGTACATCAACAGTTTTGACCATAGTACTAGCCTTGCAGGCTTTGCAGTGGCCGCATGGGTAAAAGCCCTTGAGGCCTTGTACATGGGTTCTCTTTTCTGTAATATCCGCTTTAACCAGAATATCCCGTAGATTTCTCCCTCTTCTATATGTGATTTGGGGTCTATCATCTAGAAGAGGACCAACTGTGTTGTCTGCTTTCAAAATATTCCAGTTATCAACCAATATTTTCTGTACCTTTTTGGATTTGCTATTAAAAGTAGTTATGACACGGGTCTTATTGTTAGTGTCATCACTCTTGTCTCTGGGTTTGAGGGTTTCTGTTCTATTTACCTGCGCGATTTTTAAAACCGCTTTATCCAAGACCTCTTCTGGGTAGCCCCTCTCTCTGAATCTATCCAGCATAGTCTCTTGTTCCATTGCAAAACCCTCATCGCTACTGCAGTTTCTCCTCGGCCTCAGAAGCTCACCATAGGGGATACTCCATTTGAGGGAATATGGGTGAGCACTGAGGGCGTGGAGTAAACTGTTGCCAGCCGTGTCCTTCCTGTGGAGTTTGGAGACGAGTTTACCTTCGATCACACTAATTTCAGTGTCAAGAAACTCAACTTTCTTAGAACTGATGTTGTACGTCAACTTGATATTATAATCGTTGATGTTGAGTTTCTCTATGAATCGAACTGCCTCTTCCTCTGTCCCTGTCCAGATAAGGAACAGATCGTCAATATATCTGATCCACGTGGTTACATTTGCTAAATCATTGGAAAAATTGGAGTTGCTCCCTATTTCCTCCTCCCACTTGCCCAGGAAAAGGTTCACAAAGCTAGGAGCAAATGCCGAACCCATAGCCACTCCACGTATCTGCTTATGCATGACGCCATCGAACATAAAGATATTATTGCGTAGGCGTATCTTCATCATTTCGATGAGCATGCAGGTATGTTCTATGAAGCAGCTATCTCGGTTCTTGAGATAATGGAGACTAGCTTCCATGCCCTGCACATGATCAATGATCGTGTACAGGGCACTGACATCCATGGTGATCAGGAAGGACCCCTCAACACAAAGTAAATTGTTGACCCTATTCAAAAAATCCGTGGTGTTTCTGATATACGAGGGTAACGTACGTACGTATTCTCTTAGAAAATGATCAACATACTGTGATAGACATTCATTGACGCTGCCTATTGATGATATAATGGGCCTACCTGGAGGGACCCTAGCATCTTTGTGTACTTTAGGCAACAAGTAGAAAATGGGTAACTTAGGATAGTCTTTTTTGAGAAAACAAAACTCATGCCAGGATAACAGACCCTCATTTTGCCATTCCTGTAGTTTTTCCCAGGTTTCTAGTATGCTATCATTGTAGCTCATCATAGTACATTTTGAATAGAAGTTAGAGGTATTTAACTGTCTTAAAGCCTCAGTCACATATAAGTCTTTGCCCCACAAAACAATATTACCACCCTTGTCCGATGGTCTCAGTATGATGTTATTATCATCTGCAAGTTCAGTTAGAAATTTTCTTTGCTCACTCGAGAGATTCATGTCTGTTGTACACCATAGTTCTTTACTATGTTTTAATTTCGCAAGTTCATTGGTGACAACCTCGTGAAATGTATCTATGGTGTCATGGGGCATGATAGGACAGAACACCGATTTAGGTTTGAAGGGAGTGCAAGCTGCCCTATCGGTTCTCATTTCATCGTGATTGATATCATCTTCTGTACTCCGGTTAATGGGAATTGTTTCTGTGTTAGCTAGGTTTAAGTTCTCACTATTGTACATATCAAAAAGTTCCTCTACATCATCAGCAATGTCATTATTTCTTGTTTGTTTAAAGAAATGCCTTTTTTTTTTTCCAATTTGATCTTTCTAAGAAATTTGAAAATATCCACCCTGGTATTAGCATAATTGAAACATTCAGTGGGGCAGAAACTAAGGCCTAAGCAGAGAGTTTCTTTCTCTTTGAAAGTTAAAGTATGTGACAATAAGTTTATAAAATGTTTTAATTACCATTTCTGCTTCCATGATTATTTTCTGTTTTTGTAACCCTTTCCTTTGTTTCCCACGGGTTTGTTGCTCTTTTCTTCTCCTCTGCTGGAGCTTGAGTCGTCTCTTTGCTGATCTCCCCTGCCTTTTCCTCTGCCCCTTGGTCTGCCTCATGTTAGGTTCTTCTTGAAAACTTGCGTTTGCACTGGTACCATTTTCCGTCTTGTTCTTAGTACTCTGAACTCGTCTAAAAAATTAGCCGGTTTTGTGGTTATTTCAAATTCTGATGATGTACTTGTGGTCTGTCTTGATGCATCCGTGTCTGAGTTGGTAGTCACTTCTACTGTTGGAGTCGCTGCGTTGGAGACGTTGACTGTGCCTGGTTGTTTGGCTATACCAGTTTGATTGTAAAGATGATCATATTTTGGACTGTAGGTTAAAATGCGTCCACTTTCACGCTGTTTTCGATATTTAATATCATCCTCATATTTTTTCAATCGCCCTTTTAGTTCATCCTTAAATTTCGTTATAGTCTCTTGTTCCGGGCTCCTTTCAAACTCCTTATCTAACTCTTTAAGTTCTTTCAGAATTGCCTCGCGTTCCTCCCATGCGTCTTTGATGAGAATGCATAGCATATTTTTGCTACTCATAGCAGAGTTGTTTGCTCAATCTTCCAACATTTGAGGGTTAGATGACTCACGGGAAGGCGTTATGTAAATGCGCAGACCACGTGGCACCATTGCCTTATCTAAGCATGGGCGGATTTTGCGGATTCACAATCCGCGAATTTGCGGATTGCGAAAATCCGCAAATTCTGCGAATTCTCGCGGATTTGCGTATTTTTTTGGGGGGGTGTGTTCGCACGGGTTTCTGCAAGTTCGCGAGGGTTTTGCACAATTTCGCAAATTGCGAACTTACTTGTCGGGTCGCCAGTTTTGCGAACTTGTTGTTTCTACGTGCCCAGCCTGTTTGCAAGGCTTTCTTCATCACTGCCACCCTCTGTCACCACTGGCACTCTCTTTGGTCACCCATGCCACCCTCTGGCTCACCCATGTCACCCTCTGTGTCATCACAGCACCCTCTGGTTCACCAGTGTACATTATTGGGGCAAAGCAAAGCACTGCCATCCTCTCTCAACACTGGCACTCTGGTTCACCCATGCCACCCTCTGGCTGGCACACCCATGCCACCCTCGGTGTCATCACAACACCCTCTGATTGACCAGTGAGTGTACATTATTGAGGCAAAGCAAAGCACACCTGCTAAGTGCTTTAAGTTATGCAAACCGCAACACCTGCCCTGCCTCAACTGACATTAATGAAGGCTGGCACCTGCTTGTCTGCTCCCTTTCCTTTTTGTTGCATTGTAAAAAAATTTTAACAGGATGCAATGGCATACTTGTAACTATTCTGTGACTGTCAGAGCAGGGTCACACAATAGTTGCAAGTAGGCAACCGGATTCTGGAGGGCCCCTTCAGGAAGCACTACAGGGAAATGGTTACAAATGATGAGCTCGAACTTTTGCACCTGCTCGTTGGTTTTGCTTTTGCAAAACTCGTTTTTCGGTAATTTCGCCCTATTCGCGAGGCGCGACGTCGTGCGAAATCGATCGTGTAAGCCGCGAACTCGTGCGAGTTACCCCAAGGTTGAGTACGGGCGCCGCCATTTTGTTTGCGTGACGTATTTCCGTTTCCGCCCGCTATGTGTAATCTCGCGCGATGAGCGCCTTGCGAATACAAGTTCGCACGAGTTCGCGAGAGAAATCGCGTGCGAACTTACTTACACGCACGTGTTCGGGCGGCCATTTTGTTTTTCATTCATTCCTATGTGTCTGGGCATGGTGTTTCTATCCTCTGTATATCTCTGCCATCCTTTGCTTGTTTTTTTTTTTTTTTTTGATCTTTTTTTCTATCCCTCCTGTTTTCTAGGTCTATATTTTTGTGTTTTAGTCTACTTTTGTTTACTTTTCAACTACTTTTTTAAACTTTTATTTCCTTCTTCTCTACTCTTATTCTTTTTCATTTTATCTCCTTACCTGCCCAGAACATGGTGAAGACTAAGAGTAAGACAGCTGTCAAGCTGCCCAAGACGGGCACCGCAGCCCGTGCCCGTCTCCCGTGTGGCCGCTTGAGGGCGGAAATGGTGGTGCCCCGGGAGATCTTCAGGCCTGAGGAGGTGGGCTCACTGGTTTATTATGTGCAGCGCCGTCTCCACAGGACCATCACGGCAGGCGGCAGGATCGCTGCCGGTTACACCAACAGCCAGGAGCGTCGGAAGCGGTGGGGGCAGGTGTGCCGGGCCCTTTTTAACATCACGGTGGTCCAGCGCACCTATAATCAGGTGACCCACCGCTGGACCGATATCCTGGACCGGGAGCACGACCTGCTCGACCTGCTGGGAGTGGAGGTCCCCGGGCTTGGTGAGTAGTAGTAGCAATTTTTTCATCACTCGTCACTACTCTGTTTTTTCTCCTGCTCTGTGTGTTATATAATATTGCAAATGTTTGCTTTAACTTTTTTACAAAGAGCAATAATGCTGCTGATTACATTGATAGGAGAGGTTAATTAATATTTCAACATCTTCTGTGCATTTCAGGTGCACTGCTCTCCTTCTCTGTGGCGGTGCCACTGCTTATTTGTTTTCTATTTTGTGTTCATTTATTTGGGCTGAGTAATGTATGAGTGTACTTTACAGAACTGCGTAATGCTAGACACAAAGGGGCAGATTTACAAGCCCCTTGCGCCACGTTTACGCTGCCTTACCTGACGCACAGCGACGTAAACGTGGCGCATCCCTGCGAGTCATGTACAACGTGATGCATCTAGGGAGATGCGCCACGTTAAGACCTGGGCCTGCGCCACAATGGGAGCGTTCCCACGCAGGGGGAGGGGGGGTGGCGGTCAGGCAGATGTGCGCCTCGCAAAAGTGCCTGCGTGAAATCTACAAGATTTAACGCAGGCACTTCCGCGACGCTGCTACGTCAATTCTTTATGCCTGCTTGCTTGAAGCAGGCGTAAGGACTGATGCGGTATGTTGAGTATTGGGCAGCCCTGAGCATTGCTAGAGTTGCATCGCGCCTGCGACGCGACTCTAGAGATGCACCCCTCTTTCGTCACGAGATGCGTCACGCATCTGCCTACCCTTGCGCCAGGGTTTGCCGCATTGTAATTGCGTCGCATCTGCCGTGACGCAAGGTTAGTTTTGCGTTACGCATTTGTTCTGGTGCACATCTGGAGGTGTCCAGCTCAGAACTCGTAAGTATGCCCCTAAGTGTCAGATTAGCAATTACCTGCGCATCCCTGCAAAGTGTGAGGCACGCCAGCACCACCCATGGTGCGCCGTATTTTCAATGCGGCACGCCATGGTGCCAAAACGTCACCGAAGCGTTACGCATCGGTGCCGTAAAGGCGGCTCATTGATGGAGTTGCGTTGCAACGATGGCGCAGCTCCAGCAATGCTGCGTCAAGCCGTAAGTCTGCTTCATGCAGGCGCAGGGTTTCAGTGACGCATCATTGTCCTAAATGACTGATTGAAATTTTATCTATTCCCCATAGCCACTTTTAGCATGTGTTCCTGCGCAGGAATGCCCTCCCTTGCGCTGGAACGCTCCCTTATGGCGCAGGGCTTCAGAATGGGATGCATCTCCCATATGCGTCACGTTGTTAATATACGCCACACCATGGCGCCTCTCTTGTTGTGGCGCTGCGTCACAAAAGTGACGCAAGAACGGAGCAAAAGAGCTGCAAGGGGCTTGTAAATCTGCCCCTAGAGTAGAGGCTCAGGTGCAGTCCTTCCTTTGTAGCCCTCTTTTTGGCTGAAATAGTTGGTTCTTGTTCTTTCTAAATGTTTGATTTGGTTGACAAGGACATCGACAAGCAGCAATCATCAATTTTTTCTGTTCTTTCTTTCATGTTGTACGTCAGGTCCGCCCAGGGGCAAGCGGACAGAAACAGTGGATGCAGTGGCTCCAAAGGAGGAGGATGCAGGCCAGGGCGGCGAGTGCTCCTTTGCTGGCCCCAGTAAGTTTTCATTTAAATATAGAGGACCTATTGTTGTCCAAGCGTTCCTAATTTAATTTTTTCGAAACAGTGTTTAGATAGGAGCAAAATCAATAATACTACTGTTGCAGGGACAATTCTCCACAAACCAAACTATGGACACCAAAGACCAGAGTCATAATATTTCAGAGTGGTGTGTTTGGCACACTGTATAAACCTGGTAGTGTCAGCGGCACGGACTCCTCCTTGCAAAAATTACAAAACCTTTCGCTCAGTCACTCTAGTCTGGAGGACCAAAAACCACAGAGTCTATTCAAGTTTAAAAGCTTTAGTAAAAGTAAAAGTAAACACATATATTAAAATAAAGTTAGCTGGAAAAGGAAAAGTGCTTGGTGCTGAGTTGATGAGTAATGGAACACATTTCTTGTGGTCGAGCCGAGCTTTCACCTGGTTTAGTTGATGTTGCTCTTGTCTGTAGAAGTCCAGCGTCTGTCTGTTCAGAGAAAAATGATGTGTGTTAAAATTAAGCAAGCATTCATCAATTGTGACAAAAAAAACAGCAAGACAACAGCCTTCCCTGGAAGGAGGGACATTTTTACTTTAGACTAGAGTAGACAGTCAATTATTTTTTCTGTTGTTTTCAAATTTCTTCATTCCTAAACCAAATACTAGTGAGTGGTGTAATCTAACAGTCTTAAATATATTTTTTAGGTGGAACATCTGGTGGCGGGGCCAGCTCGGACGTAATCGTGATCGACTCCGAGTCTGAGGACTACTCTGTGGAGGATGCGGCGCCAGAGGACAATCAGACTGTGAGGAAGCAGGCAGTGGTGGTGTCGAGTACAGGTAAGCTGGATCATGGTACTATCTGACTCTTAGATAGCATATGATGTGTATCCAGTGCTGGCCCAGTGACAAATTACAATATGGTAATTACAGCAGGCTGGGACCGACAGACAGATAGAGGCAGAGAGAGAGGAAGACAGAAGGAGAGAGAGAGAGAGGGAGGGAGCCAGAGGGAGGGTGAGGGAGGGAGACAGAGAGAGAGAGACAGCGAGGTAGAGGGAGACACAGGGAGACAGAAAGAGGGAGACAGAGAGAGAGAGAGAGAGAGGGAAACAGACATATCGCCTGGGCCTGGTGCAGATGATACGGTTGCTGGTGTGGTTAACGGCTCAGAGGAAAAGTCACTCACTTCTGCCAGATCTCTTTCATATGAAAGAGCACCAAACCATAAGCGCCCCACCTTGCCCCTCCATGCAGACGCCCATGATACTGGCCTGAATAGATTTGTACTGCGCTGGCTAGTTGCTAGTTGTACTGTGACACAACTTCCTGCTGAATCATTTTGTGTTAATCATATTTTTAAAGAGCATTGGTTACAGATTATGTCTTTCTTTCTTCATATAGTTGGTAATACTAAAACTGCAAAACCGAGCAGGAGTATGCTGGCTGTACTGGCCCGGCAACGGAGGCTGGATGCCACTGTTGCGCAATATCGCCGGCTGGTGGAAATGGAGGGGGGCGACACGCACTCAAGTGCATCAAATGTAACATCTTCTGCATCCTCCTCCGTGACCCCACGTTCTGCCGCTAAGCGCAGTGCTCCAGCCAACCAGAGCCGTGCTGGAAGACGCCACCGCCGAGCAGCAAAGGCTGCACCTCCTCACAGTACTGTAAAGGCTCGTTTGCGCCGTGCACTCCGCAGAGTGTCCAACCTGGAGGCGGAGGTCAAGAAATGGCAAGAGTACCAAAAGGTGATGGAGGGCCTCCGTTTAGATCACGTCATGCTCCGGGAGGAGTACGATGCCCTGGCCCTAAGGCATGATGCCCTGGAGGCCAAAGTGAACAACCTGCATCCGTAGAGTGTCCCTTGCCCCTTTTTTAGAGACTTTTGGGGGGTGGGAATTGGGAGTTGGGTTTTTTGGGGATTTTTGATGGACTATTTATTTGGGGTTAGGGAGGGTCTTGCGGGAGATTATTTTGTTAGGGATATAAATATACTTTTTCAAACTTTATCTGAGCATACCTGTTTTTTACTACTTTTGAGCCTGGTGGGTGGTGGTTTTGCAGTAAGTTTGTTTTACTGAACACTGTCATCGTGTTGGTTCACGTGTAATAGGCCAAATGTTTTCCAAAGTAAATGCCTGTCACAGAGTTTGTTAATTCAAGAGCCCTAGGACTTTACTGCTAGTACCACTGTCACTCTCTCGCCTCTCCGAATACTCCATTATACTACCTCCCATCCAAACGCTTACCTTACCTGTAATTTGTGTTTGAGGGCTGGCTCCACCTGGAATTCACAGTGTCCTCCTAAGGCGTTCTGCAGCAGGGCCCCAACTGGAGTTTCCCGGCGTGGATTTTCTGCAAAACAAAAGCAATCAACATTAGAAATGTGGCAGCGGTGCTCACACAACCCAAAAACCTAGAAGCCCCACAGACAGCACCCCTGAGACAGGCAAGCGAGCAATAATAACGCCTAAACGTTCACGTGTAATAGGCCAAATGTTTTCCAAAGTAAATGCCTGTCACAGAGTTTGTTAATTCAAGAGCCCTAGGACTTTACTGCTAGTACCACTGTCACTCTCTCGCCTCTCCGAATACTCCATTATACTACCTCCCATCCAAACGCTTACCTTACCTGTAATTTGTGTTTGAGGGCTGGCTCCACCTGGAATTCACAGTGTCCTCCTAAGGCGTTCTGCAGCAGGGCCCCAACTGGAGTTTCCCGGCGTGGATTTTCTGCAAAACAAAAGCAATCAACATTAGAAATGTGGCAGCGGTGCTCACACAACCCAAAAACCTAGAAGCCCCACAGACAGCACCACTGAGACAGGCAAGCGAGCAATAATAACACCTAAACGTTCACGTGTAATAGGCCAAATGTTTTCCAAAGTAAATGCCTGTCACAGAGTTTGTTAATTCAAGAGCCCTAGGACTTTACTGTTAGTACCACTGTCACTCTCTCGCCTCTCCGAATACTCCATTATACTACCTCCCATCCAAACGCTTACCTTACCTGTAATTTGTGTTTGAGGGCTGGCTCTACCTGGAATTCACAGTGTCCTAAGGCGTTAGGGGACTCGTCAACGTAAGTTTCTTCATTGTGCAGAATCCAGGCATCAGCATTATGGGTAATGGATAGGGTGAGTCTGGAGGAGGAGGACTCAGGATAGACGACCAGGACTGAGTTCTTGTCAACTAACTGTTGTGAACCTGAGGAATGCTGCGGCATCAATATCAAGACAGTTCTGTTGATGGGCTTGTTGTTTTATTGGTTGATTACAGTTTTGTTGGGAATGTGATGAAGCACTTGCTAAAGAAAGACAGACACACAGGAATAAAAGTGAATAAGGAGGACTAAATTTACAATTAATTAATGAATGATTGACTCATTTTCAGAACTCGCTGTCAGGGAAGCAGAACTCGTCCTCATACTCTGCTAAATCATCAGTCGGGATTACTTCTGGTAACTGAGAAGAACTTTCCTCAGGTAGGTCGGTGTCCTCTTCTTCCTGCGTGGATTCTCGTACTCTGTAATCTGGTGGTATGAAGTGCTGGTTCCTCTTTATCAAGGTGAGCCGCTCCACATTTGCGGGCAAGAGGCGGGACCTTTTGGAAGTCACAATGCCACCACCAGAACTAAAAACACGTTCTGAGGACACGCTTGCAAGTGGGCAAGACAAGTAATTGATAGGCAGGTTGGTGAGCTCTCGCCATATTTTTCTTTTCCCTTGCCAATACGCCAATGGGTCCTCAGTAATATTGACCTCTGTTGAGTCATCCAGATAGGCCTGCACCATTGAAAGAATGTCCTCCCGCATTCCTGTACTTTGCACTTCTGTGTCCTTTCTGGGACAAGGAAACCCTAGCTCACTTAGCCAACCCGCTTCAGACATATCGCCTGGGCCTGGTGCAGATGATACGGTTGCTGGTGTGGTTAACGGCTCAGAGGAAAAGTCACTCACTTCTGCCAGAGGCACAGATGCAGAAGTGCTTTTTTGGGACGCCTGATGGCCTGCTGATTCACTAGTAGTACTGGCTTCTCCTACAGTTTCCTTCCGCTCTCTTTCAAAACGAATGGCTGACTGAGCTAGCCAACCTTTGTACTCTGTAACATCCGATGTTTCAAAAGGAATTATTACTTTGCCAAACAATGGCTTTTTGTAACGTGGATCCAGAATAGTAGCACAAATGTAGTGCTGTTGTTTCTTGATATTTACAAGCCGTTTATTGCTAACTAGGCGTTGTAATAATCTCTGCGCCAACTCATGTGCTTCGTTCTTTCCAACATCCTTTAATTGTGAAGACACCACCTTGACTTGGTGCTCGAGCTTCAGCAACAATGGGATAGCTTTGCTCAAAGAACAGTCCTCCCTGCTGACGTCACGCGTGAAGACCTCAAAAGGACAAAGCATGTCTGTCAGGCTTTTAACTAGCTGCCATTGCTCCACCGCTAGCATCATTTCTGTCGTATCACCACCCAGGTTGTAGAAATACTCATTGACTACTGGAAACCGCTCATGCAGACGCTCAAGCATGTAGAAGGTTGAGTTCCAACGTGTTGCCACCTCCTGGATAAGTGCTTTTACAGGCATTCTACGTTCATTTTGCTTGGGCCTCAGCTCCTTCCGGGCCTTAAAAGATTGGTTGAAATGTGTGCATATTCTTCTGCAGATGGTCAGTGTTTTGTCGACTGCAAGTTTTTTTTTCCAAAAATTTTGCACAACAAGGTTGATACAGTGCGCCAAACACGGCACTCTGAAATAGAAACCGTCCTCCATGGCCCTAACTACATTGCTGCCATTATCTGTAAAAACATAACCAACCTTGCATTTTCTTGGGGGCAGCCATTGCAAGACCTTTTTGTTAAAGTCAGCCAAAATGTTGACTGCAGTATGACTTTTCTCCATGCCAAACATGGCTAATGTTGCATGTTTACGAAGACCCTTAAAAATCTCGACCAAGTCACCACCTGCATTTATCTGTTTTATAACCCCTGAAAAAGAGACCCAGTGTGCAGTGATGCACATGTAATCAAGGGCTTGGCAACTGGTCCACATGTCTGTTGTCAGGTGTATAGTGTGAACAGCACTCTTCTTCAAAGCTGCCCCCACCAACTCAAGCACCTCTTTATGTAGTGCTGGAACAGCAACCCTGGCAAAATAGAACCGGCTAGGAACCTTCCATTTAGCTGCCAATGTTGCCACGAGTTCAAGGAAACCCACACCTTCGACAAACGAAAAAGGGAGAAGGTCCACCGCTAGCATTTTTGCCAGCTTAGTGTTATACAGGCGTACAGTTGGGTGGTTGCGTTGAAATTGCACATCTGAGGAGAACATGGCTGAAATGGTGTGCTGGACAAATTTACGGGATGATGCTGATGCCTTCTTCGACCCACTTCTGCTCAGTGTTGACATTTTCCGCATTGGTGTGTCTCCCAGACTCTCAGTGTGCCTCCCATGTGTTCCGGAGGGTGTGGTGCTGCCAGGGGTACTGGGTGCAACCGGACACATGTCTGACGCTTCTTCTACCTCCCCGTCATCTTCAGATGAAACACCTAGTATGGGTATATTTTGGCCACTTGCCCTTTGGGATCGCTTTCCCTTGACGTTTGCTAGATGCGGAAACCATTCGACAGCGTGCTTTCTTTCAAGATGACCTATCTGGCCTCCGGTTCCATAGTTGGTACCAGTCTTACCACTGCTAACGCTAGTCTTACAAATGCAACAAACGGCTATGTTATCATACTTTTCATGGACACTAAAAAAGTTCCAAACTGGGGACTGGAAACTTCTGGTTTTGCCGCACGAGGTGATACTGCTGCCAATGCCAGATGAAGCAGTGGTGGATGAGCCTTGCAGACATCTTCTGGGTTGTGCAATTATTGCAGCAACCTTACTTGAGGGAGTCGAGCTGGATGGAGTCCCCCTCTGGGGAGAAAATATGGGAGCTGTAGGTTTTGTTGAACTTGTTGTACTACTTGACTGCGTTGGTGGTGCTACCAGTGGCACGTCGCCAGGGTCACGCTCAGCATGACGTCGGGATAGGGTATAAATGTCTGTCTGCTGCATGGCCGGTGTGGCTGGACTGACATGTGTGATGACTAGGTCATTGCTGTCATCCTGTTCAACGACATCAGAATGCACCACTTCATCAAGTCCGACGTTCGGATCCATAAGTATGAGCTTTCCGGGGCCCTTCCTTTTAACATTTGATACCTTTCGCAGCTCATGGTGTGCCTCCCTCTCAGACGTCAGAGATGGTTGCCAATCTAGATCCAGATCATCATCTGATGGAGCGGGGCTTGAAGAGGAACTTCTACACACCCTCCTTGATCTTTTCCTTGCTGGGGAGCAGGGAGAAAATGAATCATCAGGAGGAGTGGCTTCGTCTTCCTGACATGATACCCCGGCTCCAAAGTCAATTTCCTCCTGTGCCCCTACTTCTGGAAGAACAACCATTGTGGGCACTTGCACCGCTCCATGCGCCGCTACATGGGCATCTTCACTGACCTCTACTTGCAAGTCTCCATGGACCTCTCCTTCTCGGTCTTCTCCTTCTCGGCCTTCTCCTTCTCGTCCTTCTCCTTCTTGGCCTTCTGATTCTCGGCCTTCTCCTTCTCGGCCTTCTCCTTCTCGGCCTTCTCCTTCTCCTTCTCGGCCTTCTCCTTCTCCTTCTCGGCCTTCTCCTTCTCGGCCTTCTCCTTCTCGGCCAGCTCCTTCTCGGACAGCTCCTTGCGCATGTACTTCTGCTTGTACTAGTAGCCCATGCAGTTGTTGTTGCGGCTTTGGTTGTTGAATAGTACTTGTGAGATGAGTTACAACCTGTGTTGATGGTGTGCTGCTACTTTCTTGCGATGAACCAACATCACTGGTCGTTGGTGATTCAACAACTAAACAGGCTACCTGTGCAGCACTCATGGTGGGCATTTGTTTTTTTTGTTGTTTTTCCCCAAAAAATGTATTGGTTGAGCCACCAGTCTACTTGGTAAGTGGTGCCACTTGCTTCTTCTTCTCCTTAGTAGAGACATCTTTCTTGCAAGAGGACCTACGGGCACCTCTTTTTGGAGCCATCTTCTTCAGATGTCGGAACAACAGGCCGCAGCAGGACTTCTTCCTGGCACTGATGCTCAACGATGATGCGGAGTTTTGTGCACCTAAAAGCAAACGAAGACAGAGGAACATCAGTAAATATATGTTGCATATGTAGCGCTTCAATAAACAGTTTGCAAGTAGGCATTTATGAATACACACGTGCACACCACACAATATGGAAATTTCAAAATTAGGATTTGCTAAATTTTTGGGAAACAGGAATTTAACATTGATCCAAGAGAGCACACACAGAGAGGGTTGTACTTTCATGTACCCCTGACTCCGCCTGGGCACAATGGGTGAAAGCAAGGCACAATGGGTGCAGGCCTATGTCTCAAAGCTCACTGCCTGCCTTCAAAATGGCCGCTTGACCCCCATCCACATGGCCAGGAGCATGCCTCAAAATGGCCACAACCAACATAGCCAGCCCCCAACCCCTACTCCAAAAAGTCAAAAAACACAACACAAATCAAATCACCACAATCCAATGCCATCCATCAAGTTTCAGAAGGCTTATGCTGCCTGCTGGTGGTTTTCCGGTGCAAAATTGCAATTTTTACAATTTCGCGAGTGCGAGATTGTTGCTTCACGGCGCGAAAGTGGCGAAAACCAGCAAAATCCGCGAACAGACCGATTCTGGGCCCCCTGGGCATAATGGATGACATCAGAGCACACTGGGTGCAGGCCTATGGCACAAAGCACACAAACTGGCTTAAAAATGGCCCCTAGACCCCCACCCACACGGGACCAGGCAATAAAATGGCCCCCACCCACATAGCAAGCCCCCAACACCACCCCAAAAAGTCGTAAAACACACAAAAATCACCACAATCCAATGCCATCCATGCCCTTGCCAGAATCATGTTAAAAAAAAAATTCAACAAAACAGTTGTATCATGCATGCACCCATAACTAAGCCTGGTGGTTTTCAATTCATGTGCAGATTTGTAATTTTTACAATTTCGCGAGTGCGAGATTGTTGCTGCGCGGGACACGAGCAGTGCGAACACAAGCAAAACCATCCTCAGCTCGCGAACTTGCAGATTTCCCCCCCAAAAAAGTCGAAAAAAAAGCAACACACACAAAAATCACCACAAACAAACAACATCAACTTACTTCTTTGTGAAATCAAATTTCGAATCCAAAAGTAATCCAAAAGGCCTCAAATCCAAATATCCAGCAGCAACCACAAAAAGTAATCCTTCCCAGTCAAGATCGAAATCAAAGTGGCCAGGAAATGGACTAAGCAATGGGAGGAGCTTGCTGGACAGGAACAGGAAGTTGGAGACTGGGGCACTTCCTTCACCCCACCCCTATGGGAGGCGCTTGCTGGACAGGAACAGGAAGTTGTAGACTGGGCCACTTCCTTTACCCCTCCCCTTGTAATTTTTGTACTTTCGCGAGTGCGAGATTGTTGCTGCCCGCGCCGCGGGCCGCGAGCAGTGCGAACACAAGCAAAAAATCCGCTTCGCGCGGATTTGCGTATTCTCGCCACATCCGCGAGAGTTCGCGGATTGCGGATTTTCCGAAAATACGAAAAATCCGCGAACGTAACGGATTTTACGCCCATGCTTAGCCTTATCCACATAGTCCTGCAAAGATGTCGCCTCCCACCAACGAGAGATTTCTTGTTTTACCAGTCTCTCATATTTCCTAAGTTGAATATACATTGAGTCATTTTCAGGTCTCGTCACCGTTTTGGCGATGTTGCTGCCTTTGCCTGGTGCTCTGGCAAATAATGTAGCTGCCTCTCGTTTTCTATCTCCATCCTCCTCCATGTTCCCAAAAAGGACAGGTTCTGCCCTACAAATTGCTCTGTGTTATTCTAATTCTGCACTCGTAGTTTTGGACTGTAAACATAGGCGGTAGATACTACCGTTCCTAAATTGTCTTGGTAGATGTCAGTAAACGATTCCCCCACTTATTTAAGTGGTTCCTGATGCCGCTTCTTTCTACGTCAATGGGAGCTGTGTATACAGAGTAATGAACGTAATAACAACCACTGTTGTTTTTATTATAGAAATTGTTCAATGTCTCTCTCTGAAGCAAACGCCACCTGCTCGTACTCGGCAAACCCCCTCCGCCTCACCCGCGACAGGAAAATTAGAGCGAAACAATCACACTCCTGCCACTGCTTCCCTCGTTCCCTGCACGTAGGTAGACGCAGATGGGCTCACCTTTAGAGTCGGGACGGCGGCTCCACAAGGACTCAATCTTCATAGGCTGAAGAATTATAGCTGGGCGTCTGGCGGCCGGCACTGGATCCCTCCGTTTCAATCCCAAGAAGCAAAACAGGGTCCTGCTGGGATCCTTTCTCCCGAGCCAGGTGGCGCAAATGTTTCGGCGGACCACAAAAGCCGAATCCAATATTCAATGCAAGATTGCTTCAAAGCAATAAATTGCGCACTCAGGAATCCATATACCAGATGGTTTTATTGTTTACAGTTCACGCGCTACGCGTTTCGACACAATGAGTGTCTTGGTCACACGTGAAATATCCGGGATAGTGATGGCAGATATAAGCATAACAAAGGTAAACATAGAGGAGGTAACTAGTAAGTTCACCTACAGTGGAACATAAACATGGGTGCCATTTTGTAGTGGTGTATTTCTAAGGCAGGAAACCAGTTAATTCACATCCAAAGCCGATGAATTCAAGGGCCATGGATCATTCACATAATTATGCACAAGCAGATACGTGGAGTGGCTATGGGTTCGGCATTTGCTCCTAGCTTTGCGAACCTTTTCCTGGGCCAGTGAGAGGAGGAAATAGGGAGCAACTCCAATTTTTCCAATGATTTAGCAAATGTAACCACGTGGATCAGATATATTGACGATCTGTTCCTTATCTGGACAGGGACAGAAGAAGAGGCAGTTCGATTCATAGAGAAACTCAACATCAACGATTATAATATCAAGTTGACGTACAACATCAGTTCTAAGAAAGTTGAGTTTCTTGACACTGAAATTAGTGTGATCGAAGGTAAACTCGTCTCCAAACTCCACAGGAAGGACACGGCTGGCAACAGTTTACTCCACGCCCTCAGTGCTCACCCATATTCCCTCAAATGGAGTATCCCCTACGGTGAGCTTCTGAGGGCGAGGAGAAACTGCAGTAGCGATGAGGGTTTTGCAATGGAACAAGAGACTATGCTGGATAGATTCAGAGAGAGGGGCTACCCAGAAGAGGTCTTGGAAAAAGCGGTTTTAAAAATCGTGCAGGTAAATAGAACAGAAACCCTGAAACCCAGAGACAAGAGTGATGATACTAACAATAAGACCCGTGTCATAACTACTTTTAATAGCAAATCCAAAAAGGTACAGAAAATATTGGTTGATAACTGGAATATTTTGAAAGCAGACAACACAGTTGGTCCTCTTCTAGATGATAGACCCCAAATCACATATAGAAGAGGGAGAAATCTACGGGATATTCTGGTTAAAGCGGATATTACAGAAAAGAGAACCCATGTACAAGGCCTCAAGGGCTTTTACCCATGCGGCCACTGCAAAGCCTGCAAGGCTAGTACTATGGTCAAAACTGTTGATGTACCTGGGAGAAGGGAACCTAGAGTCATCAAACAGTTTCTGACCTGTAACACCAATTTTGTAGTGTACGTTCTCGAGTGCCCATGTAAACTTCGGTACGTAGGAAGCACCACTTGTCTGGCCAAAAAACGGGTGCAAGAACATCTCAGAGCCATCACTCATATAGATGACAAATACTCCATTGCACGACATTTTCAGAAGTTCCATGAATCCAACAATTCCTTGTTACGTTACTTTGTGGTGGAACAAGTTAACATAGGAAGAAGGGGCGAGAATCGTGAATTGGCCCTGAGAAAGAAGGAGTCAAAGTGGATAATGGAGATTGAGACTAAGTTCCCCGGGGGACATAACCTCGATGAGGAACTTAGTACGCACCTTTATGAGGATTAATGGTGTCACTATGACAGAGTTTTGCCCAGTATTGAATATGCTCTTATGTGTTAATGAACGTTAAATTGTAACCTCTTTTATAAGCAAGATTTTATGAAGAGATTTTAATTGTATGTTTATTTGTTTTTGTAGGATAGAATTGAGGAGAGAAGTTGGTTCCGTCACCTTCACTTCACGGTCCCTTGACCTCAATATTTCTTCACTGGAATGAAAGACACTTTCACTTGTATGCAAGCTATAAATTAGTAGATGTGCTTTCGAACCTGGGGTAGAGTGGCTGGCATTTAGCATATTATCTTGAATATGAGGAGAAGAATGAAAATACTGAGTACCATGTTGCACAGGTGTGTGGTTTAAATTGGGCACTAGACCGAATGGAAGCGATTCCACTTGTAGACTGCAGGTATGACTCATATGTAAATCTACATGTAGTATTATAAGTAAGGCACCAGCGCCTAAGATACATGTATAGATTCTTACATAATTCGTTTTCTGATTCCTACTTAGGAAGATGGACAAGTGTATAATTATGTGCATAATTATGTGAATGATCCATGGCCCTTGAATTAATCGGCTTTGGATGTGAATTAACTGGTTTCCTGCCTTAGAAATACACCACTACAAAATGGCACCCATGTTTACGTTCCACTGTAGGTGAACTTACTAGTTACCTCCTCTATGTTTACCTTTGTTATGCTTATATCTGCCATCACTATCCCGGATATTTCACGTGTGACCAAGACACTCATTGTGTCGAAACGCCTAGCGTGTGAACTGTAAACAATAAAACCATATGGTATACGGATTCCTGAGTGCGCAATTTATTGCTTTTAAGCAATCTTGCATTGAATATATATATATATATATATATATATATATATATATATATATATATATATATATATATATATATATATTGAATCCAGCTCCTGCTCCTCGGCCCAAGATCGCCAAAGTTAACCACAGGTACAGACCACAGCATGCGGAAAAGGTTAATAAGAAGGCGGTTTTATTGTCCCATCGTCTCCAGCACAACGCGTTTCGGCTACGTCACGGTAGCCTTGATCACATATATATATATATTCGAGAACTAACACCGATTAAATCACGTTGCACCGAATTTGGGTCCGTGTCCGTGTTTTCAAGTAGAGTGAAGCCTGCCTTGCTGCCGGATTACCCGTGGAATATATATATATATATATATATATATATATATATATATATATATATATATATATATATATATATATATATACGTGTATATATATATATATTCACTGAAAAAACCATAGGTTATAGACCATATATAGTTAGGAATTAGCATTTAGAAAACCTTATTTTACTCACACAAAACCATTGAAATTCCATATATAGTTAGTTGCACTAACTATATATCGCGCACCCGCAATCCACTGCTGATGATGTCACATATTACATCATTCATTACATGGTCAGTGACATCACTGATGACATCACTGATGACATCTCAAATGACATCACTGATGACATCATCTAGTGTCTGTGTGTTTTTGTAAAGTTTAAATACGTTTTACATATTGAAGAATGACTGGATGTATGGAAGACTGAGTGTGTGTGTGGCTGGCTGGGAGGTGTGTGACTCTGTGCATATCTGTGTACTTGTATCAGTGATTGTATAAGAGAGTAAGTATGTGTTAGTATATGTGTGAAAAGTATGGTGTTCTGTGTTTAACTATAGATGAGGAAATCGAAGTGTGATTGATTCTTCACAGGACTGACTAGGTGTATGAGTGCATATGATAGTGTTCTAATAATAACTGACTGTATGTATGAGTAATTGTATGGGTGAATGAGTGAATGTGTGTGTAGACGTACGAATCAGTGAGTGCGTATGTAGTAACTGGTATTGGTGTGTCATGATGTCATCAGTGATGTCATTTGAGATGTCATCAGTGATGTCATTTCAGATGTCATTAGTGATGTCATCAGTGATGTCACTGAAGTATGGTGTTCTGTGTTTAACTGTATAGATGAAGAAATGGAAGTGTGATTGATTCTTTACAGGACTGACTTGGTGTGTGAGTAACTCCATGGATGAGTGGCAGTGTGTGACTGTCTGCATAGGTGTATGAGTGCATATGATAGTGTTGTAATAATAAGTGACTGTATGTATGAGTTATTGTATGGGTGAATGAGTGAATGTGTGTGTAGACGTAGGAATCAGTGAGTGCGTATGTAGTAACTGGTATTGGTGTGTCATGATGTCATCAGTGATGTCATTTGAGATGTCATCAGTGATGTCATCAGTGATGTCCTTTGAGATGTCATCAGTGATGTCATCAGTGATGTCACTGACCATGTCATGAATGATGTAATATGTGACATCATCAGCAGTGGATTGCGGGTGCGCGATATATAGTTAGTGCAACTAACTATATATGGAATTTCAATGGTTTTGTGTGAGTAAAATAAGGTTTTCTAAATGCTAATTCCTAACTATATATGGTCTATAACCTATGGTTTTTTCAGTGAATTTTCAAGGTTTTGTAAATGCTAATTCCTAACTATATATGGTCTATAACCTATGGTTTTTTCAGTGAATTTCATTGTTTTTTTAACAGCTAATATCTGTAGCTGTAAAATGTATTCTTCTTTAAATCCAAAAATATATTTTATATGTTTATGAATAATTTTTTTTTTTTATATATTTTTTTCTTCGTTCCCGCTTCGCGAATCGGGAAGCTTCCCGTTAGCTGACCTTGATGCCGCGAAATAGACCGCGAGCCGGTAAACGTTTCTTTACCGCAAGTGCCGCGTTAGAAAACAACATCGTGACGCCTCCCGTCCGCATGACGTTTCACGTTGTCGCGTGATACGTCATATGACGTGCTACGTTAGCGAACTGGTACGCGAAGCGAGTCGCAAAGCGCAGGTTTCTGGAAGCAAACCGGGAGGCCCTGCAAAGCGCTTAACGTAAACACAGCAAGTCATGTGACTTGGTAATAACACTTTTCATTGGTTCATTTCACTTTTGGTTTCCTAATGATGTAAGACTAGGTCATATAATATAAAATTAACACTTTTGATTGGTTGAGAACTCTTGTTTTTCCCAAATGATGAAAATCCCTCCTTCTTTCCTCACTCTGACTTTCATCATTGTGAGAGAAAGACCCTTTGTGATCACTGAGCAATGGCTTCTTTAGTAGCTTCAGCTGGTGCTTCCCCACCACCTCCACCACATCCAAGGAAGAGTGGACCACCTGCTCAAGTTATAATTCAGCAAGAAGAGGAAGAAGAGGAAGACGAGGAAGAGCAGGAAGAGAGGCATTTTTTGCCTGAGGAACCCAGGACGTCTCACCGGAAAGAAAACTTCATTTGGCAATTTTTTAAAATTCCCAAAGGTCAGAAAAAAGTAAATGCAAGATACGTAACTTGCCTTATATGTCAAGATAGACTGTCCAGAGGAACCGAGAAAAAATACAGTTTCGGAAACTACACAATGCATCGCCATATGACTAGGTGGCATCCTAACAACTACAGTGCTGCACAGTTTCGGAACGACCTAGATAATCTCCCTATTATGGCCAGAAGATCTGTTGTACCGGAAGTAACGGGACCAGAGGGCAGGGAGATGGTGCCAAATATACAAATGAGATTTGGTGAAGTAAAACACATCTGCGTATTTTGCGATGGATTCATTTGCTACGGAGAAAGAAGCATCACTCTGATCAACAGAGCTATTGACTATCATATGCAAGTTTGTACGAAACGCCCAAAATAATAAATACTTTTTTTTTGTTTTGTTGCTCCTGTTGAGCCCTTTACAATGAATCGTTTTCATTGCCCCCTCCAAGAAAAACCCCAAAAAATATAAAACTGTTCAGAAAAATTCAAAAAAAGTAAAAAAATGTTCTGAAAAATAATAAAAAAAATATAAAACAACAAAAACAATTAAAAAAAAAGTTCTTTTCAGAACTACCTCCCCGTTATTAAAAAATTGGTACAATATTTGGAACTGTGCCAACCTCTATTTCTCGTAGTACGATTCCCAGTTCGCTCGCCGGTACGCGAACCGGAAGCGAACCAAAAACAGTAAGTATAAGGGAAGGAAACAGACACTTATGTTAAAAGAAAGACAGCTATAGGGGAGTAAACTAGAGATACTATTACCCGTAATCCACTGCTGATGATGTCACATATTACATCATTCATGACATGCTCAGTGACATCATCAGCAGAGGATTGCGGGTTTTTTGGCAACGTGCCTTATCCACGGTTTAATAACGCTGCCTTTTGCTCTATATAAGTTTTCAAATTGTATGAAATATATACCAATAGGTCGTTATGAACCTTTAGGTAGTGCTTTTCTTCATGAGGTCTGGTCACTTCCATACACATACAGATGTTTCAAAGATGATCAAGAAGTTTATCTGAATGGAGAGGAATGCACTGAGACGCCAGATCATTCACTAATGTGTAGGCACATACAGTTACACGGTTCATGCAACAAACACCGACCAAATATGGCTTGCGTGTTGCAAGGCACGCCAGTTCCTGCTATCATCCCCACGTTCAAGTTGTTGGAAAATGGTAGTTATTTGATGCTCAATAATGAAGATTGTTCTGAGTTAATTAAAAGTATTCCTTTTATCGTAACAGTAAGTGAACGGGTTATTTGCTGCAGAAATGTTCTATTTTCTCCCACACATGAACATAGGGAGTTTTCAATCTGGCCACAAATACCAACCTTGGGAGAGATTTCAACGGCATGGCAAGAATAAGAGCTCTTTTGTCTCAGAGAGAGGTGGCCTTGAGTTCGGCCCGTGAAACTTTCGTGCTTCACATAGCGAACACCCGTACAGAGGTGCAGACCCTTTTCAATTCAGATTTGCCTTTCAATTTCAGCAAGATGGTTCGGACTATCTTTAACGCATCCTCCACAAAGGCCCTGGCGCACTTTTTTAAAGTTGTTACCAGTGGTCTCGTGACTTCATTTGAGAAAATCTTTGGAGTCATCCCTGCTTTCTTTCATTCTATTTTCTCCACTCTGCTTCGTGGATTGGCATTTTTACTTGCATTACCAGCGGACGCTCTTGTGCTTTTTTACATTTTTAAATATGGATGTCCCTCCTATGCAACCTCCCACCCTGCAGCTGCTGACACTGTTCCGCAATCGCATGCTAGAATATTATGGCACAATGCGGTTGGCGATATTAAGCACGGCATATGGATTATCTTTTCGATTCTCCTACTTCACCTGTGTCCAGCCTGTATTTCACTGCCTGACCTGTGATTTCGATTGGGCCATTGATTTGTGTCTCTGCGGACCGGTTTCTCCTGACGTCGACTTTAATCAGCTGATGACTCCTATCATTACTCACGAGTTGGTTTGTCCTGGCGAAAGGATTATGGCTGTGGCATTGATGCATGGACTAATTGGTCCCTGGAATTTATTGGCGGCAGCACAGTCTTTCTTGGAACAGAGCTTTCTTGAAAACCCACCGAGCTGTCCTCTGATGGTGATAGAGGATCCGGTGCTGGGAGAGCACGTATGTTCTTTTCCGCTTTTAAATTGGATGGCTGAACTGTTTTCGGATGAAGACGGTGACTTCCTATTGGAGGCTGTTGCAGCTTATTTTGCATACACAGTTATGTCATAGACCTTTTTCATGTTTGATATGCTGAGTACTAGCATTTCATTGACAATTCATTGACTTATTTGTCAAGTTTTTATTATTTACCTTGCCTATTGGCTTAAGACTCGATAAAGTACTTGGCTGTTTTATTTTTCTTTAGCATTAAATTTTCCTAGTTTTTAATGCTTTACCTTGCGGACCGTCCACATATAAACTTGCAATCTGCTCTCATGAGATGGCACTTCTATTATCTTATTCAGTTCGTTTCCGGATCATGGGGAGGTGTCATCTAGGTCCTGGATATCTTTACACCGTGTTAAGTTAGCATGGGCTCATTACCGGTTTAAACGCCATTTTTCCTTTTTTACAACTTCTGCACACGACACTTAGTTGTTGCTTTAGCTTTCCACCTAGTAGTTCATCGTGGTTTACATGAGAATAATATGTTATTGCTCTACTATCTGCTTTGCTTGTTAAACTATATCTGTACAGCGAGTGCTAAAGTTTCAAGAACAACACGATACAGAATTGTTATGAGGTCTGATCTCCACGACTTCATACTCATAACATAAGTGCAACTTCTGCCAATTCTGGGCATGAGGCGGGTTTTATATTGCTTTGCCGAACACACATACACAACAGTTGATGCGGTTCACATGAAGAGAGAGCTGGTGTATGCTGATGTGATTCCTTCAAATCTAAGACACTAAAGTATGGGCACGCCCTAAACCAACACAAAGAGACCTTCTTAGCAAATAATATAATATGTGTATTAGGGAGGGTGAGATATAAGCAGCCGCGGGCCGTGGAGGGAGTTACGGTGAGGCAGGGAGGCGGGGAGGGATGTATGACGTTATAACGCATACTTTTACTCCGCAGACCATTACAACGCGACTTTTACTCCGCATACCGTTACAACGCATAGCGCCTTGGGGCGCTGGATAGTGGTAAGTATAATTTACTATTCTAACTCCAGTCCCCGTGGACCCTAGGGAAGGTGTTGGATAGTAAATTATACTTATTCCCTATCCTAGAGCGCCCCCCAGCGCAATGCGTTGTAATGGTATGCGGAGTAATGGTCGCGTTGTAATGGTAGTGCGGAGTAAAAGATCCGTTGTAACGGGTGTATACCGGCGGGGAGGGGGAGAAGCAGGGTGGAGCCCTCTCTACCCTGCCCCTCCCCCTCCCCGCCTCCCTGCCCCACCGTAACTCCCTCCACGGCCCGCGGCTGCTTATAAGTGTTGCTAACTCTTATTCATTTACAGCATGTTAACATACTGTCACCATTCGCTTTTTATGTACTAGTAACTATGCTGGTAATTTTGCTACTGATAATATGTGTACTTGTATTCTCCACCCTGCTTCTCCCCCTCCCCGCCTCCCTGCCTCACCGTAACTCCCTCCACGGCCCGCGGCTGCTTATAAGTGTTGCTAACTCTTATTCATTTACAGCATGTTAACATACTATCACCATTCGCTTTTTATGTACTAGTAACTATGCTGGTAATTTTGCTACTGATAATATGTGTACTTGTATTATCTAAGATACTACGCCTGAGAAGACGGCATTAGTAAATAAACATTTCAAATACACATGTGTTCTTCTTAACTCCATGTTCTGGTTTCTAAGAAATATATAACGACCGACTGTTCATGAGTTCCACGTATCCTGAGGTACTATAAGTTCATATTCTGGATTGTCTAAACATTGAGAGTTTGTTATATCCAATGTGACACTGTACCTAGCTTACTAAGGAGTTTTTGATTACTAACGTGAGTTTTGGGACACCCTAATTCGCCGAGGTTCCAATCCTCTGTCCACAGTTCTGTGTGAGAACAGAAACCCTGCGACAGGGGCACCCCCGACCCTTGCTGGAGCTTCATCACACTTGCGATACAACTCCAGCAATGCGCCACCTTTACGGCACAGATACATCACGCATCTGTGCTGTTTTTGCCCCATGATGCGCCGCATTGTAAATGCAGCACACCATAGGTGACGGAACAGCGGCACAGAATGACTAACACATCCCTGGTGATGCGCCAGTCATCATAAATGTATCCCTATGCTTCTTATCTTGTTAGAGATGAACCGCCATATGTATCATCAAAGTTTTTTGCATTTCCTAAATAGCGAACTTTAAGGAATAAATAGCGATTCTTTACCATTCCTAGTTTGCGATTAGCTATTTGCTAATTACAAATTACCCATTCATTTCCTTCATTTCCATAGGGCGGTTGGACTCACTTTTAGCTCGAACGGCTGAATGGATTTCCACGAAACTTGGCAAAATTGTAGGGACTGGTAGCCCGATGTGCCTTTGCTATGTCTCAAGATATATGCTCCAGTGGTTTTTACGAAAATTAACTTTGAAAAATATATATTGGGCTACATTGGCCTATATATATGTTGGAGCCCAAATGTAGCCCAATGTAGCCCAATGAAGCCCAATGTAGCCCAATGTAGCCCAAAGATGGCCGCCAGACACACAAAAAAACAAATGTAGCCCAAATATCAGCCAGATGTAGCCCAACTATAGCCCAGTGACAGAATGACCAATCAGCTTCGCAAACCTCCGTTACGCGAAGCGGAGCGCTGTTACAGATATATATCTTTTTTTGAACGTTAATTTCTCAAAATCCACTGGAGCACATATATTGAGACCTAGCAAAGGCACATCGGGCTACCAGTCCCTAATATTTTGCCAAGTTTCGTGCAAATCCATTCAGCCGTTCGATTATTATTATTATTATTTTTTTTGCCCCGCGGGGCCCTTTTAAAACCTCCACATCAAACCTAGGGGGTCAGCGAGGATCTACTATGCCCCCTTATGGTTATTTCCCCCTTTGTTTTGGCCTCCTCTTGTCTCTCGATCCTACCGAGAGACAAGATGGCGGCCGCTACGGACTTTTTGGAATGTTGACAGACGCCAGAGAACCAATCAGCTTCGCTTCACAAAGCTCCGTTGCGCGAAAAGTACGCGTCCTGGGACGCTGCCCGGTCCGCTGTTACAGATATATATCTTTTTTTAAACGTTAATTTCTCAAAATCCACTGGAGCACATATATTGAGACCTACAAAAGGCACATCGGGCTACCAGTCCCTACAATTTTGCCAAGTTTCGTGCAAATCCATTCAGCCGTTCGGGCTAAAAGTGAGGCCAACCGCCCTATGGAAAACTCAATGTTAAAAACACGTTTTGGGACCCCCCTTTTTTCTCGGCCCCCCCTTGACGAACCCCCCCCAAATTTTCAAGGGCTGCTCAGAAACAAAATGTGCCATTTTCCTGAAAATTTCAGCCAATTCCGTCCACAAACGTCAAAGTTATTAGACATAGAATTTTCAAAAATCCCATAGAGAAAAAATCCTAACTATATATACCTACTGGCGACCGCCAGTAGGTAATATACATATATATATATATATATATATATATATATATATGTGTGTGTGTGTGTGTGTGTGTGTGTGTGTGTGTGTGTGTGTGTGTATATAAAACTATATAGCCAGGGTCGGAGGCCCCCCTACAAGGAGCAACTTTTTGGTATTTAAAGGTGGGGGCATGACTCGCTCGTCTTTCCTGAAATGGATGAAGGATTTTCGTTAATAACTGCAAGGTGAGTAAGGGAAGTCAAGGAGGGTATTCTACCTCTTCCTGATAACATCGGGGACAAAAGCGCCTTTGAGACTGTTAACCTTGTGGCAGAATGGAATCAGTAGCACCGAGGAGCACGTATTTGCTAACAGTGAGCACATTTGAGGCATTCCGTCTAAAGGCAGTATTTTACTTACATAGCGCTGTACCTACGTTAATTTGCTCAGAGTGCATTATGGGCATTGAAGGACTTTGTGTTGCAAGACTCAGAGACATGTTCCTTTAAATCAACCACATGTTTTGAAAATGGACCCTCCCAATGATTAAGGCTGATGCTGAAACGCGTCTGGAAGTGGTTGTATTTTGCCGCCCTGTGTCAATTAAAAAGCGCTCAATCCCTGATGTTTGTCTTGGCGTGTTACTGTGCTAGTGTACATTGAGCAGGCTGCTCTGCCCTGCCTGTCGAGACTGCCCTGCCAGGGTCGGAGGCCCCCCTACAAGGAGCAACTTTTTGGTATATATATATATATATATATATATAAATGAATCTGTGAAACAACTGAGGCAGCCTTTTCATTGCTTTTGTCCCAGCAATCACAAACACGGACCAGGAAGCTCGATGCAAGTTATATTTTTATTGCGTGCTCTTTAAGTCACCATAACGTTTCGGCTCCGAGGAGCCTTGATCACATGACAACATGATCCAGTAAAGACACCGTATTTAAAGTGATTGTGTGAATACAAAAGAGCATCATGTGGTATGTTTTTCGGGCTAGACATAGAAGGCATACTATAGCATCGAAAATTCATTATAACATTTCAAATTGAAGAAATGTAGGCATTGCAGCATCAGTAATCATCATCATTCTTATAAAGATATCTATTGCTCGGACTTCATTTTAATCCTACAATGTTTGTTAGAATCTGTGCAAAATAGCGCCACTGTGCAAAATATAGCATTGTAAACATTACACAATTTATCATAATTTATGTATAAAAATCTATTGCACGGACTTCATTTCAATTCTACACGTTTTTTTTAGATAATGTGAAAAAATAGCGCTGATGTGCAAGTATCGCAATGTAAACATTTCAGCATTCGTGTATGCAGCATCCATTCATATGGTAAATTCTCAAAGAAAAAAACGCCATTACATATTGTAAAGTAAACCCTGATTTGTATATTAATTCATGGTCATCATCGCTATTGATGATATTAATACGTAATGTGTTGGTCAGCATAATTAATAAGCTGACGCCCCCTGACGGTCTCCCATTCATCCTGGGAGCCATACTGTCTATGTGCAAAGTACGCAAATGCAAACAATAAAAATATATCAAAGTGCTTTACATGATGTACTTAATAACCGTACATCGACATGTCAAATCACGCTATCATAGGGTGTATCATTTGGCTTAATCCATATTTCCATATAAACCCTATAAATAGTGTGAAAAGGAGCCAAGATATGTCCACTTTGTATTGAATATCTTACATGGTTTACTTAAAACTAATCAATGTATAAATGCAAGAAAATCTTGAAATATCAGATCTAAATAACAACATGCATACCTTATCCTAATACTTGAAATGGTACACTGTAACTATCTTGCCGTTATAAAAACAGATAATCTCAAGCAACAATGGGATAAATCCCCTGAAATAAATATCTGTCCCTTCTTTACCTACATGATTACATTTTGAAAAAATGTGATAAAAGTGACAAAAGTGCTTAATGTGCATATACATAATTACTAAGACAAATCACTAAATTCTAAACGGGAAGTTGAATTAAAACTCTAGTTGCCTGCATGGTGGTCTGAGCCCAGTCTCACTCATTATTCATTTTACCAGATTAATCTAGATTAAACATGGAGAGTATCCAATGAGCTATACATAATACTGGTTGAGATTGCATGTTACATGATGACATTCATTATTGAAATCATAAAAAGGGGGAGTTTTGCGTGCATGGATGTTGAGAGCTAAGTAATACAGGACTAGTCCATCGTGGTACATCGCCATAGCTGCCACATATGACTAAATGTAACGTATCTTGTGGAGGTGATTGTCTCAATATTGCAAGTGTTTTAATGACAGATTAAATAAAGGCAGGTGGAATCTTAATCGATATATCATATGAACTGAGTATTACCAAGTGAACAGTGCATCAGTAAGACAATAAAATGATCCAAAATAATAAATTATTATCAAATTATTAAAAATCATCTTAAGACCACTTATTAAAATTGTCTGTTCACTATATTGCTGATATCAAGAGTCAATCAGAAACTAAACACTAGATTAAACTTGTATGTAAATCCTCAGTGACGTTTAATCCGCCTGGATGTTTAGAATCAAGCTGAAGGATGTACTTAGTTTCCAATCTGTGCAGCTTAGCTTCCCTGTCAACCCCTCATCTGCTCGCTACCACTGTGTCAATCACAAAAAACTTGAGACCTTTGTTGTCGCTCTGATGGGCTTCCTTGAAATGACGAGCTACATGGTAGGTATTATCCTGGTTTACTATTTCCCTAATGTGTTGTAGGATGCGTTTGTGTACCGCAAGCTTCGTACTACCCACATACCTTAGGTGACAGGGGCATTGAAGAACATAGATGGCGTATTCTGTTTTGCAAGTGAGGACCTTGTCTATCTTGTGACCCTTATTACTAAAACCATCTTTGTATGTCTTAGTGTTCACCCCATGAGTACAGGATTTACAAACTTTGCACCTAAAAAAAATACTGTTGGTTTGTAGCCACGTGGTTTTTTCAATGACCTCTGGGTTAGTGTTGACCAAGTGGTCCTTCATAGAAGGGGCTCGACTGTACGTGATTGTTGCTTTGCACGGGAGAGTAGGGCCAATCACGGGATCGCTTAGAATTGTCGACCAATTGCGGTTTACAATAGTATATAGTTCTCTGTGCTGTCTATTGAATCCTGTGATGATTCTAAACTGATCTAGTTGGACAAGATGCTGATTTGGAATGGTAGGTTTATCAATGGGACAGAATGATTATAATTTTTGAATAGTTCCTGTCTGTCTCTAAGCATAGATTTCATGATGGCCCTATCTATTACTTGATCAGCTTAGCCTCTTTCGAGGAATCTAATCTTGCTGGCTGCTTGTGCCACCATAAGATCTGCATCACTGCTGCACACCCTCCTTAATCGCAGCATCTCTCCATAAGGTATGCTGGCTATCAAATGTGCTGGATGTGCGCTGTCTGCGTGCAAGATGGTGTTGCCGGCAGTTACCTTTCTAAAGAGCCTCATCTCAATTTTGTTATTGTTTACATACACTTTGGTGTCTAGAAAAGTAACAGTGGTTTGGCTCATTGACAGAGTGAAATTCAAATTGAGCTTGTTTTCATTAATTGCTGTCACAAAATACTCAGATTCTTTCCTCCCCCTTTCCATACCACAAACAAGTTGTCTATAAAATGATACCAGGCAATTACATTGGTGTAAAATACCTCCTTTTGGTCGACCCTAAGGGCCAGTTCCACCCAAGCTCCCATGTGCAAACACGCGTAGCTTGGAGATAAACTGGCCCCATTGCAACTCCTTGTAGCTGGCGATAAAGAAGGCTACTGTACATGAAGATATTATTGTCCAAACAATATCTGAGCATTTGTAGCAACATGATGTTGTGATCCTTAAATTGCTCTGATCGTCGTGAAAGATAATATTGTACAGCAGCAATTCCATCCTCAAGTACTCGTATATAATGAAGATACGTCCAGTGCTAACATCCAGTAATCCTCTTCCCAAGTGATATTTTGAATCTTGTACAAAAAATCCCCGGGGTCCTGAATGTAAGAGTCTAAAAATTTCACAGTGTCTGCAGAGTGTTGTCAGTTACGTAGACCTCTAAGTCCAAATAGTTAACCGAAGTCTCGCTTATGTTACTGGTGAATCTTAGGTTTAGCTCATTGTTGTTGTTGCCTCATGGCCTCCTGTTGGTAATGTTCCTTCTTAAACACCACCATGTTTCCTCCCATGTCTGAGGGTTTTATTTCGATGGTCGAATCACTCTTAAGCAATTTTATGGCTTCCCATTTCTTTCTTGAAATGTTAGAGTGTATTTTCTCTTGTTTCTTAGATGTTTTAGCCAAATTCTGTACGTCCATGAAGACAACCTCATTAAAGACATCCACTGCATCATATCGTGATTGTGGCAGTGTTTTTCCTTTCCTTTTGAGATTGCTGGGTTTCCCGTTTTTGTGCAACACCTGCTATTTCTAAGCTTGCAAGTGTATTTGTGATTTCATCTGTTTGTTCCAGAGACTGTAAAGCCATTAATGTTTCAAGATCTTTGCCGATGAGTTCTTCAGGAACAGTATTATATAGTGTTATATACACACACACACACATATATATATATATATGTATGTATATATATATATATATATATATATAAATGTATATATCAAAAGTCATTCTCCCGCTCTGGAGCCACCGACGACTACAGGGCGGCCTCAATGCAATGAGCACGGAGCAGCCCATCAAACCACTGACTCAGAAAAAACAAAATTGAGGCCCATTACTGCATGCAACTTTTTATTCACGGTCCAGCTGCACTTGCTTCCCTTTCCCAACATTTCGGCATCATCGCCTTGATCACGGGTTGAAGACCAACAGGTAAGTGCGCTTGTACGTGCTTTTAAAACAAGGTGAAATCACATGACTGCATTAAAAAACTACTATTCCCACAATGCTTTGTATAGTCCTTTGCCATGTGCCATCCGGAAGGCCTCATAAGTAAAATCTTAATGAATCATTTCTTTCTGGGCATAAGCACTGTTCACTTAGTGGCTTTACTTTCAGAGCTCAGTCAGGTGAACAGATGTAGTATCATACATTTTGTACATTACATGTGACTGGGAACAAGGGTCGTCGCGCAGCATGATCACTGCAGGATGTCATCCTGCTAGAATCTCTTCCTCACGCTCATCCGTTTTCGCTCCAGTGGCTTTCCCAAGTAGGCTCGATGCGTGAGTGGGTCATGCTCCTCCATGAACACCAAAACTCATTCACCTGTTCTGGAGCCACCCACCCTACAGGGCGGCCTCAATGCAATGGGCACGGAGAAGCCCATCAAACCACTCACTCATGAAAAACAAAATTGAGGCCCATTACTGCATGCAACATTTTATTCACAGTCCAGCTGCACTCGCTTCCCTTTCCCAATGTTTCGGCATCATTGCCTTGATCAGGGGTGGAAGACCAACAGGTAAGTCAATCAATCATCAATCAATCAATCAATCATATCATTTGTAAAGCGCACTACTCACCCGTGAGGGTCTCAAGGCGCTGGGGTGGGGAATGCTGCTACTGCTCGAAAAGCCAGGTCTTGAGGAGTTTTCTGAAGGTCAGCAGGTCTTGGGTCTGCCGTAGGTGGATGGGGAGGGTGTTCCAGGTCTTGGCGACGAGGTGGGAGAACAATCTGCCGCCGGGCGAGGTCGGTGGAGCGGAGCTGGTGGGTGGGGGGGTACAAGCGGAGTCATCTGTTGAGGTACGTTGGTCCGGTGTTGTGGAGTGCCTTGTGTGCATGGGTGACTTGAAAGTTATCCTCTTCTTGACCGGGAGCCAGTGCAGGTCTCTCAGGTGGGGTGTGATGTGGCTGCGGCGAGGGATGTCGAGGATCAGGCGTGCAGAGGCGTTCTGGATGCGTCGGAGCCGTCTCAGGAGTTTGGCCAAGGCTCCTGCAGAGGGGGCGATTCCATAGTCCAACCTGCTGCTGACAATGGCCTGGGTGACTGTTCTTCTCGTTTCAGTGGGGATCCACTTGTATATCCTACGGAGCATGCGGAGGGTGTTGAAACAGGAGGAGGAGTCGGCGTTGACCTGTTTAGTCATGGAGAGGGTGGAGTCGAGGGTGGCCCATAGGTTGCGTGCGTGGTCTGTGGGTTTTGGAGCGGTTCTCAGTGCGGTCGGCCACCAGGAGTCATCCCAGGCCGAAGGGTTGGATCCGAGAAAGAGGACCTCCGTCTTGTCCAAGTTCAGCTTCAGTCGGCTGTTCCTCATCCATTCAGCAACGGCCTTCATTCCTTCCTGAAGGTTGGTTTTGGCAGTGTGGGGGTCCTTGGTGAGGGAGAGTATCAGCTAGGTGTCATCGGCATAGGAGAGGATGTTGAGGTCGTGCCGACGGGCGACGTGGGCGAGCGGTACCATGTTGATGTTAAACAGAGTTGGGCTGAGGAATGAGCCCTGGGGTACGCCGCAGATGATCTCGGTGGTTTCGGAGCGGAAGGGGGAAGGCGGACGCTCTGTGTTCTGCCGGAGAGGAAGGAAGTGGTCAAGTACAGGGCCTTCTCTTGGATCCCAGCATTGAGGAGGTGTGTTCGTAGTGTGTGGTGACAGACCGTGTTGAAGGCGGCTGACTGGTCCAGGAGGATGAGGGCCGCCGTTTCTTCGTTGTCCAGCAGGGACTTGATGTCATCGGTGGCGGCGGTAAGGGCAGTCTCGGTGCTGTGGTTGCTACGGAACCCGGACTGGGAAGGGTCCAGGATGTTGTTCTACTCGAGGTAGCGGGTCAGTTGTTTGTTGACATTCTTCTCAATGACCTTTGCCGGGAACGGGAGCAGGGAGATGGGCCGGAAGTTCTTGATGTCCTTGGGGTCCGCCTTGGGTTTCTTGAGTAAGGCGTTGATCTCGGTGTGCTTCCAGCTCTCAGGGAAGGTTGCTGTCTCAAAGGAGGTGTTGATGACTTTCCGGAGATGGGGTGCGATGGATGTGCTGGCTTTGTTGAAGATGTAGTGTGGGCATGGATCTGATGGAGATCCGGAGTGGATGGTGTTCATGATCTTGATGGTGTCATCGTCGTTGATGTTGGTCCAGTAGAGCAGGCGGTTTGTGCGGATGGTGGTCGTGGAGGTCTCAGTGGTTGTCGGGGCGGTCATGGCATTGAAACTTTCGTGGATGTCTGTGATCTTGTGGTGGAAGAAGGTGGCCAGCGAGTCGCACAGGTCTTGCGAGGGTGGGACGTCGTTGGTGTTGGAGCTGCGGTTGGAGAGTTCCTTCACAATGTTGAAGAGCTCTTTGCTGTTGTGCACGTTGTTGTCTAGGCGGTATTTTAGGAGGCCCTTTTGGCGGATCTGATGAGGTGATGGTGTCTGCGGGTGGCATTCTTGTGGGCGGCGTGGCTGTCCGGTGTTCGCTCACGGAGCCAGATCTTCTCCAGCTTTCGGCACGTCTGCTTGGAGGCCCGGAGGTCTTCAGTGAGCCAGCTGGCTTTCTTGTTGGTATGATTGTTGGAGGGTTTCTTGATCGGGGCGAGAGTGTTGGCGCAGTCGTTGATCCACTGTCTGAGGTTGCGGGTGGCGGTGTCGGGGTCGGTATGGTCGGTGGGTGGGCTTTGGGCGAGGGTGGTGGTTAGCTGGTCTTCGGTGACTTTTCTCCAGCAGTGGTGAGGCATCTGTTGGGTGCGGTGGTGCGTGTTGGGTTTCTTGAAGGTGAAGTGGATGCAGCGGTGGTCGGTCCAGTGGAGTTCGGTGGTATGGTTGAAGGAGACGTGGGGGCTTGCGGAGAAGATGGGGGCAAGCGTGTGACCGGCGGAGTGGGTGGGTGTTGTGATGTGTTGTCTGAGTCCGAGGTTAGCTAGGTTGTTGATCAGGGTGGTGGAGTTGGTGTCGTCATTGTTCTCGAGGTGGAAGTTCAGGTCCCCGAGGAGGATGTAGTCCAAGGAGGCGAGGGCGTGTGTGCTGACGAAGTCGGCGATGGAGTCGCTGAACTGTGGTCGGGGTCCGGGCGGTCTGTAGATGAGGGTTCCTTTGAGGGTGGTGTTGGGGTCGGTGTGAATCTGGAAGTGCAGGTGTTCGGCGGTGCTGAGCGTGCCGTCGGTGTTGGTCGTGACTCTGAGAGTGTTCCTGTGGACGATGGCGATTCCTCCTCCCGCTCTGTTGGTGCATGGCTATGTCGGGTGCCGAGGCGGGGTTCAGCCAGGTCTCCGTCAGGAAGGAGACGTCTGTGGAGGTTGAGTCGAGTAGATCCCAGAGTTCAACGGCATGTTTTTGGGCAGAGCGGGTGTTGAGAAGGATGCATCTGAGGTGGTTGAGTTCTTTCCTGGTTGGCAGCATGGTGGGGCGGATGCTTGTAAAGCTGCAGTTCTGGCAGGTGAAAGCTCCATGGGTGCGCTTCGGGGCGGCTAGGAAGCAGGTGTGTGATCGTCCGGTGTTGAGTGCGTGCAGGGTTCTGGCATCGTAGCGGTGTCGGGCATCGTGGCGTTCGTGGTGTCCAGGGGTCCTGGTGCTTGGCACGGTCCAGGCACGGACGGGCACAGACGGGTTTGCCTTAGGTGCGCCAGCGGCGCGCCCGCGGCGCGGCCACATAGCGGCTTCCATATGAGGGATGTGGGAGGGAGGAGCAGCTGGGAGGCGGGAGCGGGGTGGCGAATAGGATTGCAGGTGGGCGGGGCAGGGGAATAAAAACAAGTCTGGGCAAGAAAGCAAGTACAGGCTCAGGGGAATAAAAACAAGTCTGGGAAAGAAGGTATGTGCGCTCGTACGTGCTTTTAAAACAAGGTGAAATCACATGACTGCATTAAAAAACTACTATTCCAACAATGCTTTGTTTAGTCTTTTGCCATGTCCGATCTGGAAGTCCTCAGAAGTAAAATCTTAATGGATCATTTCTTTCTGGGCACAAGCACTGTTCACTTAGTGGATTTACTTTATGAGCTCAGTCAGGTGGACAGATGTAGTATTGTAAAGTTTCTACATTACGTGTGACTGGGAACAAGCGTCGTCGTGCAGCACAATCACCACAGGATGTCATCCTGCTAGAATAAGTATAACTCCTTTGTATTCTAATAATTCCTCAGATACCTACATGATTTCAATCAAAGACTCCATGGGCAGATGTAAAAACCTGAATGGAGCGGTCTCTTGGAATTTTTATGTGTTTAGACCAATTTCTACTGGTTGAGGGCCCTAAAGTTACTCCTGTATTATACTAATAGTACCATGGTGCTAAAATAACTTATATACAGCACTCTAATTCGTACAAACAATAGATTGAAAGGAATCTTGCATTACATTTCATACTAAAAATGAAGAAGATCATATTCAGAAGAGTTCAATATCAAAATGGTCCATATACAGTCTCAACCAGAAAAAAACAATGTAACAAAAGAAAAACTCTATCTCACCAAAGTAATGATCTCAAAGATGCACGTGAAGTTCAGTGTAATTATTGTGCCCCCCAAGGATTTTCAGTTCCAAGTAATAGTATCAACTTTGATCTGTATCTCCTCAATTCAAGTTGTTGATCTCCGCCCGACGGTTTATTCTCACACCTTTTATTGCATAGTACCTCAAAGCATCTAATGAGCCACCATGTTTCTCCATAAGGTGCTTGGCGATAAGATAATCCCTGGCATATATTTTTATGGCTCGTATGTGCTGCAGAATTCTAATTCTCAGTCTTTTTTGGTGCTCCCCACCTATAATTTTCAGTAGCCGTATTCGAGAACATAGACCACAATCTCCATGACACATGTGATTCTTTCTTGTATTGTGATCCATGGATCTTCCAGAGTTTCACAATACTTTTTATTAATACCAAATGTGCAAGCTTTACTAAAGCTGCATTTCAGAAATCCTCTATTGTTACTTCCTGATCAATTCCTGGATTTGTTTAGTGAAGTTGAAGAGACTGCTTGTTAGAATGTCACCCAGGGTTTGCTGTTCTCTGAGAAGTAATGCTTGTGTTGGAGCCCACACAGCTCTTCAAGTAACTATAGATGCAAGTTTTTACATAAGATCCGTTGTACCTCTGGTTGAGCCACATTACATTCCATAAATAACAAGCATTTAGCATCTTCTTGTTCACCTCTTTTCTTCCTTTCCCCTTTCAACTGGTTCTCCTTATATAATAGAGAATCTGTGCCCTTGAGTTTGACTCTGTTCAAGGCCTCATCAAGAATTCCAACAGGATAGCCATGGCGAGTACATTTCTGTATCATCATTTGTGAATCATTCTCAAAGTCTGTATCCGTTCCCGACCCCTAGTGAATTGGCATAAAGCTTTACATACCAAAGTAATCCGCTAAACTTCTGCCAAATTTTGTGCAGTATTCAGTTATTAGCAAATGAACACTTTTTGACTCTCACTCCCTATTTTAAATGGGGCCCACCTTGATGTGTAAACACACATTTAAAAATGCTAAAATTGAGAAAAACATTCCAACTGTCTGCCGTATTTCATGCAATGTATTCAAATGATGCTTAAGTTGTAAGCAAATGAGCAAATGCCTTTTCAACTTTCAAGATATACAAACATTTTAACACATACAAATGCATTTAGCACATTTTTACAAAAAATATATTAGTATCAGTTTAACGTAAATAAGATGTTTTTAATGCTGTGGAATTTGAACCCATCATGCTCAACTCACATTTCACGTGTGCAACGCATACATACTTACATTCCAGTTGTGCACTCTGAAAGTTATTCGTTTCTTACGTTCCATCAGTCCTATCAAAACATGTTTGTTACCATCCCTGTGTGAACTATGCCTTCTCTTCTTACATTGCTTGCATGCATGCATGTAATACACTAGCAAGCTCTTTCGGCACATACCATCTCAAGGACTTACCACATGCCTACCTTTCCTATTAACACTGCTGGATTCTTATGTAACGGATACTCACACCGGAAGTCACTGTGCAGAGATGAGACCTCTGCATATTTGCACATTACAGTTTTCGCCTATTTTCTTCACTTCTAGCACCGAAAACAGCGAAATGTTTATTTTGCCAGGAACTCTGAAAATCATGCAGTGGAGCTCGAAGGCACAATTGAATAGAATTGTCTTTAAAAAATGCAAAACATGAACATAGCATCTTTTTGACAGCTCAGCCACTGTGTGCACTGGGGATGTATTCTGGTCAGTAATAGAGACATTGTCTGTCGAAGTGGGTGAGCAGCTGTACAAACACACAGGCAGCGTGAGGAGTTATTTTTCATATGCGTCTCTCAGTCCCCAGACAACTCACTTCAAAAGACTGTCACCCTGAGAAAATGAGAACTCCGAGCTGATGCCTGTTAACCGCAGTTCTTGGCAGTCTTCCAGTGCCCACTGGCAGCCTCGCGGCTCTTTGCCAAGGGCGTCTGCAATGAAATGACCAGTTACAAAAACAATAGTTACACTGACTAAGACGGGCATAACTCCAATTTTATACGATCTTAGTACACGGTTGGTGTAAAATTATCTGCCAACCGTGCAAGTTTCCTCAACACCCGTGCAAAATTGCTTGACACTGATGAAACGTAAGCGACCTTTCCCCCAACCCCCCTAAAGCTTCATTTATAGGTCATACCTTTTTAGATTAACTTCTAAATTCATGTCATTTATACGTGCAAAGGATTTGTTTTTACTACACATCCATTTCTTTAACCAAGTTCTTTTGTTGACATAGTCAGGAAGCGGGGCCGCCATTTTGTATGATGCTGTGCGGGAGGCCCGCGGTCCCTGCAGGGGACCCCATAGGAGGGCAAAACCCGTAGTAGTGCGCAGGGAACCGCAGGCCCGCCTTGGGGAGGGTGGGTGGGCGGGGCCGGGATCCAGGCCACCCCCCCTTCTGGCTGGGACTGATATGGGGCGCACTTCCTCCTCGGCGCCCTCTTTGCTGCTGCCCCTTGTCCCCGTCGGTCGCTCCTGGCTGTCCTCGCCAGCCTAGTCACAGGCCCCGAGCCCCCTCCTTCTCCCTCACTTCCCCCCACGACGCCGGACGCGAGGCCCGCAATTTTACTCGCCCCAGATGCAGGCCTCTAGCCCCTACTTCCCCTTCACTTCCCCCCACGACGCGGACGCAAGGCCGCAGGCCTCTACCCCCTACTTCCCCTTCACTTCCCCCCACGACGCGGACGCAAGGCCTCGAGGTAAGCGGGACACTCTTCACCTCCCCCCGGGCCCTGTTCTTGGGCAAATCCCGAGTTACACAGGGCTCTGTGGTCGGAGACCACGGGGAGGTGGAGGTGGCCGTGGGAGGTCATTTGCATTGGGGTCGGGAAGGGGGCTGCTTTAGGAAGCTCTAAATATCAATGGAGAGGGTGTGCTAGGTGGGGCCCCTAGCCGGCGGGGCTACATAGCTCTGCTCGAGTGAGGATGGAGCCGAGCCCCGAGGGGCCGGTCGGGTGTCTGTGGGGAAAGTTTTCAACGAGCGGCAAAGTACTAGATTATTAGATTGGTTAGGCAGCCCTATGTAGAGCGCAGGCTTCGCATACATGAAGCCTCGTGTGCTTCCCCGGTAATGCCAGATTCATTTCTGGTTCAAGTAAGTGATTGATCCCCGGTCCCCAATTGTTACGGTTAGCCGAGCTGTGTGTGCATCGGTCTGCCGCCAATGGGGCTTTCTGGCGCGCCGACTTTCAAGGCGGGGAGCTGGGTCCGAGTCGGACGGGAGGTTGAAGCAATTGTCGGTCTGGGCATATCACTTCATCAATTATCTGCTCCCACTCAGGGGGAGGAAGGGCATCTCACTGTCTTCCCTTTGGGAATTCTGCTCCTCGCTGGTGGTGCCTCTGTCTCTGCTCCCACTCAGGGGGAGGAAGGGCGTCTCGCTGTCGTCCCTTCGGGAATTCTGCTCCTCGCTGGTGTTGCCTTTGTCTCTCTCCCACTCAGGGGGAGGGGCGGGGCATCTCGGCGCCTCGCAAATGGCACCCTCTGTGTGCCGGGGGAAAGGCAGCAAAACCAAAGCCAAACGTTGGTGAGGTCCGTGTCCTGACTCTCACTGCTCCTGGGGGCGTGGGGCTCAGATGGGCAGCTGTGTGCGTCTCTGTGGATTCGCGGTGGTCAGAAAATCAGCGTGGGTCTGGAGATGGGACCGCGCTGGTCTCGCTGTGGTCATCTGGTCAGGGGCATCATCTAGTCAAGGGGCATCAGGCTCCAGGCAGCACAGCCTCGCTCCGGACAAGCCAGATACGAGTCCCAGCCCCTTAGATGACCCCCCCCCCTAGTTCTCCCTGGACTGCTTCTACCTCCACTCCACAAATTTGGTTCACCGCTTCGAACTGCGGCAGGTCCAATCCACTTTCATCCTCCTGAGGTCGATAAACTGACCACAATCCACTTTCATCCTCCTGAGGTCGATAAACTGACCACAATCCCGTGGCTAACTATACACATTCAGCTGTTTAACATCAAGACGCCGCAAGCAGTGGGCGTGCGAATTTGCTTTGCACAGGCCTGCTACTGGAGGTCGTGTCTGTCAGAGGTAGACGAGCAGGACAGGGGTGGGGGAGGGCAAGGTTGGGGACCGCAGGCAGCGGCTGCTTAGCATCCTGACAGCAATGTGCCCGCATTCCTAGGCATCCATGCCGTAGCCCTTCCTCGTGGGCTCGGCGAACTCCCCCTACCACGCCTTTCGGCGGGCTAAGGACCCATGTGTCCTTGAAGACGTGGAAGAGCGCTGAGCTGGCTGGGCCACCAACTCGCATTTAAAGATAAGGCCCCCTTTGGTGCCACCCTCCCGGTGTCCTGGCAGCGACTGTATGGGGGGACTGAGCCTCCTCCCCCATTTTAGCCTCGGATTAGTTCAGGTCGTTGCACCCTTCGTGGAGCAGACGGTCACGAGGGGGCGAGAAGTTTCGGGAGCTGTTATTAGCCTTGCGACGATCAATTTAGGTTGCGCAACAAGAGGACACGCGAATAAGAGCGGGAGTTGCATGATAAGAATTTATGTTGCAACATAGACAGGGAATCAACTTTTAACTTGCAGAGGCGTCAATTGCAGGGCCCGTTTGAACTCGCACGAGAAAGGGGATTGAGAAAGGAGATTAAGTTCTATTGGCTTAATTATCAGCCTCTGTGACGCCGTCTTTTCAGCGTCGGTTACTAACCGAAAGGTTGGGTGTTCGAGCACAGCCAACTCCAGTTGGTAAACTCAGGCTCAAATGTCGGTGCACTGCTAAGTAATAGTAAAAGAGCAGAGGCATGAAACAACAAAGGAAAATGTAGAACAAGCCATGTGACATATTATGGTGAGTTCAGGTGATCTCATAGGTGTTAGAGCTATCTGTGTAATAAGTGTGTTGGTGTTACATGAAGGCAAAGTATAAGTGAGCAAAACTGGGGGGGTTTCTCATTTACACATAGGGGACCTTGTTTTGGTCCTCAAGATTGGCGAAATTGCTTTTAAAGAAGTTAGTAGCATGCATACATTATGTATTATGTCAATAATAATACCATGAATAAGCCAAATACACAAGTTGCTGCTCACTGCTAGTAAGATTTGGATGCCAACATAGGCTTCGAACAGGCATCTTTAAAGAATGATATCCTTTGGGATCAAGCCCTGAGACCACGGATATCACGAGCGGTGCAGGTAGAACAAAAGAGTAGGCAGGTGGTAGCAGCTTCACCTCCTGAATGTACCAAACTGACTTCAGCAGTAGGGGTAGCTACTTCAACCCCTGGTTAACCTTAAAAAGACTCAATGGTCTATGCAGATTATGCTCCTAACATCTCCTGCTATCAGGAAGGACACATTACTTCATCTGGCCTTACATATTTCATGGGCAACTACTGCCACTGCAAGCCATGCACACGCAAAAAAATACAGTGCTTATTGCGACATGATACGTAAATATTCACAGAACTCAAGAGGGCATATATTATGCAAAGAAAGTGCAGTCGTAATTGTAGTGTTCTCCTTTACGCCGAACAGTTACCCATTCAACACACGTTCGTCCTGGGAAGCACCCCTCGACTTCTTATGGGCTGCAAAGATGTACAATATTACATAATGTATCAGGGGATCGGCTGGTGCGGCCATTCATGTTTGCCGAGGGGGACGTTATGGAACGAGCTCCTCAAAACAGATACTTTTAATTAGGCCCGTCAGAGGAGTAATACACTCTGGATTTTGCTAGCTATAAAGATTGTATCTAACTATACCTGCACATCCCGCCCATAGGCAAGATGGAATGTCATTACAGATTGGAATGAACGCACAATTATCTCAGTAGCTTCCACGTGTCCTCAGAGGACCCACAGCACAAACCTGAGCGGTGTTTTGATTCTCGCTGTGCACGTGGTCCGCTGCTTGAATTGCATGCACCCAGCCGGAAAACTCCCGGGTTGGATGCACGTGCTTCAATTAATGCAATCACCTTGAACCAGGGTACAGCATCGCCCTGCGCACATTACATATCCGTTTAGGCGTTAGGTCTCCATCAGGAGGTCTACAGTGACAAATAAAAATGCGGTAACGAATGACCACACTTTTATTCCAATTTTCAAATATCATAAAGTTGAACGGGCTGGGGAATAGTACCGATTAATGTGCGGGGTGCCTTTGGTGTTTTAATGCACATCTTGTTAGTTAAAGTAATATTGGCACGTCACAACTGACGGTGGCACACTTCCAAATATATGAGAAATGTTTCTAAATTTTCTCCCGAACAGCAGTGATGCGGCTGCTCCATGATGATCTCCAGCCGCGACGTCATAGTTTACTGCACGAGATAGCGTGTGGACTTGAGATAGGTATGGGGCGGGCACGAGGTTCGCCCTCTACTCTCGCTCAAGGGCTTGCACAAGGAAGTCCTTTCACTGCTGTGAACCGCAAAACTACCCTTATAGCCGCGTCTCCCTCGCGTCTTCCTC
Source organism: Lissotriton helveticus (assembly GCF_964261635.1). NCBI lineage: Eukaryota > Metazoa > Chordata > Amphibia > Caudata > Salamandridae > Lissotriton > Lissotriton helveticus. The sequence continues at coordinate 1,750,332,639 of NC_136057.1, read as the reverse complement.
TGCCGGCTGTCTTAGCCCGAGCAGGAAGCACCTGGTACCTCATCGCCACTCGCAATACTACAATCCCTGTTGTGCTTGGGCTGCGCCCGAGGTTCGAGGCTCGGACACGCAGTAGGGGCCTGGATGTGTTCTCCACCCGGGCTACAGTGCAGTTCGGTGGCGAACATGTGAGGTGCTCATGAAAGCTCATGAATGCTGGCCAGTCCGAGCGGGCGGTCAAACATTCCTGAGCCCGTGGAGTGCGCGAATAACTTTTCCTCATCTCATCTGTGAGATGCCCCGCCCCGCCTGCCTGCCAAGCGGCAGTAGCAGGTGATTTCATCGGGTTATTGTCATTTACTGCCAGCCATGGGGGGGGCGCTCCCATGCCTTTGCGGAGACGCCGCCACAAGCCGGAAATGTGTACTTTGCTGCACCTCGAGGAGTTTGACTCCACCACCGACATTGAGGGGTATATCATTGTGACTCAAACTGGGTTGAAGATTCCCCCACAATCTACATTTCTTCCCTGGTCCTCGTATTATACTTCGGGCTGCCGTGTCATCACCACGTGCGCATTGCCTTATGTTCTTTTCTAATGAATTAAGTAATGGAACACTTCAGAACTTCCCTTCCTGTCGCACGTTACTTTGCCTCGGATGCAGTCAGTAAGTTAGATCACATAATCAACATCTTCTGCTCCCATGTAGGCAGTATCGCCGTACAGTTAAAATCCCTGCAGCACCTGCCTGTACCTTCATCATAGCGATGCTGATGAACTGAGTTCATTGGGCCGTTTGACAGTAGTATCTGTTAGTTGTAGTGCTGTGCAGTGGTAAATTTTACCAGGGCGTGTTTATAAGCAATCTATTTTAGAATAGTGATCATTCCTTTTATGCTGTGTATACTTCTACACTTGCTTTAGCTAAGTTATATATATGGTGTTTCCGCTTTTCGGTCATATGTTGTGATGCATTATAATGGGCATCAGTAGCTGGCATGGTATATAAATTATTCCGTCCATGCAATGGTCCACGTATAATGACTATATTTGTGAGCGTTGATGTAGACATGCTCGACTCTTTCTCTGCCAACAGGCATCAACAGTGAACTTGGGTGAACCAAGGCACTCCCAACGTTATGTCTGGGAATGTAAAGATCTCCGGGTTTACCGGGCCAAATTGCAGGGAACTTGGTAGTGTTCCGTTACTAAGAGCAACGCAGTATTAACAGCCTGACAGAGTCGCGGTAGTCATGACAGATTTTGCAGGCACACCTCACGGTGCCCTGACCGGCAAACAATATCGACAAGAAGACATCTATATGATCTGGGGGTAAACTTCCGTTAAAGCGAAAGCAACGCAAAAGACACAACGGATTCAGTTTACTTTAGTAATGTCGCACAGAAAGGTCCTATCACTTGGCGCACTGACGGTATAACAGATTTATTATAAGATTTTTCCAGAATACTAGAGGCAGGACATGGTCCGGGTCACACATTAACTAATAGATCGTTGCGAAATAAGACAGAAGCAGAACAGTAAACACCACATCAGAGCGAATGAACTAGAAAGGTAACGCGTGCACCGGTTTGGCTAGGATATGCAGAGCAGGGACATTAGGTAGGATGCACAGAGCAGGGACCTTAGGTCGAAACACTGTCTCCACCAATAACATTTACATGGATACAATAGAAAGCACATTCCCCGGTTCACATAGAGCCACCCCAGCATTCCTAGACAGCTCCCATGCGATAATTGAGTCGAATTACCTCTAAGCTCAAAGCCAATTATGGGTTTCATAGCCTTGCTGCCCTAGATCACACCTTGAGGACAGGGTGATATTACATAATAGTTTACCTGCGTGCCATTTGGGGGAACAACCACCAACTTACATTAGCCCTGACGGGATGCTCAGGTACACAGTAAACTAGTTAAGCTATAGGGTTGGTAGCCCAACCCTGCCGGAGCTCCTGGGTGAGTGATCTATTGGCCCCGTGTAGGCAGAGCAGCACCCCCAAGGGACTCATCATCAGGAGAGCTTCGGGACAGGTGTCCTTAGGGTGTCCTCAAAAAAGAGTCCAACTCCAGGGCCATCTCGTTTAGGAACACCCGCGCAACAGCAGAGTCAGTTGAGATCTTCCTACATTCCTCCAAGACAGACCAATCAGGCAAGGGCAGGACCATCACTTTGCAGCGTTTGGGGAATGACAGTTATTGCCCGGTGGCTCTGCTGGCCGCGTTCCTGCCTCGCCGCCCTCAGTCAGATGGCCTGCTACTTATCCACTCTGATTGTTCCCCAGTCACTAAGTATCAAGTGGACCACGTGCTGCAGGGGTGCTTGTTCTTGGCAGGATACATAATAGAAGGGGCCAAGTTTAGCACGCATTCCTTTAGGATAGGCGCAGCCACCACGGCCTTCAGGGCAGGCCTCCCTGATGAGACAATTAAAAAAAGTGGGTCGTTGGGACTCCAACTGCTACAGGAGGTATGTCAGACCACTGAGTGTGATACTCCCGGTGAGCAGACAGGTGGTCAATGATGTGTAAATAATGTAAATAATAATAATCATGCCTTAAGGAACATGGTGGTTCACAATTTGGTAGCCACGTGGTGTGTGTTTGTCATTGCAGTGCCTTTGAAGTAGGTCAATAAAATACAAGTTACAACACACTGTGTTTTATTGCAGGGAAAGAGGTGTGGGTGTTGGGGCACTCCTATGTCACGAGACTGGCGAGATGGCTGAATGCCACCACATGGAAGCACGGGCTTACCAACACCAAGATATCATGGTTCGGTTTCCCGGGGATGCACTGGGTTGCACTGTTAGGGACGCTGCGTAGATTAGTGAGGGAACACAAGCAGAGGCCGAGCATTCTAGTGGTGCACCTGGGAGGGAACGACCTGGTCGCATTAGGCAAAAGGCGTCTGTTAGATACAATGAGGAAAGACTTGAGCACCCTGAGCGGCGAGCAAGGACAGTGCAACATCTACTGGTCAGAGATTTCCCCCAGACCAATCTGGCATGGGGCAATATCACGGGAAGCACTGGAAATAACCCGCAGGCGCGTAAACGCGGCAATGCGCAAATTTAGCGAACAAAGAGGCATAGGTTTTATCAGGCATGGCCTGCTGCATGCCAAGCCTATTGGTTGCTGGGAATCCGAGGGGGTGCATTTGTCCAAAGTTGGGATGGCGATTTTCCTCTTAGACTTGGGGGAAGCGCTAGAAAGAGCCGGATGTAGATAAGGAAGGGAGCTAAAGGCTAGGTAGTGGGGGCTCTGGGCGCAGCGGGTGCCACGCCCAGGGCTGTGGAAAAAGAGAAGGCGACCCCCATACAGGACAGGCGCAGGAACAGGACCTGAAGCCACAGTGCGAGAGGCACAATACTGAGTCATACATAGCCAAGGGGCCCTTCTTGGGGACTTGGTTCAACGGCACCCCGTTAGTCCTTAAGGCGGTTGTAAACCTGAGCAACCGGGGGTTTGCTAATAACGCCCCTCCTAGCTGGGCAAGGTGTGAGTTGACTCTCCCTTGTTCAGAGGTGGGCGGGGCAGGTGGACGATAGGTCCATCGGGGGAGGCTTGCCTCCCAGGTCGACACGTGGCCAGGGCCACTAGTGTCTGCTTCTTTGGCTCTACTTCAGGCGCCCTGCAACAAGGGGTTGCGGGGTGGAGGGGTCGCCTGTCAGTTAACCCGCTCTGTTATTTGTACCACAAATAAACCTGCAACTTTTTATTCCCAAACATACTTGTCTGTGTGTCATTTGGGTGGAGGGTTGTGGGGCAAGGGTACCGATGCAACTACTATGCGGGAGGCCCGTGGTCCCTGCAGGGGACCCCATAGGAGGGCAAACCCCGTAGTAGTGCGCAGGGAACCGCAGGCCCGCCTTGGGGAGGGTGGGTGGGCGGGGCCGGGATCCAGGCCACCCCCCCTTCTGGCTGGGACTGATATGGGGCGCACTTCCTCCTCGGCGCCCTCTTTGCTGCTGCCCCTTGTCCCCGTCGGTCGCTCCTGGCTGTCCTCGCCAGCCTAGTCACAGGCCCCGAGCCCCCTCCTTCTCCCTCACTTCCCCCCACGACGCCGGACGCGAGGCCCGCAATTTTACTCCCCTCCCTACCGCTCACCCGATGGAAGGGGGGAAGTGGGGAGGGGGGAATCGTAATGATGTTTTTGTCTTCCAGGTTGCAGGAGGAGTTACAAGGCGACCCCCATACAGGACAGGCGCAGGAACAGGACCTGAAGCCACAGTGCGAGAGGCACAATACTGAGTCATACATAGCCAAGGGGCCCTTCTTGGGGACTTGGTTCAACGGCACCCCGTTAGTCCTTAGGGCGGTTGTAAACCTGAGCAACCGGGGGTTTGCTAATAACGCCCACTCCTAGCTGGGCAAGGTGTGAGTTGACTCTCCCTTGTTCAGAGGTGGGCGGGGCAGGTGGACGATAGGTCCATCGGGGGAGGCTTGCCTCCCAGGTCGACACGTGGCCAGGGCCACTAGTGTCTGCTTCTTTGGCTCTACTTCAGGCGCCCTGCAACAAGGGGTTGCGGGGTGGAGGGGTCGCCTGTCAGTTAACCCGCTCTGTTATTTGTACCACAAATAAACCTGCAACTTTTTATTCCCAAACATACTTGTCTGTGTATCATTTGGGTGGAGGGTTGTGGGGCAAGGGTACCGATGCAACTACTATCAGTAGGGCCTCAGAGACTGTACTTTGACTCTTTTCATCCTACACAGACTGCTTTTAACTACTTCCTCTATTTTTGGGCTTCTAAAGCTGAGGGTATCCCCATATGGCTTCTGTCACCCTTCTTTGCGTAGTATCCTGTGTCCGCCACACTTTCTGTACCTCCTTTTCAGAGCACAGTATGTTCCAATACTTGATCCCTGGTGCAGTAGTCATTCTTGAAGGCAGTAAAGTGCAGTGAGGGAAGTAAGAAGAATCTGGCGCGCTCTACTGCTACTTTTCACAGCTCACCTAGGTTACCAAGTTAGTAGCACCTAGGTGCTAGCGGATGCTTTAGGGTAGAGAGAGAAAAGAGAAAGACGAAATGCAAAAGGAGAGAGATGAAAGAGGAGGAAGGCTGATTTCGCCATTTTTGCCAAGGCTGCTTTTGGCTCCCAGTCCAGCCCTGACATTTACCTGCCGGTCCTCTGTTCTCTTTCAAATTAAAATCCTCCTTCATTTTCCACCGTCCTCGGCCCTCCCCTCATCAGTTCTTTCCTCCTTCCTTGAACAAATCTTTTGTGTACTAGTATCACTTCCTTCTTCCTTCGTCTCTGACCTACAGGGCTCTCAAACTCTTGACGGCTTCTTGGACATGCAGCCTGATTCTGCAGGTAGTAATGGAAACTCTTTGGATTTCTGGAGGAATATATAAGTATCCCTTGGTGGAAATTCCCCCATGCATAGTAAAGCAGGATACCTATTACACTGTAGATCGTTCTCAAGTTGTAGCACTACCATCACCAATCAGAGGAGTTTTCTTTACTCCCCAACTTAAAATTTCTACAGGCCCATGTCTCTGCGTGTCTCTTTATTGATGAGGCTTGGATGTCATCATAGTTCCTTAAAGTCATCATAAAAAAAATTATAATCTTTCTTTCCAATAAATTCAATTAGTCCTACTTCTGTTTTGTTTCCACTAATCCAACTTTCTGTTTCCTCTTCTTCTCGTAATCTGCTGGAGTTTGATACCCTACCCAAATTTTCACATGAAATTTTCTCCCTCACTAAAAACATCTCACTTTCATTTGTATGTTATATATGTAGAATTGCATATATTCTCACCCTGTACTGTCTCAAATGTGTTATTCACATTCTTTCGGCAGCTGTTCTTCCACTTACATTGGTCTTCCCAAATATATTACCACCACACCACTCTATTCAGTCTTCGTGTATTTGGTTTTATCTTCTCTTCCTCATCATTCACACCTTTCTCCTTATCTCTTCTAGCTCCTCTGTGTCTATCTTTATATTCCTCCTCATCCCCTTCAATTCTTTGCTCTTCATCCAGTTTCATTCATTTGCTTCACTAGTATTTAGGCAGTGGAAAGACCTTCCTTTCTATTTTTTAACTTCATTAAAGTTGCATGTATTTTTAAAAAACTGTTAAAGAACATCTTCCAGACTCACCAGCCTGACTATTATTCAGTGGTTGCATCAGCTTTTTTTATCTTGTCCCCTTTTTGTGCCTAACAAAAAAAATACAAAATAACAGTTACCTTTGGAGCAAGTTACTGTTATGGGTTGCACTGGTTCCACAAATAATTGAAGTCTGTTTTAATTTGCCTGCAGTGTCTAAAGTGAATTAATTTAACTTTTTATTTCTATTATTTGGAGCTTGATTTTCAGGCAGGATGGCTCAGTATCATCGAACAATGTTTGCCTGCTTCTGAGCTGTACTGTCTGAAATACGGCATTAATTTGGTGTAATATTGGGTTAAATTCATTGGCAGTTACACTGCAGGTGCATAACAATTAGTTCTGTGTTCCTCCATGAGTTTATGCAACTCATCGTGATATGGCTCCAGGAAGAGCCGCCCAGTGCAACAATCGTTTTTGACCCCCCACCCAATGATCTCCTACTTCACGTATTCCCTCACTACCACTCTCCAACAGGCCCCCTCATCTCTCCCTAGCTTCTCTTGCATGCCTTTAATTTGTTTTATAGTGCTACTCATACCAGTGTAGGGTGTTAGAGCACTTCACATCACACACATATTATACAGAGACAATTATGCGTGAGTAAATCAGTCTAAAAGGAATGTTAGATATGACAATGAGGACTACAAGGTTTAGGAATGACATGTTATTAATACTTGTAGGCACTATATTTTAAGAATGTTTGGCCTGGAGAAGCACAACCTCAAATTTTACTTCCGTGGTTGGCTTTACTAATAAAAATGTATTTCTACCCAAACAAACCCTTTTTAGTAACATTATAATGTATATTATGCAGTTTTCAAGCAGCTCTTTGATGGCAGTTCATAGGTCAGTGTGCTATAATAGGATTGAAATTCTTGAACTGCAAGTAACAAAAGGATCTCTGTGACAAAAGCAGAAAACTGCTGATCTATACACATAAAATGCAGTCCTGTTATTTGCATGGTACACCATCTTTGCAGCACGGACATTGAGTCAAAATTTCCACTAGACAAAACTCTAATCTCTCTCCAGCAGGAGCATTAATCACCAGAGTTATCTTGATATTTTTATTGTTGTCTGAAAAATACTAGACACCCGCACGCACACACACAGACAAAACTCGGCAGGAGTTGCTTTTAACGACATGTTATTTTTAAACACAGCGCACCCCACCAGCTCAGCACCAGGTGCGGTTGCACTGGTCCCTCCGCCCTAAAGCCTTCTCTGGCTCCAGGTCATGTGGGATGCGGGGGTTGGAGTGCTTGTTGACACCCCCATGGTTGTAGTGGTTATGTACCATGAAAATGAGGCAGTAGGGACATCTGTGTGCCCGAGCATTAGAATTCCAACTTTGCCTTGCCACAGGCAGAAACAAACCTGTATCTTACATGCAATAACAAACCAGGTAGACTAAAAATGACCGCTTGTGAGCAATCAATGACCCGTCCTGAACATTCAGCCAAACTCGAACAAGTGATGGGTCCTCCTGACAATAACTCTAGATTGTGCACAGGCTTGTCAGAAGTTAGTGCAAGGCCTGGGCCAAAACCTAACGTATGGCCATCTAAATGCTTGTTTCGTTTCAAAAGGTATGATAAGCAGCACCAGTTTCTAAGTATTAAAAAAATGGACTTCAGGGTAAGAGAAAGCCTGGAGTCCAGAGCATCTAGTGGCCTGGCAACACAAGCGGCTTCATTATTAATGAAGATGCAGTCTTGCTTGCAGTTATAAATCTCTAAATAAATATTGCTTAAGAAACGCAGAGTCTGGAAAGCATGGTGTCTGGGGCGCGAAATGCCCACTCAACCCCTCCTATATGATTTTTTTTTGTTTGAATATATTTTATTGTTTTCACAAAAACATGAACCGTACATCATTCATTGACTTAAGCCATAACAGTGTGTGGTATCTCCACGAGTCTATTCACAAAGTACATTGTTACATCTTATTCAGGATATCATCAGTGCCATACCTTATGTAAACTGGGAGCAATGGCATATGGGTGGTCACAATAGTCTTGCAGTGTGTGAAGTACCGTGGTATCCGCTCCCAATGACTGCCGCCAGGTAGCAACCACTGGGGGGGCCCATCCCGTGACGTGTGACTCAACCCTGGTGTGGCGGCTTTGCGTGTCAGCGCAGCGGTAGCTGCGGGGCCAATTGGCGGGACTGATGTAATGTCCCCGCGCCTCGGGGTGGACAGGGAGGCCCGTCGCCGCTGTATCTCGGCACTAAACCCGGTTGCCCAGTGTGTCTATTGTCATGTCAGATGCGCTAGTGTGCATCTCCCCCACTCAGATAATCCAATGTGTCTACATCACTATGCGGTCACGGTCGACTGAGACAGCCTCGCCGTAGACACGTGTGCTTAAGTCTGATTATCAGACCAGCGTGCCTGTTGGTGTGTTAGCGGATCCGCCTCAGTCCTCAGGACCTAAAGCAAGCTATTTAGTCAAGAAATCAATGGAGAAATAGGAGGGAAAGTTGTGACATTAGTAGGAGAAAAGGAGGAGATGGGATAATCGAAAAAAAAAATTGAAGGATAAAATTGATAAAAAGAGAAAGAAGAGGGGGGGAGAAAGAGGGGGGTAGTCAACTTGGAGGTGTGTAGCGTGTGATATGGCGAGAACGCGTCAGTGGAATGGGAGCTAAGAGTAGCCGTCACTTGCTGCTCATGTCAGCATGACCGTCCACGGATTGTCAGTACAGCGGCCGGCGGACGGGTCATGGTGTGGGCGGGGGGCGCTGTCGTGCAGGTCAGACATGTGTTTTGCAAGCAGGCTGGGGGCGCCGCAATCTGGTGTTACATGCCCACTTCCAATGGGGTCTTCATGTCCATGGCTTATGGCGTCTGTACTGTAAGTCACGTCATGGTCGTGTCAGGAGGGGTACTATTCGAGGGAATTCCCCGAGCCTGTAATTCTCGGAGGAAGGAGCTCAATGTCTCGTCCCAAAGAGTCGCTATGGGGAATTTCTGAAGTCCCGCCGTCTCTTCGTTGTGGAGAGTGATGCTCTCTGCCCTTGCCCAGTTGTCCAGGGAGGCGCGCCAGTGTTCTACTAGTGGTGGCTCTTTGCGTTTCCAATGTTTGGTGAGGAGTCTCTTAGCTGTGAGTAGGCCTAGGTCCCAGAAGCGGGAGGGGACTTTATTATGCTTTGTCCTCTTGTAGAGGCCTATCAGACATGCTTCCCATGTGTGTGGTATTTGCATGGCCGTTCCTTTCTCCAGTAGCGGCAGTACCGCTTGCCAGTATGCCTGAATCCCTGGGCAGAGCCACAACATGTGTAGGAGATCCGCCCCCGTTAGTGTGCATCTCGGGCATCCCGCTGAGGTGCCCGGGAAGTACTGATTGATTTTGTACGGCGAGAGGCATGCCCTGTGCAATATGTAAAACTGTATCAGTTTAAAGCGTGCATTACGTGGAATATTTCTGGAACTTGCAATCACCATCGCCCATTCTTTATCTGTCCATTCCCTCCCCCGATCCATCGCCCATTTATCACGCAGCGGCTGTAGAGTATGTTGTGTGTGTGATAGTAGTGCCTGCGTTAACCAATGGAGCACGTGTGTGCCATTCCCGATGACGTGTAGGTATTGTATTAGTTGGTGTGTAGGTGGTTCCTCCGCAATGTTTCCCCACTGCTGCGTGTATGCCCTTACAATGAAAGCGTATTGTAAGAATTGTCCGGCCGGCAGCCCCGTGTCTTTAGCAAGTGTCGCAAAAGGGATCAGGGCGCCATCGGCCTATAGGTCCGCCATGGTGTCTACCCCCGACCGTGTCCATTGCTCCATCACTGCCTCCCTCACCACGCCTGTGGCTCTGGGAGTGCCCAAGAGTAGGAGTGCCGGGGCATACGGCTTTAGTGTTTTTGTGAGTCGAAGACTCCGGGAGTAGCATTTAGTGGCTACCGCAATGTGTAGCTGTGTCTGGCGTGTTACCTTTGTCAGGGGGTGGAACATCGTGTGAATTTGTAGAGGGGACATCATGTCCACGTCAGTAGCCGTATCATCTAAATTCCTGCCACTGAGCCAGGCCGCCACCCATTGCAGCTGTGCTGCCAGGTAATAGAGCTCTAGGTTGGGCACTGCAAGGCCCCCGGCGTCAACAGGGGTATACAGTTTTTTCAGTGCCACTCTGGGCCTCCCAGCGTTCCAAATTAGGTCTCTGACCATGGTTTCCAGCTCCCTGAAGAGACGGGCCGGGACATAAATTGGGATGTTGGCATAGTAATATAGCAGCCTACAGCAGCCTAGGCAGCACAATCATTTTCACCAGTGTTACTCTGCTTGGCACGTTGAGTGGGAGAGTAACCCCTCCTATATGATGGTCGTGATAGTTTGCCACTTTTTCTGTATTCAAAAGTTATTTTCTGACCTGGTATACAGAAAAAAACATCTGATTTCTGTAGGCAAAAGCGAAGCCTGCAGCATTGGCATCCTCTAACATGATGGCGGCAGGTTGTTCATTCTTTAAAAAAATCAATGCGCATAGCAGCACTGGAATAATTTACATTAAGGCCAGAAAGTCCAAATGTCATTTGCTCTTTAATGCTTAAAAGCAGGAGGGGTTTGTGCCAGTATCCTTCCCAACTTGCAGCACTCACACTCAGCATTGGTGACGATTATAATTTTATGGGCAAAATAACTACCTGCACCAATATCAAATATACAATATCCACCATATTGTCATGGTGTGGAGTTAATTAACAATATTCTTCCATATACATACCTTGCTGATGTAGTGCTTGATGACGTTGTCGATTTGATATATGTTCAGATCGGTATTATTGACTTTAGTAGTGTGTGATATACAAACTCTGGTGCTCAACAAGGGCTCTTGATGCATGGTGCAAATCAACAACCTTTTTATAGGCTTAAGAACCGGAGCCTTCTGACGAAGGATTGTGTGTTGACTTTGAACCAATATTACAAAAGTGGAGACCCATTTGGACTCCGCGTTTGTCATCAGTAAAAAAGCTCATCATATTTTCAAAACTGGTTGTTGGATGAAAAGTCAAATGCATTCCAAATTCATGTATAGCTGCGTGTTAGTAAACCAGCTGTGCCAACCATCCACAGTGTTTTTGGCGTTGTGAGCGGAAATCTTCAAGTTCTATGGCACCTTTTTGATGAAGTAAGTAGAACCACACAAATTTATAGTAGCGACCTCAATGTTTGGCAGCTGTGCATATTGGCATACACATGTAGCCCTCCATAGACCCCTGGTTTCAGCAGTTAAAACCACAAGATTGACTTTACAGATGGAAAAGCAGAGCAGCAGGAGGATAGTTATCCTACGTATAACTTGGCTTTCACCAGAGTGAAATCCAGTAAAATGGTGGATGAACACTTGAAAGCAACAAGCAATGAAGTGCACCATTCTACACTCTGGAGATAGCAGATGATCTTCTAAAGCCTATCTGGTGCAAGCTGTAGGCTTCTAATCTAGGCAGGGCTTTAAGTGGTCCAAGCCCCCTTGCATCTTCAACCCAATACTAATTAAAAACAGACATTGAAACGTCCCGATCGGGCTCTATATTCATATCCTTAAGTTTACAAGCAAAAACACTGTTCGACTTATGAACAATGAAGGTAAAAAATGTAAGATAAGCCATGTTACTGAGTTAATTCCTGTTGATATTTCACATTTTAATTCATCTTGCATTCCCTAAGAGTGCTAGCTATTTCTTGGATGTTGTGTTTCTGTGTTTTTTTCTTGGAGCATTGTACTCCTGTGCAATGCATTCTATGACAGAGTCGCCTTCAGGTGTTTACAAGGCGCTACAGATACAATTGAGGGCTCTGGAGGTTAGATTGAAGGCAGTGCGAGTTTCTCACAGTTCCTGGCAGTGGGTCAAAAAGGTGTTCAGACTACATGCTGATCCAATCCTTGGCATCTCTGCAGGGCGGCAGAGCAATCAGTGGTCATGTTTTCCAATTGCGATTCTGTGCAACTATGTGTGTGAAGGAGGTACACAGTTGTCGAAATATTGACGAGGTGAAAGTAAAATAAAATGCAGTGCTTACACGTAGGTGGGTGCATTATGTGTTTGAGGAGTGGTAAAGTGAAAGAGATATTAGGAATTGCATTGAGGAGTGAATGATGTGGAAGGGGAAGAGATAAGGTTTAAATTATGCAAATGGAGGAGATGTGAACATTCCAGGAGGGACTGATACACTCAAAGCACCACTATCCATTCCACAGGCCTTGGTGATGTTTAATTCACAGTCTCCCAATTTCAGAGTTGAAATATTGTCAATATTGGTCATTTTAAACAAAATCATTACTGATTCTTTTATCCGAAACAGCTAACACCCATTAACAAAGCCAATGGCCATGGCTGGTTTTAGGTGTATCAGTTGTTGTGTTATATTTATGGATGCATTAACAAAAAGCTAAGAGAGGAACCAAAATACTGTTTGGGAGGTACCCTACGGGAATTACAGAACTGTAGATTGTGTTTAAAGCAAACCCTTAACGATATAGACCACACCACTTTAAGGGATTTCACACTTTTTTCATCCCATTTAAAAGCCCTGAATCATGGGAATTTTTTCTTGACCTTTGTTCCATCCCACTGCAGTTGGTGGGTTATACAAATATGAATTTTATTCCCACGTAAATGACTCATCCAGACAAGTGTGTGCAATGTTGAGTGGAGTTTTCAAGATGTTGACCTCGTATCTGTTGTGTTTAGAATTTGCTGTTTTCATCTCTGTCGTCAGTATTAACTTCTGTTCTGACAGGCTAAGTGTTCATTCTAAACAATGGCATTACAGCCTTGAATCCGTCAGCTGCAGACACTTTGGTGAACAGAGCCTGGGAAGGAGTAACTTGAGGAGCACTGCAAAAGTCTTTTCATTTTTTTTTTCATTTCAAAGAAGCACTGCCTTTTCACCTTGTTATATTCTATTTTAATTTAATTTAGTTTTATTGTATTTATGAAGTGCTTACATCTAAATTTTGCACAGAGTAAAATGTAAAGAATAAAATAGCTACACATGAATCAAACATTGAGAATAGCAAAAATAGACCAGAGCAACATTTAAATTACATACCGAACCGGAGCCACACAGGAAAGGACACTTATCATGGTGGCAGACATCGGGCCTGGGATTGCCCTGTTGTTGCTGGATTATTAAGGATATTATAGGTTTATTAGCCTAATCTAATATAAAACCCTGATGAAGTTCCATGAGTGTTTGTTTGGAATGAAACGCGTTGGCTAGATTGCATTTATTGTAAATTAATTTGGAATAAAGAGTTTCTTCATACAACATACAGGACTGGATTTATTTTTCTGGGGCACCTCCTTGCTGTCATCAAAATTTTAATTATACTGGCTTAATTTTGCAAACTTCATATTACAATTGTTATTGTTATGCATAATTTGTGAAATTATGATATTATGCCATGTTGTGTAAATACATCACCTTTAGCACCAAATGTACAGCAAAGGAAAGCAGAAATAATACAAGCAACGAGAAAGCGAACAGCTATTTTTCATGCTATTTTTGTGTGATATGCGTCTTCCCATTCAAAAAGGATACTAGGTTGAATTTTGTGCTAAAATATAGCAATAAGTGACAGATTTGCAATTCCTACACTTCGCATAATTGCACAAAAGCAAATTAATTGAATTTCACACATCCCTAGACAAAAGGGCATCACATGGAAAATTCACCTAACAAGACGAAAAACTATTCAGGAAAGCCTCCTGAAGAAGATGGGTATCCAAATAGACACCAAATACATGGCTGGGGCTTTCACAACTGTATGTTGTGTCAGCAGTCACTCCATCCCCTGTATGAATTGTACGGCACGCAAAGATTTAACCTTTTTGAGGCTCATGGCGAGTTGAGCTCGTCATGGCCCGTGGAACGCCCAGGTGCTGGGAGAATTCCCCCGCTGTGCTGAGCGTTCCACGGGAGCCAATGCACCCGTGACGAGCTCAGCTCGTCATGAGCACCGGAGCGCCGTAGCTCATGACGAGCTGAGCTCGTCATGAGCATGGGGGCGCTGTGCGCGCCCCCCTCCCCCCAGCACAGCCGGTGAATAACCCCCATAGCGAAGGGGCTAATAGTTTGTGGACAGTCTGATAATGATTTTAAGGTGCCCTGGCCTTCTTTTTTACCAGTCACCCGTTTACGGGCACTTTTGGTGTTCATGTGAAGTCTCTCCATCACTTTACTATGCCCTGTCAGAATATGGGCTCTTTCTTTCACCAGAGCTTTGCAAAATCTTCTGACAGTCTATTCCTGAATATATATGTACGTACATATGTTCTGCTATTTGTAAAGTTTGACCATAGCTGGCTACTAACTATTGGTGGGCTTAGCTGGCATAATTCTCTCCAGTATAATTACTCATAATTACAACAAAATAACTTGTAATTATGCACAATTACGTAAGATGTGTAATCCAGCACTAGCACTATTACTTTATGCAAAATGTACGCTCTTATCCAAAATAGGCCTGAGGATGCATTTTGCACTAAGTAAATAGCACTATATCATACCGGACATGAACAACAGTAGACAGAAGCCATTAGCTCTTTCCATGTGCTTGATGTACAATGCCTTTTTGTGGTAGCAAATGACCCAATTTGCAGTACTGGGCCTTTTGCAGATGCAAAAAAGTATTTTCAAATGTATAAAGCCCTAATTGAGATTCGGTAACTTGTTACTGAATTGTAATTTGTTTTATGAATTGGCACTTGGAAGGGGCGTGTTTAGGGTGTCCCTGCCATATTCCAATTTGCATTGGTATTAGAACAGGGGCCACATTACACATAAAGTGCATTTCCATTGTTTGTGCCGGACGCACCTTTAAAAAGATGTGCCCGGCTTAAACAATGAAAATGCTCCCTATTACAATAAATGCGGAGCCCCTTGGGCAGCCGTGAACTTATGCTGGACTGCGGGCAGCGCATTCATTTGAATAACAGAGCGGCTGTTTTACAGCCGCTCCGTGTTTTCACAGTGCAGGCGGCAACCTGCCTGCACTTTTGAAGGGGCTTGGAGATCGCCTTGCAGGCAATGTGCAGTCAGAGATTGCACCCGCCTGCAAGGGCATGTCTGGGGGATCCAGGGGAACCCCTTTCACCATGCCAGAGGGCTGCCATCAGGGGGTGCACTGACAGTGTGACACCTTTTTGGAGCGCATTGTCAGTGCGCCTCTTGAGGTCTTCTTTGCCTCGGCACCCGCATCAGTAATACAGCTTGGGAATAGAGGCAAAGGGATTCTCTAATTTTGCCTGGGGCTTGCCCCCCCTTGAAGATAGCGCTGGTGCTTTATGTGTGCTAGTGCTATTGCTATTACTATAAGGGCCGCACAAGCATCTTCTGCCCCTTCTGTAATACCAAAGTGCCCTGGAAGCAGGCGCAAAAGCCTGTGGTGCCCCTGGGGCACTTTATGTAATAGGCTCCAAGTGTCTTTGGCATGGTTTCCCCAGACTTTTTGCCTTCTGATCTCCTTTGTTGCTGATTTCATTTTTGCTGACTTTAGGTTTCTTGGCGCTCTACCACTGATCACCAGTGCTAAAGTGCATATGCTCTGTCTTCAAAACATGGTAGCATTGGCTTATTTCATTTACCTATACATCCCTTATATAGTGCACTATGTGTGCCCAGGGCCTGTAAATTAAATACTACTAGTGGGATACCTTGGAGAGCCAATAAAAAGCTAAAACAAAAAAAGCAGTGTCAGTGCCAATAAGAACCCAGTGATGCAAGCTATGTATCTTGAACCTTGATCCAGCACTGGCTTTAGTAATATTTTACGGCTATTGTTCATTTAGTAGTCATTGACTTTTTGGACCAGTTACAAGCGAGACTGGGAATATATTTTCTGTGCATTCCTGTGTGTTCTTTAAGTCTTTCTTAATAGAGCTCAAACTCCACTTTTTCAACCATCACCTTTGAGAGAGAAGGCCTCTGGAGTCAACCTAGATGTTTTGAATCCCGAGTTGTTTTCTAGAGCAGGCGAGGAGGGGTTGCTTTTTGAGCTAATGTTTGCAAGATTTCTGTTTTCAAGGTATAGAGTTGTAAGCTAATGTGAGTGTCATCTATACAGCCATTTCCTGGTTACCAGAGAATCCAGCACTCTCTGGAGAAATTCCCATCTCCAGTTACATGCTTCAGTAGCACCACCTTTTTCCCGAAGGGTCGTATGACCTGTTCAACTAACTTATGACTTCGCCTTCATGGAGATATACGAACGCTAACACTTTAGCTAGCACATTGAACGATCACAGGCTGCTTAGTCACTTTCAAGCAATTGATTCTGTTCTACTTTAGACTGAGCATGGCTTACTTGTTCTATTACTTTCTGAGTCCAATTTGTTTTTTGTGGCAAAGGTGAGCTGTATAGACCATTTGGCTGCGTTTGCCTTTCTGTCATCTGTAAAGTCGGTACCACTCATTGGGTTTATATAATTTCCACTGTCTAAATAAGGCAACAAGCTTTCTCCATCTATGCACCCAGTCGCCCACCTCCACTGTATTTTAGATATTTTTCAGGTGAGTTGCAGTATTTCTACCCCTCTTTTCTGTTTTCTTTGAATTCTGTTTGTCTTGTGCCCACAATACAATTGCTTCTGGTAAGTCCTTTTTAATCACCATAATTACATTTTATGCCCATGTTAGATGGTGTGCTTAAATGTACATGCCTCAATAGGACTGTCCTTCAAAGGTTAGTCTTGGCTCACAAAATGGCGTCCCCACTGACATGCTACAGTGATCATAAGGAGTTATTGCGAGGGATGCATAAGAGGGCAGGTGTGAGGGCAGCATGTCCAGGGTCTTTCAATAGTAGGAGGTAGCAATAATACCAGGCATAAAACACAAGCATATAAGACCGGATAATCTTCGAAGACATGTAGATTGGGAAGGGAAGAAGATGTCACATCAAGGACCTCATGTCGTGCAGCCAAATATACAGCAAAAAAACCTAGATCATATTCACACCAAAACTGTCCCACACAGAACAACACATTTATATAACTTTTTTGTATTTTATTTTCAAAAAAATATATATATATTCATTTCTTTCAATTAGTATTCAATTTCTTTTCAATAAATACGCTGTACATATAATTATTATAGTTCAATATTACTCCAATCTACATCTCACTCAAGGGAGTCCCAACAAAGACGAAGCACTATGATAAATTGAGGTACATGTCTCAACAACAAAACAGAATAATATATATATGAACAACAACCACAGAAAAAAATTGTAGAAAATTAATAAGCAGAACAAAAACAATTTACCAAAGACAAAACATAACAATTTTAGACATCATAGACATTCTCATCAACAAAAATGCGCCTCTCGTGCAGATCATAGGCTCATCCCAATGCAACAATAAATATTAAAATACAGCACCTAGGGCTAGATGTAGGTAATCAGAAATTACCGACTCTTAAATTACCGAATTTTACCGATTCGGTATTCAAAAATCGGTAAATGAGATGTAGGGAAAAATTCGGTATTTTTTACCGAATCGGTAAAATTCGGTATCGGACTTTCGGAAATTACCGAATCGGTATTTACCGAATCGGTATTTCCCATTTATCCCTATGGGCCAAAAGGCCCATAGGAATGCATTGGAAATACCGAATCGGTAAATACCGATTCGGTAAATACCGAATCGGAAAGCAAGCAAAAGTGAAACTTAACACAAGAGCCAATCAGGTGCAACCACCCTCCCCCTTCCTACCAGGAAGTGGCTACACAGGCAGCTGGAACTAATTAGAAGGTTCTGGAGAGGCAGTTTGAGCAGAGAGACTGGGAGCAGCAGCAGAGAGAGTTTGTGCACTTTTAAACTTTAAACATGGCAAGCAGCAAGGACACAGAGCAGACAGAAAGAAAAAGAAAGCTCAAATTCAGAAGCATGGAGCTCCAGGTCCTTGTGGAGGAGGTGGTAAAGGTGCACCACAGACTTTTTGGAAGGCAGTCCCTCTCTGTGCCTGAATCAGCAAAAAGGAAGATTTGGCTTGATATCCTTGAGAAAGTCAATGCAGTGGGAGTGACCACCAGAGTCACAGAAGATTTAAAAAAGAGGTTTTATGACCTAAGGAGCCTCACAAAAAAAAATTGCTGACCACCACAAACAGGCCTCGCAAACAGGTGGTGGAAAGAACACAGCACCCCCCCTCACTGACCTGGAGGAGATGGTGGCCACAACCTTGGAGCCAGAAAGTGTCCATGGACTGGGAGAAGTGGACAGCTCGGCGAAAGCTGCAACTAGAAAAGGTAAGATGCATGCACAGCAATACCCCTCACACCCTCATCTATCCCTCACCCCTTGAAGCTAAGTTACCCCAGTCCCAGTGTGTCTGTGCAAAACAGTAGCAATGCATCATGGTACATGTAGTCAGTTAATGAAAGACCATGTCATACAGCACTGTAACCACCAAGTTAGGCAAATGATTGCAGACATAATGAGGGGCAGGCAGCATGTTATAAGTGCAATTTCTTAAGTTTAATTTTAGTGGTTGCGAGACATTTGCACCTAGCTGATATGTGCTCATATGTCCACAGGTCACACATCCAGAAGGCAGTCACAGGAGGCAGAAGGCACGGCACCCGAGAGGGATGAAAGTCATGAGCCAGGTCCCAGTGCATCACAGGACACAGGTGTACCGAGTGGGCAGCCACCTTCCCAAGAACCTGACATCACTGAAGAAATGCAGGCATCCCCAAGACCTTCACAGTCCGCACTATTGTTATCTTCACCAGAAATGCCAGCATCACTGGAAA
The DNA here is from genome assembly GCF_964261635.1 of Lissotriton helveticus. Lineage (NCBI taxonomy): Eukaryota > Metazoa > Chordata > Amphibia > Caudata > Salamandridae > Lissotriton > Lissotriton helveticus. The sequence continues at coordinate 1,750,313,751 of NC_136057.1, read as the reverse complement.
TTCAAACACCTGCATCACAACCTTACAGGAGGCATGTCGTTTCCCCACTGATGGAAATGGAGACAGCTGCTGGTGAAATGGTGGGTGGAGACTCACACAACTTGCCTGGAGCTGACATCTATGCCACACTGCAGCCCAGCGCAGAGCCTGTACCTAGTACCACTAGACGCCGCACAGTACAAGGAAGGAGTGTAGGTGCACGTGGGGAGGGGTCCAGTGTCTTCCAAGGCCTGGAGTAAAGTCCACATTTGTAAAGCGCACAATCACCCGTAAGGGTCTCTAGGCGCTGGGGGCCGTCGGGAAGATTAAGCGAGCTATTGCCCAGAGTCACATGGTGCTGGGCTAACCTGCCGCCGGAGCCGGGGATCGAACCGTGGTCCCCAGATTCCAGCGTCAGTCGCCCTGGCCGCGGCGCCACACCCGAGGGATCCATGGTCAGGATTCAGAGGATGCAGGGTAAGGGCATCATGTCCTGTCAAAGACAAATGCGCAACCTCAACATCAACATGCAGGAAATTGGTAAGGGCATCAGGGAACTAGTGGAAGTAAACAAGAACATGGCTACAGGGATACATGACATGACCCAATCCATGCAGCAACTGTGCACAAAACTGGACTTTGAAATAACATCAAGGCACAGGGAGAAGCAGCGTGCAGAGAGAACTGAGAAAGCTATTCACCGCCTGGCAACAGCCACATCCCTGCTAAGCAGGCCTATTTTGAACAGTCAGGAAGTCCTGACTCAAAACAGCAATCTCCTGACAAGGGGCATAGCCGAAATGACCGGTGCGCTGGAGGCTCTACTTAATGCCCAAACTGCACAAACTGCTGCCATTGACGTGCCGGAGAGTGAAGGTAGCACCAGTAGGAGCAGCATGGCAAGCCCCCTTGTTGTAGAGACAAGGAGAAGCAGCAGGCGACAGGGTGAGGCTACAGACCAAACGCCCAGTGAACAGGGTGAGCCACATACACCTGCCAGTGCAAAGCTTGGCCGCAAATGAACAGTTAATACTATGGGCTACTGCCATTGGACATACAATTTCGAAATTAAAAAGTTTGTGTTGCACATTTGTTCCATTTAAACCTGCGTAGTGACAATATACAACTACGGTGGGTGCTTTCAACACCTGTCTGTGTGTGTTTACTCACTGTGAGCATTGCAGTGAAATGCTTACTGGTGCACGTTTGTACTTTATAGTACATTAAACAATATTTTGTGCTTTCAACATAGGTCTCAGTCTCATTACTTACTCAGAAATAGTTGTGTGTAATCTCCTCACGTCTGTATCTGCCATCACTTGGTGTTGACACTCCAGCAGGTTGTGTTTCTGGCACAGCATTGTCGTCATCATGATCCTCATAGTCTGACAACTCCACCTCAGTACCCTTCTTCACAGCAAGGTTGTGCAACATAGCACAGGCAGCAATGATCTTACAGCAGGTGATGGGGGTGTACTGCCTTGCACCTCTGCTCTTGTGCAAGCATCTGAACCTGCTTTTCCAGAGACCAAAGGTCCGCTCCACGACATTCCTTGTGCTCTTGTGGGCCCGGTTATATCTCCTTTGGCTGGGTGTTGAGGGGTTGAGGTAGGGGGTGAGTATGAAGGAGCGGAGGGCATATGCACTGTCTCCTAAAAGGTAATGGGAATACATTACTCACATGCATACATGTACTTCTTGCTGCAATAGGTGTTATGGGGGTCGGACACTGTGTCTTACCTAGGAGGTATCCTTCACCAAATTCCCCTGCAGTCAGCCGTGCATAGATGCCGCTGTTTTGAAATATATAGGAGTCGTGGGTACTCAAAGGGAATTTTGCCACAAGGTCAGTGATGGCGCACTTTGCATTGCAAATCACCTGCACATTGATGGTGTGGGTGGACTTCCTATTTCTGTATATATATTCGGTGGCAGCAGGGGGACAAATGGGAATGTGCGTGCCATCTATGCAGCCAATTATATTGGGGAATCGTGCCATCTGGTAAAAGTCAGATTTTGTTTGGACCAGTTCAGCATGGGTTGCAGGAAAAGATATGTAATGCTCCTTCCTCTGTAACATGGCGTCAAGGAATTTGTGGAAAAACCTTGACAGGCTGCTCTGGGTCACCCCACCTACCGCAGCAACCACGCTCTGGTAGCTCCCAGACGCAAGCAGGTGTAGGCTGCACAGCACCTGCACGTGGGGTGGAATAGCGTGTGCCCTTGGGGTAGTGTGCTTCAACAGTGGTTGGAGGTCCCTGATGAGGTCCAAGATGGTGTCTGGGGCCAACCTGTACCTCTGGAGTATCTCTGTCTCTGTGAGCATGAACAAGGTGACCCTCTGTCTATAGACCTGCTCCTCTCTCTGCCATTCCCTCTCTCCTCCCTCCTGTAGCCGTAGCCGTCTTGCAATGACATAAAATGCCACCATTGTGCAAGAAGAATTGCATTTTGGGTCCTTTTTTATATGATGCACCTGGTTACCACCTGATTTCAATTCATGGTAAATACCGACTCTTAAATACCGAATTTCAAGCAAATTCGGTATTTAAGAGCTTCCCTACATCTCAATTTTCATTTTTACCACTTCTTATTTACAGAATCGGTAATTTACCGATTCGGTAACTTTACCAATTCTGTAAATTTACCGATTCGGTAAATTTACCGTTACGTAAACCGGTGCGATTCGGTAAATTGACCGATTCGGTAAATTATCCGATTCGGTATTTTACCGATTCGGTAACTTTACCGATTTGGTAAATTTACCGATTCGGTCGATTTTCGCTTTCCTACATCCCAATAGCTCAATACCGGTCGGTAACCGCCGAAAATACCGATTTTCGGCCGTTACCGACCGGTAAAGGGCTACCTACATCTGGCCCTTAGTGCCTGCCTGAATCCGGTTAATGGGGCTGGAAGAAGACCTAGGATGGATGTATTCCTTGGGAGCCAATGGATTCTAAGACCGTGGAGGGGTGTATGGCAGTGTAAGAGTACTAGGGCAATGGATGCGTTCTAGGTCAGGGGATGTGTTGTGTAGCTTTCAACAAGGTCTAGGGTGGAAGATGAGGTCTCACAGAGGGGAGGAGTTCCCATTAATGACACCTAGGGAAGCTAAGATCTCCAAAGCAGTGGTATGGTCTATTCAGTGTATGGGTTTTAGCCAAGACCTAAGGTCCAGGCCATCCTATGACTTTTGGGGCGTTGGGTGCATTTTAGGGCCAGGAATAACCTCTTGGCAGAGCAAAAGTTCCATTGTTATGAATGTCAGTGGTGAGTTCAGTTATAGATTTGTTGCCATTTTTTAAGCAGCCCTTACCCCTTGCAGTGTGCTTCCGTGTGCCTACGGATGAAAAGAAAAAAAGTGGAGCCAATAAAGAATTGAAGTGGAAAATGATAAGCAAGAAAAAGCATGTGACATTCACAGCAGCTAGAAAGTTGCACTTGTATGAATGCATTTATAAGGCAATGGTGACACGTGACCGTGACAGTAGTAAGTGAATACCATTTCATCATAGACATTGGGTGTTGGTGGCAATAGTACGCTTCAGTGTGGGCCACGCTTTGAAATTGTGGACTCTAAGAAAAGAGGGGCTAGAGACAGCATGCAACTGCCCCACCTTGCCTTGAGGGCAGGTCAAGCACCGCATCTGGACCCCTGGCGGAATGCTAAACTCCTTTTTTTTTGCAGATTTACATAGCGCGAACTCGACTCAAAGGTATTGCAGCGCTTTACATGAGCACCAGTTACCTTACACAAGGACACATTAATGTTTTGTGTAGGCACGGTGAGATTGAGTGATTTGCCCAGAATCACAGGATGTGGAGTCGACCCTGAGACTCGAACCTTGGTTTCCCAGTTCCAAAGTCGGCAGTCTAACCGTGAGACCACATCCTTTGAACCCCTTAGGGGCGGTTGGTTCATTAAACAGAGGGACACCAACTCTCCTCTTGGACACGAGCACACTTGAAATTATGCAGTGCTGCTGCCTTTTAATAAGAGCCTCACGTAGGACGGCGCCACGGGGCTTTGTCTATAGCAGGGGTACTCAAAGTATGGCCCTCCTGACCTTCAGTTGTGGCCCCCTGGTGAACAGCAGCACTGGGCTACTGCTCACTTGGCGGAGCAGGAACATTAAAAAAGCTGAGAAACAAACTGGCAAGTTTTATTTACATGTTAATTAAAGCAATGGTAAAGAAGAAAAGAAGGAGTCCAAGAACACTTATCTTTAGGAACACCTTTAGTTTTAAAGACATCTTGCACTGAACATGTAAAAACATGATATTGTTTTTTGAAGTTTGCAGAGAGTTTATTTTTTAACACGCATGAGTGTTTTACCTAAGTAGATCAGATTGTATCAGTGCATTGAGATGCATTTATTAGCAGTAATAGTTTTCAAACACAATCTTGGAAACATTCATGCTGCCCCATTCTGAAAACAATGGAATTAATGAACTAGAAGGCAAGTCATTTATAAAGGTGCACCTTGTGTGTGGCCTTGGCTGTTACATAATTAGAACAACATTACAGTTTATTAAAGAAAACGGGAAACAACCTTTACAATGCAACTTTTACAACGCACTACCATTACAATGAAACTTTTACAACACAACATCCATTACAACGCATGCAATTACAACGCAACCATTACAATGCATGACACTACAATGCACACCACTACAACGCATGTCATTACAACTCAGTCATTACAACGCATACCATTACAACACATAACATTACCATCCAACACTTACCCTACTGTTGCACCCCCTGGAGTTAGAATAGTAATTTTACCCCTACACTATCCAACACCTACACTACTGTTGCACCCCCTGGAGTTAGAATAGTAATTTTTACCCCTACACTATCCAACACTTACCCTACTGTTGCTGCCCCTGGAGTTAGAATAGTAATTTTTACCCCTACACTATCCAATACTTACCAAACATGCAATGTAATGTTATGCGTTGTAATGGTATGTGTTGTAAAGGTATTATGTGTTGTAATGGAATGCGTTGTAAATGTACTTTTTAAAATTTCGTTGTAATGGCATGCGTTGTAATGGAATGCGTTGTAATGGATGGTGCGTTGTAAAAAATGCGTTGTAAAGGTATGCGTTGTAAAAGTGTGCGTTGTAACGTCATACATCCAATAAAACACCAGTGAAGGTTTCGTACAGCACACATCCTGAACTCGTATATTTTAATGGGCTCCCATATATGGTAATGCAGAAATAGGAGGCAAAGTGAAATTAACCAATTGCCTAGAATCACACAATTTCGTCACATGGGGAAGCCAGGACTGAAACCATCTTTTCTGCGTTCACATTTTGCAATTCAGCCACCAGTTGAGTATCACTTTCCCGCTCACATTTTACATTAGAAGTTAATGGTTTGACTTCTCTTTCTTGGTGGATGAGAAGAGGGTTGATGGCAGACAGATGTCACATGAAGGCTCGGTTTGTTGTCCACATCATGCATCTGCTCCGCGTCCCCCCATGCCCACCTTTTCTCACCCTGACCCTCGCATTGTTAGCATCAATGCGGCCCTCGGGCATGCTACCGATAGTACTTTGCGGCCCCTGGGCAAATGTTTGCCAGTACCCATGGTCTACAGCAGAGGCGCAACTAGAGTCAAATTTCGGGGGGGGGGGCTATGAGAAAATTTCGGGGGGGGGCTGAATCTTTAGGCAATCAGCAGAGTGGAGCTGCAAGGGCTCTTACAAGGGGTGAAACAACAACAAAGCCCCATTAACATGCACAAGGTATTTTAAAGACCTGTGAATTGCTCGGGTGCGGCTGTGATCGGCCCAGGAAGTGTCTCGTCCCGGGCTGCCACACAGGAGGGGGGGGGGCTGAAGCCCTTTGAGGCCAATGGGTGTTGGGCGCCTGGTCTACAGTCATCGGCCTTCGAGAGTGAAAGGCTCAACAGGACATCCTCTGGCGCGTGGCGCAGCGCGCGCCCTTCAGTCACGTATGGGAGCCGGTCCCTTCTTCCTGACGTCTTCCTCAGAGTGTGGCGGCGACAGCACGTGACCCTGGTATTTTGATGGAGACATGTTTATTGGAAATCCATGAGTGCCCCGAGCGAGCGCGAACCGAAGCAGAGGAACCGAAAGACGCTGCTTTGGAATGCTAATCTCCGCCAAACGGCCCAGCTGACGGCTCTTCAAAACTCTGCGTCTTGGACGCCAGTGCATAATTATCTTTACATCCACAATTGCAAAGGCACGTCAGCCCCTGCGTCGTTAGCATGAATCCCGTGGAAAGAACCACACCTGTCTCATTACATTAATTTCCAGTTTATAGATCTTCTTGCCGTTATCGTCGTGTGGGGGAAACAGTAGGGTACATACCGACTGGGGTGTGTGAAACGCGCCGCGTTTGCTTTTGCATAATCACCACCATTTTCGCAAAAAATTATACAAACTTATGCATAATTACATGAAATGAAAAACTAACATTTGGTACTGTATTTGAGCGCAAAATGCGTCCTTGCTTCCATTATGGACGTGAGGAGACGTTTTTGGCTAAAAATATAGCGCAAAAAAGAAGGGCTGCTAACAGCAGCCGCTCGTGCTCCCGATGTTGACATTTGTTGTCTCTCTTCTAATGTGTTACATTTATGTTATGTTGTACTTTTTATTACTTCCTGTGTATTGCTTTAAGGCTCGTGTTAGAACGAGCTATCTTGTAGAATGTATTGTAGGAATAGATTCGTATTCCATGTTGAGGCAGTTGTAGCCTGCCAGAGCGACTGAACAGTTCTGCTGCCTGACTCCACCTGTTTTACCCTATGCTTGGAATAAACTCCTTGGAAAGAAACCCTGCCTTATTTGATACATTACAATTGGCGACGATTGGATGGGATTTGACATTTTAAAACCTACAGCCTCGCGGAAAATAATTTTTTTAATTTTCACCATCAATTCATCAAAGAGAAAAAGAAGCATAATCTATTGCTTCTCCCTTCATCTGAATCATCGAAGAGTTTGGGACGCCCAAGGAACTGTAAGTTCGTATATTGTTGTTGTGGCTGGGACTTACTAGGCGTGGAACTTCCGTTGGTTGCGCATGCCGGCATCTTTTAGTCGGGAGCCGAATTCTTAACAGTCTCCTGACGCGCGACCACCGCTCACTGCCATACGTCACCCACGCATACTCCTTGACCGCGTGATGACATAATCGCGCCAGGTCGCGCTGCGTGACCCTGCGTGGCGGCCATCTTGGATTGGTCGGGGAAAATATTGGCATTTCCTCCACCGAGACGCAAGGAAAATCACCACAATAACGAACCTCGAAAACGAACTTGGACAAAGCGATACTGAGCCTTCGACGAGTAATTTTGGACAAATTACTTCATTTTATGAGGGTAAAAGTAAACAGGTGAGATTGTCGGGGCACTCATTTTGTTTTAATAACAAAGTATAATTATTGCAAAGTAGGGTGTTTTTGATTAAACCCTTTCATATACTCTATAAGTACTATATATAAGTACTATATTTATGGATTCTGGGGATCAAACCAAAGTGAAAGTGAAGAAATAATGGCTCAACAAAGTTTTGTTATTAGCCCCCCACAACCTTTTTGGGCTACTGGTTCACAACCAGACATGAAGTGGGTGGAGTGGAAAGAGTATTTTAATAATTACATCTGTGCAATTGATGAAAATACAAAAATGAAACCAGAACAAAAGAAAAGAATACTTTTACATTCTCTGGGTCCTAAAGGATTAAAGACATATTCACGTATGCAGAAATTAGCTGATGCTGATTCAAGTGAATTTGACAATGCCATTGCAGATATGGACAGGTATTTTGCACCTAAAGTATGCATAGGTGTAGTGAGACACAAATTCTTCCAAAGGAAACAGAAGAAGGATGAATTAGTGGATGAATGGGTTGATGACCTTAAAAAACTTGCAATTGACTGTAAGTTCAGAGACTTACATGATGAGCTTATTCGAGATCAGCTGGTTATGCACAATGAAAATTCTCCTATTCAAGACCGCCTATGGGTGAATGGCGACGCACCTCTTGATGATGTACTTGCAATAATGAGGAAAGCGGAAATGTCGGGGAGATGTGCCACAGTTGTTAAAGATACCGTTAAAGATTTGGACAAGGCATCATCTGCTGTTTTCAAAATCCAAGGAACACCTAAATATCAGAATAAGCAAATTCCGAATAGAAGTTTTAGTCAATCCTTCAAGAGTCAAGGGATGGACAATAAAATAGAGGATAAAAGGTGTTACCGGTGTGGCAGCAAAGAACATATGGCGTACTACAAATCGTGCCCTGCCCTACGGAAAAAGTGTAGCATTTGTGGTCTTATTGGCCATTTTAGCAAAATGTGCCGTAGGCGCACTAATGTCAAATGTATTTGGAATGAGGACGAGTGCGTGAATGAGAGTAGTGAGGATGAGGAGAGTTGCGTAAAAAATGTAAGAGGGAATTACATGTTAAACATTACTGAGGAAGGCAACTACATGTTGAACATTACTGATGAAGCTATGGAGGGCAAACCTATATGTGAAGTCTCTTTTGGTGGTATAAAAGTTAAAGTATATGCAGATTCAGGGTCTCCATATACAATTATCAACGAAGAGATATGGAAAAAGAACTTCACACAGAAAATAGGGGATAAGTTAAATGCCTCAGATGTTAACCCAGTGAGTTATACAGGAAGTAAAATTGACCTTTTGGGTTTTAGATGGCTCACTTTCATTTTTAAAGGTAGGGTGACAAGAGGCAAGTTATACATATCTAAAAAAGGACCTTCTGTCCTGGGATGGTATGACCAAAAGAATCTCCATATCATTTTAGATCCTAATAGCAAAGAAAAGGTACTAGTGGTAGATGAGTGTAGCAAATTGGAGGATATAGTGAAGAGAAAATTCTCCAATGTGGTGAGTGGACAGTTAGGCAAACTTAAGGGTTTTGAGCATAGAATCGTGCTCAAAGGGAATGCACAACCCAAAGTGCATAAAGTTAGACCTATTCCCTTGTTAATAAGAGACGAAGTAAAGAAAGAAATTCAGGGCTTATTAGCCAAAGGTATTATCGAGGAAGTGGACTCATCGGAGTGGATTAGTCCAGTAGTGGTAGCAAGAAAATCTAATGGTAAAATCCGTTTGTGTATTGATTTACGCCACCTTAATCAGAATATTGTGATTGAACGTTTTCCCTTGCCAAAAATTAACGAGATGGTATCCTCCTTGAGAGGAGCGACCTGGTTTTCCACAGTAGACCTTTCCGCTGCCTACCACCAAGTAGTTTTGGAACCTGAATCTAGGCATCTAACAGCCTTCATTACTCCATTTGGCTGTTTTCAATTTATTAGGATGCCATTCGGCCTTGCATCGGCTGCTGCAGTGTTCCAACGCTTAATGCACAAGCTATTTGGTGATATGGTTGGCATTTGTTTCTTTCAGGACGATGTTCTAATTGCAGGCAATGACAAGGAGGATCATGACAAGAAACTATGGAAAGTTTTTAACACACTTGCTTCAGCTGGATTGACAGTCGAGCTGTCTAAATGCAAGTTTGGCGAAAGAAGTGTTTCATATCTGGGCCATATAATTAGTGAGGAGGGTGTCAGACCAAAAACTTCACTGATAGAAAGTATAGTTAACTCACCTGCACCTGATTCTAAAGAAGAGATCAAATCCTTTTTGGGTATGGCTGAGTATTGCGCCAAGTTCATTAAGAACTTCGCTTCTAAAGTATATAACATCAGGTCCTTGCTGAAGAAAAATGTGAAATTTGAATGGTCTAAGGAATGTGAAAAAGAGTTTACTGAAATCAAATGGGAATTGCAGAAAGTGAATGCTTTGTCTAGTTTTGACCCTAATTTGGACTGTTGCCTGACCACTGATGCAAGCGATAAAGGGTTAGGCGCAGTTTTATCACAAGTGGATGACAAAGGTAAAGACAGAATCATCTTATTTGCATCCAGGGCCTTGTCACCAGCTGAAAGCAGATACCCTATAATTGAGAGGGAAGCTTTGGCTTGCGCCTGGGCTTTGGAACACTTTCGTGCATTTGTTTGGGGAAAAATGGTTCACATCAGGACGGATCATAAACCGTTAATGCACATTTTATCTACTGATGGCACTGCTACTGCTTCTGCTAGGCTGGCGAGGATTTCTATGCGCATGAAAGAATACATTTACAATATCACATACGTACCGGGGAAAGACAATGTTGTTGCTGACTGTCTGTCAAGACTACCTTCCCCTCTGGAAGAATGTGTTGACGATCCCTGGGGGAACGTTAGTGTGGCGTTTATACATGATTCTGGGTTCCCAGCAATTAGCAGGGAAGATTTGATAAGAGAACATAAGGCAGATAAGGTGCTGATAGAAGTCTCAAAATTCATTTGTCAAGGTTGGCCTAAAGAAAAGTTGTTATCTGGCTCTGTGAAGTTGTTCTGGGAGATACGATCTGAGTTATCTATGGAGAAGGAAGTTTTATTGAGAGGAGATAGAATTGTTCCACCTTCTGGGTTAAAAAAAAAAATCCTACAGGTATGTCACGAGGGACATTTCGGTATAGTAAGGACTAAGTTGGCAGTTAAAAGTTTGTTTTGGTGGCCCAAGATTGACAGTGAGGTAGAAAGTTTTGTCAGAAATTGCCCTGTTTGCAGTTCTGCGGACAAATCTTTAAGGACTTTGAGACCAGCAATGAGTGATGGACTCATTCCTAGCATGCCTTGGGAAACCATTGCTGTAGACATATTTGGTCCGGTGGGAGACCCGAAGGAATATGGATTAGTTGCTATAGATTTGTTTACCAAGTGGCCTGTGGTTAAGTTCGTAGACAAAGTAGATACTCTGGCTGTGTTGAAATTTTTAGATACAATTTTTGTAATGGAAGGTTTACCGATTAATATCTTGACAGACAATGGTGTACAATTCATGTCTAGAATTGCAAAAGATTATTTTATGAAATGTGGTATTACACACAAAACGACCTCATTGTATAATCCCAGCGGGAATGGAACTGTTGAACGCTTCAACAGGGTAATTAAAGGTATTTTACAAGCTGCAAATTACAAGGGACTAGATTGGAAAGTGGAAATACAGAAAGCTGTCTGGTCTTACAAAGTGACTTTGAATAATTGCACAGGAGTGTCTCCCTTTGTGATGATGAGAGGCAGATTACCCAGGTGTAAGGTTAATCCTAGCTGGTTATTTAAAGACAGTGTACAACAGTGGTCACCGACTGAGGTCAAGAGGAATTTAGAATTGGTACATGACAAGAGTAAGACTTACTATGATCAGCGCCATAGTGTGAAAGATGTCATTATAAAAACTGGAGATTGGGTCAGGATTAAAAAACCTTACAAGGTTTTGAAAGGGGAGAATAAATTTGATTCGCCTAAACAGGTTCTCGATGTTCTTAGGAATTCAGTCAAGTTAAGTGACGGCAAAGTATGGAATTTGAAAGATGTAGCGTTGGATATTGTTCAAAATCATGGGGAGAGTGAGATAGTGAAGGACAAACGTACTGACTTTGATTGGGTGGAAGATTATTTTCAAGGCAGCGAATTGCAGTCCCATCTTTCGCCTAGAGTTTCCCTTCCTCAATTGAGGGAGGGGGAGGTGGTAACTAGTTCTCCAGTTTCTCCTGAATGGCAAGTCAAAGAATCTTTGCATGAACCTTGTAATGCTGAACATGGACCCAAATCTATAGACACCAGTCGTGTGTATGAAAATAGTGTCAATAGTGATGTAGTTGCAACACCTACATTACCTACTGTTAAAGTTTCCAATAGGACACGTATGTTGCCGTATTGGTTAAAGGACTACGTTAAGTAATTTATTAAGAATTACTTCAATTTCTTTTCCTTTATTTTGTTATTATCTTTCTTTGGAACTCTTTGGTTATTATTGTGTAGGGGGGGGTGTGTTATGTTGTACTTTTTATTACTTCCTGTGTATTGCTTTAAGGCTCGTGTTAGAACGAGCTATCTTGTAGAATGTATTGTAGGAATAGATTCGTATTCCATGTTGAGGCAGTTGTAGCCTGCCAGAGCGACTGAACAGTTGTGCTGCCTGACTCCACCTGTTTTACCCTATGCTTGGAATAAACTCCTTGGAAAGAAACCCTGCCTTCTTTGATACATTACAATTTACATATGTGTGTAGCTTTAATGACTTTTGAATGCCTTGCATTCTAGCATTCTGTTACCCTGGTTTCGACTGTTGTCCAGTGGGGCATTCTGGTCTTGGATTCCGGACTGGACAGCAATGTCTCTAGTTGCTCTTGCCTGCTTTTCGTGGGCGTGTCCCCTTTCTCCACTCACCATGAAATAAAATACTTCTAATATACCTCGTCTGTGCTGCAGAGTGTTTATCAACATAAATTATGGAGACGATGGGAAAATGATTGAAAAGCCCACTGAGGAATTGAACAATCCCCATTTCGTCAGTGATCAATGCTGGATGCATAAGTGAAAGTGAATGGACGCAAGCATATGCAGGAGATGCTGTACAGAGGCACGTAAAAGACTACCTTTTGAAAGGTTGGTCACCAATTAAAAAATTGCAAAAATGTTTTGCACCATAGCAGCAAGTTTCTGCTGAAGTGTCCATTGAAAATGGTTTGTTGACAACACAAGGTCGTTTTGTGCCACCAGCAGTGTTGATAAAAAGTTGGTTAGTGTGGCATATGATGGTCATCCAGTAATGCCCCGTGGAGAGAAAAATGCTTTGAGAAAACTAATGGTGGCTAGGCATGGATGTTTGTGTTGAGCAGCATGTGAATAAGTGCCCAGATTGTCTTGTATCTGATAAACATTGGAAACTTAACAAACAAAAAAAAAAGGAGTGAATCCTTTCCCAGCCGTGGGTCAAATTGACTGTAGATGTTCTGGACCATATAATATGTTGCAGCAAAATATGAGGTTTCTGATAGTTCTCACTGATTACTATTCAAAGTGAATTCCTTATGAATGTCGGTCTCTGCTTACTGCTGATGTAAGTAATTGAGTTTCTGGAGAAAGTTTTTTCTACTACAGGTATTTCATAAATACTTGTGTCTGACAATGGCACACATTTTACCTCAAGGAAAATATTATAGTTTTTAGACAAGCATGGTATCAAAGATGAGAAGACACTACTTTACTTTCCAGCTGCTAACGGTTTAGTGGAAAGGTCAAACAAGGTTTCCAAAGAAGGCGTACAGATGGCATAGGCATCTAAAACTTATGTACGCAAGCATCTGCGTGAGAAAGTCTGGAGTTATCTTAATACCCCTCATTTGATCAGTAGATTTTCATCATTCTTTTTATTAATAGGTAGAGATGCTCGAACTGATCTTGTTCCACAATGGGGTAAGCTCTCAAATCTACATTCAGTGGATAAAGGAGGCTTGAAAAATCATTGCAATGTGGATGAATGTGTTAGAGAACATTTTGAAAGCGGGTACAAAACTACAGGTGTGAAGCCATATAAGCCACATGCACAAATAACCAGAGAATTTGCTATTGGAGGTTGGGTTCTAGTCAGAAAACCTAAAAAATGTAATAAATGAGAATCCAATTTGTCGGATCCTACACAAGTAGTGAGGATTACTCGCATTGCTGTTTTTTTGTGAAATCGACATTGGTTGAACAAGGGAGCTATGTCAGTATCATACCCTTTCAAAAAGAGTTGATTAAGAAAATGAAAATATGCATGCTGAAGTTGGCAGTGACTGCACTACTTGGGAGCTTGATATTAATGGTGCATAGTTTAATGCCAGGAATTTGATTGCAAGTGATGTGCAGTGTATGCACAACTTTAACAGAATAAAACAGAGGAGGATGGGTCTCTGGGTAATATATCTGAGTTTTGTAATTGGCCCTTTCCCAGGGTCATCCTCAAACGTTTTGCCTTTTACCTCTTATTTTTCTGACCCTGTTTTTGTTGGCTATATAATTATGGTCACTTTGCCACAGCTGATCAGTGCTAAAGTGCATATGCTCTCTGTATAAATTGTGACAATGATTGGCTATCCATGGTTGGCATATGTGATTTACTGGTAAATCCTTAGTAAAAGGCACAGTGTGTGCCAGGGCCTGTAAATCAAATGCTACTAGTGGGCTTGTAGCACTGGTAATGCCACCCACATGAGTAGCCCTGTAAATGTATCTCAGACCTGCCACCGCAGTGTCTGCGCATGCATTTGTAAATTGCCATGTTGCCCTGACAAGTGCACTCACTTACCAGGCCCACACCATCCCTTTGCTAATTTTTTTGGTGCTCAGATACTGCTGACCTACGTTGCACTACAAGAGATAAATAAATGTGCAAATATATTTCACGAGATTCTTAAGACATTCTGCAACTGATTTCATTTTCGATCAGATAATTAACTTTCCTATCATTTTTTTTGACATATTTCCCTATGGAATCATGTGTTTATGTTACTCCCGGAAGTGATTATTTGTTGTTCTACTTATGGGTTTACAGTTATTGTAGTTATCAGTATAGTAAACTGTCCTATACTAAGCCAGAGCTAAAACCCAGAAGCAGATCAGATTAAAAAACATTACGCATTTCCCCAGTACAACTGGATATACTACAGGGAGGGACCCAAGGGACCGAAAGAGTGATGCTCATACCAGGAGCTTGCACTCAATAATGCCTGACCTCTGAAACTGGGATATAATATCAACTCTGCAGCGCCATCTAGCCGGTCAGATAGCTCTCTCAGTTTTGGTGGATCTGGGTACTGAAGCTCAGACACCTCAGTCATTCTTCTCAAGGTTATATCATGCTTTCGAGTAGAGAAACCAGTTTTATTTCCCAGGATCTTGGTTTCAAAGTTAGACATCTAGCCCCTAGACTCTGCATGTCAGTACCCTTCATCCTTAAGTCAAATCAATGAAACTTGCAAGGGATGTGACCAAATTCATGGAGACTCCTGCAGTTGTCTAAGGCTACCGTAAAGCTGACTGTGAAAGGCATGGGGAGACAAGGCATCTCAGAGAGAGGGCGTAATAGACACAAGCAGGGCAATTCTGCAAGGACCATTTACTCATTTGTGGCCTGTACACTGGCAATGTGAGAGTTACTTGCGTAGACTGTGATAAATGAGTTGGAAGATGCATTTGTTTGTTAGATGCCTACATTATATAAAACATTGCAATTACAAGTGGTTATAGTAGCTGCCATTCCCTACAGTGGCGGCTGGTGACATTTGAAAGTGGTGCGGCTTAAATGTTATGGATGAGTCTTATGTCGCAAGCGAAGCAGGCAAGCCCAATAGACAAGAGGGAGGCTTGGCGATTCTCCCACTGAGAAATGTATGTAAAAAGTAGCAATTGGCAGCTGTTGTTTGGCTTATATTTGCCATCTTGGTGAAGTAAAGCGCTTAAATGTCAGGGCCTAACTGATGCTGCGTCTACTGTAATACTATCACACAGTGCTGGGTGGGACAAACCAGAGAAGAGGAACATAGCCTGTCTTGGCTTCTACCTGCAGTATGTGGAATCAACACCAACATCCCAGCAGCACCGCACCCAGCCCCATCTGTGTCCGATAGGAAACAAATAGGGTAGTGGAAGTATGGACTGCACAGGTCCTTTGTAATACTGACCATATTAGGAGAAAAGACGGCGCTCACAAATTCAATACAAAATTAGTTGTGAGACTCATGCACACTTCCTTTGTGCTTTACACATTTTACCTTTAAAATTGCTGTTAGTTAACCCGCTGTTGAGCTCTGCGGTGGCTGTTGTTTCTGTACTCCGAGAGCGGAGCATAACATGTTATGAGCCGGTCTTCGTTATTCTTAACAAGTGACAGTATAATATATGATGTGTGTGTTTAACGGGAAACAGCATTTACAGTGCTGTCATTACATCGCGTTACACTTAAAACATGGTCGTTACAACGACCGTGTTGTTACAACGTGATACCTTTACATCGTAAGTCATTAGATCGACTTGCTTTAGGGGGCGCTCTAACCTAAGGAATAGTACAATTTACTATTTCAACACCTTTCTTACTGGTGCGCACCCTGGAGTTGGAAATGTAAATTCCTAAGACCAGCGCGCGCCCTAAAGCAAGTCGATCTAATGACTTGCAATGTAAAGGTATCGCGATCTAACAACGCAGTCGTTGTAACTACAGCATTGTGATAGAACACGAAGTAATAGCATGCATTGTAACATGCTATATTCGTGTTTAACTCCTGTGTTAAACTTGCCAGACAGCCATCCTTAAATGTGATAAAGTGCAACACCCAGATGCTTTTAGGATGGTACCAAGTGCTGCTCAGGTCAATTATAATATAGAAAATGGCAAGCACATTCATTAGCCCAGCAGCAAACATGTATACTAAAGTTCATATGGCTTAAACGTACAAACTTCTTAGCAATGTGCAGGAATCAGTAAGTGCATATTAAAATAAAAAATCTTTAAAATCCAGGAATTGTAAGGAGCTGCAAATTTCCCATGAGGGTTTCAAGGCGCTGAACTATAGGCACTGGGAGATTAGTGATGTTCCCAGAAACACAGGCTATTGATGCCGATGCTGAGACTCGAACCTGGTTCCCACCTGCACCAAAGTTAGCCGCTCAGGCAGTTACACCAAATCCTCGCCTTACAATTTATACTTTAAGTTGTTTTAAATCATTCAAATATACATGATAGTGGTAGCCAGGGGTATTAAACTAATAAAGTCACCCTTGTGATTCTCACCCATCCAGGTTTCCATGCCATGTAATTCAAGTTAAATAACTTACAGTGAGCAGGCAGCTGTAAAAAAGATAGAAAGTCCACCAGGATCCTCAGAGACGCAAAGTTGCACAACCTTGGATTACTGCACTCGGACCATGGTGGCCGCTACAGGAGCCCTGCAAGCTATTTTCACCAAGCAGAGAGTTGTACCACCCTCACCAGAGCAGACACCTGCTTCACAGCCTCCTGTGGGCCTCCATTATCCGAAGCAACTTTAATCACATGTATGGACGCACATCATCATTCCTCATAAGAGGAATTCTGAAGGCTTGTAACACGCAAAACTACAAACAAAGAGTTTTCTTTTAATGTCAGAACCAAGCGGCATGCGGAAACATCAGCAGTATGTCTATTTGCTGATCCCACCCTCCGCTTCCTTCCGAGCACTCAGTGGACACAGACCAGCCTGATCTCACAACCAATCGGCGCAGGGCTGGACTGGTCATAGCGGGCACCAGGCGTTTCCCCGGCGGCCTGCTAGGGTGGGGGGCGGTTTTGGGCCCCTGGGGGCCGTTTTTGTTACCGGGGATCAGCAATATCGGCCCCCTGTATCAAAATCGGCCGAAACCGGCCCTCGCAAACTGCTCGGATGCACTCCCACTCACCCCAGGGGGGGCCAGCTGAGCAGTTTGCCAGGGCCGGTTTCTGATCCCAGTCCGGCCCGAAACCCGTGCTGTGCTCTCATGCAGTTTTACTAGTAAACAGAATAAGAGCAAAGCAAGGATTAGTGTGGGCAGGTGAACTCAGCGCTCCGAAGGAGCCTGGGGCATCTGTGCTGTGTTTCCCCTGGCTTTTTAGCAGCGTTGATTTATAGATGCCTATCGTATGCATGTCTGGTTGGCCAAAGTAACATATGTGTCCAACCAGACATGCGCATGAGACTTTAACTGCTAACTATCAATCAGCAGGATTGGTAACGCCCTACCACGATGACACTTCGAAGAGCTGCAGTAGGTAAATATATGGCACTTTTGGGTAATGGCAATGCATGTAGAGGCTTGTAACAGGGTGGTGGGTCAATGCCCCCATGCCTTAATGAAGGAACCACCCCTGATTCACTACCTAAACCCCTCCCTAACACTACCTAAAACCCACCTTACTCCTTTCCTCCCTAAAAGTAGTTAGTACTGTATGTCCCTTTTCCCAGCAACACCCTTGATACCTCCAACATTTCTTACTGAATAGTAAACTTACATGGGTGAGGATCTCCCCATAGAAAAGATAGGAGAGGTAAAGATTTACTTTTGTAGGTTTCTGAATAGCATTTTATAGTTCTGTACTAGTAGTATTGAATGTAATACAAAATACAGTTTGTGAATAGGCCCCAGAGTTCATCCGTTTACACCCATGCCCTGTCCATGGTGCTGAGAGAGACACAAATACAAAGGGCATGATTCACAAAATGCACTTGGTTGTACATTTTGTATTACTACAAAATGTATTACAAAGGGGTATTCACAAATTACTTGTGAAGGTTACACATCTATGTTACTTTTACTTATGTGTGCAGAGTTCCCGGTCATGACTGTGGAGTCTATGCACAAGTAAGTAACATTTTTGTAGCTAATGTGGGAGGGTCTGGAGGGTGTGGGTGGAAAAAGGGACAGACTTACTACAAAAGGGGATGGGATTAGGGAGGAGTAAGCAGAGTTTAGGCAAAGCCGGGACATCACCCGCCCACACAAGATTAAACCAATTGCTTTACACAGTGGTTGGACAAATGTAACGTACTCCTTTGCAATACATTTACACTCTGAGTTAGTGAATACTAAAATTTAGTTGTGAAAAATAGGGTCAATGGTTGTCTGGGGTGTGAGCTCTAGTCAAGCAGCAACCACAATCCTAGTCAGGGTAAGGTACAAGCACACCCTAAATTAACCTGTGCTCAACCCCCTGATATCTTGGCACAGAGTAGTCAGATTTAACTTAGAGGCAACGTGTAAAATATTTGAGCAACACTTCAAACAGTAAAAACACCACACAAAACGACTCCACGGGGGCGTGGCTTGCCGCTTGAAGATGGTGGTCGCAGCTTGAGCGAGCTCCGGCCGGCCCGCTACTTCTCCTGTGTTTATCCTGCCTCTGCCCTGCTTTCAGGCGCCCGTTGCCAGTGTACGGGGTCTGGGGCTGCCTGTCGGCGATCCGGTGCCCTGAGCGGAGCTCCCAGAGCCGGGGACGCGACGCGAGCCGACGTGCCTTCTGGAGGCCTGCACCGGTGAAGTGGAGCCGGGGACCTGGAGTTTCGCGCACCCGGACCTGGACGACTACCGGGCGGCCTGGGGTCGCGGACGACAACCGGCGACCGGGACCCACCAGAGGCGCCCGCTGCCGAGCGCTCACCTGTACCCCTGCCTGGGTTCAGGAGGGCCATCGCTGGCTCCAATTCTGCGGAGAGTGGCGCGCTGCCGAGGAGGCCTTGACACGGCGCCAGTCATTGTGGGCGGCCTGGGCGCCCAGCGGGATCCCCGGCCTCGCGTGTGCGAGCGGCTGACCTGCGGAGCGGGCTGCTCGGCCTCTGCCGCCCGCGCAGGCCGGCTTGGCGGCAACGCCGCAGGGACCTTGTAGGACGGACGCGGTGGTGCGGGGGCGGCGACAGCTGGTGGGGGCCCCCCCCCCCCCCCCGGGAGAACTGATCGGACCAGCGCTGGTGCTGGCGGGGGCTCTCGGGTCCGCGGCCTGCCTGGTTGGTGACGCTCCCCCCGCTCCTCCTGCCTGCCTCACTCGGTGGATGCTCCGGGGCTCCGATACTGGGGGGGGCCACTGAGGTATCTCGACCGGGAACGCTCTGCTGGGAGCTGTGGACCTGGGGGCTGAGCTACTGGGGAATCCTCCGCATTGGGAGCCTTAACTCCCGGGACTGGTGCTGGCTGCCTATATACTGGGACTGGCCCCCCCTTTTGCTTTGCTTTGAGACACGGCTTGCCCGCCTGGAGGGGATACACGTGCTTTGATCGCCTGGACCCCTGGCTGAAAAGTGCTGGGCTGCGGTGAGGAACTGCCGGGACTCCCTCTGCGCACTCTGTGCCCTCCGGGAGGAGGGGAGTAGTGGGGCCTTGTGAACCATGGGGCGCCCTCGGAAGCCCCCGACGGACGTGGAGGAGGGGGCGGCGAGCAGCCAGAGCTCTGCCGTGAGTGAGGGGCCGCCGTCGGGCCTGCCTCAAGGCCAACTGGAGCAGATTCTACAGGCCATCGCAGACACCAGGGAGGCCCTGCGTCTGGATATCGGCCAAGTGTCTACGGGCCTGGGACTTTTGAGAGCGGATCACGGCAAGCTAGCGGACCGGGTCAAGCAGACTGAAGGCCGTCTGGACGGGCTGGAACCGACGGCCAAGGCGAACGAGGTTGCCATAGGGGAGCTGCAGCGCCGGGTACACCTCCTGGAGCAGAGAGCGGAGGACGCGGAAGGGCGCAATCGCCGCAACAACATCCGCGTGGTTGGCCTGCCGGAGAAAATCGAGGGGACTGACATGGTAGGCTACCTGGAGCCCTGGCTGCGCAGCGTGGTGGCGCCGGAGGGCCTGACCCAGTTTTACACGTTGGAGCGCGCCCATCGGGTGCCAGCACGACCCCCAGCGGAGGGCAGGCCACCACGCCCAGTGGTAGCGCGCTTGTTGCACTTCAGGGACCGTGATCTTATCCTGCAGAGGGCGAGAGCACTGGGGCCCTACCGGGTGGACAACGCTCAGGTCTCTATTTACCCGGATTACTCCCTAGAGGTGCAGAGGCTACGCTCCACATTTCTGGCAGTCAAGAGAGCATTACGGGAGGAGGGCATCCGCTACTCGCTTCTGTTTCCTGCGCGTCTGAGGATTATGATGGATGGCAAATCTTCTTTCTATGACTCTCCGGATGAAGTGTGGGACTGGTTGGAGCTCTATAAAGCTGGGACGGATGGTCCCCCTGCATCTGACGAACGACGGAGGAAGCCGCAACAATCCAGGCGATCCCGGAGACCCAGGAGGAGACCACCGAAGGCTGGAACACCCTCTGTCTCGCAAACCGAATTAGAACGCAGGGAGGCCCTTCAGGCGGTTTCAAACATCTCCAAGGCGGTGGCGGTGCTCTCTGCAGCGGAGACGGGCTCCAAAGTGGGATCGGAGGAAGCAGTGTCGGAGGAATCGAGTGTTGGTGATAAGGGACTACCTTCGGTCACGCCAGGGACGGCTGATGATTTATTGGATGAGTGACCTTTGGGACCTGTCCTGCTGGTATCGTATTTGCTGTGGGACAATTGGGTTGGGACTGGGGCGGAGGCACGTGGCTGGGAGTGTTGAGTTGTTGCGGGGTGCTGGGGGGATTCCCTCCCGCTGCTAGCGATCTAGACCACTACGGTAGCGGGGATATGGGGCATCGAGGACACGATAGGGAGGGCTGGCCAGGGGACACGGTTTGCTCACGCCCTGCTGGAGGTAGCGACAAGCCGCCCCTCCTCCTCACACCTATTGTGGGACTCTGGTAGTTACCGGAGACGTTTCAACTGAGGTTATTGACATTTGGATGGGACTCTGCTGTTTAGGGCCTGTTCTGGGGATGGGTGGGTTAGGGGGTTGTTGGGTGATGTTCTGGGGTTGGATTGGGGGTGATGTCAGTGTGTCCAGACTCCGGGTTATCGACGGAGCTACTTTTACTGTGGGGAATGGGGACCATACCTGACCTCAAATGTGTGACCTGGAATGTACGGGGACTGAACTCCATGCTGAAACGCCACAAGGTGCATGCCTATCTGGTCCGTAGGGGGGTACACATAGCCTTTCTGCAAGAGACGCATGTTGACCACTGCGAAGGGCGGGCTTTACAGCGCAGGTGGCGGGGTCAGCTGTTTCACACGAGCTACTCGGCATTTGCGAGAGGGGTCCTGATCTGGGTGCGGGCGGGGGTCCCCTTTCAGCCGCTGCAAACGGTGCTTGACCCTGAGGGGAGGTTCGTGGCTGTACAGGGCCGATTGGACGGGAGGGATGTCACGCTCTGTTGTATATACGCCCCCAATGTAGACCAACCTGCCTTTTTTGCGCGTCTCTCAGGGAAGTTAGCGTCTGTATTAGCCAATGCAGTCTTATTAGGGGGGGACTTTAATTCGGTCCTTGATGTGGGGATGGACAGATCTCACCCTCCACTGGCGCAGGCAGCGGCGCACAGGCTAGCGCAGAGTAGGCGAGCATGGCAGAGTGGCTGGGGCCTGGTTGATGCGTGGCGCACCCAACACCCAACGGAGAAAGACTTCTCGTTCTATTCCCCTCCGCACGAGCTTCATGTTCGCCTTGACAGCATTCTCTGCACGCCAGATGTTCAGTGCCTGGTTCGTCATAGTGAGTACCTGGCCAAGACAATTTCTGACCATAACCCTTGTCTGGTAACGTTCCACTGGATGCGACAACGCCAAGCTATACCGACGTGGCGATTGAACCCGCTGGCGCTTGAGGACCCGGTGTTTCGGACGGAAGTAGGTGACGGGGTGGAGGGCTACTTTGGCGATAACGCGGGCACGGCTTCTAGTAGAGCGCTGGAATGGGACGCTTTTAAGGCGGTGGTTCGGGGTCTATGCATATCAGCCACGGCGGGAGTCCGGAAAACTCTCTTGCGGGACCTCACGAAGAGCGAGGATCGCTTGCGTGAGGAGGAGAGGCGCTTCCACGCAGCCCCGGAAGCTCGCGAGGCGGTTTCATCGGCGCGGGAGGCCGTGGCGGCAGTGATGGAAAAGCTGCGCTGCTTTGATTATAAAGAGTTTCTGATTCGAGCTCATGCTGAGCGCGACAAAGTGGGTTCGCTCCTGGCTTGGCTGGCCTCTCCAGGAACTCGTGGCACCCCGATTGTGGCTATTGCTACACCGGAAGGGACTGAGGTTTACTCCCAATCGGAGATTAATGACCAGTTTTTCACATACTACGCGCACCTTTATAAGAGTGCGACACCGTGTATGCTAGAGGACTTGGACGAGTTCCTCCGGGTGGCGCAGCTCCCCCGACTAGACCCTGACCATGTGGCCTCACTGGGCGGTGACATCTCTGAAGGTGAGATTCGGGTGGCCATTAAGCAGATGGCTCGCCGGAAGACTCCCGGTACAGATGGGATACCGATCGAGTTTTATGCAGCTTATGCTGACGTGTTGGTGCCGCGCTTGCTTGCGGTGTACCGAGAGGCGTGGGACACGGGGGCTCTCCCCTCGTCGACCCGGGAAGCTCTGGTGATTCCCTTACTGAAGCGGGACGGCGACGCCACCTCACGCTCGGCCTACAGACCCTTGTCCATGCTCACAACGGACTATAAAATATTGAGCAGGGTTCTTGCGACGCGATTGCTGCCCCACATGCGAGCATTGGTACACCGGGACCAGGCAGGGTTTATCCCCCAGCGCACTACCGCTACTTGTGTGCGACGACTGCTTCGGGTCATGGAGGGCTATGTTGACGGCCTGACAGGACCCGCTGTTCTGTCAACTGATATTGAGAAAGCATTTGACAGCGTCGAATGGCCGTACTTGCTTCGCGTACTGGCGACCTTCGGCCTGGGTGAGCGATATGTGAAATGGACCTCCTTGCTCTATGCTGCGGCCACAGCCCGAGTCAAGACTGGGGCCACTATTTCGGCCCCCTACAGGGTAGAACGTGGAACTAGACAGGGCTGTTCCTTGTCTCCTCTCCTGTTTGCGTTAGCTATAGAGCCATTGGCAGCTCACGCCCGTCTGGGTCAGGCATATGAGGGCTTACGGCTACGAGGCGACACGCACTATATCTCCCTTTACGCTGACGATTGCCTACTGTTCCTGGCCGATGCGGACGCCGCCCTGCGCGGGGCTAGACGCCTGTTATCGGATTTCGGCCACCTTTCGGGACTAAGGGTCAACTGGAAGAAGTCATGCCTCTTCCCGCTGGGGTCAGGAGCGGACGACTCCCAACCAGAGGATGAGCTGCGGTGGGAATTTCACTGCCTCCCTTATCTGGGTACGCGTATATACCGGTCCCAATTGGACCTCTTGGAGGGTAACATCGAGAGAGCGATCCGGAACCTGCGAGGCTGTATGGGGTTTTGGCGGACGCTACCGCTGGCGATCGCGGGGCGAGTGGCGTTACTCAAAATGGTGGCGCTGCCCCGCCTCTTATATTTGTTCCGCACTCTACCAGTCTGGATCCCGGCTTCCGTGTTCGCCAGATTGCGATCCTTGGTCACCGAGTTCCTTTGGGGTGCGGGCAGGAGGCGAGTAGCGCTGACCACACTGATGCGCCCTAGGTCGGACGGGGGACTAGCCGCCCCTGACTTTGAATGGTACTACTTAGCGGCCCAGCTGCAATGGCTTACTCAGGAAGTGGCTCTTGAATTCAGAGGCCCGGAGGGGGCTGCAGGCGGCTTCCTTCCGAGACATGTCATGTCCTTCGTTATACTGGCCCAGAAGCTGGACCTTTCCCTACTCTCCAGCGAGGAACGGACGATCCGTAATTGCTGGCTGCGATGCCATAGACGAGCCGGCGTCGCTCGCCCATACGCCCCGGAAATCCCACTGGGGATGTGCACTGCCTTCCCGCATGGAGGGGATTGGTCAGCTTTGGCGACCTGGGAGGACCTAGGCCTGCAGATGGTCGGTGATCTGTACAAGGAGGGTTCGCTGCTGTCATTCCAGGAGCTGCGTGATGGCTACGGCCTCCCAAGGGGGGATTACCTGTTGCACGCCTCGCTCGTGGCTAGCATCCAGCGCCACTGGAGGAAGGGCCTCTCTGAACCGCCCACGTCTGAGAGT
Organism: Lissotriton helveticus; assembly: GCF_964261635.1. Taxonomy (NCBI): domain Eukaryota; kingdom Metazoa; phylum Chordata; class Amphibia; order Caudata; family Salamandridae; genus Lissotriton; species Lissotriton helveticus. The sequence goes on along the minus strand of NC_136057.1, from coordinate 1,750,289,311 downwards.
TGTCAGTATGTGGTTATGGCGGCTGGTACTTACAAGGCCATCACCTGTCTATACCGGAGGCTGTCGTCGGCGACGCTGCAGCCCCTGGACGGACTGAGAGCCAAATGGGAGGCGGATATTGGTCGACCGATTCCCGACATGACTTGGCCGCAGCTTTTACGGCGTGCATGGAAAGGCACGAGGAATGCCAGGTTCCAGATGATCCAATTCTTCTCTCTTCACCGAGCTTACCTGACACCGGTCAAGATCTCGCAGTACTTTGAGGGCGCGCCTTCGCTCTGCCCTAGGTGTGGAATGGAGGAGGCGGACTTCGCCCATATGTTCTGGGCGTGTGTGAAGCTGACCGATTACTGGGAGGCGGTGTTGGCCTGCCTGAATGCTGTCACGGATCGGAATATTGGAGCAGATATGGGCGTGTGCTTGCTGTTGTGGTTCCCTCATACCCCCCGCACCCGCGTCACCAGCAAATTCATCGATTTGGGCCTGATATTGGCCAAACGGGAAATTACCATGCACTGGAAGTCCAGCCAGGGCCCCAGCTACTTGCGCTGGCGATCTACACTGGAGAGGTGGGCTGCGGCAGAGGGCGCACTGCGGCTGCGACAGGCCAGGCGACTAGATACTGACAGGGCACTGGACACAGCCAGAGCGTGGGAGGCCCTTGTGGCCGAGCTGCGAATCCCTGAGGGCGACCAGGAGGTGGATAGTGAGGCGCCGACGCCATAGGGGGCTGTGAGGGTGAGGTTCCCTGTTCCGGATACGTCACACACCTACCATGAATACAGACAAAGTTTATGAGGGTTCAGGCCCCCCACTGGGAAGCATCATCTACCTCCCCTTCAATTGCCTGGAAGGAGGGAGGGATTGTGGAGCATTAACTGTTGGACGGAGGACACTGGCACACTGACTGGGGGGTGGGATCCAGGGAGGGACAGGTTGTGGGATTGTTTTCTAAATGGTATGTTCTCAGAAAAGACTCATTTTCCTACACTCATCAGAGTGCATGTAAACGATGACCAACACCTTGAATGTCTTTCTCTGAACCACCAATAAAAATTGTTTTTGCAAAAAAAAAAAAAAAACGACTCCACACCAGATTAGAAAACAGTATTTAACAAATTAAACAAGACTGAAATGACAAAAATGCAATAAGTAGAACTGAAGATATTGAATGTTAAAGTAAATAGTGCCAAAAGACATAAAGCGCCAACTGTGGATATTGTATCGCGGCGGACCTGTAAAAAGTCACAAGTTCAGGCCAACCACGAATGGGTGCGGGTTGGCTACAGGGACCCAGTTAGGCCTGCTGAACAGAGTACCTGAAATCCTGGATGTGGAGCGTTGCGTGCATCCGCGTTTATGATGCGTTACGCAGCCAAAATGATGCATCTTTTCCTAGTTGCGGTGAAGCTGCGATGCAAGGTCCTGTTGCATCGTCATTGAAGACCCCATTAATGAAGGCTTGCAATGCGAAGCCTGGAGTTGGGGATGCGTTGCAGAGTCGGGCGATGCATTGGATCTGAGGAGCTGTGGGCAGCTGTGGGGCTGCGATGCTGAATGATATGAGGGCCTGCACTGGGAAGGCATCGCGCAGAGGCAGCTCCATTTAGGGCAATCAGGAATTCTCCTATGGGCTGCTCTGACAGGTCAGTGTGTAGGCCATTTTTGGCTGTTTGTGTGCCTGTTTTGTGGTCTGCAGGGACACATTTTACTGTTGATTTCCCTGACATTAAAACACACATTGCCCGCTGTAAGATCACGTCTTCCATACCTTGCAAAACACAATTTGCAAACATTGGCCACTTTTTTAGCTTCATAATTCGCTTATGGGGGGTTACTTTTTTCTTGGTGATTGGGACCATGAGACAGAAACCTTTGTAGTGGTACTCCCACACAGGAATATGGCAATAGGACATAAACATGAAGACGTGCGCACTGATTGATGGAGGCTGTGACAGTCACAGTGTAATTCTCTATGCTACAAGGGGTACATCCAACCTCTACAGGATCTACCTTGGGGAAATCTCGAGCTACAGAGCACATGACCCACCGCCTACAAGCTCACAGGTTCTAGAGTCATTCACAAGACCCAGCTCAGTGGTTCATGATGGGGAAGCAGTTACTCACCACGTGACACAATGCACAAAGAAACATTGGGGTTTGATTTGGTCACATGATCCATCGCTATTGAGAGGCCTCCATCTGCAGTGAAGGTCACAACCGGCAGGGAGCACCATGCTCGGTACGTTGGTCATCAGATCCGAGTGTCCCTGTAAAGTCAGATGGCGCATCATATAACATGCAAAAGGTGAAGAGCTGTGATGGTGTTTGCTTGGGCTGTCGCCTTGGTGCCAAAAGCAGAAGGAATGTGTGGCCTAAAAGCTAGGCTGGTTGATCTCGGAGCTGGGGGACTGGGTTGAGTCTCCGCATGGACACTCAACATCCTGTGAATCTGGGCAAATGACTTAATCGCCCCCGTGCTTAGCAAAATGAATGTGTCCGTCTGTAACGCAACTGGTGCTCATGTAAAGCGCTCTGATAATTTCGTGTCGAGTTTGTGCTATATAAAACTCCAAAACAAAAATGAAGACTTGTAGGTGTCTGTATGCGTCCTGCCCACGGTGCTGCAAGTGAGAAAATGATGCTGTGTTTAAGTGAACTTTCTGAATAAGGCTAGGCATTAAGAAGCAGGTGCCTGCACGTGCCATGTCCATGGTGCTGAATGTGGGAGGAACAGAGCTCAAGTGTTTCTTCATGTGCCCTGTCCATGGTTCTGAAATGTGGAAAGGTATGGAAATGTATGTATACGGTTGAAAGCCTAACGATTTATAGGTGTTTGCATGTTCCCGGGTCATTGTTCTGACAAGTAGAATGGTATGGAATTGCTGTTTGCCCTGTGAAAGGCGCTGAGTGTGGGCGGTACAGAAATCTATATACTTGTTAGCATGTGCCTGCCCATAGTGCCGCAATGTGGGAAGATGTGTGCAGTGGCGGTTTCTGTCTGTAGGCGTTGGGGCTTCGCCCCGTTACATTCAGCAGCAATAACAATACTGAATGCTCATATTTTTTTTAATTTGAATGCAATGCCCCCTTGTTGTAATTTAATTTAGCATGTTATGTTGAACACGGAGCACTGTCACCCCTACTCACCGTCGACACCAGCATTGTCCAATAACCATTTTGGACACCTCATCGTGTGACTGCTAGTTTGCTCCCCGGGTGGGCCCAAAGAAGTCTAAGTGTTTGCTGAGCTGACAACCTCACAGCCCTGAAGTCTGTGAGGTAATCAGCTCGGCAAAGACCTAGCTTCAAAGGCCAGTCTCCACCCCTTGATGAGGTGGAGGTAAAGTTAACCCCATGCATTTTAAATAGAAGCCCGGGATCGCTAAGCCTCCACATCAATCAGGGAGTGGCGAGGATTGTCACCCTCCCTTTCCCTATTCGCTACAGGGTGTGGGTGGGACCCCACCCGTGGGACCCCATCCTGTGACTACTTTGGAAAGGGTGTTGCAGGCAGGAAGCCAAGGAATCAAATCTGTGCGGACTCGACCTGTAGTGTGAGGTGGCTTCCTGTGCCTCTGATAATCCTGGTTGTTGTGGGTGCCATTTCATGAACACTGCTGTGTGACTGCGAGTTGACCGTGTGTTTGTCGGTTGAGGCAGCAGTCTGATTTTCTGCAGTGCCTGCAGCAGCTAGTCCCTGGGGCACAGCACTACATGGTGCTGTTGGAAGTGGGACTTGTGCACGTCGTGAGGGTGTGCAGTGTAATGTGAACTCAGGCTGTTCACCAGCAGCCATTAAGTGCCAGGTCCATTCTTAGGTCTCGCCTACGCAGCACGCATGCACTGCATAGGAGGAGACTTTTAGAAATTGATTCACATTTGGGCCAAAAACCTGCACGCTTTGCTTTGCTTTCAATGGCCACGCATGCAGGTTTGGCGATTCCCTTGCGGGAGCGAGCTTTGAAACCATCTGTTTGTAATTAACAGATGGTTCCTGCTTGCTCCCGCAAGGGAAACAGGCGAAGGCCTCCTCCTCTCTCCCCTCCCCCTGCTGCCTCCTCCTCTCCATGTCAAACTTGTTTTATGTTCCCACTTTTCACGCAGGAGGGCACAGAGCCATGGTCTTTTAAGAGCGGGCCCAAACTCACACAGTTTAGCAAAGTGTGGTAGTTGAGACTCTGCCTGGCAGTTTCAAAGCCCACAGTTTAGGAAGAGTTCGAGTCCCTCACACTCCGTCGGTCACAGTAGTATGTTTATGTGCCTTTTGCTTTCAACCCCTCAATCTCCCCCACCCCGCCCCTCCTTTTCTGGCCTTATTGACCAGAAGCCGGCTGGCCGTATTTATTCACCCAAGAAGCTCTGGCTCTGTGGATTGTGGGGGAAAGCTTGGTCATTGGAGGTCTTGCTGACCCTCATTGTAGAAGTGGGTACCAGATTAGGGGCACAATCGATGCCAGGCGCGTCTCTGTAAAATGCAGAATGTCTATGTTGGCCAATAAATGTGACCCATTTTGTTTAGGTGGATTATATAAAAGGTTTGAAGTACCCTGTGAGTCCCTGTCCTAGCATCGATATTACATTTATGCGCCATTGTGTACATAACATGTCGAGTTTGGAGAGTGCGCTCGGTGTAAGCATCTGTCTTTACAGAAGTGCACTCCCGTCTGTCTCTCTATCTGCACTTCTCTCGCAGGCTGTAAATCTGTACTGCTCGTGAATGCATTTTAATTCTATTGCCACGGCAGATGACGGCTCTACCCCTCTCACTGCTGGTGTTTACAGAGGTCCTATGGGGCATGTTTATATTTCAGGATTAGGCAGGGGGTGAAAATTGGATTTGGGTCCTGGGTGATTCGCCGTCAAACAAAAGGCTGGGGCAGTGTTTGTCTTGGGCCTACTTCTCAAATTACCTGAGGATTACCATTAGCTCCGCGTGTAATATTTTAGGTTTATTCCATCAGTATGACCGCTGAAGCTCTGCTTGGCAGGCACATGGACACTTACTCTCTGCTTAAAAGATAACAAGGGTTTATGGTACATCATCCCGTCTGATATCACTTTACTTTTCCGCCCTAAAAGTGGAAACTGCCAACTTTTTCTGCACTTAGGTGCGAGGATCTTTAAGAATAGATGATATACTGAAAAACACACACTAAATCGAAAAACAAAACACACAACTGCGTATTTGGAGTCTGAAATTATATTTAAAGTAAACAATGTCGTATTTGAACAAGCATTGGCATAGCCAATACATCTCGCCTTTGGAACGTTTACTTATGCAGCACAATATCCTTAGTGCAACAACATCAACTGTTGCATGGCTAAACACTTGTAAGGTCCAAAAGGCGAGACCTATTGGCTATGCCAATGCTTGTTTAACTTTGTTTCTGAAACTTTTGCATGGGAGAAATGTCGGGGAGGGGGCAGTTGGGCAGACAAAATGTATTGTTTCCAGTCTCATCTCCTCTAGCACCAAGCAGCAATACGTGTATGTTACGCTATAGGACCTATAGCGCAACATGAAATGTATTGCTGCTTGGCTCCAGAGCAGATGAGGCCAGACCCTGTCCCTCCCATTGGTTTATATTGAAACTGGCATTTTCAGTCGGGAGACTTCCAAAATCGGGACCGCTGGTATGTATGTGTACGTACCTGAGCTCTGCTGCCAGTTACTCTGCCTTTTCACCTTTTTGTAAATGAGAAGTGTTTACAAATAGGTAGAAGGCATTGTTTCTGGCTGCAGAGCTCCAGTATGTGCGCATGCCAACATCCCGATTGTGGCAGTCTCCCACCTGAAATTGCTAGAAGCCAACGGAATATTTTTGGAATATATCAGCATAGAAAAGTTCTCAACAAGGTATTTTGCTAGATTTACCTAATGTGCGAGAGGTGTTGGGCCAAATTCTATTTTAGGAGTGTATGCTTAAAGCACTTTATATTGCACCTTGTGCCGCACCCACTTTCAAACTTCAAAGCCTCCCTCTCAAAACATGGCACTGGGAGAAGGCCCTTTGACATTCCTAGTGGTGAGACAAATGTATGAACATACTGCTGCCTACCCTGGGGCACCTAAGTCTATTAGAGTGTTCACCCTCAGGAATGGGCATAGGCCACCTCCAGAAATGAATGTTGTGGCAACAATTACGGAATCCCGAACAAAGCCCACCGCCTCCGGATCAAGCCCAGCCTTACCACTTACGAACCTCACCAGCTGCCACTGATGTGGAGGTGAAACAATATACCTAATCCATAGTTCTGAAATGTGTAAAGGCAGGGCTTTAAGTGGGCCAGGTCTCACCGGCAGTTTTTTAAAGGTGGCCTCGAAACGGGCTCTGTTTTGTTCCCTGGCACAGGCGCTCGATTTTTCCCGGACTGCAGTGGCAGCAGACACATCATTAGCGCTGCTCACACTGCTCACTTCTCACTAGTGGAGAAGTTACAGCATGACATCATGCCAGTGAAGGGAAATCCTTTAACACCTTCGCTGCGGCGGCTATTCCGCCGCAGCGCAAAGGGGGCGGGGGGGCCGCGCGCGCTCACACGCTGGTGACAGCACGCATAGAATGTAACTAATTGGGATCTGCCTCGCTGGACTAGAATGCAATCCTCCGAGTGGCCAACATTATGTGTCAGATCGCGTCCGGTATTCCATTTCTGTTTAGCTGGTGATGATTGGTTATGGGGCTGGTAAAGTACTGAGTGATGGATAAGACCTGTAGTGCACAGGTCTTATGTGAGGGTAAGAGCATGAAGCAGGAAAACCCACGTTGTATGAGCTATGCTTGGCTGCACACTGCTAAGTGGTATGGCATTATTGTGGGCCAGAACAATTAGATAGTAGTTGACATTACTATATAATGTCCTGGCAAGCCATATATCAGCCCTCCTTATTTTACCTATATATGATTGGGCTGTTTCATTTCTGTAAGGTTTAAATTGCAGATTTTCGCTAATGCACAGAAGTGTGCTATAGACTAGAAACTGTATACGTGTTGAGGCATTATTGTAGTTCAGAAGGAGACACTTTCTTTTACATACAGAACATTTTCTTTTAAAATAGAAGAACAATGCCAACATGCAGTTTTACTGATAAAACCATATAGCGCACAAATAATAATGTTTGGAAATGTGGTTTCATCAAATATGTATCATTTGAACATCACCAAGTAAAGTTCCGTGAATGTTTTTATCCTATTAAGACTTTGTTTTGAGAACACTTCTGAATTACAAGCAAGTGGTCCATTTGTGGTTTCCTAACTGTTGACATGCTTTGAGACATTTGCACAGTTCATCGACTACACAGCCAACCACACAAAGGAACTCTTCAAAATCGTCAAATAATTCTCCAAACCGACAGCCATGGAGACCACTCACCCCTCTCAGACTACTTCCACAGCAAGACCACCATCTACCACAATTTCAACATCCAACCTATCATCCTCAACCATGACAACCTCAACCAACAAGCCAAACCATCACCACCTGGTCACCGCTCACCACCCTGACCAACACAGCCATCTTGTCTTCCATCCACTCAGGGACGCCCACCAACTGCTGTCCCCACCACCTCTACAACCGCGCAACAAACCCAATCAACATGCAACTCACCAGCAACCTTAACTCCTCCATCTTCCCAGACAGATGAAAACACAGAGACCTAAAACCCCTCCGAGAGAAACCCTCCACTGACCCCAACGATCTAAAAAATGATCATCCAATCTTCCTGCTCCCTACCTGGCCAAAGTTCTTGAGAAAGCCATTAACCAACATATAGTATTGATGTCCACAACAAGGGATGAGGTTGTAACAAGATAAGTTTATTCCGGCACAGGTGCTGCGCAGCAGCCAACAGCAAGTCCAGCAACTGTCGATCTCAATTCAAAGAACAATTCTGTTTGGAACACTACGGTGGAACAAACAGGCAACATTCCAGGAGAACTAGAACACTACACAACAGTTCACCGAATTCCTGGAACAAAACCATTAACTGGATGCCTCTCAATCAGGATACCATGCCAACCACAGCACTGAGACCTCACTGATTGCTGCCACAGACAACATCAGAGCACTCCTCAACCAAGGAGAAACCATGGCACTGATCCTCCTCGACCTCTCTACAGCTTTCGACACAGTCTCCCGCAACACCCTCATCAACAGACTCTACAACACAGGCATATGCCAAGGCGACCTCAAGTGGATCACCTCCTTCCTTACAGGACACAAACAGAGCATCTCACTACACCCAAAGACATCATATGCGGTGTGCCACAAGAATGCTCGCTCAGCCCCACCTTGTTCAACACCTACATGACCCCCATTACAGACGTCCTCAGATCCCACGGACTCAGCATAATCTACTACACAGATGACACTCAACTGATCCTCTCGATCACCGAGTACCCCTCCAATGCCAAAACCAACTTTTGCAACGCCATGACCAACGTAGCCAAATGGATGAGAGACAGCTGCCTCCAAATTAACTCCAACACAAATGAAGTACTGGTCTTCGGGAAGAATATCTTTGCATTAGACCACAGCTGTTGGCCTGCAGAACTCTGACCCATGCCCACACCAACCAACCGACCATGTACGAAACCTCAACATCATCCATGACAGCCAATTCATCATGAAATGACAAGTCAATGCAGTCGCCTCTTCCTGCTTCCACACACTTTGTGTGACAAGCCGAATCTTTAGATGGATCCCAATCAACACCAGAAAGACCATCACTCAGGCCCTCGTCACCAGCCGCCTCGACTATGGCAACGCCCTCTAAGCTGGCATCTCCAAACAGCTCCTCACAAGGCTCCAGACCAAATAGAACGCTGCAGTCAGACTCATCCTGGACCTCCACAAGTTAACTCACCTCGCATACGACCTGCACTGGCTCCCCATCCAGAAAAGATGCCAGTTCAAGATCCTCACGCATAGCTGCAAAGCTCTCCATGACTGAGGACCTGCCTGCCTCACCATCAACTGAACTTCCACCAACCCGCTAAACACCTGCGCTCCTCTACACTCGCCCTTGTTCACACACCTCAAATCCGTTGCAGCCTCAGAAGGGGCCTCTCCTTCTCCTACATTGCTGTCAAGACCTGGAACAACCTTCTCCTCCAGCTCCGTACAGCCCCTTCGCTGGCACACTTCAGAATGAGACTCAAGACCTGGCTCTTCGAATGAAACACAGCGCCCATATACCCCTAGGGGTGACAGTGTTGCACTTTACAAATGCTGTTTGATTTGTATGATTTGATTTACAGGTATTCAAAGGTTGTTGAGTGTTACAAAATACTGACAGCTTACAGCATTTGTTTTCACACCCCCAAGAAAATTTGGGAATGCATGGTGAATTCTACAACACATTTTACATTAGATATTCAACTGTATTAGCTTCTAAAGCATAGTAAATGATGACCTTACTGTGCACCAGGATAGTACAATCTTTGTTGGGGCTCTTCAACGATTCCCTCACTATCACCAATAGTACCTCCCAACTCTTCTTAGTCCCTCTCTCACATGCATTTCATTTGTTTTATGGCCCTTCTCATACCAGTATAATGTGTCGTAGCACTTTACATCACACACACATACAGAGACAACTAATCATACGTGTGTAAATCAGTGTTTAAAAAATGTTACATTGAGTAAAGGAGACTACAATGTCACCCATACCGGCAGGCATTTTTTAAGTGTGTTTGGTCAGAAGAAGCACAAACTCAGGATTCAGAACATGACATTGTGGTTAGGGTTAACTTTAATTATATGAATTTATTTGAACCCAAACATGCATTTTTTAGCAACATCGGGTTAATGAAAGACTGGGAAGAAGCCATAACTTTCTAACCTATACAAAGCAGCTCTTTGATGGCAGTTCATAGCTCACAGTGCTAGATTATGATTGTAATTTATGACCTGCACAATAACTAAAGATTCTCTGTAACAAAAGCAGTAACCCGGTGATATGCACAGTACACATTTGTTGCAGCAGGCATATTAACCCTCTGCACTACCTTACAAAACTGCCACTGGACAAAACTCCCATTTCTCCCCAGCAGGTACATTAATCACCAGAGTTATTGTGACACTTTTATTGTTGCCTGAAAACTGCTGGATATACAGGGAACTTAGCAATGCTTTTAACACTACTGCACTGCTCCAAAACCAGCCCCCAGTAACAAAACCAGCCTCCTATCCTTCCAGCCTCCTGTGGAAAATCCCGATGCCTGGTACAGCCCATCCGCCAATGGTGCCCTTCACCTAGACCCTCTCTCATGGGTATTTCATTTCTTGTATTGTATTGTATTAGCATTTTATAGCGCTTACTACCCCTGTCAAATTGATTTTTTGGCGAGTAGCACACTACTCTGGAATCCATAAAGGATTAGTGGTGAATTAGTATAGTGAAAAATATCAAAGTAATTTGAGTGGTGGATATGTTAGTCAGTTATTTGGATTGAGAAGGATAGTGGAGGGATAGAGAAGGGAAAAGGGTTTGCTTTATATAGCGCTTGCTACCCCTAATGGGGTGTTAAAGCACTTTTTTGGTGAGTAGCATGCTACTTCGGAACCCATAAAGGATTAGTGGTGAATTCGTATAGTGAAAATATGAAAGTAATTTGAGTGGCGGATATGTCAGTCAGATTATTTGGATTGAGAAGGGTAGTGGAGGGATAGAGAAGAGAAAAAATGTTTGCAATTATGTAGCGCTTGCTACCCCTGATGGGGGGGTTGAAGTGTTTTCTTTCAGCGAGTAGCACGCTACACTGGAACCCATACATAGTTCTTGTCATGCCAAGTATGTAGGGCAGGGTGTCAGAGCACGTTAAATCACACACACATTATATTGAGACAATGAGCCATATAAATTTGTAAGTCAATGCATAGGAAATGTTACATAAGACAATGAGGGCTAAAAGGTGTAAGAGTCGAATGTCATCTATATTGGTAGTTATTATATCTTAAGAGTGGACAGCCTGGGTAACTGTAGAAACTCAGAATTTAAAACCGAACATGTTGGTTGGGATTGCCTTTACTAATAACCATTGTTTACATTGACCTATTTAGACTAACACAACAGATAGCAATGGTTTGCAAATGAAAAGATCAGGAATGGAAACATGGAGCCAGGAGGCAGGGCCGGCACTTCATAAAGTTAGGTAAGACAGGACCCTTTAAGAACTGCCACTGCGTTATACCATCAACAATAAAGGTCTGAAAACAGCCTTATTCCTTCTGTAGAGGGAGCACACCAAAGCAAACTCCAATTTTGCTTGGAATGCTAAAAATCCTTGCACCGTTCCATACTCTGGCCTCGAATCAGCAACAAATGAGGAATAGATAGTGTAGTCCTTATTCAGTTTTTGTGCTTCCGGTCACCTCATCAAAATATGAAAAGCAGCCAAAGGCAGCACCGGAACCAGACCCATATTGCACAGAGTTCATGAACAAAAATGGCCCTCCATGAAAGGGTTCAGCACGGAAGGTGGAACCCACAACACCAAGATATTTTTTTTTAACGGGCCGACTTTTTATTCTGCAAAAAAATGTCCTAAATATGTTCTTTGAAAATAGTTGCATTTTATAAAGCACACTAACGATACATATGGCAAAGTGCCCATTAGCAGTGTGAAATAACATGACTACACTTTGCCTAAAGGTGATAAACTAAATCACTTTATGGTGGTGAATAAAAACAGCATGTAATCTGGAAAGACCCTTGCTTGCAAATTAGACCAAACAACGTGTTCAGCTTTATTCTGATTTACATGAACTGCACATGGGTCCCCACATGCCTTCCTTAACTGTCCAGACTTGCCCATCGTCATTCTGTATGCGACAATCAGCCGGCATACAGAATGACAATGGGCCATCACAGTCTGTGAGAGGCTGGGGAGGGGCTGCTCTTGAGCCGAGAGGAGTGTGAGGCAGCAGTGTTCTGAGAGCTCCCCAGCAGGGAGCTCTGAGAACACTGAGGCGCCACAAAGGTGAGGAGTGCAGGTCGCAGTAAACCCCCAAATTACGGACAAACGGCGTCCGTGAGAGGGATCTTAACGGACAACGGACATGAGGTCCAATTTACGGACTGTCCGTGAAATTTACGGACAGTTGGTCACCCTAGTTAAGGCCCTTGTGTGTGCTCTGTTTGGGGTGCCTAGTACTTACCTAAAGGTACGGAATGCAAAGATGCATGCGCGTGCCCTGTCCATGGTTTTTTGCAATTTTCACCCCGGGTGGGCTGGGTATGCTCAGACGTGAGTCCCAGGCTCTCCACACCACTGGAGTCAAGCTATCCAGGCTGATGAAGGCTGATAGCCAGAAACCGGTCCTTGGATGCTTGATTCTGGTCTGGGAAAGACATGGCTTGGTAGTTCGGACTGGACTGTTCCCATGAGGCACAGGGTCAGAGCTGATTTGCATATAGCCAGTGTCTAACCCAGGGTGGTGTGGAGTGCAAAAAAACGATGGATTTAGGCCCAGATCCTTGTACTGGGGTGAATGTATGACATTGTTCTACATTCTGTCCATCAACTGTGTTTTTTGCAATTTTCACCCCGAGTGGGCTGGGTATGCTCAGACGTGAGTCCCAGGCTCTCCACACCACTGGAGTCAGCTATCCAGGCTGATGAAGGCTGATAGCCAGAAACCGGTCCTTGGATGCTTGATTCTGGTCTGGGAAAGACATGGCTTGGTAGTTCGGACTGGACTGTTCCCATGAGGCACAGGGTCAGAGCTGATTTACATATAGCCAGTGTCTAACCCAGGGTGGTGTGGAGTGCAAAAAAACGATGGATTTAGGCCCAGATCCTTGTACTGGGGTGAATGTATGACATTGTTCTACATTCTGTCCATCAACTGTGTTTTTTGCCACTGTCCATGGTGCTGACAGAGGCAACGTGCGTAGGTGCCAGCGTCTGCGTGTGTCCTGTCCATAGTTCTGAAATGTGAGGTAGTACATAGTTTTATAGGTGCTTGCGTGTGCTGTGTCCATGGCGCTGAATGTGGGAAGCTATAGAAATGTATAGGTGTCCTCATGCCCGCCCTGTATGGTGCTGAATGTTGAAAAGCATGGCCATTTATATGTGGCTTTATGCCTGCTGTACATGATGCTGATTTCGTAAACAAATGGACATGTATAGGTGTCTAGTTGTGATGTATGCTACTGAATATGAAAAGAATAGAGATATAGGTGTTTGTGTGCACCATGCACATGATTATGAAATGCAGAGAGGCATAGGGATGCATGGATGCCTGGCTATGCCCTCCTTCTGTTGATGAATGGGTAAAGGTATGGAAGTGTATACTTGTCTGCAAGTGTGCTGCCCACGGTGCTCAATGTGCATTGGTACAGAGATGTTTTTAAGGCTATGCATGTGCCCAGACCATAATGCAGAATGTATAAAGGCATGGGCACATGTATGTTCATTCAAGAGTCAATCTGGTGAGGAGGGATAACATGCAACTCATGTGTGTCAGTGTATCCACTGCCTCTTGTACTGGTTGTGAAGGTACAGCCTTGCAAACAATTGTGAAATGTAAGACAGAAAGTGTGTGTGTGGAGGCCATAATTATGAAACTAAACTGACTCCATTCTGTGTCAATCATGTGCGCGCATTACTCTAGCATTAACACACACATAGACTTCAGGGACTAATAATTAAAATGGTACTTTGCAGAGCTCAGCTGCTGGAAGCCTGTGGTGAGAGAAATTACGTTGTTATTTCAGTCTTGGTAAATTTATCTCCAGGTTGCATCTGCAGTGAGAAGAATACACTGTTTGCTAACGTTATCGATTGTACCAGGAAGGAGTTGTTACACGTTTTAATGAATGCACAACTGTCTTAATTGATTGAGGATCATACTGTTGGGTACATTTCCATTGCTGAGGAAGGATATATCTATCTAAACTTGGAAATTGTGTGTCAGACGTTGCTTGAGCATCAACGTGGTATGTGTCATTCAGCTGAATAAAGTTTGCTTTCAAAGAACAATCCTGTTAATACATTTCATTTAGAAACTAGGGGCCAGTTGTAGGTCACCAAATTACGGTCGGTAATGGGCGATTTTGGCCGTTACCGATCGGTGTTTGGTTTGTGATATGTAGGGGGCCTGAAATGTACAGATTCTGTAAATTTACCGAATCGATAAAATACCGAATGGTAAATTTACCGAATCGGTAAATCTACATGTAGGTGGCACTGAAAACAGTGCCACAGGCCCTTAAGAATTCATTATTTACCATCAAATACTATTTGATGGTAAATAACAAATTCCTGTGTACATGCACATCTGTGCATGTACACCTGTGCCATGTGGCACACATGTGTGTCATATGGCACACAAGCCTGAATCAGGGGTGCAACAGGGTGTCAAAGTGACACCCTGTCCCCCTTGTCAATTCGGAAATTTTACCGAATCGGTATCTACCGATTCGGTAATTGCCATTGATTCCTATGGGCCTTGAGGCCCATAGGATATGATATCATTACCGAATATTACTGATTCGTTAATGTATTCAGTAGAAATACCTACATAGCATTTACCGATTTGTAAATACCGAATCGGTAAAATTCGGTATTTACGAATCGGTAAATACTAATTACCTCCATCGGGCCCTAGGTCTTGACACATGGAGCTGTGTAGGTGCTGAATCATGTGCTGAAACACCAAGATCACCGAACGTTTCGGAGATGTGTAGGGCTCGACGTACTATGTTATATTTCTTTTTATGTCCTATGATCAGTTGCACAGGTTTTCTCTTCATGCTACATCATACAGGGCCCATGGAATGTTCCTTTTTGCACTCTTTGAGGACACTGCTATAACTTTAAATGGGTCTGTTCACTGCCATGGGACGTGCACTGGGGTTTGAGGCCAGAGAAGCCTGGACTACACTACACCTGCCCACCCCGGTCCTCTTGAAGCTTGCTATGAAAATCAGAGGTGCATGCTGTTGCCATAATCCAGGCACGCAGAAATAATGGCATTCAAACAAGTGACCAGCTGTGTAAAGGAAACAAAGTGCAGGACTGTCTACAGTATTTTGTTATAAAAGAACCAAATCAGCATTACCGGGAACATGGATTAACATCAAAGAGTATACCTAAGTATTTTAGCCCCAGATCTTGGGTTTGCAGGACTCCGATATCAGAACATGTCTTGTCAGAAACCGCACTGGGACTGGTAAAAAAATGTGTTTGTCAGCAAAAACTTGAATTTTTGCCATGATGGCAGCTTCCTTGTGTTCTCAACTGTAGGCAGGATAGAAATTAAATTGAATTTAAAGATATACAACACACAAGGAGCAATTGAAGACTTTTTTTTACAGTGCTTTCTCGATCCCTAGTTTGAAATGTTGGGGAACGAGGCATACCTCAGAGAAAGTTTGCAATGTTGCATACATCGAGAGCAAAGTCCTTAATTTATGTGGGCAGGAAGGCCTCACGATTGAGCAGAATGTATAAATGCGTATGACTTGGCATTGCTGCGAAGTGTGGAAAACTAGTGAGATGTGTATGTATTTGCGTGTCCTCTGCGCATAGCCCATGGAATGTCAAGAGGTACGAAAGTATGCCAAAAGCTACGAAGATGCCGAAATGCGTCCTGTCCATGGTGCTGAAACATGCTTGAGCGGTGCGGAGGGTCTATGTGCTCGCAAGTAGTTCGATAATAAGCCCCTATGACTAGTGAGATGTATACATGTCTGTATGTGTATTCTCAATGGTGCTGAGTCACACGTGCAAATGTGCTGTCCATGGTTCTGAAATATTTTAAGGTACTGAGATTCAGCAGTGTCTGTGCGTGTGTTTCCATGGTAGTAAAATGCATAACGTGGTTGAAATGTATAGATGTGTACAGATGCACATTGACGAGCTTTTGTTTTGCAAAGGTGTACACAAATTCTGTGCAACCTAAAAATTAGAGTTGAATCTCCGTGGGTCCGGCACAGTGCTTCTCCTCTGCAAGATCGATAAAAAAGATGATAATATATCTGTGTCAGTAGGGAGGGTCCCATATTTAGCTCTGATATGTCACGTATGTAGAAAAGTGCAGCTCATGTTCCTTATCATTATTAATTTGTAACCTCCACACTTGGGTTTTCTCCCCCAAACATTACCCCACACCTTCGTAAATTCAATATGCATTTCGGCAAAATCATCTGGAATAATTTGGGCAATATTTGTATTTAGTTAAGTACTAGAAACTGTGCGTTGATTGGATTTCATCGTAGTTATACGCACACATAACTGTTGTCTTAAAAATTAGAACATCAAATTCTTAAATTAACTGGCTCTAAGCATTCCTTCTTTCTTCTTCCTTTAGGTGTGAGACAGAAATCATAAAAGAAGTGCCAACACGCAACCTTAAAAGTTTCCAACTTCACCTGAGACCCAGGAATACACTATCAGAATTGAGGACTTCTATATTCCATTTGATGTGTTCTGGCCTTCCCTCAACTTGCTGTTCTATGGGATTGAACTGACATTTCCTAACTGATAGTGAAAAGAATGGACGTCTTGCCATGAAGGATTAGGTGCTTGGCTGTGGCAGTGGTCCCATCACCCCCCTTACATAGCAGCTTTTGGATTTCCCATGCTCAAGAGGAAATATCAGCATTGCAAAGATGAAGAAGAGCAGAAGTGTGCTGACCGTCACTACTGAGGAGGTAAGGAACCTGCAGCAGACTTGTACTACACACGTGAAATAAACTGATAAAGTGTAGGTTAAGTGCTAAGAGACAGAATTGAAGAAACAAGGAGATTTTGGGACGTACAACCAGAGATAGTGTGGGTTGAAGACCCATACATTCCACGTACTGAAAACATCAAAGAAACAGCCTTTATTATTGTTATTAAAATATTTGGACATTTCTGGTGTATTGAAAAAAAATGTGTGTAAAGACCTAGCAATGTACCAGTCGATATCGGGAATTAATCATTATCAGGTTAATATCAGGAAAGAATGAGGTTGAAGAAAGCCGGGACTCCAAAAGGCATGTTGGCTCAATGTTTCCAAGTTTAAATGGGCGCCTTTAGGCTACAAACTCTTCTCCATTGCAGCAGCCAAGTTGTGGAATTCTCTCCCTCTTTGGATTAGAGAAGAACCAAAATTGCTGGATTTCTGAAAAATGTTTAAAACGTGGTTGCTTCCCTCT
Source organism: Lissotriton helveticus (assembly GCF_964261635.1). NCBI lineage: Eukaryota > Metazoa > Chordata > Amphibia > Caudata > Salamandridae > Lissotriton > Lissotriton helveticus. Next base: position 1,750,272,156 of record NC_136057.1, on the reverse strand, counting down.
TTATAACTGATGCAATGAAATGTATTTTCAGCAGCAATTTGATTAGCTAAGTTGTAACCTTTTTCAATGCCAAGGTACCTACAGATGTAAGTGTGCTTTAAAAACCGCATGAAAAAATAAGGGCATGGCAACAAAATGGGATTTGAGGGGAAAAGTTCCAAGGTGGGCAGAGTGAAGGGTGAATAATGAAATAAAGATGGGAGGGTTAAAGGGAATGAGACAAAGTAAAAGATTGGGAAAGCGAGAGAAGGTGGGTGATTGTCATAAGTGCTGGGTGGTTGGTTGGCTGCACACGGTGAAGGGTTTTACTATACAGCAAGTCTGCACTTTGCAGTAGATGCAAACTTACATGAAACTGCAATGGTTGGGGTGAGGTGGAGCCTTTCTGAAGGGGAAATGTTATGCCCCAGTGCTCGAGGAAAAAGATCACTGAATACCTAGCAGGAGAATGTTCCTCAAATTAGGGTTGGTAAACCACGGGCCCACCTTTTGGCAGGACTGGGGTCAGTTGGACTCAAGCCCTGGAATGGACAAAGGGGAGTGAAGGATATGTGCAGGGTTCCCAGACCTCTTCTCCTCAAACATTTCGAAGTGCGAAGTTGTGAGGTTGGATGTGTACAGTAAAATCAGTCAGCTTCATCTACAGTGGGAGTAAAATGGTGGAAAGAAACATGAATTAATAATTTAAAAGAAACAAAATGGATATTCTACATTGGCTTTAGCACGGTCCAGTGTCTGGGGAGAGTATTTCTTTACTGTTTCTTGCTAGTTGCAAGATTAATCTGAACATGCAGCTTTGTGTGGCATTGGGCATACTTTACAGATTGTCCTGTTGTGATGTGTCTAAAATAAAGCAGCCTATTTCACTCTGAAATACGTTTTTACTTTTACCTATGAATACAAGTCATGAAATCACTTCACAATATATGTACCTGTTGCAAGACATGTATTAAATAATATATTCGAAGAGCTCTACCAGTTTGTTTAATGAACGGACACGTTGAAAATTGACAAACAGCTGATACCAAATGTTCCCTCTCTTACCGATTCGAAAACTATAATGTACGTTGAAATGCGACCTGGGTGGCTGTGCATATAGGAGGAAAGCGATAATACCGGCAAAAGCATGTTTGTGAAAATGCTAAAACCTGACGTCAACCCCTCTGTTTTCTATTCATTTTTATTAGCATTTTATTTCACAATTCATAACAAGCTTCTTTATAGAAACAGAGGTGAGCCCAGTCCATCTAGAACTGATCTGGTCTGGTGGCTTAACGGACTAGTGTGTCCACTGCACGGGCCTGTGTTTGACCTCATGGTCGCAGTTTTAAATCCCGGCGGGTCCATTCAGCCCTCGTCCTTCTGAGGTAGATAAAATGAGTACCATTGAGTTGGGTAAACAATGAACATCTGTTATTCAACACCAGATACCCTTCTGGGTGAAAGAACTCTCTACAAACACACATGTTATGTTATACACCATGCATCATAAAGAGTTTGTGATTAAGTGTCCTGATGGCGGGCGTGGCATCTGTTAGATGTATGGAGGATAACCAATGATGAGGAGGACGTGTTACCAACAAAAGTGTGAACGAGGACCTCAAAAAAAGGCTTAGCATTGTCAAGTGTGAATATTTTTAATGAATTTAATAGAGAGCTAGAGAGGATAAGAGCTAGCTTAATACATGGAATATTCATTGTTCGTGAGTTTGTGAAGCATAAAAACACCAGAACGCCAGTCGAGGGGGATTGGGGGGGCAGGGGGTCTGATCTTTCACATGGAAGGGGTAATCCTGAAGCAATCAGCTGATGTCTCTGGATGATGTAACATGGGGCAAAGTTAGGATAGCCCAAGGGGCTCCGGAGTAGTGTAGTGGCAAATGGAAACTGCTAGGTGGTCTCATGGTGACGAGTCGTGACCCCTGGGTACCTCTGTCAATGCTCACAGCAGTGTGTCCTAGTCCCTAGTGACTGCTCGTCAGGACCCGACTGGGAACCCAAACCAGCCCTGGCCATTTTGTTAGACCAGCCCAACAGGTTGTTGGGTGCACGTGTGAAGCACTGCTGCTCATGTTGCAGAGGGCGAATATTGCAGCACCTGCTGGAAAACCAGCCCCCAGGACAAAACCACCCCCTCCCACTGTAAAACTGCCCCCACCCTTCCAGCCTCACAGGGAAATGCCCAAGCCCTGCTACGGCCAGTCCGGCCTTCAGCTCTTCCACTCGGCCCCTCCCTTTCTCTTTATGAAGGGCGGTGCTTTCCTCTTTCACCCACATCGCCAGAGCTCGGCACCAAGCTGCACTGGAGAGGGGGCATGCACCTTTCCATTTCATGGTAACTAATGCCCCTGCCAGACTCAACGTTAGGCCTAGGAAACAGGTGGCTGTGCGGGCTTTCTTAGGTCTTCTTAAAATCTAAGGCACTGGCCTCCAGGAGACTATTCTCTGCAGTCCGGTAACCACCACCAGCTATCGTCAACATCTGGTTCATGCTAGAGACCATTGAACATCTGGCAGTTAAACGATAAGCAAGCGTGCCTGCCAGGCACTTGAGGCTCGCAGAAAAGTCCCCCTGTTTGAATGCAGTGCCAAGCTTTGAAACGCTTTTAGGAAGTCCAACATTTTCAAAGTTTCAGATCTGAATGTTGAAGGTGCTTCGATGGGAATCCAAAAAAATGGATTAGAAATATGAATGTTGGGGGTTGCAGCAAGGGAAAATACACATGCCTTAGCTGCTGTTCCCCTGGTAACAGTTGGTCGTGTCCCAGCAATAGAAGGACAAACGGTGCAAGACCCCAACTTGCTTTTTGAGTAAGACATTTCTGCCTGTGCATCCGGGCTGATGTACGGGGGCAATCCAAGCCAACATGCATGTATTTTAATCCAATACATTGCAATCCATCCTGTTTGTCATCGTCCTTCACTTTGTGCAGGTCCTGGCAGGGTTGTGACTTGTGATCCGGCCAAGGGGAGTGAATGGGTCAGATTCAGGTAGACGGATAGGGTGCAGAGGGAGCAGGGGCTCTGGGCTGCTGCTAAGAAGAAAGAGAGACCCTCAGAACAGGAGTCTGGAAGATACCCGGTTATCCAATCTACAATATGTAGCTATAATAAAGATCTGAGGGCCTCAGGGTCACAGGGGATGAATGGGCTGGGGTGGAAAGAGTGGACAACTGGGAATTTGAGAATGCAGTGGGAGACTGGAGATGGGGTGCCTTGTGACTTCAGGCACCAGGTGGCACAATCAGAGTCTAGAAGGTGCTGCCTGCTGCACACTGTCTGTGGGGTGAGCATGGCTTGCGATGATTCCTTTAATGTGGAATTACTAGAGGTGTGGTGAAAGGAGCATTGTAGCTTGAGAGGGAGCTAATGCGTTGGGATTTTGGTGGGATGAAGTTTTGGGGGTCAGTGGTGCGGGAGTGGGTGTGCACTGAATGTGGTGGCAGATATGTAGGGGGTTGTCTAGCAACAGGATGGGTGATTTGGCATCGAGGGGTGACCAGGCTGTCTCTGCACTGGGTAGTTTCTCTGCAGAGGGAACGCCCAGGTTTTTTTCTTCCTGAGCGATGACAAGACATTCAACCACTGCAAGAATCCGGTGTTGAGCCGAGAGAGAGTGACAATACTGTGTGTCCTCCCAATCTCTGTCCAATTATCACTCCTTACCATCATTGGAATTCCCTGTCACAGTCCCAACTTCTGCCACAATCACATTTCTGCCACCCTTACAACCCCTACCACAATTTAATTCCCTGCCCCACTCCCATCCCTGCCCTACTGCCATCCCTGCAAAAAGAACAATTGATGGACAGAATGGAGAACAATATCATACATTCACCCCAGTACAGAGATCTGGGCCTGAACCCATTGTTTTTTTGCTCACCATGCCATACCAGTTTGGACCCAGCCATATGCAAATCAGTCATGACCCTGCGCCCAGTGGGAGCAGTCCAGCCCGAACAGCCAGGCCAGGTCCTCACTGGACTGGAAACAAACATCCTAGTATCGGTTTCGGGCTTTCAGCCCTCATCAGCCAGGATAGTTTGACTCCAGTGGCATGGAGAGTATAGGATCTATGTCTGGGCATACCCATCCCACTCGGGGTGACAAAGGCAAAAAGACAAATTGATGGATGGAATGCTGAACAATGTAAACATTCAACCCCCACTGGCACACTCCCATCCCTGGCACACTCCCATCCTGCCTACTCTCATCCATGGCACACTCTCATCCCTGGCACACTCTCATCCCTTGCAAGCACCTCATCTATGTCAACCTGTTACATTTACACTCTCTGTCCCTGTCACCCACCATATTCCTGCCATCATCTTGGTCCCTGGCACAATCCCAGCCCATCCCTGTTCCATCCCCGATGCCATTCATGCTTAGAATCCCTGTAATCTTCATTTTCCTCACATCCCACCCATGCCACAACCCCACTCCAGTCGATCACCCCTGGCTCTGCCTACTTCCCAATACTGTCTCACTCTAACCTCCTGACACTTCCATTCTCTGTCATTCATCCTATCTCTGTCACACTTTTGGACTCTGTCAGAGTTACTTTCACACCTCCTGTGCCTGTTACCCCATTGTTGTAAAGCTCTTTGTCCCTGAATCACACCTAGCCCCTTTTCACCTTCTCTGTCCTTGTAACCCACAGTCCCTGTCACACTTGTAGCTTCCATCAACCTCCTTATCCCTGTCAAATTCTAAGCCTCTGTCACGCCCTAAATATCTGCCACCCACCCCATCCTTGCCCTGATCCAAGTCCCTGCCACCCTCCCAAACCCTGTCACCCTCTCCAATCTTTTTACATTCTCAGCCCATGTCTACCTCCCCATCATTGGCACCCTTTCACAATTCTAGCCCCTGCCCCTATCATCCTCTCTATCCCTATCAAGCTTCAAATACCTTACACATAATTATGTGTAAGGCAAATCTGTCATTTTGTGCTATATTTTAGTGTGAAATGCATGCATGCATTACATAATGAGCATTTGTATAGCGTGCTCATCAATGAAGGGTTATTGAGGTGCTGGAATTGACGAGTAGGCTCTTGGTTGAATAGCAAAGTCTTCGGTTTCTTGCGGAACTCGAGTAGGGATCAGGCAGCCCTGATATATTGGGTAAGGTCGTTCCAGGATTTGGCGGCAGTGTAGGCGAAAGATCATCCTCCTAATCTGCTCCTTCGGATGTGGGGTATTTGCATGAAGTGGAGTGTGGCTGTCGGGGCCGGACTGGCCATAGTGGGCACCGAGCAATCCCCCGGTGCGCCGCATGGGTGGGGGGCGGTTTTGGGCCCCTGGGGGCTGTTTTTGTTAGAGGGCCGTTTTTGCAGCATAGCTGCTAAATCGTCCCTGTACCAAAATCGGCTGAAAAGCGGCCCCAGCAAAGAGCTCGGCAGCACCTCCAACCCCCCAATTGGGGAGGAGGGGGGCTGGCCCAGCACTTTGCCAGGGCCGGTTGTGGTTCCCAGTCCGGCCCTGGTGGCTGTACGCAGTAGTCTAGTGGGTTGGTGGAAGTTGAGGTTGTGGTTGAGGTAGGCAGGTCCCACATTGTGGAGGGCTTTGTATGTGTGGGTGAGCAGTTTGAATTGGCAGCCAGTGTTACTCTCTGAGGTGGGTGAAGCAAACGATGTTGAGGATGAGTCTGGTGGCAGCTTTCTGAGTGGACTGAAGTCTTTCTATGAGTTGTTCCATAATGCTGGCATAGAGTTTGTCACCGTACTCTAGTCTGCTGGTGATGAGGGCCTCGTTGACCATTCATCTGTTCAGAGCCATTGGAACATTTTGCGGAGCATAAGGAGGATGAAGAAGCAGGAGGAGGTGACAACACTCACTTGTTTGCCCATTATGAGTCTGTCATCCAAGATGATGCCAAGGTTTTTGGCATTGTCAGTGGGGGTGGGCATGGGTTCTAGATCTGTTGCCCATCATGTGGGGTCCCATGTAGAGCTCTTGTACCAGAAGACATCTGTTTTCTTTCTGATGAGTTTTAGGCAGTTCTGTTTACTCCAGTTTGCTACACTTGACATGCAGGTGGTAAAATTGGTCCTGGTGGTGTGGTTGTTATCTGTGAGGGAGAAGATGAGCTGGGTGTCGTCTATGTAGGAGACAATGTTGATTTTGTGTGATCCAAGAACTGGGGCGAGTGGCGCCCTGTAGATGTCGAAGAGGGTAGGGCTCAGCGGTGTTCCTGAGGGACTCTGCAGATGAGGCTCTTGGGTTTAGAAGTATAGGGTGGAAGCCTGACTCGATGGGTCCTGTCAGGAAGAAAAGAGGCCAGCCACCTCAGGACAGGTCCATGTACTTTGGAATTGTGGAGTCTTGGGAAGAGGGCATCAAAGGCTGCTGAGAGGTTAAGTAGTATTAGTGATGGTCCAGATGCCATCAGTTGCTGCGATGACAACAGGTTCCATGCTGTGGTTGCTGCTGAATCCAGACTGTGAGATGTCTAGTAGGTGGTGTTAATCAAGATGGTTGGAGAGTTGTTTGTTTAGTTTTTTCCACAACTGTGGATGGGAAGGGCAGGAATGAGATGGGTCTGTTGTTGCTGAGCTCTTTTGGGTCTGCCATGTTTTGTTTAGGAGAGCAGTGATTTCTGTGTGTTTCCAGTTGCCCAGGAAGGTTCCACTTTGGATGGAGGTGTTGATGATGCTCTAGAGGTAGGAGCAAATCAGAGTTTCTCCTAGCTTGGAGATAAGGAGGGGGCAATGGTTGGTGAGATCCCTGGAGTGCATTGTTCTCTTGATTTTGGCAGTATCTTCTGGGATGATGGGTTTCCAGTTTGTAATCTGGTGGGCCGATTTGGTGGGTAGCTGGTTGATTAGTTCTTGTGTCTAGCGTTTAGGGTCAAAGTTGCTGTAGATCTTGAGGATTTTGTTCTGAAAGAAATCAGAGAGGTTGTCACAGAGGTCTTGCTAAGGGGTGATGGAGCTTGTGGGTGCTCAGGGGTTGGAGAATGTTTTCAGGGCTGAGAGCTAGAGCAGTTTTTCTTGACAAGTTGGGTGTGGAATTTTCGGAGTGCAGACTTGATACTGTTTCTTTGGGAGATGTTGTGGGTGGGTTTCTATGCGTTACATTTTGGTGCGACGATGCTTTTAAGCAAGAGCACAGTGAACAACGGCTGCTCACATTCCATTATTCCTGTGCATTCACAGTATATTTTTATTGTGATTTACTGCAAATTTGATTTAACCCAGATCTCTTGACTGGGGGTGAATGTATAATTCATTCCGCATTCCGTCCATCATTTGTTTGCGTAGCACTCACTGCAAAATCCGCCATTCCAAGTAATTTTTTTAGCACAAACAGTGCATTATTCCAAGCAGTGGCATAATCAGGTAATTTTGGGATTTTAACGTAACAAGCATGACACGAAATTCCTGAAATTATTTATGCAAATTACACCAGTGTAATTTAATTTTTGCCCAGAGCTAATATAATGTTGGTAGTGCCATAATGATGGTAATTCTTTTCATGTTGTGTATATCCATGGCATGTGCCACAATATTGTGTTTGTAATGAAAATTGAATGCATATATTTGGGACATTTCAGTTAATTTATCCCAAATAAAAACCTATTGCTGATAAAACGATCTGTATATTTCCAGAAGGTTATGTTTAATGACAAAATGGTTGCAAATAATGACTCTTTAATTAATTACTACAAGATCTGCCTAACTCTGCGTTTTACTGCCTGAGGTCTTGAGCTTTGTGTAACTTTTAATTTTCCCAGAGTTCCCTTTCTAAGTAGATTGTCCTTAGGACTGAGAAGAAGCAGGATAGAAAATGCGAGGAGTGGAATGTAGAAGTGAAAGAAGGTGCTATATACAATTTAAAACTAAAAACCATGTGTAATTGTATAACCAGTTTTATTAAACTATTTTAATACCCATGGCATATTAGTCAATTGTGTAGTGATTTTGCGCTAAAAAAGCACAGTTGCAACAGTTATTCACAACATTTCCACTGGGTAAACCCCAGGTTAGGGTCGGGCTTGCTTGGCACACAACGAAGCTACTTGACTACTTCATCAGTGCCCTTTCAGAATCTATGGCTTTTTGGTTAATTTAGGAGGTATGAACAGTGTGTATTTACACTGAACTATTGTCAGACTTTCCCAGCCGCTGTACATTACTGCCCTACCATCTCCATTTTGACATTTCAACGGCTGGCATTGAGCAAGGCACCACTCAGGGGGCATTTTGCCTCCTCTGACACATATACCTGCATCCACTACTGCCCACAAGTTTGTGGTTCCTTGGGGAACTTTCTTGCCAATTACCATTTTATGGAAGCAGCCATTGCAGGCGTTGCACCCTCATGATCCTCATTCAGGGTTAAGAGCTGTTCCTTGTGAGATCTTCTCCTCGCTCCTCTCTTTTCCTGTGGCTGCTGCCCCGGGCCCAGTCTGTCTGTGGCATCCTTCCATCTTGTGATGCTCTGTAATGACATGGCCGTACGTGACCATTAAAAGTCAGGCTGGTTATGCTGTGGATTGTTGTGTTGCCGCAAAGGATGTAAAGAGCTGTAGGTAATGCAGTCTTTGTTAGAAGGAAGAGCCGATCTTGTGTCATCAAACCGCGCGGCTTCCCACTATGTGTCTATTTCTGTCACATTTAGTGGGGGTGGCCCTCATATTAACCCCTTCCGTGCTTGCGTCGGCCAAAGCCCAACGCGAGCACTACCTCGCGGGTGCTGCAAACGACCGTTGGCCAACGCAGCCCCGCCCACTCTGTGGAACGCCCGCACTGCGGCAGAATGTCCGCCGTGGTAAACGGGTTAATGAAGCCCAAGATTACAGCTACACCTTGCAAAAAGCTAGTATAGTCGGGCCACTGGAATTATGCTATTGTGCAGCCACTGCATTTTTCACTCAATTGTGGATTTGCAGTACTTGCCAGACAATCCATCATCTGCTGCATAATCTGCTAATTTTTTTTTTTTAAACTGGTTCTAGCTCAAATGGATCACAAGTTACTTAAAGCAAGTCAACATGTGCTCAGATATTGAACATTTACAGGCAGTAACTAGAACTCTCCACATTGGAAATGTATTTCCAATCATCAATGCAATCAAGTACAACCCGATGGAGCTGGAGGAGATCAGTGTCAGATGCAGGGATTACTTCATCCGAATACTCATCCATTATAGACAGACGGGTCAGAGAAACCATCAGAAACAGACATTTTACCCCTTTATTGAGTCTTAGTTGATCATATAGCTCAATGGGTCCAGCTTCTTCTTAAGTGACCTATATCTAATATTGCAGGTTGCAGATTTAAACCTCGTCAGGACCGGCTTAGCTTTTCACGCTTCTCTGATTAATATGAGTACTAAATAATAGTAACACTTATTAGTCAAGCGTCTTGAGTCCTCTCATAAGCACAAGATTGTTATAATATATGTATGCATTACTTGTGCTTTTCATATGAGCTGAAATGAAGTTTGGTAACATTTACCAAAATACTTCGATTTTTACATTGTGCTTTTTCATAATTGCGGTTTCGGACCGCCAACCACAGGTCAATCGGTCTCTAAACCGCATGGATGTTGGTCGAAGGAAACTCTGACTGACATCCTAATCAGCCCCTATGTGATCTCTTATGGAGCAAGGTGATCCCTCCCCTACTAGTGTAATAATATATGATTTTGCCATTAATCTTCTAAGTTTTAACTATGGCCTACTGGGACCAGATAGCCATAGATGCCCATTTGCAGAGGCGCCTCGTAACCCTCTCCAAGATTGCGGCCATTTTGTGCCCTAGGCATTGACAAGAGGGACACCCCCCCTGCTCCCAGCCTTCCACAATGGATTGCGGGAAGCCCCGCCTGCACCGGCAGATGTCCCCAGCAAGTGCTGCTTCAGCTCTGCGCTGCCCAGCCCGTCCTTTATACCTCAAGATTACTAACCCGAGTCTCAAGGTAATTTTGATTGGGCTGATCCACCCCAAGATGGCAACAGATTTTGGCCCGGGAATAAGCACGAGTCAGGCTTCCATGCTTGATTATCCTCATGCACATATGTGCCTCACCTGTGAGGAATCACCGCCACTGAGTCCGTTACAAATATAGCCCTCTCTCCCCCCACTTTGGCAGAGTGGGGTAGGTTGCAGCCTAATGAGCGCACTTGGCACAGTAAGTACTCTGTAGTTATTTTCACTTTGCCCAGCTATTATTGTAAAATGGAGTCTAATTCTCTGGCTCCTGTACAGTTTTCACTACTCACAGTGCTTGAAATGGAAAAATAGAAGTGCAGGTACCCTGTAACAGAGTACCTGCTTGTTTCTGAGAAGTGCTGTTACTCTCCTATTATAGGTATTGCATTTCCCTTGAGAAGTGCCAGTACTCTCCCTCTCAAAATAAAAAAGTGCCAGTACTCCGTACCGGACAAGACTGGTTAAACCACTGACTACTCAGCAAGCGTGGACTGTGCCATCACCTACGGGGCCAGTAACATACTGAAATTGGGTAAGCTAGACTGCCACTGCAGTGCCCATAGATATTTCAACCAGATCCAATGAGGATTATTCAAGTGTGCTCTGTTAGAAATGTAATGTGTTACTTCACCAGTGTGCCACCTGCTTGTGTGAATGTTTGTTTGACCTGCCACCTTGCTTATTCACTGACAGGCGTGACTTTGCTTTTGGATGAACTGAATCATTATTGCCTAATATATCATCATTTTCAACATTGGTATGACATTATGAATACCTTGATTTGTTTTTATTAATTCTCCTCTCCCTGCCTTTGTTTATGTTACTCTAGGCCATTTTTTTATTATCCGCAGGTATACCCTACATTTTGAAGGCAACTTCATTATTTTATTTGATTGGGTATTTATGTACAAATTAATTATCACACTCACTTCCCCAATCATCTGTAGATTAGGTTTATTGTTCTTGAAGAAATGCTCTGATGGATAGCGACAACTCTGGCAAGAAACATGTCTGCCCATATATACACCACTTAATGAGCTGTTTTGCATCACTACTTCCATATTCAGTCACCCACTGCTTTCACTCATAATAAGATGTACAGATTAAAACTCTCTGTGGTACCTCTTGACTATGTTTAACAATCACTTCACGCCAGTCTAAACATAGAGCACCTATACATCACTACGGTGTCTATTTTAAAAGACCTCTGGCAAAGAGCCCCATCGAGGGACCCGTTGGGTATTGCAGCACCGGCTCAATGAGGATCCGCCCGATGATGAAGCATGACACCATCTGGGTGTGAGAGGTTTCTTGCTTTAGAGCAATCAGATCCCTCTGGATCTACTTGCTCAATCCCCTGCCGAACTGTTGCTTCTTTTTCTCCATCTCAAATGGAACTGCATGCTGTTTGTGATTACATACACTCATAGGAACTGTAAGGGAATCATATGTAACTCTTCTGAGGCAGGGAATAACATAACTAGCACAAAGTTCGACATCTAAAAAATAAACATTAATAAACGAAAATTAATGGCCATATAACCCTAACATTGCATACACTCATGTACTTCACACTATACAGATGTAAACGAATTAAGTAAATACAATTAATGTAAAATTAAGAGACAAAATGGTCATATCATTTATACATTAAGGCCATCTATACAGATCACGTTCCATCATCCCTGCACTGTAGCTATGGTATGGAGTGCAGAGGGGGCCTTCATACAGTAAAACAGCCCGCGTAAGCCCCCTCTGCACGTCTGTATCAGACCGTGTGTCCTGCAGCTGTTATGACGTGTGTACGGGTCTAACAACTGCATGTTCTCGCACGCCTGCATTCTCTGCAGATGTACATATGTATGTTTGTCTCCGTACACAGAAGATTATGGGTCCTATCACAATGCATATTTCGTTTGTGTGCGCTGTGTAGCTCTATCAAAATGTGTCTGCAAAAACATATAGCGGTGTGTTCATATGTAACCTATGTCATCTTCTTCGATGCAACACAGGCCCAAAAGAATACAGGATGGCACCTATGTTCACCTTAACTGCTATTACACGAGCCCCCTGGCTAGATTGGAGAGTTCCGCTATTTTCAGGCATCAGGTTAAGTGATAGAGTCAGCGCCAAGACTCGAGCAGCACGTTGTGCCTTTTCTTCTCTCTCTAACCTCTGTTGCGCCGCGTGCACAGCCTGTGTTTTTTACTTTCGGCAGTGGCCATCCTATGCCCGTGTCTCGTGGTGTTTACCCCATCTCTGTCTCTGTCTCTTCAGAGCACATTGCGCGCCTTCCTGTAGCGTGGCAGCCGATAGCTGTCTCGTGTTACTTGTATTATCAGAAAGAGCTGCAAAGTGACGATGTAATAAAACCATGGGTAGGAATCACACGTGGGCCTCTGTGGACACCAGGCGCGCACAAACACTGAACATGGCACACATTCACCCCAGGGCAGCGCAATCAGCAGATCAGCAGAACATCTCCAACCTCCCGCCTTTGAAAACATCCTGAGTCAGTCAATAGTAGTACCGAAAAACACACAGATGGGAATATGAAAATACATTTCACCTTGGTGACACTGTCGACCAAAACTATTTGTTCAATTTAAAAAAAGCATTCGGTATCAGTCATGAAATAACTACTCTAGTTATATTCTTATGTTATATCTCGTCTGTGCAAGTGTCACAATACCATAAACAAATATTTTAAAAGGAAAGTTATAGCTCCTCTTTTCGTGTCAAAAGAAGGACGTAATTATATTGGACGGCCGTTATGCAGCTCAGTCATACAGTGATAATTAATTGATGATAAATATTGAAAAACGTTCACGAATTTGGTGTCATCCTTGCGTAGGGGCCATACTAATCTCTATGGTTCCAATGAAGTAATTTTCAAACAATTCCTTACTAAGAGTGTCTACATCAAAGTAAAAACTGTGGGTATTATGCTTGTGGTACTTTCCTATCAAAATAAATTAAGATTCTTTAAAGAAAAAGAAAATGTGGACGTAGGAAAAAACCTGCTTTACATCAATTGCATCGCAGGTGCACTATGGGTATGCAAGTTTTTAAAATGACATCCCTGCCCAGGCTGGTCGTACTGCTCAGCTGGCAAAACACGTGTGACTGCAAGACCTATAGGAACTACTATGGAGGAGATGAACTTCCGTTTAATTGTCATAGTGATGTTTGATACATTCGTAGGAAAGCAGTTAAAAGTGTCTCACTGAACTGGTTAATGTCTCATTCTGCTGGTTAATTGTACCTCCTGAATTTAGTTCATAGTGTCTCAGGGAACTGGTTAATAGTTACTACTTCTTAATAGTGATTCTCTAGAAACTGTTTAATAGTGCCTCAAGAAATTGATTAATGGTGACTCAATTAACTGGTTAATAGATTCTAATTGAACTGGTTACAAGCAAAACTAAGTGTCTCAAGAAACTGGGTAACTGTGTTTAAGAAATCTTGCTAATAGTGTCTCACAGAATATGCAAAGTCCTGCAGAACTGGTTATTAGAATATCAAGCAATTAGTTAACAGGGAATAGTTTAATAGTGTGTCATGGTTTCGCTCGCTACTTAACACTCATTATCAACTTTTACGCCCTACCACTTTTAAATGTCACCAGCCGCCACTGTTCCATAAGTGTAAGTATAACAGATTCAAATACATAGAAATTACAAATATGTAAAATTGCTGCTAGAATTATCATCTCACATCACCCTCTCCATACAAAGACACATCATAACATGCATGTGAGAAAACACACTCACTCACACACAAAGAATGACACAATCCACACCCATAGCAGATGTCAGCCTCCACAACATCTGCCATTAGAAGATAGGGTATAAGCTGCACTAATGGGCTGACAATAGTAATATATATCAGGTAGTTCACCACAGCACTGGCCACATCCCAATGGGTGGTGTGTTGGACAAATTTTGGTAGATTTACATCTAAAATATACATGCATAGTTACTTGTAGTAGCATCACGGTTATAACTTGAGCTGTATGTTTTCCCACCCGATCATGTTATGTAGTGGGGACACGTAATAATAATAATAATAATCCACATTTGTAAAGCGCACAATCACCCGTAAGGGTCTCTAGGCGCCGTCGGGAAGATTAAGCAAGCTATTGCCCAGAGTCACATGGTGCTGGGCTAACCTGCCGCCGGAGCCGGGGATCGAACCGTGATCCCCAGATTCAAGCGTCAGTCGCCCTGGCCGCGGCGCCACACCTCTTCCTACTACTAGCCGTAAATCTAGTTAGATGAATTGTATTTAAGTGGAGAATCTAAATTTGGGGAAAATATGCACCTAGATTTACCGTTGTGAATTGGGAACAGTGTTTTTTCATTAAAGTTTCCACATGTACCATCTTACAGTCCTAGTACTGATGCGCTGCTCCCTTGATACAGAAGGTCTTGTGGCTAAAACCTGTACCTCAGACTTCTCATGGTCTCTTGTTGTGACTTGAGATTCCTCTGATAAACAACCAGGCATCAAGAAAGCTATAGGATATTTTCTGTTCTGATCGGATAATCGTTAGTCATTTGCTTGCTGTCAACTAACTGGCGCTCTGTGAGCCTCAACAGAAGTGATGCATCAGGGCTGTCACTGTCTTTAAGGGCGGCTTTCTTTCTTTCATCGCCTCATCAATTTAAATAAGAAACGAGGGCGCGTGTCTGTCACTTAGATTGGATATTAAGGGCCCTCTTGCCTCTCTGATGCAGTAGTGCCAGAGAAAAATTGCAGGTCACTTTAGTTCATTTATTTTACATTTTCGTATTTAAAGTGCAAGAGTCTTTTCTCCGCCATTTTGTCTAGTGGATCCATTTTTGATTGTTGGACCAGTAGACAAAAAAAAAACTAAACTAGACAAAGTTTCGTGTTTAAAAAAGATCTGTTTTAATGATTTTACAAAGTTTTATGCATATTGCTTCCTATCATATCTTCAAATGATTCAAATATATATACATTATACAACACGCTACCTTCCACTTGGGATGACATAGATTTCTCTGGTTTTACATCATCATCAGATTATTAACTTCCTATTCAGTATCCATGTTTTTCAGACAAAGCTTGCTTTTTGTGGGTGCCCTTGAAGTGCTTAGGTTAAGAAAAGGTTAAAAAAAAGTTTAAAAAAACAGTAATGAGAAAACTTGAGTGGAAAAATTGGTAGCTCGAGTTCTGTGGAATGGTGCAGTGGAGAGTGTTATGGTGCGTTTTGTTGGAAACTTTTGGATTGGAATAGTGGGGAAGATTGTTGGTGTACGGTGCATGCTGAGGGCTGTAGTGCTTATTGCTCCTGCTGAAGAATTGGAGTAATGAATAAAGTCAATTTCAACTTCCGTCGTTTTGGGGCATTGTCGATGAGCAGGATCGAGCAGTGGCGTAGCTAGAGCTTTATGACCAATGTGCAGGTAAGATCGGGGTGGGGAGTAACAGACGACAACTAGGGAAAATAAAATAAAAAATGAAGAAATATTCCCTTGAGCTCTCCGCTGTCTCCCAAAAAGTTCCGCTTGGGGCAGACCGCCCCCCCCCCCCGCTACTCCACTGACAACAAGGGCGACAAAGAGGAACAGGAGTTGTTCTGCAACTATTTTCTATATTCTGTATCCCCAGTGTTCTGGTTCCATAAGAGAGTTTGTGCATCCAGATCAGAGCAGTGGCAGTCAGCACAGATCTGGGATGGTGGGGCGGAGGGGTGAGGGGGTGAGGGGGTAAGGAGGTATAATTGTAAAAAAAAAAAATGCACGCACCTCCTCGCCACTTTGTCTTATGTCGTCTCTCCTCTGCCGAACAGGAAGCTGGCAGGTTCTCCTGAGCCAATCAGAATGCTGCAAAGCTGCATTGTGATTGGCTCCCTAAAACCAATCACAAGGCTGCAATGCAGCATTGGGATTGGTCTGAGCACCATGGTTTGGAGCTCAGACGGGGACTGGATGCCTATGCATGTTCTCCATGCATGCTGTAATGCAGCCTGCATGGAGAACATGCTAAAGTGCACATGACTGTTTGACTTGCCCAAGAGGGCCTGTCAAAGCATCATGTGCCCACCACTCCTCCTTTGCTCTGTCAGCCGAGCACACCCATCCCACTCTCATGCTGCTGCAGTAGGAAAGAATACAATTATGTCATTGGGTTATTATCATTTTCTTTTCCCTTCCTTTTACTGCTGCACAGCATCAGTGGTGCAGGGCTCCTCCACCGTAGTGGAGGAGCCGTCACTGTATCAGAGAGCCAAACAATTGAATTGTGGCCACATAGTAGGATTGTACTTTGTGGAGGATCACTGACAAAATATAGAAGGTCAAAAAATCGACCTACAAAAATATCGAAGCAAGAATATTGATGTCAAGAATATCGACATCCTATCTACAACATGGTAAGTACAAAAATATCAACAAAAAAATATCGATGTAAAAAATATCATTTTATAAAATATCATTTTTTTTAGTTAAACAAAAGTAAAATAAAAAAAATAATACTTATAAATAAAATAAACATAGTTAAACATATTTTATAATATTTAAAATTAATAAGTAATATATATAATTTAATAAAACATGAACTAAACATACAGATAATATATAATTTATATACTCACTTAATAATCAGTTTTAATTGTTACTTTAATACATTATCAATTATTTAAAAATATTATAAATCACTAATACATCTATACACATAAAACAATAACATAAATAAAAACTGAAAATTATGTATAACAAATTAACAACATCAAATCTACTTTTAATATTTTTTTAATTAATTATATACGACATTAGCTAAAATAATACAAACAATATTAAATATCAGAGGGAATAAAACTACTATTCCAAATCCCAAAAAAACCAACAGTAGGTAAAGTGTTGGATAGCGTAGGGGTAAAAATTACTATTCCAACTCCAGAGAGTGCAACAGTAGGGAAAGTGTTGGATAGCGTAGGGGTAAAAATTACTATTCCAACTCCAGAGAGTGCAACAGTAGGGAAAGTGTTGGATAGCGTAGGGGTAAAAATTACTATTCCAACTCCAGAGAGTGCAACACTAGGGGAAGTGTTGGATAGCATAGGGGTAAAAATTACTATTCCAACTCCAGAGAGTGGAACAGTAGGGAAAGTGTTGGATAGCGTAGAAGTCAAAAATAACTTATTAATAAAAGAATTTTTTTAAATTAATTAATGAATTAATTATTAAATAACTCTAAACTATCTACAAATACCAATAAATAATTATGACAAACATAATTACCAATGAATAACTAATTAACAATAAATTAACAATAATTAATCAATAATAATGAACAAATATTAAATATTAAACAATAAACTATTTGTAATTACAAAAACATATTAATTATTTAAAAAGTAATTACCAATTAACAAATAGTGAACAATTAGATAATTTTTCTACCAAAAAATAATAATTATTAAACATTAATTACCAATTAATAATGACTGACTATTATATTAATTTCAAATATTAATAAATAATATGTAACCATATTTAATTACCAATTAATTCTAAAAACAATAAATACATTTGCATGACCCAAAGATTATAATTTAAAATAATGCAAATGAATAATCAATACCCAACAATAAATTTATAAATTACTTAATTAGAGTTCAATTACTTCCAACACTATTCCCCTATAAACATACAACACACTCCAACAATAAAATAGTACACATAACATAATTATCAATTAATCAATTCATAAAAATGAAATACCAAATAATAAAAATTAATTACCAATTAATAATTTATTAACAATAATATAATTATAAATACCAATTAATGAACATAAATTATTACTTAATTACAATTAAATGACTTTTCATTAGAGGTTGTTGCATTTCTAAATGTTGATACCTTCCCAGCCCAGCTCTTGATTAGGTTTTGCTTGAGAAGGCTGGATCTACATACACCTGTTTCTTCCTGGGCTCTGGTGCTTACTACATTACAGGAGAGTCCTTTTTGAACATCTTATTTCTGTTCATTTGAAGTTGCTTAACATAAAGGATTTTCCCAGTAGTGATTTCCTCAGGTTGTAAACTGGTGGAAGTTAGTGCTTTTCTTTCTCATCAATCTTTTGTAAAACAAATGTGAGAATCAAGTGGTTTCAAGATCCAACCCTTTTATACCCTTTTATTTTGTCTAAGATGGCATTTTCATTTCATCTTTCTTAAGACCTGGTTCTTCCTGTTGCAACTCTATTCACATTAATATCGTGGCATTTACCTTCATCTTTGAAATGACATACTTTGACATCATTACCCCACATTGACTGGAAAAGTCTGTTCCTTAGGTTTCACTGACATACTGTTTGGTACAATGTTTTCAACCTCCACACAAGGAGAAGACTCAGTCGTAATGCTGTTTTAATGGGAAAAAAACCTACTGGAAAACCAGAGATGCAAATAGGAGAAGACAATTTTGTTCTAGAGTCTTACAATGTTTAAGGGAGTTTCAGTAAAAAAGTTGCAGATTCCCTTCCTCCACAATTAAACTACTCATGTGTCATCGAGTTTATGCCAGAGGAACCCATTCCTGTTGGAAGAATATAACTTTTAATTGTTAAGGAAGATGAAATCTTATGTCTATACCTAAACTAAAACTTTGAGAAAGAATACATTAAGTACTCTACTTCAGCCGCTGCTGCTCCATATTTTCTGGTGTTAAAGTGAATGTGAGTACAGACCATGTATTAATAACAGAGAACTAAACAGCATTATATACTAAATTTGAGAAAATTCTATTTGAGCTACATACAATATAATTGTGGTCTTTGAATTCTCCAGACAAGGCATCAGCATTGACGTCACTAAAGTTAAAGTCGTACTGGACTGTCCTGTTCTCTGAACAGGGAAAGAAGTACAATGAGTCCTCAGATTGGCCAATTTGTAGTGGCTATTAATGCACCACTTTTCTTCCATTAACTCCTGTAACAGGACATTTAGGAAAAAGAAAAATACTTGAACTGGTCAGCCAATACATTGGTGGCCTCCTCTAAAAATGTCAGTTCCTGAGTTCAAGAGATACCTATATGTTTGCAAGCCAAAAGCTTTCATCACCAGTAGCTGGGTTACTGCAACCTCTATCTCAGGGGCGTAGCTTCAAGGGTGGTGTTTGGGGGTGTTACGCCCCCCCCCAAAATTCTCTCTCTCTCCCGTACTGAATGTCTTAAACATGGCTATTTTGCAGAATATTGTGTTTTAAGTACCCCTTAACAATCCACACTCCTTTCCCTTTCCACTTGCCCTTCCTTAAGCCCCCCTCATGTGCTGCTTCACATATATTGTTTCACATGACATGCCTGTGTGATTGTTGGAAACTCTGAAGCTCACTCACCCCCTAGCCCTTCTGGTCATGCTACGCCCCTGCTCTATGATGTCAGTGGAGTTTATCATACAGAGGCCTCTGTCCAATGGAGTCAGTATTACTGTTAGGGTTTGATTTTTTCACAAAGATGAGGCATTTCATTCTATTTAAACTATTGACTGCTGGAGAATGCACTGTAATATTTTTTAAACACATTTTTCATTTACATGGCCCACCAGCAATCATAGATATGGACAGAGGAACACAGTTCACAGATCTTTTCTGAAAGGGACTGATGAAAAGATTTAGGTTGAATGTTTCAAATCCACCAGCTACCCCTCTCCCCCGAGAAAAATGGATAAATGAAATGGAGCGGTTAAATCAGTCCACACAACAATGTGTTTGGAACTGCTGGTTTGCTATGGCAGAGTTTATATATAACAACTCCTTGCTAGCTTTACTTGGTTGACTGACTCTCTATTGTTTCTATGAATTTCATCCACAAATGTGGCCAGCCAAGGTCTTAACTTTAAAGTTTCCTTTGTCACCCATTTAATACTACAAAAAGCTTATATCATTTTGAGGGTAGCTCACCAACACCTGCTCCAAGTAAAAGCACAACATAACGTTTTGCTGCTCGCCATAGGAGAAACGCGCTAGTCTACAAAGAGGGAGATCGTGTGTGGTTGTCCACTGAACATCTGACAATCCTGAGTCATATCCCAAGTTTACACCTCTCTTTGTGGGTCTGACGTCTATAATAGGGATGGTGGGCACTTCAGCTGTTCATTTGTCTCTTCCTTCTCATTCACATTCTCATCACATTCACCTCTGTTTCACATTTCTTGGGTTAAGGACTCAATCACTGACACAGGCAGTACCACACCTCCAGTTTTGATAGAGTGACCATTGTAGATTCACTGACACATTGAGGTCAACTACAGTACCTGATTGCTTGGAAGGAGTATGACATCCAAATGATCTTGGGAACCGCCAGTCTTTGCCTATACTGCCTGATAGATAAATTGGTTCTAAATGCAGTTTCCCTTAAAACTTGATCAAGATTATTTTTGCAGGCGTAGGAAAGGAGTGTAGGGGCAGGAGGGTGAGGGGGGATTCGTTGGGGTGGTACTTTGAGCTGAGGCAAGGGATCCGGCATAGTTTAAGCTGGGTGGAGACTTTGGAAAGCTGGGTAATGGAAACTGCGAATACTCAAACACTAAATCACTAACCATGTGCCGGCTTACAGGGTTACCTCACTTCCTGGTTACAGGATACTTCCAGAGTATGTATGTATGTATGTATTTAATGCTTGTTAAGCGCGGCTGTCACCCAGAAGGGTATCCTGGCGCTGAGACCATATCCAATCAACAAAAATAGGCTACATTACTCTAGGAAACAGATGGGTTTTAAGATGTCTCTTAAACGTGAGCAAATCATGGCTACTTCTCAAAGCCAGAGGCAAAGTATTCCATAATGTGGCGGCAGTAAAACTAAAAGCGCGGCCGCCCATCCTCACTCTGTTTATCCTGGGAATCCTCACCAGGAACGCAGAGGAGGATCTTAAAGGTCTGGCTGCTTGATACCAGGAAAAAAGATTTTGAAGTGGTATCGGTCCTAGTCCGTGCAGAGCCCTAAACACAAGACAGAGAGCTTTAAAAGCAATCCTCTGCTGGACCGGTAGCCAGTGAAGGTCAGCTAGAGCTTTTGATGAAGAGGCGGACCGTGGTCGAGACAAAGCCAGTTTAGCGGCCATATTCTGAATCCTTTGCAACTTTAAGATCAAGGTCTTGGGAGCTCCCAGAAGTAGTGCGTTGCAGTAGTCTAACCTACTGAGGATGGAACTACGCACTACCTCGGCTCTGGCTCCTCGGGGAAGGATTGGCAGAATTTTACGTAGGGCGCGAAGCAGACCCATACATGTCGCTGTCGTCCTATTTACAGATGCATCGAGCTGCAAATTGGGTTCAAACAGAACTCCTAAATTGCGAGCCGATTTTGCAGCTTCCACCGAACCCGGGATGGAAGTCGGCCAGAACTCATCCGGTAGTACGCGTGGAAGACGGTCTGAAGAACAGTGGAGCACCTCAGTTTTTGATCCATTAAATTGGAGTGAGTTGACTCGCAGCCAGGCTGCTGTAGCCGACATACAACGGTGGAAAGTGTCCCTCGATATTATCTCTGATCCTTCAAATGAAAAGATCAACTGAGTGTCATCGGCATAATTGATGACAGATATGCCGAATGACTTTATCAATTCAACCAGAGGTCGGAGATATAAGTTAAAAAGGATCGAGTAGAAAGGGTAGATCTAGCATTAGGAATTTAACTAACCTCCTCCTTCCATCCTCAGATCGTTACAGTAACCCAGTAGTCCCTTCTGTTTATTCCTATGGTAGTTCATGTACAGCTATACTTCCACCGGGTCTTCATTCAAGGAACCTGAGAATATCTAATTTCACAACTTTCCTCCCAAATTAGTACTCCATCGCCCTATGTACAAACACTAGTGAACATCCTATGGACTGGGGGTATCATAGAAAGTATTTTCTGACATATGTCAAACGAGTGGAAGGGTCACTAATATAGGAACACTTAAAAGACGTGGCGTATTTACAAGCCCCTTGCACCGCGGGTACTTCACTTTTTCCCATATTAAAAGTGACGCACTGGCGGTGCAAGGGGCTTGTAAATAAGCCCCATTGTTTTGGGGTTATTGTCTGAAACAGGTTAAGACTTTCACACCACCGATAAATCAAGTAGAAATAATTGCATTTGAATATGTGACCAAGTAAAGGGCTTATGGTTTGGTAAGAAGTTAAACACAGGCAAGGAAATTATATATTTTCTTAAAATAAACAAGGTGATGACATATTAATAGAAGACTTTTTGCAGCTTTAGGTTCACTAGCAGACAGCCATATGCTTTTCTAAACATATAAATTAAGACCAAGTGCTGCGAAACCAGAACATTATCAAGATTAACAATAAGATGATTCAGTGAGTGGTTGTATGTTGGAACAACAAGTTCCTCAACAATGACTACCTAAACAACGCGTTCTCTAGTACGACCACGTCTCAACCACAGTTGTTTTTACTATGCATTCCTTTACCATGAATGTATGGTAAACGGCCTTCTAACCCAGACTCCTCCCTCCTCTTAAAAACTACCCCAAAACCCCACCCCCTAAAAACTAACCCGAACTACCCCATAACCCCCCCACCTTCCACCCTAAAACTAACATGAACCCCCCCACCCCGGACCCCTCTTACCTGTCCTGTTCCTGTCAGACGCTTCTCTGAAATCCACCCATCCCGAACACTAGCCTGACTTAGCCTTAACGACGCACATGGATGGTTAAGGCTAAGTCGTTGATCAGGCAGGTCGTTGTTTGGCTTGCGTGACTCTGGAACTCGTTGTTCCGGAGTCGTTGTTTAAGATGTTTCCCCTGAGTTGGCTCAGATTGATCGCTCTCTCAAAGCCAAAGTCAAATTTGCCAAAGGTATACAGCAGCCGAAGTGCTTCATACAATAAATAATAGGGAATCCTAATCTTGAATTTAATATGCTCATTTAGAAATTAGGACGTGAATCGGTAAAAAGGGTTCTAAGAATTAAAATGAAGAATGTACATCAATATTTTCTGTGTAGTCTGCCAAAATCGTTTCAGTAATTTTAGATTTTGCCTATTTTTTAAGTAAACCTATAACTGGTACAAGACAAGAAAACGTTTTGGTAAAGTTTACAAAATTTCTGGTACCAAAATGGTAAATTTGGAATCTGAGGAAAATGGAGGATGACACACTGTGTTTGAATCCTAATGTAGTGCTCAGTGTTGGCAGAGAAGGTACCAAAAAGAAGGATCCCCCTACTTGCATGATTACAATAGATGGCAAGGAGGTTTTAGTAATGGTGGACATCTATGGCTGGTACGCCATCTTAGATAAAGATGTAGTAGACAAATTGTGGAGAAACAAGAAATTTTATTCCACAGACGTACACCCATGAAATATATAGGACATAAGTGTGACCTTGTAGGTTATCACTGACTAGGGCCGCACTCAACTTTTGTGGGAGGTGTACTAAAGGTAAAATTAATGGAAAGGGAGAATCAATACCTCGTTTGTCCCTTCAGAAGGTAATGGGGATTAAGTTAGATCATAGAGCTGACCCCCCCCCCCAGTTTACATTATAAATGACGATAAGGACGTTTTTAACAAAGTTTCCATTAAATACATAGACAATAAAAAATGAACAAGGATGATTTGGAGCAATACATACAAAGGCTCAAGAAATAATTTCAGAGGGTTTTCAGTAAGACATTTGAAAAATTCAAAGGATGTAACCACTGTTATGAAGGAAAATACTATTCCAGTCATGTACGGAACAAGTCACTCATACATAGGCGTAAGTTTAAGGAAATATTAAACAACCAAAAAATAGAGAGGCTTTTGAATCTTCATCTCAAATATCATTAGCAGAGGCTCAGAGGACCTAAGACTTTGCTTAGATTTGCACAGTTTAAATGGCACAATATGGGTAGAGTGTTATCCTCTATCTAACCTACATGGAATGGTCTCAACATTAGCTAGAGCTACCTCTTTTCAATCCTGGACTTAGTGAGCGTATATCATTAAGTAATTCTGGATGAAGAATCCATACATTTTACTGTATTTGTAACTCTAATTAACTTATTTCAATGCTGCAAAATGGCTTTTGGAATGGCTAGTGCAACCCTAGTTTTTCAATGCTTAATGAAGGAAACACTTGAAACGGGTGTCGAGGGTAGTAGGATTCCTAAAAGACACCCTAATATTTGACAAATCTAAAGTTAAGTGTTCAGAGGTAAAGTAATTGGGATATTTAATCATAAGTGATGGAATCGAGTCAAAGAGTAAACATGTTATGGCCATCATTCAAGGACTTGATCTACAGACAAAGGAACAATTTGTTTCTTTTCTTGAAGTAACAAGAGTTCTCTATGAAATGTGAGGATGGTTATACAAAAAAGTAGAACTATTTCACAATCTTCTAAAAAAAGGGCAAGTTTATTGGGGACAAGATCAGACTGCTGTTTAAAAAACAATTGAAGGATCCTTTTGATCATACCTCATATTTGAAATATTTTGTTGTTGAGAAGGACTGCATAATAGAGTTTGAAATGAGAAATTGTGGCATTGGTGCTTTTTTGAATCAATACGAAGGCAGTGATGACTGGATAGTTGTGAGGCAATGGAGTGTATTGTACAGTTTGGTACCAACCCCTTTCGGACGAGTAGGTTTTGTTTGTGAAACCCTTAGCTCAACCCTGGGTAGCTGTGGCTCTGAGCAGTTAGGCTTTCACAAAAGATCAAGTGTTAAGCATTTAAACATCACCAAAACAATTGAAGAAGAAATGTGAGACATTCAAGAAATCCAAAACCATATTATAAAAATAGATTATATTTTTATGTATTTTTAGACACCAAAATGAAAAAGATCCACCACAGGGTTCCAGAGATACAGAATTTACAAAGTACAGGAAATATACACTTTTTCTTAATCGCAAACAAGCATTTGGTAAAACTAAACAAATTTGACACTGAAAATTTTCAGCAAAATCTTTGGCTAATTGTATTGTGGTCAGTTACAGTTACTTTAGGGGATTAACCCAAGCATGGAGCCAGTCAGGGGGACCAGCAAGCTCCTCAGACACAGTTATGTTGGTAAGAGAAACAGTCTTTAGTCAGTTCCAGGTACTTTTATCCTCTTTTTATAGGTTTCTGTGGAAGAGGTCCTGATGCAAGGGATGCAGAATGCTGGGGTTGCTCAAGGATGCTGTGAATATGATGTGGTCATCGAAGGTCTTTCTGCAGCTACTCCTTGGTCCACCATTGGGGTGAGGTGGTACTGGCCACATGGTTTGATGTCCCTCAAAGTTCTTGAAGTCCTGGTAGAAGTCTAGTCACACCTGGACTACCAGTCACCTGGTTTTGCGCTTACAGCAAACACTTTCCTTGGCAGTAATTCATCTTGTGGGTGACCAAGCTGCACTCCGATGACTCTCCCAGGTCTAGCAAACTTGGGTGCAAATTTGAGTAGTGGGTCCTGATCTCAGTTGCTGTACAGTGGTGAGTGGTGGTGATGCAATGATCTAGGCAACCAACTTCCTCAGCTGCTGTGGCACTGTACTTCAAACAGGTCAGCCTACTGACCTTTGAAGTCTTGCTTCTGCTGGGCTCAGGAGACAATTTCTCCATGAGCAGGATACAGTAGGTACAGTCCCTTCTCCTTTGCAAGCCACAAGGTTCAGCAGGTGCAGTCAACATCAGTGCAGCCTCTCTTTGCTGGGTCTTTGGTACAACAGGGGGTGCTCCTTTGGTTCTCTTCTCCAGTTAATCGAGATCTGAGTTCTGGGTGGTGCCGGGGGTTCCTTTTTATGCCCAGAAAAGTCCCTCAGGATCGGATGTGGTCAGTAGCCAATGGGCTACTAGGTTCCTGCCCTCCTGATAACCACTTCCGGTGAAGTGTGGCATATAGCCGTCCCAGAATTCTCAATTTTGCCCACTTTTACCATACCAGAACTCCTCTCTTGGTCTCAAAAGCTTGGTAGTCCACTCGTGGAGTGTGGCAACCTGTGGGCTACACGCCCACAGAAAAACGTTTTCCATCTGGTTTTCCAACTCTGACCTTGCTGCAAACCTGTCTACCTACAAAATAGGGTTGCCCCCTCCACGTGTGCTAGATACTTGCCCTTCAAAGGTGGCTTTCCATTTGTAACTTTTCTTTTAGGCCAACACTCTGTGTGGCTTTCTACCTGTAGGAGGTACCACCTCCTCCAGTGGCAGGGCCCTATTATTATCTTACCTGTGAGTCATTCACAAATCTCTCTAGTTGTGCAGAAGACTGTCTGTGAAGACAGTCCTTGTGTGCAACCACAAATGGACACTGTAAATCTGGTAGCAACCAAAGTAGCAACTTCTAAAGTTGCACTTTGGCCACCATTGACATTAAATTTGATAAAATCATTAAATTGGATTTAATGCACTGATTCTTTTGATACCTTACAGTACGTACTTTAGTATTCCCATTCAGAAGTTAGCAGGGCTGAGATGTCAGACTCTACTTGTCGATGGCACTACTAACATTTCCACAGTAAAATGACGATTTAGGGTTTTGTATTAATGGAATATGTAAAAGTACATGTTCAACCTTTTAATATACAGCACCCTGCCTTCGGGCTTGACAGGTGTACCTTAGGGGTGACTTACATGTATTAAAATGGAAAGACTGGGCATTACCATTACCATAAACGGCAAGGTAAAATTAGCAGTTTAAAACTGCATTTCCAGTCTGTCGTGGTAGACTGGGAGCCATGGTTTCCCTTACCCACTCAGGGTGGCACAACAAGTGCTGCAGGTCATGAGGTGACACTCTAATTTACAGGTCTTGGGTACCCTTGGTATCATAAACTAGGAACTTACAGGTAAGTTAGGTGATGTCAATTGGGTATAGGCCAATTAAACATACACCATTTTAAGGGTCAGAGCACATGCACTCAGTCCTGACTAGCAGGTTTCAGGGCATTTCGCCAGTACCTAGTAGTCAAAATTGGGGCATAAAGTGGGAGTAAACTTGCAAAAAGCCTGTTTCCATACAGTAGTGCCTTATTGTTTAGGGACATTAAGAATGTCCTTTATACAGTGTTCAATAATCATTTGAGAACTGTTTCCATGTCCTTTGGCCTCTGAACAATACAGGATGTTTCTTTGGTGGTCAAAATGTATTTTAGGAGAGTCCTCAAGCCATTGGTAAACATGTTGTCTCCTTGAGAAGTACAAGCTCTGCAGTGAGATTAGACAGATTAGTGGGCAAACTCCAGGTTTTTAAATATCAGAGTATTTTCCAGGAAAAATCAGTTCACCCTGATTTCATGTCTAGGTTACCATTGGAGACTGAGCATGGTGTTGAGAATCAGACATATTCATTTTGAAGATTGAAACTTGAGGAACAAGAAAGACTGTACAGATATTATTGCACAGAAGCTGTGACACAAAGTGGTCCTGTAGACGGCAGTTTACTTTTGCCTGCCCGCCGCATTGCTGTCCCTGGAGATGG
This sequence comes from Lissotriton helveticus, assembly GCF_964261635.1. NCBI lineage: Eukaryota > Metazoa > Chordata > Amphibia > Caudata > Salamandridae > Lissotriton > Lissotriton helveticus. Next base: position 1,750,244,779 of record NC_136057.1, on the reverse strand, counting down.
GATGGGACTCCCCCCTCCCTCCCCAGCCTGCACAGGGGAGAGGAGCGGCCACAAGCCCTGATGCGCTCTGAAGCGTCAGAGTCATCTTGCACCATGGGTCCTGCAGACAATGGTTTCCTTTTGCACGCACACTGCATTGCTGTCCCTGGAGCTTGGGTGGGACTTTGTCCCCAGCCAGCACAGGGGAGCTGAGGTGCCACAAGCCCTAAAACACTCATAAGCACCAGAGTCATCCTGCAGCACGGGATGGGTCAGAGCGTGCACCAGGGCGAAGACGAGGCCAAGATGGTCCCATCTTAGCCCGTCCGAGACAGGAAGAGGCATTGGGCGACCATACCTCTGAAATGTACTGCTCTGCAGGACTTTAAATGAGATTAAAAAAATGGGGGGTCTCTCAAAGGGGCGTGGCCAGTGTTATTAGGGGTGTGGCTTTAAAACACACAAACATCTGTGTTTAGCATAGTGTGCAGCCCCACTTGTATTTTGCTGTTTCTGTCATTGCATTCAGATATGTGATAAAACAAGTAACATCATACCTACAACAAGTAAGGTCTATTGACTTTGTCAATGGTTATTAGTTGCATAAGATAAATAAGCTGCAACTATGGCTTGTTAGATATAGTATTGAAAAAGCTTCCAATTATGCCCTGGTGAATCTACCACAATGTTGCTGCTCTTGCGTTTCAGAAAGAGAAGGGACATCCAGAAAGAAAATTACTCTTTAAAGGATTTCCCTTCCCCCACAACACTCACCTGGCATGACGTCATGCTGTAACTTCTCCACTAGTGACAAGTGAGCAGTGTGGGCAGTGCACATGGATGTGCCTGCTGTCTGGAAACGGGTCTCTATCGGCCTGTTTTGCACCCTGGCACTTTTTTCCGGACTGCAGTGTCAGCAAACTGCTGCAAGCAGTCCGGAAAAAAACGGACCGCCTGTGCCAGGGCTCAAAACAGAGCCCGATAGAGACCCATTTCGAGGCCCTCTTTAAAAAACTGCCGGTGCTCAGACCCCATGAGACCCAGCCCACTTAAAGCCCTGCTGCTCTGTACTACTTAGCTGAACTGTTAGTTGACTTGAACTATCGATGCATGGTGCTGGCTTGTTAACACTCCCTATTACATTGGGAAAAGGTCCTCAGGGGGTGGTTAAGACTGCCAGGAAAGCTGTCCCAAATACAGCTAATAATTGTATGATGGATGATATTGACAATCTCATAGAGTAGGTGGAAACACAATTGAATAAAGGGAACCTGTCTAACCGTTGAGTTGAGCCCAAAAGTAGCATACATATATATATATATATATATATATATATATATATATATATATATATATATATATATATATATATATATATATATATATATATATATTTATTTTTTTAAAGAAAATTTCTGATATAAGGAAATCATTGCCAGCACCAGCTGTTTCACATCCCTGAGTGGTTGTGGTAGTATTTAATTCTTACATAAATAAGTGCCAGGGCTCTAGTCTGGAGGCCACTGCAGCTTGCACCACACATTGCCTCTCCCAGCACTGCCAATGATAGTAACAACAACACAACTACTAATCATCTCACTCCTACAAGCAATTCAGACTATTTCCGACCCCCCAAAGATATAAGAATGGCTTGGTCGGCGCGTAATAGTCATATTTTATGTAGATTGGATTATTCATCAACTGTTCTTGTTTCTTGCGGTCATTTCTAAATCAGCCACACCGCGTCCCGTTGTGGCAGACTGTCAAGTGCCGGTGTTAACAATTAAGTGCTGGTGTGAAGCAAGGGAAACCACTAGCTCAAATGAAGCACTGGTGTGGACCCTATATAAATAGAGGGCACGAGAGTCAGGCCCTCCTTACTTTATCCAGTTTTGCTAAATAATGTTCCAGCAAGTGATATAGGTGGCAATGCATCCGGAGTGGTAATTGCTCCTGAGATTGAATGTTCAAATCGATATAGTCCATTACTATCAATGAGGAATGAGAATGGTAATGTATGTAGCCCTGTTCAACAAAGGGATTTGATTGGGATCATTGGTTATAAAGTATGTGCTGGCTGTATTTGCCAGAATGAATCAAATCAACTAAAGGATACAATTAAGCAACTGGTGAATGAAGTATCTCTAATGAGAGTACAGATTGGAATGCTTGTAGAAAAAGTTAAAGTATTGCAGTAAAAAGAGGTGATGAAGCAGGTTGTCAGAGATCTGAGAAGGGACCAGCTGTATATAAGATGGATGTTGCTGGTAGAAAGATAGATGGAAACATCATATTACAACAGGGTGACCAAGGGTTACATATGCAACATTGAGAGGATCAGATGTTATTACCTACAAGAAATTATTCTTCACGGATAAGGAATACAGAGGTCAACTCAAGTGTTCCCACTCAGGCTAATGTAGACTTACAAATGTTTAACCCACCTACATTACCTGACTTGAGGCTCAACCATGGGAACGAAAAGTCACAATCACATATATTTGATAAACGAAGTGGGTAGGAACCAAGAAATACTTATTCTGGAAGGCAAAACCCAGAGATGGATACTAACAATATGAGAAATCTTACTCAAATGGTACTCAAGAAATCACAAAGAAGTACCGGCAGTACAATACATATGGTAAATATCCTTAAATATCAACCAGAGCTAGAGACATCAGTGAAACTCTGATCAATAAAGTCACACAGTGGATCAGGCAGGTTAGACCCTGCTGATCAATTGTTGGATCAGATATTTTAACTTTGTGGTGATGTCATTACAATGATGATTATGTTTATATTATCCTCGAGCTAGCTGATGATAAATTTGGGGCTGGATTGGTGAATTTGGATCAGCACACCTTACCCTCTAATGGAGCCAATATCCAGTGTAAGTTTAAACAACCAGAAAAGAGCAGTACACAAACTAGAAGCAACAATAGGCCCTCGGCTCACCAGCCAGAAATTGCTCGAGGGGATTTTTCTGATAAAAATCTTGTGAGAGTTGAATCCAGAGGGGGGGTTTGACAGGAGGAGAGATAGTCACCACAAAATTCGCACTCTAATTTGGAGGATGAAGGCTCGCATATCAACCCAAATGTGATTACTGATGAGGGGGCTATCCTTAGTAACCCCAGTACTTAGGGTAATAGAGTATAATAACAAGTTGAATGAAAATATGTTGGAATATAAGAGGTCTGAAGGCCAAATGAAATAGTGTGGAATGGGGTAACTTTATTGATACCTTTCATATGTGTCTCTTACAGGAGGCAAGGGCCACTACGGGATTCTATAGAGTGCGGTTTTCGAAGTACAGTCACAACATTTGAGCCTCTGGAAACAATGTCAAACTTAACTGTGTAAGAGGACGAGGAAAGGGAAATTCCCAGTTTGAATAATACTTTTTTGTTAGGAATACTACAGGTTGTCTTCCTCACACTTAAGTTTGACCGTCGAGCATATAATGGTTGCATGCCATCTTTTAAGGGATTGAGTCATGCATTTAAAAGGGTTCAAAGTAAAACTAGGATTGACTATTTTGTTGGGATGTGTCCCTCTGGCGCGATTTGAGGGACATGGCTGTAATCGAAAGGCTAAACAGTGATCATAGTGTCCACTTGATTTTGCCTCAAATGCTTATCTTTCCATGTGCCCAAATAGAGCAAAAATATGAAACTTTATCCCATATCTATACAATTATAATGCCTATATTAATTGACATTAAAAAATATGGACTTGAGGCTCAAGCTTTTGTAGGTATATTTTGTGAATCAATAGGAAAGATTTAAACGTTTTTTATTGGGAGGGGAAGAGTGAATCAGTACAAATATAGCACTGTGGTATAATCAATAGTGTAAGGCAATGAGAGAAGATCTAATGGCTGCTCTTAAAAAAGGCTGCAGGGGAACAATAGTTGAGAAGAGGGTAAAATACAAAACGGCTCAATTGAAAGCTAAAAGAAATTAGGACGACTGTCTGTGAAGAGTCTTGACCAGGGCAGCAATCCTAAAAGATAGCTGGCAGTTTTGGCATCTGATATCTAAAACGACAACCCACCAGATTAAAGAAAAAGACTTCCATATTCAGCCACTCATTTGGGGGTCAATCACTTTAGTACCATTTATTCGCAACAGACTAATTTAGGGACTGATGCTAGTGATCTGGTGTTTCCGCATTGACCTCATTTTGCCCCGGAAGTGACAGAGCACAGCAGCAAATAGGCACAACTCCTGCACATTGACAGCTGCTTTTTTCCATGCTTTTAAATATGGATCTGGAGATCCGCTGCTTTTCCATCAGTTGAAGAGTTCCTCACCAACTCTTTTCCAGGGTGTAGGGGAACAATGTCCCCACTGATGACTACACGATTCAAACCATATTGTGACTACTGGAAACAGATGTCAGGGATGGACCCGCACCCGGTATGTTACTGGTATCATGGCTTGACTCCAAGTAATGTGAAGAATGTGCCCTCATACACCAGAAAGTGATCCTGGATCATTAAGCAAAGCTGTATATCACTGAGTACTGAAAGAAGTCACGACCCTCGTGTGAGTCCATTCCCTTCAAGGGTGTGGGCATTTTGCTGCCCTCAAGACCATTTCCATGACAAGTCCTCTTCATGGTCAAGGTTATCCGGTAAGTCCAATTCTAAATCGAAGAAGAAGCATAAGAACTCATCCCACCACACTCTGTTGAAAGAGAAGTTGTGAGGACATCAAGGTGGCAATCAATCTTACTCCCGATTCCTGCTTGAGGAGCCATTTACACAACTGGAAACACTCTGCCCCAATTTTCCCGGGCCTTCAGTGACGCAGCAGAATGTCGAGCCCTTTAAAGAGGTTATGCTGCATTTTGTTGCCACTCTTCTGGCACTCTGTAATGCACCTTCGGGCCCCACAAATCTTCAGTATGGGTATCACCAGCAGGTCTAACCTTTGCATTGTCTGAGCCCTTCAAACCCATCTCAGGTTCTTCACTGAATCTGGTCCAGACTACCAGTCCAGATCCAGCCCGGTCTGTGCCGGTTACTTTTCCATCAAATCTGAATCTGATATTGTTGATGCCAGAGGTAGAGTCCCTCCTGATGCCAAATCCATCTTAACCCTGACAGAGGTCACTCTATGACTCCACTCCAGTACCCCCGATCCCTGCATGCTCTGATTCAGACAAAGCACTTCCTCATCCACAAGGCCTTCTTCAGAGGCTTCATCATCTTTTTGTCTCAGATTCTGATCAACCCGATAATAACAATGATATGTGCGCTGGATACCTAACGGCTTTATGGCTAGAGTGGTCGACCTCGGACCTGGCGAACAGGGTTCGAGTCTCGGCAACAACGCTCAGAACCCTGTGATTCTGGGCAAATCACTTAATCTCCCCGTGCCTAAAAAAATGATTGTGTTCATCTGTAACAAAACTGGTGCTCATGTAAAGCACTCTAATACCCGATGTCTCAGGTCTAGTTTGCGCTATATAAAACTCTAAATAAACGAAAATATCCTCCTCTGATACAGGGCTGGTTTTGCCAATTGGACCCCCAATGGAGGAGAGCGCCTCATCTGCTGTGACAATTAGACATTCAGCTGAGGTCCTCCTGGACCTACAGCTGCCTTCACCTGAAGTCAAGACAAATATCCTTACTGAGGTTACGCACACTGGGCCAGACTTGGGCCTTACCAGTGCCATTCAGGTGTTCATGAAAGTGATGACAGTGGTCACTGCCAAGCGTCGGAGATTAGTGTTGCCAGTTTTCCCCTACCGCGACTGCTAGCTGTTAAAGGCAGGCTTGCCACAGTCAGTTGAAGACTACCTTACATCTATCTAATGAAACCCTTATGGGCACCTGGGATAACCTTGTTCTGGTTAACCAGTAATCAGGCAAATAACCAGATGCCACAGATCTGCAGCTGGTGACTGTGACTTTCTTAGGCAGAACCTGACATCTGAGAGTTTGGTGGTTCCAACCTTCTACCAGCAAAGTTGACCCTAATGCATTCACTACAAAACCTCCAGACAGGAAGTCAAAAAGGAATGAGATATTCGGGAAACAGATGTTCTCTTCTGCCAGCTTCATGTTGAGTTCAGTCAAGGATGTCCGCCTAATAGGCATTTATACGCATGCTCTATGTGATATGGCCAGAGTAATTCTGCCATAGGTCCCAGTAAATTGATGGGCCTCTTTATCTCAAACCATTCCAGAAGACCAGGATGTAGAAAAATATGTCATTAGGTCTGGCCTGGATACTACTGACTGCTTGGAGCATTTGGTGGGCACTAGAATGGTGCTCTGCCTCCACGTTTGGACATGATGCACTAGTCGTCTGGGGATGTTCAGGTGTCCCTCATGGATATGCCTTTTGAAGGGTCCCATCTCTTTGGTAAAAAGGCTGATTCAGGTCTCAAACTCTTAGAAGAAAGCAGAGCCGCAGGATGTTCCTTGTGTCTTTCAAAACCTGCCTGAAAGTTTTCTTAGTAGCCTCGACACTTTAGAGGCTACTCAACAGTGCCAGCGTATAGACACCTCGAGGCCCAACCACCCCTGTAGCAGTCATCCCAGTCCACTCATGAGTGGGGATCAAGCAGGCAGCTTGCAGAACACCAGGGAAATTATTCCATCCAGCTCTCTGCCTCTGCAGCATCTGCCTCCAAGCATCTTTAGTTTGCCATTAGCAACACACGACCACCCTCTAGAAGGGAGGATCACACATTTTCTTCAAGGGTGGTAGGCAATTATATATGACAGACAGGTACTCCACATCATTCAGCAGGGCTATGCCCTACAGTTCCTTTTCTACCCACCTCAACTTCCTCACGAATCAGAGGAACACCTATCTATCTTACCGCAAGAGGTGCAGGCTATCCTGGCAAAAGAAGACACCAATCGGGTGCTGGACTTGAAATTGGCAACAGGTTGTTAGTCCTGTTATTTCCTCTAAAGACAGATGGAGGCCTTAGTCATATTTTAGATCGCCACCCTCTGAAGGCCTTTCTGTGGAAGTAAACATTTAAAATGCTCATGATTGCCTAAGTCCTGTCTGCCCTGGATCCGAGCGGCTGGATGGCTGACTTGGACCAGCAGGATGCATAATTTTATGTGCCTGTCCTGCCGTCCCACAGATGGTACCTGCTGTTCAAGGTTAGCCAGTATAATTTTTAGTTAGCTATACTTCTCTTTGGCCTTACCAGCATCACTTGGTTGTTCATGAAAGTTATGGAGGTAGTCAAAACCCATCCTCATATGTTGAGGATGCCAGTTTTCACCTAACTCGATGACAGGCAGTTGTAGACCCCTTCAGACAATGGTGAACTTCCAGATACCTTTGGGGTTTTTGATAAAAGTGTCAAAGTCACATCTGAATTTTTCGCTAAGGCTCTCTTTTAAAAGAGGTTTTTTTGACTTAGTGCAGTTCCAGAGTTTCCCTCCTATGCAATAAGTCCAGGACATTCAGGCTATGATCAGATGTTTTATCTTCAGTCCTATATCTCTGTTAGAGCATCTCTGAGATTTTTTGTCCTGCTTGCATCATGTATCCTGCTTGTCTACTGCACCAGGTGACATATGCTGGCTTTGCAGTGGGATCTGAAGTCATAGTGGGCCCATCACCAAGGAAACCTGTTGGATGTCATCCAGGTTTCAGAGGAGACTGCACAAGGTCTGAGTGGTGGCTGCTAGATCACAAGCTGGCCAGCGTTAGACCCCCTCTCCCTTCTCCACCTATAGCTGACAGGAGTCACGCACGTATCGCTGCTTGGTTGTAGAGGGGATCTGGGAGAGGTGGAGTTTAGAGGATATTGGTCTCCACCAGAAAGCTGACTCCACATAAATCTGTTGAGGGCCATCCCCCAAGCATTTATGACATTCCTGTCATACTGTCAATTCACCAGACTTAAAATGAAAGAGAATCTTAAAAAATATAGGATACAGCATAAGAGAATTACAGTATTGCATCCTGAGTCTAAAGGACACGTAAAGCAATTCAAGAGTAGTAAAAGAGTCTAATCATTTGCATAAATGGGTCAGAATAGAGTGGAGGAGGCACTTCAGGCCACTCTACTTCATTCCTTGGTGGTTAAAGAAGAAATGTGTCAGAAAGTGATTTATTGTCATAATTTGAACAATTACTTTGTAATACATAAATGAAAGATGAAAATTCCATGGATCATAGTTGATGGGGGCTTCAATAGAATCAACTGTGTGAAAGGGCAATAGGTTTGGGTTAAATGGCAAATGGATTCTGGGAAAAGGACTCCAGTCCTGTCAGATCCCATTAGAGTTATTGAATTTCAATGTAGGCTATGAGACTTGAAGGAGGGAAGGTGTGGAATCTTAACAGGGTTTTTGTTTTCAAGGGAAAACGAGAGGAATGTGCAAGTGATGTTTGTAATAAACATGTCTGAAATGTGTTTTTGAATACATCAGTCTGACGTTTCACGATGGCATGGATTCTATAGTAGCTGCAGGTCATAATAATGCAAAATGCGGGCAAATGCTGTGATAGGTGTTCAAACACTTAGATGAAGTGACCTTAAGTGACTTAAGAGACATGTACGTGTTAACTGCAGTGGATATGTTTTATGATAGTGTTCATTTTTATAATATTGATTAAGGTGGGAGGTTTATTCAGTGCTGATTCCCCCTTAGTTCCTTAGTTTAATCCTTATTTAATTTATGTTTTGTTTATTTTGGAAAGGGGAAAACGTGTTGTAATGCTTGTTCTGCGGAATGGTGTGAGTGGAGCATGTTCTCTGGTATCGTGCGAGTGAAGCATTGGGTGGGTTGGAAAAGCACGGTTTGTGGGTGTTGTTGTGTGTTGTTTTGTCGCTGGAGTCTTTTTTGTGTGTTGTTCCAACTTCTACCTACAACGTGTTGGTGCCTTTATTTAATGACCCACAAGCCATGTGCTACACTCTAGTAAACCCTGAAGCAGATTTAAAAGCCCCTTGCGTCACTTTTGCACCGCTGTTGCGCCACTTTTTGTGACACTGTGTCAGCGTAAACAATGCGCCACATTGCGGCCCATTTATAACGTGACTCATCTAGGAAGATGCGTCACGGTGCAAAGCCCTGCACCACATTATACCTGCGTCAGGTATAATGTATGCAGGGTAGGCGTTACCACGCAGCAAAGCCATGTAGAACGGACACAGTGAAATCTACAAGATTTCACTGCGCCACTTCTAGGATGCCACTGCTTCAAACCCTTAGGCCTGCTTCGAGCAGGTGTAAGGAATGATGCAGCAGAATAAGTATAGGCCTTCCCATGCATTGCTGGAGTTGCGTTGTGCTTGCGACACAACTCCAGCAATGCGTGACTTTTGCACCAACAGAGGCGTCAGAATTTCCGACTCATCTGTCAATTCATGCGCTCTGGTGCACCATATTGTAAATACAACAAATCCATAGTGGCACAAGGGTTTTGCACAAAGGCACAGGGAAACTGATGTTCCTTGCAAATCTGACCCCCTGCATCTAAATTCATTGGCATACCAGAGGCCCATATATTAAAACAAAACCCCTTGGGTACTGGGGCCACTCGATAGTTTTTAAATTTCACTTTCACTTCAATATCACTGCACACTCAGCAAAATACCTGCTCCACTGTAATACAGGCGTTGTAGCACACCTGGGACACATTCGGTGTCACTGGGTGGGCCCGATGATGACGCATGCCGCCAACTAGGTTGGTGGGTGAGGGCTTTATAAGGAAACCAACAGTTATTCCTGTCTTCCCCTCCCATACAGTCCTGAGTGCTGTATCACGCATAAACGGACTAGTCCTCTTTGATGACATATATGTGCCTTGTGTTTCACATTTAAGCATCTTAGTGCTTTAGCATCACAAAAGTACTATTCTAGTACTGTTCATGAAAAAACTACTCAGTAGGACAAGGTCCATCAGATATCCTCAAATTGTTGAAGGAGTGCTTCAGCTGCATTGGGTGAATAGTCAAGTCACATTGGGCTTCTTTATGCAAGTAGCTGCTTCACTCTCTTGCAGTAGTAGACCATTTCCTCAGGGACAGCACAAGTTGTTATGGCCAAAAGTGTTGGTGTATGCAGTGATGGTGCCACGCACATGCACCTGTTCATTGCACCTATAGCAGGAACCGTTCTGTCTGCTGCCCCTGCTCACTTGCCGGTGTCCCATTGTATCCTGCTTGCCTTCCATGGTGCTTACCATCTCCCCCCAACCTCTCTTCCACCCATCTGCTCGTATCTTGTTATGCTCTTTCTCCCTCCCTCCCCATGTGCTTTCTGTTTATCCTTCTCTTCCCCATTACTTGCCTTTGTCCCGGTCTTCTTCCATATTGATAAGCTGTCCTTCTATTGCGAGGAAAAGCTCTACTGAGGTCAGGAGTTACTATAGGGTCCTACAGGTGTGTGATGCAGGGTAATGAGGGGTACAGTGAAGCATGAGCTACAACATGATGGGAGGTGTTCGTTCCTAGCTCTATCACTCAAGAGCCATTTTATCCTCTTGGCTAGCTGACGAGATATAGAAGCGATGCACACAGTGACATCCAATTTAAGGCCCATCACCAATAATTGCCTCCTCTTTAATTCAGGTGCAGCATAAACCCTGTGAGAACCATGTGCTTCTGGTGAAGGTTCTTCACAATTGTGACTCGTCCAGCCTCTGTCACATTCCGTCTGATTCTTCCCACCCCCTCTACTCATCCCAAACCTGCTCTCGCTGCTATAATCTCCAAATAAACACTTTCTAAACCCTTCCCTCTTCTATACCTCCACTATCCTTTTCAATCCAACTATACTAATTCACTACTAATCCTGTTTGGGTTCCAGAGTAATGTGCTACCCCTCGAATAGCACGTTGGTGCCTCATCAGGGATATCAAGCACTATATAAATGTAAAATCCTCCCTCTTCTATCTCTCCACCATTCTTTTCAACCCAAATAACAGACTCATATGTTCACCGCTCAATTAAATGTTATATTTCTCTATGCTAACTCACTACTAATCAGTTTTTGGGTTCCGGAGTAGAGTGCTACTCGCCGAAAAGCGCTTCTACGCCTCTTTAGGGGTAGTAGGCCTTATATAAATGCAATTACAACTACAATATGTCATTTTCTACTTGATCTGAGAGAGAAATCTGACTTTCTCAGGATCAGAAAAAAAGCCTAAAACTCGGAAGGTGAATGATTAATAGCAAGTTATAAGTTTAGAGACGTTTCTGAATGAAGAATGACTTTGTTGACTAAAAATGGAGAGCAGGGGAAAGTTCCAATGTTTGGCCGAGAAGGGAAAGACTCTGCCGCCAGACTGAGTTTTGTTTATTTGATGGGTTTCAGCCAAAAAGACTGAAGAAGAGTGTAACAACCTCTTCACAGTGTAGAATTTAAATTTCTTTTTGAATAAAATAGACACTGTACCATACAGTACTCTTAGGCAAATGCAGCGAGCCTTAAAGATAATGCGCTCCTGTACCGGAAGCCAGTGCAACTGAGAAAGCTTGATGAGCAGAGTTGGAAGCCAGTAAGAAACTTATTTCAACTGAATTTTGGATGACTTGTAGCCAGAGCCTAAGAATTGTTTCAGGAGTCCTATATATAAAGAGTTGAAATAGTGGATTCTTGATAAAATAAGGATTTGAAGATGGCTTTTCTGCAATTAGGCGAGACAAATGGGAGAACTTTGCAGACCAGTTTCAAAAAGTATCAGCATGTGTAGGACATTTTAATAACTTGTTTATAGAAAGAGATGTCACCATCAGACACCAAGGTTTTTTGCTGTTGATTGTTAAAGTGGGTTACTTGATGGTATGCGGGCACCTGAAAGACCAACTGTGCTTTGCGTCTTCCTCCTCTCGTGTTTTCACCAGTGGTAGAATATCATTTCAGTTAATCAGACATAAGTAATAGTGTACTGTTAGTCATTCATACAGGCTTGCGATTTCAAACTCAGATTTTTTGAAAACCAAATACAGTAGGTCTTCTCAGTGCCCAGATTAGAAGGTACTCTAAGTTTTTACTAAATATGTTGTGATTTCGCTCTCTCAAATGACTGTAGTCAATGCAGAGGCTTAAACCCGCTGAAAAAGTGCATCTTGCACATCTTGGTAACATAGATACTTCTTCATGGATGCCTTGTAGGTGGTTTGGACTAGAAAACCCTTGTAACATGACACCTAATTAACCCGTCCTATCCATCCATCGATCCATCTATCCACCCACCCACCATTCCTTCATTCCATATGATTACAGAATCAAGACAAACCTTTTCATAATTGCCTGCTATTGACAGTGGCCTACTGACTGAACTCTCTTGTATGTTTGAATTGGTCTGCCAGTCCCTTACAACCAGGTCTTTCCCCCAACCCTGTACAGCAGGAATGCTGTGTGTGAGTACATTAGTTGTGTGTTTGGTGGGTGCATGTGGATTATGTATGACATGTGGCTACACCCACACTGGGCTCCATTTTGTGTGTGTGTTACATTCTAGTAGTACCTAAGATGGAAGATTGGAGACAGAGCCTATGAAGCAGATATGCTTTGCAGGGCTTCCCCCAAAACATTCTATATATCCTTTGTAGTGGGTGGAGGGAGACAGAGGGCCTATTTGAAGCTAGGGAGATTGCGCCTGCCCTTTTTTGGCCCTTGTTCTTGAAAGGGTTACCATCCCCTCACCCCCTTCCTGCTGGTTAAAAGGCAGTGAAGTTGGCAATAACCATTGCCGTTTTTCCTTGGTTATGGGTTTCTCTTGAAAAGTGACTCCCAACTCTGCCCCCCTTTCTGCTCACAGCTGAAGACAAAAGGCGTGCCTAGAGTAGTATGAGAGGAAGAGGCAAGAACTGCCTAATACTCGTGTCAGAGCTTAGCATTAGAGTCCACAAACACTGTTTTCAAATTTTGTGTAATGCTGGGGCATACACTTCTAATCCGTGTTGCAAGATTCTTTTTCCTGAATCCATCTATCCCTCAACCCATCCAATCCCATCCATCCATCCATCGACCATTCCTTTATTCCATCCATCCATCCTTCCAGTACTACACTCATCCATCCATTAACCAGGCTTATCCTCCCCCCTAGAATCACCAAGCCATTCACCTATCTATTAAACAAACAAACCCATTTTCAAACTAAGAATCCAAATAGGACACACACCCTGTAATAAATACATCCATAGAAAGACAAAGCAATAGAAACCCATTACTGAGAACCCAAAAATAAAATAAATAGTGAAACAACAATTCTTAGGAATTTACCCCTAGATTCATCAAAGTCATGTTTTGCGAGCCCTTAATAGCGAATTTTAAGGGTTCGCTATTAAAGACTCGCAAAACGGGATGCATGTAGAAATCACAATATTTTTAGCGATTTCTACTGATTCCTTATTTGCGATTCGCTAATTGCGAATCGCAAATAAGGAATGGCTTTACCATTCATTCCTATGGGCCTAAAGGCCCATAGGAATGAATGGGGAGTCATTCCTTATTTGCGATTAGCAATTAGCGATTCGCAAATAAGGGAGCAATTTCAAGGGTGCTAGGGGGTCCAATGGACACCCTGTTGCACCCCTGAAATGGTAATTTACACTGGTGTTGCACACACACACGTCCCAAGGACATGTGTGTGTGTAACATACAACTTAGAAAAATGCACTTAAGTGCATTTTTCTAAGTGTTTGCTATTTACCACGTAGTTAGACTTCACGGTAAATAGCGGCCCCAGATTGCGAATTCGCAATTTTGAAATGGTTCATGCATTGCATTTAAGGAATCTCAAATTGAGATTCCTTAAATGCAAATAATCGCAATGTAGCGATTTCTAAAATTGCGATTTTTGCATTTGGGATGATGCATCCCAAATGCAAAAATACCGCTCGCAAAGGGCCAGATTCTCAGAATCTGGCCCTTTGCGAGCGGATTTTGGTTTGATGAATCTGGCCGATAGTTTTATTGAAAATAGTGGCCAACCCCCCCAAAAAAACAGTTCAAATATAGTACTGAGCACTTAAAAATACTGTTGTTATGAGAAAAAAATGGAAAACAAAAAGAATAGCTTAATAGTAAAGTAGAAGGAGTATAAGGAGATAAAGGTAGGGGGGCATGGTTGCACAAGGGTTAAATTAGAAGTTAAGTAACAAAAATAATGGAAAAAAGAAAGAGCACGGGGTGAGTGGAAAATAATTCTAAGTGTCAACACTCAAGACGATCATCTGTGTGCACTTGAGGTAAGATTTTGTTACAAGGATTGAAACACAAAGCCAGGATCTTTGGTTGGAGAGGTGCACCATGTGCTCACTCTTTTAGTGAACATGGCTCCTGTCACCTCATTGAACCACGGAGGACTGACAATGTTGGTGGGATAATATTTCAGTACCAGGACAAACCTTTTTTCCAGTTGCATTTTATTGAGAGTGGCCTACTGGGCAGCCTCTCTTGTATTTTTAAATTTGTCTTTTTAGTCCCTTGCAACTGGGTCTTTCCCCCAACCATGCACAGCAGGAATGTCATGGGTGCGTACATTAGTTATGTGTTGAGTAGATGCATGTGGATCATGTATGACACCCACATGTGGCTACTGCCACACTGGGATACATTTTGTATATGCTACATTCTAGTAATACCCAAGATGGAGGGTTGAAGGCAGCGGCCCTGCACAGGATGTGGTTTGTAGGGATTCACCTAAAACATTCCATAGGTCCTTTATAATGGGTACAACTGAGGAGTGTTAAGGAGGGGACAGAGGGTCTTTTTGAAACTAGGGGGTTCCCCTTTGCCCTTTCTGGATGATTGTTCCCTGGATGGGCTGCCCCCCCCCCCACCCCACACTAGTTAACAGGTAGTTAAGTTGTCAACCTCCCTTGCCTTTTTGAACTGGTTATGGGTTTATCTTGAAAGGTAAACTCCCAACTTCGACTCACTTTGTCATCACATCTGAAAATGAAAAAGATCATGGCTTAACCTGTCTGTGGGAAAGAGGCAAGAATTGAGAGGAACTTGTGTCAGAGCTGAACATTAGAGTCCACAAGCACGGTCTGTAATGTTGGTACATAGATGGGGCAGAAACTTCTAGTCAGTTATAAGATTCCTTTTACTGAATCCATGATCTCCACAACAGTGGTGACCAAAACATTCTAGATTTTGGGATGACCATGGCATCTTTCCTCATGGAGGGGCAGGGTAGGTGCTTTGTTCACAAATAAAACGTTTTTGTGAGATCTGAGGGCCCTGGAGTGTCTCAACATTGTAGGCAGCAGCATCGACACCTGATCGTAAGGGTGTTGGGGACCTTGACAGTGCGTGTGAGATCTTTCACAGCAATATAATGCCCAGAAGAATCCAAGCACTAAGAGAAGAACAATCGCAGTTTTTAGTTGTACTACGAAGAAGTCTACAAGGGCCAAGAGAAGACCAACAGAGCAGGCTACCACCAATGTGACACAGGGTGGGCACTTTGGGTGTTTTGTGACTGGACCTGGCGAAAAACCCAATCAGCATGTGTACTAGGATGGTAAGCACCCCAACCAATGCAAGACCTCCTCTCAAGTAGTGCTGCTGTTTCTGCTACTGCTTACCTGTGTCACTGAGTACCAGCATCCTCAATCTGAAGCACAACCATGTCAGTTGGTCTTGTCAAAGATATATCTGCTCAGTGGGCCATGCAGAATGCGCACCACCTACAGTGCCCCTGCTGATCAGTGAAAACTGCAAGCATTACCTACCTCCAATAGGATTGAACATGAGAATGAAGTACTCTGCACCCAGATAGCATGGGGCCCAATTTACCCCAACAGGGGGTAGGGGGAGGAAACATGCAACAGCTCTGGCCTGTTTGGCCACCAAAGATACAGACTACCATAGAACCCTTACAGAAAATCCCTCGGGGCACATTTTTGTCCTGCACCATTAATTGGCAGGGAATGTTCAACTACAACTGCTTCATAGCCATCCAAGTACCCATAATAATTACCACTCTCTGATGTTAGGTACAGTATTGTAATGTAAAGAACTCTTTCCTCTTAAGTAAAGATAGAACACTAGAATGTTGGGAGCTCCATTGAAAAAAAAAAAGAGTGTGGTCTTCTAATGGCTGATAGAAGCCCAGAGCTCCAACATTCCAATGTTTCACCATCTGTTGCTGTGAACAAAGGCCTCTCGGAGTCCGAGGGGATTTAAACCCCCTCTGGATCCAAGAGGTGTTTGTTTTGACTAATTAGAACATTCTGCCCTCTAGGGCCAGAATGCTATAATAGCCTTAGAGCCCTCTGCAGCAGGCTCTGCCGGCCTTTAAAGGCCCGCTCCCATGTTAAAAGTCCCAGCTGAAACGCTGGAGCGTGCCTTTATTGGCATGGAGAGCCCACTATGGCAGGCTCTAAGGCTATAATAGTGCTTGAGCATTGCAGTATTTATTGCTGGTGGACAGTCTATTGAGTTCCAGGTCTGTAGCCCCACAGCATCTCTCTGCGTAAGCCTTGGACTGCTCGACTTTGATACACCGACGGTCAAGTGCTATAGGGGTTTATGGGATGCTCAGTGTAGGCTTCAATAGTAAGTTTAAGATCAACGACACCAGTGATAGGAGACTCTGAGTGTCACACCCTAGCCCCAGTAACACTTCCTTAACCTGAAACTTTTGAAAAAAATCCAACCCCCCCTAAAAAAAAGTTAGAGTGGGGTATGATGAAAAAGAGGGTGCTAAAAGGAAGTATGAGAGGAAAAGAAAACAATGAAAAAAACGGGATGAGGGTAAACATAGTGGAGTAAATAAAATGGACACATCACCCAGTGACGACTTGGGAAGAAGGAAACGACTGAGGGAAAAGGATCTATGCAAACCTTTTAGAGAAAAAAAACATTAATATTCTATTAATTGGCTTCCAACAAACAGTAAATGACATTCATTTCAAAGTTTATATTAAACAATTTAGACAAAATTGTTTCTTACAATTGTAAGTGAATGAATTCTCTTTTCTTTGAAATCCGACAGCACACTCAACCCATCCATCGATCTAACTCTGCATCCACCCTTCTGTCCATCTCTCCATCCACCAAGTCCCGCCAGACATTTATCCTATTGATTAACCCAACCAATTGGGCCACCGGTCTGTCATTGGTCCATCCATCCTACATTGCCAGTTCGGGTTGTGACATCTACACCTCTTCCGTGGATTTTCTTCCAACCTAGTAAGTTTCAAATTTTGTCCTGCCAAAATACAAACCACCACATTTTAGTATACAGAGGCGAATATAGATTTATAAATATTTAATCTGTACTTACTAACATGTACTTGCCTTCAGCATACTGTGGTAGTTGATATTTTGGCCACAATATTTTGTCAAGAAGGTATTTTTGTCCTGGATCTTCTGACACACAACTCCTCAATGAGGCCATTCATGGTGCATTGGGTATGTAACGCTGAAATGTTCCTTGCAACAGTCCTTGGAGGTCACATGTACCTACAATGCCCACCCATATCCAAGTATAAACCAATGGGGTCAGCCCCACAAGCACTTGAACTGTGAGATCACATTTATGGAACATGTTTTTGGTTGTTTTGCACCTTCTGTACGTGTTTGTAGGTGACGAGGGAAGTAAAAGCTAGGTTGCCGTCTGTTGACTGTGAGGTGATCTGTCAGTCTAACCATTATGCCTGGTATCACTGTATATAGTCCTTCCTGTCCTGCCTTTAGAATGGGAAGGGTGAAACTCAAAGTCCCAGAATGCAAAGTGGAGACAAAGAGCGCAGAAAATCAACAGGTGGACATTTTAAACCTCTGATGGTTGACCTGAGATTGATTGCGGATATGGCCTGGCGTGCTGAGGTGGACTGCATCAGGGCAGCGAATAATATGTAGGACTTCTCAGGAGTAGAAAGAGTAATACCCAATGGGAATCAATTATAGGCGGTTTGCCCTTGTGATGGGGCAGTGTTCATAATTCACGCGTTGGCATGCGCTGGTGAATTTAACAGGAAAAATGATTAAAAAACGCATTTCTTGAACCAAGGTAGTTTTTGTTATTAATGATAGTATGAATATAGAATTTGCAACAGCAATCAAACAGACTAGCTGCGTTAACATAATCACATGTTCATACTACAATCACCGAATGTATTTTTTAAGTTGCACTTAAAAGCAGAGGGTTACCCACTCAATGGTACTCCTTTTATTGATGTCTAAATTGTGTCTTTATATCTGCGTTTTGCTGAACACTACCCTGGAGGCTTCTTAGTACAGGGTTCACTGAATGTTATTGCAGCAATGGGTTTGTCTCTTCCGAGGCCGCCATCTTGATTGATTTGTGAATGGATAGGGTATGGATCCTCGTTGTTTGGGGGAGGGGAGAGGGACTCCCAGAGAGGAGTGCATTGAGGATTTAAATGGCTGTGGTCAATTTGAAGATGCTGATTTTAACATATTGCCTAGATGACTTCCAGAGTAAGGTCTCATGCATATTGAAGGTTTTGCGTCCATGTTTGTTCCATAGTATAATACAAAATGGAACCAATTATCCGTCTAAAAAACTATGTACATCGATACACTGACTCAAAGTCAGTGCCTTCCACAAAACGACTAATATCATTTTGGCAGTTTCAAGAAGAGAGTTGTTTAAATGACTCCTTGGGAAACATTGTTCTTTTTCACACATGTCCGTAGGTTCCTCATAGCTAAAAAGGGTACGCCTTGGTATTTTTATATCCATGTTTATTCCACCTGATGTTAGCCTTCCCAGACTTAGCTCTTGATTTAAAGTTTGGTAGATGCAGGAGCAGCTCTGAGCAGGTAAGAGTGGTGGGGCCATCCCTACCGCTCTTACCTGCATGGGCCACTCCTGGGTAGATGGAGTTCCCATCCTCAAGATGACAGAGGACAATACCTCTTCCATCCTGAGAGACATCCACCTACCAAATTTAGAGTTATCCATTGGTCTGAAGACAACTCTGTACATTGACATGATCCGCTGTCATGGTGGTTCCTGTCAATATAGAAAAAATATGATGGATGGGACCGTCAATCAAGACAGCCAACCAGCAAACTTTTCAAAAGTATTTTGTTTTTCACAAAAAAAACTCCCAGATTTTAAGTTTATTTTTGAAAAGTAAAAACTATAGCAACCACACGAATGGGAGTTTTCTCCTTCTCCTTTGTAAAACATTCTAGTAGCTGGAATGTTCTAATAGCATTGTGACCCCTCTGCCTTGAGCGTTACTGGTTGCTAAAGGCCCTCTCTCTCTTTATAAAGTCTCGCTTTAAGTCGGAAAGAGGACCTTTTATGACCGGTTTAGTCCTTGGCAGTGGACTCTGATGCTATAACATGTTGACTGTTGTTTGTGATGGAGATATAGAGTGCTTGATTGGCTTGGGTGATTGGTAGTTTTTTTTGCTCTCCCGACTCCTGCTCCCACTTCAATTTAACTCGCTTTGCAGCTGATAGCTCAAGATTCACTATAATTATATTCCCTTTGAAAAGACCATATGCTAGGAGCTCCAGAAACGACAGGTAATTTAGCCAGTGCACTCTTCCCCAGGCTGGGTGCTCTGCTCTCCTTGACGAGGACCGCTTGCTTTGAATCTGATGTAGAGCTCTCGAGAGTCAATTAGCCTCCACCATGGAAACCCAATTCCTGCTGCCAAGGAGTGCAACTTTAATCACCATGGCACCGGAGCATCACAACAAGGTCTTCGGAGACCGCTCCTGGGAGAAGGTCATGGATGTGTGCCTATTACTGCCTTCAGAGAGTGCAGAATGCAACAGTTCTATTAATATCAGATCTGGTAAGAGGGCTTATGTCTCTCGGTGTATACTGCCAATGTATTGTATACATTATACTTTGGTCTTCCAGTTTTATGGTATTTATTTTCTTAACATTTTCATCTGTATTTATCCATATTTATTTTTGTGCGATTTTATTGGAATTTATCCATATTTTATTTATGTTTTGAGGTTAAAAGGAGTCATAAAATGGTATATTTCCGCATCTAGTTAACTGATAAACATGCGCCCATACTTTGACACCTGTTGCGTTTTAGCAAATTAAACAGCCAAATGTAACAGAACACTACACTGTCAGGTAAATATTAGCATTATATACAAATACATATAAAATGTCTGCATTTAACCCATTGGCCTCGGCTGTGATTTCACGGCAGTGCGACACTTCTTCAAAAACGGGCGGGGCCGCGTCGGCCGTTGGACGTGCGCAGCACTACAAAGGTAGTGCTCGCGACGTCCAACGGCTGACAGCAGCACTTAAGGGGTTAATGCAGTCTCATCCTGTGTTTAGACCCCCATGGTGTCTATCTGCTTAGCAGTTGGTCTGGAATTCACGAAGGACGACTACAGGGAGCGTCACTCACAAGAAGGACAATTTTCTGTATTTTTCCGCTTTTAAAAATAAATACAGACAGGAAATGGATTGGCCGCTGTCTGTATTTAGCTGTAAAAATCAGTAAAAACGGAAACCTGGAAGCCTTACTTATACTGGAATCAAAAATGTGATATCCACTGCACTGACTTAGCTACTACATTGCAATATAAGTCTAATTAAGTCGGGGCGGAGGTAACAACAATAATTATGTACCTAACATTGTAAAGTCGTGGTAGGTGATTTAGTGGAGAAAATATGTTTGTAGTTTGATAATATTGACCTCCATATAGACTCTTACAACCTTCCCACTCAGGGAAAGAATCCTTCTGAAACCAGACTGACGGATGCACAGCTTTATGAACAAGTTAGGCTCTCTTACTTAACAAACAGGATCTCCAATACAGCCCGAACCAGGGTTTAAGAAGCATCTGCGCTACCTCCTTTTTAATGCACATGGTGGCCTTCGTTACCACCTTCAAAAAGGGACACAAAGCACAACTAATTTAAAATAACTTCATCGAAGACCCTTTCTAAGGGACCTCGAAGGTAGCATGCAAGGAATAAATTAGCTTAAACAATAATATTAGGTTGGTGTTTCAAAAGTCAACTAAACAAATTCTTTGGTTAAAGAATTGAATTCTCTCTGGCCCAAGAACAGAGTGCTCCTTATGTTGGCCCGTAGTTGTCCGGGTGACAAGTGGTGGATGTTCCCAAGTGCAACAACAGAATGTTCCCTTCAGTTCAGTTACCAAAATCATGACCTAAGTACAGCGTTTTTTCAGATAATAGTAGACATTGGTTCTCGCTGTCGCTATATAATGCTACTTTGGGTCCATAGTGCCGTGTCTACTCTCTTTCAGTCGTCGTTCAGAACAAACAAGAACCGTAACTTGCATCTCCAACCAAGCCTGATTTGGTGAGAGTCCTTCAGTTCTCAGTAAGTTACCCTTGTTGAACCCATCACCCGATGGGCTTTCATCGTAGGTATTAACCATAAAACCTGTTGTATCTTTTTTTTTTTTAACTGTTTTTATTTCAAGTTTCCATAGCAAAGGTACGTACAACAATAACATGCCAACAGTGTAAACATTGCAGCATTACCCCACAGATGCAATACACAGTTTCTCTGGACCCCCACCAAGTAGGACAGGGAGGGATCATTCTCTCGTACCATATTGTTATATCCAAGAGCATGTGCCAACTCAGTCCAGAATCGCAAGCCCTGCTTACGTCTCCTACGGTATTCACCTTTAAGGTGTTGCTCACTCCTGCAGCGTCTCACCGCCAACTCAGAGGACATTATGTGGGCACTGCCACTCAAGAAGTCCCCATGCTACACCAGAGGGCACTGGTTGGTATTCCCCATCATCTTGCTTCTCGCCCACCAACCGTTCCACCATCTCTCCCCAGAGCTCAAAGTCTCATTCCATATTCTCATCAAATTGCACCCCTTTCAGCCTGCATTCCTCAGCTATAGCCCACTCCTGTAGGTTACCAGCCATTAGTGGGGTGGCGGCGGTTCAGGCCTAGTCCAGTGGATAGCTAGACGACAGTTGTATGATAGAAGCACACATGGATAAACCACACGTGCCCAAACCATAAATGTGTCTTAACCATGCATTCCTTTACTAAGCATGCCTATAACACCCAATTTCGTGGTATAAGCATGAATGGTAAAGGGGTATGTGTAACTAAGATCGCCACTAACTTGACCCTCCCTCCCACGACTACCCCACCACCCCTGAAGTTGTTCCTAAAACTCTGCCCTTTTACTAGCACTACCACGACCCCCAAAACCCCCGTTGACTCTACCCATTACTCTCCCCCTGCCCTAAGGCCTAAAACCCTGCCTCTTTAAATACACTACCCCCACACCCGTGCTGTCTCTTAAACTACCCCAACCCCTTCCACTGCCCAAAAGCCTACCCTGACACCCAGCCCTAAAAACTACCCTGACTCCCCATTCCCCTCCCACTGCTCTAAGGCCTAAAACCCTGCCCCTATGCTTACACTACCCGACACTCCAGCGCTGTCCCTTAAACTACCCCAACCCCTTCCACTGCCCTAAAACCTACCTCGACCGCCCCATCAGCCCCATTCACCTCACCGCAGGGTCTTCCTACTTTCATCTTCACCGTCTTCTGTCTAGCAAGCAGCTAGCCGCACACTGCCTTAACCACACATATGCGTGGCTAAGGCAAGGGTGGTTGTGCTTGCGTAATCAGAAGAGGCGGGATTAAGACCGGTGTGTTCCAACTGTTCCCCCTATACAACACCTAGCTAAGGCCAGTTCCAGGAAAGCAAATCTACCCCCTATCTTCCTCCCTATTGTGGGGGTCGGTAAGAGACCTACAAGACAGTGACAGCCTATTAGCGTAATTCGGGTGCCCACGATCCCTCAAAATTTTGGCATCACCTTTGTCCAATAGTCCCCCAACCTGTAGCATTCCCATGTCTTATGCAAAAAATGAGCTGGGGTCCAGTCGCACCTAGAGCAGATCTCAAGCCAGTATGGAACTACTTTATGTATGCGCTGCAGTGTAGGATATGCGCGGTGCAGGGTATAGTGCTGCGTCAACTAAAAGCGCGCTTTGTTAGCTGTTTCTTTCACTTGGGCACACACCCACCTCCACTCATGCTCCGTAAGCGGTTCCTTTAAATCTGCATTCCAACTGTTACGGATGGCTGCCGTGTCAATTCGATTGGTCCCCTTCAGTGCCGCGTACAAATGGCCAATGAGGCTCCTGATAGATCCTGGATCTCATATGATGAGCTTTGTGACTCGTCTGGCTCTGCCGGGAAGGTCATCCTGATCTCCTGGACCATTCGGGAGAGTTTAGCATATTGTAGAAACATGACCTGGTTCCACCTGGAACAAAAGACCAGCCTGATCCATCGTAATAAAAGAGCTGTTCCGGTAGAGATCCCCCACCCGGTGACAGCCACTCATTCACTGCCCATTGAGATATGTTTATCAGCCACTGTATGCGCAGAAGGGGCTTCAGCCACCAGAGAGGGAGCAGTCAAGCATAAGGGGGTTTCTCCCCTCCACACACTATAAAGTCCCGTATTGTAGTAACCCAGCCATATAGTACAGCGCAGAACAGGAAGACGTATCTCGCTTTTTCTAGGGTCCAATTTTAGGATTTCCGCCCACACCAAGGATACCAGGAGGG
Organism: Lissotriton helveticus; assembly: GCF_964261635.1. Taxonomy (NCBI): domain Eukaryota; kingdom Metazoa; phylum Chordata; class Amphibia; order Caudata; family Salamandridae; genus Lissotriton; species Lissotriton helveticus. Next base: position 1,750,221,287 of record NC_136057.1, on the reverse strand, counting down.
CCAGTGCTTCATTTGTGCCGGAGGTTTCCGGTGCTTGGCACTGGCACTTAATTGCCAGCATCGGCTCTTGTGACAGTGAATCAACATTGTGGTACTGTCTGTTTAAGTCTGAGATGAGCACAACAACCCTGTTTATTAATTCAATGTATTAAAAATGAATAATACCTGCCCCTCATGCCAACATTATAGCTGTTGGGGCCGAAAATAGTCTGAATTGTCACAATTGTAGGAGTGCAATGGTTAGGTGTTATGCTACTACTGATGCCTGCAGGGTATGGATGGTGCCGGGTGCAGTGGTCTTCAGAGGAGGGCCCTGGCACTTAATACAAATTAAGCACTGCAGGAGGGTATTTAGTTCTGCAAAGGTAGGCCTCTGTAATTCAAAAAGGAGTTATGTAGCACGTAGAGACATTGGGGCAGAAGAACTATCTGGACCAGGGCCGCCCTGCCCTTCACCGAGAAAGGCAGTGCATTCCAAAATCGTATTGAAGTGCGCAAAATGTCAATGACCCCGGCCCATATTGAGGTCGTATTGGTGTGTGTAATTTGCATACCTAGGTACTGGGGGCCTCATTTATGAAAAGTGACGCATCGCTGCGTGAAAACAGCGATGCGTCACTTTTCACTGCGCTCTCCCTGCGACATGATTGATGCGTCATATTTATAAAATGACGCATCATGGCGCAAGGAGTTACAGATACGTCAGTATTTCTGACGTATCTGTAGGTGCAAAAGTGACGCATTGGTGGAGTGTGTCACAAAAGTGACGCAACTCCAGCAATGCTTCCTTTCACAAGGGGAAAGCCCCATGTGAAAGGGCTTGCGTCAGTCTTACGCCTGCTGTGAGGCAGGCGCAAGATTTTGACGCAACAGCATCCTAAAAGTGACGCAGTGAAATCTCATAGATTTCACTGCGTCACTATTACGAGGCTTTTTGCGGGTGAACGCCCCCTCTGCATACATTATACCTGTCGCAGGTATAATGTAGCGAAGGGGTTTACAAAGTGACGCATCTGCTTAGATGCGTCACTTTGTAAATAGTGCGCATCGGAGGCATGTTTTACGCCGCCGATGCGTCACAAAAAGTGACGCATCGGAAGCGCAAAACTCACGCAAGGCCTCATAAATGAGGCCCTGGGAGCTCAGTCTCAAGGAGATCCGTCGCTAGCCAGCCCTACCAGAGGTAATACAACCATCTTCCGCTTGTTAACGTGTAGCCAAGAGGCCCACCCAAAGTCTTACTTAATCTACAGCATCACCAGCACTGAGCACACCAGACAGCTCAAGTAAATGAGGGTATTGCGTCCATACATTGAAACAATGTGCATAGCGTTCCTGACTTGTATACCCCATCCCCTAAGATCCTTTTAGGCGTATTACCAATGGTTTCATTGCCAGTGTGAAAGAGAGCGGGGACAGCGGGCACCCCTTGGGAGTGCCTCTCCCTATACCAATGGTCTCTGACACTACGTTCCCAGTCTGCACCCTTGTGGTGGGTCTGGTGTACAGCAGCTATACCCAGGACAAAAAACTCGAAAGAACTCTCATGTGCAGTAGGTCTGACTTATGCGATATGAAAGTTGCAATAAAGTTAGAAGATCGGACTTTTTTATTTTTGAAAGCGTACGCGAATACAAGTCCCTCTCTACCTCACCCTCTCTGTTTGTACTTCTTTACAAGCCTCACCACTCATTCGCTACATCTGTTGACTTAAATTCTTTTTTTCTACACTTTCTCAGTCTTTCTATCTTTTTACCCCTCTTTCTCTACCTTTTACTCTGGCTTATTACTTTCTTAACATGACCTATCTTTCCGTACAATTTCTAGTGTTCCCCCTGTCTCTACCTCTTTGTTGTCTACACTTCTCACACTCTCATCTCTGTCTACATATATCTATCACTGCCTCTACCTCTTTCTAACTCACCTCAGTTTCTACATTGCTTCTTCCTACCACATCCCTCAGTGTAGCTCAGCCTTTTCCTTCTGTCTACATTTCCTTCTCTCTATTTCCACCTGTCTACCTTTAAAACCTTACCTAACTCTCTATGTCCCATTTCTACCTAGCTTTTTGTCTGTGCACATCTCTATACCTTTCTTTCTAGCTATCCTTTCCTCTTTACATTACGTCTCTCTGTACCTCGCCTGTCTCTCTGTCTCATCTCTCTCTTCTACTTTTACTTAATCTTTCTTGCTATAGCATTCTCTTTATCTCTCAGTTTCTCTCCTGTCTCATGAACCTCGTTTATGTCCTGCTCACCATAGTCATGAGTCACTGTCTGGCTACAGAAGACTGCGATCCGAAAAAAGAAGAGGACGGCAGAAGAAAAGAACCAAGTGGAAAATTATCACATCGCACCCGATAGAAGAGTGACAATTCTCTGAGCTATGCTTTGATTTTTGTGGGTTCTGAAGGGGAGTGTATTTGTCATTATATATATCTGACAAGTAAACGCTATGCGCATGAGTCACATTTTCAATTTATTCATGAACCCACTAAACATCCACGAGTCACTGTCACCTATTCCAAGACAAAGAAAGACAAAGAGACATCTAGATCCAAGCGCATAAAAGAAGAGACATGATTAATGCATGATCGAGCTTTCCATCAAAATCGACCCATTGCATTTGAGGATGTAGTGCGCGCAAGGAAATTCATTTTATTTAGTTAAATGTTTACTTACCTGTAATCCTCCGTAATCCATAGATTACTACCCCCCACCCTGCCCCTCCCCACGTCAGCGCCCGGCAGCTACTCCCACCACCGACTGCTACTGGTATCAAATATCAGGAGGACGTAAGTTTCCCTGTGATGTTTAAAAATCAGGTGCAGGCCTTGATTAGGAGTGCCTCTGAGAACAGGTGCTATTTAGTGCACATATAAATACCAATATCCTGGGGGATTGTAATTTGACACATGAAAAATAGCACTTCCTACAGGCTTTCCCTGTTGAAGTGGGTATAACATTCAGATGTTATCGCTTCTGCAGCAGACATTCTTAGATGGTAAACATGGACAAGTTTAACTTGCCAATATTTACCTTGGAAAACACTGACCCACTAGTAATTGTAACATATATATCCAAAGTTGCTTTCGCTGGTGTTGCATTTTATCAAGACCCAAGTATTGTTTGCTTTTATGTTGTAATATTGCTCCAAATGATTCTCAATGAGGGACTTGAAAGCGTGGACTTTCAGCATCCAAACATATGCACAAGGAACCTCAGACTCCCCTGCAGCCTGTCTATATGCATAGCAAAACTTGCAGAGTAGCTTTCTGTTCCATTGGCGTTATAAAGGGGGGAGGGCAGAGAGCTGACCTCAAATGGATTTGCAACAACGGTGTGTTATTGTGTCGGAGAATAGCCCAGAAGTATATGAGTAGATATTATATTTGAAGTCGAGCAAGTTTGTAATGTCCATGTGGATAGCTGTTAATTCAAGCACTGTCCTAAAAAATAAATACGGGACATGGTAATTCCTGCATATATCCGCAATCATTTCTCACATACACAGCACATGATAATAGATCATGGATCAAGTGAAAAACTCAAAGCAAAAACACACTTGCAAAATATCATGAAGATATGAACAACAGGCCCTAGTTTCAGGTGGAACTTGAAAAATCTTCAGCACGTAAGTAAGTATTTTATAGAACATGATATTATGAAAGTATCTTGACGCTAGCGGAAACTTCAGACACCTGCCCACAAGACACTAAATTATTAAGAAGAGGCGACAAAAGCAATGTCTTTAGTAATCTTCTTAAGAGAGGATGGCTGGGTTGGGATCTTAGAGACAGGGGCAAAGAATTCCAAAGTTTGCTTGCTAAATAGGAGAACCTCCTGCCACCCCATGTGGCCCTTTTTTAGGTCTCGCCTACGCAGCCCGCATGTGTTGCATAGGAAAAAGACCTTTAGCTATCGATTTAGTTTTGCAGTCACAAACGTGCACGCGTTGCATTGCTTTGAATGGCAACGCGTGCACGTTTGGTGATTCCCTTATGAGAGCGAGCTTTCAAACCATCTGTTAGCAATTAACAGATGGTTCCTGCTCGCTCCTGCAAGGGAAACAAGGCACAGGCCCCCTCCGCTGTCCCCTCCCCCTTGGTATATTTGGGATGACCACCAGTTTGGCTATAGCAGATCTTAGATCTCTCTGCGGGAAGTACTAAGTAAACATGTTTTGAGCATATAAGGGGCCCGAGCTATGCAAGGCCTTGTGAACCATCATTTTTGAAAAATAATAATTCTAGAAGGGCATGTAAACTCTAGACAAACAAGAACATGATGCACATCATGACAACTGTCATAAAAAAATAGATTTTGTTTTTAATAATCTTCTTTTTGTTTTTAGAGATAGAAAATATATATATATATATTTATAAGTACAATTCATATATGATAACTTTAAATACATACCAAACATACCTTGCAGATGAGGTTGTGCAAATTAGAACCACATATTGCTACAAATTATGGTATAACCTGAGAAAAATATAACTTCAATTTATATGTGCAAAAGGGATCAAACAGTCTATAGAATTCATGATAATCTGCATGGTCACTATTAGGTTAGAAACATAATTTAGGCCATATATGGAAACACTGGTAATGTTTGTTGAATACCAATGCGTTTCGGCAAAGACTTCTTCAGGATTTTCATACCAGTGGTTACTCTGCTCAATCTTTAGATGGTATTAAATTAGACCAACCCTCATCATTTGAAGTTGGACACTCCATTTAGCTGTACTGTATACCTCTTCATCCATGAAAGTGATGATATGAATCATTAAAAAGGTCTTGAGCCGTAAGGGTAGACACAAAGGGCTTGTACTACCTCTTCTATTGTAATGTGCCCCTTGCTTAGGCACTGACTTTGTGTCCTGCTCAATTCTATCAATTCTATTGATCGGAGGCTTAAAACATGTATGATTATTCTTAAAAATAGGGCAAACTTGTTATCTGGGTTATTGTTATTGTTATCTGGGTTTTATATAGCGCCAAATCACCGTCAGGTCTCAAGGCGCTTCTGACAGATATAGCAACAGAGATTAGTGAATAAACAGGAATTCAAATTATATCAGCCTAAACTCACAGAGACCCAAAGGCATCTCCGAATAAAAGTGTCTTCAAAGATTTCCTAAAAAGAAGGAGGTTGGTCTCTTTCCGAAGGGCCTCAGGTAGTTTATTCCATATTTGTGGGGCTTGGGTTGAGAAGGATCTCCCGCCTTTGGTTGCCATTTTAAAGCGTGGGCATGACAGCAGTTGGGAATTAGAGGATCTTAAAGCTCGCTTGGGGTTGTAAAGTTCAAGCCTCTCTTTTATATAGGCGGGTGCCTGCCCATAAATTGCCTTATGGGCAATGCACAGGCTTTTAAATTCCACCCTTTGCTTTATAGGGAGCCAGTGTAGTCTGTGCAATAATGGGGAGGCATGGGTCTGTCTGGGCAGTCTGAAAATTAACCGTGCTGCATCATTCAAAGTGACCTGCAGGCGGTTAATCATATTTTTTGGCAGGCCTAAATACAGTGCATTCCCATAGTCGATCCTAGAGACTATTGTTGCCGAGACGATGGTTCGGAGCATGTTCGGAGAGAGTAGGGGAACTAACTTTCGCAACTGCCTAATCAAGTTGGTGCAGGTTCCAACGACGGAGGATATTTGGCTGGACATTGAAAGCTCCTGGTCGATCTTAATACCAAGGCTCTTTACGCTAGGGCATGGCTTTGGAGTTGGTCCAAGCTCTTGAGGCCAAAACAGATCATTCCAAGGTGAGGCAACTGTTGAAACTACAAGAACCTCCGTTTTATCTGGATTAATTTTTAACAAATTCGTCGTCATCCAGCTCACCGTGAACCTTAATATACTCTGGGCCTTGGACTGAGCCGATGTTGTATTATCGATACTCAGCAGCAGCTGAGTATCATCGGCATAATTAAAAACTTTACAGCCCATGTTGGCCAAAGAGTCTATCAAAGGCTGCAAATAAAGATTAAACAGGAGAGGTGAAAGTGCGGACCCTTGCGGAACTCCACAGTCCTCCCTAACAAAAAGGATTTTAACCATTGAAGGGCCCGATCTTTTATCCCAAACACGGCCAACCTGTCCAGGAGCAAGGCATGGCTGACAGTATCAAACGCCGCTGAAAGACCTAAAAGTATCAGGGCGCTTGGTTTTTTACCGTCAGCCATGCATCTAAGCTCATCCAGTACCGAGAGCATTACTAGCTCGGTGCTATGATGGGCACGAAACCCCGCTTGCCGCTCCTGGAGTAGATGATGTAGCTCCAGGGATGATGACATTGATTGTAACACATGCTGCTCTAAAATCTTGGACAGGAACGGCAGCTGGGATATTGGTCTGTAGTTTTTCAAGCAGGCCGGGCCTGCCCCTGGTTTTTTTATCAAGGGTTTGACACGAGCCTCTTTAAAACTAGCTGGTAATAGGCCTGTGTCTAGTGAATTGTTTAAGAGGCCTAAGATCTTTTCCTCCAGAACGGGGAGCGTCAACCGAAAAATTTCAGGGGGGCAGGGGTCTGCGGGGGAGCCTGACTTAATCGAACTGGCAAGCTGTCTTAAAGTTGTGGAGTCTATGCTTGGAAATTTAGAGATGGTGCAGTTCCGGGGAGTTTGGGGGGCCTGCGAGATAGTAGGCATATTAGGGATATCCTTCTTGATGTCTGACAGAATGGTTGCCACTTTCTCAAGGAAGTAGCCTTGAAAAGTGTTACAATCTATCCCTATATCTACCCTTTCATCCTTCTTGCTTAGTTCTTTTAAAATTTTGAAAGTTTCTTTCTGGACATTGACTGAATTTTGTATGCGGGTTTCGTAATAGTCCCCTTTAGTTGATACTATAAGTTTTTTGTATGCCTTCAAGGATGTTTTATAAAGTTTGCGGTCTGTATCGTTTTGTGACTTCCTCCAGCATCTCTCAAGATGGCTAAGCTTTCTTTTTTGATCCCTCAAAGTCGGGGTGAACCAAGGGGCTATCTGGTCGATGGATTGTCTAAGACTCGACACTATGGTGTTGTAGTTTTGGTCTAGATCTAGATTGTCATGTGGACTCGTTGACTGTTGTAAATAATTGGAGAGGACCTCGGTTAGGCTTTCCGAGTCAACCTTTTTCCACTGACGCACTTTTTTAGTTTTTAACGGGAGTTTGACCTGAGGGCTATCCTGCGGAACATCGCACAATAGTAGATAGTGGTCAGACCAGATACATGGTACAATGCTCGTAAGGGCCACCTCTGGGATGGAGGACCAGATTAGATCGAGGGTGTGGCCCTTTATATGAGTTGGGGCTTCCACAAGTTGTTCAAGGCCTAATGCGGACATGGAGGTCTGTAACTGACGTGTTGGCAGATCTTTGTCTGCCCTGTCCCAATGGACGTTAAAATCACCTGTCACCAAAACTCTCTTATATCGTGTACATATATCCGATACAATAGGGGAAAGGAGTTCATTGAGCACTGAGATGCATTGTGGTGGACAGTAAACAGTAAGAACGATAGAACAAGAATTATTCCGGGTGATTTTTACTCCAAGTAAGTCTACAGAGTTTATAGTTTCAGCTAGGACTTTGGCCACTGTTGGCTGTTTTTTTAAAAATGATTGCTACGCCTCCGCCTCGAACCTCGCCTGGACGATTATGCCAAATCATATCGTATCCATTTGGGAGGGCGGCTATAATGTCGGGGGAGGAATTTTCACCTAACCAAGTTTCCGTAAGGGTCAATATGTCGATGGTCTCATCCTGTAAGAGGGTGAAAATTTCCAGGCAATGTTTCTGAAGTGACCTAGTGTTTAGGCTAGCAAGCTTCAGAGGGGATAATTGGAGAGTGTCCCTACCACGAGGAAGACGTAGGATGTTAAATTCCGTTAAGATGGACAAAGTTGTGGAATTTACAGTATACCCGCCTGAGTCCAATAATAAGAGGTCACTTGCCGAATAGGTCAGGTGCCTATCGACGTGCCTGGTCCCTGAGCCCGGTCGAGCGCGGACGAGCGCAGACGGGCAGGACTCTGGCACGACTCCGGCGCAGGTCCGGCGCGTCCGCTGTACGCGTCCGCTGCGCGGAGTCATCACCGTCCGCTTTTGTAGTGTTGCCAGAGCGCGTCACCAGCCCAGCCCAACCCAATATGGCCGCCAAAACCGGAGACCCTGCCCTCGGCGTCTACACTCGGCCGAGAGCCGGTCTGGAGGTAAAGGGAGGGGGGAGAGGGACACAAACGCCAAGAAGCGCTGGGGAGTCTCAACACACTTTTTAAATCAAGTGTGCAAAAAAACGCTATCCAGTATGCAAAGTACGATTTACACAATTAAAATGCAAGTAATTTAAAAGAATAGGTAGGAGTTCTCCCGGCTTCCGCCTCAGGAGGGAAAAGTAGCTATGGTCAGAAATCCCTCGCTCCGACAGACTGAGCCCTTTTGTAGTGCTGCCAGAGCACGTCACCAGCCCAGCCCAACCCAATATTTCAAACTTTCAACAAAAGCGAATTCCTGTATACATGGAATCGCTATGGGATAGTTTCAGAGATAGTCTTGGGCCCCGATAAAGCCATGTAAGACGCTCACACCTTCGACCGGTTTTCAGACAAAGGCCTTGTGAACCATACAGCCAATGTGGATCCTGGATCTTTTTGGAGGCAGAACTGAATTTAGGCAGCTTCAGTAGTAACCGAGCTGCTGAGTTCTGCTAAGATTGTAATTTCGACTGAAGCCATTGCTTATCCCTAAGTAGAGGGTGTTGCAGTAATCTATCCTTGACAGGATCAAAGCTACCACCACCATTTTTTGAAAATCGTTGGTAATAAACAAATAAACCTTTTCTAATATCTTAATTAAATAAAAACAAGAAGATATAATGCAAATGATCTGACCTGAGAAGATTAAATGGTCATCGAAAGGATTCCTATGTTTTTTACCTTCTGGACTGTGTTGGGTAATGGGCCTAGATCAGTCAGCCACCATGTGTTGTTCCAGAACAAAGTGTTCTTCCCAAATAGAATGACCTCAGTTTTTTACTGTGTTTATTTTTTAACAGTTTCCTTACATCCAGGCTGCATACTGGGACAAGCCATTTTTTTTAATTATTACCGGCCATGTCTCTCTCATCCTGGATTGATACAATAATTTGTATATCATTGGCATAGGAGATGGCCGACAGGCCAAAGGGCTGAATCAGTTGCACCAAGGGAGCGATATAAAAATTAGAAAGCATGGGAGATAAAGACTACCACTGAGACACCCCACAGGGCAGGGAAAAAGCAGCAGATTTAAAACTTCTCGACTCAATGATTTGTTCTCTGTTCGCTATGAAGGATCTCAACAGGGCCAGCAGAACCTTTAATATATGCGCACAAATTCTCACATGCCCTGTGGAGAATGAAAGTCTTTCATTTCAACATTGCTGTACAAAAAGATCTCCTGTGTACAACACAGATAGTATGAAGGTAACAAACTAGAGGCAGGTTCACAGACTAAATGTTGTAGTCCGTAAAGTAGTACTACAGTAGAACTATTTACTGCAAAATGCAGATCAAAAACGTACAGGAGGAAATCTCCAACTCCACTCCTCTTATCTTTCTATAGGGAGATCTCCACACGCAAGTTTACTATTTAGTAGTAAATATGGGCGAAAGAGACCAGAGGGAGTAGCTAGAAAATGGGGACAGCCTACTGCAAAACACAATGGGGCAGATTTACAAGCCCCCTTTGCCTCTTTTATGCCGCCGTTGCGTCACTTTTGTGACGCAGCAGTGGCGCAAAAGATGCGCCATGATGCGGGGTATTTACAACGTAACGCATCTCCCAGATGCGTCACATCGTAAAGCTCTGCGCCAGAAGGAGGCGTTCCATCCCAGGGTGGGGGCGTTCCGGCACAGGAACGCCTCCCAAAAGTGGCTGAGTAAAATCTACAAGATTTCACTCAGTCACTTTTGGGCCCATGCTGGGTCAAAACCCTGCGCCTGCTTGTAACAGGTGTAAGGATTGATGCAGCATTGTGGAGATAGGGCCTCCCAAAGCATTGCTGGAGCTGCGTCGCATCTGTGCCGTTTTTGCCCCATGATGCGCCGCATTGTAAATGCGGCGCATCCAGGGTGGCGGAGCTGCGGCGCACAATAACTGGCGCATCCCTGCTGATTTGCAGGGATGCGCCAGTTATTGTAAATCTGCCCCAATGTGTTTATGGAGGGGTAAGGGTGTTTTAGAGAGGGACAAGCCAATACAACAGGAAAGCAGGAAAAGCCACAAGCTACAATTACAGCAAAGATGACATCTGGGCCCTGGGAGCAGGACGGTTAAAAGGAGCGGACAGTCTTCTACTCACAGTGTAAAACATGATTGAACTTAGAGACTGTGTCTGACATCAGGCTTCTATGTGTTATTTTATCAACCTGTATGACTGACGTGCTCAGGACATGCAATTAAAGCACGTCTGCATGCAAATCCTCAAAGGGCGTGTTGAGCGCAGCGCTTTGTCAGTGTCTCAAGATTGAGCCCGGCACCTTCAGGGCTTGTTGGCATCCATCAAAGGAAAACCAATTTGAGATACATGGCTCATGGGGCATCATGAATAAAGTAGATTGACGATCCTGCCGTGGCCTCAATTTTGTTCACTGATACTTCTTGTTCTGCTTCTATCATCACTTTTATTTATGTCTGCGAGGCAGCTGCTTAAAAACTCCAGAAACAGTGGAGTTTTGCAGACCATGGAGCCTTTTCACAAACTGCATTTTCTACTACATAAAGTAGTACTAGAGTAGCACCACTAGCATACCACAAAACGCTATTCATTTACATATTTGGGGAGACCACCTTCTGAGCCTCTCCTACCTTGTCTGTGCAGAGATCTCGGCCAACGTGACATGTGAAAGAAACTAGGGAGAGTGGCTGGAAAATGAGGACTACTTACTACTAAATGGGATGGATTTGGGGAAATTTAACAAGGGTTTTAAGGTGCAACATGCATCCACAAAAGAATAAGTATATTGATGTTCCTAAAGTACACTAGTACAGCCCAAAAAGCTACCAAACAGATGTAAATGTACTCCAGCCCAGCTTTGGAGTTAGTCTAGCACCACACAAGGCCTCTCATGCGCCCCAAACAAAATCCCATAGGAAAGATTTGCGGGAGGGACTTAAAATAACCCCCTGGAGGAAATAATGTTAAATTAAATCATTTTGGGCCGGATCTACAACTTTTTTTTGCAGCTACAAATGGGAGATCCTCACTTTTGCGACTGCAAAAAAGGGTGATGGCATGCACAAATGCTATTTTGCGAGACACTGACTCGCAAAACAGCATTTGCGACTCTCGCTATTAGGAAGGGGCGTCCCTTGCTAATAGTGAGTCACGATGCCATGTAATAATGTTTTCCAACCGCATTTGTGGTCGCAAAACACTCGCATTTTACCACCCATTTCAAGTAGGTGGTAAACCCCTTGCAAACCGGAAGGGGGCTCAGGGGACCCCTTCCCTTTTGTGAGTATATGAGAAAATATTTTTTAAGAGCAGGCAGTGGTCCCAGGGACCACTGCCTGCCCTTAAAAAATTAAACTGAAAAGTTTTCTTTTTCTTTTTTAAATGCATCCCCTTTTCCTTTAAGGAAAATGGGCTAATTCTTTTTTTAAAAACTGCTTTGTTAAAAAAAGTCACAGACATGGTGGTCTGCTGACCCCAGCAGGCCACCATCCCTGTAGGTGCTAGCCATTCCTAATGGGGTCGCAAATTGTGCCTGACTCATTAATATTAATGAGGCATGCAATTTGCGGCCTCATTAGGAATCGCAAACAGTGTCTGAGACACTGTTGTGCATCCCAATTTGCAAGTCGCAAATTGCGAATCGCAAATGCGATGCAATTAGGGAATCACAAATTGGTGGGTCGTACATCAGGCCCTTTAACTTTTAATTATAATTAGGATCGTGCTTCCATAGAAAATGCAATTTTTCTGTTGCTAATAACCTTTGCCCCGTGTGATGAATCTCCACAAAATTTTCCCATTAAAAGTGCACATTTTTGACTAGTTTGCACATGAAATTTCCAGGGTTATCTGTCAGACGTGGGTGGGGAAAAAGGGGGGGGTTCCAAAATGATATTTTCCCATTCATTTTTCCATAGGAACTTAAGACTCAGCTACAGGGCATACCGCTGAACGGTTACACCAAATTTGGTATTAAGCTAGATCTTAGTCCAGAAAGAGCACTTTTTGTGCTTCAGTGTCAATCTGTGAAGTAGTTTTAGAGAAATTAAGGTTGGAATTATTTTTATATATCACACTGAGGAAGATCTGTGGAACCGACAGATCTCAAACTGGGATCTGATCGACTACCACCGCCTCAATCAGGAAGTGGTGGCAGTCATCTTAGGACTCAGGACTCAGTCATGTGTCCTTAAAAAAAATAAGACATAAGAGGGCAGGGTAGGGATACCCTGGCCCCCTAAGACTGGTGGTGGTGGTGGAGGGTAGGGGGTGGCTGCCACATATTTGCAGAGGATCCTCAGAATATATATATTTTTAAGGACAGGCTCCAGCACCTCTTTTTAACACCCCTCCCCTGGGTGGGGCAGGGCCAGGGGGCAGCAATGCATATTTGCTTTTTTGGGGCATGGTGGGAGCATGGCCTCCCTCCCAAAGCAGTTTTAGGGCCCGGAGACCACATTCCCCAATGCGCAAAGTATTTTTTAAGGGAGGAGGAGGGCCATGGAGCTCCTCTCCTCGAGGCACTTTCGGCCCTGGGGACCCAAACCCCAGAAGCCCAAAGCACATTTTAAGTGGGCCCTTTAAAGGCCCTGGGGACCCCATCCCCCAGGGCCATTGCTCAATTAAAAAGTTGGGGTGCCCCATGGCTCCCCTCCCGGAGCCTTTAATGATCTTTAGACTTCATCTCTCGTGGGCTATCTCACTTGCTGGGTCCTGCGGAGCCCTCACCGGGGACACTTGCATTTGTTCCCACCTGGCAGGAGCATTTTTAAAACTCCAGCCAAACAAGAGCAAACCAAAGTTTTCTCCCAGCGGGCAGGAGCTTTAAAAATGCTCTCTGCGGCTGGGAGCAGACCTGTGATATGTTTCCATGCCTGCACTAATGCGGGCAGGGAAATAAATCAACAGATTGCTCCCACCTGAAGGGAGCAGCATAAATAGCTGCCCCCTCTGGGCAGGAGCAATGCCGGTTCCCACAGCATTAAGGGAGCCAGATGGAGCCACTGGGGCACTGGGGCTCCCCCATCACCCCAAATATTGTGCATGTTGGATGTCCAGGGTGGGCACTGGGGGAGCATCTTTTAAATAATGCAGGTACCAGAAGATTTGGTCCCCATAGCCATATTAGGCTTTGGGATGGGGCCACACTCCCCCTCCCCTTTCAAATAGAGATGGCCCGGGGGAATGGGGTCCCTAGGGCCTGATGTGGCTCAGAGAGGAGGGCCACACTGCACCCCACCCCTTTAAAAAACATTATGGCCCTGGGGGATGTTGTCCCAAGTCCTCATGAACTTGTCCCGGAGATGGGGCCACAGGAGCCTAATAAGGCTCGGGGGCGTGTGGCCCTCTCCTGTTTAAAATAAGGTATGGCCAGGAGGATGAGATCACCGGGGTTCAAGGAGGCTCAGGAAAGGGGGCTGCATGCCCCCTCCCCGGTTGAATTGGCTTTTGTCCTGGGTGATGGGGTCACTGAGGCTTGATAAAGCTTGGTGAGGGGGACGTGCAGTCCTTCTCCCCTTTTTGATTGAATTTGGCCCTGGGGGTTGGGGTCCCCGGGGTCTATTAAGGGCAAGGCAAGGGGGCTGCAGGCCCATTCTCATAATATACATGCTTTGACCTTGGGGGAATGGGTCCCCGGGACCCAAAGGCCAGCCCTACACCAGATGGCAAAGGTTCAAACTCCCACCGCAGATGGCCAAAGGCTTGCTCGGCTTTTCGATGGCTCCCTTGTAGGGAGTTGGCTGCAGGTCCTGGCCACAGGCCCATCAGCAAACCCCCACCACGTATGGCCAAAGGCCCTGCACAGCACAGGGTTGCTGCCTTTGTGGTGTTGGCCGCAGGTCCTTGTTACAGGCCAGGCCCTATGGCCAAGACCCTGCCACATATGGCCAAAGGCCATGCGTGGCATGGGGTTGGCTGTATGTGGGTGCTGGCTGCAGGGTCTGCCCGCAATAGCTTTGTGTACCTGGCCCCATTCCAAAATGGCACCCCAGCCAAAAATGGGGTCCACCGTCTAAAGTGTGGCTTCTCGAAGGAAATAAGGATGGTCTACAAGTACATAGGCTCCTATGCCCCCTTTAAAAACTAGCTCAGTGAACTAAGGGTTCTAAGTATCAACATTCCGTTTTGCGATTCCTAAATAGCGATTTCTTAACATTCCTAATATTTGCTAATCGCAAATTGTGAATATTTTCAAGGGTGCAGGGGTGTCTCAAGAACACCCTGCTGCACCCCTGAAAATGACATGTGTGCGCATATGGTGCACATACATGCCCTAAGGGCATGTATGAGCGTCACATGGCACCTTTTGATTTAAAAAAAAAAATGCTTTTTTAAAAGAATTCGCAACTTACCACCAACTAGAAGTTGGTGGTAATTTGCGATTCCTTAATGGCATTTTTGATGGTTTTTTCCTTGATACACTGCATTTAAGGAATTGCAAAATTTGCAATTCCTTAAATGCAATCGCAAAATAAGGAATGGCAAATTTAGCGATTCCTTATTTTGGACCAAAATTGTTTCATACATACCATTTGGCCAAATTGCATTCGCAAACGCCGAAATTCTGCGTATTTCGGCGTTTGCGAATGCAATTTGGCTTGATACATATGGCCCTCAATCACTGAATTTTAAAGGGAGGGTTTGAGGACTTGCAGCTAAGTTGCCATTAGTGCTGCTTTTCACCTGCCTGTCTACAACCTAATCAGACATCTGACCTCTGGTGGTTTGGCTGTGATTAGCCAGCCCTGCCTTTGGGTCATGCAATGCCACCTGCTAGAACGGGGCCAAAGCATTTATGTGCCCTGATGTTACCTGATTAAAATAAAAACACTGGCAGAGGCATATCAGGATGAGATTAAGAGTAGAGATGGGTTTGGTCTGAAGGAGCCAGGCACCTACACAATCTAGGCAGCAGACAAAGAATAATTTGAAAGGGCAGGCACATGGGTGGGATCCTCACTAGGGCCACTGTGGGGCACAGACCTGGCAGTAGTGTGCAGTACAAATGATGTTTGGTGGCATCAGGTAGTACATGCACTTTGTGCGACATCTGGTACATGGTGAATAGAGCAGAGACCCGGCTGACCTCACAAATCCCCTGGCTGAGGAGTTCTGTTCACCACGACTGAGCAGACTTCGAGGCTCTGAGACTGATTGATATTGAGGGTGAGCTACCAATATCAGGAGCCTATAGGCTAATCAGTGCCTACTGTACCAGATCACTGTTGAGCGGAGCATGTGTTTCCCTGTACCAACCCATGGCGGATTGAGGAAGAGAATGTTTTGCTGCCTTAAGACTCTGGCGGGATGGAGTGGAGAGGCGCGGGTCCGCAGCCCCAAAATAACAGCCAGGGTCAGCCTGAACAAGAGGAAGCCCACATTGTGTGTGTCACAACCTGCTGCACTTAGAAAGACTACTTGACAGCCTGCAACCACTGTAGAGCCATTAAGTAGTGGCTTGGGCATCAAACACAGCAAGACTCAGACCTCACAGAGAACTCCCAACTTACCCTTTCTCTCATTCAGGCAAGGTGCCAATCCATCTTCAGAGGGCACAGACCAATGGCTGGACAAATGAGACCAGTGAGTCATAGGGGTCTCCAACCTTTTCTGTACTGAGAGCTACTTATGTTCAATGAAACACATTGAAAGCCTGTAATATTATTAATGTTGAATAATTTCAATTTTTTTATATGTATAATAATTCAACCCAACAAAAGCTTTCTAATTCAATAAGCTGGGCTGCACACAGGCGAGCTACTCAGAGGTAGCTGGAAAGCTACAGTAGCTCACGAGCTACTGATTGTAGACCTCAAACAGCCTCAAATACTTATGGAAAGGTGCCTGGGCGGTCTATATCTTTTCAATCTCATGAATTTCCAAAGTTGAAAGGATACCAGCGGATCTGCTTGACCTTAAGAAGCGGCTGTTCATTGTCCCCTGAGGTGAGGGCACAGGGAGTCCTATGGCTTCCGAATGCACTACGGGAACCCTCATTCACTCCTGGATGAGGGGCTTCTTTTGATGAGTTTTCTCCAGGGTTCCTCACCCCCGTGTTAGGAGATACCCTATCCCTGATTTAGGATAAAAAGGTGGGCGATGAACAGACATGTTCCCAACGAAAATTGAATAGGAGACATTAGTAGAAGGCGTCATTGACGATGTTCTGAAAGGAACTTACCTTGAGTATAAGCACTATCTCAAATGTTATGTCCTGACGAAGCAGTTTTTGTAATATATTTTGCTAAATACATATTGGCTGTAGTTTTAGGTCATATAGCACTTTGGAAGAAAAATATATCACTATTGCTTTTTTGACAGGAAATTAATTTGAAAATTGAAGCAACATATGTGATAAAGAAATATGATTGCATAAACACAAAACTATGAACAAATACATTGTTGTTACTGCTCGTTTCTAACTTTAGTATAAATAAAAATGTGAATTATGAAAAAGTGTTTACAAAAAAGGACATCACCAGAGTTCACATACTATGCATAAAAAGGGAGGAGTTAGAATGTTTTGTTTATCCATAGGGCTACATGTTTCAAGCTATTTAGCACTCACATTTATATGTATAAAAACCCATTTTGCGATTCGGTAATCTGTTACCGAATCTCAAAATAGGTTTGCGATTCGCTTTTAGGAAGGGGTGTATTCAGGGCATCCCTTCTTAATACCCAATTGCATCAGTATGTAAGGATGTTTTGTGACCGAAATGCAGGCGCAAAACATTCTCGTTTTACCACCTTCTTCAAGTAGGTTGTAACCCATTCGCACTTTGTGAATGTTTGTTACAGCGTTTTTTAAGAGCAGGCATTTGTCCCAAGGACCACTGCCTACTCTTATACTCTTTTTGTTTTTGAAACTCATCCAGTTTCCTTGAAATGAGAACGGGCTGCATTCCCAAAAAAAGATTGCTTTATTTGAAAGCAATCACGATCATGGTGGTCAGCTGACCCCAGCAGGCCACCATCTCCGTGATTTTAGCGATTCCTAGGGGGTCGCAAATTGCGTTCTACCTCATTAATATTAATGGCGTAGAGCAATTTCCGACCCACTAGGAATCGCTATATGAAACTCTATGAGTTTCATACATTGTAAATTGCGATTACCTAATTGCGATTCTCAGAAATTCGCAATTAGGTATTCGCAATTTACAATTTTGATACATGTAGCTCACAATGTTTTGGGATAAGCAAACGTTCCTGACTAAACTTTAAAGTGTTTGTAAGAATTCAGACGAGAAAGAATGAAGGGTTCCAACAGGGAATAATGACTGCAAAAACACTTTGGTAGACCTGGTGACTGTCTATGAATCCAAAGACACATTATAGCTTTAAATAATAATGATGATAATAATAATAACATTAATAACAGGAACACTTGCAATGTAGATGTTGCACATCTCAACTTGAATTTATTCTTCAGCATTGTATTATAGCATTTATATAGCGCGTCCAAGCATTGAGCAGGGCACTGAAGTGCTTCTGGGCATCTCAGTAAGAGCGAACACCCCTTGTAAATGTGAAGAGGGGCTCTCTAGCACCCCATATCGCACAGATATTCATTGTTCTAGTGATAAATGCTCTCCCTGCAGAGTTCAAGGGGGCCTGAAGGGTTAGGCCACCCCCCTGCACACCAGGGACTGCAAGGGGTTGCATTACCCCTCCGCAGAGTAGCCTATATAAATATATATATAGATTCAGAGGTGGGCTCCAAAGTTGTTCCGAAGCGGTGACATGTAGGCGAGGCAGTCACGTTTGCATATGCTTACCATGCTTACCATCTTACGCGGTTGAGTAGAATGCTATGAGCTATGCTCGTGTGCTTGTTCGGTCGGGGGTGGATTTATAACATTTCCTGCTCCGTGGTACTCGTATCCTCATCTCTAGGCAGTGCGTGAACTGGGTATCAGGAGCATCCCCCCTTCTCCCCCCCCCTGCGCCAGCACCCTCAAAAGCATGAAAAATAAAACAACAACAAAAATGGGTTTTAAACCTGTTTTATTATCGTTTTATATTTCTTCCTAGTGTGCCGATACTTGGGGGCAGGGTGAGAGGGGATGACAGGCATTGACAGGGAATGTTATGCACTGCTTTCAGTGCGCATTCTGTTTGCCTGGCCATCTCAGGACAGCCAAACTGGCATGCGCACTGAAGGTGTCTCCAACCCGAGCTGTGTTGCCGGTAGGGTGACCAACCGTCCGTAAATTTCACGGACAGTCCGTAATTACGGCCGTCTGTCCGTTGTTATGTTATGTTATGTTATGTTATTAATGGGTCTTATATAGCGCAACGGCTACTCCGAAGGAGTGTCCCGGCGCTTTATGCTCCAGACCCAGAAAGGAGACTAAAAAAGAACATAACAGTTAGCAGAACAACAAAAGAGAAGGAGGAACAAAACTCTACCCAGCAAATAACCAAGTCTTAAGACCCTTCCTAAAAGCCAGCAAATTGGATGTGAGTCGTAAGGACAATGGTAAGGAATTCCATAGCTGAGGGGCCAGAAATCTGAAAGATCGCCCTCCCAGACGTGCCTTCTTAGTACGTGGGACTACAGCGAGTGCTAAAGACTCTGATCGTAGGGAACGTGTCGGCTGATAAAAATTCAGCCTCTTCTGTAAATATTTTGCACCCGTGGCGTGCAGTGCTTTGTGGGCTAATGTCAAGGCCTTGAACATTATCCTCTTCCGTATCGGAAGCCAATGGAGGGATTGTAGCAGGTTAGAGGCTCTGGCTCGGCGAAGTAGGCCGAAAATTGCTCGTGCGGCAGCATTCTGGGTCACCTGCATACGCTGTAAAAGGTATTCTGGAAGACCCAGATACAAAATGTTGGCATAATCCAATCTGGATCCAATGAGGGCCTGAACAGTTATTCTCCGATGCTCCACAGACAGCAAAGGGAAAAACTTTCGGAGCATCCGGAGGATCCCGAAACAGGTCCCAGTCAAGGTTGCCACCTGGGATTTAAGCGTGAGCCCGTTGTCGATTTTAATTCCCAAGTTCTTGGCCCATTTAGAAGACTGGGCTGGCGGGAACTTGTCAGCTGGCCACCAACCATGCCAATCCGGTTCCACAGGGCATCCGAAGAAAAGTATCTCGGATTTATCCGAGTTGCACTTGAGGCTGTTCAGATGGAACCAATTGAAAACAGCCCCAAGGCACTCACGGATACTTTCCCCATCGAGTTCTTCGCTCTTGTGACAGGTGAAAAGAAGCTGGGTGTCGTCAGCGTATGAGACTATCCGGGCCCCATAGGACTCCACCAGATCCGCCAGAGGGGTCATGAGGATGTTAAATAGGGTAGGACTCAAGACTGAGCCCTGAGGAACTCCGACTCCCAATGGTGGCATTTCGGCAGAACCGGGTGGGGCCCAGACAGTTTGTCGGCGGTTGGCCAAGAAGGAACGAAACCAGCTGAGCACCGTCCCCCCCAGACCAATGTCCTGTAGTCTAGCGAGGAGATCCTCATGGGGGACGGTGTCGAACGCCGCCGACAGGTCTAACATGACTAACATCACCCTGCCTCCATCATCCTGCACCTCCTTCACAATCTCAGAAACTTCCAGGAGCGCCGTCTCGGTGCTTAAGTTGGATCGAAAGCCCGATTGCGACGCATGGAGCAGTTCATTCGACTCCAGGAAGTTAGAGAGCACGCTATGGACGTGCTTCTCGAGGATTTTAGTAAGTGCAGGGAGGAGCGAGATTGGTCGATAGTTGGACGGGGCTTCCGGGGCAAGGTTGGACTTTTTAAGGAGAGGAATCACCATGGCCTGTTTCCAGGATTGAGACAGGGTCCCCTGACTCAAGGAAAGATTGAGAATGGGATTAACTAGGGGATTAATAACATCCGCCATTCTAGCTAGGAATTTAGCCGGGCAGGGATCACACGGCGATCCTGATTTGAGATTCCTCATCAGATCTAAAGATGAGGAGATCGTGAGAGGCGGAAAGTTCAACAAAACCGGACCAGGGATCGTCTGGTGGACTATCTCATTCGGCAGTATAGGAGCAGCAGCTGTTGGTCTCGGAGAAAAAGAGTCCTGAATCTGCCTAATTTTAGTTGTAAAAAAATTAGCAATAGTGTCAGCCCAGGTCTCATCCGGAATCTCCTGATCTATAGTCGCACGCGGGGTCGTAAATTCTCGTACAATCGAAAAGATCTCCTTACAGGAGTTGGCTGCTTCCTCAATTTTTTTTAGAAAAGTAGTCCTTCTTACCCTGTAGGATTAAGCCATGATAGGATTTCATCACAGTTTTGTAGGTTCGTTTTGCCTCATCATCGTATTGGGCTCTCCAGGCCCGTTCGGCGACTTTGCATTGTCTCCGGGAAAGGGCCCACTCTGCCGAGAACCAAGGGGCCGTAGAGCGTTTAGTATCAGATCTAGGCGGCTGTAGAGGAGCCAACTCATTCAATCTAGCTGAGAGCCAGGACTGCAGGGTGTCCAGATCATGGTCCAGATCACCCGTATACGAGGGAGGATGGTTCACCAGGGCCTGAGCTAACAAATCAGGAGTCACCCGATGATACGCCCTGTAGCTACTACCCAGCTGTCTCGAGGCCCTGGCAGATGGTTTCTCCGTACTAGATATTTGGAAATGGGCAAGAAGATGGTCAGACCACAGTACCGGCATGAGAGCAGTAGCCGCAATTGGGGAGGTAGAAAAGACCTGGTCTAATGTGTGGCCTTTGTCATGTGTCGGGCCAGAAAGGTAAGGGAGCAATCCCAAAGCAGACGTGATATCGAACAGCTTATTGACATCCTGGTCCCTCTGATCTTCCATGTGGAAGTTAAAATCTCCCGCCAGTATGCACTGCTCCGACCTCAGGACAAGAACCGACAGGACCTGCTGGAGATCCTCAAAAAAGGAACCCACAGGGCCCGGGGGTCTATATACTACGAGACCCTTCACCGTTTGTTGAGGTGTTAAGGACAGGGTAAAGGCAAGGGATTCAGCACCCATGATGGTTTCCGTGCACAAAAGTGCACACGAAAGAGATTTTTTCACAACCAGGGCAACTCCTCCCCCCCTTCCCTTAATTCTGTCTTGTCTATAGATGTTATACTCAGATGGAATGGCTGCCACAATGTCCGGGTGGGAGGACTCATTCAGCCAAGTCTCGGTGAGCATAAGACAAGAGGGGTCATTCGTAGAGAGCAGATCGAAAATCTCCTGAGTGTGTCTGTGCAGTGACCTGGTGTTAAGGAGTAAGCAAAGATGTTTAATGCTACAGCCCTTCACATGGGTAGTGTGAGGGAGAACGCTGGTAAGATGCCAATTACAAACTGGGCATTTGTGTTTGCCCCTGTAGCGGCCAGGAAAAACTGAATAACACGACCTATTGCCAAAGTGTAGGGAATGGAGCTCCTTGGATGTATATGACAGCATAGTGCTGCAGGGGGTTGGAAGTGCCGACCAAGAGAACCTGCCACACCACACGCCTCCGGGACGCTGACGGGCGCAGACGGGCAGGACTCTGGCACGACTCCGGCGCAGATCCGGCGCGTCCGCAGAACGCGTCCGCTGCGTGGAGAGAGGGAGGAGCTATTTATAGCGCTACTAGAGCGCGAGGGCGGAGAGTCCTACCCCCAAGATGTCAGCCAAAGTCAGATCCCAGCCCTCGGCGTCAATACTCAGCCGAGGGCGGTCTGAAACCCCAAGCAAGGAGGAGGGAGCAGGCGAAGCGCTTACAAGCGTGAAGGATTCTTTTACTGACGCCTTTTGTCCGTAATTTTAACCGGGCACGGTCGCACCTCCCTAAATCCGAGCTTCCACCCACCTCCCTTCTTGACTCCAATGCTGTTGAGGTCGGGTGTAACAGACTCTGATCAGCAGCATTGGAGAGGCACAGCGTGATGGCAGCACCCCTCACACCTTCAGCCCTTGATGAGCTGTTAAGAGGTGCTTGAAGGTGACAGAGGGAGGGGCAGCAGCTTCAGGGAGCAGAGTCATCCATTCAGATGCAAACAGCCCTGAATGCGTCTTGTATCTGCAATTGTGTGAGGCATTCCCTTTCTGCCCAGGGCCCCAAACATCCTAGAACCGGCCTTACACCGAGGCAGCACGTGGTTCTTTTCACAGAGCTCAATTACTGTCACTAAATTGTAAACAAACCTCGATTCTTCAAACATGCAGTCTAGTATATTGTAATATAACAAAGAAATGGCACAATCGCACCCACACTGATTAACAAAGTATGGAGGACAATCAGTTCAATCAGTTCTCTTAGAGTATCTCCTGTAAGTACTGTACATCAGTGTGGGTGGGAGGGGGGCAAAACTAACATTTTGGAAAGAGAGCCTGTCTTCTCCTTGTCTTGTCCAGGAGGGGGTGAGGAGCCCTACCCCACCCTGGAAGAGACCAAGATGATACTAGAATACTGCATGCCCACCCCTGTGCCCACCCTGGTGGATCCTGTTCCCCCTCCTGTGATGGCCCCTCCCCCCCCCCCAGTGATGGCTCCTGTCCCCCCCACCCCTGGCCTGTGATGGCTCCTATCTCCTCCCCGGGTGGCTCCTGTCTCAGTCCTGGAATGGCTCCTGCAGCGAGGGTGAAGTTCTTGACGGGCCTCTTCTCAAAAAGGCTCAGCTCAAAATTAATATGAAAAGGTGGGCGAGTGAGTAAGTGAAGGGATGGAAGGATGAATTAGTGAAAGGGTGAATGGATGAATGAAAGATTGAATAGATGGATAATGGGAGAGGGTGGATGGATTGATGAGTGAGTGGAAGGATGGATGAGAGAAAGGGTAAATAGCTGGATGCATGGGTGGAAGGGTAGCTAGATGGGTAAAAGGGTGGATGAGTGAAAAGGTGCATGATGAGTGAGTGGGTGGATGGATGAGTGAAATGATGGATGGATTGACGAATTGATAAGTGCAAGGGCGAATGGATGGACGGATGAGTGAAAGGGTGGATGAGTGAGTGAAAGGGAAGGTAGATGGACAAAATGATGAATAGATGAGTGAAGGAGTGAAAGGATAAATGGATGAGAGAACGGATGGATGAGTGATAGGGTCAATGGATGGATTCATGAGCGGATGAGTAGATGGATGGATGGGTGGATGGAAGGAAGGATTGCTAAGTGGAAGAGTCGATGGAGAGAGAAAGGGAGGATGATGGATGACTGAAAGGGTGGATGGGTGGAAGGATGAGTAAGTGAAAGGATGGCTGGATGGGTGAAAGGGTAAATGGCTGGATGGATGAGTGAATGGATTGATGGTTAGAAGAGTGGATGGATGAGTGTACAGATGGATAGGGTGAAAGGGGGGATGGATAATGGATGGATGATGGATGAAGGGATGGGTGAGGGAAATGATAGATGGAAGGATACATGATGGATAGGTTTGCAAATGGCTGAATATGTCTAGATATGGCTGGGCTTACTTATATACAATAGCGCGACCTCTGATGTGTCTGTAAAACGTATCCAATTGTCCTGAAGTTTTGTCCTGAATTTTGACCTCCTGTCCTGAATTTGTGTCCTGAATTTTGACCCTTTGTCCTGAATTTTTACACTCACCGTCCTGAATTTGCACCAATGCCAGTTGGTCACCCTAGTTGCCGGGTTGATGACAGTAGGCACAGGCTCCATTTCTCCCTGGGAGCACACATCGAGGGTGTTCAGGCCAATCCTGACGTTGCTCTCATGCTGCTGAGAGCAGTGTCAGGATTGTCGACAGGGGATTGAGAGAGCTGTCAGAAGAGTGCAATGCGGCTGGCTGAAGGGAAGTTCTTTTTTTCTTTGTAATCCATCATCCCCCACTCTGCCCTGACACCAGCCGCTACTGCAAATGGGTGGGCTACTGAAGTTTACCCAAAGTTTTTCATCCAGCAGATACTTTTATCTTTAATTATTCGTAGTCTAACAGTTGATGCAAGTGTTTATAATTGACATTTTTCGTAAAGTAGAAGGGAATCAATATTGTTCCAAAAATTGCATTTTGATAATTGACGTCGAACTTTTTCTAGAAGGCAATTTATTTTCAATCATTTCTGTTCGAATGGGCATGTTGTTTTGATGAAAATAGAAGGGGCATAGAGAAGGTGTGTCAATATTCTTCGAAGGTTTTTAGATTTTTTTCAGTTTGAAGCATTAGTTACACAAAAACATTTTTGTACAATGTAATGGATATGGATGCGTGTGCGAGAAACAAACAGAATGTGATGGGTACATGAAAATGGGTAATTTGACTCCTTACATTACACATATGTACACTTTCAGCATGGGTATATGTAGGGGTCTGCACACATTTAATCAGGTACCCTGGCAAAGAATGGAACCCTGTAGCCAGAGCACCCAAATGGCATCAGTGCCAGACAATTTTGCACTGGTACCAGGAAATGGTGCACCAAACGTTAGCCAATATTTGCTCCAACCAACGAATGAACATAGGGGCACATGCATCATTCATACATTTTGCATTTCTTAATTTGCGAAAATTACCGAATCGCAAATTAAGAATTGCAAAATGCTATGCATAATTTTTTTCGGTATTTATTTGTGATTCGGTAAAAATCGCAATTTTTACCGAATCGCAAATAAATACCGAATTCCTAACTGCTTTTTCGCAAATCCCATTGATTCCTATGGGCCGAAAGGCCCATAGGAGTCAATGGCAAGGCATTTACGAATTCGCAATTTGTTGATGCATTCCAAGGGTGCAGGGGGGGTCCAAAGGACCCCCCCCTGCACCCCTGAAATGTATTTGAAAGTGCATGTTTCAAACACACATGTCCTAAGGACATGTGTGTCTGTAACATGATAGTGTAAAAAATTAATTTTTTTGCATTTTGAAAGATTTTCGCAAATTAACACGAGGGTCAACCTCGCGTTAATTTGCACTTCCAATTTCAACATTCGCATTTTTTTTTAAATTGATGCATTGCATTTAAGGAATCGCACAAATGCGATTCCTTAAATGCATTCGCATTTTTAAGAAATGCAAAAAAATGCGAATTCTGAAAAAGTGTTTGATGCATCCCAAAAAACGTATTTAGGAAGCGCAAACGGCCGAATTTACCGATTCGCACCGTTTGCACTTCCTAAATAGGTTGATGTATGTGCCCCATAATGTTTTTGTACTGTGAAAAAATGTGTTTTGCAGTTGCTGTCGGTGAAACCCGTACTGCATAATTGCCTGTAACTGATGCAAGAATGGTGACCTAGTGAAATGTATGCCCACTGGCATGTCTTCTGCCTGTCCCAAAGTCCGCAATCACAGCGTACTTGCTTAGTTAGTTAGGTATGCTACTGAGTAGGGCACACTTGTACAGTACATCAAATAGATCGACTACGTTTGAAGTCCACAAAGCAGCAGATTTTTTTTTACTAGCAATTGCTTCTTCCCAACTCCTGTGCTCTTATTCAACTATACTAAATGTTTGCATAGATTAAACATTGCAAGGGAATTCCATACGACACACAACGTGTCCTCTTTTCTTGCTGAGAACACTTTCAAACGCAAAAATTCAGATGCTATGTTGAAACATAGGGCTCTACCACCCTCTGGTGTGGCTCCAGCAGCACTACATCACATGCAAGTAACAAAAATAAAGTTCCATCTGCTGAGGTTTCACCAGGTTAGCCATGTAACAAAGGACATTTGGGATGATATGTAGAAACAGACTAAGAAAAAGTTGGTGCAAAACTGCGGAGCAGCGCAGGCAGGGACCCTGGGAGCCATGGGCAACTGAAGAGCCGGTGGCAGCGTTTACTGCACACGAGGTGGTGTGTGACCGCAAGTTCGGGCTCTGCGGAATCGAACGAGTGTCAACCAGAGATAAGCAAAGTCAGGGGTAGCAAGTGCTGTTTGGGGTGACCTGGTGTCCCGGATTTGCCCGGACAGTCCGGGTTTTTTTACCAGCATGTTTTTACCATGTATGTGTTCTTACTGCCTCGTCTGTAATTGTCTGCTATGGAGCACTGTCATTCTGTGCGCTGGGTTAAAGGAAAATTGTAGTCCTACTTCTAGTTTGGGGAAATGTCCCGGTTTTAGGCTTTAAAATTCTGGTCACCCTATGTATAAATGCAATTACAATATTCGATGCAAAAATGTCTAACTAAGAGACCAGTGATCACATGTAGAACTGTGATCCCCTCGTCATGTAAAACTGCATAGCCTCACCTGCAGAACCCATTCATTATCTACATATTCAGCACCCCACTCTGGTACTAGGACAATGTCTTACAGTAAATAATATTTTGTGGAGCTGTAGGCGAGATGCCAGTCAGCCAGGATGGTTTATACATAGCTTTGTCAAATGTCACTTCCTGTGAGAGGGTGTCTCTTAAGTTAGAGACTAAAAGTGGGTCCTTGCAAGGGACACACAAAAGCAACATTGCTGTCTGCGCGGTTACAAAGGGCTGTAGATTCATAGCATGAAGAGTCTTCCTCCAAGCAGCGTCACTACCGTATAGAGGACCACTATAGAAAGCAATAAAATGCAGGATATATATCACATTCCCATGTAGTGCAATATGAAGCAATGTTTATGCTCTGCAGCTCCCTCAGCCGTCGCTGTCCAGGCCCCCGGCTGCCTAGTCTGAAGTCTGCCCCCAAGAACATCTACCGAACATAAGAGAAAGATAACGTTTCCTTATGATAACTCCATTAACCTTTGTGAATAGCCTCCTGCCAATTATCACTGTAAAATGCAAAACGATCGATCCCTTTTTAGGTCAAAGCCTAAAGACATCTTGGGGACATTCAGAAAAGTGACCTAGGAATTCATTCTCCATGCTGCTTACCTTTAGATTTGTTGTTTGTAACTCACATTTTCTGGCTTTCTTTTTGCTAGCTTTGTTTGCTTTAGGCTGTCCAGCTTGAGTGCGTCCCTTCCGTTGCCCAAATCTTGTTTACTGTATTCTTCCACTAACTTGCTTTCTGTAAACAGGCCTTTAAATCTTGGTCTTATCTTGTCTGATTTGCTGTGCATTTAAAGACAGAAGTCAAATGTCAAGCTCTCTCTTCTGAGGGAGCTTGGTGTTTAGTTTTCTTTCTCTGACTTCAAAGTGAGAGAACTTATGTGACAATCCTGCTGAGTATGCATGTAAGAGGAGAGGGAGTAGGATGTTTTTTTTCTAGCACACAACAAAAATATACGAACTGTGCTGATGTTTCAGAATTAGTACAAATGAAGCACTTTTTTGTAATTCTGAAATGTGGTGGAAACAAATATTTGAATGTGATTATAATAATCAATACACTAGGGGATGACATTTGCACACATAATTGTTTTTGTGCAGGAAACCCATATCCAGGCCCTGTGTTTACTAGATGTGCATACAGTTTTGTTCCTGGCCGGGAGCCCAGTGGAGGAGTTAGGAAGTGGAAATCTTGATCCCGGGAGGTGCGGGACACGCGGCGAAGGAAGAGCAGCGGGCGGCTTGGAGGCTTCGTGGACGAGCGGAGCTAATCCCTAGTAGGCCGGCTGGTGAGAGTGGGGGCGCCAGCATCGTCTAGGCTCTGCAGTTGCGGAGACCGAGGCGGACCGTGGTGCCGGCGGATCGTGAGGAGGAGTACTGGAGAGCAGGACACACCCGGTGAAGAGGAGCAAAGCCGAAGAGCATAGTAGACGTGTGCCTGCCCTGGAGGGCTTAGAAATACAAGTAAGGCTGTCGGGGCTGAGGGGCACATCGAAGGACCCCTGAGCGTACACACAGCCCAGGACAAGGTGCGTGTCTCCGGGAGGCCAGAAAGGGAGATGTGAAGCGGAGCCCCGCAGGTAGTATATGCTTTGAAGCCGGGAAACCCAGAGAGCTGGCTTCTGGCTTCTGGACCCAGAGCACTAGAATTAGGATGTGCTGATCTGGGGGCCGCCATTTTATGCTGAGGTTGCTGTGACTCTTACTCTGGGCCAACCCTTCTTGTTGGCCTTGACCGTTTCCTGCGTGTACATCTAGCCTTCTTTCATTAGTCTGTCCAAACCTGCCATTGTTTGGCATCAATGCTGCGGCAGTCCTGGAGAAATGTGTCATGGGAGCGCTTTGAGGGAGTGTGCGCAGACGCCCTTGTGTGTGCGTGTGCACCTGTGCGTGTATGAAAGGCTATGTTCACATTTCTGTGTGCTTGTGCATGTCAGTGCGTGTGATGGTGTGGACATGAATTTGGGTGTTTTTGTATTAGAGCATGTGATTCTATGTGTGCTTGTGTTTGTGCGAGCAGATGTTTCTGTATGTGTGCTTATGTCTGTGCGTATGATGGTGTGTGCATGTATTTGAGTGTCTTTGTATTAGAACATGGGATTGTATGGGTGCTTGTGCGTGTGGATGTTTCTGTATGCGTACTTGTATGTGCCCTCTGTTCGCGTATGAGAGTGTGTGCGCCCATTTGTGTGTGCTTGTGCATGTCTGTGCGTGTGATGGTGTGTGTGCATGTATATTTTGTGTATGTCCTTGGGTATTTTTGTTCTGGAGCATGTGATTGTATGTGTGCCTGTGTTTTTGATAGTTTCTGCATGTGTGCTTGTGTGTGTGTCTGCGTGTATGAGAGTGTGAGCGCATTTTGTGTGTGCTGGTGCATGTCTGTGAATGTGACGATGTTTGCGTGTGCATGAATTTGGGTGTTTTTGTATTACAGCATGGGATTTTAGGTGTGCTTGTGTTCTTGGATGTTTTTTGTCTATGTCCTTGTGTGTGTGCGTCAGTGCGCATATGAGAGTGTTTGCTCACATTTGTGTGTGCTTGTACATGTCTGTGCGTGTGATGGTATGTGCACGCTGTATTTGTTATTCTCGGGCGATCGCTGTCCTAGATATTGACTTTAACTGCCAGATGCCTGACCATAGGATGGCCACCAGTGTACAGTATAGTCCCCTGCCTGACCCCAAGGTAGCTTCCATAATGGCCCCTACACGTTGTTTTACTTCCCCGGGATAACAATTGGACATTGAACAGACCTTGAACCTATCCCCTAACCTGCCTACTCATCAGGACTTGGAACCTGCGGAACTTACCCCAGACTGTGGAGACCTAGCGATTTGGCTGATGCCCGGTGGAGCTACCATAAAGCTAAAGAGGAGATGGGTTGTGGACTCCTACCCCCCCCTGCCTGCCGTCACCTACCCAGCCAGACCTTGGGCAGATTTTCCCCTTGTCTCTACGTCCTATCTTCCTCCTACCCCTTTACCCTATCCCCTTACCCGTCCTTGCTCCATTCACCTTGTCCCCTATGTTATTTAAATACCTTTCTTGATACTTATGTAACTTTTAACTGATGTAAATTGCAACATTATTGTTCCTCATGTAAGGCGCTCTGATTCCCTCAAGTCTAGCCATCACTATTTAATAACTCATTCATTACATTTTTTCCCATTTAGTACTCTTTCTCTCTTTGTCTACCTCACTAGCTCCTAGCTCCTATCCCCTCTCCCCTGAATCTCTCATATTGCTTGCTAGTCTGCCTAGCCCCCTGTCCTTTGTGCCCCTTGACTAAGCACTCCTTCTCCCCTTGTTGGGGAAAGATCCAATATTTATACTCTGGAGTCTCAGCGAACCCGCTGAGAGAGTCCACTGCGCCAAGAGAGCCACTCACAGCTGAGGTATGGTATGGCACCCCTTGCCAAAGAACTCCCTCCCCCCCTTTTGGGGAAGGATCCAGAATGTAGGCCTTGGCGTCTCAGAGACCCTCTGAGAGAGTCCACTGTGTAAAGGGAGCCTCCCGCAACTGAGATAGGGAAGTGATACCACTTCCCCTGGGATCACAGCGTACTGGACTTTGGACGTTGCTTTGACTCGTCTACCAGTTTGTGTCCCAGTCGCCCTTCCCCTCCTCTTTCCATGCGGTGTCCTTCACCCGCCCCTCCTCTTTCCCGCCTTCATTACCTGTCTACTTTCCCAGCTCCTTTCTCCTCCCCTGAATCTTTCCCCCTGCCTGCTTTTCCCCTTTCGTATTTGTGCTTATTGTTTATCTCGACCATACAAATAACTGTGTTGCCATGCTCTAATAACTGTGTAACCTTTGTAATGATGTAACCTGTAACTATGATCTGATGCTCATGTAAAGCGCTCTGATACCTCCGGGTCTAGTCAACGCTATATAAAACCTTTAAAATAAATAAAATTTAAATTAAATAATTAAATAAAGTATTTCAGTGCAATTGTAATTTTCATTTGAATTGAAAATATGCTCTCTGTAATGGCAGTTCACTACCACACCATGCATACTCCACACTACACCACTCTCCTCTATGCCCTTCAACTCTATGCCAAGACACTCCATTCTAAGAGACTCCTCTCCACTCTGCATTCCACTCCACTTTAATCCAACCCACTCCAATCTACCCACCTCCACTCCAATATATCCCAGCCCACTTTACCCCACTTCATTCCAGTTTACTTCACTCCACTTCACACTCCACTGCAATCTATCCAACTCCTCTCCACTCTAATCTACCACCTCTACTCCAATCTACCCCACTCCACCACAATCTACCCCACTCCAATATAACACAATCTACCACACTCCAATCCAACTAGCCTACCCCACTCAATTTAACACAATCAACCCCACCCCAACCTATCCAACTCTACCCCAATCTAACACACTCCACTCAAATCTACCCCACTCTGCTTCAGTCTACCCCAAACTACCCCACTCCATTCTGCTCCACTCTACCCCACTCCAATCTACTACTATCTACCGCACTCCAATCTACTACTAACTACCCCACTCTACCACACTCTAATCGACTCAAATCTTCCCTAATCCACTCAAACTAGCCCAACCAATCCCACCTATTCCAATCTACTGCACTCCAATCTACCCAATCTACCCCACTCCACTCTACCACACTTCTCTTCATGCTACCCAAATCTACCCCACTCTACTTCATCCAATCTAAGCCACTCCAATGTACCCCACTACAAACTAGCCCACTCCAATGACCCCTCTTCCATCTACCCCACTCCAATCTATCTCACTCCACTCTAACCTCGACTCCACTCCACAAGACTTCAATCTACCCCACTCCACTCTACCCCAATCTACCACACTCCATTCCACTCTATCCAATCTATCCCAGTCCACTCCAATCTACCACATGCCACCCAAATGTACCCAGTCTAATGTAACCCACTCCACCCCGATCCACCCCACTCTAATCTACCCTTACCCACTCCATCCCCAAACTACCCTACACCAATACACCCCATCCAACCCACCCCCACTCAAATCTACCCAGCTCCAATCTACTCCCCTCCAATCTATCACACCACAATCTACCCCACACCACTCTATACAACTCTACTCCAACCTACTCCGCTCAACTTCAGTATACACCACTTCACTCCTACCTACCCAATCTACCCCACTCTAAACTACCCCACTCATATCTCACTCCAATCTACCCCACTCCACCCAAATCTACCTTACTTCACTCAATACCCCCATCATTATCCACCCAATCTTCTCCACTCCTATCCACCCCACTCCACTCTACCCCACTCCAGCCTAATCCATCCCACTCCAGTCCAATCTACTCCTGTCAACTCCTATTCACTCCACTCCAATATACCCTACTCCACTCCAATAGACCCCTCTCCAATATACCCCAATCCACTGTTCTCCACTGTTCTCCAGTCTAACCTACTCCACTTCAATATACCCTGTATATCCCACTCCACACTACTCCAATGCATCTCACGCCAATCTACCCCACTCTACTCCAATTTACCCCACTCTACTCCTATCTACTGCACTTCACCCCAATCTACCCCAATTCAATCTACCACACTCCAATCTACCGCAATCTGCTCTACTCCACTTCCATCTACCCCATCTACCCCAATCTACCCCACTCTAAGCAACTCCAATCTACCCCATTTCAATCTATCTCCACCATCAATCTACTGCACTCCAAACTACCCCAAGCTATCCCAATCCATTCTTCCCCACTATAAGCCACCCAATGTACCCCACTCCAATCTACCTTACGCCAATCTACCCCACTCCACTCAAATCTACCCCATTCCAATCTTCTCTAATCTACCCCACTCCAATCTACCCCAATATATCCCACAACAATCTACCCTACTCCTAACTACCCCACTCCAATCTACCTCCTCTTATCTATCCCATTCTACCCCACTCCAATTTACCACCCCTCTACCCCAATCCACCCCAATACAATCTACCCCACTCCAATCTAACAAGCAAATCTACCCAACTCCCCCACTCCATTCTACCCCACTGTAGTACATTTCTTCAATTTACTCCAATCCATTCTACTTCATTCTACCCCCACTCTAATCTGTCAATCTCCCCCCCTCTCCCCTCTACCCGAATCTGCCCCACTCTTATCTACCCCACCCCTCCCCACTCCACACCACTGACTTTTAGCTATTCTAAACAGCAGCCACACTGCCTTGCATGATGGCTAAAACACATTGCCAAAGCCTATAGCTCTCGTATAGGTGAGTCCTCTTGGCTTTGCCAAAGCTTGTTAAAAGAGAGGAGCTCGCAGGGATGCTCATTAGTGCAGGGAAGAGGGCAATCTGCTCGTTCCACACAATGAACTAATGAACTGTAACCGCACACGAAAATCTGATATAGCATCTATTGAAGCAGTTACTGATCCTACAACTAGGTGGTACCCACAAATCGGAAAGAGTCTGCAGAGTAAGAATGACAGAATCACCATAAAGGAAGATTTTTGCGTACATCAGAGCCTAATATCAATACATCGCTGTATTTCAAAGATGGCCTCTCAGGGCAGAGTTATAGCACAAATTGATCTGAGTGAATGCTGGTACTGGGCAGTGAGCATGGCCTCCGGCTAGGACACATTCTGATGCTTTACACAAGTCCTAGCCTTTAACCGATAAATGCATATTGTCCTTACTATTAGGAATAATCACTGATATTGTGCAAAGGGGACGGCCTCCAGTCATGACCTACACTTTGTACATACTTGACCTGGTACACATGTGGTGTCCCCAAATGACAAGACCTGCATGTATTGTGCATGTGCACATGGCATGGCCTTCTGACATGTTTATTTGCAGTACTTACTGGGCCTGTGGAACCCAAGGAAACATTTGGCAGTTGTGTTTGACAAACGAAGCCCGATTTCAAGATTCAAAGGCATTTGCTAGTCGCTGTTTGAGCCAGAGCATGCCAAACTGGGGCGACCACAATGCTGCACGTGAAGTTTTCAGATGGGGTACCTTGAAATAAACACAGATATTCAGGTCCAAGATGGTGGCCAACCTGAACATGTTGAAGAAAAGTTCACTTCATGTTTTGGTCGAGTCTGAAAGCAAAAGACACACAATTGACGGAATGCAGAACAAATCAAAACATTCACCCCCAGTCAAGAGATCTGGGTTAAATCCATCATTCCTTTGCTCACCATGACACCCCAGTTTAGACCTGGCCATATGCAAATCAGTCTTGACCATGTGCCTCATGGGAACAATCCAGCCTGAACTGCCAAGTGATTGAGTCTGAAAGCATTTATTGACAAAGAAAATGAATAGTCAGGGAATCACATAGTCAACTGCCTTGGGGACCCCCTGAAGCATTTGAGGAAGACAGTCTCCTAGAGTCCAGGCGGGAGCTAAACTGATACTCTAATACACATGGTTCTCTAGTATCGAACACATGTCTGAGTTCTTGCAAAGAATACCAGCAGATTCTTTAGTAGTACTCACGAGAACTGAAAGATGGCCTTTGTGCTTAATACAAATGTACACAGTTCCCATCTTCACAGACTGATTATACATGTATGTCACTCCCTCTCCTACATTGCTTGGTTGGAGTGACTTTGTCAGCAATATCATTTGCTGGGCATGCTCTTATTGTGGTGTCCTGGGTGCTGAGGAGAGGTATTCTGGGGGAAGTAAATGTTGCAAGCAAATGTCTTTATGGATCCAGTCCTCGAGGTTGTGATGGTGAGAGAAATAGCCACATTTTTAAAGCTCAACATGGTGTATCCCTTGGGTCCAACAGTCCTAATGCATAGAGAAGCATCCTGCATAGTGAATGGACTTGCAGGGTGATGAACAAATGATACATTGTATTGTGCCACCTGAGGGCAGAATGTTCTAACAAATTAAACAAAGGCCTCTCAGAGTTCGAGGGATTTTAAATCCCCTCAGGCTCCTAGAGGCCTTTGTGAAATTCCATGCATTTGCTCCAGTTTCTTTATTGCAGATTAAATTATAGAAGTTAGTTGTAGCCATTAGTACATGACACCAATAAACCTTGGACACATCTTTCGAACTGCACTGGAAACTTGCTGGCGGTGCCGGGAACAGAGAGGAAACTTCATCGATATTTGGTGGCCCTGCTCCGTTGTCCAGATATTTTGGAAGAAGCTCCTGAACTAATCACCGGTGGTATGAGATTCTCAATGGCAGCAATCCTGGTGATTGTTATCCCAGGGGCCTGCGCTGTGTAGCCCTGGACAGGTTCAGCGCTCATGATTGTTCTCTGGTTTAATAGACTGTGACATGTTCTGTGGCATTACAAGCAATGGAACAATTAACGCGCAGGATAACCTAGTAAGAACACAAATACACCAATGAGCTCCATTGATATAGTATTGCACTAAACTAGAGCACTAAGGGCCATATGTAGGAAGCCTATTTGCGCTCGCAGAATTTCAGCATTTGCAATCGCAATTAGGGCAGTGTGCTATGTAGCACACAAAAACCCACATGCAAAATAAGGAATCGCAAAATTTGCGATTACTTATTTTGCTATTGCATTTAAGGAATCGCAAATTGCGATTCTTTAAATGCAATGTAGGAAGCACCCAAGTTGTGTGAATTTTGGCTTAAGGGAACGCAAAATACCACCAACTTCAGGTTGGTGGTATTTTGCGATTTCTTTGAAAAATGCACTTTTTGGCATTTTTCAAAGTGCCATGTGAGACACATACATGCCCTTAGGGCATGTATGTGGGCCACATGTGCACACATGTTAATTTCAGGGGTGCAAAAGGGTGTCCTATTGACACCCTTACAACCCTGAAATTGCATTCTCAATTTGCGATTCTCTAATTGAGAATCGCAAATTGAGAATGTCTTCCTATTCATTCCTATGGGACTTCTAGCCTATAGGAATGAATGAGAAGATATTCCTTATTTGCAAATCTCAATTTGCGATTCGCAAATAAGGAATAAGTGGGATTCGCAAAAAAATTTGCTAATCCTACCTACATTTCGTTTTGCGATTCTCTAATTGCGATTCCCTAAAAATCGCAATTTGACAATCGCAAAACGAAAATTACCTACATATGCCCCCAATTCTTCTCATCTCCTAGGCTGAGAGCCCTTATGATGTTCTAACTATGACTTTGTGCCACTAGAGGAAACTACAGCGTTTTTAGCAAACTAGAGAGGCTACTTTGTGATGCTTTGGTAGTGTAAAGGATGGATGCTTTGTTCGAACAATGATTGAAAGAACTGCTTCCAACCCACCCCTTCTCTACACACTACACAGAACTGTTACTTGTTTTGTTGGGGTCGTTTCTGCTTTTCTTAAAAGTTATTGTGTGATCGACTACTTCTTAAATTGGATTTATTTACATTTGATATACAACTGTTTTGTATTTAAATTAATAAAATTCAATAAATACAGAGTTGTAAAAATAAAGTGTTCAGTTTGCACCTGAAAAAGCTATTTCACAACTTTATATTTCGAATGTCAAAACACAGCATGCCTTATCGTCGGAGATAGTCACACCCTGTGGGTAATGTTAGCATGAGCAAGAATGTGTGTCCGAAGCAGGGTGCATTTACGCTGAGATAGACCAATGTGTTATTGACACCTACTCATAAGATTCTATCCTCCTGTTTCCAAACGGGATGGCAGGTTTGGGTTCATATAGAAATGTATTTATTTAATGCATTAAAAAAATACGTTTTTCCTTCTCATTTTTGGGAAAGTACTGTATGGATTTGATTTAAGCCAGACGAAGAAAAAAAATCAAGATGGGGTAACCTCTAACTTTTGGGGTACACTGTAGTACAAACCAATATGATCAGAGTGTCTTCTGATTTTTGAATGATTTTTGTAGCTCACCATGATGAGTGATTGGGAAAGTGCCCAAGTGATGTATTTCTGTTATTCTGAATCTATCAATTGCTCGTGCTATAATCTCACCTGATGTAAACATAACATACTTGCACATGCTTATTTTTACCTAACTCACATATGGCGGGATTACTGCCACCATACTACACCCTGTTGAAGGCAATTACACTGGAAGGATTTAATGCACACATCAGAAAATGTTGCGTTGCCATAAGAAGAGGTTTTTTTGGCAGACGATAACTTTGGCCCTGTTGAACAACACTTACCCAGTTTCCGAAAGATGTGTTTAAGTCATTCTGATTTTTTTGAAGGACCTTTGTTTGGTGAAGATCAGGTGGGAGAGGAGAGGTCAGTGCTGCAGACCTGCGCTTTTGTACACTGGACCATTTTAATACACAGCGGTTTCAGAGCATTTAGTTGGCGGTGATAAGAACCTTTTTCTGGGTTCCGAATTTTCAACCAATGGCGTACCATGCCAGGTAAAATGAGCATGGCGGTCGGGTGATTCCATTGTGTAACCAATGTAGGTAAGTAGTAAGTAGGTGTGCATGTCTGTCTGATAGTAAACTACAATCCAAGCAGTTTTCTTTTGTTCCAATCTGTTCACGGTGATTCCAGCGTGGCACTTTAAAGCTCTGCCTTCTGCTGACATCTCACTTCCTGACACCGCCTCCTAACGCGATCTGACACATCCATTTGCAACAATGTCGTGTTCATTTACTTCTCACTGGCCGCTGCTCTTCTGTGTCCCCGCAGGCAGGCGTTTCGAAGCTGGCTTGTAAAATGGCTTTCAACCAGTTGTCCTGTGTCCGACACACCGCGCCCGTGGGCACAGGATGGAAGTGCCATATTTTTTAGGAGCCGGGGATATTTTCGGTTCGTCTGAGGTCTGCTGACCCACATATCTCGCAGTGGACCTTGTGCTATTAGTGACCGTCCTTCAGGGCTGGACTGGCTACCGGGCAGTTGTGTGTGCTGCCAAGCTAGGGACTAATTTCTCTGTGGTGGGGGCTTATTTAGTTGATGGGGTGCTATTTGAAATAAAAAAAGCGAAACGAATTTCGTTTTGCACACGCAGGTCCCCATCAACGAAATTAGCCCCCAGCATGCCAGCACACACAACTGCCCGGTAGCTAGTCCGGCCCTGCTGTCCTTACCAGTCAGAGCTGCCGATTTAGGAAGTGAGGAACCAGGTTCGAGTCTCGGCGTCAGCTCAACACCATGTGATTCTGGGCAAACCACTAATCTCCCCTGCCTACCAAAAAATGAATGTGTACTTGTGTAACGTAACTGGTGCTCATGTAAAGGGTTCTGATACCTTCGTGTCGAGTTCCCACAAACTAAAACGGCAAACAACAAAAATATGTAAAAGAATATGGGCCAGATGTAGGTCACCATATACCGGTCGGTAACGGCCGAAATTCGGTAATTTCGGCCGTTACCGACCGGTATTTGGAAAATGAGATGTAGAAGCATGTTAAAATTCAGATTTGGTAATTTTACCGAATCGGTAAAATACCGAATCGGTATAATTACCGGATCTGTATTTTGACATGTAGGTAGCACTGTAATCAGTGCTACAGGGGTTTTAGAATTCTTAATTTACCACCAACTAGAAGTTGGTAAATTAAGAAAACCCTTTAAAAAGCATTTCTTTTGCTTTTTAAACAGTGCCATGTTGCAGTGCACCCATGCACAATTGAGGAGTGCAACAGGGTGTCAAAGTGACACCCTGTCCCCCTTGTAAATTCGGTAAATTTACCAAATCGGTTCTTACCGATTCGGTAATTGACATTGATTCCTATGGGCCTCAAAGCACATAGGAGTCAATGGCAATTACAGAATCGGTAAATACCGATTCATTAATTACCGAATCATACCGATTCGGTAATTAATTCGGTAAAATTACCTACATCCCGATTGCCAGTTCTTAAATACCGAATCGGTATGATTCGGTATTTAAGAATCGGTAATCTGGATTACCTACATCGGGCCCTATGTGCGGGCCCAAACTTTTCTTAGTAGCCCTCCTTCTGTGCTGCCATATGTCGGGATTGCCAATACCTAGACTTGACCCAGCCTCATGTCATGTATACTACACTACACTTCATGTCTCTTCATCACACCATTGAAAGCTCATTGTAATCCCTTTGCCACTGTTTTACTAGCTTTCTCTTCCTCCTCCTTTCCCCCCCTTTTCTGCCTTTCTTTCTCTTGCTCTGTGTCAAAGTTTGATGGTGCAGAATACTTTCTGGTCCCCAGAAACAAGTGCTGGTACCCACGAATGGCAACCACCGGCAGAAATCAATCTTAGTGATGCTCTGAGGATTTAAATTGTAAGGATTTAGATTGTGAGATGGTGATAAGTGTGACCCTCTCACCCCCACCCACCTCGCCCAGCTTGTGTCTACTTTCAGAGTTTAAATGTTTTATGACAGCGCATCAGGAGCACCAACGCATGTAAAGCACTCTGATACCTCTGGGTCTAGCCAGCGCTATATAAAACTTTGCCGATAAAATTAAATAAAGCAGTAAAATCTTACAAAGCCTTTAATTCTATGGGATAAAGATGTTAGATGCGACAAGAAATGGATTTCGAAGTCGCTTAGCCCATCCG
Source organism: Lissotriton helveticus (assembly GCF_964261635.1). Lineage (NCBI taxonomy): Eukaryota > Metazoa > Chordata > Amphibia > Caudata > Salamandridae > Lissotriton > Lissotriton helveticus. The sequence continues at coordinate 1,750,182,417 of NC_136057.1, read as the reverse complement.
CACAAGGCGCCTCGAAGAAGACAAACAAGGCAACAGCTGGTCCCCTAGCACAAATCTTTGGAGCTCACCATTCCAATGATGCCAAACAACATTAAGTCAAAAGGACACAAAGAAGCGAACACAACACCTAAGAAAGAAGAGAGTTGAAGAGAGTCTGCAGGATTAACAATCCAGCACGCACGACAATGGAACAAGAAAACTTGATCCAAAAGCAGAGAAGTTGCAGATTATTGGTGAAGTGTGCAAAAAGTTTCTACGCTGAGGTGGCACGCAATTTTAGTCTCCTTCACATTGGAAGCCCCATCACCATAAACAGAGAACTAGACTAACTACTGTCCTTTAGTAGAAACCTTGATGTCATTTGCTGTCAGGAGACCTGGTCCTTTGAAATTGTTTACATTTATGGTTTTAGACCCTTTTAGTCCCCTGCTGTCCCTCTATTGCAGGCATGGGGAGGGTCGCTGGATAGTTATGTTCTTTACTTCAATCAGAAATTTGAATGTTAGGTCGTTGATTTCCAACATCTTTTATCAGATACTAAAATTGTTCCAGTCTGGAGTATTTAATATTATCCTAATTAACTTTTGTTACACCTATTTTGTTATATAGCCTTTGGGGATTATTGAGGATTTAGAATCTTCAATCACAGAAGTCATGAATAATATACCCGACTGGTACTTCCCTCCTTTGGGCGGGTGATTTCAATATTGTTAAATATATATATAGTGGGCAGCAGGTGTACGAAATTGTAGATGGTAGAGGAGAGCATGTGTGCCATTTTCAGCACTCAGTATATACTTTGACTAGAATTCTTTTTCATTAACAATTTGTTTTTTGATCCGACCTTTGTTGGGAGAGGCAAAGGCAGAATTATGGACCACATTCTTTTGTCAGATGACTTGTGCCTTTGCTAAAAAAACCCTAACAAAGTATTTTTAGACATACAAACTACTAATCAGACAGAGATCTCATGCTGTCTTTTGGATACCGCTGATCCAGCTTCCATATGCAATATCTATACCAAGATATGACAAACGGTCCCTGAAAGAATATTTATAGATAAGCCCTAGAAGGATCGCCCTGTCCAATCCTGGTTTAATCCTGAATGCACAAATGCTTAACAATTCCTAAAAAGAGTTTCAAATGTAATACCACAAGACCTAGATGCGGTTAGAGTAGCAAGAAGAGATTATAAGCAAGCCATTGAGACTATAAGGGCCGATATTAGAATAAAAGCTTGGGATGATCTGGAATGTGCGACTCGTTTAAAAGACAATAGGGCCTTCAGGTAGATCGTGAATCATCCCTTTTATCTTTGAAAAAAAACCTTCAGGGATAGAATGCCATATATTGGAACAAGAAAGGGTCGAGTATTTCACACACATTTTTACCCCAAACCGCAGTGAAACAAGAACCTTTGCACCAGTTGATCTCCCGGTTTCACCCTCTGTTCTCTAAGAGCTTAGAAGTCAATCACGGTAGAAATGCGTAGAGCTATCCTGAGATCCGCAACAGGTAAGGTGCTGGGATAGATGGGGTCCCAGCTAAGCTTTTTGAACTTAATATAGACTTTTGGTCCCCATTAGTCACAAATGCATTTAGAGCCGCAGTTAATGGGGGCCCAGTAGAGTCATGCAGGGACTCCGTAATAGTCCCCGTCTTTAGAAAAGGAGAGAAAAACTCTCCCCAAAATTACCGGCCTATTTAATTGCTCGACGCCTCAGGGTAAATATACGGGAGGGTAATTTTGGCAAAATTGGAAGCCTGGCAGGGCCAGACTGGCCATAGAGCGCACGGTGGGCCGCTAGGGTGTGGGCCAGTTTTGGGCCGGGGGTCGGCAATATCGGCCCCTGTAACAAAATTGGCCGAAACCTGCCCTCGAAAACTTCTCAGCTGCACTCCCACTCACCCCGGGGGGGGGGGGCTGATCAGTGTGCCAGGGGTGATTTCTGTTCACAGTCTGGCCCTGAAGCTTGGGCGGAATAAAAATCTTTTTTCTCAGAAGCCCAATATGTGTTCCGCCCAGGCTTGGGTACCATCGAGCAAGCCCTAAATCTGTCCCTGATTTTAGGTAAATATGTGAAGGCCTGAAGAGGAGCCATACACATGGTTTTTACAGAACTCTCCTGTGCCTTTTATCTAGAGGACAAAGCTGCGCTATGGGTTATCATGAGGCGATAGGGGGTTGATCCAGCCTTATTGTACATTCTAAAAAAGTCTTCTCCGAGACACCTATATGCGGTAAACATTATACCAAAAATGGAGCCCCTAAATCTTTCCCTGATTTTAGGTAAATATGTGAAGGCCTGTAGAGGGGCCATGCACATGGTTTTAGTAGACCTCTCCTGTGCCTTTTATCTATAGGACAAAGATACCCAGGGGTTATCATGAGACGATAGGGGGTTGACCCAGCCTTATTGTACATTCTAAAAAAGTCTTCTCCGAGACACATATATGCGGTTACACTATACCCAAAATGGAGGCCATACGTCCCCCTCCCCATTTAAGTTAGTTGGGGTGTTAGGCAGGGTTTTATATTGACTCCTTTTCTATTTTTATTTTATATTAATGCCCTTGATACCTTTTTAACTTCTGTACACCTGATGTTCCCAAAATTGGTTCACGTCTAGTCCTTGTACTTTTATGCACAAATGACATTATTTTTACAGCAAACGGATTACTAGCACTTTTCGATAGTTTTAATAATTTTATGCAGGAGCTAAAGTTGAAAGTTAACCATATAAAATCCTAAGGTATGACCTGTGGTCCAATAAATACCCTGTCGCAATTTTATTTTATTTCTGAGACTCCAATTTTAAAGACAAAAGATGTTAGTTATCTTGGTATCTTGTTTAATTACAACATGAAGTGGGAAAGATTATTAACCCAGAAGTCTCAGTCCATGAAGTCATCATGCAAATCAAATTTTAGGTTTGCGTAGAAATTATGGCATAAGCCTCCAAAAGCAATGATTATGCTTTATAAAAGTAAAAGCCTTATGGTTGGCACATACGGGGTGGTGTTTGCGGGTTTACAGCACCTAAACCCCTATAAGAGGAGGAGAACATATTGTTAAATATGCTACTAGGAACTCCAAAATCTACCCCAAACCTGATATTACATAGAAAATTGGGTGTAAGCTACCTAGAAGATAGGGTAGGCCTGGCCCCTATTTTACTATGGATCAAAATTTGGCCCCCTCCTGAATTGTGTTTTTTCATGTAGAATAGTAGACGATTGCTTGCGCAAAGTAGTTGGACAGCCGTTCCATAGCTTAAATATGTTAAAAATACCTTTAAAGAGTGTGGATTGAATAGTCTTTTTGAAAATCAGGGTAATATATTAATGCACACTCTAAGGTTCAGGTCAAGAAAAAGTTCTTTATAAATAAAGAGGATGCTAGAATCATCAAAGCACTCGATTTGGTAACCATTCAATCATACGAGCTGCTTTCAACGACCCAAGACATGGAGTCATACTTAACATGGATAATGGCACCGTAACTTAGATTTCATCATACACGGTTAAGAGTGAATACAATTCATTACCTAGTGGCCTTCCTGATTTCTGGCACCTGGTTAGCGTCACTACTTTGTTGCCCATGTGATGGGAGGTGACGTCAGTCAACTAAGCACTATATACTATTTTGAACCATGTATAACTTCTTATAGAATACTGTCCCTTTGCCCTATACTTAGCGGAGGATCTTATAATACTCATCAAGAGGGCTTGCCCTATTTACAGCGTCTTCAGTCTCCTCCTGTGATATGTTTTTTCAGTCCTGAAATTTATTACTCAAGGGCTGAGATTCAGAAAGAAATATGCACTGTGATCCGTGTTTTTGACTTTGATGCAGGTTCGCCTTGATTGCTTTGTACCAATTTGCTTGGCGTTAAAGGATTCTTATAGTCAATGTGGAATTATGGTGCAAAAAAATTTGTAGGGCCATGTGTATAATTTATTATTTTAAGGAGGGCAAAATATTTTAGCTTAATCGTGATATTTTATTATGATTTTTATTGAAGTGTTACATTTTTGTATGTAATTTCATTGTGCTTTCATGGTCAATATTGACTGAAAAAAGATGATGAGGACTAACCACTAAAAATGTAATTTCTTTACTGTCAATATGCAATGCAGAGTTTTGGGACTGGGAAAGTGATCGAAGTGAATTAAAAAAAAGTATGGGAACTGTGATCCTGAGTGCAGTGATGGCAGATTCAGTGAACGTGTGGGTGGAGTCAAAGGCGTGGTTAAAAATAACAAAATATTCTGTAATTATTTTGTTGGACTTTCACCTTCATGTAACTGCATATTAAATAAGGCACACTTTAGATGAAATATAAATGCTAATTTAACTAATCAGGGGTAAATGTACTATTAAACACAGTATGTGATAGGATGCCGCAAAATGAGGAAAAAGAGTTAGGTTTAAAATAAAAAAATATGTGTTTAAAAAATCTAGACCTCAGTAATACGCAGACTGTACCTATGCATAATTGCAATTTTTTTTATTTAACTGTTTATTAAAAGCAACCGAGCCACAGCTCAGCTAGAAACATCCTTACACTATTCAAAAACAATATATCTGTGCAGAAACTGAAGCTATAAGAGACCCCGTCAATTGCAACCCAAACGTCAATTAACTGTCTGTGGTTGTCTTTTAACAATGAGTTTGGGAACCGATATGAGCACATCGTGCCCCACAGATCCCACCCACTTCGACCTCTGCCATGCGAGTATCAGACACTGCCATCTTCACACTCCCAAATCACCAATCCTGACCTCTTAGGCCCATGTGGTGGAAGTGATAGAGTGCCATGCTGCTTCCGTGACATTCCCACTGCCCCATTGGACTCAAATACCATCTCACCAATGAGACCCTTCTAATGTGAAACCAATCTTCAGCTGCTTGTGATCTAGTCTAGAGTTGAACTGACCTAGCAGTTCAGATTCAACTGTTTTTAATAAGGCAGGCCGCGCCTAGCTTGCATCTGGCCGGTCTATACCTGGAGCAGCATCGTGAGTAAAACGCAATGGACTGGAGTGCTGCAGCAGTTATTGCCTGAGATTAATACAATCATTCAACTCACCACATTTTTGTTTTTCCAAATGAGATGTCTTGAGTGCAACAAGTATGCCTAAAAGTGAGTCCCCAGTGCCCTCTGATTTAGGACTCAAGCCAGCATTGGATTGGTAACGCGGGCACTCGTGCATTGCCCAAGGGACCGGCGCCGAGTTCCAACTGTGGGCTGCTTTTTGGAGCAGTGTGGGGGGTAGATTTGGGTGGGGTTGCTGTTGTTCAGATGCTGCCAGCGGCCCAGTGGGTGTCTGAGTGGCCTTTCTGGAGGCTAAAGGGCACCCTATACCTCATGTTTAGCAACAGGCAGAGGTGTCACTTACTTTGTCTCGCAGAGCCGGCCCATTAATGTATGCATACCTAGTGGGGCAGGGGGCCTGAGCAGAAGTGGCCTCACTTGTTTTCAGTCACCAGTGTAAACAAATCTGTGCATTTTTTTTGTATCTTCCCCCTTTTTTTAAATAAAATTTAGAAGAAGCAGTGTTTTGAGGAAATGCAATGTGCAAATGTGGGCCACTTTTCTTTAGCGTGCCCGGGCCGTCTTTGAATCCCAATCCAACCCTGACTCAAGCTATGCTACACTGATGCTGCCCAACAAGACTGTGTTGGCCTGTGTTTGCTCTTGCTCCAGGCTAGAGGGGCTTTAGCTTTGGCCTTGCAGTTCGGGTTGAACTGTTGCTATTGGAGCAGTACCAAGTCTGAGTTGCATAAGGCTGGTCTATGGAGTGGCCCCTTATGAAAAAAATAATGGACTCAAATGCAGCCTGAATTATTACTATTCACCGGCCCCTACTCACAAAAGTAAATGTGCACATGTAGATTCACACATGTTTAAATTTACTACTCCACCTAATAGTAATTTTACACTTCTTTGCTATTCACATTTACAAGTGTACATTTACTAATCGGTGCAGACTTACATGTCTCCACCCCTCCACCCAAAACAGGAGATGGAACCTCTTATAACAGAATTTAAGAGTGTAAAGTTACTACTAGTGACTTTTCACATGTAGGTGGAGGTCTCCAACACCAGAGTGGAGGTTTTAGTATGGGGAAGTGTAAAATGTATTAAAAAAAATATTAAATATATTTTAATGTGGTATAAAAATGCAAATTGACTTAAAATAATAATTATTACGCTGGAGCTAAAAACCTAAACTGTTATAGTACATTAACTTATTCAATTACACCTTTTATAACTAAATAAAATATATTTGATTTATAATGATTATTTAACATGATTTTAAATATATCACCCTCACTATCATTTGCATATTAATTATTATTTAGTAAAATGTATTACAACATTGTAAGGAGGGGATGCGAGGGCTGGTTTGAAGTAGTAAAAATGGGTAACCAGTCGGGTATTTTTTTTGGGATAGACGTTTATTTCCCAAAAGTAAAGAAACAAGGTAAAGAGTTCTCTATTCAGCTCTGTTATTTGTTTGGCGAAGATAAACAAAGAAAAGAAACTGTCGGGGTCTTCAGGTTCTTCCTGACTTCAGAATTTCGTTTCCGGTCAGTCCTGTGGCTCGGTTCCGGCCAGCAGCGTCATGAAAAGAAAGAACAAAACAATCCGGGGATTACTGATACGTTTTGAGGGTTACTTGACTGAATGAAGGGGGAAAGGGAAGTGAGGAGTCACCAGGGCCCTATGCCAAGAACATGCTGTGTTCAATCAGCGCGTTAGCGTGACGGCGCCAGTGTGTTCAAGGGTGAGGCACACACACAGACGTTTTCACGGTCCCGGGACCTCCCTCAAACCTCCCCTACCCTTTCCCGCCCTGTGAGGAGAAGAGTCCCTTTAAACGGCCCCGTACCTTGTCCAGCCACACTTCTCCAGAAGTGCGGCAGGGCGACTCGTGGTGTCAGTGGCCTCCAGGCGTACCCGTTCTCCTGGTCCGCTCGTCTGCTTCTCCTCCTGGATTCTCGTCTGCTTCTTCTCCTGGATTCTCGACCCGAACGTTGCTCGTCTCCGGCGTTTCTCCCCGTCTTCCTTCTGCGGCTTTCACCCCGTGCGGTTCTGGCCGGGCTTCCTTATCCGCCCTTTTCGACACTGGTTGCTCGGACACACATGACGTCAGGAGAGCTGACTCCACCTCCGCTTGAGATATCCACGCTGCATTAAAGGGGCCGCAGGGATCCTGAGGACGGGGTGGAAAGGAACAGCCGTTAAAGTCCCCGCCCCGTCCACCGATGTCACCAGAGGCTCGGAAGTCGATGCTAAACCGGATGCTGCCATCCGGTTTAGGCACGAGAACCACCGGTGAACACCAGTTGCTATGCGACGGGACGATTACGCCCGACCGTAGCATATTATCCACCTCGTTCTTAAAGGCAAGACGTCTAGCCTCCGGGACTCAATATGGTTTTTGCTTTACCACAACACCAGGGGGTGTAGGAAGGGTGTGTTCGGCTAGGTGGGTTCTGCCTGGTTGGTCCGAGAACACACTCTTGTGGCGAAGGAGGAGAGAGAGAGCCTCATCCTTTTGTTTCAGGGTAAGATCGTGATTGATAGGGGTGTCATGTACAGTATGAGGAGAGGGAGAGACCATAGCGACCGTGGAGACTGTTTGAGGGGGTTTACCTATCCATTTCTTTAAGATGTGATACATTTGTGTTTTCTGTCCAGATAATTGTAACAGATAGGTGGTATGCCCTATCCTTTTGAGGACTTTGAAGGGTCCCTGCCATTTTTTCCTTAGTTTGTGGGTGGAGGTGGGTAGTAGTATTAGAGCCCAGTCCCCTACGTTCAGTTCCCTCCACATTTTCCCTCGATCATAAAAGGTTTTTTGCTTGGTTTGAGCCATGGCCAGATGGTCATGAGCAAGGGTTCTCAGTTTGTGGAGGCGGGTTTGTAATTGACGAGTGTTGTCCAAAAGCGCCTCCACTTCTTGTGCCCCCTCCCTTTCCCAGCTATCTTTGGTAATCTCCAATAGGGTCCTGGGTTTACATCCGAACAGCAGCTCGAACGGTGAGGTACCCAAACTGGCTTGGGTCTGGCTGCGTAATACAAAAAGGGCTAGAGGTAGTAACTGATCCCAGTTTTTCCCATCCCCAGACAGTAATTTTTTTAGGGTGAGCTTTAGGGAGCCGTTATACCGCTCAACCAAACCATCTGTCTGGGGATGGTAGACAGACGTCTTTATATGTTTTATTCTCAGTTGGGTACACACCCGTTTCATAAGGCGGGACACGAAAGGGGTCCCCTGATCGGTAATGATCTCCCTGGGAAATCCCATTCGTAAAAACACTTTCACCAATCTTTGGGCTATGGCAGAGGAGGTGGCCAACCGAAGGGGAAAGGCCTCCGGATAACGGGTGGCATAATCTACCAACACCAGGGCGTATTGGTGTCCCCTTCCTGACTTGAGCAAAGGACCAATGAGGTCCATACCTAGTCGGTCAAATGGAGTACCTATTATGGGTAATGGATTCAATGGTACAGGGGGAGATATGTAAGGGTTTCGTCTTTGGCATATCCTGCATTCTTGACAGTATTTTTGAATCTGGGCATATACTCCTGGCCAGAAAAAATGCTGGAGTATGGCATGTCCCGTCTTTTCAGCCCCAGAATGGCCTGCCAACAGATGGGCATGTGCAAAAAATAGTATTTGCTCCCTAAAACTTGTGGGTACCAACAACTGTGGGGTCGCATCTGATTTTGCCAATCTATAGAGCAGACCGTTTTTCTCGATAAAGGTGGGATATTTCCGGGTGAGGGGGTCCTGACCCTCCCGGGCTTTGTTCCATGCATTAGTGAGGCTGGCATCATTTAACTGTGCGGTGCGAAAATGGGTGTCTCTTGCCCAAGGCTCTGGTAGAAGAAGGCTGTCATAGGTTTTCCCCAGGGGTTGGAGAGCTTCTAACATAAGAGAGTGAAAGGAGGGATTATCGGTCCCGATGATAACGGGTTCTGGGAGATTGGACAAGACACCTACCCTTACCTCTGTTCCCTTCCCTGACTCGCTATAGAGGGTGACCTTAGCTAGGGATATTCCCTAACATCCCAGTGAACGCATCTAATTTGAACAGTCTTCCCTGGGATAAGATTTGACTGGTTGATTAATGCCCGTTTTACCACAGAGTGCTTGCACACTGAATCAAGCAGGACTCTTATAGGTGTTCCATTAATAGTCAGACTTACATAGAATGTTGTCCCGGTTTCTTGTGCAAAAAGGATGGAGCGGGGGGCATAGCTCACGTCCATTGGCTCATCTTCCTTCTCTTTTTTTTCGGCAATATTGGGCTATATGGCCCCACTCCCCACAATCGTAACATTGGGGGCCTGAAGTAACTGGAAGATCCGCTCTAGGGAAATGGGGACGTATAGCCTCTGGTAACCCTTTTATTGGCTTCTTTTCCGTCTTTACAGGAGGGATACATTTGGGGTGTTTCTCCGGTTCTCTGACATAAGGACAGCCTTGTGTCCTGGCATAACACGTGGCCATCTCTATGGCGTGTTCTAGAGTGAGACCCGCGTGTTGCTTCAGCCAATGCTGAGTGCCATAAGGTAGGGCCTCAAGGAACTGCTCGAGATATATTTTCTCCATAACTGCGTCCATGTTGGCCTCGTGAGGTTTAAGCCAAAGGTCAGCTGCTTCCTTTAACTTATAGAACAGTGTCTTGGGTAGATCCCCCGGTGCTCCTCGTTCCTGGCGAAACCGTAACCGGTGGGTTTCCTCATCCACTCCTAATTGATCTAGGATATATTGTTTAACAACAGCGTATGCACAAGTCCCGTCCCTATTTACCATCTGGTAGGCCGCTTGTGCCTCTCCCGTCAAGAGAGGGGCAAGATAAAACCGCCATCTGTCTCCAGGCCATGCACTCGCCCCGGCCGCCCTCTCGAAATTCGAAAAGAAAGCTAGGGGTTCATCCCCCGGGGCGTATTTTTGCAAAGGGACTACCGTACCAGGGGGAGGTGCGGTTGGTCTTCCCTGTTCCAAAACAGTCAGAAGCTGGGTCTGTCCTTCGGCCAACCTAAGTAGGCTTTCTGATTGGTTTTGCATCGCCTGTGTAAAGGTTGTCCGATCCGCCTCCGCTTGAGTGGAGGTTTGTCCAATAACCCATTCTAGTTTTTCTTGTCCCTCCTTCATTTGTTGTATGATGGATTCCATCCTGTATCGGACGGTGGTTCACACACAGTCTCCTATCTGGCTCGCCACTTGTGAGGAGGGGGATGCGAGGGCTGGTTTGAAGTAGTAAAAATGGGTAACCAGTCGGGTATTTTTTTCGGGATAGACGTTTATTTTCCAAAAGTAAAGAAACAAGGTAAAGAGTTCTCTATTCAGCTCTGTTATTTGTTTGGCGAAGATACACAAAGAAAAGAAACTGTCGGGGTCTTCAGGTTCTTCGTGACTTCAGAATTTCGTTTCCGGTCAGTCCTGTGGCTCGGTTCCGGCCAGCAGCGTCATGAAAAGAAAGAACAAAACAATCCGGGGATTACTGATACGTTTTGAGGGTTACTCGACTGAATGAAGGGGGAAAGGGAAGTGAGGAGTCACCAGGGCCCTACACCAAGAACATGCTGTGTTCAATCAGCGTGTTAGCGTGACGGCGCGAGTGTGTTCAAGGGTGAGGCACACACACAGACGTTTTCACGGTCCCGGGACCTCCCTCAAACCTCCCCTACCCTTTCCCGCCCTGTGAGGAGAAGAGTCCCTTTAAACGGCCCCGTACCTTGTCCAGCCACGCTTCTCCAGAAGTGCGGCAGGGCGACTCGTGGTGTCAGTGGCCTCCAGGCGTACCCGTTCCCCTGGTTCGCTCGTCTGCTTCTCCTCCTGGATTCTCGTCTGCTTCTTCTCCTGGATTCTCGACCCGAACGTTGCTCGTCTCCGGCGTTTCTCCCCGTCTTCCTTCTGCGGCTTTCGCCCCGTGCGGTTCTGGCCGGGCTTCCTTATCTGCCCTTTTCGACACTGGTTGGTCGGACACACATGACGTCAGGAGAGCTGACTCCACCTCCGCTTGAGATATCTACGCTGCATTAAAGGGGCCGCAGGGATCCTGAGGACGGGGCGGAAAGGAACAGCCGTTAAAGTCCCCGCCCCGTCCACCGACGTCACCAGAGGCCCCGTGACAAACATATTTGTTTGATTTTCATGAATTTAAATTGAATTGTTAAAAAAAATTATTTACTTCATCTTTTTAATCATAGATACATTTTAAACTTAAAAAAACACTGAAATTCACCAGTTATGCTTATAGTTATCTCAAGTAGCTATGACTCGTGCCCTAAGGTAACTATAACTCGCATCCCCACCATGCGCAGTTTTCTCCTCAGTAATTTTACTACAAATGTTGCAGTGATATCAATGCCACAGAAGATGTCATGAGCGATGTAAAATTTGGGGTAATTAGCAGTTCATGGTGAAGACACGAGTAATAGATACTGTAGGGCGCGAGTTATAGTTACTTGAGATAACTATAACTGGTGGATTTGTGTGGTTTTTAGAGTTTAAAACATTACGTTGTTACTGAACATTTCACTGTAAATATAACGTTTTTTTATCCTTTGTTGTTCTCAGTGAAGTTCTAGGGTTTTTAAACATGAAGTGATATTTAATTATCATATATAAATCTACCCCCCTGCCACTCCTAGCCTTTGGCGCAATGGAAGGGTTGGCTGGGAGATCTGGCCCTGTGGTCAACACCTAAAGGCAGCCAATCCCACGATGCTGCACAGGGCCTTCAGTCATGCACAATGGGGAAAGCAGTCAACCCCACTGGGCTTGGCCACATGACCTGGCCTTGGGGACTCCATCAAGTAGGGCTTGTTAATGTTTAAAAGGGAGGTAGCCGCATGACCCCCCTCCCAAACCTTTTATTGCCCTAGGGGCTGCATCTCCCTGGGCCATATACATTTAAAAGGGAAGGGGGCATGTGTCCCTCCCTCCCAAGCCTCATTAGACATTGGGGACCCTATCCCCTTTATTTATTTTAAAGGGGGAGGCGGGCCAGATGTCGCCTCCCGAGCCATATTAGGCCCCTTAAAAGGGAGGGAGCCGTATTAGGTGCTGGGAACACCCTACCCCCAAGGCCATTTTTTGTAGCTAAGGAGAGGTGGACCTTGTAGTCCGAGCCATGTTAGACACTTGGGGCCCCATCTCCAGTGCTTTTTTAAAAATTAATGGGGAGAGTGGTCTCATGGATCCCTCACCGAACCTTGTAAGGCTCTCTTGGGGACCTAATCACCAGGGCAACTATTAAAATTAAGGGACGCATGTGCCCCCCTTCCAGAGATTTTTCTGGCCCTGAGAACCCCACCGCCAGGGGCCCACATTTTTCAAAGGTGGGTGCTTTGGTGCCCACCCAGGGTGTCCACCTTATACACAATGGGAGGTTGTGGGGGGAGTCCCAAGGCTAGCTCTATGTGTATGCAGCGGGAGCTAGCGTTGCTGCCAGCTGGCAGGAGCAGCAACTAATGAGGCTCCCTCCAGACAGGAGCAATATTTTGATCTGTTTCACTGCCAGGATCAGTGTGGGCAGGCAAACAGTTAAAAGTCTACTGCCAGACGTGGTTTGCTCCCATGTGGTGGGAGTCTTCAAAATGCTCCCACCATGCGGGAGCAAACAAGTTTATGTGCCCACGTCGGTGTGGGCTGGAAAGGCACTATGTCCCGTGAATGGGCTACCCATAACATAGCTAATCAGCCGTGGCCATTAACGGCTCAGGGAGTGGACTCCACGCAGCCCTATTCCTTTTTCAATAGTTTAGCTGCCCCGGGAAATGGGTTTCCTGGGGCCTGTAGAGGCTCAGGGAGGGAGGCTGCAGCGCCCCCTCCCTTTAAACATACCGTGGACCTCAAGAGATGGGGTCCCAGGGGCAGAATATGGCCTGGGCAGGGGCACTGTTTTCCCCCCTAACACTGACATTGTACTTTGGGTGATGGGGTTCCTGAGGCCACAAGCGGCTCGGGAGTGCGTCTGAGCACCCCCAAAAGTTAATTCAGGTTCCAGGTGATGGGATCCATGGGGCCAAAGAAGTCCTGGGGAGGGGGGCCACATGCCCCCTTCCCCTAAAAAAGTTGTTAGGCCCCTAGGAGTTGGGGTCCCCAGGTGCAAAATTGGCCATGTGTGCCCCCTCGCCTAAAATGTAAAAACCTCATCAACCTGGGCCCCAGCATACCCTGTGCTCAAGCCCACTGTTGTTTTTTTTATTTTTAAATTTTGCTTCGGATTTGTGGATCCTACGTGAATTCAGCCACCCTCCATTTTCAAATTTGTAGAACCCCAGGGAGTGTGGACCTCAGGCCTTTAGAGGCTTGAAGAGGGGACCAAGGAGCTCTGCTATTCTTTAAAAATACAGTGGGCCCCAAAGCATGGTATCTCCGGGGCCAAATTAGGGCAAATTAAAAAATAAACTTGCCTCGAATTCATGGATGACCTGCAAATCTGCTGCAAAGTTGAAAAGAAAAAAAAACTTTGTGTTTTGGTTAAGCCCCATGGGGTGGGCCAGGTCTAGGGGAGAAGAGATGTATATCTTCAGTTGGCGGGGGTGCACATGACCCCCTTCTCCTTGCTGCTTTTGGCTCCTGGAGCCCCATTCATGGGTACCCTCCCATTCCCGGTCTGACTTTGGCCCCTTGGGACCCGGTGCATGTTTTAAGGGGCGGGCCGCACAACCCACCCTGGGGTGGAAGGCCGAGTTCAGTGTGGGGTTGGCTGTCTTTGTATGGCGTTGGCTGCCTTTGTGTGCGTACTGCCTTTGAATGAGCCGGGCCACAGGGCCTGGTCGCAGGCCAGGCCTTTTGGCCAAACCCCCACTGTGCACGGCCAGAGGCCTTGCAGAGCTTAGGGTAGGCTGCCTGTGGAGGGCTGGCCGCACGGCCTGTTCAGGCTTTCTGCCACGCACCGCCAGAGACAATGTGCGGTCAGGGGATCGGACATTAAAGATTACTTTACCTTAAAAAAACAATAGAAGCTCACTGAAAAAACAAAGGTTAAAGTAATGTTATAGTTAGGTGAAATGTTCACTAGCAAAGTTACATTTTAAACTCTTAAAAAGAACATACATTCACCAGTTATTGTTATAGGCATCTCAAGCAACTTCATCTTGTGCCCTGAGGTAACTATAACTCCCAATGCACTGCTAATTACCTCACATATTGAATCCCTCATGACATCTTCTATCACATCATTGATAATTTCACAACAACGTTTGCTGTGAAATTATTGATGAAAAAACTGTGCATGGTGGTGGCATGAATTATAGTTACTTGAAAGCATAGGTTATAGTTACTTATAGTTACTTGAGATAACTATAACTGGGGAATTCCTGTGGTTTTTAGAGTTTGAAAACATTACATTGTTACTGAATGTTTCACCTAACTATAATGTTACTTTAACCTTTGCGTTTTTCAGTGAATTAAAAGTTGAAATGATTTAATTTAACATTATTTCCTATGGGACATTATTATAAGTCCCTCCTGCCATTATTTCGTATAGGAGCTGGTTCCAGTACATGTGAGAGGCCATGTATGGTGCTAGAATTAGTCAAAAGATATATATATGGTCAAGTAGAAGGCTGGGAAGCCGAAACGCATAGACCGTCTGTTTTTAACTTTGGTTGTGCACTTGGTGTGTTAATAAATACTTTTTGAACACTGACCTCTGCTAAGGTGCCGTGGAATTTTGCTGGGAGTAAAACGGATACTGCTGATGATATATATATCTTACCAACTAGCTGTCACCAGTGACAGTTATAGTTAGGACCTAGGGCCTGATTACGAGTTTGGCGGTCTCACCCTCATACCACTGTGGTAGCGGTACCAAGAACACCTACGGTTTGGCAGTGTTATGCTCACCGTATAATGAAGCTCCTGATGGGCTGGCAGTCTTTTGGTGGAGGTGTCCCGACGGATTGACATTTCGCTGTTGGAGAGATAGGTAAGTGCAACATGTGTACGTATATTGGAAACACATATATATGTTGTGTATGTATTGTAATGTATATGTAGGTCATGTGTACTGCATGTTTTATTGCATTTTAAATATAATGAACTGTTACAATGCACTATATAGGAGAAGTGACGGTAAAGCCTACCTTTGCCCAAGGGGTTGCGGAGCATTGTGATCTGGTAGCAGCAGCACAAGAGGGACTTGGAAAATGGCGTCCGACACAGATTATGAAATTGGACCCTGAAAAATGGTGAGTTTTAACCTCTTTTGTGCCTTTCCTCTGACTAGCAAATTGGCGGTGTCCCTGCCATAAAAAGCTTAAAGGAAAGGCAGATTGTAATCCGGACAGTCGGAACCTTGCCGGGACTACCTCCAAGTCTTGCCTCTGGCTTTCCCGCCATCAACGCGGTATCAGGAGTCTCAGCAGTGGTGGTGGTCCAGTTGCAGTCCTGTAGCTGAGATCCCACCAGGATCACAATCGAGTGGTCGAACCGCCAAGGCAGCATGTTTTTGACTTACCTATAACTTTAGAGCTATTTGACGAATCCAGAATTTTCCAGAATTAGTACCCTATTCTGTTTAGTTGTTCATGGAAAGTTTTGGGGGTGATCCATGAAGCGGAAAAAGGAGGGTTTAAAAAATGTGTGTTTCCCAAGCTATTTCCCATCGGGATTTTGAACTCGACAACAGCCTAAACAGATGGATGGAATTACACCAAATTTGGCAGAGAGGTAGCTCTTTGTCCAGAAAGAGCCCTTTTTGTAATCAGTAGTTTTTGATGTATTAAAGTAAAAACACATTTGTACATCTAGCGATGTGGACCCTCAGCGGGTCCCACGCTGGGAGCACGTGAAGTCACGTGCCACCAGCAAGGCCCTGATTGGCTGGCTGCAACCTGCCACCATTTTATGTATCGGGAAATGGTCCCTGGGGCTGAAATGTAGGCTACAGTTTATATGAAGGGGTTAGGGTAGAGGTGTTTGTGTTACATAGGTGTCAAAAGTAGGTATGAAGGGCAAGAGATTGCCTCCAAATGTTTTTTTTCCATGTGCGAGATCTGAAACCACAGGGCTCAACATGGCCCCGCGTACATCTGCGCCAAATCCGCAGATCCCACTGTGCATTAAAAGAAATACAAATATACTCACAGACCCACACATACACTCACACACCCAGTCACAATCCCACACAGATACTCATGTACTCACTCACAGGCCCATGCAGGCGCTCTCACATCCACTCTTATACCTACTCAGACACTCTCACACCCACCCACAGAGTCACACAGGCACTTTTGCACCCACTCACAGACCTACTCAGACACTCTCACACACCTAGTCACAGGCCCACACATACCGGTCATATTGGCGATATATACCACCTATGTTTAATAGAGCAGCCAGTAGGAATCAGGCACCTGTCATTTTAAACTCACAACCTAGCAGGTCTGTTAGTGTGGCAATGAACTAAAAGTGACCGCAGTTAACCTATCAGCTTTCGCCTCCAGCAATAGTTTGTCCCCACTCTCAGAACACGTGGATTTACAAGAAACTATTATTAGCCTGGACAGTGGGGCCCAAAGAGAGGGTACAGAGGCTAATATATGTCCAAACAAGGTTGTTCAAACAGTTGCAAGCCCAGTCTTGCATCCAAATAACTTGACAGTAACAGCAGAGACTGTCTATTAAGTTACACAAATCCTGTAATAAACAATGCACCAGTGCAAAGATCATTAACACTGCAAATAATACTGAAGGAAATTAGAGTGCTTAAAGAAACTGTTGGCAGTCTTTCAGACTCACTAAGCAAGGTAGTTACCGATGTTCAACTTGTTAAGTAACAATTGGAATCCCAACCAATCCACTCAGTGAACGTTCAAGGGGGAACGGACAGTGTTAGTCAGCTAACAGGGGGCCTCCAAGCCATAATATAGGAAGAAAAGGCAGAGGAAATACAATCCCTAGCGCTAAGGTCGATCATCCAGATTCTAGACATCTGAGTGGGGTAGGTCAAAATAGGATTGGTTTTCAGCAACCTATCAACTTGAACAAGGCCCGAAGACCCCTATCCAGTCCTGCATACCATCAGGCAAACAAGACCCCTGTTTCTCATTACGCTGATTGGACTCCTGACCTGAGACAAACAGTATACCTGATCAACGTACCAAACCTCCCCCCTAGTTTATATAATGATGATGAGGGTGTCCTGATAAATAAGTGTATTCACTGGATCCGCAAGTGACAGGGTTCTGTTCGGTAATAAGGAATGATATTATAGGAGCTAAAAGACACTCTTATTTGGGGGCTGCCCCTGATGCCATTGCACTTGCTCTGTCACATTGAGGTTTTGATGAAAATCTGGTAGCCTTTGTTATACGCACTCAACATCTCACTAAAACCAATATCTGCCATGAATATAATCCTCTGAAGAAGGTTTTAGTGAGGAACCTAGTTCACCCCGCAACATCTCAAAGTGGTGCGTCTCCTCTTCAAGAGATAGATTGAAGGTCCCTCCCACCCCGCTGCTTGTACTAAGGTCACCAATCCATTGTACACTAGTGAGCTCATCGTATCCCACCTAGAAGTAAAATCTACCTCTGAGATGAGCATCTCTATCAGGGCTGAGAGTGAGGTAGGTCACACACCAGTGACCACAAACCCTAGGGATGGGCTGACACCTGATTTACATCTATCACCACATAGTATATTGTTCTTATCCTGGAAAATTGCTGTACTGAGGTCCAAGGGTGCCTCCCTGGACTGGAATACCTTTATTGAAAGGTTTGACATATGAGCTTTTCAAGAACCTTGGTCTTCAGAACCATTACATCAACCGGGGTACTCAAATTACTACATTCCCACTACTCAAGGTGGTAAGGGTCGCCCATCGGGGGTCTCACAATATCGGTCAGACAGGTTATTGGCCTTAAGATACTGGCACATCCGATAGAGAGTATGATATTCTTGCCATCCGGTTGGTGTGTGGTGCCTATGGTAACATTGACATCTACAATGTATATGCGATAGGCTACAGTGGGGGGGGGGGGGGCAAAGGCCTGAAACAATTCTTGCCTTAAGCAAGCCCTTAGGTAATCTTTCTTGGGCCACCTCTATTGTCATAGCGGGGGACCTACACACAACTTTTGAGCCCCTTGATAGCGAGAAAAATGACTTGGCGCTGGTGGAGGACGAACAGTGGGGTATCCCTTATCTGGAAATACCTGCAATTAAAAGATGGACAGAAGCAGCCATTCAACTGAAAGCCCTATGTTTAAGAATATGGACTAAGGGCGGCCAATGGTAGAACCATCTCCGATAGACAAGGGGCCAATACGTTTAACAATCAGTTTCAAATTATGGCATACCCTTGAGGATATGGCTGTGTTGGCTCATGTGCAGAGCGATCATAACCCTTTCTGCTCCACATTTGTATTTAGGGAATTACTAGTACAAATACAAACCCATAATTCATTTATCACTGGTGATTTGCAATCTACGAATGACATGTGGGGAGTAAAATGGTCTATGATTTTAGGACGACCGGAAATATTGTCCACTATTACCAGCGATGTGGAAAACACCTTAGCAGAGATAGAGATCTCTCTCCTCACCTCCCAGCATCTTAAAGAAATAACACTGCTGCACAACACATTATTTACTAAAATGCGCTCATTCCAAAGACCTTTTAGGGCTTAGGCGAAGTGTACCCAGTCAAGGCTTCACTGGTATAGTAAAGAGTGTAAACAAGCGTGCGGAGCCTTGCGGGAGGTAATTAGATTAGGTGGCTTGCCCAGAAAACAAAATGCTAGGAGCATTTATAAAAAGTCATTGGTAACTGCTAAAAAATCCTGGTATGAGAATATATGGCAGGATTTAAAACAGGCATGTCATAGGAATAATACTCAACACTTTTGGAAGCTGGTAAAATGGGGCACGAGTGGAGTAGCACCGCTCCCTCAAAACCATGTAGACCCGACACCTGGGTTAATCACTTAGGTCTACAATATGTCATTGATGACGCAGAGGACTGTGACCCTTTTCTGATTCATTTTTATTCAAATGATAAAGTATTTGATCTGGTAGACGTAAGTCCAGCCATTAGTACCATCACTGGTGGGAGGACACCAGGCATTGATAACATCCACACAGACTTTTTTTGCAGGACAAGGCTAAATGGAGTCAGTATGTAATGCTATCAGCAAATGCCATCACCCACGGTGCCAGCATTCCGGAAACATGGCGGGCCGGAAATCATTCCAGTGTGTAATAAATGGAACAAGTGCTTGCCAGGAAATTATAGACCAATACGCCTAATAGATTCAATCCAAAAAGTGGTGGCCCGACTTGTCCTGGCAAAGGCCCAAGAATGGATAGACGATAAAGACATCCTTAGTCCACTCTAGGCAGGTTTTCAGGCTCACATAAGTACAATAGACCAGGTTTTTCGATTCATCCTAATATATTGACGGACCATAGTTCTTGGCAAGGGCAGCAGGTATGCTGCCTTTGTCGATCTTAAATCAGCCTCTGACCTGGTCTCACATAACAAGTTATGGGTGGTACTACAGGAGCTGGGGATGCCCACTGATTAACTTTCCCTTATCGTCCGCCTTCATGAGGAACACGCCAAGGGTGTGTAATGACATCCACTTTATTTTCACTTTTTATTAATGGTGTTACCAAATTTTTATCTACCACTCCTAGTGATGCACCAGTTTTAGCAGGTAAAAAGTTTCCAATTTTAATGTTTGCAGATGATACACGTATTATTTCTAAAACTCCTAGTGGGTTATAGTGTGCACTGTGACGTTTTGATGATTTCTGCTTTCTACGAGGCTTGAAAATGAATACAATAAAAAGTATGTTTATGACTTTAAACCAGCATAGATCGTTCAAGGGTAGTATGGTAATGGACAGGTCACCCCTTGAACAGGTAGATGGATTTATCTACTTAGGTATCACCCTGCAAAAGGAATTGAGATGGATGCCACATATTGACACCATGGCACTAAAGCACCAGCAATTAGCTGGTGTCCTAAGAAACAAATGTAAAATATCTTTGACCAAGCCTCTTCGTCTGGTGTTGCAGATTTAAAATGCAAGGATGGTGAGCTCAGTCTTGTGTGGTATTGAACTATGGGGCTTCGAGAAACTTACACAGCTAGCCATATCAGAGAACAGGTTTCTCTGTGTGCTTACAAGCAAACCACAAAGCACCCCCACGCTACCTTTGCGGAATGACCTAGGCAAAAAAGCTCTGGTAGATCTAGATAGGTTACGCCCCATTCTATACTGGTGTCGATTCTGGAGCAGGCCGGAATTGGCTACCTTTGAAGAGGGTCTTAAGGATATTATTGATGCTGATCATTTTAATAAAATTAGTTGGCTGCGTGATATCAGAAATCTCCTGGCCTAGAATCGGTCTGCCGCATCTGTGGGAAACTCCATTTACCTCCCAGTTTCCATCATGAGTCTCAATCAAGGATACAGGAAATTGATTAAACACGATGTTATTAGAAGTAATGATTGTACATAGCTGACAGAGAGTTTTTTAGAAACACAGTCATGGCCGAGCTTTGAGTACTATTGGGATGCAATCAAAAAGCCTCTTGATCGTAAATTGTATTTTCAATTTCGAGTGGGCACTTTATACCTAAAGTCTTTTACTGCTAAATCGATTATATCATGTGACAACAAATGCCCTATTTGCACTGAACATGAAGAAACTAATGAGCATGTATTGTCTGCCCCGCCTAATCCGGTCCCCAAAAAGTTTGGTTGGGGCAGACATGCAGGAACATGGGCATGAGATCATGTAGTGTTGCCCTGAGAATTCTGTGCACTGATTCATCACTCAGCTATGCAATCTCAGTAGCAAAGTTTTTAAAATGGATGTGGTCTGTAAGATCATAATTATTGACTGCAAACAATTGAACTTGGAATTATGCTACTTGTGGATGTGAAATAACTTCTTTTAACCCCTTCGACGCTCATGACGAGCTCAGCTCGTCATGAGTTACGCCTCTCGTACGCTCATGATGAGCTGAGCTCGTCATGAACCGCGGGTTTTTGAAAAACGTAGCGCACAGCGGGAAAACGCTTAGCGCGCATGCGGTTTTAACATTGACCTATGGTATTTAGTAATTACTTTAATGTTTTAGCCATGAAATGATAAACACAACAAATTGCGCTCCTCATCGTAAGACTTTGCTGCATTACAATGTATTGGGATGAACTGATTTTATTTATGCTTATTTACACATATTTTTTTATAATATTTTAATTCCCTATTTTCATTGTCTTAATGGTATTATATGTTTAATGCTTTTATGACATGTATTGTTGAATAAAGCTTCTTTGACTGATTGATTGCATACACTGACACACAGCCAAACTCTAAAATGCATGCAATAAGACACCCTTGCACCCACTGATGCATACCCCGACACACCCTGGGACATCCCACTGCGGACACTTATACAGCCAGGCATACAACAATGCAGACACTGACATGCCCAGCCAAACACTAATGCATCCAATTACACACCCAGGAACACACGGATGCATACACTGACACACCCAGGCATACAGCAATGTAGACAGTAACACACCCAACTAAACACTAATGCATCCAATAACACACCCAGACACACACACTGATGCATACACTGACACACCCAGGGACATACCAGTACATACACTGACACACCCAGCCATACACCAATCCATACAATAAGACACCCAGGCACACACCGATGCATACACGGACACACCCAGGCACACACATGAATGCACAGACTGACATACCCAGTCAGACAGTAATACAGCTACTAACACACCCAAACATACACTGATATTCTCACTAACATTCCCAATTACATATTGATAGACACAGTAACACAGTCAGCCAAACACTGTTACAGGTCCTCAAACACCAATATACAAATAAGAAAACTTTAAAATAGTTAAACACTTATATTTTGAAAAAAACTTAAAAATGCAAGGTTAGGTTTTTCTTTGAGTAGGCGGTATTGCTCTAAAAACAATTTTTCATAGCTTTTGATCCAGTTTTATGCTTTTCTGGTGTCGTTTTTTTTAAATAAGCAGAACAAACAAGATACAAAATAGTATATCAAGGTCAATAATAAAAACCACCAGATTTAAAAACTGCAAAACATAAATTATAAATTTGGATGCAAAACATAATATTTTACACGAATGGCTATGAATTGCATTGAGGTATTGAGCCACCGTAGTAGTGTTCAACCCCACTGGCATGTGGATCTTTAACCAGTGGGTTGCCATATGTGCCAAATTTTCGCAGACAACTGTAACTGTAATAGTGTCTGAGGTAGAGGGCGAAGGCAAAGGTGCAGATGATGTATATGCTCCAGCAAAAACAGTCTTCTCATGAACCATCCTGTTGTATGTTCTCTCATGGATTGTTTTTAAATGTTCCCACATTTAACTGGTTCCATGAGAGTACGTGTTGCTGATGTCATGGTATAGCGGTTTCCCACAGATGTTACACAGTAAAAATTGTCTGTCACTTTTTTTCCCTGATGGGATGGTAAAATATCTCCTAACCTCACTTTCTTTTTTAGGAGGAGGCAAATTGTGTTCTTCTTCTTCCTGTTCAAGCAGAGGATTCTCAGACTCCCTGAAGCTGATTTCAGCTGCCATTATTACAAGAAGTTCTTCTTCAGCAGAGTGGAAAAGGACTAATGGAGACTGCTCTGTCTTCTTGTCTGTAGAGATTAAAATAATTATACAGAATTTGGGTGTGGTTTACTTCAAATATGGATGTGACTATTCAGAAGTGATGGTTGGGGCATGTGATCACGCAGATTCACAATTATAGTCCATAGCGGGGTCGCTAAACATGTAAATTGAGTAAGTATTGTGGAAAAAGAAATATGGTGCCATATATAAACTTATAAATATGTACACCCTAATGTATTTAATAAAATTAGATGGCCGTGTACACTTAAAATAGTTTTTTTAATGTTTGATGAATCGGCATATGCAAATTTGTGGAGTCGGTCCGGTCAAATGATCGCAATCAAATGCCATAGAATAATTGTTGTCCTCTATGTTTTGGGACCAGTGGAGGTACCGCTGTACCAAAAAAAAAACGTTAAAAAAACTTGACTAATTACATTTCCAAAAACATTACATATTTTCATTGAGTATATATCTTATTTTTACCTTTACAATGTATATAAAGTCTATTTATTAAAAGAAAAAATGTCCATAATTTAATAAAACACATATCCCTTCATTTAATATCAAAATAAATTGTAAAATACTTAGTTTTAAAAATAAACCCTAGAAATTAACTAAAAAAACGAAACATTACAAAGACATAATATTCTAAAAATGGACACTTACGTATCCACTCACACACCCACACAACCATTCATATACCCACTCACACGCTCATATAACCATTCACACACCTGCTCACTTATCCATAGAACTACTCACACACCCACTGACTCACCCTTACAGCCACTCACACCTCCACTCACTCACCCATACAGCCACTCACACAGACACTCACTCTCCAATACAGCCACTCATTCACCCACTCAGTTAACTAAACACCCACTAAAACAGGCACTCACTCATCCATACAGCCCCATATACACCCAGTTACTCACCCATATAGCCAAACAGCCACTCACTTACCCACACATCTACACACCAGGCTACTCACTTACCCACACACATACACATACTCGCACAGCCACTTATGACACAATCACTCACAAAGCCACTCACTCATACAGGCACTCAAATGTTCCCTCATTCACCAATATAGCTACTTACACACCCAGTCATTTGCACAAACAGTCTCTCTACAGAGCTATTTGCACACCCACATAACCACTTACATACCTATTCACACACCCACACAAGCACGCACATGTGTACCTACTCACCCATTCAGCCACTAATACAGTCACTCTCCAATACAGCCACTCTCACACCCACTCAGTTCATCAAACACCCCCTCAAACAGCCACTCACTCACCCATACAGCCACTTATTCACCCACCCATACAGCCACTTACACGCCCAGTCACCTAGCTACAAAGCCAATCACACAGCCACTCAGTCACTGATACAACCACTCACACACCCAGTCACTCACCGATACAGCCACTCACTCACCCATACAGCCACTCACACATGTATACACAGTCACACAGCCACTCATATAATATATTTTAGGAATAGTATTACTCATTATTAGTACACAAACTATAAATAATTTATCTTTTGTGGAACCTTAGTATATAGGTTTAACACTCCTAAACCGTTGCAAAACACACGCAGTCACTGAATGATGTAATCAGTGATGTCATTTGAGATGTAATCAGTGATGTCACTGACTATGTCATGAATTATGTAAAATGTGAGATCATAAGCAGTGCATTGCAGGGGTGTTGGGTATAGTTAGCTAAAGTACCTATACTTGCTGAATTCCAATGGTTTTGTATGAGTTAAATCTGAGCCTAACTAGAATGTCCATGTAACTTTTCTTTTTTACAGTGACTATATATGTGTGTTTTCTTTTTTTTTTCATACTTGGATAGGTTTACACTAGGGATATAACTCACAACCCTGAGAGTATACTGCTCTTCCTATTAAATGTACTGCTTCAAATCAAGGGTGGCATTAACTGGATGGATGAGGGCTATGGTACAGTTCTAGTATTATGATTAAGGGTATGCATAGTTAGCGGAGTACCACTACGTGTAATTCTGCAGAATTGATCAAAAACTCCGTAAACTCTGTGAACTCTGCTCCGCAACTCTGTTCCGTCTCACCCCAATTAATAAAATAGAAACCTCACATCACCTTGATAATACAACAAGTAACTCTATCAATACATGCAAAAAAGCATATAGTAATCTTGCAAAGGTGAAAATTAAAATTCAGCAAGCAGTGATAGAGATGATGATATTGGTGTCCTCACTAACCTAGGGAGAGAACCAAACATATGCCTTGAACATAAGGAGCACATCATGCTGAACGTTTGCTGGTGGTCCCATCCTCGTAGGACCACCCCTAGCACAGTTATGAGCAAAAATACAATTTATTTAAAGTTTTGTATAGTGCGAACATGACCTCGGAGGGTATCAGAGCGCTTTACATGGGTGTAGGTAGACAAAGGAGAATAGGTAGGAGAGAGAAATCATGGAAACAGTTAGAGGATGCACAATTGGGGCAAGTAGAGATTGTTCGGGAAAGGAAGCAGTAGGCTGATAGCAAAAATGGAGGGAAATATACATAAAGAGCCAATCAGACATAAAGTTAAAATATGTGATGTATTCCTATAGGTTCTGTATTGATCCCCCTAATCCTGACCCTGTTCTGGTTAATAATTAACTAGCAGCCATCCCACGGTGCAAAAAAACGTTATCTGATTAAGCCACACCACGGCACAGGAACGCGTCATCTGATTAGGTCATAACGCTTGCCATCTAATTAGGCAAGCACTATTCTTTCAGCCCCTGATAAGGCATACGGAGTTCTCAAAACAAATCAAACCTATGACAACCTGGGAAAATCCCTGCGGCCATTGTTTTGATTTCACCAAGAACTTCAGTAAAGAATGTGCTAACGACCAGTTCGTATGACATCCTTATTGACGTATCTATGTCCATCCTTACGTCAATCTCGGCACCTTACAGGTATAAATATTACCGACATTGCCTTAAGCAAACACACGCGGTGGTGACGAGATCGGAGCAGCGAGACTTGCCGAAGAGGCCAGCACAGAGCGGACCCCGCTGGTGCTGCCCCGCCTTCCTGACGCGCTGAGAACGAGACGCTGCTTTCTCCTGCCGAGAAATCCAGCTCCGGCGCTTCCAAGCAGCCCTTGCAGGCAGCCTGGAATATCGAGACCAAAGACGAGAGATACCAGCCCTCAACCATTCTAGATCTCAGGTACAGAACTGAATAACCCCTTGCAGAGAATTCTTGAGTCAGACACTTGGCAAAACAAACTTAACTTAAACTGCTACTTATCTACTCCCGCCCACGTATTAGGCTTAGGTCAGGTACACTTGGGTAGGCGTAGTTTGAAGCACCAGTTGAGTACGATTAGTCAAATGTATATATGTATGTATCTATTTTATCCATTTTAAATATCATATGGCTTAGAAACCATATCAATGCTTTTACAGTATTATTTTATACTTCTGCTTTTATTGTATGCACTTTACTTAACCATAAGTATTGCAATAATATCGATTCATTTCTCTTGTACGAGAAAAGAGACTGATCAATAAATAACATCTTTTATTGAACACGCCCGTCTCTTCCTTTTCTCAACACTCTGGTGAAACTAAGAATGCACTGAACTGACTGAGTAAAATAAGTTGTCTTTTGTTTTCACACGACTCTAGAGATACAATCTTGATTAGGAGAGAGCAAAGTTGTCATGTTCTATGGTTGTCAGAAACTAAATCCCTTCTTGTCTATCCAGGGAGGTTAAACTCCTCCTTGCCTATTCGAGAAGTTTCTAGTGAACTCTGAGCTAGCTGGCAAACCCAAAACTTTAAGTCTAATATCGTCAGTAGAAGACCTAGTTAACCTCCGTCCTAGGTCTATACTATTGAAGGTATTATTCCAATGCGCAGAGCCTATTGGGATAATAGGAACTACACTACATGGCGCCCAACGTTTGGAAAGGCGATAAAACTAACGCAAGACATTAGAGTAACTCAGTCGTGCTTTTTCACACAGAACCCCTTTTTCCCATAATACTCCAAAGACGTCTGGAGTGGGTGAAAGGTCATATCCGCCAAACATCGCAGGAGGAGACTCCTATGTATGGTTCTTGGTTTAGTCAACGTTGAAGGATACACTGTTCCAAAATATTGTGCATCTAATCTTTGTTTCCATAAGAAACCTGATCTGCAAACAAACGGAATAACCTTCCTGTCGGTAAAATGGTAGACAGTGAAGAAGAAAGAGAGACAGCTAGAATAGCAGCTGAACTAGTAGCAGCTGATAATACTATGCAAGAAGCAGACCCGGATATAATACTCATCCCGGTCAACAAAAGGAAATCTGTAACTTTAAAACTTATAGAAAATGGACTGACACCTAGAGGTGGCACAGTCATATTCGTAATTGAGGCACACGAATATCGGCAGACAGAGGTATTCTATTCATGGATAAACTTTCCAGCAGCTAATGCTGTAACAAAGGTCTTCCACTATTACAAAACAGAGGAACCTCCTGATGAGTACATTCCTTTCGAGGAGGTGGAAGTACCACTCAAATTCCAAGAGCACCTGCTCTTGTTTAATGGCGCCCTAAAACATAATAATCACATCACCAGGCTCGGTCCACTAGGTAGACCAGGAGCAACGTGGCCGCTCCTAGCCGGATACACACCACATCCAGACATTGAAGAAATGCCTACACCAGAACTTTTAGTACAACTAAAACAATTAATAAAAGTACATAGACAATTAGTCCAATATGTAATGCGGACTTCAACAATCCAACCAGCAATTAAAATTCCACAGCTGACCCCTCATCAGGGGAACACAAATAAAATTACACCACAGAACATACAGTCCTGTCTAGGTAAAGTACCCGCAAAACGGGAACAAATACCTTTCTGGCTAGCACAAAAAATCACTCAAATAGAGGCGGTGTTTCCAGACACCACTCCTCTTGAGAAACACAGGATTTTGACTATCTGTCTTCCAATGGGAATCGCACCACACGTGGAGGACTGTGACACTTGGGGTACAGTCTTTGCTTCCATCTACACAAAAACACATGGTGTACCATCCATGTCAGTAATACCAGATGTGCTAAAACAAATTCAAGATGAATATGGTCCAGAACCCGCTTTAACTCTTGGTATGAAATTACTGAAAGACTTCAAGCAGGTCTCGGCTATATTATTAGCCAACATAAAGGGAGAAGCAGCAAATGTGGCGATCCGCCAAAGGTTAAAAGAAACAGATATAGCAGACCAACCAGCTGAAATTGCAAGAATTATAGAAAAATCCTATGAAGAACTAGGAAGAGATAGTCTGGGTGGAATACCGGTGAAACCCCAACTAATTGAAAGTCCAGAAAAAATATTTATTAAAAATAATTTAACAACACAAAAAAAGAGCTGGGAAGGAAATAAACAATCCTATCCTAAAGAAAACAGATTCCAGACCAGAGGAAGGTCTCCTCGGCGGAGAGAAAGATCTCCTGACCAAGGACGCAAGTCTCCCCAAAGGGAACCCTCTGTGAAAAAATACAACCTTAGAAATAGGGATAATATAAAGAAACCTGATAGATATCAAGATAATGATACACGTCCCTCTCAATCTTTTCAGACTTCCTCGCAGAAATCGGAAAGAAGAGGACGATCAGAACACAGGGAAGAGCACGTCAAGTCCAAAGACAAGGAACCTGCTCATCCAAATAAAAAATTACAATTTCCAAAAAAGAAGGTAGCCAGCATTAAAGTAATCAATAATGCCGAGAATACTGAGGACACAACTGAAAAACGGAGAATGGGCTCAGACAATGCTAGACAGCGCAGCAGAAGTGAGCATAGCTCGCAAAGTCCTTATGAATCATCTGGAGACAGTGGACACGAATGAATATATTCAAGTGGAAACTGCAGACACCAGAGTTAGCAAACCTCACAAAATATATGAAATAACATTACGTGTAGAGGGGGATAAGACTAGAAAAATAAGGGGTCTATTTTGGGATAATCTCTCCCAGGGCTATGACATCCTTCTAGCTGAACGAGACTGGCCACCCGAGTTTGTCAGGGAGTGCCCACATGGCGAAGAAATAATTATGCCTGCCTTCTCAAATCATATTCCTATTCATAAAAAATATACACTTGCAAGAAAGTGGGCAGTAGCTCTAGCTCCTGCTTTATATAAAAATCATGTAGGATGGGATAAGGACTCTCCTCCTCATAAAATCCAGTTAAAATCACAACCTACTGCACAAAGGCAGTACCCAATTAAGCAAGAAGCTAAAAAACAGGTAAAAGTGATCCTAGATCAACTTGAATACCAGGGGGTGATTGAAACTTGCACCTCACAAATGAACAACCCTTTGTTTCCTGTCTCCAAACCAGACAACTCATATCGTCTAGTTTTGGATTACAGACACCTTAACTCATGTTGCAAAACTTTTGCAGTGCAAAACTCGCATAGTGCTGCACTAATGAATAACATAGTGCGCAAAAAATACAAAACAACATTAGACATCTCTAATGGATTCTTTTGTCAAAATATAGCACCAGAGAGCAGATATTTGACTGCGTTCTCGGTAAATAGCTCGCAAAAAAGTTTCTGCCGTTTACCCCAGGGGCACAAGAACAGCCCAGGATGATTCTCAGCGAGAGTAACAGAATTACTACAAACATATGATGACGAGGCATTATCTTATGTCGACGACATTTACCTAACAGATGATGACTTGGATACTCACTTGAAGAGAGTGAACACCATAATACTTGGGTTCGCAGCAGAGGGTTACAAATTCAACTTTAAAAAGTCTAGAATTGCCCATCTAACTGTCCTGTTTTTAGGATATGAATTATCGAGTGAAGGTAAAAGCCTGGCTGACAATTTCCTAGAGAAATGTGCTGTACTCCAAGCACCTAGAACACTAAAAAACCTGCAATCAATTCTAGGTTTCCTAAATTTCGGAAGAACATACATTGCAAATTACGCAGAAAGGGTAAAACCCCTTTATGATCTAATAAAACCAGATTTTAAAAGAATCAATTGGACTCAAATACACACAGAAATGTTGAGATCCCTACAAACAGACATGTTAATTAAAACAAAATTAGAAACACGTGATAACACACGCAACCTTGTGATTCGAGTCATCCCAGGGAGATGCGGATTCACATACCTGACCTCTAATGAGGGAGAAAAGGTACCAATTGCATATAAATCACACTTGTACACAGAAGCTAAAAAGAAACTCAGTATTAAGGAAAACATTGTTCATGCAGTTCAAACGGCTATAGCAAGAGAAAAAGACACCGCTGACGGTAGACGTATCACAGTCAGAACAGCGGAATCAGCCTTTGAGGCATTAACAACCCCATGTAATTTACCAACAACAGCGTTGAATCCAGAATGGATACAATGGGTGAATTCAATTACAACGGACAGAGTAAAATACTACTTTGATCCAGAATTAAAAGAATTAAAATATCTAGAATATGAAATGACATACCCTCTGCCAATCGACATTCGGCCCTTACGACAGTACGCCTGTGTAATTTATACAGACGGCCATGCTCAACCACCAGGGTGGGGAGAACAAGCGTATAACCCCACATGTGAAATCACAAAAGAAGTGTGGCACGGAGGGAAACTGAGACCTCTGCTAATAAAAACACACTCAGTAGAAACTAATTCAGGAGAACAAACTGAAATAATAGCATTGAAAATGGCGCTAGATAATGCAGATCGCGAATTCCCGACACTCATAGTGTCCGATTCATATTACTGCGTCAAATCATATAACAACGATTTGCAGAAATGGATTCAAAACGGTTACAAAGATGACACAGGTGCAACAATAAAGCAAAAAGTGCTTTGGAAACAAATAGTTCTTTTACAGAAAGAACTACCAAAGACTCACGTGATACACTCACTGAGTCATCAGCGTGATGGCGTTCACGTTGCAGGGAATTCATTGGCTGAGACAGCCACAACGGTAGCAACTGAATCGGCTTCCGTAGTTAGAAAAAAGCGTGCAGTAAAATACATTGACGGTGAAACAGTGCTGGCGGTAAAAACGTCATCAAAAGGCGACTGCTCAGCGCTACCGATCAACTATCCACTCAATTATACATACATAATCGATGCAAACTCCGTCCCTTTTGCTCGAATCCCTGGAGTGGGGGACAGAGTAATTCCAAACACGGACAGGAGAGGCTTGTTAATAGCAGACGCACATATGGGTGAGGGTCTCAGACACCTCAAACTAAAAGATTCTCTGGAAGAATTACAATCAAAGTACTGGTGGCCAGGCATGAGCCTGCAGCATCACATTTTTGTAAAGAAATGCCCTGACTGCAACAGAGAACGCAGTGGCTAGAGAAACGGTATATTACCATGGCGTTTCACTCCAGAATGGATCAACAATAAAAAATGATGCGTCCAATTAACATATAAGACTAGTTTCCACTTGTATTGTAGACCCCAGCACTCGGCTGACGTCTGGACTGTTATATAAAATATTTGCGAGTCTATAATGGCATATACGCTAGAAGCATGCTACGTTTGGATAATATTTTTTCCTCTTGCCCTAAAGCGTGTGGAAAAACATGGCCAAATGAGCATAGCATAGCGGGACTCTTCTCACTTCCTACCTGAGGGAACGGGATGGTGTGAAGAAAAAACCAAAGGCATAGAGCAATCTATAACAGCGAAGGTATTAGGTTCGGGAGCTGGGTGGGTCAAACATCTAATAAGTGTCCAACGTAGTCTAAACAACCTGCCAAGAAATTCTCTGAGGGGATTCAGTCCGTACGAATTATTGTTTGGGACTAGAATGATGGTCTTAGATCTTGACAGTCAGACTTCAGTGGTTAAAGACAAAAGCTTTGATATCAAAGATCGTTTGGCCATTTTGCAGGACTTAAACGAAACAAGGAAAGACCTGAGCAACATAAAGTTGAAACAACAGCCAACGACCACTGAAGAAAAACCACCTGTCCCAGCAAGACCTGTCTGGATTCCAAAAGTCGGGGATCTAGTCAGAGAAAAGATCGCGGTAAAGAAGGAATTTGGGCCTTCTTACAGAAAAGCAGTTCCTGTCTTGTCTATCAACGGGACAAGATCAGTAGTACTACCGCCCCTTGCTGGTAAAAAGGAGAACAGAGTTGTATCAATCGACCTGGTAAAACCACAATCATGTGGCCGATAACAAACAGTAGGCCAAGTGGACTCCCGATAAGTAGTAGAACACCAAGGTTTGCTACAAACACAGAGGTTCAATCTAAGAGGCTACTCACATTTGAAATGCCTACAGAACAACAACAAGGACTATGCAACAATGCTATGGAACTTAAACCTCTAAAATCCCAAATAAAAACATTTAGCAGAGACACACCAATCTACAATGAAGTAACAAATGACTATGCTGCTGTAACAAAACACACTAATAAAGCGAACAGTAATCCTGAAGCAATTGGAACAATAGACAGAACGGCATCCGGCTACTTCATCAACTTCAATGATTCATCTGAAGATCTGAGTGAATCAAAGGAACAGACATCAACAAAAACCTTTAAAGATAAAGCTAAGGAACTTTTTAAAGAACTAAAAGAAACCTATCTGATTTCTCCATGGATTGAATTCTGGGTGGCCTTAGGTGCACTTATCCTCATACTTTGGCTCATCATGGTACTATGGGGCTCATTAGGATGGCGGACGGAAGTGCCTCCGCAGCACCGGAGTATGCGGTACATGCCTATTCTCCGTCCGCCCGTCGCGGACACTCCGTCCGCCAGATCAGGATAGCAAATAGAGGTCAAAATCCGTCCGCTGCGGAAGATGACGGTCCGCCGCGCAACCTCACCCAACCACGCTGCGGACGTAACCAATCCAGATACGCCGCCATACGGACTGACGTCTACGCCCGTCCACCAAATCAAGATAGCGGAAAATACACATAAAAGCGCCGCGGAAAAACAACCTGCCTGAACACAGCGGACTCACCACAGCGACCATACCCACCACGAGCCGCTCGCCGACATGGACATGGACCCTGCACTACACGCATACCCGATACTCTACGCGATCCACCACGTACTAGTCTTGGCCCACCATCGAGGACGACGCAGGTAAGCTACAAACATTTCGCTGCCTGGTGAGGAGTACCTGCAAGGGACGTGACGTATAGAGGGGGGAGTGACATGTAGCGGAAACGACTGATACGTGTGGAGGGCACCACCTGCAAGGCTCGTCACCCAGGTAGGGGGGAGTGGCATGTAGCGGAAACGACTGATTCTTGTGGAGGGCACCACCTGCAAGGGTCGTCACCCAGGTAGGGGGGAGTCACATGTACCGGAAATCACTGAGTCGTGTGGACGGCAGCACCTGCAAGAGTCGTGACCTAGGTAGGGGGGAGAGACATTTATCCGAACACACTGCCTTGAAGGAAAAACAAATACACACCAGCATCACACACGCAAGAATGACTCCGACAACCCACGACATATGAATGTCAACTTTATTTACACATAATCGGGGTAACATCACAGTGTAGGCTCGAGCATGGGCAGTGTGGACACCAGAGCAGGTACATCAGAGGCAGCACATGAGAGGGCATACAGCAGCATGAGAACAGCAACAGGGCAGTGTGGACACCAGAGCAGGTACATCACAGGGCATAGATCAGCATGAGAACAGGAACAGGGCAGTGTGGACACCAGAGCAGGTCCATCAGAGGCAGCACATGAGAGGGGCTAAGTGCACCAACAGTCCATGGCAAGGCACAGGTCCATCAGAGGCAGCACATGAGAGGGGCTAAGTGCACCAACAGTCCATGGCAAGGCACAGGTCCATCAGAGGCAGCACATGAGAGGGGCTAAGTGCACCAACAGTCCATGGCAAGCCACAGGTCCATCAGAGGCAGCACATGAGAGGGGCTAAGTGCACCAACAGTCCATGGCAAGGCACAGGTCCATCAGAGGCAGCACATGAGAGGGCATACAGCAGCATGTGAACAGCAACAGGGCAGTGTGGACACCAGAGCAGGTACATCAGAGGCAGTACATCACAGGGCATAGATCAGCATGAGAACAGCAACAGGGCAGTGTGGACACCAGAGCAGGTACATCAGAGGCAGTACATCACAGGGCATAGATCAGCATGAGAACAGCAACAGGGCAGTGTGGACACCAGAGCAGGTCCATCAGAGGCAGTACATCACAGGGCATAGATCAGCATGAGAACAGCAACAGGGCAGTGTGGACACCAGAGCAGGTCCATCAGAGGCAGTACATCACAGGGCATACAGCAGTATCTGAGGCACCACAAGTACGAATCACCAACAACCCGTAACAAGGTCCACAGCAGTGGAAGACTGTGTACAATGGACAATTCACACACCATGTCCAATTACATGTGAGTGAAGACAACAGCACCTTACATCACACTATCAGGTGGATTGCATGAAGTTCCCGCATCGGACAGACTGGCAGCACCAGAAACCGTAGTGTGACACACAGCCACAGATGTAGTGACTGACACGTGAGCCACAGACCCAGACAGACTGCCAGCACCTGAAACAGGAGTGTGAGACACAGCCACAGCCCGAGTGACCGACACATGGGCCACAGACCCAGACAGACTGTCAGCACCTGAAACAGGAGTGTGAGACACAGCCACAGCCCGAGTGACCGACACATGGGCCACAGACCCAGACAGACTGCCAGCACCTGAAACAGGAGTGTGAGACACAGCCACAGCCCGAGTGACCGACACATGGGCCACAGACCCAGACAGACTGCCAGCACCTGATACAGGATGAGGCACAACTGATACAGTGCCACTACATGATGCATGACAGCAAACAACAGACACAGTGCCACTACCTGACACATGCGAGTCAACTGCAGCGGCGCCACTGGGACCACTGAAATGATGAGCCACAGGGCTGTATGGGCCAGGAGGCAGGGTGGCTCTGGGAGCGGGGGATAGTTGCAATTGGCCGACATTGGGTTGGGCATGTGTCAATGGTGTGTGTTTCCGTTTCTTGGTTACATGTGACTGCACCCTGGACAAGACAGGACTGGCAAGTGGGCCTGACTGGGTAGAAATATCACCCACCATGGGAGGTGCATCTGCTGGCGGGGGAATGCTCTCTGGGGACGTGCTTGAGCCAGCTTGTCGTTTGCTGTGTGGCTGCCTTCTGGCCTCTGCAACATGTGGCATGGGGGATGCTACTACAGGGTCAACCTCCATCCGCTCCTGACGGGCCCTGATGGGAGTGGAGGTAAGGGGTGACTCCACTGCGGAGACATCTGTATTCCGTTTCCCAGAAAACAGCAACCGCAGTGCATCAAGGGGTGATGTATGCCTGTCCTTGACAGCACCACTGTCCATGGGAGATGCCTTTGCCCTTGGATGTCCAATTTCCGTAGGAGGAATGATGTCTGTGGATCTTCCCTGTTCCCTGGATGGTGCCCTGTCCCAGGCAGCAGACTTGTCTTTGGTGTACACATCCCCAGGACACACCTTCTCCCTGTGTGTGTCCCTGCCTCTGGGAGTGTCCGTGCTCTTCTTAGGTGCGTATGTCTTGTGACTGTCCTTGTCCATGCCCCTGGGAGTGTCTCCTTCCTTCCTAGTCTCCCTGCCCTTGGGAGTGTCTCCTTCCTTCCTAGTCTCCCTGCCCTTGGGAGTGGCTCCTTCCTTCCTAGTCTCCCTGCCCTTGGGAGTGGCTCCTTCCTTCCTAGTCTCCCTGCCCTTGGGAGTGTCTCCTTCCTTCCTAGTCTCCCTGCCCTTGGGAGTGGCTCCTTCCTTCCTAGTCTCCCTGGCTCCTTCCTTCCTAGTCTCCCTGCCCTTGGGAGTGGCTCCTTCCTTCCTAGTCTCCCTGCCCTTGGGAGTGGCTCCTTCCTTCCTAGTCTCCCTGCCCTTGGGAGTGGCTCCTTCCTTCCTAGTCTCCCTGCCCTTGGGAGTGGCTCCTTCCTTCCTAGTCTCCCTGCCCTTGGGAGTGGCTCCTTCCTTCCTAGTCTCCCTGCCCTTGGGAGTGTCTCCTTCCTTCCTAGTCTCCCTGCCCTTGGGAGTGGCTCCTTCCTTCCTAGTCTCCCTGCCCTTGGGAGTGGCTCCTTCCTTCCTAGTGTCCCTGCCCCTGGGAGTGTCCCTGCTCTCATGAGGTGCCTTCCTCTTCTCACTGTCCATGTCCAAGGTAGTGTCAATGGAACTGGGAGTAAGGTTTGCCTTGGGAGTACCTTGTGTGTGCGATGCCTGTGCAGCATGTGTTGCCATTGAACCCAAACCCTCTATTGGATCACGTGTCTGTACTCCACTGTCTCTGACGGTGTCTCTGTGAACAGATTTAGCTGACCTAGGGGATGGTGTCTGAGCCCTCCGAGACTTGACGTGCTGGCTGACGCTGCTTCTAGTGCAATGACCTGTGTTCGAGTCCTGGTCAGACAATTGACTCCCCCCTGAGACATCCAGTGTTGTAGATGGTGGAACAGAAGTTGCACCCAGTCCCTGCGACTGTACAATGGCAGACGACACACTGTTCCCCAATGACTGCACTGTCCTGTGTAGAGCAGCCAGATCGCCATGCATACCTTCCATGAAAGCTACCACCTGCCCCAACTTCCTATCGTGGTCTTGGAAAGCATTAATCATATTGGTCTGCCCCACACACAGCTGTCGCAGCAGATCAACAGCCTCAGCACAAAGAGCATTTTGGCTCACGGAGGCCGGGGCAGCGGTTCCGGCACCGAACGCTACTCTGCTCCCCCTACTCCTGCGTGCACGAACAGTGCATGGTGCAGATGGCGGCAGGGTGGGCCCTGTGTGCTGTGTCCCGACCAAAGGTGTTGATTGCCCACTCCCAGTCTGTGACAACAGTGCTGACTCACCAACACTGTCGGAAGATGTTGACGATGTTGTCTCCACATGCGAGTCCTCCGGGACGGTCCTGTCCCCCTCTCCGGCGCTGCCCCCTTCTGTGTCAGTCTGCGTGTGCCCGACGTCTGATCCGGATGCATTGGCTTCAAACATCTCCTCGGTCTGTGGCTGAGTGTCCACTGCCAAAGCTGAAATTCACAGAAAAGAGGTGTAAGTCACGGCCACACTCACGTACAGTACTGGTACGGAAACCCTATTGCCATTGCTGACGATGTACTTCGATCCCCCAACCTACACACGGGCCACCCCTACCAGTCATCCTCACACGAAATAAGTGGCGTTGTCCGTGCGACATGTACAGCATGCGGACAGGGCATGAGCAACTACATCTGCACACCAGTCTTGCCATGGGGTGACGGAGCACTACAGCATGTGCACCAACACTCAACTGCTTAGCGAGTGCCATCTCAATATGCCGCACCGGAAAGTGACTTTTAACTGCGCCAATGTCACCAACATGGCATTGCAACGAGACGCACGATTCACGGAAGTCACTAATGTGTCTGGCCAACATAACATGCATTGCACTCACAAGCAACATTCACTGACAGTATGCTTACCGCCACGTTGCTGGTCATCCACACGCAACCGCTCGGACAGGGCAGGATGCGTCACAGCTATGATACGGTGCATGAGAGGGGTCATTGAGCGTCGGGCCAGTCGTGCCGTTCTTGGAATCATCCCTAGTGTCACTTCCGCTACGTTCCTGCTCAGCCTGGAAATGTCGTCCCAGCGTTTGTGGCAGTGTGTATGTCGTCTATTGGACACCCCCACTGCTCGTACATCAATTGCAATGCTCCTCCACACGTTCTTGCGAAGGTGCAGCTTGACCTACCATGATGGGAGACAAAAGGGTGCAAGTTAGTGGACAGTTGGCCAGTCACACAGATTGGGGCAACACGTTACTCTCAAGCAGCCATGCACATTGCGATTCATGCGTTGGTCCCACATCACACCGCCAAGATCCCAGAGCCCAGGTGTCATGGTACACATCATGCACACCAACTTGTCCCCCACTGCACTTACCACCTGTCCGGGTGCGCCGTACAGGCGTCCGTAGTTGCGGAGCACACCGTCCACGAGGACATCCAGCTCCGCGGCGGTGAAGGGACGAGACCGGATCTCTTTGCCTCTCGACATGGCAAGGTCACAGAGTAGGGCACTAGAGCGGCAGTCGGTGGTCAGCTCCGCAGCAGCAGTTGGAGGTGATGGTCACAGGCAGCAGTCGGTGCTCAGCTCCGCAGCAGCAGTTGGAGGTTATGGTCACAGGCAGCAGTCGGTGGTCAGCTCCGCAGCAGCAGTTGGAGGTGATGGTCACAGGCAGCAGTCGGTGGTCAGCTCCGCAGCAGCAGTTGGAGGTGATGGTCACAGGCAGCAGTCGGTGGTCAGCTCCGCAGCAGCAGTTGGAGGTGATGGTCACAGGCAGCAGTCGGTGGTGATCGTGGAATGTGTGGTATTGCACATGACACATTTATAGGGCCCTGTGGCCATGTCAGTGGCATACGGCGACAGCCATTGGGCAGCCCTAGAAGCGTGTTTGGAAATGGGCCAATGACTGGCCCTGGTGTTGCGCTGCACAGCATACGGTACATTCTATTGGGCACACGCCGCCCTTGTTCGCACCTCCCATTTCTGCACGTGCACAGACCGTCACGCTCACACACCGGCAAGTGCATGTGCAAGGTTCCGGGACGGATGGTCGATTTGCAACAATGTTGTATCACTGGCGCCAACATGGCGGGGCACGTGTTCGGCGGGGGACGTGCAGGCCAACACATCCATTAGCTGATGTTAATGCACATGGCAGGTCATGCCCCCCCTTACAGTGCCATTGCATCATCCTGCCTTCACCGGCCGGCCGGCCGGCCTGCCCTGCCCTGCCCAGGACCGCCGTGCCGGCCATGGCAACCACGGCCGTTGCACGGCCCTTCCACTACCGCCGTGCCAGGCCCTGCCCAGGGCCGCCGTGCCGGCCATGGCAACCACGGCCGTTGCACGGCCCTTCCACTACCGCCGTGCCAGGCCCTGCCCAGGACCGCCGTGCCGGCCATGGCAACCACCGCCATTGCACGGCCCTTCCACTACCGGCGTTCCCTGGCGGTCCGTGCAACGGCGGTGGTTGCCATGTCCGGCACGGCGGTAGTGGAAGGGCCGTGCAACGGCCGTGGTTGCCATGGCCGGCACGGCGGTCCTGGGCAGGGCCTGGCACGGCGGTAGTGGAAGGGCCGCGCAACGGCCGTGGTTGCCATGGCCGGCACGGCGGTCCTGGGCAGGGCCTGGCACGGCGGTAGTGGAAGGGCCGTGCAACGGCCGTGGTTGCCATGGCCGGCACGGCGGTCCTGGGCAGGGCCTGGCACGGCGGTAGTGGAAGGGCCGTGCAACGGCCGTGGTTGCCATGGCCGGCACGGCGGTCCTGGGCGAAGGCTGGATGATGCAATGGCACTGTAAGGGGGGCATGACCTGCCATGTGCATTGACATCAGCCAATGGATGTGTTGGCCTGCACGTCCCCCGCCGAACACGTGCCCCGCCATGTTGGCGCCAGTGATACAACATTGTTGCAAATCGACCATCCGTCCCGGAACCTTGCACATGCACTTGCCGGTGTGTGAGCGTGACGGTCTGTGCACGTGCAGACAATGTGAATGTCGAAGGCGGGCCGCGTATGCCCAGACGTAAACAGCGGATGCAGTGCACCGCCATGGCGTGGTCAATGTTTGCATCTTAGCTGATGATGCACCTTGTACCATTGTCTGCAGCTGCCTGCTCACGGTTGTGTGCGTGATTGCGTGGCTACACATGTCATGCTCCATCCCATGTGTGTCCATACCATGGCCATCGGTGAGCCACAAGTGTCCATCACGTGTGCATGTCCACATCGGGTAGTACCCTACACAAGTTTGTCGTACCTCACATGTACACAGTAGATCCCGTATGTATGGGCACCTGTGAATCAGTTGTCAGTGAGTGGTATGTGTCAGATGATGACTATGGTGGGGGTTCTGTTGTGTACTGTACATGTGTGTTGCCTATTGTGTCCCCATGCATGTGATGTCCGTATGCCCACCATTACTGGTGTTGCCATTGGTGCATCATGAAATGGGGGGAGAGGGCGTTTAATTTAGTATGTGTGCATGTACTTGCATGTGTGCATGTGATGTTGGGCCTACACATGTGGGTCATGTCACATGTCTGGTTGGGAGTAATGTTGAGGTGAGACACTGTGCATTGCACATGTTGCTAAACATCATGTTGCTAGTGGATGCACATTGTTGCTACGTCAATCCATGTTGTCCTGACAATCAGAGGAGTCACACATATGACAATCATACACTGGATACTACATGTTGGTAGAGGGCGTTGACATGTGATTGAGTTGCACACACATGCGTTGTATGTGAATTGACATCCATTCAATCTACTCCCACACAGGAGGGCTCCAAATGTCCATCGCACATACATTGTGCTGGAGGATATGGTGGACGAGGAGGTGATCCGGAAATTCAGGCTGGATCGCCGTCGATTGTTGGAACTTGTGACCCTATTGTCTCCTCACCTGCAGCCGCGAAGAACCTATCCAGGTTCCATGACACCCACGCAAAAGGTGATGGCGGCACTCCATTTCTTTGCAACAGGCACATTCCAGTACACAGTTGGAGATGCCGGGGGAATGTCACAGGCCATGTTCAGCACAGTACTCCGGGATGTACTGACAGCCATGATGCTGTACAAGCATGACTATATACATTTCCCTCAGGCGGCGGAGTTGGCAGCGGTCAAAGCTGACTTCTATGCCCTGGGTCGTATACCACACGTTGTGGGTTCCATTGATGGCACGCATATCGCTATCATTGCACCACGGGCATGTGAGCAGGTGTATAGGAATCGGAAACACTTCCATTCCCTCAACGTGCAGGTGGTGTGCCAGGCCGACAACATCATCTCACATGTGTGTGCAAGATTCCCTGGCTCTGCACATGACGCCCACATCATGCGGAGCAGCATGGTCCCCCAACTGATGGCTAATCTGCGTCCGTCATAAGCGTGGCTTGTTGGTGAGTATGCTGTGGTGACAGGAGTGATATCTGTGTGGCATGGTGTGCCCCACAATGCAGGTTGTGATGTTTCTCTCTCTCTCTCTTCCACCAACACAGGCGACTCGGCTTACCCAAACAGGCCTTGGCTGCTCAGTCCCATACGCAATCCCACTACAGCTGGAGAAATGAGAAACAATGATGCCCATGGTAGGACACGTCGAGTGGTAGAACGTACATTTGGCCTGCTCAAGTCTAGGTTTCGGTGCCTGGATAAGACTGGAGGCGCCCTGCCTTACTCACCAGGCAAAGTATGCAAGATCGTGATAGCGTGCTGCATGCTCCACAACCTGGCTGTGCGCTATAACATTGAACTGCTCTTGGACCCTGATGAACTGCAAGTTCCTCGCCCTCCCGACCCACCCATGTCAACTGATGAGGATAGTGGTGAGGAGGAAGGTGTGGACCAGAGGCGCCAGATCATTGATCGCTACTTCCCTTGATTGTGAGTGTGCTCCTCTTGTGCTGCTTGGGTATGCCCTGTGAATGTGTGCTGGTGTTGTGGCATTGTGGTGTGCTTCATCTCTGTGTTCTGCTATGTGATGCATGCATGTGTGTGTGTGTTAATTTTTGGCCAATGCACGTCTCCATGATGTGTGTCGTCTCATCCATTACTGTTGTGATGCGTGTGGGTTGTTCAATGTTGCACTGCAGTGTGTTCTGATGAGTGTGATCATGTTTCCTGACGTGTCTTTGCGGTTTCTATTTTCCCTAGGTCACTCCCGCAGCGCCATGATTCTGTACCAGTTGGATACCTGTACCTAGTAACATCTGTTTCTGATGCATTCATGTGAATAAACATGGAGGCAACACATGATTGAGTGAGTAAGTGGCATTTATTTACAAATTGTGCATGGGTGTAGGTGCATATTTACAAATGAGTGAAGGGGTGGGGGAGTGAGAGTAGAAGGTTATGGCAGATGAAATGTCCGTGCTGACACCACATAAGGTGGTGTCTGCCTAGTACAGCAGGCCTGTGGCAGGTGGGACCGGATAGTTGGCAGGGTGAATGGCATGCTCAGGTACTGTTATAGTCATTTTCGGTTCCTCTTGGAGCGTGTGCCAGCTGCTTCCACACTGCTCTCGCCCACTTCCAGCCTCGGACGGCCCCTCCGTCTTTGTGACGGTACGGAGTCAGCTGGTTGCGCTGGGGCATCAGGTACCACATCCGCCGCAGGTGGCGGTGGCGGTGGCGTTGTTTGTGGGGTTGTGGGGAGGGTGGTGTTGGCGGATGTACATGGCATCCGCATGTTGGTTGTCATGGTAAAAATGTCCACTAGTTGGCCAAGCCGCCTCTCAATGGCCCCCAACATAGCAGTGTTGTCAACAAAGTCCTGGTGGGCCTGGTCTGCCTGTGCCTGACCACGTTGATAGCTTACCTCCACCCTGCCCAGTGCTTCCAATGACTGTTGCACAGGATTGTGTGTGTTGGTATCCTCATGTCGTCTTTGGCGTATGCTCCTGCCTGCCGGATCTGGCCTTGCATCTCTGCCTTGCCTCACACTCTCCCTGCGTGGCTGGGATGGCGCTGGCACGGTGTTGGCCGGTGGGTTGGGCAGGGTGGCAGGGGCAGAAGTGGTGGTAGTAGTGGTGGTGGTGGAGGTGGTGCTGGTGGTGGCTGTGCAGGTCACAGTGGCCGGTGTTGTGACAATGGCAGAGGCCGTAGTCGTTGGTGCAGGTGTGACCTGGGAGCCAGATGGCCCTGGCTGCCTGCTTGTGCCGGGATCATCCTCTGCCCCGGAGGTGGCTGCCCAATCGTCCCCTGAGACTTCTGTGAGTGGCGAGTCTGGAGGGCGGGTGTTGCTTCCAGCTGTCAGATTAGGATGACCTGCAAAACGAAAATGTGAGGATAAGTAATGTGGACTTGACAGGTTGTTTTCATTTTGTTGCCGATTCTGTCTGCACTGGTACTCACCCCACCCACCAACACCACCGCCATCCCTATGGACATGGGGGCCTGTTGGGAGTTGTAGTTCCGTCCCCTCACACCCACCACCACCCACCACCACCACCGCCATCCCTATGGACATGGGGGCCTGTTGGGAGTTGTAGTTCCGTCCCCTCACACCCACCACCACCCACCACCACCACCGCCATCCCTATGGACATGGGGGCCTGTTGGGAGTTGTAGTTCCGTCCCCTCACACCCACCACCACCACCGCCATCCCTATGGACATGGGGGCCTGTTGGGAGTTGTAGTTCCGTCCCCTCACACCCACCACCACCCACCACCAGCACCGCCATCCCTATGGACATGGGGGCCTGTTGGAGTGATTTCGACGCTGGTGAGTATGTGGACTGCATGCATGGGTTGGGGTCTGGGAGATGTGTCTTCACAGTTGTGTGAGGCACACCATGTAGTTGTGCTCGTGGTGCTTGGTTTGTACTTACCAGCCTCTTCTCCCTCAGCAAGTCCATCAAGGCTCTCAGGGTGGATGATGGTCATCACCTTGTCCTCCCACTCGGTGTAGGGTAAGGGCTCCGGGGGATTCCACCGCCTGTGTGATTTGCCCGGAGATAGTTCTTGGCTCGAATGGATTTCACTCGGGTCTTGAGATCATGCCACCGCCTCTGTATATCCTGCTTCGTCCTCGGGACGCTCCCGGAGGCATTCACCCTGGTGACTATCCGGTCCCACATGCTGTTTCTCCTGGCTATGCTGGTCTGCGGCACTAGGGCCCGGAATAAGTGGGGTTCGACACGGATTATCTCATCTACCATAACCTTTAACTCGGTGTCAGTGAAATTTTTTTTTTTTTTTGGTGCCATGGTGTGTGGTGCTCGGGGTGTGGGTTTGCGTGAATGGGGAGGTGCAGGTGTGTGGTGTGTAGGAATGGTGTGGTGGGTCTTTGTGTGGTGGGTGTGTTTGGGTGTGGGTTGTGTGAATGATATATGTCTTTGCTGTCAGTTCAGTAGTGTATCCTGCTAGCAGCTATGCAGTGATGCAGAGGATTTGTGGAGTGGGTGGGAGTTATTTTATGGTGTGTGTCTTGGCCGTGTCTGAATGGTTATTGGCAGTCAGGTGCTAGGTGGGAGTGTTGCCAGG
This sequence comes from Lissotriton helveticus, assembly GCF_964261635.1. Lineage (NCBI taxonomy): Eukaryota > Metazoa > Chordata > Amphibia > Caudata > Salamandridae > Lissotriton > Lissotriton helveticus. The sequence continues at coordinate 1,750,138,621 of NC_136057.1, read as the reverse complement.
TGTGCATTGTGTGGTGCTTGGCGGTGGATCATTGTGTGTTGTGATTGGTTTGGATGTTTTCGGTGGGTGGTCGTTCTTTTTCGTGTGTTTGGTGATAACTTCCGTCGCAATGTATGGCATTGGTTTGACAGTAGGGATGTTGTTTGTGTTGTCGTTCCGCTGTGGAGCACGGATTCTCGGTGCATTGGTACCGCTGCGGACGTGGATGGCGGTGACTACCGGGGTACTTGCGGAGTTATCCTAATTGCGGACACGGACATTGCGCAGGTATCGCGGGGGTAGTGGATGTATTCGCGGTCATGTGCGTACGCGGCGGTCGGTGTTCTTTCTGTTCCGTCCGCCTGCCGCGGACTCAGGTGTACTCCGACCGCCGCGGACGGGGATTGGTGTGCTCCGTACGCCGCGGTCGGCGTTTTTTGCATGTTTTATCCTAATTGCTGTTGCGGATTTTCCGTGGACAGGTCCGGAGTATCTTGCCACCTTCCGCGGCGGACGGTACACGTTTCCGTCCGCGATCCTAATCGACCCCTTAGTTTGGGACATTTCATTGAGGGAAAATATGCTAAAATGGACACAGCAAGCCAGAAAATCAACGTGGTCCTGAAACCACACACGTCTTCACACGTCGAGAAAAGAGAACTTTCTTCAGTCAACTTCACAGCCAATCCTATACCCGGTGGGGTAGCATGGGACAATACTGATTATGAAATCTATGGTCCGGTTGAAATCCTGAAGTATCCACATCAAATTAAGATCTCATTGAGTGACTTTGTAAAACCAAGCTCATATGCTGATGATTGGGACTTTGAAAGTATTAATGATATGATGTCTGACCTAGTGATGTCTGCTAAATTTACAAAACATGATTATTTGCAGGGTTCGTCTAATTATGATAAGATGTTCTGCTATAATCACTTTGGTAACCATTATCTACATAAATCTGCACAACCTAGAAATGTTTTAAATTATAATCAATGGGAACACTGTGCAACCCCTCCAAAAGGTAGCTCAAGAACTTTTTATGACAAATATTCATATTTTTCAGGGTTCAACACGAGTAATGCAGAAACATTTTATTTCAAATTGTCAAATAGGACAGGTACGAAGACCATGCTTACAAACACTAAATTAATATATTCAGACTCATTTTTTGAGCAAATGAGTACATTTGGTTTTGATTATTGGGACAAAAATGTTGAAGTAAAAAGTGTTTGGGGTACAAAAGAATGGCAAGTACAAGGTATAGAATCATTGTTTAGAGCCTGCATGATCCCAGAACAAATTATATTTTTGAATGACACTATTCAACAAACTACCTGTCTTGGCCTAGCCAAAATCAAAGACTTAAACAAACCGTCTATTCCAAAGCCAACAATGAACAGTAATAGCTCTATTGATGAGGAGATAGACGTAAACCATATATTAAGCCAAAACAGAACACATCCTGATTGGAAACAATGGTTGATCTGGCCAACAGATACTAATAACTGTCAAGACAGATTCCTGAACAAAATACAGGGGTTCACATTGACCAGGCCAGACCCTAGATATTCCCAAAGACAACACCCAGGGATAATTACCACGTACAGTGTGGGCAAGCTCTGCCTTCAATGGCTACAAACATCCACACTGGCAGAAATTAAGCAACACCTAACTTTACTTACTGATGGTGCTGACTTGCGTGATTTCATTATGGGACCGCGCAAACAGCGTCAAAAACGCTTCATAGCAGCCTCTGTATATGCAGCTTATAACGAAGCCTGGAAAATAACTCAAATTGAAACATCAGAGAGAATACGGGAAATTGACCGTATTAATTTGGAAAAATCACTTTCTGTAGTGGACAATGGGTTAATGACTCTGTCCTCCAGAATATACTCTTTGGACAGCATTGTGTCTTCAGCAATCGACATAATATCGCAAGACTTACTGTTGTTACAACACGGTCAGTCCCAATTGCGTTCTATTGTACAGCTTGGCTGGACGTTACAAAATCTGCGTTCAGGCTATGTGCCTTGGCGTTTAATCAACACAACGTCACTATTCAATATCTTTAACCTTACTGATAAACAAATCAGTATGGCACAGAAGGGTGCGGATTATACAATCCTGAGCATTGAGAAACTCGAGAGATTACCATTGACAATGTCAGAACGACCTGTCAGTGAATGGATAATACATGGGATAATTAATATTCCAATATCTACTTTCAGGTTTCAATACTGCCAAAAATATATACAGGCTGGCATGTACGAAAAATTGGGTAAAGGGTACATTAAGTCAACATGGAACTTGCCCTATTCACATGCATGTGTCAGTAATAAAGGCCAGAAAGTGTTTCTTAGTGGCGATAATTGTGCGATGTCACTAAGCGGTACACTTCTGTGTAATGGTATTAGTTTACACGGAGCCTGTGAAGGGTCCTCAAATAACCTTTCATGCCACCAGCTAGGCACACCTGCAACACAAATAGAACCATTCTTTAGGAGACTATCGAACGGGAGTTACATTGTAATTGTAGACCGCAGATGTTGTAGTTTGGTGCCCGGAATACCTTATCTCATAACTACGACTGCGAAGGTCATGTACTGTGAACGAGTATTGTTCCCCAGCGCAATGCCAGACAGGGAGGCAAGGTTATGGCCGAATTTGAAAATTTCTTCTATTCGAATTGATACTTTAAGCAGAATGAAAACCGTGCTCCTTCAGACGCCGACCAGGCTCACGTCATCAAAAGAAACGTATGATCTCCAAGTTACAAGGACAACGGCAGAGATTCATTCATTGTTATCAACTAATTCCCCCATACATTTCGCAGAAATCCTGAACGAAATCTTAAATATTTCTGATACCAGTGGAGTCTCAAATGTATTTAAGACAGTGTTTTCGGGGGCTTTAACACCATTTAAAGCCATTCTGGGTATTTTTCCGGACTTCGTCCATTCCATCTTTGGTGGACTTCCTCTCCTTTTGGGACTAGTGGCAGGAATCCTATTTTTGATCCTGTTATTTCGCTATGGCAGACCGTGTCACAGACAAAACACCTGCGACAAGGGAAGAAACAATCCTAGCCATTGGATCCCGGGACCGGATATCTAAGATCCTTGGACTATCCCGGCTTAGAGACCTGAACATGACTTGGTTTCTTTCATTTAGACCAATGTGGCAAAGATGTGTTTTACCTGTATTAAGGTGCTTGCTATGCGGAGAAGAATGCGTGTTGGACACCTGTCTGACGCTACAATCGGATGCGCCAATGGATGCAGAAACTTTGTTGGGTCCGGTCACGGCTCATGCATTGTGCTGTCCCCAGCGGCTACCAATCCTGATGACGGCATTCGTGGAAACTTCACCACTACGATTGAGGGGTAGTGAGGTTCAAGATGAAAGCAGCATCGATCAGGTACGACCTTCTGTCAGCTATGCTGATCAAAACATCAATGGAGGCAATCATGCTCATGAATGCATGGTGACCACTTTTTCCGAGTTAGTGGAACTTTCACAGGAAGCTGTTGACAGCTTTTTCGACAGTCTAAATGATATGATGTTCTCACCAGAGCAGAAATAATGACTTTTGAGCAAGCTAGCACGCGGCGTTCCAACCACCATGAATTTGGCCCTCAACTTTAATGATAAAGTAACGTGAACAATTTTTCTCCAGTCTACGAACAGCAGATTTTTTTCACAACCCCCAAAATATTTTTAGGGTTTTTCGGGACACTTATCTTCTGCTTAAAGTAGAAACTATTCTTAGAGAACTAAATTTCTATTTTAGGAACTTTAGAGATTAGCTGTCTTCTGGCATGTTCATGGATATTTTATTTTGTGATGAAATGGTCTCGCATTTTTTCTTCTGTATTAAGAGCCATTTCATGTGTTATTTTCATATATTATTAATAATGATGTATAAATATGCGTGATTAATTTAGCATTCTTCTACTGCTTATGTGCATATAGTGCTTATGATTATATTTTTCTCGTATATTACATAATTTCCAAATGCATATGGATGTATTTTGGGGTGGTACGGTATACACATACGTCACTGTATATTTACTATGCCTAGATTTGTAAACATGGACATAGTCTGCGTGGAGTGGGTGTGATGTATTCCTATAGGTTCTGTATTGATCCCCCTAATCCTGACCCTGTTCTGGTTAATAATTAACTAGCAGCCATCCCACGGTGCAAAAAACCGTTATCTGATTAAGCCACACCACGGCACAGGAACGCATCATCTGATTAGGTCATAACGCTTGCCATCTAATTAGGCAAGCACTATTCCTTCAGCCCCTGATAAGGCATACGGAGTTCTCAAAACAAATCAAACCTATGACAACCTGAGAAAATCCCTGCGGCCATTGTTTTGATTTCACCAAGAACTTCAGTAAAGAATGTGCTAACGACCAGTTCGTATGACATCCTTATTGACGTATCTATGTCCATCCTTACGTCAATCTCGGCACCTTACAGGTATAAATATTACCGACATTGCCTTAAGCAAACACACGCGGTGGTGACGAGATCGGAGCAGCGAGACTTGCCGAAGAGGCCAGCACAGAGCGGACCCCGCTGGCGCTGCCCCGCCTTCCTGACGCGCTGAGAACGAGACGCTGCTTTCTCCTGCCGAGAAATCCAGCTCCGGCGCTTCCAAGCAGCCCTTGCAGGCAGCCTGGAATATCGAGACCAAAGACGAGAGATACCAGCCCTCAACCATTCTAGATCTCAGGTACAGAACTGAATAACCCCTTGCAGAGAATTCTTGAGTCAGACACTTGGCAAAACAAACTTAACTTAAACTGCTACTTATCTACTCCCGCCCACGTATTAGGCTTAGGTCAGGTACACTTGGGTAGGCGTAGTTAGAAGCACCAGTTGAGTACGATTAGTCAAATGTATATATGTATGTATCTATTTTATCCATTTTAAATATCATATAGCTTAGAAACCATATCAATGCTTTTACAGTATTATTTTATACTTCTGCTTTTATTGTATGCACTTTACTTAACCATAAGTATTGCAATAATATTGATTCATTTCTCTTGTACGAGAAAAGAGACTGATCAATAAATAACATCTTTTATTGAACACGCCCGTCTCTTCCTTTTCTCGACAATCTGGTGAAGCTAAGAATGCACTGAACTGACTGAGTAAAATAAGTTGTCTTTTGTTTTCACACGACTCTAGAGATACACTCTTGATTAGGAGAGAGCAAAGTTGTCATGTTCTATGGTTGTCAGAAACTAAATCCCTTCTTGTCTATCAGGGAGGTTAAACTCCTCCTTGCCTATTCGAGAAAGTTTCTAGTGAACTCTGAGCTAGCTGGCAAACCCAAAACTTTAAGTCTAATATCGTCAGTAGAAGACCTAGTTAACCTCCGTCCTAGGTCTATACTATTGAAGGTATTATTCCAATGCGCAGAGCCTATTGGGATAATAGGAACTACACTACACAGTCTCTCTACAGAGCTATTTGCACACCCACACAACCACTTACATACCTATTCACACACCCACACAAGCACGCACATGTGTACCTACTCACCCATTCAGCCACTAATACAGTCACTCTCCAATACAGCCACTCTCACACCCACTCAGTTCATCAAACACCCCCTCAAACAGCCACTCACTCACCCATACAGCCACTTATTCACCCACCCATACAGCCACTCACACGCCCAGACACCGAGCTACAAAGCCAATCACACAGCCACTCAGTCACTGATACAACCACTCACACACCCAGTCACTCACCGATACAGCCACTCACTCACCCATACAGCCACTCACACATGTATACACAGACACACAGCCACTCATATAATATATTTTAGGAATAGTATTACTCATTATTAGTACACAAACTATAAATAATTTATCTTTTGTGGAACCTTAGTATATAGGTTTAACACTCCTAAACCGTTGCAAAACACACGCAGTCACTGAATGATGTAATCAGTGATGTCATTTGAGATGTAATCAGTGATGTCACTGACTATGTCATGAATTATGTAAAATGTGAGATCATAAGCAGTGCATTGCAGGGGTGTTGGGTATAGTTAGCTAAAGTACCTATACTTGCTGAATTTCAATGGTTTTGTTTGAGTTAAATCTGAGCCTAACTAGAATGTCCATGTAACTTTTCTTTTTTTCAGTGACTATATATGTGTGTTTTCTTTTTTTTTTTCATACTTGGATAGGTTTACACTAGGGATATAACTCACAACCCTGAGAGTATACTGCTCTTCCTATTAAATGTACTGCTTCAAATCAAGGGTGGCATTAACCGGATGGATGAGGGCTATGGTACAGTTCTAGTATTATGATTAAGGGTATGCATAGTTAGCGGAGTACCACTACGTGTAATTCTGCAGAATTGATCAAAAACTCCGTAAACTCTGTGAACTCTGCTCCGCAACTCCGTTCCGTCTCACCCCAATTAATAAAATAGAAACCTCACATCACCTTGATAATACAACAAGTAACTCTATCAATACATGCAAAAAAGCATATAGTAATCTTGCAAAGGTGAAAATTAAAATTCAGCAAGCAGTGATAGAGATGATGATATTGGTGTCCTCACTAACCTAGGGAGAGAACCAAACATATGCCTTGAACATAAGGAGCACATCATGCTGAACGTTTGCTGGTGGTCCCATCCTCGTAGGACCACCCCTAGCACAGTTATGAGCAAAAATACAATTTATTTAAAGTTTTGTATAGTGCGAACATGACCTCGGAGGGTATCAGAGCGCTTTACATGGGTGTAGGTAGACAAAGGAGAATAGGTAGGAGAGAGAAATCATGGAAACAGTTAGAGGATGCACAATTGGGGCAAGTAGAGATTGTTCGGGAAAGGAAGCAGTAGGCTGATAGCAAAAATGGAGGGAAATATACATAAAGAGCCAATCAGACATAAAGTTAAAATAAACAATCACTTAGAGGAAATATGAGCCCAGCAGCAAGTTCAGGTCAGTACATAGATCATTGGAGCAGTTTGTTCAAAAGTAGCTTTTTGACTTCCCTTTTGAAGGCTAGAGTAGAGGGAATTAGTCTTGTATCCACTGGGAGGGAGTTCCAGATTCTGGGGGCGATGCCAGAGAATGAACGTTTGTAGGTTTTAAGCTTCTTAAATTTCTTGGGCTTGAGCAGCAGAGTGCCAGTACTCCTTGTGGATCTGGAGCCACCCGAAAGCTCCAGTTTGTTTGCCAGGTAGATAGGGGTGTTGAAATGTAATGCTCTATGGGTCATACAAGTGATCTTAAGTTGTATCCTAGCTTCAAAGGGAAGCCAATTGAGCGATTTGAGGTCTGGTGAGATGTGCTGGGTCTTCTTAGAGCCCGTGATAAGTCTAGTTGCAGCATTTAGAGATGCTCTGATGGGTGCTAATCTGAGTTTAGGCAGACTGCAAAGAGTCGCATTGCCGTATTCTAGTCTGGAAATGACAAGTGCTCTGGGGAAGATAGGGTTTGAGTTTCCTTAGGATGCAGAGTTGAAAGTTCGCTCCTTTGGTTGATGATCTGATATGATCTTGCATGTTTAAGTTTTTGTCTAGCACAACTCCCAGTGATTTAGTGGAGTCAACGATGTGTGGAGTGCAGTTGAGGGCGGTGAGGTTACCGAGAAATTTCAAAACAGTGGGGGTTGTTTAGAGGGTGAAATGAGGAGGAATTCGGTCTTAAGGGTGTTTAATTTGAGATGGTTGGAGGTAAGCCAGTTAAGGGTTTTGAGAAGGGTTCCATTGAGAGATTTGATGTCATCAGGGGAGGAGATTTTCATGTATAGTTGGGCGTCGTCCACATACATGTGATATTGGATGTTGGAGTCTTTAAGGATTACAGTCAGTGGTTCAAGGAAGAGGTTGAAGAGAGTGGGGTAGAGGGAGGAGCCCTGGGGAACACCCAGAGTGCAGGGACTCAGGTTGGAGAGAGACTGGTTGGATTTGACCCTTTGTGATCGGTTGTTGAGGAAAGAGGCAAACCATTTAAGGACCGTACCCGAGAGCCCCATTCTGCGTTCTAAAAGGAAGAGTAGATTGTCATGTTTGACAGTGTCAAAAGCCGATGATAGATCGAGTAGGATTAAAAGGCAGGTTTAATTTTGTTTAAGTAAAGTGAGAGCATCGTCCACAATGTGTGTGATGGCTTCAGTGTTGTGCCCAGTGTGGAAACCCGATTGGAATTGGTTGAAAAGCTGGAATTGCTCAATGTGTTTGCGTAGTTGTTCATGAACGCATTTCTCCAGAAGTTTCGCCAGGGTCGGTATGTTTGTGATTGGGCGGTAGTTGTTCAGGTCAGTAGGGTCAGCCAAGGGTTTTTTTTAGAATCAGGAGCACTAGGCCTGCCTTCAGACAGATCAGGATCTCACCTTGAAGAAGTGAGGCATTGATGATTTTCGACCAGAGAGGTGGTAGTGAGGCCCTGCAAAGCATTATGGAACGATATTCTAGACTGCAGTGAATATTATAGTATCCAGTATCAAAACATTCCTCAAGGGGCAGGCTGTCCAGGCTCAGCGGAGAGCTAATACTATAATATTCACTAAACTCTAGAATCTCGCCCCATAATGCTTTGCTGGGCCTTTGGTTGGCATTGTGTTTTTGCCTATAACTTTTGCTTGGGGTGGTCCTAGGAGGATGGGGGCACCATAGAATCGTTCTGCATGATATATTCTATGCTTGCCCTCCCCCTAGGTTAGGGGTGACCCCAATATCATCACCCCTCTCATTGCCTGGTATTTTTCAAAGTTCACTTTTGTGAATTGGTTACATGCTTATTAAAATGTAAAGGAAAAGTTATTTTATCAAATGGTTGTGGGTGCAGTAGCTAACTCCGCTACGTAATGAATTCCGTATTTTCAATGAAATGCATAGTTACCAAATCTCCGTAACGTCCGCTAGCGGAGGGGAGTTCATTGCCCATGGTTAATTATGATTGATAAGGGAACTGGTGCAATTTTATGTAATTGGAGACAGCTGAATCTGTCTGAATTAAAATGTGAAATTGTAAAGTATTACTTACTAATGAGGGAGTAACCCATAACAACTTAAAGTATTGCCTACATTATAGCTTTATTATACTCTAAAATGACAAATGATTTATGGAATAGATGCAGCAGGAAGATAATTTATGTGAGCTCTAACATAATTTTGTCTCATGGATTGTTCTTTGTATGTTTTTGCACATTGCTTGTCCTTATTTATTCATAATCTTTGTTGGGGTTGTGCTTTTATTAGGTACTTGTTCATCTTTATTATGAAGCAAAGATAATGGTTTCTGCATAGGGTGAATTGGAATGGAATATGTTTTTGTGGTGGCAATAGCCATTATTTAACATTTATATATGAATAGAAATGTGAAAATGACAAGTTACAGTTCAGCCCTTATTGCTGGTAATGATGGGATATTTTTTGTTGAACAGATATCTGCATATAGACATATTTAGTATGTTTTCCATCTCTATTAGTTCCTGCAGGGTCCGCACAATAAAATGATGTGGCACAGTTTGAGAGCTGCTTCCTTTCTTCATTAATGACATTGGACCCGATTTAAATGTTAGCTGTAAATATACTTAGTTGCAACAGAGTACTTACTGCCAACATGATAGTCCACCTGCCGAATTTAAAAGCAGATGGTCCAAAGATTCACCATGGTGGAGACTAGTCGTGGACAGACTTCTCAATGGATTAAAGTCTATCGGAAAATTGTTTATATCTCCATCCACCCAATTAGGATAGATGGACATATAGCTGTTTTTTTACTTCCGGTCACCGCCAAGGCAAACCCTTGCTTTAAGGAAGAGTAAAAAAAAAATCCCTCAACGCCATGGGATGTGACTTTCATGATGAGGTAGGCACTGTCATTTTTTTTTCAAACAAAAATCCACTTTGGGTTTTGTTATTTGAAAATAAAAAAAACTTTGGAAACTTTACCAAATGGCTCCATCATGTTTCATTGAGCCACAGGGCCAAGTTCCAATGCATTGACAGGAACTGCCTTAACAGTGGTTCCTGTGAAGGATATTTGAAAAAAATTGGAAGTCGAGACCCCCTCCAGGGCAACTGAGTATTTTACTCTGATGCCCTGGTGGAAACCGGACCAACCAGCAATTAAATTGGGCCCTTCATTATGTATCTTTGATGGGCGCCATGTGACGCCACTGGCGCAAGCATCAATAGGTGGACGTGATCGATGCCATGGTGGGGAGTGCTGGAGAGAATGTTATACACACATTGCTTTTATACTTTTATCTGGTTCAGTGCGAAGACGGCTTTGTGCCGTCATCAGCACCAGTTTATGGGTGCTAAGGACAGCTCCAGGCCATCCTCACCTGAGGCACCAGAGAGATTTCCTATCATTTATTTTTAGCATTGGGAGCTGGTTAAGAGCTTCCCCAGCAGCCTGAGGCTTTTTTTTTTAGTATGTAATGACGAGCAGGGTGGATAGTGCGCTGGCCGACATCATTACATTGAAAGTGAAATGAGCCTATGGGCTCATTTTATTTTCACTGCATCAGTGCTCAGCGGCATATGACCCCGAGCATTGATTTGGATGGGGAGGTGTCATTAGAAAGGGGAGAATTTCCCCTTTCCAATTGTACCACTCCCAGGTGGATTTCTGCCTGGGGATTTCCCGTCCTGTCGCTCGATACCATAAGGGAATTCTTCTAAGGGGTTAGCAGCCACCCTGTCAATGGGTAAATGCTCCCTCTCTCTCCCAGGTTCTAACCTCCAATTTGCGTTTTTTATTAGACAGTAGTTTTTTTTTAATGCAAAATGAGTGGGGGCAGCCCACCTAGGCTTTGGGCCTAGACCCCACCCACCCATACAACCCCCAGAAGTGTTTCTGTTCCCAGTCGCGGACCGATTAGTAGTGTTTTTCTCCAATCTGCCCAAAAGTCTTTTTGCTACCCTGGGGGCAAATTGGAAGTCTTTACCTCCAAACTGCCCCCGCAGGGTGGCAGAAAGCCCACTAGAGACCAGGGATTCATTTCTAAACACAGAATGGGTGGGGTAGCCCTCCCAGTCACCTGGCCTAGCTCCCACCGACGCATACAACCCCAAGCAGACTTTCTGCCCCCCATCGGGGGTAGAAAGCCCTCCTGACAATCAGAGACTATATTTGGAGGAGGAGCGACCCCTCCGGCAATGCTCCCCCCCCCACCCAGGCCCAAAAGTCTTTATGCCCCCAGGGACAGATTGTAGGTTCATACCTCCAAGAACAACAAACATTTAAAGAGGGTCAAGGGGGATTTTAAAGACCAAACTATGATGCGGCCCCTGCATAGACTACAAGACAAAAAGCATCAGAGGGTCTGGGATAACAAGAACAAGAACGCCGGATATGCACCTACAGAGGACTCTATTAGCATGCCATGTGTATACTATAGAGATATAGGTCAGCCTTACATTCAACCCACCAAGTGGTCAGATGAGGATGCCCATCAGTCACCACACGGAACCGCCCTTCATCATTCGGGTTCCTCTTAAGACCACCATTGGTGTTATCTATTATCTTTCACACGGAGGGCTACGATTGTTAAAAACCCTCACATGATCAGATAGATTTTCCGTGGTCTTACTTCTCAAGTAAGAGGATGTTTGAGTGTTGAAGAGGGTGACTGATGTCGCAGTGCAAAAATTTGTGAGAAAACAAAGAAGAAAAATGTGTGAAATAAAATTGGATAAGGGGATACTGGACGTAAACTTTATTCTGTTGCTACCCTCTCTACCAATGTTAAAAAGTAGTCAGAGACAACCAAAATATTTTTGGATCGTCTAGATGGATTCCAGGGTCAACATGTTTCAGCAATTTTTGACGCAGATTGTCATTGCTTTCATCAGGACCACAGTAAACTGATTGCTACTACGAACAAGTGCTCTTGAAACAAAAATGTGCTCAAAACTATGAATTTCAATGAATTGCAAAACCGATACTTAGGTCACCTGTATCTACTAAGTGTCCGCATCAGTTGCTTCACCTTTCCAAGTTATTAGGGGTTTCCCACTTGGAAGATGTATGGACCTCACCCCACCTGGCCACGGCTCAGGGTTAAGGGGAAGCACCGCTCTCTCCGTCGGTACTTCGTGTCGGTGTCTGAGCCGATCGGCTCAGACGCTGACACGAAGTACCGACGGAGAAAGCGGTGCTTCCCCTTAACCCTGAGCCGTGGCCAGGTGGGGTGAGGTCCATACATCTTCCAAGTGGGAAACCCCTAATAACTTGGAAAGGTGAAGCAACTGATGCGGACACTTAGTGGATACAGGTGACCTAAGTATCGGTTTTGATATTTATTGAAATTCATAGTTTTGAGCACATTTTTGTTTCAAGAGCACTTGTTCGTAATAGCAATCAGTTTACTGTGGTCCTGATGAAAGCAATGACAATCTGCGTCAAAAATTGCTGAAACATGTTGACCCTGGAATCCATCTAGACGATCCAAATATATTTTGGTTGTCTCTGACTACTTTTTAACATTGGTAGAGAGGGTAGCAACAGAATAAAGTTTACGTCCAGTACCCCCTCATCCAATTTTATTTCACACATTTTTCTTCTTTGTTTTCTCACTCATTTTTGCACTGCGACATCAGTCACCCTCTTCAACACTCAAACATCCTCTTAGTTGAGAAGTAAGACCACGGAAAATCTATCTGATCATGTGAGGGTTTTTAACAATCGTAGCCCTCCGTGTGAAAGATAATAGATAACACCAATGGTGGTCTTAAGAGGAACCCAAATGATGAAGGGCGGTTCCGTGTGGTGACTGATGGGCATCCTCATCTGACCACTTGGTGGGTTGAATGTAAGGCTGACCTATACCTCTATAGTATACACATGGCATGCTAATAGAGTCCTCTGTAGGTGCATATCCGGCGTTCTTGTTCTTGTTATCCCAGACTCCCTGATGCTTTTTGTCTTGTGGTTCATACCTCCGGTCTGCCCCCTAGGGAAAAAATACAAAATGGGTTAGGGTGGCCCTTCTCGGCATTCACACTTGCCTCTACCCTCCCATACAACCCCAACAGTCTTTCTTCCCCCCCTTGTCTTATTAGTCAAGGTTTGAGGTTTGCAAGGGATTCTGGTTAAAACAACATGATGAGGGCCCCTTAAGTCACCTGATTAGGGATTCCCGAAGGTGTCTAGTTTTCAAATATATCCAGGTTTTCTAGGTTTCCCTAGGTGCCAGCTGAACTAGGGCCCATAATCCACATCTCCCTGCTTTGCAAAAAACTGGTTAGTTTTGAGTATAAAATGTGATAGATCCATGTTGCGGTTTGAGCTATTGCCTGTTGCGGGCACGACGCCTACCCACAAGTAAGTGAGGTGCCATTTTCATCAGAAGACTTGTGAAAGCATAGATTGGTGGGTTATTTATTTTTACCAACTGGATTTCACTGCATTTATTCCTTTCTGGTATAAGCCAGTATGTAAGAAAGAACACATTTTGAAAAATAACCTCTAAATCCTATGCTCATACCAGTGCCCACACAATCAGAGATGTGTAAATAAACACTGCTCCGAAACTCCACTTCTTCTGCCCATTTCAGAAATACTTAGGTTTCCTTGATACCGATTTTTCACTCTACATATTTCACCATATGAATTGGTATATATTCAGGACACAATGAAAAACCATTGTACAATGCAGCTCAATTGTTGGCTCTGGGTACCTTGAGTATTTGGAGAACCTACAAGCCCTTTATATCCCACAAATGAAAGGGTCTAGCTAACGTAATTGTACATTGCTTTTGTAAATCAGCCATCATGACAAAAAGTTACATATAAAAACATTGTCACAAATTGCTGGTTTTTCAAAATAACAGTTAGGTTATTTGGGAAAATCTTGAGAGATCTAAACATATGGCCCCTTGTTGAATTTGTAATTGTTTCCACTTTTTATAAATATATAGCTTTCCCAGATCGCCCGTGGGTTTCACACTGGTTTTCACCACAAACTGAAAGTAGGTTGAAAGCACAAACAATAGGAGAAATGGCTACCTCTTTGAAAAATGCCAAAACTGTGGTAAAAAAATGGGGTTGTTTTGGTTTAGCTCTGAATGCTCCTAAAAGCTGGGAAGAAGATAATTTTAGTACATTATACTATTCATTGATGCAAATTTTATATGAAAAAAACAGACACTTTTATCCAGAGCACTTTCTTTCTTATTTTTCTACAAAGCCTCAACATTTAGCTATATTTTGACAATTTTCTCAGTACCTTCTAGAAATCACAAACCCTGGGCACCTTTAGAATCCCCAGGATATTAGAAAAAAAGACGCAAATTTGTCATGGATATGTGGAAGAAACATTATGGAATGGAGGCCTAAGTCTGAACTAACCCGAATAGCCAAAAAAAGGCTTAGCCTTTGTGGGGTTGGGGGTAAAGGCCTAACAGTGATAAGGTTTTATATATGTGTTGTAGGGTAATACGTAATATTACACATAAAATATTTTATTCAACATTATTTCCTATGGGCTGTTCTTTTAAGTAGGCTAAGTTTTTCTTGTGCTCGCCAACGTTAAGTTGCCGGATGAGAAAAATATTACTCCAGACCACTTTCTTGCTAGGTTTCTCAACAGGGGTGGTCTCATTGAGAAGCCCTCCGTTCTCATTGAGATAGCTGCCGTAGAACAGCTACTTGACAGGCAGAAAGAAGCAGTGCCCTCTTCAGCTATGCTTGGTACCATTCGTGTTGCTTTTCCAGCACAGGACAAACACCCAGTGCTAAAAATCAGCACAAACGGTACAAGCTAATGCACTCTGCTGCTTGTGAAACTCCGTGTGGCTCAGCAGAGTTTTTGGGTCACTTTGTGCTCCTCGGAACTCCGTTCAGGCCTATTTAAAGTCTCTGACTTCATTGTTTTAATGGGAGTGCATTCAAGTACCTGTGAGTGGTCATGTGTTGTGGTGAATATACTCCAGTTTTAAGCTGGAATACATTTACTAATATTCTGGCTGCAGTAACTTTCACCTCAGGAGATGGCCGTACCATGTTCCTGCTGAATTAAAGAGAATCTGGGCTAGATGTAGGTGGCTAAATACCGGTCGGTAAAGCCGAAATTCGGTAAATTTCAGCATTACCGACCAGTATTTGGCCCTGTGCGATGTAGGTATTACCGAATGCCATCAGCAATACCGAATTGGTAAATTAAAGGAAAAGAGTTATTTACCGACCGGTCAACACCGAAGCTTCAAATAAACCGAATTGGTAAATACTGAATCTGTAAAAATTCGGTTATGCGATGTAGCATAATTCGGTAATACAAAATGTGTCCAAAATCGGTATTAAAGAATCGGTAATTACCACTGACCCTGAGCAGCTGGTAATCAGGTGCAGTGCATAAAAACAGTGCCAAAATGCAACAGTGTGAACACAATGGCGGCCCTCTACGTCATAGCAAGGCGGCTGCGTTTGCAAGTAGCACGACAGAGGATTTGGAGACGGGAAGAGCATGTGTACAGACTGCGTGTCACACTGTTCCAAATGACTGAGCCAGAAATCCATGACAGGTACAGGCAACACACACCCACACACCATCCTTGACCTGATATGGGACCTGCAACCATACCTGGAGCATCAGACACCAAGGGCGCACACAATACCCACCCATGTACAGGTACTCTGTTGCCTGCACCTCCTGGCATCAGGAAGTTATCAGAGTGTGATAGCCGCAGCAGGTGGTGTGTCACAGAGCTACCTGTCCCGTTTCTTCAACTCCTTTCTGGACATCATGATGCAGAGAATGCATTACTACATACGCTTCCCCAGCACACAGGCGGAGCTGCAGCATACCAAGCTGGATTTCTACCAAAAGGCACAGTTTCCACATGTAATAGGCTGCATGGATGGGACCCACATACCAATCTGCCCACCTGCAGCTACAGAATACATATATCGCAACCGCAAATCAACTCACTCCATCAATGTGCAGGTGATATGTGATGCAAACTTCAGCAAACTTCATCATTACTGACATTGTGGTCAAATTCCCTACATATTCAGGAACAGTGGGATCTATACACGTCTGGGTGCTGGTGAATTCGGAGAGGGATACCTACCAGGTAAATCAATGTGACACACACTGATATATACCTTGGATTAACGTATTGTTGACCCAAAATAATGGCACTTTCTTTCCCATTTAGGTGACAGGGCACATGCCCTCCGGTCATTCATACTAACACCATACCTCAACCCATCCACCCCAAGGGAAAGGAGATACAATGTGGCACCTAAAAGCACACGCAACGTTGTGGAGCGCACCTTTGGACTGCTAAAAAGCAGGTTCCGTTGCCTCCACAAAAGTGAATGGTGCACGTCAGTACCGCCCCATCATCTGCTGCAAAATAATAGCAACATATGAAATGCTGCATAACCGTGCCACAAAGAAAGGAACAGCAGTGGAACTAACTGACTCTGAGGACGTGGGTGAGGACAATACACTGCCAGAGCCCTGCGTAGCTGGTGTGGCAGCAGCACCGGATGGGAGACACAGACGGGCTGAGATATCACGCAACTATTTTTGAGTGAGGAAGGAGACATAGCCAGTTACTGAATTTGTATGATGGTGTTTAATGAGCAGTGCACAACACCAAGATCTGAATCAGTCTCTATACACCCATGGGTTACATCACCCATTAATGTACAACCATGGCTGGCTCTATTTTTTGTGCCCACGCGCTGCACTGCCACGTTCCTTGGCCCCACTGTCTGCACTGCCAGTATGTTCCTGTGCAGCGCTATGGCGTTTGCTGCGCCTCCTGGTCTTGGTGGGAGAAGGAGTAATGCTACTACTGCTAGTAGCCTCCTCACTGCCCCCCCTCTGCTGTAGTGGCCACCTTCTCAGTTTGCAGCAGTTCAAGTGCTGAGGTTATTGTGACCAACCCCCTTGCCACATCCCTACTACAGTGCGCCATCTCCTCCTGCATGGCAATAGAGCGCCTGCACATGAGGGAGGTAGCAGTGGACAGGCGGTTCACCGCCTTGGTGTATGCATCAAGTCTCTGCCTCTCCCTGCGCCTAGACAGGCGGTCCTCCTCAAACTTGGTGCAGAGCTGCCTCGCAGCTGACGCCACATCACTCATGCCCTCAGACATGGTGTTATTAATCGCACTGATCCCCTTTTCGATGCGATGCATGTGCGCATTCATGTGTGACATCTCCCGCTGCACTGACCGCATTTCAACATCCTCAGCCACTGTGGACTGTTGGCCCACTGTGCTCTCTTCCTCCGACACCTCGATCTGCTGGAGGGTGGCCACGGCATGCCTCCTGCCTGACTGTGGTGGTGGTGTTGATTGTGGCAGTGGTGATGGTGTTGTTGGTGATGGCGGTGTTGTCTGGAGCTGTGGTGATGGTGGGGATGGAGACATTGGTGGTGCTGGTGGTGGTGGGTTTGTGTGCCCTGCAGGCGACTGCTCCTCCTCCTGTTGTCTCCCCTCTGGACTGGGTGCCTTCCCTCTGCTCCCCTCTGCTGCACTGCGAGATGTCTTGCCTGTAAAGACAGAATGTAGATATACTCACTTATATGGCAGCATTTGCATTGCATTGAACATTATGCCTGCCAATCACACTGACTGCCCTCTGCTTGCTAATTGCTGTCACATCCCTTTGGGTTTGCTAGACTGACTGTTCTGAACATGTGTTACTTATGACTACATCTCCCATAATGCATTGCAGGTTATGAGTGAAACATGGACTGGAGTGGGAGTACCTATGCCTCTCTGGGGATTGGGGTTTGGGAAGGGGTGCCCAGCATGCTGTGCACTAAGCTTACCTTGTTTGCTGGCAGCTCTGGCAGAGATGTCTGCATCACCGTTCCCACTCACACTCTCCGGCTGGAGGGTGGACTCCACCATGAGCTCCAGGGCTGTTGGTGCAGGTGCTCTGCTACTCCCTCCACCAGTTTTGGTAGCCTGCCTCTGCCCCTCCGCCATCCTCGCCTTCGCAGTCTTCCTCAGGTCATACCACCTTTTCTTTATGTCCTCAATGGAGCGCTGGGTGAACCCAATGGCATTTATCTTGCTCTGAATCGCAAGCCAGGTCTGTCTCTTCTGCGATTCTGGCACATGGAGGGACTGCTTGCCAAACAGCTTCTCATGGTCCTTGGTGACTTCTCCTATTAGGACCTCCACCACCTTTTCACTGAACTTCTGTTTTCTTTTTCTTTCACCTCCATCCTTCTCTCTTTCCTGGTTTGCCATTTTGCAATTTGTTTTTCTTGGCAAAGAAAGGCTGTGTCGATCCTGGCTCCTCTGCTCAGCTACCTGCCTCACAGTCAGCTCCAGGTTCAGTGCAGCTGCCTGGGTGTGGCCACTTCCTGTTTGGGAGGTAATTTGGATGCACAGGATTGGCTGATTCATCGAATTCCAAATTTTTTAATTACCGAATCGGTATTTACCTATTCGGTATTGGATTCAATATTTACGAATCGGTATTGGGGTATGGGGATTTTTTTTTTACCGAAACCTTCCGAATCGCTATTTTTTACCGAATATTACCAATTCGGTAATTTTTACCGAATCTTTACGTACATCGGAGATACAGATTCCTTAATACCGAATCGGTAAAATTCGGTATTAAGGAATCTGTATTTCACGTTTACCTGCATCTAGCCCTCTATCTTTTAGGCACCAGGAGCTCCTGGATATCAACCTTGTTGGCGTACACTGATTGATTCTTCGTCCTAGATCCTTTGCACTATATTCGAGTACACTCCTTAGTACCCCTTTTCATGAGCCGCATATATCTGTGGTGTTTTACCTTTCAGGCCTCTTCTCAGGTCCCTGATTACCCTCTCTATCACTTTATATGAAATTGGAAGGGCCCCCACTTTTATGAAGATCCTTATATTAACCTTTTAAGATTCTTCAGTATATGGGGCTAGTTGAGGAATTCTTGACTCCTAAGAGATTGATTGGACTCAAGTATTTAAATTATCATAATTTTGATCAGATTGTGGTGATGAAAGTGGACTTTTACTAAACCCTTGTCCACCGAAAGGTTTGTAAGCAGTTTTAATTGTCCACTGTTGTGGGCCTACAAAAGAGGAATTAGATTTGTTTTTATTTTTGTCTTTGGTAGGAATTCTGCTGTGCAACAGGGACCTTGGTTTTAATTAACTTGAACTGACTGGACTGCTGGAACTCTTTTGTGGTGGGGTCACTGTCTAAAGTACACAAATTATTTTGTTATACAGTGTGTTTTGCTGAAATTCTTTTTTGCGTGCGTTTTTGACTAATTATGTGTAGTATCTGAAGTGTACTGATTAAAATACTCTAAACTAGTTATTTGAGATTCATTCAGAATACATTACTGTGTGATACTGAATAGGTGAATGTATGCTACGTAAAGTGTTTCTTTTGAGTGATAATGTGGGTATAGAAGAGTTATGTTGGTGTTGCAATTTCTGATGGGTACTCTTGTACCCTGCTTTTTCCTGAATCCTGTTTATATTTAAGAAGCAAATTTATAAGTGCAGTTTGTGAATAGCAATGCTCTTACTCTTTTGTGGATGGGTGTTTACATTTGCATGTCCACCCATAAACCCCTCCTTACCCCTCAACACCCCCCTAACATTTAGTACTAAATATTCCTCATTTTCCAGCCATTTTTTTATCAGATCCTCCCACATTACCTACTAAAACATATACCTATATATGTGAAGACCTCCATAATTGGGACAAAGATCTCCAATTAGAAAAAAAGGAGAGGCAGAGGCTAAAGTCGCTACAATTTGGTTTGGAAATTGCATACTGTAGTAAATGAGAAGAACTATTGGAAGACTTTTAAACATTCTACTCAGTGCAGTTTGTGAATAGGCCCAGCTGAGTTTTATTCAAGCATTCCACCCATCATGTTTTTTTTTTTTTTTTGTTATGTTGGTGTTGCAATTTCTGATGGGTACTCTTGTACCCTGCTTTTTCCTGAATCCTGTTTATATTTAAGAAGCAAATTTATAAGTGCAGTTTGTGAATAGCAATGCTCTTACTCTTTTGTGGATGGGTGTTTACATTTGCATGTCCACCCATAAACCCCTCCTTACCCCTCAACACCCCCCTAACATTTAGTACTAAATATTCCTCATTTTCCAGCCATTTTTTTATCAGATCCTCCCACATTACCTACTAAAACATATACCTATATATGTGAAGACCTCCATAATTGGGACAAAGATCTCCAATTAGAAAAAAAGGAGAGGCAGAGGCTAAAGTCGCTACAATTTGGTTTGGAAATTGCATACTGTAGTAAATGAGAAGAACTATTGGAAGACTTTTAAACATTCTACTCAGTGCAGTTTGTGAATAGGCCCAGCTGAGTTTTATTCAAGCATTCCACCCATCATGTTTTTGTTTTTCTAAGATACTGTTGTGTGCTTCATTGGTGGGTCTTCCTTGTATGTGCATTTCTAATCCTTGTACACTCTGAAAGTTGAGGCAAGCAGGTATTTACCGCAGGTGTATGAAAACTGAAGGATCAGCTTGTGCAGCACATGAAAATATACTTTTGGCAGAACTAGTACCCTGTCTCCCCCTTTAATCATTGGTACAGTAGTCGGAGTGGATCATCAGAAGCTGAGACTACTTCAACGCTCAAATACCTCTTTAATGTCTGTTATATCAGCCAGAGGTGACTATGCTATGTACTCTATCTAAGATATCTGGTGAGACAAAGCCTTGGATAGCAGGCTATTACCAGGAGAGGCATCTTCTTAAATACATGAACTAGATACATGAAATTAACACTCTAAGCAGTGAGCAGTGCTGTTGTGAAGAAGTAAGTTATCAAGCTAGTGCTGTGGTTTGGGAAGTTGGAAGAGGGCATTGGGGGCTGGTAGATGGACAATAGGGAAAGCCTCTGCTATGTTATTTTGGAGAACTTAGAGTTTTGTTTAGTAACAATGTGTCTTGTAGAATATTTGTAGAAAATTGCCTCCGATGTGGAGTTATTGCCAGATGTTTTTCTATATTGAACACTTAGGTTTTGAACTCTGACATGGTTAGCTATCAAAATCAAATTGTAAAGATCGGAGGCCCCCTGCTGCTAATGTGAAGTTCACCTAAGCAGGGAAATACATAATGTAGAGTTCCTATGGCAACTTCAATACATGTTTAAAAAGTCTATAATGCAAATGTTTCAATCGAAGAGATTGTCACTCAATGTACAAAAATACAAAATAGTGTTTTATTAAATATTTTCTATATTGATGTCATATTTAACTTATTTTGACAGAGAAATGACTGTATCATACTAATCATACTACATGCATACTGCACTCATTCACATACCCATACATTCAGATCACACATTTAATGAAATTGTTTTGAAAACATTCTTTACATTTGATTTATAAGGATTATGAATGGGTGATGGTACAGCATCCCATTATCGATCACAATTCATCTATGCGCGTTTTGGCAGAGGTCTGCCTTCTACAGGAATGCCACTTCCCAAGTATTTCTATAGTAAAGATATGATGCCTGACACCGAGTAAAGAATATTCATATGCCGGTGCCGTTGGAAGGGAAATTTTGGGATCCTAAGTATATATCCAGTGTGAAGCACTAATGTCGCTTCTGAATGGTTAAATGATGCCAACATGCTTCTGAATGGTTAAATGACGCCAGCATGCACAGGATTTTCTAATTGTAACCTTAATAAAGTCATATGTTGGTG
The DNA here is from genome assembly GCF_964261635.1 of Lissotriton helveticus. Taxonomy (NCBI): domain Eukaryota; kingdom Metazoa; phylum Chordata; class Amphibia; order Caudata; family Salamandridae; genus Lissotriton; species Lissotriton helveticus. The sequence goes on along the minus strand of NC_136057.1, from coordinate 1,750,116,939 downwards.
GGGCGACGAGCTGTGTACCCAGAGTAAAAGCTAATTAGTACACAACAGGAGGGTAATTCTTGTGGTGAAATTCACTACGTCCTCAGCTCGCTCTTCTGTTTGACGTGATGCGGTCCAACTCCGGTCCAGGATATCAACCTGAGCCTGTTGTACTAGCCTAATTTGGTTTTTTAACCCTGATATGTTTTAGAATTGCTACAAATAGTACCTGTCATCTGCATAATTTATTTGAAACTGTTGGTGTGCTGGGAGGAGGGAGCAGCTAAAACATGGGGTTCCCGCTTTCTTTCGGCCATTCTTACTTCTCAGGGACACTGATAGGCAACATTTTTAGACAGTGCATGCTCTAGTCCTCATGTATTTAAACAGAGGCACTGCACGCCAAAGGGGTGCCTAAGGCAAACCTGCCTGCTTCCGTCAGCGTCCCGGAGGCGCCTGTGCAGGCCACTTTGCTACTTTTCCTCTCAATAAGAAGCAGAGGTTAGTGTATAATGGGGCAACTCCATGCAAATTAGCTCCAGAAATGTCATATCTGGGAGATATCATGGATTGGGAGAAGAATGATGAACATCGATGTTTACGTTGCAACTGGACCCCTACAGGTGTAACTGAGGAGTCCCCTACTCTTGCCGACAGCTGTTATCCTAGACTTCAGTCGGGAGAGCACACAGGAGATTTCTCGCTCCCTGCAGAAAAATGATGTGCAGGTTTTCGACCTTCTCCAGTACTCCCAACCAGTTACTGTTTTTTCCTGAAACCTAGCTTAATGAGTCTTCCAATCCCACTCTTGCAGCTGCCATTCCGCAAGGGTATAAAATACTTAGGAAGGACTGCTCCATAGGCAAAGTTGGGGGGTGGCAATCCTTTTTAAGCAGAATTGCGACTGCACTGCCATCACTCTGGGAGATATGTATGGAGCGGAATGTTTAGGTTTCCTCTTCTCCCTATCACCCTATCAATCCCTTGCAGGTGCTCTGATCTATAGTCTGCCTGGTTCGGCTGGGGCTTTTCTAAAGTCTTTAAACCAGTCTTTGGCACCTTGGGTCCTCAAATATAGCCATTTCTTGGTCTCAGGTGACCTAAACCTTCACATGGATAGACCAATGGATACAGAAATGATCTCCTTGACTGAGTCTCTTTCAGCTCTTATCACTTATGTTTCTCAAACCACGCATAGGGCGAGACACATCTTAGATCACATTTTTTCAAATGTCAATCTTAAAGTAGATGATCCTGTCCCTCTAGTTTGGTTGGATCATGTTTCTATCAGTTTTAGATGGCAGACATAACGGAGAAATAGACAAATGCACTCCATAAGTATGCCATCAATGTATAGAGCTTTTCACAGAATTTCTCCAACTAATTTGGACAAAGCCCTTGAATCCTCCACTCCCCTTCTATTGGGGAATCCAGAAAGGGATGCCTGGGTTTTGCAGAATATAAATGAGTTAGCTCCTATGACTACACAACACACACATAAAGCAAAGCTTTCTGCCCCCTGGTTTAACGAGACACTAAAATCTAGTAAGAAAGCGTGTAAGTGTCTGGAAAGGAAATGGCGAAAATATTATAGCTTGGAGGACAAATATGATTATAAATTGGCCTTGAAGGCCCCTTATATAAAAGTTAAGGCAATGAAAAAAAGCTACCTGGAGGATAAAATTGAGGCATCAAAACACAAAGCAAAGGAGATTGTTTTTAAACTGTTAAATCTTTCACCAATGCTGAGTCCACTATCAGATATCAACCATCAGTGAAATGGACTAATCAACTGGCTGAATCTTTCATGAAAAAATTGTGGCTTTACATAGCTCCTTTGATAGGGTGTCCTAAGATGACAACCATGATATAATACTATCTGATCTGAGGATGTCCATAGGGGAAACCCCCACACTTTCACAAATACCTCTGCTATCATTAGAGGAATCTCTGTCTATCATCAGGGTACTGAAGTCAGAATACCCTGCTGATCCTTGTCCAGCCCAACTCTTGGCAAAGGTGGCTACGCCCATCAATCCAGTGGCCAACAAGGTTTTCAACTCCTCACTGGACCCTGAACGCATGCCTCCTACATGGAAACATGCTAAAATCCTCCCACTATTAAAAAAAACTTCGACCGATCATAAAGTCTTAGCTAATTACAGGCCTTTATCCCTACTTCTCGCCTTTTCTAAGGTGGTGGAAAAAACATGTAAATGCAGTCATATTAGGTTATTTGGAAAATGATAATCTGCTGCATGCCAGTCAATCAGATTTTTAAACTTATGGTAGTGTAGAAATAGCGCTGCTAGAGGTTACGGAGCACATTACAGTGAAGTTGGATTGGGGGAAGAGCCACCCTAGTATTGCTGGACCTCTCAACGGCCTTCGATACGGTCCCGCGTGTTAAACTATTAGAATGGTTTCAGAAGATTGCAATCAGCAGTACTGCCCTAAAATGGCTATCCTCTTTTTTTGAGGACAGAAGGCAGGAAGTCTGGGTTCCTCCTTATACTGCTGCCATTTTGAATCTGAAAATGGGTGTCCTGCAGGGCTCTGCTTTGAGCCCAACACTTTTTAATGTGTATATGACCCCACTAGCATTTTTGGCTGAAGCGTGTGGGGCTAAAATAATATCATATATTCAAACGTCACCCAACTACTCTTCACCTGTGAGAAGGGTGCAGACTTTGAATAGCAGAAGATCAGATGCCTCCCACTCCCGGGTGTTCAAATGGCTGGCTAGGAACCAACTAAAATGTATTCCAGATAAATCGGAGATTATCTTTTTTGGTGCTCCACCCTTCGAGGAGCGGAGACTTTTGTGGCTACCTTGTATGTCCCGACCTTCCTATTCTTCAAACACAGTAAAAGAACTGGGCATCTATATTGACAGTGCAATGTCTATGAAACATCAAATCCAAGTGGTAGTAGGTACGTGTTTCGGGCTATTAGAAGCTTTGAGAAAGTTCTTACCTCTCCTATCTATGACCACTAGGAAAACTGTGGTCCAGTCCTTGGTTACTTCTAGGCTGGACTGTGGGAATGTACTATACTTGGGTCTGCCTGAGTATCTTCTGAACTGCCTGCAGGTAGTTAAGAATGCAGAAGCACGTCCAGTCCTCAATTTAATCCCCCAAGACTCATATGTCCTCGCATTTTAGTGCTCTACACTGGTTGACAGTGAGGAAGAGGATCAAGTTCAAAGCTTTGGTGCTTACATGTAAAGCCTTACATGGCATGGGCGCCAGTTACATTAGGAAGAGAATACTTCACTACACTCTATCTAGAACTTTGAAGTCTTCATTTAACTGCCTGGCTACCATATCTAGAATACGCTGGGTCAGAACCATCATCTTCCGGCGGCCTAGAGCCATGCCAGAACTTGCTGTTTTCAGGAAACAACTCAAACATGGCTATTTTGCACCTAGGAAGGTTCGGGGGTAAATTGGAGAGATGCCTAATAGCACTGGGACACTCTGCTGGCTGAGTAGCCGTGCGCTTTATAAATGTATGTTCATTCATTCACAAGCCATTATAGGTATTGGGGAGCCTCAATGCCCGGCTGCATTCCATAATGGGATGGGGTTCCCAGGGCCTAATGAGGCTAGAGGAGGGGGGGCCACGTGGCTATGCACAGTGTAGGATTGGAAGTGTGCTGGGGGTTTGACAACAGGGTAGGCAGCAGGCCAAGCTCTTTTGATCAACTGCTGCTGGGCAAGGTCAAAGACTGGGCGCAGCATGAGGTTGGCTGCCTCTGAGGAGTTAGAAACGGCCTGGCTGCAACACAAGTCATGCAGCTAAACTCATCCCATGCACGAGCAAAGGCCGTGCCAGCTTGGGGTTGCAGCAGCGGCCGCTGCAGGTAAGAGCAGTGGGGCATTAGGCCCGGCTGGAGGGGGTTTCGAGAGATGACCAGGAGGGAAAATGTATTATTTATTTAGTTTTCCCTTGTGGTGGTCTCTCGAAATCCCCCCCCAGCCGGCCCCACCGCCCCACTGATTTTACCTGCAGCGGCTGTGGGGTTGTCTACCTCCAGCTGGCTGCTTGTGAGGAATTGGAAGCCAGGCCCTGTGGCGAACCCCACACTGTGTGTCATAAAGTGTGAGGTAGGATGCATGCAGTAGGACTTCTCCCTCTGGTGGGTTGGGCATCATAGGTGTGTAGAAGTATTGAACATGTTATAAATCTTTGTATTGAAGAGTAATCTGTGTGCAGATAACAGTTTATGACTTGTGTCCAGTATTTTCCACACTATTGTGTTGCTTCTGTAGAAAAAGTGTCCACTAAGGAAAAGATTCTATGTAGTAGATACTCAGTATTCTAAGCAGGTTTGAATTATTGGACAGAATTGTGTTAGCATGACAATTTCTACAAAATGTAGAAGACGGTGTGCACTAAGTAGTGTGCTTCTTTTGCTACCAGAAGTTGGGCTAACTGTACATTTTTCACCACAGTATAAAGGCTGCAGGTAGTATTGGCTTCAGCAACTTCAGACCTTGGTTATTTTAAGTGAATAGTGTCTTTTTGACAAGTGTTGCATATAGTGTACACTGTTCTTATTAGATACTTTTCAATGTGGTGTATCTCTCATGAGAGTTTCACCAGCAGGGCCGGCCTAAGGCATGTGCAAGCTGTGCACCTGCACAGGGCCGCCAAATACCAGGGGCCGCCACGCCAATATATATCCTTAGATACATATTTGCGTGGCGGCCCCTGGCAGGGATTTGGCGGCCTCGGGCCCCCTACCTACACTCCCTGCTCAGGGCCTCAGTGAGCCTAGAGCCGGCCCTGGTTTCACTGTATGCAAACAGTGTAATACAGACGGAACTCTCTCTGTAGTGTAAACACTGTTTACAGTACCTACTTTTCTACTCATACCGACATTTTTATTCATTTAATTTCCTATCTGTAATGTCCCTGTACTTTGGTTTTTACAGTGTATTTCTAAGTTATTGTACATGTAATTAGCTAACTGTAAACTGTAACCTTTCAGAGTGGGTGTTTTAGTGCTTGCATAGGTTGGTGAGTGGGCACTTGAGAGCCTTAGTGGATGTGTGAGCTGAAGTATGAGTGGCTGTAAGGGTGAGTGAATGGTTGTGTGAATGTCTTATAGGATAGTGAGTAGCTGTGCCAGTGACGGTATGTGTGAGTGTGTGACTGTGTGAGTGTCTTTTTGTAGATATGATAAGAAAGAAACCATTAGTCACAGACACTGTGGATCAGATTACACTCCAATAGATTAAAATTGCATTCACATTCAGAAAGGGTTTCAGTTTGTTTTTCAATGCGTAATATGAGAGGGAACACACTTAGGGCTTCATTACGAAGCCTCTGAACTATGTTCAGAGGCTTTCCAAACATCATCATGGTTTCAAAACTGACAGCCTAATTACAATGTAGGCTGTCAGTTTAAAACTGGCCGGACATTCCGGCTGGCTTCCGACCGGCTCAAGGAGCCCATCTGCCAGTCGGAACCCGCACATAATCCCTATGAATGGCATTTTTCGCCATCCGGAATATGATGTTGGTTTACGGCGGGGTTTCCATGCTGGGCTTTCTGACATGGAAACCCTGTTGGAAAGCAACTTTGGGGGGCCCTAGCTGGGCCCCCTTTAGGCAGTGCCCTCTGGGTGTCTGCTACACGGTGCAGGGATGAACACAAACTCCCTTTTCTGTATGGGAGCTCGTGCTGCGTCCGGTTTCCGACCACGGCGCAAGCTCCCATACAGAAAAGGGAGCTTGTTGTTGCATCAATGGAAAACTCAGCGGTCGGGATCGGAGGTCAGTCGGACCCGTATCCACAACGGTGCCGACATCGAAATAAGGCCCTACGTTTGTCTTTGCTAAGAGCAAGAAATTAGAATCATTTTTGCTTTACAGAAGTGCAGTTTCAGCTGTAGCATCTGCCATGTGTGTCTTTTTAACTGCTTTCTATTGACATTTAATTAGTGCGAAATGAGAATCAGGGCAGTTTCTTCATAAAAGGGTACGGAATTTCAGTACTTTCTACTACTAAAGTGCTACTGTGTTTTGTAAATTCCTAGTCCATACTCTACACTACAGGTGCATTTACTGACTACAAGATAATGTCTGCAGTGATCTTCTGTGCGTGATTTTTTTTTTATTGTGATTTGAAATTTGTGTTACCTTCCTGAAATTTGCAGGATCTGCAGGTTTTAATTGTTTAAATTCAGAAATAATTTTGAACTGTTCTGATATGTACTTTCTGGTAACTGCAAAACCAGCGACACTTTTTACAAACACTTAAAATGATATTTAGACATATTAAAATTTACATTTGAGGTAAATGGTTTACTAATAATATATATTAATTTATGTAGTCATAAATGATTTAATATTATACGCAAGTTCCAGTATATATTTTGGTATTTGCTGTGACATTGCGACATCATCGCAACATCTTTGCCAATCCCATGGGACACATGAATAAGGGAGTGTGACTGAAGCAAACAGTTTTCATGCCTCAACAGAGGAAGCGTTCTTCCACTTTTCTTTACTTTTGAGTGTAGCCGTCTTGTTACACACCTCCATTTAGAGCTGCTATATTCCTATATTTTTGCATCTTAAAAATGGCAGCTTCTACTTCTAGTGATGTCCAAGACTCAGAGGGGCAGAAGAAGAAAACGTCAAAAAGAAATTAAAGTATTGCTTGGAAATATTTTACCTTCCCATCTGGTGGAAAAAAGGGCATGGCTTGAGAGGTGCAGTGCAAGATCTGTTAAAAAATTCTCCTTAGAGGTATGGCTAAAAAATAAAGCCATGGGACAACCTCGATACTGAAGTACCTCCAAACCATTCATCTACCTGACCTCTTGAGAGCGGAGAAGGACCATGAGGCAGCAAGAGCAGCTGCTATATGAGAATTAGTAGTTGGAGGCACCATTGCTGTCCCTGGGACTGAAGTCTTCCCTGCAGTAATCCCTGAGCTAAATGATATGGGCACCTTTTGCAGGAAGTGCAACAAGGCAATATCTATGGGTGAGTAGTTACTTTCTGCAATTCTGGAAGCCAAAGATGCCACAGATTTTAATTTATGTTGTTGTTTGAACCTGTTGCACAATTTTTGCGCATAATGCCATTTAAAAAAAATACTCCCAATCTTTTTTAAACATTTAAGAAACATAAAAAAATTCTTGTTAAAAAAGTTCTCTTTAGAACTCAATATATATATAAATATATAGTTATGCTTTCTTTAAACCCAATCGGTTTAAAGAAAGTATAACTATATATTTTTTGTTGGTATGTCATTGTAAACAACTGTCATTGTATGTCTATATATGTGTTAGCATAAACAGGTGTTTGAGTCATTGTATATGGGACAAGGAGAGGGAGTGGGAGAGGCTGTATGGCTAAGTGAGTGGGTGTGTGACTGGGTGTATGAGGGAGCGATTGTATGAGTGGCTGCACAGGTGAGTGAGTCAGTGTGTCAGTGAGTCTATAGCTTAGTGAATGACTGTGTGAACGGTTGTATGAGTGAGTGAGTAACTGTGTGAGTGCCTGTATGGCTAAGTGAGTGTATGTGTCAGTAACTATATGGGTGGGATAGTCACTGTGTGACTGACTGTATGTGTGATTGAGTGGCTGAGAGAGTTGTTCTATTGGTACATGAGTGTGTTCATAGCTGTATGGGTCTGTTAACGGGCGTGTCAGTGACTGCATGGGAGTGTGGCTGGGTGTATAAGTAGCTGTATGGGTGAGTCAGTGGATGTGTGAGTGGCTGTAAGGGCAGGTGAGTGACTGTATGAGTGGCTGTATGGAGAGAATCTATTAAGCAGAATGTAAATAGCGTGACTAATCATCCCAGGAGGTATCCAGGTGCTGTGTTGTAGATATCAGTTGAAGAACCAGGGGGCAGATTTACAATAACTGGCGCATCCCCAGGGATGCGCCAGTTATGGTGCGCCGCAGCTCCGCCACCCATGGTGCGCCGCATTTACAATGCGGCGCACCATGGGGCAAAAACGGCACAGATGCGTGACGCATCTGTGCCGTAAAGGCGGCGCATTGCTGGAGTTGCGTCGCAAGCGCGACGCAGCTCCAGCAATGCTCTAGGGGGCCCTATCTGTACAATGCTGCGTCAAGCCTTACGCCTGTTTCAAGCAGGCGCAGGGTTTTGACGCATCATTGGCCTAAAAGTGCCTGCGTGAAATCTTGTAGATTTCACGCAGGTACTTTTGCGAGGCGCACCTGCCCCGGAACGCCCACCCTGCGCTGGAACGCCCACAGGTGGCGCAGGGCTTTACAACGTGACGCATCTGCCTAGATGCGTCACGTTGTAAATGGGTCACAGGGATGCGCCACGTTTACACCACTGTTGCGTGACGCAACGGCGGCGTAAACGTGGCGCAAGTCCGACATACATCTGCCCCCAGGTCTTGAGTTCTTTCCTGAATTAGTTCAATGAGGATGAGTAGCTGGGTGTATGAGTGGCTGTATGGGGGAGTGATTTGGTGTGTGAGTGGCTGTATTGCTGAGTGAGTGACTATGAAAACGGTTGTATGAGCAAGTGAATGACTGTGTGAGTGACTGTATGATTAAGTGAGTGTTTATGTCAATAATTATTTGGCTGGGAGTGTGACTGCGTGGCTAGCTCTATTGGTGATTGAGTGGCTGAGAGAGTTGTTCTATGGGCCCGTGAGTGTATGAGAGGCTGTATGCCAGTGCTTTAAATGGAAAAAACGAAGTGCAGGTACTCAACAGATTGAGATATGGGCTAGGGGGCGGGGTAGAGGGGGCAGGGCTATGGGGATGGGGCTATGTGGGTGGGACTATGGATAGTGCTAAGGGACCGGGCCAGAGGCACACGTTACATTTGATTGAGATTTAATTGGTGTGCAGATATGCACACTGTAGACAACACTCACTCATACAAGAACACGCACAGGGACATAGAAGCACTTGTGCATGCAGATAGGGTATTTAATGATGTGTTTTAGAAAAGCACATTCGCTAATGTCCACATTATTACACCTTGATTCTCAAACCCTCCCTATCCTCCGCTGTGCTACAGCGTCACCAACACCACCTTCTTCCTCGATCTGGCTCCAATCAAGTGCTGCCCTACTCTGCTATGCCAGCAGGAAGCCTTCTCTTAGGTTTCCTGAGTCACAAGGGTTCTGCCCTTCAAGAGTGCAAAGATAGTGATTTCATCAGTTTAAGGGCATAAAAGTTTACCCAATTACCCCAAAGCAGCGTCTATGGAAGGAAAATTCCAGATGCACTTTGCAGTACAACCAAACCTACTGCACCCACAATAAACTGTGCTAAAAGCAACAATTACCTTGAACGAGCGGATAAACGTGGAGGGCAGGCCATTAATTAAAATCATTGATAAAACCTCATGAACAAGTGCTACTCTTCATTTAAGATATTGTTTAATTGGCGCTTTATGTTAGAAATTGTTTCAAAGGCACTAAAAAAGTTTACTAACATTTATTTTCTAATGTCATAAATTTCACTTTTCATTGAATGTAAACCCCTTCTTAAAATGTTTCCAGTGTAATAGGGCCTCACAAGGATTGGGAAAGTGCTATAGCAATCACACATACATGACACAATATTACCAACTTTCTTGTTCAATTACATTTTAAAGGAAAGGTATGTATATTATTTCTCATTTTTATAAGTTAAGCTCTGACAAGGTACGGCTGCAGTGTGCTTATTAGTTGGGAGAGGGGCGAGATTCAAATTGGGCCTTTCATCTGTCCCCGCCAGTCTTTTACGCCCTGCTAATGGGTTGAAGAGAGCTCGACTGCAGGGGGCACAAGAAGAAATGTAAAAACAAACACAGAGCTTCCTATGCTTTTCAAAGGTCAACAAATCACCATAGCCCAGAGTGCAAGTCTGCTGAATGAATCCCCTGTGTCCAGGAGGCTGCAGCAGCCCTCGCTAGAGAGCACAACGGGGGAGGAGCGTTGCTCAATTAGTAGATGGTAAAGGGAGATTAGCACTCGAATGCTTCACAAAAACGGGACCGATTTCTCAGTTGTGTGTCACGGTTCTTTTTTTAAATGCCAAATTGCACTGAGTTGGCTTGCTGCCCCATGGGTACCGGTATTCTCTTCGGACAAGAAGAAGTTCCGGTACTCAAGCAAAGAAAATTTAGAAGTGCTGGTACTCAGTACCAGTGAGTACCGGCCCTTTTAAAGCACTGTGCATGGCTATTAGTGGGTGAGTGACTACTTGTGTGAGTGTATATATGGGTGAGTGAATGGGTGTGTGAGAGGCTGTATAGGTGATTGAGTGCATTTATTAAAGGCTGTATGGATTAGTGAGTGCATCTGTAGTTGCTTGTGTAGGTTAGCGAATGTGTGTGTGACTGACTGTATGGGTTTATGAGTGGGTGTGTTAGTGTTTGTATGGCTATTTGACTGGGTGTATGAGTAGCTCCATGGATGACTGAGTGGGTGTGTGAGTAACTGAGTGGGTATGTGAGTGGCTGTATGTGTACATGAGTAGGGATGTGAGTAGCTTTATGGGTGAGTGGGTGGATGCATTAGTAGAGAATAGGTGAGTGAATGGGTGTGTCAGTGGCAATAGGGGTGAGTGAATGGGTGGATACATGAATGACTCTGTAGGTAGATGAGTGGGTGTCTGAGTGGCTGTATGAGTGAGTGAAAGGATGCATGAATGGCTATATGCATGTGTGTGTGTGGCTGTATGCATGAGTGAGTGATTTAGTGGGTCTGTCACTGGATGTGTCAGTAGCTGCATGGGTTAGTGGGTGGCTGTATGAGTGATTGCATGCATGAAGAAGCGGTTGTGTTAGTGACTGGATACATGAAAGAGTGTATGTGTTAGTCCTTCTATGAGTAAGTGAATAGGTGTTTGAGTTTCTGTTTGAGCGAGTGAGTGTGTGGGTACCTGTATGGATCAGTGAAAGGGTGTGTGATTACCTGTATGAGTGAGTGCCTAGGTGCATGAATGTGTATGTGTGAGTGCATGGGTGCATGAGCGGTATATGGATGCATGAGTGGGTGTGTGAATGATTTTATGGATAAGTGGATAGATGAGTAGCTATATGGGTGAGTGAGTGTCTGAGTGACCTATGAGTGACTGAATTGGTGCATGAGTGTATGTACAGGCTACTGAATGGGTGCAAGACTGCCTGGAAAAGTGACTAATATGGTGTGTCAGTACTTGAATGGAGTAGGTACCATTGTATGTGCCTCTATGGGTGTGTGAATGGATTTGTGAGTTGTTGCATGAATAAGTGAGTACCTGTGTGAGTGAATTCATGAGTATGTGTGTTAGCGGCTGTGTGTGTACGTGAGAGGATGCATGAGTGGCTATATGGGTGATTGAGTGTGTGTGTAAGTAGGTGTATGGGTAAGTGAGTAGATGCATGAGTGCAGAATGCATGGCTGAGTGGGTGCATACATGGTGAATAGGTGAGTGATTAGTTGTCTGAGTGTCTGTATGCGTGAGTGACAGGCTGCATATGTAAACAATGAGTGGCTGAGTGTGTGCATCATTGGCAGTGTAGGTGAGTGGATGGGTGTGTGAGTGTTTGTATAGGTAAGAGATTGGCAGTGTGAGTGTGTGAATAGGTGAGTGAGTGGGTGGGTGTGTAAGTGCCTGTATAGGTGAATATGTGGATGAGTGAGTGGGTGTGTGAGTACCTCTTTGGGTGGCTAAGTAGGTGTTTGAGTATGATTAGCTGATTGGGGATGTGATTGCCTGTATAGTATGGGTGGCTGAGTATGTGTGTGAGTGGCTGTATGGGTGAATGATTATATGTATGAGGGGCTGTATATACAAGTGAATGGGTACAGAAGTGAGTGGATATGTGAGTGCCTGTATGGGTGAGTGAGTGGGTGTGTGAGTGGCTGTATGGATAAGTGAGGGGATATGTGAATAGCTCCATGGGTGAGTAAGGATCAGTTCCCACTGCCTAGCAAAGCAGCAATCAACTGCATGGGAGTTTTTCAGCATCCCTTCCTGGACAAAAAAAGTGGTGGCAAAGTATATCAAGCTTTCTTTATGCACAAAGACTCTCTCCATGAGTAGGTCAAAGAAGTTTTTCTGTGGCACTACAAGTATGTTAACACATCTGAAGGCGTATCAGTACTAACCCTTTTGTAAAAGAAAAATAATAGAAATATGTTAGTATTTGTTTTATAAAATTTCATAAACAACAGTACACAATTGGTTAAGATGTAACAGTATATCACAATACAGTCAAACATTTTATTTTCACTGTTCTCAGCTTTCATACTTGTTCATGATAATTGATGTGCTGTATGTAGCTTCATCCTTGAACAGTGGCAAAAAACAATCGTATGGATTGTAGAAAAAAAACCTGCACAATATGTCACTGTAAACAAGTGACACTATGCATTGCACTCACTACAATTTTCTATTCAGTTGTTTTACCTACACTTACTACACTAATTTAAACAAACATATTTTAAAACATTTTCCATTATTATTATACTTGGTACACTACTGCAAAAAAAATGTAAATCAAACTTGAATGTTGACGATTCTCTTCAAAACATCACCCTCTAGTAGGCTGAATGATGTATAAAATACTGACGATCGATGTAGATGAAATCCAACACATTTTTGTTTTTCCAGAAATAGTACTTACCACTTTTGTTGAAGAAACAGAAGGAGACAATTTTGTAGTTTGAAAGGGAGATTTGGTTTCAATTAAAGAATGCTGTGATTGCATTGTGTCCACCCAGTTACACCCTTTAAGTAGACAGTGGAGTATCCAGATGTTATAATAACATCTTTGTGGAACAAAAAAACACTCTTACCTTTTGAAGAACTTTTTAAAGACAGCACCCCTGATAGGCCGAATTATGTCTAAAACACCGGCGATCCACATAGAAGAAACACCATACATTACTGGTTTTTCCAGAAACACTCCTTAAAACTTTTGTTGAAGAAACAAAAGGTAAGAATTTGTTAGTTTGAAAGGTAGTTTGGGTTTGAATTTAAGGTTGTTGTCATTGCATTTTGTCCATCCAGTTTCACTCATTAAATAGACAGTAGAGTGTGCAGATGTTACATTAACTCCTTTGTGAAAGATAACTATAGTATTATAAGTTCTTCCAGAAATTGATATTTATCTAGCTTTGAAGTTCGTAAAGTCAGGTTTCAGCTGAGAGCTATCTACTCAGCATCGTTGCAACATTAATAAATGTATTTCCCAGCTCTTTGTAGATGCAACGTAGACATACCATCTGATCCACAATTTGGGCAGGACTTTTTTGGTTGGCATTTTTAATCAGTCTGTCAAAAGGCACAGTTTTGCAATATGGTAGTGGTATGTATTGCTATTGCTCAGAATTTATTTGAGAGGTGGATTTAAATGAGCAATCTTCACAGTCATGGCTCCATTTGTAAGTCAGTCCAAAAAAGTAATCAAGATGTACTTCTTCTTCTTCTAGAACTCCAAGCATGACCATAACAAATTCTTATGCGTTCTGTTAAATGTTGAGAGTAAATATATGTGATCCACTACATAGATCTAAAAGGTCTCAAATGTCAGAAACAGAATGTGTTCAATTTCAGTCATTGAGTAAATGTTGGAGCAAATGATACAGTGCAGAACATCTAGTTTTTGTTGAATTTGATTTACAAGATATGGAAAATGAAACAGTACTTTAAGAACTACATTTGCATAGAAGTTGACACCTGAACTGTTTTTCAACTGGTATCCTACAATATCTCCCTCACTTGCTCATTTTTTCTTATTAACACCTTCTAGTTTGTCCTGGATTTCTTTCTTTTCTTGAACATCAGTCAACTCTTTTGGTAGCTTCCATTTTTGACAGATTACCAGTCTCTCATAAATATGGTACTGACCTAAATGAGGAGCATACAGACTACTTAACCAATTGTACTCTCTTACACAGCTTGCAACAGCACTAACTTTCCTATCATCAAATTCAACTAAAAACAAACCGGACAATGTTCTAACTCGGGATAATGCTACCTACAACATATCTTCTTTAAATACTGTATTTCCAATATTAATAAAGCGGAGTCTACACTTAAACCTTGAGATTTATGGATAGTTACAGCAAAACCTAGAGACACTGGAAACTGTTGCCGCTGCACATATAAGTCCTTTACAAACAAAAACCATTCATCAGCCAATCTGCTTAACACCATTAATCTGATCAAATTTATGGCTAAGTACTCAACCTCATCCTTATTTGGAAATTTATGAAATCAATAACTTTACCAATTGCACCCTTTACATTTAAATTATACTGTAAAAGTTTTGCACACTCGTGAACACTTTTCTAATCCTGCAGTACTTGATACAGACTTCGCTAAATAATGCAATTTTGCTCGTAGTTTCTCAGTTAGTAGTATTTTTACTCCCTGGTGTTCCATTTTATCGATAGCTGTAATTTGCAAAATATCTTCTTTCTCCAGCTTCAGCACTTGTTCATTGAAGTTGGAGCACTCTCTTCAACTATACGCATTAAACAGACTATGTATTTGTATTTTTCAATGAAATCCTACATTAGTTGTGCTGCTGCACTGTCAGATGAAAATAGTTTCTTGTTAAGTCAGCTCTCTAAAGCATGTTTTCCCTCTTTTGTCAAAACTCCTTCTCTAATGTCCTTCAGGATAGCTCCATAGTTCACATCGAATGCTTGACTCATATTCCTAACCAGTTTCTTATATTCGAAGTTAAATCAAATATATATTGCCAATACTTCCCAAAGAATTTCTTGTTTCATTATGGAGAATTGAATCGAAACAGGCTGTCCTTCACAGAAGTGAGTTGTAGTATGTCACAGAAGACGAGTAAATGTTTTCATCCAAACAGCTCATCATACTCTGTTTTTAAAGTCTGCTGCTTTCTTATGTGTATAAAGACAAGCATTAAGTTTGAAGACATGCTCACCTCATTGATGATTAAAAGCTTCAGTTTCTTCAATACTCTTGACACCTCACGACAAGCTTCATCAGATAACCTTTGGTATTCCAGTTTATTATCATGTTTAACATGTAGCATAAATAGTTGGTGTAAAGTAATTCATTTGATGTTGTATACAGCTAATCCAGTTGGTGCTGTTCTAAACATTATACATTGGATTCTGTAGTACTCTGTGCATAACCAGTGAGCAGTTTAATTAAAAAGCTTTTCCCAGTGCCAGGTTGACCACGGATATATAGTAGTATTGGCTTAAATGAAGAGCATTCACATTATTTCTTCTCATACTCTATTTTATCTTTTACTTTGATATACATGTATTTCTGTAAATTCAGTTGCGCTACTAAGTATTTGAAATCCACACTTTCCTTTCTTGCTTGTTGCATTGTAGTCTCCACCTCACTCATGGTTATGACTGCTTCATTTTGAATAATTGGTTGTCTAAGTGGATCTTGACTCAGTGGTCCTGAGCTTTGGCTGCTTTGTGAACTCTTTTAGCTACCTCAGCAGCAATGGTTCCTTACCAATCAATCTCATCTTTCAACATTTGCAAGTAGAATGAAAAGACTGGACACTGTTCAAGTTCAAGTTCAAATAACTTTATTCGATTGTAGACGTTACAATCATAAAAGTACATAACATTAACAGACAATTAAAAACAATCCAAAGATTCATGTGACAAGTGAGAGATCCAGTGCACGATATAAGTTAAAAAGTAGAAAGCAGCGGGCAACATGAACATGTACATTATAAAAATTACATTAAAAACATAAATAATTTCATTATAATTTCATTGTAAAATTTAAAAGTGCCTAAGGCGTCTTAGCAACATAATTATCCATCCATGCTTTTCCTAAAGGTGATAGCTGATTTTAAAAAGTTACAGACAAATAAAGTGCAGTCACATTTCAGCAATTGAAGATAATAAAGTGCGGGTTTGATTTGTGCAAAGTTCCGTTTTTTGAGGCACGGCTTTAGATATAGTTTCCGTGGTAGGGTGTAATAAGGGCAAATAAATAAAAAGTGTGCCAGATCTTGCGGAGACTTCCCGTCGCAGCCGCAAGCTGGCAACACCTCACCCCGATGGGCCCCACTTGGAACCGCCAATAGGAGATGGAATAGGTCAAAGCGGAACCTTGTTAGCAAAAAACGTTCATAGCCAGTCATGTGCCATGACAAGTAAGGTTCCATTTGAGGACAGGTTTTAAGAAACAAATGTTTCCTGACACTGTCCTTCTGTAGCTCGACCTCTTCTCTATCTGAACATCTTAATATTAGCATAGCATTTTTTACAAGGGTAACATCGGGTTTCATAATCAGGTTGGGAGTAAAAAACAGTTCTGGACGGCCAATTGCCGTCAGGCAGTCCTTTATATACTTCATCCACGGAACTTTAAACCTCCCATCAAGTGTTAGAGCTTCTTTTAGTAAGGCTTGAGTGAGAGGTATATCTGTATTAAGCCAACAATTCAACCAACATACTACTGGGTTCACTGCTATTCTGTCACTTAAATAGGGGACACCCAGCTCCTCGTGTACCGAAAAGTTCCCAGTACCCCTTGGTAGCCTCAAAATCTTTTTCAGGACATTGTTTTCTGTGACCTCTAAGTCCTTTAACTTACAGTAGCCCCAAAGCTCACTACCATAGCAGGCGACAGCAACACTGGACACTGAAAGAGTCTAAGTAGCAGTCGTAGTCTTCAAGTAGTTCTGATTCAGCACACCATGAACTCTGAAATTCGGCCTTCGGTTTTTCAAAACAAACCCTCTAACTTGGGAACTCTATGTTTCTACAATCTACATTTGAAAGCTTTTTCTCTTCATCCCAGAATAGACCCTTTTCACTTGGCACAAGGTAATATGCTTAAAGTAGAACTATTCTTAGAGAACAAGAGATTCATTTGATACTTTCTATAGACAAATATTTGGCATTATCTCATGAAAACTTTAACTGTTATATATTATGCTATGGAATGGTCTTGACTTTTTCTTCTGTAAATTTAGAGCCTTTTCATAACTGTCATTTCATGTTTCATTTAGATAGCATTTGTTAATGACAGCCATTGCTTGTAAAATGCGTACAAAACAAATACTCATGTATGTGTATAAACCATGTTTAATGCATTTCATGTATTTTGGGTGGGATTATGAACACATGCTTTAGTTATGTTTCTTATGCTTATAGATTTAGTAATATTAGACATAATACGTGGAGTAGGTGTTGTATAGCGTTTTAGGACCCTAGTGTAATTTTCCCGATTCATGCCCTTATATAGGTATAAAATACTGTATCCTTATATAGGCATAGAAATCATAACCATATTAAGACATAGCTCAAGTAGTCCTAATACGGCTTGTCTACTTCCACTAGTTCCGAAAATCTACAACAATTTCTTGGAAAACCCCGCATTCAGCAGTCAGGGACTTCCCCCTGCATGAATATTAAGTTATCCAAGAAATCATGGAGTTTTCAGAGAATTAAGTCTCTGATGACGTTATTATGTCCAATCTTACGTCAAACTCGGCACCCTCAAGGTATAAATATGCCCACACTTCTCCAAACAAACACATAGTGGTTTGGAGCACTTCGACTATCTACTTGCCCGACGCGCCCTGCTGCAGCAAGTGCCGAAGGAAGCCGACCCTCCAGCTGACGCACTGAGAGATGTTGTACTTTCTCCTGCTGAGAAATCCAGCTCCAGTGTTTCCAGGCTACCCTTGCGGGTTGCTGGGAAATGGAGTCCTGAGAGAGAGATACAAGACCTCCTTCATTCTAAACCAAGGTACGGAGCTGATTAGACCCTAAGAGAATTCTTGGAATAGATTCTTTGCAAATAATACTAAAACTAGGCTACACCCTACTTACTTCTTCCCTTGTACTAGACCTAGGTTAGGTAAACCGGGGTAGGCGTATTTCAGGAGCACCAGTTGAGTACTTTTAGTCCTTATTTATCACTGTATGTATTTTATGTATTTTATGCATTGTAGGTATCTTATGGCTTAGAAACCATATCATGCTTTTACAATATTATTTTATAATACTATTTGTACTGTACGCTTTGTACTTTACCACAAGTATTACGATCGCAGCAGTTCATTTCTTATGCTTGAGAAAGAGACTGTTCAATAAATACCCTTTTATTGAAAACGCTCGTCTCTCTATTTCTCTGCACCTCTGGTGAAACGAAGCATGCACGATTGACTGAGTGAAATAACTATCTATTGTTTCCGCGACTCTAGAGATACATTTCTTATTCTCGGGGAACAAAGTTGTCATGTTTTAAGCGGTTGTCAGAAACTAATCCCTTCTTGTTCATTAAAGAAAGTTTCTAGTGTCCTCTGAGCTAGCTGGCACACACACAATTAAGTTTAGTATATTCGGTAGAGACCTAGTTGACTTCAGTCCTACGTCTAAACTACAGAATACACTATTCCAATGCACAGAGCCTATTGGGAATATAGGAACTACACTACAGTTGGAGCAGCGCACACTTTTCTATAAAGTTTGCTGCCAGGCTTTTTCCTTCACTTGAAAGTTCATATCCTAGAAATAGGACGCTTGAATGGGCAATTCTAGATATTTTGTTATTGAATTTATAACCCTCAGAGGCAAATCCAAGTATAATGGTATTCACCCTATTCAAGTGCCTATCCAAGTCATCGTCTGTCAGATAGATGTCATGGACATATGACAATGCTTTATCATCATAAATTTGTAGTAACTCTGTTACCCTTGCTGAGAATAAGGCAGGACTATTCTTGAATCCCTGAGGGAGACGACAGAAGTGACGCTATGTCCCCATAATTGAGAAAGCGGTCAAATACCTGCTTTCAGGTACAATATTTTGACAATGGAAACCGTTAGAAATATCTAATGTGGTTTTATATTTTTTACGCACATTGTTATTCATTAATGCCGTACTGTGTGCATTTTGCACTGCAAATGTTTTGCAACAAGAGTTTAGATGTCTGTAATCCAATACTAGACGATATGTATTGTCTGGTTTGGATACAGAAAACAAAGGATTGTTCTTTGACGAGGTGCATGTTTCAATCAGCCCCTGGTATTCAAGTTGATCTAAGATATCCCTGACCTGTTTTTTAGCTTCTTGCTTAACTGGGTACTGCCTTTGTGCAGTTGGTTGATTTTTTAACTGGATTTTATGGTGAGGCGAGTCCTCATCCCATCCTACATGATTGTTGTTTAATGCAGGAGCTTGGGCTACTGCCCATTTCCTGGCATAGGTATATTTTAAAATGCATTGGAATATGGTTAGAGAAGGCTGGCATAATGATGTCTTCGCCGCATGGGTACTCCCTGACACATTCTGGTGGCCAGTCTTGTTCAGCTAGAAGGATTTCATAACCCTTTGAAAGTCGCTCCCAAAAGAGTGCTTTTATTTTTCTTGGTATGTCTCCCTCCATCCGGAGTGTTATTTCATATAACCTATGTGGCGTACTAACCCTGGTATCTGCCGTTTCAACTTGAATTAATTCATTCAAGTCCACTGTCTCCAGAAGATCCTTCAGGTTCTGGCGAGCTATTGTGACTTCTGCTGCGCTGTCCAACATTGTCTGAGCCCATTCTCCGTTCTTGAGTTGTGTCCTCAAGATCCTCGGCATGTCTGATTTTTAGACCTGCTACCTTCATTTTGGTGAATTGAGGTTTCTTGTTTTTCTGAACGTGTTGATCGTCTTTGGACTTCACGCGTTCCGCCTTGTTTTCTGACCTTTCATCTTCCTCACAATCAAACCCTGCCCTTCCCTACTCTTTGGGGAAGAGGTGAGTTTATAGCCCTTTACGGAATGCTGCTTCTGACGTCTCCAGCCGGAGATTCGTAGGCAGTCTATTCCATTGTTGGGCTGCCATCACACGGAAGGAGTGTCCTCCCATTCTCACTCTTCTGAACTTCGGAACCTGGACCTGTCCCGTCCCGTTCCGCTAGACCTCAGCTGTCTGGATGGGTGGTACGGTGTTATCAGGTTGTGAAGATATGTGGGCCCTTTACCTTGTAGGATACGGTGGCCAATGCATAGGGCTTTAAACATTATTCATTCCTTAATTGGAAGCCAGTGCAGTCATCTCAGTGCTTTCTTAGAGGGTGCTCTCTTGGGCAACATCAGGACCAGGCGTGCTGCTGCACTCTGTATGCGTTGCAGCCTCTGAGTGCACTTGGCGTTGGCTCCCAAGTAGAGGGCATTACCATAATCCAGCCTTGATGTGATCAAGGCCTGGACCATGGTTTTCTTAGCTGAGAGAGGCAGTAGGTCCAAAGTTTTTCTAAGAACCCTCATTATCCCAAAGCAGGTACCTGCCACCCGTTTGGTATGGTGTTCAAAAGACATTTTGGTATCAAGCCATACCCCCAAATTCCTTACCTGTTGGCTTGGAGTGGGAAGAGGACCTAGGACCGGGGGCCACCAGGCTGAGGTTCAGACCGAGGGAGCCTTCCCCACAATCAGTACTTCGGTCTTGTTACCATTTAATTTGAGGCAATTATTTTTTTAATTAAACCTTTATTTATTGCAGTCAACAGAGATACATGACATTCACATCATTACCAATCAAACAGAGCGTAATACTTATGGTACATCATTAGAATAGCGTACAGTCCTGTGGGCTGGACCACCTCATCATGTCTTAACAGCAAAACAATGCACAGCAGTCAGCAGGGTGGAGACAACAGTAGCAGAGCACTGCGCACAATGCAGTGAGGGATGCAAGTATTAGGAAAGACCCAATGCCCTTGCAGGCCAATCCATCAACAAATTAGTTTGTTACAAGCAATGTGTATTAGAGAGGACGAGCATCAGACTGCCCGTGAAACGTGGCTGACTCAATCCTTACCAGGCGGCCATCAGCATCCCGATTTGAGGCAATTATTTGCCATCCAAGCTGCCAATTCCTTCAGACAGGAGCAGAAATTGGTGGCGGCCTGTCCCTCTGGTTGTGTCAAAGTCACAACCAGTTGCGTGTCGTCTGCATAGGACACGACTTCCACCCCGAACTTGTCCGTGATTTCTGCTACTGGTGCAACATACAGGTTGAATAGGGTTGGGCTGAGACTGGACCCTTGAGGCACTCCCTGTTTCAGGCAGATCTTTGTAGATCGAAAAGGCCCCTGGGCCACTTGAAAACAGTGGTCCCTCAGGAAGGACTCCAGCCATTCCCATGCTTTACCCACCACTCCTCCCCTTTTCAGGCCCTGTAGCAGCGTATGATGGGCTACAGTGTCGAATGCGGCACTAAGATCCAACAGGATCAGTGCCGCTGTTTGTCCCTTATCCGCATATTTCCTTAGGGTTTCAGTGGATAGCAGTAGCGCTGATTCGGTCAAGTGGAGTGCGCGAAAGCCCTATTGGGAGGGGTGGAGCAGTTTATTCGCCTCAATGTGGGCTGTCAGCTGATTATTGACCGCCTTCTCTGCTATCTTGGCGAAGTATGGCAGGAGTGAGATGGGGCGCAGGTTCTCTAATTGCTCCATACTTATGTTGGGCTTTTTTTTGCAGTGGGAGCACTACTGCCTCCTTCCAGGTTTTCGGCACCTATCCTGAGTTGAAGGAGAGCTCTAAAAGATTTCTAATATAGGGCTCTAGAGTCTCCATACTTTCCCTCAGTACTTTCGGTGGTGCTGGATCCTTGGGGGAGCCTGATTTAATTTTGCCCGCTATTGTACATAGGACCTCCCGAGAAGGGATGCTAAAATTCGTAAGGTAGTCCATGTATTCAGCCTCGGTGGATATCTCCCCTCCCCCGCTGCCTTCTCTGGCTGAAATCGGAAATGAGGAGTATATCCTCTCCACCTTATGTGCAAAGAACTCCGCCACCCAGTTGCAGGAATCCTCTGAACCTGTCATGGGGACATCAGTTCTGGCGAGATCAGAGATCTCATTGTAAACGGAGAACAGCTCTTTCGCTGAATTGTCCGCTCCCTCTATCCTGCTGCTATAGTGGGTCCTCCGGGTTTTTCTAATTAAGGTGTGGTATTCCTTAAGACTGGATTTATACTTGTTCCTCTTGTTCACAGAGAAATCTCTCCTCCACTGCCTTTCCAGGCGTTTGCAAACTGCTTTTTCTTCCCGCGGTTCGGCATTAAACCATGGGGCGGATTTGGATTGCCTCCTCGGTGCAGTATTCGACCAGGGCGCAGTTCTGTCTAAAGCCTCTATGATGCGTTTGTCCAGTGCCTCGCAAGCTGACTCTATTGTCAGGGCCCCTGGGGGCCTGCCTTGTGAGAGGGATTTGTTGAACGCCACTGTGGAGAAATTAGCCCATTTCCTGCGTCTTTTTCTTTCTCTAGCTCCTAAATTGCCTAATGTGTTGATATCTGTTAACGCCACCCTAAGTGTGATGAGGAAGTGGTCAGACCATACCACGGGAGTAGGGGAATCAATAGATAGCTGCTCCCAATTTAAACTAAAGGCAAAGCGCTTCCCTGGTCCTGATGGTCTGTATACCAGGAGTCCCTTTAAAATATGATTTTCTGAAGCTGAGATCGAGAAGAGCCCAGTTTCACTGTCTGCAATGTTCGCAGGTTCTAGAGTGCATTGAATATCATGTTTTCAAATTATAGCGATCCCTCCACCCCTCCCTGTGGGTCTATCAATCCTGTTGATAGCGTATCCTTGTGGGAGCACCTCTAGAATGTCTGGTGCCGAGGCATCATTGAGCCATGTCTCAGTGAGAAAAAGGACATCTAGCTGCCCCTCTATCAGGTGGTCTTGTATTTGCACCCTATGTTTTCCTAGTGATCTGCAATTGATTAAAGAAAGATTGAGTGTCTGACCTCTGTTCATAGACTTCAGCTGTCGACTTGCGGCATAGGGGCAATGCTTGCCTTTATGGTCACGACTGTTCGGTTCCATGCTATGCTTGCACTCATCCCCCACTTTCGGGCAAAGAGCGCGCATCTGCTGAGAGTTGTACTGCCTTTTAAGTGTAAAACCGGCAGGGGTTATGGCCCCTGGCCCCGGCCGGGCGTGGACGGGCGCAGACGGGCTAGTCTTTGGCGCGCCCGCTGCGCGCATCCGCTGCGCTTCCTAGGCATTAGTTCTTTTATGTGCTTCCCGCCTGATGAGTCAGGAGGGGGCGAGTCGCGCTCTGCCGGTCTGCCCTCCACACAAGCAGCAACAGCTGTGGTGGACCGGGGTCAGAGCGAGCAGCGAGCGGAGAAAGCAGGCAGCCTAAAAGCAACAGGTAGGGACAGTTCTCTCAAGTGCAAAGTGCAAAACGAGTTTTAAAAAGTAATAAATGACTGCTTCAGTTCCCACACATACAGCCAAAGGCAACACGACTTGTAAATCAGCGCGCGTCCTAGTCAGTGACTCTTTATGTGCCTCCCGCCTGATGAGTCAGGAGGGGGCGTGTCGCGCTCTGCCGGTCCGCCCTCCACACAAGCAGCAACAGCTGTGGTGGACCGGGGTCGGAGCGAGCAGCAAGCGGAGAAGCAGACAGCCTAAAAGCAACAGGTAAGGACAGTTCTCTCAAGTGCAAAGTGCAAAACGAGATTTAAAAAGTTAAAAATGACAGCTTCAGTTCCCACACATACAGCCAAAGGCAACGCGACTTGTTTTTCCCACTTCTTTTTAGAAGAGGTACGAGTGTTTTTAGTAAAGACCTTTTCTGGAATATCAGACAGTTGTGGTTTAACTGTATAATTCTACTAATATTTGTATATTACTAAGTGATTCATCATCCCACATTGCTTCAATGTCAGGGTCAGGTGTGTAGCCGGCTAGAATCGACCATGTTGCTCCTGGTCTACCTAGTGGACCGAGCCTGGTAATGTGATTTAAATGTTTTAGGGCACCTTTAAACCAGAGCTCATGCTCCTTGTATGTGAGTGGAATTTCAATTTCCTCGAAAGGAATATACTCATCCGGTGGTTCATCTTCTTTGTAGAAGTGAAACATATGTGTTACTGGATTTGCTTCTCGGAAGACTATCCATGAATAGAATACCTCTGTCTGGTGATATTCATGTGCCTCTATCACAAAAACTTCCCTACCACCTCTTGATGTTAGGCCATGTTTCATAAGTTTTATAGTGATGGCTTTCCTTAAGTTTTGAGGAATGACTACATCATTCTCATCTGTTTCATTAAAACTTGTTTGATTAAGAGCTAGTACTGCGTTGTCGCCTGGAGCTCCACTGGCCTCGCGATTATCTTCGTCGGCCATTTTGTTGACTGAAAGTTTGCAGAGCAAGCTTCAAGGAAACAAAGATAAGGTGCACAATATTTTGGAACACTGTATCCTTCAACGTTGAACAAACAAAAAACGAATACATAGGATTTTTCGTCCTACTCAGCTATGGCAGATATTATTCCTTCTACCCACTCCAGACGTCTATTGGAGTATTACGGGAAAAAGGGGTCTCCAAGAAAAGCCCGACTGAGTTACTTCAGTATCTAGCATTAAATTAGTGCCTTACCAAACCGTTGGGTGCCATGTAGTGTAGTTCCTACATTCCCAATAGTCTCTGTGCATTGGAATAATATACACTATAGATTTGACATAGGACTGAGGTCAGTATGTCTCTATCGAGTATACAAAATGTAATTGTGTGTGTGACAGCTAACTCAGAGGTCACTAGAAACTTTCTCGAATAAACAAGAAGAGATTAGTCTATGACAACCGCATAAACATGACAACTTTGTTTCCCCTAAAACCGGAACAGTATCTTCAGAGTCGTGGAAACAATAGATAACTAGTTCACTCAGTCAATCGTGCATGCTTCGTTTCTGCAGAGTTGCATAGAAATAGAGAAACGGGTGTTTTCAATAAAAGGGGTTTATTGATTAGTCTTATTTCTCATGCAAGAGATATGAACTGCTACAATCGTAGACAGAATGCAAAGTATAATGCGTACAGCGTAAACAGTAATATAAAATAATACTGTAATAGCATTGTCTGTTGCTATGGCATATATAAAAATACATACATAAATAACACAGAATAAAATACTTAACTGGTGCTTCTAAAATACGCCTACCCTAATGTACCTAACCGAGGTCTAGTACCAGGGGAGAAGAAGGTATTTGTCTTTAGCATAGGTTTAGTTTTGCCATGAATTGCCAAAGGTTTCTCTAGGTTCTAATCAGCTCCACACCTTTAAATTGAGAGAAGTTGATATCTCTTTCACAGGACTCGATTTCCCAATACCCCGCAAGGGGAGTCAGAAACACTGGAGCTGGATTCTCGGCAGGAGGATGACAGCTTCTGGTCAGTGTGTCAGCTGGAGAGTTGTCTTCCTTCGGCACTTGCTGTAGCGAACTGCGTCGTGCAAGTAAGTAGTCGAACTGCACCGAACCACACCGTGCTTTGCCAGAGCAAGTGAAAGTATATTTATACCATGAAGGTGTTAAGGAATGCCAGTATTGACGTAAAAGTCAGGCATATGAACGTCATGAATGAACCCCTAAGGAATAGATGTTCATGCATAATAATGAGTTCTAGGAGAAATCAATATCCAGGCTAGGGGAAGTACCTTCTGCTTAAGAGTCTGGTTTTCCAAGAAATCGTTGTGACGTAGATGAACGGATGAAAGTAGCCATGCTTGTATTTGGGTAGCATGGGCTATGCCTAAATAAGGACTGGATTTATATGCGTATATAATAACCCTGGGCAAAGCACTACGCTACGCTCGCGTAGTTTGCGAAGTTTGCGCAACTTCGCACTACGCTAGCTGCACGTAGCACAGTGCGAACATGCGTAGTGCAGCGTAGCGTAGTGCAGCGGTCATTTTTTGCTTGTTCGCGGTCCTGAACGTCATGTTCGCGACCGCGAGCAAGCAAAATGACAATATTGAGGGTCAGCATCATTCACAGGTTGCCATCCCAGCCACAAGGGTCCCTCTCAGTCCTGGTGAAGGCCTGCTGAGACACAACGGAGGACCAAAAATTGTTGATAGGAAGGCAGGCTACATATCTAGTACAAAAGTCTATTATTTGAAGCCATAAAAATGTACAATTTATTCTAGAATTAAAAGAGTTCTGGTGTGCACAACCAATACATCTGAGTCAGATTCCAAAACACCCAATAATGGTTCTTTCTGGACCACAGGAAGATCTCAGAGAATATGCTGTGATAATGGCGTTCTATGGTTATTGTCCTGTAATTTAGGTTATTCACTTATGACATTTCATGTGAGCACACATTTCCCCCCAGGGTGAGCCACAGTTTTGCATTGGTCACTTTTCTGCACATTTCTGCCTGCTACAATGCCAAGAGAAACTTATTAAAATACAAGTATTGAAAATTAAATCCAATAGATACAGTAGTGGCTTTCCCTAACACCGGATCATCTAATAAAACACGTTAATAATCCAGAGTTCCTTTGTATTTGGTTAGCACAAAAACCTTTTTGCATAAGAAACAAGTTTTCGCGAGGCTATACACCAGTGAACACTAACATATGAAGAATTTCTTATTTTTCATATAGGGTTTACAGGATTATTTCTAACTGTGAGCATCACTGGGGCTCCAGGGGATTCTGATCCCTGCAGTGTTTTAACTATTTACAGCCTGTATCTGTATTTAAAGAACATCTCAAGGAGAAGAGCAATTAGAGTGGGTACACAAAGCCTCTTTTGTGTGCAGCACACAGCATACAACTACAAGAAAACCACCCTACTAGTTCGCATTGAGAAAGCTGCTGCTCGAGTAAAAATCTACTCGAGCAGCAGAAAACTACAGCTCGCACTGTGCAAGCTGCTGTTTTCAATGATTGCACAGTGCCGGATGCTTGTTCGCACTGTGCAATCATTGAAAAACGCATCTTGCACAGTGCGAACATGCTAATACGCAGTTCGCGTATTGCTACGTGAAGTTCGCGTAGTGCGAAGTGCACTTCGCGTAGCTTCGCGTAGCGCTACTTCGCGAACTACGCCCACACATAGTATATAAGTGTAATGTGAATTGTACCTATATAAGGGCATGAATCGGGAAATTCATTCGGAATCTAAAATCAAACACAACAGTATGTCACCCTTCTTCAGCCAGGCTAGCTTTAATCCAGTGGACAAGTGAGCAAGGGACCCACGTCTGGGCATACCCATCCTACTTAGGGTGAAAAGTGTTACAGCAAACAAATGATGGACGGAATGCTGCCAATGCAAACATTCTCCCCCAGTCAAAAGATCTGGGTTAAAACCACCGTTCTTTTTCCCACTACACCACCCCAGTTTGGACCCAGCCATATGCAATCATCTTATTGAATGGGTCAGTGTGTGACTGGGTGTGTTAGTGTGTGACTGGGTGTGTTAGTGTGTGCCTGGGTGTTTCAGTGTATACACTAGTGCAGGGGTCTCCAACCTTTTCTGTAGTAAGAGCTACTTGTTTTCAATGGAAATTTTCCAGAGCTAAGAATATTATTAGAGATGCAGTAGTAACTACATTTGACAAGATTATATTGATGGCCACCATATGCAAGATTACTAGCAGTGATCACCTCAATGCTTCAGGAAACATTTCCTGTAACAAAGTTAAAAAAAATGCTTTGTCAATGTGGAATCCCACTAAATGGGTAAAACATAACAGCCATAGCTGAAGTGCTCCTAGCACTAAGTCAATAATATAAGTAATAATCTCCCTAACATTGTTTGATATTTATCAGCTTCAGACATAGTTTCAAACATCTGTAGTTTACTTCCAAAAGATCATTTTATGAATTCTGAAAAGGCCCGCAATTTCCTTTCAAATGCATGTTTTTCAATTTTGTTAAACATATATTCATTCAACCAAGTAAAAGCTTCTAATTTGAATAATTCCGGTAAACAGAGGAGAGCTACTCACAGGGAGATGGAGAGCTGCCAGTAGCTCACTTGCTATTCGTTGGAGAAGCCTGCACTAGTGTATGTTGAGCTGTGTCACAATATACATCAAGTGTACCTGGGTGTATTAGTGTATGCATAACTGTGTGCCAGGGTGTGTTAATGTATGCATCAGTGTGTGTCTGGGTGTGTGAGTGTATACATCAGTGTGTGCTTGGGTGTCTTAGTCAATGCATGAGTAACCTACTTCACTGTGATAGTGTATGCATCAGTGACTGCCTGGGTATGCTACTGCATGCATTAGAGTGTGTCTTGGTGTGTCAGTGTATGCATCAATGTATGTCTCTCTACGAGCTACTATGTCTATCTACGCGCTACCTTAGGGATGACTTATATGTGGTAGAAGCAGAGTTTAAAAGGCTTGGCTAAGGATTTTAAATGCCAAGTCAACCTGGCAGTAAAACTACACACACAGGCTCTGCAGCAGCAGGCCTGACACATGGGGAATGGGCACCTTGTCTAAACTGGTGACTCAGGGCACAAGCGCTTGAGTACATAATGAGATGAGTGTATCACTCCCTCTGTGCATGTGTCACTGGATGAGTAAGTAACTATGCTGCTATATGATGACTGTCTCTCTCAGTAACTCTATGGGTCTCTAAATATGTATGTGAGTGGCTCTATGGATTGCTTACAGGCTTTGTTAGTGTGTACTGGGGTATGTAACTGTGTGTGTAACTGGCTCTGATGCTCCTGAATGCATAAGTGCTGTGTGGGTGTGTGAGTGAATGTGTAAGTACCTCTGTCACTGTCTGACTTTATGTATGAGTGGCTCTATGCTTTTGTAAATAGCTAAGGATGGGAGAGTAGATGCATAACTGGTCATATGGGTCTCTAAGTGCGCATGTAACTCACTCAAACTTGAAAGTGCATGAGTTACCTTTAAAGCATATAGCTCCCTCCCTAAGCCGTACCTACATCCTATCTTAGGAGTGACTTATACATAGTAGAAAAAGAGTTTACGGCTTGGGAACATGTTATGAATGCAAATTCAGCCTTACAGGAAAACTGCATGTCCACACTTTACAGTGGCAAGCCTGAGACATGTTTAACTGCCTACTTGTCTGCATGGATGAGTTGTTAGTATCAGTTCCTGTTAGGAATGGGGGTCTCTAGTTGGCAATGGTTTGCACCTTTGCCCAAATAGGCAGCCTTCTTTCTAGCCAGGATAAAGGGGGATACACTACTGAAATAACCCCTGCTCAGCCCCTTGGTAGCTTGACACGAGCAGTCAGGTTTCTCTCAGAGGCACTGTGTGAAGCATTTGCACATAACATACAGTAATACAGTGAAAACACTACAAAAGATCAGTAGACTCATAAACAGTAGCATTGGTTCCGGCCAACTGCGTCAGTGTGGGCCAGTCATGGCAACCGTTGCGGTTGTGATATGAAGCGTAGTGGTGGGTGTGTTGTGCCCTCAAGTTGCGTTGCAAGCAGCGGCTCGGCGACGGTCATGCAGTGGCTTTGGTGAGACCAGGGCTGCAGCATAGAGTGAGGCGGTGTTCGTTGCCGTGCTGACAGCTGACTGTGCAAGCGGCAGTGCCGGTTCATAGGAGTTGCATCTGTTGGCCTACACTTTTGCTGTGGGACAGGGCAGTGCGTCGTGTGACTCACCTGCGGTGCCCCCAATCCACAGTGCAGTCACGGGTGTCAAGGTCAGAATGCTGCGACATCATGGGTGAGAGTATGTGGTCTCACGACTAGACTGCTGACTTTGGAGCGGTACAAAAGGGGGTGGTGATGGACGGAGCATCTGAGCCAATCAAACACTCACACCCAGTCAAAAGATCTGGGTTTGATCCATCACCGTTCTTTAGCCCACTCTGCCACCCCAGTTCAGACATGGCTATATGCAAATCAGTCTGACCCTGTGCCTCATGGGAACAGTCCAGCCTGAACTGCCAAGCCATGCCTTCCCTGGACCTGAAACAAGCTTCCGAGGACCGGTTTCTGGCATTACAGCCGTCTTCAGCCCGGCTTGCTTGAATCCAGTGGCAAAGTGAGCAAGGGACTCACGTGTGAGCATACCCTGCCACACTTATGGCGGCCAAAGCGGTACAAAAGGGGGTGGTGATGGACGGAGCATCTGAGCCAATCAAACACTCACACCCAGTCAAAAGATCTGGGTTTGATCCATCACCGTTCTTTAGCCCACTCTGCCACCCCAGTTCAGACATGGCTATATGCAAATCAGTCTGACCCTGTGCCTCATGGGAACAGTCCAGCCCGAACTGCCAAGCCATGCCTTCCCTGGACCGGAAACAAGCTTCCGAGGACCGGTTTCTGGCATTACAGTCGTCTTCAGCCTGGCTTGCTTGAATCCAGTGGCAAAGTGAGCAAGGGACTCACGTCTGAGCATACCCTGCCACACTTATGGCGGCCAAAGCGGTACAAAAGGGGGTGGTGATGGACGGAGCATCTGAGCCAATCAAACACTCACACCCAGTCAAAAGATCTGGGTTTGATCCATCACCGTTCTTTAGCCCACTCTGCCACCCCAGTTCAGACATGGCTATATGCAAATCAGTCTGACCCTGTGCCTCATGGGAACAGTCCAGCCCGAACTGCCAAGCCATGCCTTCCTTGGACCGGAATCAAGCATCCTAGGACCGGTTTCTGGCTATCAGCCGTCTTCAGCCAGGATAGCTTGACTGTATATGGCCATGTCTGAACTGGGGTGGCGGAGTGAGCTAAAGAACGGTGATGGATTAAACCCAGATCAGTTGACTGGGGGTAAGTGCTTGTATTGTCAACGCTCCGTCCATCACCACCTTTGGTTTTTCTTTGTTCGCCCTAAGTTGGCAGGGTATGCTCAGACGTGAGTCCCTTGCTCACTTTGCCACTGGAGTCAAGCAAGCCCGGCTGAAGACGGCTGTAATGCCAGAAACCGGTCCTGGGAAGCTTGATTCCGGTCCAGGGAAGACATGGCTTGGCAGTTCGGGCTGGACTATTCCCATGAGGCACAGGGTCAGACTGATTTGCATACGGCCATGTCTGAACTGGGGTGGCGGAGTGAGCTAAAGAACGATGATGGATTAAACCCAGATCAGTTGACTGGGAGTGAGTGTTTGTATTGTCAACACTCCGTCCATCACCACCTTTGGTTATTCTTTGTTCGCCCTAAGTTGGCAGGGTATGCTCAGACGTGAGTCCCTTGCTCACTTTGCAACTGGAGTCAAGCAAGCCCGGCTGAAGACGGCTGTAATGCCAGAAACCGGTCCTGGGAAGCTTGATTCCGGTCCAGGGAAGACATGGCTTGGCAGTTTGGGCTGGACTGTTCCCATGAGGCACAGGGTCAGACTGATTTGCATATGGCCATGTCTGAACTGGGGTGGCGGAGTGAGCTAAAGAACGGTGATGGATTAAACCCAGATCAGTTGACTGGGGGTGAGTGTTTGTATTGTCAACGCTCCGTCCATCACCACCTTTGGTTTTACTTTGGAGCTGGGGCACCAAGGTTTGACCCTCGGGGTCGACTCCACATCCTGTGATTCTGGGCAAATCACTTAATCTCCCCGTGCCTACCAAAAAATGAATGTGTCCTTGTGTAATATAACTGGTGCTCATGTAAAGCGCTCCAATACCTTAGGGTCGAGATCGCGCCATATAAATCTGCAAACAAAATTGGTGAAACCAGAACGGCGGAGTGAGGTGAGGCGGTGAGGAGTGCAGTGCTCATAGGTCACGGTGCAAGCAGAGGCTCAGTGGCAGCAGTGGTCGTCGTTGTCGGTAAGACCAGGGTTCCAGTGTGATGTGCGGCAGTGCCTTCAGGACACGGAGCCAGCAGCGGTGTTGGTAACGGTGCCTGCGGCTTTTCCCCTCTGTGGCAACTGAAACCCATGGTTCCAGCGGCGGTACCCAAAGGTAACTGAAGTCTTTGCTTATCCTGACATTTCGTGAAAAGGACACAAGCTCTACTTCAAGCCCTTGGTGATACTTAGTATCAAGTGATGAAAGCTCGGTCCAGTCCTTTCACTGCCCAAGGTAGAAGCAGCAACTGCAGGCCAACCCAGCAAAGCAACAAAATAGCAAAGAGGCAGTACTCATTCTGGTAGTTCTTTCCAGGTCTTCTTCATGGCAGGTTCCATGATCCAAGCGAGTTCTCTGAAGTCTTTTATCACCCTGACACTTCCAACAGGAGGCAAGTTCTACTCCAAGCCCGTAGACAAAACTCTAACAGCAGGATGATGAAAGTACAATCCAGTCCTTTCCCTGCCCAAGACAGAAGAAGCAAACCGCAGGCCAACACAGCAGAGTACGCAGCAAAGTGGCAGTTCCTCCTGGCAGCTTTTCCAGCTCTTCTTCCTGGCATGTTCCTTAGTTCAACTTTAATCTAAAGTTCTGGGCCCCAATATTTATACTCAGTTTCTCCTTATTCTTTTGGGCAGAGAATGTCTGTGTTCAGCCAAAACCAGTTCTGTCCTCTCTGGTCCAGCTTCCCGGCAGGAGGTGGAGACAGCATTGCCCAAGGCAGACAAGGCACATTCAGGTGCCAGGGAAATCTCCTCCCACCACTCTAAATGCAGATCAGGCCTTTCTTTTCAGTTGCTAGTGAAACTCCTCCCACTACTCTGAATGCAGCCCAGGTCTATTCAGCCCAGCCCTCACTCATCCAGGAAAGGCAGGACACACCTCGAGCCCCCAGTGGCTGTGTAAAAGAGAATGCACATCCCCAGCTCCTGTCACTCCAATGCCAGACAGTCAATCCACAACCCAGCAGAGGCACAAAGGATGGCTAAGCAACAAAATATCTACTTTCTAAAAGTGGTATTTTCAAACACAGAACATAGAAAATTATCTTTACTAAAAGATGCATTTCTACAATCTGAGTTTAGGCATACTAAGCGTTATATACCAATCTTGTCCCCTTTGGAAGAGATACTCAGAAGATGCTTTTAGTAAACTCCCATTCTATCCTATGGGAAAGATAGCTTTTCAATAGTGAAAAAACAAAATACACTGTATTTCACTATCAGGACATGTCATACACACCAGTACATGTTCTACCTTTCAAATACACTGCACCCTGCCAATATGGGTACCATGGGCCTACCTTAGGGGTGACTCACATGTAATAAAAGGGAAGGTTAGGGCCTGGAAAGTGGGTGCACATACCAAGTCGACATGGCAGTAAAAACAGCGTGGAGACACTGCAGTGGCAGGTCTGAGGTACCTTTGCAGGGCGACTTCTGTGGGTGGCACAATCAGTGCTGCAGGCCCAAGACTGTCTGACTTGGTGTGTGAGTGGCTCTATCTTTTTGTAGATAGGTATCTGCCTTCTAGTGTGACTGCGAGACTGGATGTATAATTGTACATATAGGTCGGTAAGTGCACATCAGTCACTAAAACTTGAAAGCATATGTCTGACATTTTCAGCACATAACTCACTCCCTATGGCGTACCTTTAAACTATATTATGGGTGACTGGTATGTAGTTGAAGAGGAGTTTAAGGCCACTGGCTCTACAGCAGCAGGCCTGAGACATGTTGAAAGACCTACTTGTCTGCATGGATGACTTGCTAGTGTCAGTTCTTCAGTACATATCTGATCGAGTGTCTCAGTCCCTCTGTGGATGTGTCATTGGATATGTAAGTAAGTATTTTGTTGTATGTCTGACTCTCTTAGTTAATCTATGGGTCTCTCAGTGTATATATAACATGCTTCATTGATTGTGTGCTGTCTGTGTTAGTGAGTTTTAGGATATTTATCGGACTGTGCAATTGCCTCCATTACCGCTGAATGCATAAGAGCTGTATTTGTGTGTGGGAGTGAATATTTAAGAGCCTCTGTCACTATCTGATTGGGCATATTATTCTATCCTTTAACACATAGGTATGTGAGCTTCAGTATGGGTAGGAGACTGGATCTATAACTGGACATATGGTGCACATGTAGCTCAATAAAACTTGAAACATGTCTTATCCTTCAAGCTCATAGCTCCCTGTCCTATTGCCTACCTACAGGCTATCCGAGGAGTGACTTGCATTTAGTAGAAGATGAGTTTCAGACTTAGAAAGATGTTCTGAATGTCAACTCAGCCTAGGAGGAAAGCCTCACATACACGTTCTACTGTGCAGGCTTGATACGTGTTTAAAGGCCCACTTGTCTGGATGGATGACTTGTTAGTGTCATTTCTTCAATACTGACCTGAATGAGTGTCTCAGTGCCTGTAGGTATATTATTGGATAGGTAAGTATGCATGTTGACATATGTGTGGGCCTCTTTTTTGATCTATGGGACTCTCAATCTGTATGTAAGGAGCTGCATGGATTGCTTGCTGGTTGTGTTAGTGAGTATTGAAGTATTTAACTGTGTGTGCAGAAACCTACATTAGTGCTGGTTACATAAGAGCTGTATGTGTGTGAATGTTTAAGTGCCTCTGTCACTGTCTAAATGGGTGTATTAGTGACTTTATTTGTTTACATATAGGTATGGGAGTTCCTGTATGGTTGGAAATCTGGATCTATAACTGGACATTTGGGTCTGCAGTGCCCATATAACACAATCAAACTTGTAACAAGTCTCATCTTTTAAGTTCCTAGTTCCCTGCCATATAGCCTACCTACACCTATCTTAGGGCTGACTTATATGTAGTAGAAGAGGAGTTCAAGGCTTAGCAACATTTTTGGAATATCAACTAAGCTTAGCAGAAAAACTGCTAGTAACAATGCTCACACATTCTCTGCAGCCTTGATTTAAGGACTTCTTGGCTCAATGGGTGTCTAGATCTGACACTGCTTGGCTACCTATCTCCATGGGATGTATGACATTACAATGCATGCTTTTACCACGCATGCTTTTACATCGCAGTTTTTAAAACGCATACCATTACAACGCATAGCGCTTTAGGGTGCTGGATAGTGAATAGTTTAATTTACTATTCCAACTCCAGTCCCCGTGGATAGTAGGGAAGGTGTTGGATAGTAAATTAAATCTATTCCCTATCCTAGAGCGCCCCCCAGCGCAATGCGCTGTAATGGTTTGCGTTGTAAAAGTTGCGATGTAAAAGCACTGCGTGGTAAAAGTTGCGTTGTAAAGGATGTTTCCCCCATGGGTGTATCACTCCTTCAATGGGTGTGCCGCCAGATTTTGAAATTAGTATGCCACTATATCATTATTGTATTCATTATTCCATTGGTCTCTAAATGTGTATGTAAGTGTCTCTATGAAGTCTAAATGTGTATGTACGTATATCTGTGAAGTACTTACGAGCTGTGTTACTGAGTATAGGTGTATGTATTGTGTCTGCAACTGGCTCTCATACTGTGGGATACATAATTGCTGTGTGGGTGCGTGAGTGAATTTGCAAGTCCCTCTGTCACAGTTTCACTGGGTGTGTGAGTGGCTCTATGTTTTTGTAAATAGGTATGTCTGTTGCAGTATGGATGGCACATGTCATGTACAACTGAGCATGTGTCTGTAAGTGAAAATCTCTAACACTTCAAATATTATGTCTTACCTTCAAAGCAGGTACCACCCTACCTACGGCCTACTTTACAACTGATTTGTATGCAGTAGGAGGGAATATTAAGGCTTGGCAAAGGGATTTTAAATGCCAAATCAACATAGCAGTAAAACTGCACACACAGCCTCTGCTAAGGTCCGAGATATGCTTAAAGTGTGTCTTCTGTAGATGGGTGACTTCATTGTGTAAGTACTTTAGTGCATCTGTGATAGAATGGATCAGTCTGTCTGTGGGAGTGTGACTGGATGTTCACCTAAGTATATAGTTATTTCACTGACTTTCTTAGTAACTCTATAGGTTTCTAAAACTGTAGGCAAATGGATGTATAGGTGACTTACTGGCAGTGTTACTGGGTGAATGGATATGTAATTGTGCATGCAACTGACTCTGGTACTGCTACAGACATATTTAGAATGCCACTGTGTGAGTGAATCTCTATGCAAGTCTGTCACTGTATGACTATGTTTGTGATTGGCTGTATGGTTTTCTAAATAGGTATGTCAATGAGAATAAAGATAGATGAGGGGATGTTTAACGGGATGTACTGTACTGTAACTGTAATTATAAGCAACTAAAAAATCAAATGACAGCTTTTGCCTTTTAAACATACACCATCCTCCCCTATTGATTACATACAGCTTACCTTAGGGTTGTTTTTAATTGTAGTAAAATTAGGACTTGACTACACATTACCAAAGTCATCTCTACATAGCAGTCTAAAGTAAAGACGCAGGTTCTGGACTAGCATACCTCACATATATTTAATGGCCTACCTCACTGGGTCGCACAATTACATGTAGAGTGCATCTAGTACTCATAACTTAGTATATATTTGTAAATAAATTTTCCATATCCACCATTATTAACATGCCTCTGTAATGGCTTTGTTGTTCTGCAATTTTTAACGCACAATTACTTGGAATTTCTAATCAGGAAAAATAACTAATGTTCTCTGTGGAAAAGACCTGGTAATGGCAATCTTTTTCACTTTTTTCAGTTCCACTGATGTACTTAGAAAATTGTAACCTTTCTTTCAAATTTTTCTTTTGACATCCCAATTGTGTATCGTCAGTTTATTTGAACCTTTTCATATTTTCCTGCTAAGCCCAATCTGGTAGTGTCTGTGGGGAATTTGCAAATTTGTTGCGATGCTCAGCGTGGCCCCACTGTGTAACTTTGAGGTGAATATGTGAATCTATATGGGAGTCCGTTAAAGCAGTTACCTTTATACTGCTATTATTTTTCATGTCCATTTGACATACTGTGATAGTGCTAATTTGGGATATGTGTTTTTCAAAATAGCGATTATGTGTAAACCACTCTCCTTTCCAGTTTGAAGTACAGTGCATTTAGAACCCTTCCCCCTATACTGTTTTGCCTTGTTTGCCATAGCAACCTCTTCTGCAACCCTCTACTGTATCAGTAGGTCATAAGTTCACAACAGTTTCAGTCAACAGCATACTAGATTCAAGTTCAACTATAGCAGGTGTGGTTGAGAATGTGAAAATGTTAGCATATCCTAAGCAGCATTCCTTCTTTCAAAAAGTAACCAGAACCAATCACAGATCCACTTTCTTTACATATTAACTCACTACCTATTGTTAGGTTCCCAACATACTTACATACTTACAACATCCAATCAAATATGTCCTTTTTTAAAGCAGCATTGGACCGCCATTTTAACGGCCATTTATTTTGAAAACTGGCTCATTCAGCTCCAGCCTTCTCCTAAGTGATTGCTTCTGGCCTTCAAAATGATTAGAGTGTGGATAGTGGGTCATATCAATGTGTTTTGGGCTATATCCTAAGCAGCATACCTTCTTTTAG
The DNA here is from genome assembly GCF_964261635.1 of Lissotriton helveticus. Lineage (NCBI taxonomy): Eukaryota > Metazoa > Chordata > Amphibia > Caudata > Salamandridae > Lissotriton > Lissotriton helveticus. Next base: position 1,750,079,904 of record NC_136057.1, on the reverse strand, counting down.
AAAGTAACCAGAACCAATCACAGATCCACTTTCTTTACATATTAACTCACTACCTAGTGTTAGCTACCAACATACTTACAGCATTCAATCAAATATGTACTTTTTTTAAAGTAGCACCGGACCTCCATTTTAACTTCCTTTTATTTTGAAAACTAGCTCATTCCCCTCCAGCCTTCTCCTGAGTGATTGCTTTTGCTCCTTGCCTTCAAAATTATTAGAGTGTGGATCATATCTATGTGTTTTGGGCCAGAGAGTATGCTAGAAAGAGTGGCATTGACAGGAACGTGGGTTTTCCTAATGTGCACATTACTTGGTTTGGCCAAGGAGGGTTAAAGTGACTTTAGTTGCAGCCTTTGGTTGAAAGCATTATGGATTGCCAACATCCAGACCTCTTAATTGTGCAGTGTGGTGGCAATGACCTAGGCACACTTACTGTGGATGGACTGGAAATCCTAATGAAGGATACCTTTCGACAATTAATGACACTCTCTTTCATTGTGCTTTGGTGTACTCTAACATTTGCCAAAGGCAGAATTGGAAGTGGTCAAACAACTTCTGTCCACAAATTGACAAAGCCAGAAAACATGTTAATACAACTGTCTCTACATACCTCAGAGACTACAACATGGGCTCCATCAACAACAAAAATATAAGTTTTGACATGGACCATATATACAGAAGTGACGGAGTACGGCAACAGGACATTTCTTCAATGACTGCATCCTGCTTTATGTGTAGTTGTCATCTACACACCATAAACACAAATGATCCACTAATAGCCACTTTTTGCCAAACCCTAGTTCATGTTCTGTTAAAATACCCCTTTAAAAGTTTTTTTATTTGTGAATCCTTTCGAATCCACAAAGCAAAAAAAAACTTTCAATACACAACAGCACGTTTTGAGATCACAAATGCATCTCGAATCCAGAATGCAAAAATATACATTTAATACTGAACAACACATTAAGGGGGTCATTAGGATGGCGGACGGAAGTGCCTCCGCAGCACCGGAGTATGCGGAACTTGCCTATTCTCCGTCCGCCCGTCGCGGACACTCCGTCCGCCAGATCAGGATAGCAAATAGAGGTCAAAATCCGTCCGCTGCGGTAGATGACGGTCCGCCGCACAACCTCACCCAACCACGCAGCGGACGTAACCAATCCAGATACGCCGCCGTACGGACTGACGTCTACGCCCGTCCACCAAATCAAGATAGCGGAAAATACACATAAAAGCGCCGCGGAAAAACAACCTGCCTGAACACAGCGGATTCACCACAGCGACCATACCCACCACGAGCCGCTCGCCGACATGGACCCTGCACTACACGCATACCCGATACTCTACGCGATCCACCACGTCCTAGTCTTGGCCCACCATCGAGGACGATGCAGGTAGGCTACAAACATTTCGCTGCCTGGTGAGGAGTACCTGCAAGGGACGTGACGTAGAGAGGGGGGAGTGACATGTAGCGGAAACGACTGATACGTGTGGAGGGCACCACCTGCAAGGCTCGTCACCCAGGTAGGGGGGAGTGGCATGTAGCGGAAACGACTGATTCTTGTGGAGGGCACCACCTGCAAGGGTCGTCACCCAGGTAGGGGGGAGTCACATGTACCGGAAACCACTGAGTCGTGTGGACGGCAGCACCTGCAAGAGTCGTGACCTAGGTAGGGGGGAGAGACATTTATCCGAACACACTGCCTTGAAGGAAAAACAAATACACACCAGCATCACACACGCAAGAATGACTCCGACAACCCACGACACATGAATGACAACTTTATTTACACATAATCGGGGTAACATCACAGTGTAGGCTCGAGCATGGGCAGTGTGGACACCAGAGCAGGTACATCAGAGGCAGTACATCACAGGGCATACAGCAGCATGAGAAAAGCAACAGGGCAGTGTGGACACCAGAGCAGGTACATCAGAGGCAGTACATCACAGGGCATACAGCAGCATGAGAAAAGCAACAGGGCAGTGTGGACACCAGAGCAGGTCCATCAGAGGCAGCACATGAGAGGGGCTAAGTGCACCAACAGTCCTTGGCAAGGCACAGGGCCATCAGAGGCAGCACATGAGAGGGGCTAAGTGCACCAACAGTCCTTGGCAAGGCACAGGGCCATCAGAGGCAGCACATGAGAGGGGCTAAGTGCACCAACAGTCCTTGGCAAGGCACAGGGCCATCAGAGGCAGCACATGAGAGGGGCTAAGTGCACCAACAGTCCTTGGCAAGGCACAGGTCCATCAGAGGCAGCACATGAGAGGGGCTAAGTGCACCAACAGTCCTTGGCAAGGCACAGGTCCATCAGAGGCAGCACATGAGAGGGGCTAAGTGCACCAACAGTCCTTGGCAAGGCACAGGTCCATCAGAGGCAGCACATGAGAGGGGCTAAGTGCACCAACAGTCCTTGGCAAGTGTGATTTGCCCGGAGATAGTTCTTTGCTCGAATGGATTTCACTCGGGTCTTGAGATCATGCCACCGCCTCTGTATATTCTGCTTCGTCCTCGGGACGCTCCCGGAGGCATTCACCCTGGTGACTATCCGGTCCCACATGCTGTTTTTCCTGGCTATGCTGGTCTGCTGCACTAGGGCCCCGAATAAGTGGGGTTCGACACGGATTATCTCATCTACCATAACCTTTAACTCGGTGTCAGTGAATTTGGGGGTTTTTTTTGGTGCCATGGTGTGTGGTGCTCGGGGTGTGGGTTTGCGTGAATGGGGAGGTGCAGGTATGTGGTGTGTAGGAATGGTGTGGTGGGTCTTTGTGTGGTGGGTGTGTTTGGGTGTGGGTTATGTGAATGATATATGTCTTTGCTGTCAGTTAAGTCGTGTATCCTGCTAGCAGCTATGCAGTGATGCAGAGGATTTGTGGAGTGGGTGGGAGTTATTTTATGGTGTGTGTCTTGGCCGTGTCTGAATGGTTATTGGTAGTCAGGTGCTAGGTGGGTGTGTTGCCAGGTGTGCATTGTGTGGTGCTTGGCGGTGGATCATTGTGTGTTGTGATTGGTTTGGATGTTTTCGGTGGGTGGTCGTTCATTTTCGTGTGTTTGGTGATAACTTCCGTCGCAATGTATGGCATTGGTTTGACAGTAGGGATGTTGTTTGTGTTGGCGTTCCGCTGTGGAGCACGGATTCTCGGTGCATTGGTACCGCTGCGGACGTGGATGGCGGTGACTACCGGGGTACTTGCGGAGTTATCCTAATTGCGGACACGGACACTGCGCAGGTATCGCGGGGGAAGTGGATGTATTCGCGGTCATGTGCGTACGCGGCGGTCGGTGTTCTTTCTGTTCCGTCCACCTGCCGCAGACTCAGGTGTACTCCGACCGCCGCGGACGGGGATTGGTGTGCTCCGTACGCCGCGATCGGCGTTTTTGGCATATTTTATCCTAATTGCTGTTGCGGATTTTCCGCGGACAGGTCCGGAGTATCTTGCCACCTTCCGCGGCGGACGGTACACGTTTCCGTCCGCGATCCTAATCGACCCCTTAGTATTCACAACTATGTGATTCACTCTCCCCATCTCTGAATGACCATCTGTGTGGATGCATGAGTGTCTGGCTGGGTCTTTGAGTATGTGTGAGTGGCTAAGTGGGTCTGTGAGTGGGTGCATGAGTCTCTGAGTGGGTCTATTAGTGGGATCATGATTGTCTCAGCGGGTCTGTGAATGGGTACATGAGAATCTGAGTGGGTGTGTGAGTGGGTGAATAAATCTCTGAGTGGGTGTGTGAGTGTCTCAGTGGGTCTGTGAATGGTTATGCGAGGGAAGAGTGGGTGTGTAAGTGGAGGATGCATGAGTGACTGAGTGGGCCTGTGAGTGGGTGATGTGGTTTGTAAGTGAGTGCATGAATCTCTGAGTGGGTCTGTGTGTGGGTGTGTGAGTGTCTCAGTGGGTCTGTGAATGGTTATGCGAGGGAAGAGTGGGTGTATAAGTGGAGGATGCATGAGTGACTGAGTGGGCCTGTGAGTGGGTGATGTGGTTTGTAAGTGAGTGCATGAATCTCTGAGTGGGTCTGTGTGTGGGTGTGTGAGTGTCTCAGATTGTCTGTGAGTGGGTACATGAGGATCTGATTGGTGTGTGAGTGGGTATCTGAATCTCTGAGTGGTCAGTGTGTAGGTGCATGAGTGTCTCAGTGGCTCAGAGGGTATATGAGGCCAGAGTGGGTGTGTGAGTGGGTGCATAAGTCTCTGAGTGGGTGGGTGTGAATGGGTACAATATTGTCAGAGTGTGTCTGTGCATGAATAGGTAAGTATCTGGGTGGGTGTCTGACTTTAAAAAAATATTTTTCAATAGAATTTGCAAATCCATCATGGATTTACACAAGGGGCCTCACTAGGTGCCACAACGGATTCGCAAATATTCGCACATGTTATAAAAAAGTAATTTCTGGTATGTTCTTCCCATCAGAAATCCTTCACAGACCACTATATACCTCCCAGGGTGTCTGTGTACCTTTACCCTACCCCCTTCCACTACATATCATATTGTTTTTGCTGGAGAGGACTGTTCCGCAGTGTGTAAAATGGCATCTTCATGTTTCTACTCAGGTTGCATACAGCAAATCACAGCTGGTCTGTTGGCATGTAAATATGGGAAGCACCGCAAATTATCCGTGAAGGATTCGCGACCCTAGATATCCAAATTCGGATTTTCTTTAATATCTCCAAAACTACTGAATGGATTTACACCAAATAACTGAAAGTGCTTTCTGAACCCAAAGCTACCTTTCTGCCAAATTTGGTGGAATTCCATCCAGCAGTTTGGGTTCTAGTTGTGTTAACTTTAAAATCCATATGGGTATAAACGTGAAAAACACACTTTTTTTACACCCCCTCTTTTTTTCAGCCCCTGCTTCACGGATCAACCCGAAACTTTCCACGCTCAACTAGAATCACGGGTACACTTTCTGGGGGATATTTCATGAAAATGTATCAAAAGGTGCCAAAGTTATAAGCAAGTCAAAAAAAACTTACACTATGCTACATGGTCAAACCTATACTACCTACTGGCCACTGTAGATAGATTGATAGATAGATAGATAGATAGATAGATAGATAGATAGATAGATAGATAGATAGATAGATAGATAGATAGATAGATAGATAGATAGATAGATAGATAGATAGATAGATAGATAGATAGATAGATAGATAGATAGATAGATAGATAGATAGATAGATAGATAGATAGATCAGTCACACCATACTGTATGAAAACGATGTTTGTAAATGTCTGTGTATGAGCGAGAATTTAAGTCTATACCAACAGCATGCCAGATTTTTCAATAAGTGCTTCCATCACTTTTTGGCAGAACAAGATTTGATGCTGGTGCAGAAGTGGTGGCTACCCTGGCAGTAACTGTCCCTGCCTGCAAGAGAACATTGTGATGGTTGGTACCATGTATTGCTTGCATTCCTACTCCCAATGACCTCTTCTAGTACTTGGTACACTAGTCTCCTAATGTATAACTAACAGCGCTGAGGTAAGAGTCCTTGGATAACATTCTTGACCTTCTCAAGAAGAAGGCGCAGGAACCAATGTTGATTGGAGTATTCGCCTAAACCAAAACAGAGGTGCTTGTCTTTGGAGGATTCCCCATTATCTAGAAGAGCTGGAATCCTGAGAGGACTAGTTATGAACTGCTGTTCATTTCCGGATTGTGCAGTGGTACTTGATTTCTTGAGTTCTGGAAACTTTCAATTCTGGAGATTGGGAAATACCCAATAAGCAAGGAAGCCTGAGGCAGCTTGGAAAAATAGTTAATTAACTGGAATGCAGGCTAGGACTTCGGAGGACTTGGTTTAAGAAAGAATAGGCCTAAATATCCTCTGTTCATAATGTGTGAGGCCACTAGTACCTGTCTTGAATATTCTGAGAGAAAACAACTTATAATTCGAGCAATATCACTAAAGACAAAGTGTAGGCCTCAATGTATTTGATTCCCCCCAGCCCCATGCTTCCCTAAACATATTTGTGGCACACTGCTTCCTTCTACTGGGCATTCTTATAAGAAAGTGTTAAGGCTGCTGACTATTTCGGTCTCATTCTCTTCAGGTGACAAGCAAATTTACAGGGAATTCGTACCACAAAAGATGGAGACTATAACGTTTTAGGTATATAGTATGCAGTCAAACAGGGTACTGATCACTTGTTGCTGTAAGGGCAATATATTTCCTATTATTCGTTTAATTGTTTTTTTTATTATCATTTAATTTTTGTTGTCTCTTACTTAGACTTGGTTTGGGCAATGGCATTATTTATCTCTTACTCTGTTACTGCAGTGGACGATGAGGTCTGCACCAGGGTCAGCTTCTCCATTAGGAAAATTGTAATAACTTCTGCTAGATTTCGGGGTCTCTAGTTGGCACAGGTAGGTACTTGTGACAAATAGGGACTCTGGCCTCTAGTCAGGGTAAGGGGGATACACTCTTTAGATAACCCCTGCTCACCCCCTTGGTAGCTTGGCACGAGCAGACAGGCTTATCAAAGGCAATGTGTAAAGTATTTGTACCAACACTCACAGTAACCCAGTGAAAACACCACAATTGGACTCCACACCACTTTAGACAAATAGAAGTATTTAATCTAAACTAAACAAGACCAAAATGATAAAAATCCAACATACACAGTTCAAGGATATGATTTCGAAGGAGTTCTTAGGGTTGCGGTAAAATAATCCACAGTTGCATCACGTTTAGCCAAAAGTACCTTTAGATGCGACAAAAGTTCCAAGTGAAAGCTGCAGCGTTAAAAAACAAGTGATGCGCTACTCCTGAGACCCTGGGGAGGCGATGCGACTACCCCGCTGGACACAGCGGGCGTGTTGTGGTGACTCCGGTCTGTATGGGGAGGGATGCGATACCTTGCATGGATTCCGGTGCGCAGGTTTCGTAGGAAGTGTCTTGCAAAAGATACGATGCGACGATCTTTGGGACGGCGATGATCTCAGGTGCGGCAGCGATGTGCACCGTCGTTCTTCTACTCTTGTGGCTCCTCGATGCGATGGCTCTGCGCCGACACTCGCAGTGACGTGATGCGGTTCGCAAGCAAGCGGTGCGACAATCTCACCCAGCTATGTCAGGCTCTGCGTTCCACAAGCGAAAGGTGCGTTGGTTCTTGCAGTGGCAACAGGCGCTGCGACGATCTCGATCTTCGTGGTGGCGGGAATTTCCTCGCACTGTCGGGGATATGCTCCGCAGGCGAGCGATGCGTGAAACTTTGCAGATTGTCCTCAGTTTCTTCTTGTCCAGCTTCCCAACAACAGGTACAACTTCCAGAGGCACCACAACTGGCCCAAGCACTCTAGGAAGGACAGAACTCTCTCAATAAAGTTCAGGGGGGACCCTGGCGGTGAAGTACTTTTGTTCCTGGGACTTCTTAAAAGGGAGCCAGCTCTACTCAGGCCCTTGGAGATCTCTTCAAGCAAGGGGACACAGCACAAAACAAAGTCCTTCCCCTCTGCTTGGCAGCAAAGCAACTGCAGGTCAGCCCACAAACACACAGCAGGACTGTCCTTCCTCTTCAGTCTTCCAGCTTTCTCCTTGGCAGGGGTTCCTTCTTGATTCCAGGATGATCTAATTTTCTGTAGTCTGGGGTCCTATACTTATACCCCTAAAAGTCTTTGTTTCCTTTGTGCAGGAGGGCTCTGAGCCCAGTCTGAACCAGTTCTGGGTGTTCCTTGAGCACTTTGTTTTCCTGGCTTCTCCTTTCCTTTCAGAGAGAGGGGCAGGGTCGTCAGCCACCCAACAGGAGGTGGAGCAGCATTGTGGAAGGCCGGCACAGCCCTATTCAGGCCCAGGTGCTACCCCCTCCCACCACTCTAGAAGAAGATGGAGATAGTCAGCCCAGGGATGGCCCACTCAGCCTCTGGGAGCCACCCAGCCCCTGTCACTCACAAACCAGGCAGTCAATTCACAAACAGGCCAAGGCACACAGAAAGGTCAGACAAGAGAACAGCCACTTTCTAAAAGTGCTGTTCTCAAACACAGGATTTAAAAAGCACCTTTCCTGAAAGATGTTTTATTAAATTCTGAGTTCAGGGATACCAAACTTTTATGTCCTATCTTTCTCCTACGGGAAGATATGCAGGTAACCTCTGTACAAAGCATTCCCCATTATAGCCTATGGGCAAGATAGCCTTACAGCAGTGAAAAATGAAAATGGCTTTAATTCACTACCAGAGCATGTCACCCACACTAGTACATGCTCTACCTCTCACATACACTGCCCCCTGCCCAGGGGGTACGTTGGCCTTCCATAGGGGTGTCCAATGTGTACAGAAAGGGAAGGGTTAGGCCTGGACAGTGGGGACACTGGCCAGGTTGACATGGCAGTTCACAGACTGCACACAGGCACTGCGGTGGCAGGACTGAGAAACCATTTTAGGGCTACTCATGTGGGTAGCACAATCAGTGCTGCAGGCACACTAGCAGCATTTGAATCACCCGCCCTGGCACACTCAGTGCACTTTACTAGGGACTTATTGGTAATACAAATATGCCAATCATGGATAACCAATTACAATAACAATTTACACAGAGAGCCTATGCACTTTAGCACTGATCAGCAGTGGTAAAGTGCCCAGAGTCCTATTGCCAACAACCACAGGTCAGGAAAAACAAGGGAGGAAGAAGCAAAAAGTTTGGGGATAACCCTGCAAAAAGGGCCATTTCCAACAACTTCCCATTATTACCATTTTATATTTAGTTGCAGGCGTGCCGGGATGCTCTGCGAGCAGGGGTAGGAGTGGTGTTCCCACTCCTGTGGGCGCAATACAGTTTGGTCGGCCCTTTGGGGTCACCCAAACCAGTCATGCGCACTCTGCCCTTTCTCTACGCAGGCTGCGATGCAGCCTACATGGAGAAAATGGCCCCCGTAAGCCCCTGGCTGGGCAGCGTCCCCACCAATCACAACGCTGCCATTGCAGTGTTCTGATTGGCTATGGGGAGGGGAGGGAGGCTGCCTGCTTCCTGTTCCTGTGCAGGGGCAGGCACTGAGAAAACGCGGGACGCAGACGGTGAACAGGTATGTTTTTTTATTTATTATTAAATAAACCCACCTCCCCGCGTTACCCCCCCCCCCCACCCGTGATTGATGCCGGCCGCAACTGCTCTGCACAACACATGCATGGGGTTTCTCTGAAGGTTCTCGTGTCATTCAGGCCAAGCTTCTAAAGGTGAGCCAAAGACACGTTTATGGTAGCTGATTTACATCTGTGGGCTGTCCCATTTGAGCCTCTTAAGAACTTATTCCCATGAACTGCCTAGCTTTTTCCTCACAATGCTTCCTAAAAAAAGTGGGTTCAGTGTGTTATACTTACTCCTCTGGAAGCGGACAAAAATACGTTGTGTGCAAGGATATGTGTTGTTTCAAACTCCAGTACACATTGCCAGCTGTAACGCAGTGCTGTGTGGTGACCACCTCCCTCTAGGCCATTATGGACACTATTCATCTACTGGACTTTTGTGTGATAGCCAAATGCATTCTGAGTATTGTAGCCTTGTTGCCACTGAACGAATTAGACTAATGCACCTGAAATCAATGATGTGTATGTGGAACGTTCAGGACTGGATCAATGTCCTTAATGACCTGGAGTGTGATGGTCTTGTCTTCTAATGACATTTTATAGAATGTGCCCTACTATATGGTTTTAGGAAGATATAATTTGCAATAGTGTGAAATAATACCAAACGTTTCTATTCATTGAAAAAGACCATATTTTCTGACTATCTGCTGATATATCTCTGTCTACATATAAAATGTGAAAAACATTTCTGTTACATCTCCAGATATTTTTAATCCGAGTGCACAGCAACGCTGCATATGTAAAAATGGCAGCACTGTGCGGTGTTTATTTTTTTTATTCAAAATAGAATATTTGTTCAATCAATGACCAAGCAAACATTTTCGGCACAGGCCTCTGCATTATGTGCCAAATTACTTGGCATTGCCGGAAATGTGCACCCAGTTTTTTATTTTTATTATTTGGGCTCAAATTCTCTCCTCCATCTGTTTATATTCCAGATCCTCCACTGAACAAACCATTTAAAATCTTCTGTGATTCAACATGTTGCAATCTTACCATCTGTTGCTCTCCAACCACTCACAGGCATAAAAACTAATTCCAAGCTCTTAATGGCGCTCTCCTCGACTCTGAAATCTGCCCCTGAACTTGCCAAGATGGCCGCCTGCCTGATCAGTAACTGCCCGATACCGAGAGCAATTTTTTGTTCATTAGCAATTCCATAACAACAACACAGCGCAGCCAGCCCCCTCCCGATTGCTAATTTGCAGCAATTTGTTATCTCACAATGCAGGCGGCCAGACGGCAGAACATTGGGCGCTGCTGATGAGCTTTTAATCTGTGCAGCAGCGAATTCTCCTGGGGATCCTTGTTCCACCACCCGCAGCTCTTCCAGAGCCCCTTTGGGCTTGCATTCGTGATAATTGTTCTAATTTCCATCAATATTTTAGAAGTTTTGGAGCGGCAACTGTCCAGGGCTCTTGTCATACCGATAGCACTGCGCAGCTCACCAGTACAGTTTGGTAAAAGGTCCATTCCATAGCTGGCTTGGTTCTGATGTTACTCTGAAATACCTTTAAATTAATGGAAGATCTAGAGAGCTCATGCCCTTTTTTCACCTGCCCCAAGAGTGGCTTTTAGCATGGGCGAGCTGAGCCCATGCCCAGGGCACCGACCTTCAGAGGGGCACAGGAGCAGCCGTTAGCAGTCTCCTTTCAATCTGGCTTTCAAGAAGAGTGCAGTAAACACAGTTCTTAAGTCCGGCTGCCTCCTTTCTCTTGTCCCCTTATTATATCACATGGCGCGAGGCCTGTGGACACACGGGAGCAGATTTACAAGCCCATTGCGCCACTTTTGCGTCACTTTTAACATGGGAAATGTGATGCAATATTGGCGCAAGGGGGTTGTAAATCTGCCCCGTGAATTTTTAAGGGGTGATTCTAGAACTGAAATCTGATCACCAACAGTCAACCGAAGTTCAGATTCCAGTTCAAGAATCACCCCGTACGAACTTCGTGTCCCCACAGGCCTCGTGTCACCACGCGGTACAACACCCCCTGCTCACATTACCCCACCCTTCCAATTTTCCCCATACACTGACAATTAAAGGGGATAATTGGGAGTAGGCACCAATTCTTTTCACCCGGGGTGCTATCTGAGCAATGGCCAGCTCTGTCTGCCCCTTTTTGCAGCCATCTTTGGTCAAAGGCTGAACACGTCCTGTTGCTCTGGTGTATAGCAGGTGCTATGAAAGCTTGATTTATAGAAATGTAAAGCCTTGAGTGATGAATCCACGCTCTTTCGCTGCTGGGATTGGAAATAAATTACATAAATTGGGAGATAAGGTGCGACAGAGGAAAGGGTGTGGAGTCATAAGGGGTGGAACTTGAAAAGCAAAGGTTACCAGTCCACAGATTTATTTAAAGAAATTTGGCTTCACCGATATTGGCAACAAGGACAAATATGACAGTGTTCTAGATTACTTGATTGATCACAAAGAGACCGCATTTCAATATATCTAAGAGGATTAAGGCACCTGCTGTAGAGATCATTGTGCTTAGCAAATTTGAAGGGATTAGAATAGTGGTAAGATAACTCTAGCCATTAACACAGTTCTGGGTGAGTTCTGTGTTTTGTCTAGTCACAGTTTTCTCTCTAAATGTAATATAGAGGATGGACTTGGTGATGGATTCTCGTTCTTTCTGTTGTTTCATTAACCCAGTGAGTTGCATTCACTTCACTCTGTGTTACCTCAAGACCGTGGAGTTTTCCCTGTATTCTTTCCATCTGGTTACAATTACTAATACATTTGCTGCTTTTGAACTTGCGCTTTTCTTATGTCCGAACTGTTTTGTACTTATTCTAGTATAATTATAGAAATGTAAATACCAAGATATTATGTTTATTCATTTGTAGATTCCCTGAAGAAGAGCAGTGGTTTATGCCTGAAATGCATTGGGACTTATTTACAATCTGTGAAATGTATGCAACCATCACTCTTCGTAATTGATTGAAGTTCCCTCCTGGAGACATATGATGTTTGCTCAATAAAGAATAATTTTTTGAGCCACCATCAGCATTTTTCTGCATTATCTTGCTCTTTACTTGTTGTGATATTTTTGTTTCCTATTTGTGTCTTTGCTTATTTACCCACCTGTGATATCTGATTAACAGATAGCTACATGTGATATAATAATAAGGAAAATTATAAAGCGCCTGGTTACGCCCAACAGCGTGTCCCTGCGCTATGGTAAGAGGGAGAGCATAGAGCCCCATGCCAAGACTAGAGATTCACGGGCCATTAATGAAGGAACAAGTACGTTTTTAGTCCTCTTCTAAACCTAATCTCAGAGGGTTCCAGCCAAAGCTCGAGAGGCAGTTTGTTCCAGCTCCTGGCCGCCAAGAGCTGGAAAGATCTGCCACCCATCCTGGCCTTCTTAACTTTAGGGACAAGCATCAGGCCAGTACCACTAGATCTAAGGGACCATGCCGGCCTGTAGACGGTGATAAGACTCTGCAGGTTCCTAGGACCAATGTCTTGGGTGATGCAGTGGCATGTGCAAAGGGCCTTAAACATGATTCTTTTCCTGACAGGAAGCCAGTGAAGAGTATCCAACGCTCTTTTGGAGGCAGCCCTTCTTGGCTGCCTCAAGACTAGCCTAGCCGCCGCATTTTGCATGACCTGAAGCCGGTTAAGACTTGTGACAGTGGCACGTAAATACAGTATGTTTCCATAGTCTAAGCGTGACGTAACAAGTGCATGCACTAGCACCTTCCTGGCCCCTTATGGAAGGAGATCCATTGTTTTACGTAAACCTTTCAGGACACCAAAGCAAGTACCCACCACTCGCCTGATATGGGGTTCGAAAGTAAGATCAGAGTCCACCCATACCCCCAGGTTCTTAGCCTGTGAGCACGGTATAGGGGCTGGACTCAAGCATGGGGGCCACCATGCCAATGACCACACACAAGGGCCGCCCCCATCACGAGCACCTCTGTCTTGCTACTATTCAACCTCAGGCAGTTGTTGGCCACCCAAGAGGCAAGCTCCTGCATGCACGCAAGATCCAGTGCCCGCGTTAGCGAGATAACCAGCTGCGTGTCCATATACTCCATATACTGCATTGGAGTGCTTTAGAGTAGTGCACTTGAAGGCTATGGCCATAGTCTTAGTTTTTTAATTTGAGAAAGTTGGCATTTTCCTGCCATAGCCATTTAGTGTCTGTACCCTGTCTCTGGGTCACATGACTGGGTGTAGCTGACAGTTGGGCTTTGTGTAGTCCTCCTAGGAAGCCACACACAAAAGAGAGCTTAGATGTGACTGGATGGGGCATCACTGGCAAGATGGAAGGGTGAAGCTGGACCCAACCTAAATACACTTCAATAGGCTGTGTCCTACCTTCACACAAAGGGCTGCATAACACCTGTAGTTAGTCTGGAGCCAGGCCAGGCAGGTAGGAAGACTGGGGACTTCATAGGGGAATCCTCTTAAAGGTTCTCCCCAACTTCAAAGGCACAACTGGGCAAAAATACTGGACCTCAGACACCAACTCTTCACTCAGTACACTTCTGGACCTGTGGATATTCTGCCAGGAAAAGGGACTGCTGTTCTGCTGAAAGAACTGCACTCTGCTTGACTGCTGCTCTGAAGTACTGCTGCCCTGCTGTGCTGATTTGCTGCCTTTCACCCTCCTAAATGGGTGAGAAGGACTAATCCTGCATCCCTTGAACACAGGACTCGAAATTGACTCCAAGAACTAGTTGCCTGGCCTCCTGGCCCTCAGGGATAGAAGGCTCCAACAACCTTGAACCTGGCACTTGAACTCTGACATCTGTGAGTTTACTCTGTAAAGTGGTGCCACCCCAGTCCTGGACCCTTGGAAGTGGGCCTAAGGTGCTCACCCAGCTCTGTGGATCCAGCGGAACCGATGCATCTCCTCTGCTGCGTGGCGCAACTCCGAACAGAATCGAAACATTGTTGCTAATGCGTGGATCGAAACAATTGCAAAACCTGCATCACAGTCGGTCGCAGCTTCGGAACTGCCACTATGCAGTGCATCCTCAGGCAGGCCCTCGCATCCCCCGGCAATGGCAGCCCCGACAGGGACAACAGACTCTGCATCGCAGCTCCTCTGAACCGATGTTTCGTCCTGACTGCATGACACATCCTCGATGCCAGATATCACATCACAAGCCCTCGTCGATGGGATCCTTGATGACCATGCTGGACCTCGCACCGCAGCCTCACCTCATCTTGGAACTGATGCATCACTTCGTCTGCACAATGCATCTTCAATGCGGATCCTCGCAACATTCCGCAAACCAGGATTTAAAATACTTTGTCCAGTGTGCATAACTGGGTCCCTGTAGCTGGCCCATGCTCCATCATGGTCTGCCTGAACTTGTGACTTTGTTCTGGTCCAGCACGACCAGACAACCACAGTTGGTGCTTTGTGCTTTTTAGGCACTATTTTTAACAAAATCTTAAAATTGAATATCTCTGGTGCTACTGATTGGAATTTTGTCATTTTGATATTGTTTTATTTATTATAAATTGCTCCATTTTTCTAAACTAGTAGAGGTCCTTTTGTGGTGTGTTTTTACTTTTTGACTGTTTGAATTGTTGCACAAATACTTTACACATTGCTTTGGAGTTAACCCTGACTGCTCTATGCCAATCTACCCGAGGGCTGAGCACAGGTTAATTTAGGCTTTGCTTACAGCTTCTCCCTGACAAGAATTGTGGTTGCTGCTTAAAGAGGTTTTTACTCACCTTAACTCATAACCCAAGTTCTTGCACTCAATATTTGTGTAATTACTCAAATAAACAGATAGGTCTCGCATTCCTACAGTGCAAGCACATCTCTTAAATAGGGAGTTGAACAATGTTAAAAACCTGCCTCCAAATCATAGTTTCTCTTAAGTACTTGTGAAGTGATAATGTGTGGCACACCTTTGTTTTCTTCCATTGCTTTGGCGTCTAGGCATTAGGTTCTAGATAGGTCCCTTCCAGTTTTGTGCTCAAACAAGGAGGGCTAATAGCCTTTAAATGCTGCCTGCATGTTGGTTCTGCTAAGGGAATACAGGCACACATGAGAGTGCTGAAATGTGTCCTGGTGATGGATAATGAGACCAGAACAAATTCTGCATGTTTCCGTGGAATTAGCTACTGAATCCGGCACGTTCCCCCTTCTTCGCACTTTCATGCATTGTCAAATATGCTAACTCTTTATTCTTAGGCATGGCCCTAGTGTTTTACTTGAGCATGCGCTGCAAAGGCTCAAGGTGTCTTTTTATATTGCCTACATCATAATAAGGGACGGGGAGTGGGTGTGGCCAGAGAGGATGGGATTCAGACCAATTACACAAGTTGAACTTTGAGCGTAGGGGCGCTGTTGAGCTAATACTGGATTGATGGTGAAAATGCTATTGCGTGCAAGTCCTGTCTAAAGAGGGTGTTGACTGCATAGATCCCTAGATGGAAGAGATAATACTGGTAGACAGTTTGACGTGTCTTGAAAAAGATTTAGTGCACCATTGGATATTATGTTGTGCTTTCTGGTCTTTCTGCATTTTCCTGCATTGAGTCTGAGAATCACATTTTCTGAAAAGGCAGACGGTGCAGGGCAGTGCTCAGCAGAGGGGAAGTATCCACCAAGCATTTTCCTCTCGCGACTGCAAATAATGCCTGCTTTGCACATTCAAACAAAGCCCACAATGCTCTGGTATTGCAAAAGCCCAACAGAATGTAATGTTTTACGCAGGCCTAGTAGCAGTTCAGGCTGTTCAGCAGTATGAATAGTGCAGAGCATTTCAGCAAGAGTTTTTGAAAGGAGGATCAATACATTCCTTAAAAGGATAATGTGGTCATTTAACGTGCAGCTGCAGTCTGTGCTCCAGCATATGAGAAAATACAGTAGTTATCTATACCGAACATTCCCCCACAGCATCAATTTATACATGGTATTATCATTGGAATTTATATGGAAAGTAAAAGAAATGAAAACAATTAAACAAACAATCTGTTTCCAAGATAGCTGATGAACAAGCCTCAGAGCTGAAAAATGCCTGTCTCTGACCTTGTTGCCTCGCCCTGTCATTGACTCCCCTTCTCAGAATTAAATTCCTGGGAAATGCGATTGAATGGACTAACTCCAAGAAGACTGTGACCCCCCCCCATGTATATGTAATGCTCCATGTAAATATAATCTTCAATAAAAAATTACGGAAATTAAAAAAATTCCTGGGGCACATGGAATAACCATGTTCCAAGCTAGCCAGGCCCACAAACTTTCCGCACTCCAAAATACACTCAATCACAACACCACATAATAGTAAGAAGAGGACACCATACTGGCACGTCAGTGCTGAAGTGAAATGGGTAAGCGCCATGGCACCTATATAAAGTGCACCAAATCCACAGTATCGCCACAGAACCTATTCGCTAGTCATTAAGATGATATAGTTTGAGAAGGACGTAGAAGCTCATTTCATTCTTAGTGAACATTCACAACCCCAAGGTGTATCCGCGGATGCACAGATGCTACACTCACATAAGACACATCTGCTACTGTTCCTTTCCATCTCCCAGTACTGCACCAAACAATAAAACAGCCTTCCCCAACATAAATGAAGAAGACAGCCACATACTCCTAGCCAATCTTGTTGTAATGTGTATTAAATGCTATGTCACTTGGTGATGGTTGCCATGTGACGACAGAATTTTTTTGCGGGGGTTCTGAAAAGAGTAGTTTAGCTGGATGCTTGCGGCCGTTGCCCACATCCAGCACGAGGTGCAGGGCGAGGAAGAGCAGATGGTCTGGGTTTCCATAGATCTTGCCAAGGCGTTCGACACCGTTGACTGGGGCTACCTCCTGCAGGTGCTTCGGCTATTGGGCTTCGGGCCGCACTTCACAAGCTGGGTTCAGATCCTATACAGATCCCCAGGTGCTCGGATGCGTCTGGGGGTGCTAGATCAGAGGAGTGGAGGCTGGGTAGGGGCACACGACAGGGTTGCCCCCTCTCGCCGCTGCTCTTTGCCCTTGCTATAGAGCTGTTTACTGTCAAGGTACCTACGGAGCTGCGGCACTGGGGCATTCAGGTAGGGGACACGTGTAATGTCATCTCGTTGTACGCGGATGATGCGTTGTTTTATTTGAGGGCCCCCAGGGAGGCACTGCCGAGGCTGCTACACCTGCTGGATCGATTTGGAGAGGTGTCGGGCCTGCAACTTAATCGTAGCAAGTCCTTAATCTTTCTGCTATACGGCTTTGACGCAGTGCCTTTAGAGGACTTGCCTGAGCTTGGGCTACGGTGGGAGCGGACCAGTTTCCGGTATCTAGGCATTCATGTGACCTCGACGGAGGAGCAGTCCCTCGCCCGCAATGCGGATAGGGTGCTTGCATCTCTTCGGACATCCATAACATTCTGGAACTCTCTACCGCTGTCCCTAATGGGGCGACTGGCAATTGCCAAAATGGTAATGCTCCCGAGGACGTTGTATGTCCTCCAAAACTTCACTTCCCCCTAGGGTTTTTCGGTCCCTTAACACGTTGCTCACGTCCCTGCTTTGGGCGGGGCGTCGCAGTAGAGTGGCCCTTTGTACCGTCGTGCGCTCCTTTGAGGAGGGAGGATTGGAGGCCCGGCGTGTTGATCTCTACTATTATTCTGTGCAGCTCCTCCCGGCGGCACGGTGGTTCGCGGACACGGAAGTGTGGGAGACTCGGTTGTTGGCGGGACGGGCCACGGTGCAGGAGCTCCAGATAGCTCTGATGCAAGGTTCTGGGGCTAATGCCGATCTCCCTTACATGGTGCAGCATACAGCTGGTGTGTGGCAACGCTTTATAGAAAGGATTCTCCGTTCAGCGCCATTCCACAGGGAATTGCCGATTTGGATTCTAGCACCCATGATTCAAATAGAGCACCATCTATCTTTCCGTGCATGGAGGGAGGGAGGCTGTGAGGTCCTTGCAGACCTCTACCCCTCAGAGGTATTCTTGTCTTATGAGCAGGCGGAGGACTTGTTCGGCCTAAGCGGCGGCTAATATTTGCATTATCACGGCCTGCGCTCCGCAGTGCGGTCAGTCTGGCCGCAGTGTCCGGAGATTCCCCCGATGACCCATACCTTACATATATTGTTGTCCTATGGGAGAGGCCAGAGGTTGATAGCTTTGCTCTATGCAGCTATGAAACGCGACTCGGCCCCCCCGTGCCACCTTCGTGGGCGGCCAGGGAGGTGGATTTAGGGGCCCCCTGGATCAGGGGCAGCGCAAGCGGGTGGAGGTCTTAACGCGGCGAGTGTCCTGCAATGCTCGCTTTAAGCTTATTCACTTTAACTTTCTTCACCGCACATACCTCACTCCAAAATCGTTGAGTCGCTTTTCGGAAGGTAGAAGGGACAATTGCCCCTGGTGCGGCATGGGGGGCGCAGGGTTTATACATCTGGCCTGGGAATGTCCGTTGGTGGGGAGTTTCTGGACAGAGGTTGTGACCCGTATAACGGCTGCAACTGGTCTCCAAATCGAACTATCACCCCTGCACTGTGTGTTAGGATTGGTACCCAAGCCTAGGAAAAGGACGCTTCCATTTAAATTGTTACAACTAATGCTGGTGCTAGCTAGGCGTAGGGTAGCCATCACATGGATGGGACAGAGGGCCCCGAGGTGGAGGCCTGGCTTAGAGATGTGAGGGAATGGACCCTCGCAGAGGAAACACACATGCAATCCACTAGAAAGGACAAAAAATTGGAAGATGACCTGATGGCCTGGCGCATCATGTGTATGACGGGACTAGCTACGGAAGGGCAATCGTCACACAGCGACTCAGAGGGGACTAGCGGCAAATTATTTTCGACACCCGAACTGGAGTCCGAGGGGGAGAGGGGTGAGGACCACTGAGGGGTGAATTGCGGGGTGTATGTCTGATGTGGGGTCTGGCCTTTCCCTCACAATATTTGTGATATGATGTTATATGTTATTGTATCACATGTCCTTCTGTTTCAATTCAGAGGTTGTCCTAATCCATGATGTGCCGTAATGAGTCTGTCGCACTGTAAGCAAATGTTTTTTTAATGAAGCCTGGAAGGGGGGGGGGGGGGTTCCTACGTTTGTATTTTACAAAACTGAAAAAAAAAGTAGAAAAAAAAAAAAAAGAAGGACTGTAAAATGTGAAGAAACTAGCTAGGAAGTGATCTGAGCAGGACTAGCCAAACTTTCACTGGATAATGCACTATAATAACTAAAATCCACAAAATTACCATGAGTATTCTTTACTAGAGTGTGTCTGGTGTATAGAATTAGCATCAAAATGCTAGTGTTCATTGTGACAATATCGAGTTGGAAATGTCATCTTACAAGAAGACTGCTGCCTTTATATCATCACAACAAGTATAATGTCATCAGGAATATTGGAGGTAAGAATATTTATTTCCCTTTATTTTTAATATTATGAAAATATTGTCTAGAATTTAGATGTATATAATATATTTTTTGTACATAACTAAACTGTTATAAATGTTGTTTTATGAGATTTCACTTTTTAAAAATTTTCAAATAGTTTAGGGATCATTTTTTTTTATTTTTCATTAAAAAAAATATTTTAAATTGTTTTATGTCTTTTTTACTTTAAAATCAATTAAATTTCAGGATTTTGCATTTATATTTACTTAATTTTTTTAAGTAATGTACTATGTTGAGGAGGCATTTTTTTCATTTTGTTTTTTAGTGGTGGTGTGAATGGTTTAATAAGAAACACTGCAATTCAACTTATTATTAAAAAATACTACTTTTTAATTACTTAATTATTTTGAAAAAATGTTTTTACTTTTTTAATTACTAAATGTTAAAATATTTTTGAACTGTTTTACTTTAAGTTCTATAATGTCGTTTGTTTATATTTTGTTTAAACATGTACTTCTCATATGTTTATAAAAATCTTACGTTTATTTCTTAAAGAAAACATTTCAATATCAAATAATATATTTTTAACAGTATTTAAAAAACGTAATAGATTTTTAATCATTTACAATTGTTGTAAATGTATAGTTTGTAGTGGTAGTAAATATTGTAAGAATTTTGTTATGTATCATTTCCTTTGTAAACTATTTTAATATTGCCTATAATAATGTAGAAATAGTTTATATGATTGAACCATTAAGAAAATATTTATGTATTTAAATATGTTAAAAGTTATGAGATTGTATATGTTAAATATAATTACGATTATTTAAAAATGTATTGAAACTATTTTATTTTATTTTTGGTCTCATAAAAGGAGTTATAGTTCACATATCTTAGTTACATTTTGATGTTTTCTCTAATGTATGTTAGGTTTGGGTGGCATTAGTAGATAAAATCCCTTCAACGCCCAATGCTTTCCCTAATGCCATTTGGTTTGGAGTTGTATTGTTATGTTATGTTATGTTACGTTAAATGATTCTTGTTAAGCGCACTAACACCCGGAGGTTTCTTGGCGCTGGCTGAAGGGACATGTAAGTGAGCGGAGAAGAGTTTATTCAGAAAGGGTAAACAAAAAAGTCTTGAGAAGTTTCCTGAACTCAAAAAGGGAATTGCTGGATTTGATGATCAGAGGAAGGGAATTCCAAAATTTAGGGGCAAGAAAAGCAAAACGACGGCCTCCAAATTTATTACGTTTAAATTTGGGGGTGACAACCAAGTGATGAGATGCTGAACGGAGAGAGCGAGCAGGTTGATACAGGGTGATCAGGGATTTAAAAAAAGCAGGACAAGAGCAATGAAGGGATTTGAATACCATGCAGCCCATCTTAAAGGCTGCTCTCTCCTTCACTGGCAACCAATGAAGCCTACGTAGCAAAAGCCTCGCCGATTGCCACTTAGGGATCTTGAATATGAGGCGGGCTGCCTGGTTTTGTACAACCTGAAGGCGGTGTAAAAGGAATCGCGGGAGTGCATGATAGAGGGAATTAGAAAAATCAAGGCGCGATATGACGAGGGACATGACGACCTGACACAGGGCCGCGTGTGGAAGTAGGTGCCTGATCTTCCGGATTTTTCGGAGTTGGAACATACACTAAGAAATCGTGGCACCCACTTGGGCCTTGAGTGACAATTCGGCGTCGATCGTCACACCCAGACTCCTAACGGCCTTGAGTGGTGTCGGGGGGGAACCCAAGTCGGGAGGCCAAAACTGCGGACCCCAAAAAGCGGCACTGGAGCCAGGAAGAAGTAGCTCAGTCTTTCCAGGATTGAGTTTTAATTGGATCAGATTCATCCATTGATGGATATGGGTCATTACGGCATGAAAGTTGTTAGTCGCCTGAGGAGAATCGAGTGGAAAGACGAGCTGCAAATCGTCAGCATAATTGAAGACGATAACGTCCCAGTTGTGAAGGGAGAGAATTAAAGGGCGAAGATAAAGATTAAATAATAACGGGGAAAGCGAGGAACCCTGGGGAACACCACAAGTGATAGGGGATTTAGGTGCGGTGAAGGGGCCAAGGCGCACGGCTTGTGATCTTCCCGTCAGGAATGACTCCACCCACTTGAGGGCTGTGCCCCGGATGCCGGCTTGTTCGACACGGTGGAGAAGGATGTCGTGATCCACCGTGTCGAACGCGGCGGACAGGTCCAAAAGGACCAGAGCCTGTGGTCTCTTGGCATCTGCGTTTTCTCTCTCAAGGTATCCATGACTGCCAAGATGACAGCTTCCGTGGAGTGGGCCGGCCTAAAGCCGGCCTGATTGGACTCAAGGAAGCACGAGCTCTCGATGAAATTAGAGAGACACCAGGTGACATGGGCTTCAAGGAGTTTTGACAGATAAGGCAGCAAGGATATTGGGCGATAATTGGAAGGTTCAGCCGCATCAGCCCCTGGCTTCTTCAGGAGAGGCAAGAGAATGGCCTCCTTGAAGGATCCAGGGACTGTGCCGGAGATGAGGGAAGCCTTCAGAAAGGGAAGTATACACTCCGGTAGTTTAAGACAAACCTCCCGCAATACCGCGGGAGGGCAGTGGTCCTCCGGCGAGCCCGATTTTACACGATTGGCTAGCTTCGCCAGGGAAGGAGGATCGAGAATGGGAAATTAAGTGAGAGAAGATAGATTGTCCGGAAGAGGATCCAAAGGTAGTGACGGCTGTGGGGTAGGGGTGATAGAGTCTTTTATTTTAATGATTTTTTCAATAAAAAAGTCATTAAAATAAAAGACTCTATCAAATGTAACCTCTTTAATGTCCAACGCTATCCCCAATGTAGTTTAGATTGGAGTGGCAATGGTACATATACCCATTTTACAGCCCTACACCTTCTACAATGTAGCATAGTTTGGAGTGGAGAGGGAATAATACATATAGCCCCTTCAATATCAAACCCTGTCCCAAATGTTGCTTAGATTTGATTGCAAATTTGAAATTACATCTGTTTAATGTCAAAACCCTTCCACAATATAGCATAGATTGGAATGGGAATAATAAAATTCATCCTTTCAGTGCCCTATGCTTTTCCCAATGTAGCTCAGCTTGGAGTTGGAGTAGTCTTTTTTACCCCTTGTAATGAGCAACGTTTTCTGCAATGCATTATATTTACAGTGGATATGATAAGCCTGCTCCATTATACTCCTACATCTTAACCAATTTAGGTCAGATGTTAGCAGAAATGGTTGTTTTCACCCCTTCAATGTTAACCACTATCTCTTAGGTAGATTAGATTGTAGGTGGTATAGTTGATTTTGCTCCTTCGATTTCAAATGATTTCCACAATGTAACTCAGGTTGGATTGCAAAAAATAAATCTATCCTTTTTAAACAGCAACACCTTCCTCAATGTACCTTAGATTGGAGTGGGGAAACTAAAACTACCCATTTTAAAGTCCAACACCTTCCCCATTGTGGGTTATATTGGAGTGGGAATAGTCAATGTAACCCCGTTAATGTCCAGCAACTACCCCAGTGTAGTTTAGATGGGAGTGAGACTAGTAAACTGCACCACTTCAATGTCCAATGCCTTCCATTGGGTCCCTTAGATTGGAATGGGAATACTAAGTTTAGTCCCTTCGATGTCAAACACCATCCCCGATATAGCTCACCCTGGAGTTGGAATAGTAAATGAACATGAGTGTATAGTTTTAAATTTGCAGATTATAGTGTAGTTCTGTTACATTATTAGAAATAATGTTTAGACACTTTGGCACTTTGACCGGCGGACCGCAACCGACTGTCTCCTAGGCGGTCTCATCCAAATTTTTCTAATGGAACCGCAGACTACTATTCTGTCGGTTTCCATTCCAACACGATCGGACGCTCGTCTGACCGGCATTGTAATTTCGGCCTTTAAAATGTAACATTTCCAAATCACATTTAACATTTACATATTCTTATTTTTTGAATCTGTTGTTACACTTTTTAAAAATACATTGTAATAAATAAAGCAATATTTTTTTAATGTTTGTGATAAGTTTAGAATTCCATTTTTTTAATAGAACATTTCCACGCACATTTTAATACATGGTAATATTTTTACATATTATTAAACAATATTCTGTACAGGCACTTTATTTTTTACATGAAAAATGTAGCCATGTTTGATGCATAGCCATATTTACTATACTTTAATGAGTTGGGGAGACGCAGCGCCTGAGGTGACCGGGGGCACAGCAAAGGACCACAGCAACCAGAAGGAAGCGGGCGAGGAAGCCGAACCGCAGCCCCTCCCTTTCCTGCACGGAGGCCGTTATCAACATCTCGCCCCTACCGCTTCGCGGGAGATGCAGCGCCTGAGGTGACCGGGGGCACAGCAAAGGACCACAGCAACCAGAAAGAAGCGGGCGAGGAAGCCGACCTGCAGCCCCTCCATTTCCTGCACCGGGGCCGTTATCAACATCTCGCGCCACCTGCTTCACGGGAGACGCAGCGCCTGAGGTGACCGGGGGCACAGCAAAGGACCACAGCAACCAGAAGGAAGCGGGCGAGGAAGCCGACCCGCAGCTCCTCCCTTTCCTGCACCAGGGGTATATATTCATTCCCCACCTCCCGCTTCGCGGGACGCAAGTGGGCGCACGCCGGGCGAAGCCCGGGCCAAGATGGGCCCGTCTAAGCCCGTCGTAGCCAGGAGGAGGCAGGGCTGTGCCAGGGCTCTAACATCGCCACCAACACACTGGACTGCACCGCCTCAGTGACTATATTCCACCACGGAAGGCAGGTGAGAAAAATTTGGGTGTAACTGTTATCGTCCGTTAAAAGAAGTAACATTGGTGTCTCAATTCAGCAGGGCCTGTAACCTGCCCATATTTTAAAACAGTACTCAAATACCCTGAGGACTGTTGATCTGGTTACATATTATTGTGTAGCTTAAGGTCGCCCCTGCTTGGATTTTGGCCCCCGATCCATGATGTCTAAAGAGAGGATCAAACCAGGCAACGTGGGAGGGAGCCTTAAAGGGACACTAGATGCTTTCTTTATTAGTGCAGAATCAGCCTTGGATCAAGAAATTTGCTCGGCCACCAAAAGACTTTCTTTGGACTCTAATATGGTGCAGAAAAGACTCTCTTTAGGGGGGCTAGCCAAAGCAGAGACACCAAGGGCTGTCATTTTAAATGATTTAGTTAATGACACTATTATCCAAAGCTCGCCAGGGAAGGTTGGCGCCGAGGCAGGAGCAACCACGCCACTGACTAATGAAATGTTAACTGTAACTGAAAAAAAGGGAGTGGACGAGGGGGAATCGGGCCAACTCACTGTGGTATCTATGTCATCATCAAGGGGGGAGGGAGCGGGGGAAGAGGGGTTGGAGATGGTCGAAGTATCACCCGTGAAAACTGCTGAGGTGGTAACACGATCCAAAAGGGCGCGCTTAGATCAACACATGACTGGTAGAGATGTCACGCATGTAAGTGTCCCTATAGCCTCAGTTAAGAGTTTACGATGGGAGGACGAGAGGGGGGCGAAACAAGGTTCCCAGAAATGTGAATAAGAAAGAACCGCCAAAGGACGATAGGTCCAAAGGCACCCCTGAGGACACAGGCTTCTCGCAGTGCGCTAAATTAAGAGGGATGGATTTGCACAAGGAGGAAGACTCACCATTGTGGCTAAGGCTGGAATCATTAATTACCAACCGACTAGCACCTCTCTACACTAAAATCATCGCCCTTGAAGAAAATATGACCAGACTGGTAGAACAGTGGATGGGTATATCCACATTAGTTACTCCCCGACCCTCAGAAACGGAGGATCTGGTCACCCGATGTAGTGAAATTATGGGTGGAGAACTACAGGGGGGCCAGCCACATAGAGAAAGGAATAGCTCCCATGCAGGTAGTGCACAAGCAGAACTCCCAGGGACTGGCAGAATTGAAGAAATTAGAAGGAAGGAAAGTGTTCTGCCCACTAGTAAGGAAGGGCACAGTATGCCACAGCAAAGTAGGCAAATAGGAAAGGGGGTCCAGAGGGTCAGGGGGGACGGGACTGGTGAAACTGTAGCCAATGAGCCACCAAGGAGCAGGTTTGTCATGGGCACGAGGAATCTGCCAGTTATGGACCTTCTTCCGGCAGCGAGCTCATACACAATAGTACTGACAGGGGTTCCTGCCTCTACTGAAAACTGCGAAGAAACATCCCAAATGTTAATTAACAAGGCAGCCCATTGGTTAAATAAGAATGCATATTTTAAACTCGAGCACTATAGGCAGATACTAATGGCAAGAAGGGTGGCCTGGATAGGCCGTAGCAGTAAGTGCTTTGAAGGAGATACAGTGATCGTAAATTTTAGATCACCAAGGCTGGTACAGAACCTTCTTGCCTATTCCCGAGGTGGCTCAAGGGGGGAAAATGATTCATCTATCCAAATGCTTCCGCTGGGTTTCTTTTATAGGGAGCCTAGGACAAATTCCCGAAGAGAGGCAGACAGGCAAACGTATAGCAGAGCGATTGAAATGGGGCCCTTGTCTTTTACAAATAATAGTTATGCTCCTCTGGCAAACAGCCAGAGCTTAGAAGATATTGACTGACATGAACGGAGCCCTCGCCACGGTGATGCCCCCGCCAAAGCGATTGCTCCATGCAGACACTCATGTGGAGGACCCCAAGTAACCCCAGAAAGCACACTAATATCCGTCCCCATGGAAAGTGACCTGGTTAGCTGTCATAAAGAGGAAAAAGGCTAGACAGTAGGATCCCATGTGACCATCATTGCTGGTCAGTCACTGCCGAGTATAAGTTCCACGAGCCAAGGCACCATAAAGGTCTTATCATGGAACATAGTGGGGCTCTCGGCAAAACTAAAAAATATTGAATGGTTGGCTTACATAAAAAGTTCCAGGTTATATGTCTACAAGAGACATGCTAATGGAATAGAGACCAGCTAGCCCTTTAAGGTTTTAAGATGTTTTTTGTCCCGGCAAGAAAGGGGCGGTCAGGACAGCCAAGGGTGGGCTGATGACCTAAGTGGATCTAAAACTGAAAGGAACATGGGAGGACCGGAGTTGGAACTCTGATGTACTTCAAGGGCTAAAATTGCGTATGAGGGGCCAGAACATATTATTTGTGAACTTTTATAATGCCATAGTTCCAGGGTCATCACTTATTAACTTCAAAGAATTGGGAAGTAGGCTGAAGGGAGAGACCGATCAAGAAGGAAGCAAGTACGAATGGGTGCTTGCAGGTGATTTCAATTGTCACCTTTGTCCAATTGTGAAAAACATACGGGGAGTTTGGTACCCCTGCTCACTTGAAGAGGGCCCCCATCTAGAACATACCCCAGAGGGAAAGGAGCTCAACATGGTGCTGGAAAGGTATGATCTCCAACATACCATGGATTTGATTAATGGAGATGAACCCAACTTTTAAAGGAAGAGGTTGTGGGTCAGTCATTGATTTTATTTTTGTATCCTATATAATGAAACAGGAGTTATTGGGGTTCGAAATACAATCCAGAGCATTTAGTGACCACAATCCCATAGTTATTCATTTGAGGGATCCAAATACCACTAATACCCACGATAAAAGAATACCCAGATCAGGGTAGAAGGCTTAGATGGTCTAAAATTGATGTCGATGCCTTCTACGTAGCATTAATGGCAGATAAAGATCATCATATAGGGAGGTGCCTGAATCTTGAAGTGACAGGGGTTGAGCTGGTCAAGGCCTATGAAGGTGCAGCACTGCATATCGATAGACTCCTCAGGGCCAAGGCCGGAAAAAAAGAACCAAGGGAACATGGTTGGTTCGATCAGGCCTGTTCCAAGGCTCTGAGAGACCTGAAAATGGCTTTGAAAACCTGTCCCAGGGACAAAATTAGGGTTAAGGAGTGTCGAAGTTTATATAAAGATGCGTTTAAGCACAGTAAATCATTGCTGCAACAGCAGGTATGGGAGAACCTGAGGGAAGCAGTAGACACTAAAAACATGACGGCATTTTGGAAGATCATAAACGACCCCTGCTTCCAAGACAGTGACAAACCCAAGATTGTAAACCATATTTTGCCGGAGACCTGGTAGGAACACTTCAATGGTTTATATAATCTCAGTACCTATGAGGATTGTCTTGTGACCAATGAAGGGTCAGGAATGGGTGAACCCACAATTTTTTGCTCTAAATGAGATTAAGGTTGACATAGAAGGATTGACTAGAAACAAAGCGTGGGGCCAGATGGTGTTCCCACGGAATTGTTCCTAACATATGTAGAGTTGTGGGCCCCCGTTCTGACTAGGGTTATAAATGCTGCGGTGTGCAAGGGCATGCCCGAATCTTGGTCAACAGCTACAATCGTGCCAATTTTTTAAAAACGGCAACAGGGAGAGCCCATCCTGTTACCGGCCAATCTCCCTGATAGACGTGTCCGTGAAAGTTCTTGGCAGGGTCATACTTAACCGTCTATTAGACTGGGCAGAGGAACATAAGATCATCACGGACACGCAGTATGGTTTCAGGGCCGGCCGCTCCACAACGGACCAATTCCTCAACCTGTATCTCCTGAGTGCCAAGTACACTTTAGCGAGTCAAGGAACTTTGTACTTGGCGTTCATGGACCTTACAGCCGCATTAGTTCGGGTAATTAGGAACAAACTGTGGGAACTTATGGAGGGATTAGGAGTGGATCAGGGACTAGTCAATATTCTGAGATCCCTACATAGGAATACCCACGCCCAGGTTAGGTACAATGAGGAGGGTAGCCTGACAGACCAGTTCCCCTGCACGAGGGGAGTTAGACAAGGCTGTATCCTGGCACCCTTCCTATTCACCCTCTATATTAATGGTTTGGAGAAAGTACTGGCTGGGCTGGGAGTGGACTCGTCCAAGATAGGTCACAGAGGGGTTCAGGTTCTGCTTTAAGCAGATGACGCAGTACTTTTGGCCCGGACCCCGAGTGGCCTACAAACACTGTTAGATGGTTTTATCCATTTTATGGAGAGCCTGGATTTGTCAGCAAACCTAGCCAAATCTTATATAATGGAGGTAGGAAAGGCGCCCCGAAATAAATACACATACACGATTGGGGCACACCGTATTGAAAAAGTTCAGTCCTTTTCTTACCTAGGGATACTGTTCGACTCCAGGCTCAACTTTACACCATTGATGGAGGATAAATGCCCTACACTAACTAGAAGCATGGGGGCAATTATGAATCACGCACACAGGCTGGGTCGTTGAGTTCCTGACCAGATCCTGCTTCTCTACTACTTAATATGTTCCGCCAAGGTCCTCTATGGCAGTGAAGTCTGGGGCTTTGTGGATGCAAAGCTGCTTCACACTGAAGAGAATGAACTCTTAACAAGGCTTTTGAAAGTCCCACAAAGTATCCCGGGCTTTACTGTACATGAGGAGTTGGGTGTTGCTTATATCGAGGACAGGATAAAATTAAAACCGGTCAATTGTTGGATTAAGATATGGACAAATCCTGAGGCCACAGTGACAAGAGACATCATTCAGGACTGCCTGGCACGGGATAAGGGTATGAATATCCCATGGCTTAAATATGTTAGAGATTCTCTCAAGGCCACGGGTCACCTGGATCTTTTCACTCACCCCACTAAAATATTGGCAAAAGATAAGAATATTGTTAAGGGGGAGTTTTTTCATTTATTGGACTCCATCAGGGAAGATGTAGAGATAATAAAACCCACAGTAAGAAGGCACATTTTGACGAAATCTTGCCCGGGCATCGAACCTTACCTGTATCTTATCCACAGTGCCCAGGATAGGTTCCTTATGACGCGCTTCAGGTTGGATTTTATACATCACAGCCTAGCGGTGCCTGCTGGTTTTACTAAAACGGAGGAGCAGAAGGGTCCCTGCGGCTGCGATCGTAGATCTCCGCAGGATACCCTTCACTTTGTGCTGTTATGTCCGTATTACGCGCTCCCAAGAAAACACTTTTTAAAAAGAGTTTTAAAAAAGGCTGGTTTTAGACAGGCGAAGGTGGCTCTACTGTACCTGAAACTCTCTGTGGATATTTTAACATTGCACTGTATGGTAAATTTTCTGAGAGTAGCAATGCGTCTTAGGAACACTAGAGGGGATATGTGATCTGTGTATTATGAACTTCCTTGGAGGGCCCTAGGGATTCCGGGACATCAGAGGATACAAGGGACCTGTTTTTATTTTGTAATTAGCTGAAGTATATGTGTTTGCTGTTTTTGCACTATAGGCCCCAATGTTGTTTACATATTGCACTTGCACTTTACATTACCTTTTGCTGTTTACATATTGCATATGCACTTTACTGAATTTAATTCATTACCAACACTAGGCCCGGCGTTGTATATGAATTGCACATGCACTTTAAGTAAATTGCACAATTTCAGACTTGCTCTCTGATCAATCAGGGTAGATTGGGGGGATAGTGGAGCTCTGTAGGTATTATAAGACTGTTTTAATTAGATTAACGAGCTGTTTTTTATATTGTAATGACTGTTCCTTTTTTATCAAATGGCTTGTACTGTATTTTTATCTGTGTTTTTATGGCCGCTTAGGCCGAAATAAAGACTCCTTTGATTGATTGAGTAGGGAAAAATAAAAATAACATTTTTATTCATGATCTATAAAATTACCATTTTTTATATTGTATAGCATTTGCTATTTTTCATATCTTTTCTTACATATAATAATTATTGTTAAATTTTGGGGCCGATTATGATGTCTGTCAGAAAGCTTCTGACCGCTGGTCGGAAGCTTTCTGACTGTGACTGTAGGCTTTCCGACAGATAGGGTCGGTTTGCGGTCCGACCTGTCCAATTACGATATTAGCGGTCGGAACGTAAACCGGCCGGTCATTCTGACTCATTCTGACTGCCTCTGAGTCTTCCAGCTGGTTGGAACCACACCGTAATTTCCTATGGATGGCGTTTCCACCGTCAGGATTACAATGTTGGTTTTCCACAGCCTTTCCGTGTCTGCCTTTCTGACATGGAAAGGCTGTCGGAAGGTGAATTTGGGGGCCCCCTTGCCTCTGTAGTCTACGCTTGGTGGCCGAGGGGGTGCCTAGGGTATCCCTTTGTAAAACCCTGAACTGTGTGGCAGGCACCAGGTGCAAGGTTTTACACACACCCCCATTTCTCTAGAGGGGCCTGTTTTAAGGCAGGTTTGTGACCACGACACAAGTGATGTAAGTGGCTCATACCATCATTTTATAAAGAGTTATAATTTAATTAGATAATAACTTTAGTTAAATGTTTGTAATAACTACATTTTTAATTGTCGTTAATATTTAAAAGTACATTTTTTTTACATGTTATCCTTGATGTTGTTTTATTTTGAAGAGATGTTTGTTGAGGCCTTCATTTATTTTTCCAAGGTTTGTTAGAATTATGTGTGCTAAAATAGTTGTGATTACTTCTAGTGTTTATTTTATGCTACTTTTATTTTTGACCCATATACAGGATAGGGTTGTTTATTGCAAAGTTATATTTACTTGTTATAGTGTGGCTGTGGAATTTGTAGTTTAGAAAGGTGATTCTGCAGTCTTCCTGTTTGTGTTTTCGGATTTGGCCCGCTAGTGTTGTTATGTAAGGGAAATATAAATAAAGAGCATGGAATTCAGTTTTTTGGTGATTAAGATGCAACTTTGAGTGCTGTCGTAATTTAGTTATTATTTTTGGTTACAATACTTAATTTTGAGAGCTTATTATCTTTTTTCAGTTGCATTCTTTTCCTGTGTTAGGAGTCTGGTAGTGTGTAACTTTCTTCAAGTCTAGCCTTTCTTGCTATAAATCAATGCAAGGTGTGTGTGTTTTTTATAGTAGTGATTTAATTGTAAAGTGTCTGCATTCATTAATTAGGTGTAAATGTAATTTTTTTTTTTTTGTCAATTTAGTCTTTTTTTGGGTTGATGCTAGTTAGTGTTTCTATGTTAATATTTATTGTAGGTATGTTTATTGTAAAGTTAAATTTGATTTATGTTTAATATATATTTCTTTTCTATAGTGTTGTACTGTTTGTTTACATTTTTGTATGTTGATTTAACCCCTTGCCTGCGTCGGATGGCCCACGGCTATCCGACATCACGGTGGGCATGTGCGTCGGACGGCCGGGAGCCGTCCGATCTGTGCGCACATGGGATTTTCCCGCACCGCGGGGGTATTCCGGCCGCGGTCAAGGGGTTATAGTTACATTTATTTAATTTAGTTTAATGTTAGTTTAATATCTTATAATATGTTTATTTCTTCTGCTGATATATTTCATAAATTAAAGTTAATATTTGGTGATACTCTGTAATGTTTTCATTATAAAATATTTGCTTATTGGAATTTTAATGTATTTATAATTTTTTGTATATTACCAATGCTATTTTGATAGTAGATATTTTTTCTGTTTGGCCGGTGTTCTGTAATTTAAAGGTGATTGCAATGTTTTTTATCTCTTTAATTTTGTATTGATATTAGTGTATTTTAGATATTACTAACTGTGGCATTTTTTGTAGTTGATATTTTTTTTCATGTTTAAGTATAAGATGATGATATTTTTGTTAACCATATTATTTTGGTGATATTTTTGAAAAGCAATATTGTTGTCCTCTATATCGTGTCATGAAACCATGCCAAAATTTACAGTTACAAACAAAATCTTGTGGAGTGACTGTTCTAATATTACACTGCAAGTGTACCAAATTCACAGCATGATCAAGATAATTCTACGTCAAACCTACATCAAGGCGAAGGGAAAAATTCCCCATTCTCAGAGATATTGAAAGTGTATGATTCTATTGTCGCTATGTTTTCCATAAAATTATGGATTTTCCCCCCGCAGTATTTTTTTTTTAATAGCTCAAATTAATCTAATGTTATAAAGATCGCTTCATATGGAATGGAATTGCAGCCTCTGTAAATTTGCAAAAGTTAACTGGTCGCCATTAACATTTTGATTACAGTGTTCAGATTTAATGAGGTGAGAATTTAAGTCCCATTTTCTTCTGCCAACAGCAAGGCACACATTCCCAACATATTCAAATATCTGGCAAAGCAGGTTAAATGTTTCATTCTTTCCACTGTTGATGACAATTCATATTGACACCACGGTATTCTCTAAGTAACTTTTGTTTTAAGTGGGCACTCAGAATTAAGAACATTTTAAATGTATTGCATCTCTTTTTTAAGAAATGATGTACTGAATTTTAAGTACCTCTCAGCGAGATAAAACAAGAAAGAAAAAAGGTGCAATAATGTTCTCCATTGATAATTCTTGTTGGAAAAACTGAAACTCAGACCCCATGGGGTGAAAAAGATTAACAAACATTAGGCTCCCTGAGACAGGTTTTAAAACATAGCTAGGAATCACAAAATTTAGTTGCCACTTGTTTTATTAAAAGAAATTGCACATGTAATTTAAGTGTTCTGTTGCCTGCAGCATTTCATGTGTGTTACACATCTTATTTTATTCTAGGTAGTAGAGAGGGCAGCATTAATAAAATGGTGTCCTATGCCTTCTTGCAAGTTTAATTCAATAATAGTTGACAAACAGGAGGTCATGAATTCGTTTTGTTTCCTTTCTTAAGAAACCCTGTATATTGAATCCATTTTGTATCACTACTTCATTGTGCTAAATTAGTGTAACAGGTAGATAATCAGCCCACAGGATGCGCCACATACTTTTCCTTACCAGATTATTGACTAAACCATGCCGCATAATTTGGTCCTGCATTGCCGCATAACTCCTGGAAACCTGGAAATATTATGCTATATCTTCAGTATTACCCATAGGATTCTGCCTAGACATTAAGGGCCTGATTATAAAGTCGGGCGGGCTTACGTCTGCCCGTCAACGATGTGGAAGCAGGACCGCCCGACTAGGAGTCAGAGGTCCTGTTGGCCGCATTACGCTAAGACCACCTTCACGGTGGTTGCATTGTGTATCTTTTGTATTGCGGTGTGGGCTGCAGCACATGCCACGATACAAAAAAAAAAATCTGACATATCCCTGGGGGCACCATAGGTGCCCCGCAGGGACCATATCAGAGGGCCAGAGGAAATGGGGCCCGCTAGGGCCCCTCAAAGTCACTTTCCGCTAGCCTTTTCATAGCCGGTTAACCGCCATGAAACGGCCGGCGGAAATGGACATTGTAATCCCTATGGCAGTGCCTGAGCAGGCACAGCCCCCATTGTAGGGATTGCAGACCGTCCGGTGGCTTGGCGGGCTCCTTAAGCCCGTCAAATGAGTGGTGGTTGGTCTCTCCACCCGCCCGCCCTACATCCGCCCACCATCATAATGCTGCGGGTGGTCCTGCAGTGTTCGATGGCGGTGGGACCGCCATCGAAGGCCTGACGGTGGCAGTCCCACCACAATCATAAATAGGTCCTCAGTTTTGATGAAAATCCTGAAGTATAGTAGTCCTGTATTACTGATGATAGGCAGACATTGTGGCAGGGTGGGTGATGTGTTTGCTTGTTTGCTGCGCGTCTGTTTATTCCCTGTTAGATTGTTATTCAGCTCGAATTGCAAAGGCTTCAAAGTGGAACACGGACAAGATTAGGAATGATGTGACATTTGATTAGTTTTAATATTCTGTAATGTAGAAGTAATAAACAGACCGGCGGGGGGGGGGGGCAGTTTAGTATTCATGAGGACAATGCCTGCTCCCGCCTCAGATTCTTCCTCCCCGTCAGACTGTCACGTCTTGAAGCCGATGTCTTTTCAGACCTGTCACCGCTGCTCAGAATGCGCAGTAATGACTTCTGATCACATGCTGTGCGGCGGGACCATGAAATGAATAAAATACCCACTGGCGGGGGCAAAGCTAGTGCCCAAGTGAATGACTGGTTAACTCTTCTATTTTGTTTTGTGTAGCTTTGTTACCAATCAATGACGTAACTTCACAGTACAGTTAATAAAGCAGAAAAAGTAACAAATAGCACATGCAGGACACCATAGCTGAAGCCTGAGGAAATGAGGGTTGAGGACAGGTGTGAGGCAGCTGACCATCCTATATGACAGGACCCACTTAAAGGCAAAGGGGTTGCAGAGAGACACCCGGTGACCTCATTCGCTGCCCTGGAGGGAAACAAAGAATGAACCGCGTAACCCTATTCGTTGGTCTGTCCTCTACAGGCTGGGGCCAGAAAATTATTCCTGTGACCAATAATTAAAACTGCACCTATATATTCCAGTGAAAAAAGGGGACACAATTGTGATTCCAATGATCCTCCATGAAAACAGACATTGTGATATTTACAGTCTGGCTTTGTGTCTGCTGGCACTAAACACAACATAGAAACAGCGATTAAAGGATGTCTGACTAAGGGCCTGGGTTAGACCTTGACGGACGGGTTACTCCATCACAACGTTGATTGACATCCCGTCCACCAAAATATTATTTCCATTATATCCAATGGGATTTATATTTCAGCGGATGGGATATCTGTCTCCGTTGTGACGTAGTAACTTGGCCGCTGAGATCTAAATCAGGCCCGAAGTGTCTGCCAGCAGCAGGTACAAGATAGAAATAGTTTTTATGGTCTGACTTTATGTCTGAGGCACTAAACTCAAGATAGATGCAGTGTATACAGTCTGTCTTTGTGCCTGGCTCCACTGAGCACAAGAGACAAACATTGGAATACAATTCTACAACACAGTACAGCAATGAAATACCAGTCAATGTATCTGCATAGATCAAGCACAAGCCACACTCAGTGCAATGGTTTCATCATTCGACCTTTGTATCTGCCTGTAATAAGCACAACATACCAATAGGGTTCACAGTCCTTCTGTGTGACTAGCTACACTCAGCAAATTATAAAAACCATACAATACAACTTTACAATACAACAGTGAAACTCTTTGGGTCTGCTTGACCAGAACACAAGTTGCACAGTGTGGTCTTTACACTTTCTTTCTTTGTGCGTTCCTGCACTAAATTCAAGGTACAAGAGTACTGTGTTTTTTACACTATTCTTTCTTTGTGTCTGTGACATACAAACAGAGTTTACCGCCTGTCATGGTGCCTGGTTGCACTAAACACAATGTACAAACGGCGTTTACAGTCTGTCTTTGTGTATGCCTGCACTAAACACAAGATATAGAGTCCTCATACTATCTTTGTGGCTGTCTACACCAAACAAAAGGTGTAAACAGAGTGTTCATTCTGTCTTTGCCTCTCTCTCTCTGCACTAAGCAAAAGTTAAATAGCATGTAGTCAAATTCTACAATACAACAGCGGACGGCTTTGTGTCTTCTTACACTCGAGACAAATTACAACCAGAGTGATGTTTACACCATTCTTTCTTTGTGTCTGCCTGCACTAAAGACAAGATACAGAGTTTACAATCCTTCCTTGTGTCTGGCTCCACTAAGCACAATGTACAAATGGTGTTTACAGCCTGTCTTTGTGTTTTCCTGCACTATACATCCAATACAGTGTTCACAGCTAGCCATTGTTCCTATCTACACTAAAACAGGATACAAATACTTCTTACAGCAAGTATTTGAGTCCTACTGTGCTAAGTAAAAGATACAAACCATACAATAAAATCTACAAAATAGCAGTAAAACATCTGTCTTTATGTTTACTTATGCAAAAACAACAGTTGATGGACAGAATGCAGAACAATGTCATACATTCACCCCAGTACAGAGATCTGGGCCTAAAGCCATCGTTTTTTGCTCACCACACCACCCCAGTTCAGACATGGCCATATGCAAATCAGCCTTAACCCTGTGCCTCATGGGAACAGTCCGGCCCGAAC
Source organism: Lissotriton helveticus (assembly GCF_964261635.1). Lineage (NCBI taxonomy): Eukaryota > Metazoa > Chordata > Amphibia > Caudata > Salamandridae > Lissotriton > Lissotriton helveticus. Next base: position 1,750,043,734 of record NC_136057.1, on the reverse strand, counting down.
TGCCAAGCCATGTCTTCCCTGGACCGGAATCAAGCATCCTAGGATGGGTTTCTGGCTATCAGCCGTCTTCAGCCAGGATAGCTTGACTCCAGTGGTGTGGAGAGCACGGGACTCACGTCTGAGCATACTCGTCAGACTCGGGGTGACAAATACAAAAACAATAGTTGATGGACAGAATGCAGAACAATATCATACATTCACCCCAGTACAGAGATCTGGGCCTAAATCCATTGTTTTTTTGCTCACCACACCACCCCAGTTCAGACATGGCCATATGCAAATCAGCCTTGACCCTGTGCCTCATGGGAACAGTCCAGCCCGAACTGCCAAGCCATGTCTTCCCTGGACCAGAATCAAGCATCCTAGGACTGGTTTCTGGCTATCAGCCGTCTTCAGCCAGGATAGCTTGACTCCAGTGGCGTGGAGAGCACGGGACTCACGTCTGAGCATACCCTGGTAGACACCCTCTTTGTCCCCTGATGTGCTGCGACACGGAGGCCTCCAATTGAATGTTTCCACCCTCCCCCACATAACTAAATTAGACCCCATTGTGGCATAATAACTGCACTGATTCTTGAGGGTACTAGTTGCCCAGTTGGCCGCCTCCTTCCAGAGAAGCCTTTCAAGGGTAAAGCTGTTTGGAAGGACAAGCTGACTTGCTCTGGCCCTAAACTTCTAACCCTACCTCGGGTGCTACAGAAAATATGTGGGGCATGGCCAAAAGTCCCGGGATGCACCAGCAGCGGCCAAAGCGCTATGTGGTTGCGGAGGTGTCCGAAATGTTTGATGTGTCACTTTATCTCATTTGGTCTCTCTGTACGATGCTGCCCCCAAATGGGGATGTAAATTGGATATGTGGCATTTCGTATTAAGGTTTGCTGTGTATTTTGTAATGTGCAATGTCAATGGTTGCAGTGGTTATTACACCACCTTATTGCATGTGAAGTAAATTTGCAAAGTCCTAACCCAAGAAGTTAAGTCAGTTGCCTTTGTGAGGGAAGAGAAGACCGTGCAGTTTGTAAGTGTGGTAGACCCGCTCACCATTGCACGAGCGAGCGCACTATTACTACCACGTGCATGGTCATATAGCACTTTCAGGATCTGGACGCACTTTACAGTACTTGGGTACTTTCTTGTTTCTTTTTTGTATTCAGCAGCGTCCCGTGCAGGTAAGAGCGGTTGGGCAGGGTGGAGGGGGTGTTCAGACAGACGACGACGAGGAAAAAATATGTATTTATTTCATTTTACCTCGTGGTTGTCTGTCGAATTCCCCCCTACCCCCCACCCCTCGCCCACCCGGCCTCACCATTCTGACCTGCACGGGCTGCTGCTCTTTGTATTGTTTAGAGGTCGGTGGTATTGTTTGCAGTCGACAACTAGCTAGTCATTATTCACCTTCAGGTTACAAGTCGGGTTGGGTGGATGTGGGTGTACCTAGTCCCTCCCTTGTTTTTAGAGCCTGAGAGGTGTTGCCTTGAGTTACAGCACCACAGCCACTTGCATTACAAACAAAGCTTGTGAGTGTAAACTTGGCTTTTTGTGCTTTTAAACCCTCCTAGCTCGAATCATCCTCTTTATGCATCAGAGATGCCCAGTCTGTGGTTATCTTTGAATGGTTTGTCTCAGAAGTCGTAGAGAACCTCTCTCTATTAAACTTTTCATTGCCGAATGAACTGCAAATTTGCGGCACTTTTTGTGTTTAAAAGCTGGCACAGAACGGCAGCAAAAAAGAAACATGTCGTAACACCAAGTTTTACAATTTAAAAAAAAACACACTTATTCATTTTGTTTACTCTATAAACGCGGTTTGAAGATGGTATAACCTGTTCCACTGGTTAGTATAAAAATAGTGCTTCTTTCAGTAATATCTCATTTCAATCACACATTATAATGAAAACCTACACGTGATGTATATAAAGTAAAACAAACGCAAAATATGTGTATCCATTCCTGAGAGATTAAGTTAACTTCTATTTGTAAAACAAGCCCCTTCAATTGTGAAAAATATTATAAAAGTGCGACATTACTTATTGTATTGTCACTTCCCGTGATGCATGCCATTTTGAATGAAATATGTACATTAGTTCCCCACTTGCTCTGACCACTTCTCTGACTAGGAATGAATAAACGACAACCCCCTACTTTTGCTACAATGTGTATTTCACCAGTTTTACGATATACAGGCCTGAAACAAATTCTCCCTTTTCCATTCCCGTCCTTACACACAAGGCCCTGCCCCGGTGGCAATGTGCGTGAGGAGTAATTACTGCCTCCTATCTGTCAGTCCCTGCAGCATGCCCATCACCGGAGAACTCCCGGAGTTACTCATCTTCCCGGGCCGCGCTCATCTTCGCCCACCCACTTCATATCCTGCCACGTTCTTCTCAAATTGATAGAGCGCGCGCTATCTGATGGGGGCGCCCGGCCGAGCAGCCCCGCGGCGCGCCTGATTGGAAGGATTACAGGGGATGTCGGAGGTCCCCGCGGCGGAATGGAAGAAAAGTAAATAAATGTCACGGCCGCCGTATGCCCTCGTGGGCAGAGGCTTAGAGCAGGCCAAGCATGACAAGAAGCTCACCGCGTTGCCACACGCCAGCTGAGACACATCTTGACTGGTTGTGTAGCAGCAGAATCTTTCCCAGTTTAAATCACTTCCTCAAGACAAGACAGCGGAGCTCTCAAGAGTCGCAGGCCCGCGCACGGGTGGCTCATCCAGTACAGATGTTGCTTTGAAGTAAGGAATTTACCAGGTTATAAAATCGGGACCACAAGTCCCAGAATGCACAGCAGTAAAACTAGACTGGAAGAGTGAGAGTTCTTTACTTTGTAATACAGAGGCTATTGAAGTGCAAGTGAGGTTTTATTTATTTATTTATTTATTTATTTTTATATAGCGCGGACTTTACCCGAAGGTGTCAGAGCGCTTCACAACAGGAACAGAACTGATACATGAGAACATTACAAGTAAACAAATTACAAAAGCAAACGTTACATTACATGAGGCAAAAGTGACAATCGTGAGCAAACAAAATACAAGAGGTAGCAAACGGTGCATTACAGGAGGTGACGCTACCTGGGTTCTTACTGAAACTGTGGTACCGATGGCATTTACGCTTGCCAGTCCCCCCTCCTCTTATAATGGGATGTTAGATTTTCCAAGTTCCCTGTTCTGAAATGCGTTAACCGACCCATCTTTGCTTTATCAAACGTTACTGGTAGAATTATAATTTTCTATGGAAGTGCAGTGCGTGTGCAGTGTGCTCTCTTGATACACCGTGTGACGTGTCCGGCTAATCATAACAAGCCACCTAATCAGATCAAAAGTCTTTGTTCTCGCTTATTCCCAGCTCAGGACCGGTTTGTACTTGAAAGGGAGCTTTAGTTTCCTGTTGATGTGCTTCTCTGGTCTGTCATCTTTCTAGCTCACTCTTGCCCATTTCAGAATTGACTTTGTAGTTCTCAAGCCCTTGGGTTGTGTTCAAGCGGAAGGGCACTGTGTCCTTCTGATATTTTCGCGTGCCAGTTGGGTATTACCTGGTTCGTGTGCCAGCTTGGCATTTCCTGTTTATAACAAAGTCCTTCAAAAATGGGGCATTGCCTGTTCATTTCTGTAACCTGTGCCAGCCGAGCTTTTTATTGTAATGCAACATTTACATTGCACTTACTACCCTATGAGGGGCGCTAAAGCGCTTGCCTACATAGGCAGCATGCTATACAGTGAAGGGTATTTGGTTGGAAGTGTTTTGTCTTTGTTTTGATCCTGAGTGGAACGTGTTTCCATGTCGTGCGAGATGACCGCTGCTATTTCACGCCACGCTTAGCAATGTGATGGATAAAGACGTGTGAGAGAGGTTCGCCGTTTATGTTTTTAAGTAATCTGGCAGCTATAAGCAGCTTTGCTGGTTCCTTTTTGATATGTTTCATGATCCTATACAAAACTGGTTACTGCACTGGGGTGTCCATTCCGAGATATTTTGTTTAAAGTTGATGGTCCTGAGCAGGCATACACTGGAGGAAAACATAAAGGAGAGAGCTACTGACATAGATTTTGGTAACAACGCGTCATATCTGGCTGTCATTGTGAGATACAAAAACAAGAAAAGAGAGGTCAGATCAAACACTTGATCAGTCTAAGCGTAAACTATACAGACCACAGTTCAAGGAGTCAACATAAGATTAGATTATCACATCCGATTTGGGTGATAAAGAAAGCCCTCACACACTGACCTAGTCAGTGTCATGCTTCATCATCGGGCCCCACCGACAGAGGCCGAATGCCTCTGCGGTGTGCTACGACGCCAGAAAGACTGCGGAGCAGGTTTTTGTGTGTGGAGGGCGTGCTCTTGTTTACAGTGAAATATTAAAAGTGCCTAAAAGAAGGGTATCGAAAAAATATATTTAATAAATGATCCCTGAGGCACAAAATAAGGAGTATTACGTGTCTGTATTTATATGCCAAGGTTCAAGGTTGGTAAAATACAGAATATACTCAATTCATTCCAGTCAACATGTTTCAGCCATAAGGGTGGTATATTACCGTGGCATTCATCAGGACTATACCCCGGCGGTATGGGCTCTCTAATCACCCACCCTGACCTGGGGACGTGAAAGTGAAAAGTAAGAAGTGAAAAAAGTGCATAAAAATGGTGGAAGAGTAAAATACTCGATTCCAAAAATACTCCGTAAATTTGGAGTGTTACTGCACCTGTAAAGTGAAAAAAACACATAGACAGACAGAAGACAAACATAAACATTGTTAATATGAGCCTTACTGGGTAGTCATAGTGCTCCATGAAGTGTGGCTCAAGTGGTATATCCCAAAATAAACATAGATTTTATGCACCATCCAGATAGCCCCTAGAGGATGATAGCAGATATCTCTGGGAAGTGATGTGCTAGAAGTGTGCTATTTACAAGAAAAACTATTAAAATGGGGGATTTAAAAACGCAATTGCGTGTACTCCTTATGAAGGGATCAATGGACCTAAAAGGTCTGTGCCCCTTCAAGTAGGTATTAAAAGGTACATGTCTCACTTTCAAAAGGGGCGCTACTCGCACCATGGGTCTCGGGAGGGGGTCGGAGCGACCTGGCACATCCTAAGGACAGAAAAAATATATATATATGGTACAATGGCAAAGCCTATACAAGTACTTAGCTCTGGTGACAGAAGGAGCAGCAGCATGCGTGTCATCGTAACTCACGCCCTCAGCGCTTCCGACCCGCTGGTCAACCTAGTTGTGACCTCCAAACCGGACCCCGAAGATAGAAAACCGGGGCCGGTAGACTTGTTTTTAAGCACAGCGGTCGCGAGTGCGCCCTGTTTCCGGGTGGGCGTGTCAGGCCGAAAGAGAGGCTAGCAACGCACACGCCCACCTCGGATTGCCACGTCTCGCTCAAAGCGAGGCTTGGGACCCACAACGCCCTCACCAGGATGTTCGTTCGAGGCTTGGTAGTCGGCTAGGTCCTAAAGGACGGGTAGCGCAGTAGCGCTAATGTTGATTATAATGCCTTTCAACACGTGGTGCAAAGCATGCTAACCATTATTGCTATGTACATAACTTTAAGAGTGTACATAAAATACAGGAAAAGTAATAAGGGAAAAGTAATAGAAGCAATTGGTTGCACAACGGAGCGTAAGTGTTTGAATCAACCATTTTAACCCGCAGTGCATATACTGCCTATCAATATTACTGCATAAATGAAATTAAATACATCTATATTGGAGGCAATACATTGTACATAGGAGCATATCCTATAGGTAGGGACTAATCTGTATGTGCACAGTTAGTCCATGGAGTGAATCATAATGGCTATTTACAAGTATGCAGACAAAACCGGTTTGGTTGTGATAGATGTATAAGGAATATTCTTATCAAGACAATACTGAGCTCCATGGAATGTCATCGTTGAGCCCATTGACATGGGTACCCAGACGATACACCCAACGTTGCTCCTTTTCAAAAAGTCTGCTGGTAATGTTCGTTGTGCCCTTCACTTCCTCGATTACCGTCCACCTCATGTCATTAGTAGTGTGGTTGCTGTCCAAGAAGTGGCGGCTCAGCTTGGTAGTTAGTTTTTTACATCGGACGTTGCTCCGATGTTCGCAGATGCGTTGTTTTATTCTGCGCGTTGTCATACCAACATACCGTAGCTGGCACGGGCACGTGATCAAATATACCACATTCATGGTGTTGCAATTAGTATGTTCCCTTTGGGTCCATACCTTGCCCGCTTCAAGTGAAAGGGTTTTGGTTGCCTCTGTCAAATGACAGAGGCAACCAAAGGGAACATACTAATTGCAACACCATGAATGTGGTATATTTGATCACGTGCCCGTGCCAGCTACGGTATGTTGGTATGACAACGCGCAGAATAAAACAACGCATCTGCGAACATCGGAGCAACGTCCGATGTAAAAAACTAACTACCAAGCTGAGCCGCCACTTCTTGGACAGCAACCACACTACTAATGACATGAGGTGGACGGTAATCGAGGAAGTGAAGGGCACAACGAACATTACCAGTAGACTTTTTGAAAAGGAGCAACGTTGGGTGTATCGTCTGGGTACCCATGTCAATGGGCTCAACGATGACATTCCATGGAGCTCAGTATTGTCTTGATAAGAATATTCCTTATGCATCTATCACAACCAAACCGGTTTTGTCTGCATACTTGTAAATAGCCATTATGATTCACTCCATGGACTAACTGTGCACATACAGATTAGTCCCTACCTATAGGATATGCTCCTATGTACAATGTATTGCCTCCAATATAGATGTATTTAATTTCATTTATGCAGTAATATTGATAGGCAGTATATGCACTGCGGGTTAAAATGGTTGATTCAAACACTTACGCTCCGTTGTGCAACCAATTGCTTCTATTACTTTTCCCTTATTACTTTTCCTGTATTTTATGTACACTCTTAAAGTTATGTACATAGCAATAATGGTTAGCATGCTTTGCACCACGTGTTGAAAGGCATTATAATCAACATTAGCGCTACTGCGCTACCCGTCCTTTAGGACCTAGCCGACTACCAAGCCTCGAACGAACATCCTGGTGAGGGCGTTGTGGGTCCCAAGCCTCGCTTTGAGCGAGACGTGGCAATCCGAGGTGGGCGTGTGCGTTGCTAGCCTCTCTTTCGGCCTGACACGCCCACCCGGAAACAGGGCGCACTCGCGACCGCTGTGCTTAAAAACAAGTCTACCGGCCCCGGTTTTCTATCTTCGGGGTCCGGTTTGGAGGTCACAACTAGGTTGACCAGCGGGTCGGAAGCGCTGAGGGCGTGAGTTACGATGACACGCATGCTGCTGCTCCTTCTGTCACCAGAGCTAAGTACTTGTATAGGCTTTGCCATTGTACCATATATTTATATTTTTTCTGTCCTTAGGATGTGCCAGGTCGCTCCGACCCCCTCCCGAGACCCATGGTGCGAGTAGCGCCCTTTTGAAAGTGAGACATGTACCTTTTAATACCTACTTGAAGGGGCACAGACCTTTTAGGTCCATTGATCCCTTCATAAGGAGTACACGCAATTGCGTTTTTAAATCCCCCATTTTAATCGTTTTTCTTGTAAATAGCACACTTCTAGCACATCACTTCCCAGAGATATCTGCTATCATCCTCTAGGGGCTATCTGGATGGTGCATAAAATCTATGTTTATTTTGGGATATACCACTTGAGCCACACTTCATGGAGCACTATGACTACCCAGTAAGGCTCATATTAACAATGTTTATGTTTGTCTTCTGTCTGTCTATGTGTTTTTTTCACTTTACAGGTGCAGTAACACTCCAAATTTACGGAGTATTTTTGGAATCGAGTATTTTACTCTTCCACCATTTTTATGCACTTTTTTCACTTCTTACTTTTCACTTTCACGTCCCCAGGTCAGGGTGGGTGATTAGAGAGCCCATACCGCCGGGGTATAGTCCTGATGAATGCCACGGTAATATACCACCCTTATGGCTGAAACATGTTGACTGGAATGAATTGAGTATATTCTGTATTTTACCAACCTTGAACCTTGGCATATAAATACAGACACGTAATACTCCTTATTTTGTGCCTCAGGGATCATTTATTAAATATATTTTTTCGATACCCTTCTTTTAGGCACTTTTAATATTTCACTGTAAACAAGAGCACGCCCTCCACACACAAAAACCTGCTCCGCAGTCTTTCTGGCGTCGTAGCACACCGCAGAGGCATTCGGCCTCTGTCGGTGGGGCCCGATGATGAAGCATGACACTGACTAGGTCAGTGTGTGAGGGCTTTCTTTATCACCCAAATAGGATGTGATAATCTAATCTTATGTTGACTCCTTGAACTGTGGTCTGTATAGTTTACGCTTAGACTGATCAAGTGTTTGATCTGACCTCTCTTTTCTTGTTTTTGTATGACTAACCGGGGACTAAGAGAGTGCCTCATTCTCCCTACCTCTCCTATTGTTATTGAATATTATAGCAGCGCACAGCTGTGAGAGCTTCTTTTACTACCGGCAGGATATCCCCTTTCGTTGCTGGTTTTTAAAGATTTACTCCTTTGCCTCACTTTCACCACTTTCACCATGGCAAACATGGGCCTGACATATTCCGAATCCGAGATAGAGGAACTGATGTCGGACACATCGATATTTGCAGATCCCCAAATATCACAGGCAATAGCTAACACCACTGAATGGGAAAATCTCACAGAGAAAAAAAGAGAGCATATCCGCACTATTCTCCATGGGACTATTCTGAAACAATATCTGATGTCAAACTCTGCACCCAAAGGGTTGCTAGTGACGAATGCCCCTCGCATCTTCCTCAATGATGCCACCTTCCGTAAAGATTGGGCCATGATCGCTTGGCACTGTACTCGCGACTGGCTAGTCCTAATCATAAAAACAGCGCTGAGACTTTCTGAAGCAGTGATGGTGGAGATTACAGAAACTGAAAGAAACTTTAAAACTACAATCACGGGTTTTAAGAAACGGCTGGACGAACTTAATAAGGAACTGAACGAGTACAGAGATAATTTGATGCAGTCGAAAGCAACCAAATTACAGAAAGATCAAAAGAAATTTGATTTTGAAAAGGTGTATCCTTATTCAGCCCCAACTTTCACTCCTCCTACTCGTAACAACAACAAAACTGACCAATCTGACGATGAATCCTCTAACAGTAGTGGATCAAGTAATAGCTCCTTCAAGCAAACAAAAGGGAGAGGGAATCGTGGGAACAGAAATGCAAGGGGTAGACAAGGATACCAGGGCCAACATCAGCAATGGCAACCACCCCAAATGATGATGGGCCATAACCCTTTTGCCTTCCCCCAACCACAGTTCCCTTTCATGGGCTGGAATCCAGGGTTTATGCCCCCACCTAATTTCCAGAACCAACAAAGGCAGCCTTTTTTAGAGAGCGGCCGGAGAGGGAGAGGGAAGCGGAGAGGCAACAGCCGAGTCACCTGGGAGGAGGAGGACCCTGTAGCGAGTCACACCCGCAGCAACCAACAACCAGGAACAAGCGGGATGTAAGCCTAGTGACCAACCTCTCCACCAGAGTACTAACACCCACTGAAGTACAGGTGCTTGAGAGAGGCCTGGGTTTTGTCCCAAAAGCCAGACCTGATAAATTTAAGCTTCACTGCGAACTCGCCAGTTTTTTCAGAAAACTGAAACTCAAAGCTTTTTTCGAAGGAAAGGATGACCCGAACGAGGCAATAAGAAAAGGGGATACAGGTTTGAGACCAAGTTCAACCTTTACCCCTCCTCCTCATACCACACCCGCAGCGATTACCACTTTTGAACAGGCTGTGTTTAAAGACCTAGAGTCCTGTGAAAATCCCGTGGTTTTTGGGAACTTCAGCACTGCTGAATACCAAGCGTTGCAACAACTGCAGAATGACAGTACGATCACCATTAAGCCGGCTGATAAGGGTGGGGGTATTGTGATCCAAAATACAGCTGACTACGAGAAAACATGCTACGAACTGCTGGGGGACATCCGTAACTATACTCCACTAACAATAGACCCCACCGCAGCCCTTACGAGCAAGATCAAAAACCTTGTCCACCATGCAGAGGAGGAGGGTCATGTGTCAAAAAACGAGGCGGCTTTTTTGACGAATTCTAAACATGTAATTCCTTATTTTTACACACTACCAAAAATGCACAAAAACAGGCTCCCACCACCTGGGCGCCCCATTGTCTCTGGTATCGGTTCCCTCCTTGAACCCTTATCCGGATTCTGTGACTACTTCCTGAAACCCTTGGTGCAGTCGACTCCAACTTACCTGAAGGATACAAAGAGTCTCCTACGTCTACTATCTGATGTCACCTTCCCTGAAAACTCAGTTACTCTCGTTACACTGGACGTCGAAAGTCTGTATACCAGCATCCCCCAGGACGATACGATCAGAGTCCTGGGTGAATCACTTGACTCCACCGAATGGGATTTTCAAACTCCGAAAACCTTCATCATTGAATGTGCAACAATTGCCCTGAAAGAGAATTATTTCTCCTTTAAAGACAAACTTTACCTTCAATGCTCAGGTACCAGCATGGGCAGCATTTTTGCTCCAAGCGTGGCGGGGTTGTATGTAGCTGATTTTGAAGCTAGACACATCCTACCCACCTCCCAATCCTTTTCATCTTCAATGCTTCTGTGGAAGCGCTACATAGATGACATTCTGTTACTATGGACTGGGAATGACACTGATCTCGATCTATTTCTCAACTGGATCAACACCCTAGACCGGAATTTGCGGTTCACAAACACCAAGAGTAGGTCGGAGATTGTCTTCCTGGATGTTGAGATTTCTGTGCAAGGAACAGGCCTTGTGACTAAGACACATCACAAGCCTACCGCAAAAAACAACCTCCTCGAGTTCAGTAGCTTCCACCCACGCCCCTTGAAGGAAAACCTCCCCTATGGGCAATTTCTGAGACTGAGGCGTAATTGCACCTCCATCTCGGACTTTAAAGAACAGTCCCTGAGCCTCACTGAGAAATTAAAAGACCGAGGGTATCCGACACCAATCCTGAACAAAGGTTTCAAGAGAGCGAGGAACCAACCAAGGGAGGCACTACTAGAGGAGAAAGTCATCAACCAGAATACAGTACCCCTCACGTGTGTTACAACATATAACAGTTTGTCTAACCTGATGAAGAAAACCATCAACAAACATTGGAGTATTCTGACCTCTTTTAGAGAGAATTGGGAGAAACCGCTATTTTCTTTCAAAAGGGGTCGCAGCCTCAAGGACTCTCTTGTGCACACCCGTCCCAAAGAAAAAGTCTCTGAACCCACACCGACAGTCACCAGCTCATGGGGGATGCCCAAAGTTGTAGGGCATTTTCCGTGCTCCAATTGTAGTGTCTGTCATTTGACAGAGGCAACCAAAACCCTTTCACTTGAAGCGGGCAAGGTATGGACCCAAAGGGAACATACTAATTGCAACACCATGAATGTGGTATATTTGATCACGTGCCCGTGCCAGCTACGGTATGTTGGTATGACAACGCGCAGAATAAAACAACGCATCTGCGAACATCGGAGCAACGTCCGATGTAAAAAACTAACTACCAAGCTGAGCCGCCACTTCTTGGACAGCAACCACACTACTAATGACATGAGGTGGACGGTAATCGAGGAAGTGAAGGGCACAACGAACATTACCAGCAGACTTTTTGAAAAGGAGCAACGTTGGGTGTATCGTCTGGGTACCCATGTCAATGGGCTCAACGATGACATTCCATGGAGCTCAGTATTGTCTTGATAAGAATATTCCTTATACATCTATCACAACCAAACCGGTTTTGTCTGCATACTTGTAAATAGCCATTATGATTCACTCCATGGACTAACTGTGCACATACAGATTAGTCCCTACCTATAGGATATGCTCCTATGTACAATGTATTGCCTCCAATATAGATGTATTTAATTTCATTTATGCAGTAATATTGATAGGCAGTATATGCACTGCGGGTTAAAATGGTTGATTCAAACACTTACGCTCCGTTGTGCAACCAATTGTTTCTATTACTTTTCCCTTATTACTTTTCCTGTATTTTATGTACACTCTTAAAGTTATGTACATAGCAATAATGGTTAGCATGCTTTGCACCACGTGTTGAAAGGCATTATAATCAACATTAGCGCTACTGCGCTACCGGTCCTTTAGGACCTAGCCGACTACCAAGCCTCGAACGAACATCCTGGTGAGGGCGTTGTGGGTCCCAAGCCTCGCTTTGAGCGAGACGTGGCAATCCGAGGTGGGCGTGTGCGTTGCTAGCCTCTCTTTCGGCCTGACACGCCCACCCGGAAACAGGGCGCACTCGCGACCGCTGTGCTTAAAAACAAGTCTACCGGCCCCGGTTTTCTATCTTCGGGGTCCGGTTTGGAGGTCACAACTAGGTTGACCAGCGGGTCGGAAGCGCTGAGGGCGTGAGTTACGATGACACGCATGCTGCTGCTCCTTCTGTCACCAGAGCTAAGTACTTGTATAGGCTTTGCCATTGTACCATATATATATATTTTTTCTGTCCTTAGGATGTGCCAGGTCGCTCCGACCCCCTCCCGAGACCCATGGTGCGAGTAGCGCCTCTTTTGAAAGTGAGACATGTACCTTTTAATACCTACTTGAAGGGGCACAGACCTTTTAGGTCCATTGATCCCTTCATAAGGAGTACACGCAATTGCGTTTTTAAATCCCCCATTTTAATCGTTTTTCTTGTAAATAGCACACTTCTAGCACATCACTTCCCAGAGATATCTGCTATCATCCTCTAGGGGCTATCTGGATGGTGCATAAAATCTATGTTTATTTTGGGATATACCACTTGAGCCACACTTCATGGAGCACTATGACTACCCAGTAAGGCTCATATTAACAATGTTTATGTTTGTCTTCTGTCTGTCTATGTGTTTTTTTCACTTTACAGGTGCAGTAACACTCCAAATTTACGGAGTATTTTTGGAATCGAGTATTTTACTCTTCCACCATTTTTATGCACTTTTTTCACTTCTTACTTTTCACTTTCACGTCCCCAGGTCAGGGTGGGTGATTAGAGAGCCCATACCGCCGGGGTATAGTCCTGATGAATGCCACGGTAATATACCACCCTTATGGCTGAAACATGTTGACTGGAATGAATTGAGTATATTCTGTATTTTACCAACCTTGAACCTTGGCATATAAATACAGACACGTAATACTCCTTATTTTGTGCCTCAGGGATCATTTATTAAATATATTTTTTCGATACCCTTCTTTTAGGCACTTTTAATATTTCACTGTAAACAAGAGCACGCCCTCCACACACAAAAACCTGCTCCGCAGTCTTTCTGGCGTCGTAGCACACCGCAGAGGCATTCGGCCTCTGTCGGTGGGGCCCGATGATGAAGCATGACACTGACTAGGTCAGTGTGTGAGGGCTTTCTTTATCACCCAAATCGGATGTGATAATCTAATCTTATGTTGACTCCTTGAACTGTGGTCTGTATAGTTTACGCTTAGACTGATCAAGTGTTTGATCTGACCTCTCTTTTCTTGTTTTTGTATGACTAACCGGGGACTAAGAGAGTGCCTCATTCTCCCTACCTCTCCTATTGTTATTGAATGTCATTGTGAGATGTCAAAAAGCAGTCATAGTATGTAGCTTGTTGGACCTGCCGTGGTGGACTAACAAAGTTATCTGTTGGCCAGTGGAAGATATCTTCAATTATTTTAAGTGTGTGCAGTGGATAGTTTAAGACTGCGGCCTGGTACAGCACTGGGTGATGGACATGACCCGTAGCAGTTTTGTCTTTTGTGAGCATGAGAGTGTCAAACAGTTTAAGGAAATTATTATGCAATGTATATGAACCACAATGTCTGACCGCTAACGGCCGATAATGAGTCTGGCGGTCCAAGAACCGCCAGACACGCGGAGGCACGGCGTTGGAGGTCCAGCCACCGCCGCACCAGCAGTCCGACTGCCCCATAATGAGTTGGGCGGTTGGACTGTCCTGGGACTGCTGATGCCACCAGGAAAAAGTTGTTTCCGGGCAGTATGGCGGCAGTCAGGGGCCGCATTATGCTTGGAGGGACCGCTGCTGTCCCGCCAAGCATATTATTAATTTCCTCACCGCTGGCGGTGTCATGGATGGTCCTCCTCCAGGTACACAGTGGAAGAGAGGAAACCTCTACAGGGGCCCCAGTGCCTCCACCTCATGTAGATGCACATTGGGGGGCATAACATGTGCCCCCTGTGTCCATGCACACCTGTTCCTGCACGGCATGGACTTTCGAGTCCATGCCAAGCAGAAACTCAGTTATGCAGTCCCACTGCAGTGCATTTTGCAAAGGCACCCCCACCTTTGAAAGAGGCACCGCCACACAGCCCACCCACCAGACCAATTTAAAATCGTAGTCTGGCGGGCAGGCATCAGCGAGTCTGGGCGTTGAGGGGGTGCAACAGTGGCGTAAAGCTTGCTCCCACTCCGACAAAACTCATAATCAGCCCCTAAATGTTATGGTATCAGTATTAGTGTTAGCCAGGAGGGTCATATATTGTATTATAATTGCATTTGTATACTGCTTGATACCCCTGCTGAGCTATCTAAGTGCTATATGACCCGCTCCAGAACTCAAGGTAAGGATTTTAACAGTGGTTTTTGTTAGTGATTAGGAGTAGCCTTGGCATTCCATGCATTTACTCCAGTTTCTATGCAGCAGATTACATTAATAAGGAGTGTGGATTGATTGATCTTTAGTGGGAGAGAATATGTGAACTCATGCAAATGGTTGGCAGTTTTAATAGATGAACTAAAAGAGAGTGTTATTAGAGTGCAGGGATATTACTTTTAAAGGAGAGGTTGTGATCTTTGAGATGAGGTGTCGGCAATTTGCAGAAATATGGTAATGGGAATTAAGGCTATCATCCACAATATTTAGAGTATGACGTGCTTATAGAGAGGGGACATCAAGAAGATGGAAATTATGAGAGGAAATAAAAAAGAGAGACTATTTGAAGTTTTAAGTCAAGATCAATTTCATGGGAATGCAGAGAAGCTTTTTGTAAATTGCATTCAGCCTTAGGATGGACATTGTTGAACGAAACATTAATTGCATGTGAGATAAGGCTATGTTAGGTACTTTTGATAATCACTAGAATGAAGTAAACACTAACTCCTGAAAGACTTCGACTAGAACATCACCATAGCAATAACAGATACTTGGATCAAGGTAAGCATAAAGGAATGCCAGGATGCACATACTAGTATATACCAAGAGGTTTAGGCTGTGCTCAAAGTAGCCTCATAATCATAGCAATGTGAGAGAGCATACAAGGAAAATAACACAAACATTGAAAACCCGATTTAGCAAATGTAGGAGGGGGATGCCTTCTGACGCTTAAAGTTCGGCTCACAGTATTGACTACTGAAGAAAAGTGGAATCCATTTTGTTTTCCCCTGGTTGTGGCACGGCCCAAAGCAGAGTGAGGATAGTTTCTCAGCCAGTGAAATTATAGTTACTGCATTCCTGTGGCTGGGGGATGGAGACTCAGGCAAATAATTGAGCAGGGCTACTTTTAGAAATTCCATGAACCTTGTTAGCAAAGGGGTGCTCATTAGTTCTTCCTTGGCTCTGCTGTTTGGTAGATGGTAGAGGTGAAAGGGGACTGTAGCTTCTGCACAAGGTAAGGAAGTTTCCAAGGCAGGCCTACCCTTTGTCGGTCCCTAATTGCTGCTTCAGAAAGATTAATGACAGCCAAGTGTAGAGATCTCACTTAATTGTGTTCACATTGCAAGTTGTCCTGATGGAGCCAGCCCCAGTGCTACCTGCTGTGAGAAGGAAGCATCGCTGTACACAAAGCTGGAGTTTGTCCAAGAAGGACACTTGAAAAGAATCAAACTGAACCGGTTCTACAGAATGAGACAGTCACATGCTCCTCCAATGGCATGCTAGCGGAAAAAGGATGAAGAATAGGAGGGAATAACAGGACGAAACGTGAGAAATGATGGGGATGGACCCAGCATCATTGCAAATACATTTGAACGCCCATGCAAAATATCATTTTGACACGGAAGCGCCTCCAGGCTGCGTTTTTCCAGACCCGTCATTCTGATGTGCGCCACCTAGTATTAATATCCTAATTTTGTGAATACCAGCCCTGAACAGTGAAACAGTGACACTGATTGTTCTTTGTCACACAAATGATTTGTTTCGGTTTCGTGCATTAAACAGACCCTCTCTACATGGACCACCATCTTCACTGAGCTTCAGTCACTTCACCTGAACTTTTAACGGAGGACTATTCAAAACAAAACAAGCTGAACTTACCCATAAATGACAAACATGGATGGTTAGGAAATCTCTATTGGTGCAGTATGTTTTCTTATTTTACACTCAATTTCAAGTACTCCATTCCAGACCTGCTGTTTTTGTGCCCCCCCCCCCCCCCGACAATGTGCTGAAACTAGTTATGTCACTCAATTGGTAATATATTTTTATTACCGAATAACACATTCAAATGATTACTCTAATGTCGTCAATTCATTCTGATTTTTAAAAACCTATTTAGCAACAAATGTATATACTGGGTTTGCAGTCCTCTATTTATTGCATTCTATACAATAACCCATCCTATGTAAAGAATTCAACCTGATATCGTTAATGGATTTTTCTATTTGAGTAAGATATTCAGTGAAGGGAACTTCCCCTTATATCAGCAATAAATTCAGATTTCGTAGATATTATTAACTTTTTTATTGTAGGGTTGAATTTGAGACTGGATCTGACTAGATCTCACAATTCATACTAAGTTGTTAGGAACGCAGAAACTTTAAGTTTTCATGCAGTTTATTTGTGCATACATTTAAACCCAGTTTGGGGTTTGCTACTGGGAGAGAGGTGTTGTCTGTTTGGAGGATAGGTTTCAAGGCTGAAAATACCTGTTAAGCAGCCACGGCCGGTAGTAGGTGTAACTGCAGGGCGGTGACGTGGGGAGGGGAGGGGCAGGGTGGGAGGTAGTAATGTATGGATTACGGACTTTAACAGGTAAGTAAACATATAAATAAGTAAAACGAATTTCGTTGTGCGCACTGCATCGCATTTGGTGATGCAGTGCGCGCAACGAAATTCGTTTTATTTATTTATATGTTTACTTACCTGTTGAAGTCCGTAATCCATACATTACTACCCCACACCTTGCCCCTCCCCCTCCCCACGTCACCGCCCTGAAGTTACACCTACTACCGGCTGCGGCTGCTGTTAAGTGCCCCATATATGCCCTGGGACGTAACTTGTAGTAAAGGAAAACTGTGACAGTAGTGAATTTACTTGTGTGCCCATTGCATATGTATTGATTTGTACTAGAGTATGTGAACGGTGAATCTTGAGCGATTGAGGATGCAACTGTTTTGGTGCTTATACGTCAGAAGAACAGATGTGTTTGGCCACTGGTAATTGCTCTAGGTACATTCCAATCTATTATGTTTATGTTTTCTGTTCCCTTGGAGTGAGGGACCAACCACATGTAACTCAATCTTGGATTCTTACCAGAAAAGCAATAGGGCCTTATTATGAGTTTGGCAGTCTGATGGACCACCAAACCCACTGTGGCGGTGCATCGGCCGCTGCACCAGTGTTCTGACTGCCCTATTACAAGTAGGGCAGTCGGATCACCATGGGACCGCTGCTGCTGCTGCCAGCCATCCACAATCCCTGGCGGTCTTGAAGTGGTCTGAGTCCCCTAATATGCTGGCGGTGCCACTGCTTCACTCCCAAGCATATTAGGAGTTCCCTCACCACCACAGTTTTCGTGGCGGTGAGTCTGCCATGAAAAGAGTGTCAGTGAGGAAACAAAGAGTGCCCTATAGGGCCCCTGTTGCCTCTGTGTCTGGAGATGCATGCAGGTGGACACATGATGTGCCCCCTTATATTGAAGCAATCCCAGTTGCTGTAGGGCATGGACTTGACAGTCTATGCTCTGCAGGAACTGCCCTTGATGCTCACATTGCGGTGCCTTTTTCATAGGCACTGCAGTGGGACCGCTAAAGAACCGCCCGCCAGAGACAAAAAAGTAATAATCTGGTGGCCATTTCTTATGGCTTTAGCGGTCTTGAAGTGGGGCAGCGGCATGGCGGCCCTGCTCCAAGACCGCCAAAGTCATAAGTCATAATTAAGGCCTATAGTTTAACCCAAACTACCCAGCCTCGTCCCTTTTAAGGAGACCCACAACCAATCCTAGGCATTTTTTGGCTGTGTTGGACCTCATCATCGAGATGCAGATTGAGTGCTGATAGAACATCGAGCTCGGGACATAACACCTGGAAATACCAGTACCATTTAGGGTGACCGGTACCAATAGGAAATATAATGCGCCGAGTCAGAGCCAATTTTCATGGACCTTGTGTAACACCCACAACCTAACACACACAGAAATCTGTGTTTGACCTGCAAAACCAAAAAACGACCTATGCCTTCCAGGGGCATGCTCAATAGTCTGTGAATGCACGCAGCAGCAATCTCAAATAAAGCATGCTAACACAAAAAGCATGTCCTGCTCTTATTGTACAAAAGCCAGAAAATCTTTATTGTGGGTGGTATTGATTTCCGTGCCTTTGTTTGATGAATTGCCTGCACTCATGACTAGTTTCAGAAGTTCTGCTTCAAATCACTCTCTTTGAGCCACAATAAGCGCAAAGGCCACACAGGCAAGGTACTGCTCACAAAGCATTCTTTAGGCACCTTTCTCTCCAGCTTCTCGAATCTAAACCCGGTCCCATACTTACCATTCGCGCCTTCAAAAGTTGAGTAAGTTGAACCATGCCATAGAGTTTGGAGTTGAGTACATACCTGCATATTGCGTCACGTATTAGGCCTGTGCATGCCCCAGACTTTCTCCAAATAAAGAACAATGCTTCTACACCGTTTACCTTTTATATTAACTCTAACTTAAACTCACTTCATAGTGTTTTTGCATTGTGTACCTACCCAAATCACTACTTAATAGAGATGAGCACACCCAGGCTTTCTGTGCACGTGAAGCAAGACTCTGAGTGACTTTTCTTACACCTCAGACGGGCTCCTCTGTGGAGCAAATCCGGAAGGTCTCAAAAACCACCTCTTCAAATTCTTCCAGCCGTCCTTGCCTGCATCTCGCTCCTGCCCCAACCCACGTGTTGCTCTGTTTCTGACCCCCTCTGTGCTGTAAACACCAAGGGCTTGATTACGAGTTTGGCGGATGGGACACCCCATCACAAACGTGACCGATATCCCGCCCGCCAAAATACAAGTTTTATAGGATTTAATGGAATTGTACTACAGATCACGGGATATCCGTCACGCAGTAACCCTGTCCGCTAAACTCGTAACCAGACCTTTACTGTTAGTGTACACTGTACACATTCCAGCATGTCTCTTTATCCTCAAATGTTGGTTGTGTGTGCTGTTGATGTGTACAGCGGCGATGTCTCTATCAGTTCGCTATACAAATACCTTTATAGCGCTCTGATGCCCTTCGGAGCTAGGTTTGCACTTTGTAAATATCCCCTAATAAAATCAGTAAACAAATTGAATGCCCAGATAATAATTTAGCTTGCCAAGGCCCTAAAGGAAGATGGCAAAAAAGCAGGGAATACAAAACAAGTATTAACACAAAACACATGCCAGACGCCACCATCCTGTGATCACGATTGATGACATGTATTGATGCAGACATGTATTCAGGACATACGAGAAGATAAATACTCCCCCTAACCCTGCCTGTCTTGGTTATTTATTTATTTATTTTGTGGTTTTACGTCATAGTCACTCCCTGCTTGCGTGGGATGGAGAAGGGTAGTCATTTAGAGTTTGGAGTCAAAACCACACCTAAGTGATGAAAGAGGCAATCGCTACACTACACAAGTAAGGGTGGCGGGATATTTAGGGCCATGTTTGGAAATTAAATCTGTTCTAGAGCAGCACAGCTTGAATTGATGCAAACAGCGTCAGAGGGTGAATGGTGCACTTGTAAAACAGAAATGGCACCCAGAGCCCACCACCCAAAAAGTCTGGGCCAATCCAATCTGATCTCCTACTTAACTTATGAAAATACCTTCAGATCAACCCCCCCTGAACTGCGTCATCAAGAGTCAAGACCAATGACTCGCGGTGAGGTAACAGAAAGGCCCAAGAAATTGCTCCCAGCATCCCTTTCACCAGGGCCAGCCTTGGAGGCAGTGCCCTGGGAAGCAATAGTTTATATACCTGCCAAACTTAAATAAAAACAATTAATGTGTGAGAAATGAGGTAGGGTCTTTGAGGGGACGGGGCCCTGAGACGACCGCCACCTGAGTAGCCATCAATGGGCAAATGAAGGGGTGGGGCTATGTGCTGGTAATCTCTGAGACTCAGCCTCCCATCTAAACCCCCCAAACATTCCCCCACCCCGACAAAGAAATACACAAATATAGGTCTATGATTCAATATCCCCCTTTGTGGGGAGGTTGGGAGTACTGTAATGGAGCATAACAGTACAGAGACTCCTCTCACAGCGGGAAACCCACTCTGTATGGGAGTTTCCAGTTCATTCTGTATACACTGAGCAGTATGCTCTTCAACACAGTATCGTAACATTAGACCCCGCAGCCCCCAAGGTGCAGGGGGACCCGAGCTCCAGGGGACCCGTTCCGGCACTGTGCATGGGCTGGAGGCTCCTGGCCTGAGTGCTCCTGATTGGGTCCCGCACTTTACTACCTGGTGGCGATAGGATCCAAAAGCCTTCACAAGTGTTTGTACAATGCTTGAGGCACCCAGAAGCAGTATGTCTTTAGTGCAGAGTTAGCACAATGGGTTGCTAAAGCCACCATGTGTTTGTTAAAGCCAGCTTAGGCCTGCATCTGCACCCATTTGCAGCATCTCAGTCTGTGGTGATCGGTGCTGTGTTGCCCAAATTTGAGTGTACGTAGAGATGATCTAGTAAAGAAAGGTCCAAGGTTACCACCTGTGTCTAACGGAGGGCCATAGACCAAGACGAGACCACCAGAAAATAACTTCTTGAAGTGGCTGAGAAAAGCATAGGTCCCTCTTCAAAGTGAAAGATGTTTTGGGTTTTATAGGTGCTACCCACCATTAAGCTTATGTACAGGGTTAAGGGTGATTGGTTGAGTACCAGGGCAGGCCAGGGCTGGTTTAGACTCTTTATTGATCTTCAGTTTTCCTCCATATACTTGAATAACATCACTTTTCCTAAGTCTTGGCAAGAAGGGCCTTGTATTTGGTCTACCTCACACTGACCGGGCTTGACTTTAAACCTGTCATGTTGTCAGTCCAGTTTCCTTGAGATTCTCACACTGCCTCTGTGCCTTGCACTGCCCACCTACCCCACCTTCATTTGTTTTTATTTAACAATCTATCTCGGATCAGTAAATAAAAAAGGACATTTTGTAGACATGTTCATGCGCTCACCTACTAAATGACATGACATTGGAAATGCTGTACAGCATTGGGAAAAACAAGTGGAAAGCCAATAGATTCCCCATATAACCACTATACTCAAACAAAAATATACAACATATCCCTGTATATGTAATCATTTATTTAGAGTATAGCTGTGTACCTACATATGTGTATTTCTTTGTACAAACATGTATAGTAATTATGTTTAAACATATATAGATCATTTGTTAGCTCTGCCTAACAAATGTACATATTACTTATGCTTATACTATTCTATATTTAACATGTATATAGGTCACTGCATAAATAAGAACATTTTTATCATAACTATTTATCTGCAATTGCTTCACTATTGAATAACAAAACAATATAAAAAAATGATTATAATAAATAAATTAGCACTATCCTTTTAAATCCAACTAGCAGACTCACATGTCCACCGCTCAAATTAATTTCATATTTCCTTATACTAATTCCCCACTACTCCTGTTTGGGTCTTGAGTAGTGTGCTCCAACCGCCGAAAAGCAAGTCGACACCTCATCAGGGGCAACAAGCGCTATATACATGCAAACCCTTCCCTCTTCTATCCCTCCTCTATACTTTTTCATTCCAAATAATAAACTTACATGTCCAACGCTCAAATTAATATCTCCCTATACTAATTCACCACTAATCCTTAGGTTCCGGGATTAGCGTACTACTTACAGAAAAGTGCTTCGAAGCCTCATCAGGGTTAGTAAGCTCTTAATGAAGTTACAATTACAATTACAAAGGCGAGAGCGAGTTTCTTTGCCCGTGCTTGTTCTGCATCTCATGTTCTCTCCATCAGCTGCAGCTCGCTCTCACCCCTCGAGGGTAGGAAGCAGCCGCATTCTGCCCAGCTTCCCTTGTATCCTGGGATCTGTCCTTGTCATCATCTCAGCAGTGACAGGTTGTCGCTGCATCTTGAGTGCCAGCCGGCATGCCATCCGCCTGGCCGATGAGTCACCCTGGCAGAGCTGCTCTCTGAGAGGATGCTCTCCTGTGCCTCATTTAAGGATGCTGCCAAGTCTGGAGCAGAGAGGGGTGCGCCTGCATCCAGCGCAGCGGAGGATCCAGACATTAGACAGGGATATGGAGCTACATTTCATTCACTATGCGAACATTGTTCTTTCAAGTGATTCCCCGAGCTCTTGTACAAACTGTGCTTTTTTTTCACCGCTATTTGCAAGTACCATGTAGCGGAGCAAGGATGCCATGGGTCCTGGTGCAGCCAAGGAAATGGCTCCTTTGACTGCTGTTGGGGTAGTAAACTACAACAACTATCAGGGTTCAATTGGCCCGTCAGCACTGCGGGCCCTGGTGACACTGCACCTGCTGCACCAATGGTAGTTATGCCTCTGCTAGTACAATCAAGCCACGAGCTTCCTCCTCAAACCTAGGCCCGCACTTGAGATCCAGGATCTCTTATCTGATTTGTCCTTTAAAAATACGAAGGAAAAAAACGTAGCAGAAAAAGAGATAGAGCTCAACTCTGAAGCTCACTGAATCCTCCGCTGTCATCTGTTGGCGCTTTAACCCCTTCCGTGCTCATGACGAGCTCAGCTTGTCATGAGGCACGGTGCTCGTGTGCTCTGCTCGTCATGACCACACCCATTTATATTGATCCTCAGCACAGAAGAAGAATATCTCAAGCAGCGATGGTGTTAACATCGTTCAAAAAGCATTTTAACCCACGTCTTCAGATACACATTTAGCTTCCGATTGCCATCAGGCACCTCCATCCCTATATTTTCATAAAAAGATTCGTCTCCTTTTGGCTAATGAGGCTTTCTTCCTATCATTTTTCTCATCAATTTCTAAAACAACTTTTCTCCCTGTTATATCAAATAGATTTCTGTAACTTTATTTTTTTTTACCTTTGCTACAAAGTAGCTTTGGCAACATGTTAGCCCATTTAAAATTAACTCAATAAAGAATAAATCGATGGAGAAGGAAAAGCAAGCCATAAAAGTGCTGATTTCAAGATAAACCTCTTCCTTTGACTTACTAACAATGTCTTGTCTGCTGCCAGTCACAACAAAACTTGCTTTCTAAGTCAATCACAGCATGGCCGCCATGCCCAATAAAACCAAGAGACTTCGAGCACCTGATCAGTGAGACAATGAGACCAGAGTTTGAATCCCGACTACACACCTTAACACTAGCGGCCAGCATAGCTCTCAGTTGGGGGGGGGGGGGGCAGTTCGCTGGGGGGTCGCGTGGGGAGGGGCAGTGGTGCGGGGTCATAACTGTTTTGTTTTTAAACCTACCTTTCCGGCGGGTCCCGCGTCTTTACTGCTCCTGCTCTCCTGCCTCCAATAGAAACAGGAAGCAGGAAGCCAGGCTCCCTCCCATAAACTAATCACAACACTGCATTTAGTGTTATGATTGGACTGGACGGTGCTCAGTAAGGGGATAGAGGGGTGTGCATGTATCTCCATGCAGGCTGCAAAGCAGCCTGCATGGAGAAGGGCAAAGTGCACATGACTGGTTTGGGCCTCCTTAGAGGGCCGACCAAACAGTCTTTGCGCACCCAGGAGTGGGCAAACCACTTCTCCCAGATGTGCTCGAAGAGCAGAGCAGCACCGCCCACCCGCCCGTCCGCATAACTGGAAGTTATTACCATTTTATGTTTTGGCTTCTTGCACTGTGAGAAAGCAGTGGGGTGACGTGCCTCTGCCATAGCGGAGGAACCGCCCCTGCGCCGTAACCATATTCTGTGACCCTGGGCACTTCATGGTATCTTTTCCAGCCTCAGTTTGCCTGAATATCAAAACACAGCAAGTGATTGGAAAAAAGGTTTAATCCAGGGCCAGGAATAGCCTTGGAGCATGGCTATTGCGTGCCAGCATAGAGTTGGGCGATCCAAGAGAAGGAGAATATGGGGGGTCCTGAATTAATTTCCAGGAGGGGAGTTTTATATATAGGTGCCAGAGGCAGGTGTGCTACTTTGTTGATGTTCTAGGCATGGGGGTGGAGGGGGAGCAACATATACCTCATCACACTCAAATGCTAGTACGATACCAAAGCTTAGCAGGTGCTGTGACAGAGATGTTAGAGGGCAGGGCTACTGGAATTATGCGGCAGCGTTCATCAAATTATGCAGCGAGAAAAGGTCAATTTTACTTCATTACCGGCAAACAAATGTTTAATAAATGCATGAGTAAATGAGTCTATGACAGAGGTGTCCAAAAAGGTCTAAAACAGACAGACCCTTTCCCAAATTTCCAGGATAGTCAATGACTTTGTAAATTTGGTCTATTTAGATTTATTATATGTACACAAATCTCCTGGTAATATCCTGAATATCTGGCATCGCTAGGGCCTTCCTTGGCCTACACTGGGCATCTTTGATTTAAAGTTACAGAATAGAGGAAAGATGCAGCAGTTTTTTTTAAGTTTGAAAGATAGAGTTTATTACCATTTGATATAGTTTGATGAATGAATAGGCAACACGTAAAACATTGCAATAAGGCGCTAAAGAAAACATAAATAGAAGAATAAGAATACGTTAATACATTTCCTATAGGTAATCATTTGAACAGGATTGCAATATAAACTATAAGATACATAAAAATCAACATGAATAACCATTGAAAACACTAGTGAATATAAATTCATGGAGGTTTGGGAACCTCTTCTTTACGAGGATGATGTGTAATAGCTGATTGTGCAGATGAGTCTAGGAAGGTTGTTACAAGTAATCAAAGAATGTCTTTCTTAATAGCAAAAAATATTGGATTCACATATGCTCTGTCAAGTCTGTGATTATAACAGACACAATTCCATCATGCTCGACATGATAAACTAGAGGAATCTTTCCATGATTTCGCAATTTGTTGAAATGCAACTGCAAAATGTAAATCCAATATACCAACTTTATCCTGTTGAGAAACCCAGTCTTCCGAGAGGGAACTCAAAATTATATTCTTGATACTAAAAGAACTTGTGAGCTAAAAATAGTATGCATTTGTTTCCAGACTGGATGCAGCTATTTACTCATATGATTCACATGTAACTCTCAGCAGAGCAGTAGCCATAGCAGACTGGTTGACAAATCTGTGACTACCACACAGAGGTCCAAATAATTTTATTATCCTATTTATATCAGATTGCTAAAACATCAGAGTTTGAAAATGATAATTTAGAAAAGAAATGGAAGAGTAAGCATGGGTAAGAAGCTCTAATTGGTTAAGAATTGAGTGCTCTTATTGGTTAAGAGGTGTGGCACCGTGGCCAGGGCGACAGACGCTGGATGCTGGGGATCATGGGTCGGTCCCCGCCTCCGGCGGCAGGGGTCTGCCCAGCAGCATGTGACTCTGGGCAATAGCTCGCTTAATCTTCCAAACGGCCCCCAGCGACGAGATACCCCTTCGGGGTTGATTTGTGCGCTATACAAGTACTGGATTTACCCTATCTGCTGAGATTCCAAACCGTACACTTTCCATAACACACTAGTTGGGATATCTGTGTTTCATTGTGCTATTATCTAGAAGGAAATCCATTCAGAGATCCATGCCGGATTTTCAAGATATCGACATACAATAAATTTACAAATCATGATTTCCAGCAAGGACAGGTCTGATTATTTGCTTGGGCTCCTGTTCATTGTTTGCCAGAAGTGAATATTGAAAGCGGTGTTGGCGAACACAGCCCCCGTAAGAAGAGTCCCCGCAGGGGATTCTAATGAGCCCTGTCTGACTCAGAAAAGGCTGACCATCCATCTCTCGCGCCTCCTGCTAGCATTTGGGGTTGTTAGCAAAGGGGAGCTCAGCAGGAGGTCTCCGAAGAAGGCACTTATCACAGAGCACTAAATAAAAATAACCCTTCTCCTGCTGTTCAAAACTTATGTTTAGAAGACACAGAGACACCAATGAAAGGAGAGAGGTCAGCCTGCTCTTAAAATTGAGACTTTGCATGCCTTCCTAAAAGCAATGATGCTAGAGGCTTGTGATAGATTTTAAGGAAAATGTCTATCCAAGCTGAAACATGATATCAATGTTTTAAGAGCCTCTTAGCAAGTCAATATACTTTGATACCAATGGGCCCAAGAAATTGAGACTCAATTTTAGAAATGCAGGACTGTGCTACTTGAAATGTACTGTAGGATTTTGATAGCTCTTCACCTCCCATTGTCAGACACCTGATGCATTATGGGGCAGCTAGCGTGCTTCACCGTGGGGGAGCGCATGGCTGTAAGGGTGGTGTACTTGTCCTGAACCTAATTGGGAAGCAGATTGGTAATCTACATGAGGGACCAGATAGGTGCTCTTATCTTGTTCTGGGGTGCATATCAGTGCGTTGGAGGAAAAAAGGCTGAGAGACAGATGCGCAAAAGTGTAATTGTAACGACCTGAGAGCCTTGGTCTCTCAGCAGGTCCTGAATTATGTTTTAGTTTCATTGCATTTCCCAATTAATTTCCCAAACTGACTGCAGCAATTGGGTAAAGCATCTGAAGACCCTGCATATATATATATATCTTCCAGGGAGGACTATGTTACAGTAATCCCTTATGACTATGAGATGTCTAGGGTGACAGAGGCGCAGCATGGACTGCATTCCGATCAGCCCATATAAGGCTCTGAGAAGTCTTGGGTTGATAGAGGTTTGAATGGACTGCATTGACATGGGACAATATTGCTGTCAGGAGCTACCAGGGTGAACTATTTTACAATCCCCTGGGCGCCAGCTGTAGACGGCAGATCTCTTTGACGTTAATGCAACTGCCAGTGCGAGGTGAGAGCTGCAAAAAATGCTTTTGGTTAGTGTTTTACTTGTATTTCCTCCATTGTGAATCTGTTTTCTGATATTATATGTCTCCTATTGACTAGGAACGCAACACCCAAATCAATGATGACGAGCCCAGCTTAATAACATAACTTACTAGGCCAAAGCATCAACTACAGACAAAGCCATGTCAGTGCTTAATTTGTGCTGGTGGTTTCCGGTGCTCGGCACCAGGACTTAACTGGCAACACCGGTGCTTGTGACAGTCTGCCTCAAGGTGGCACTGTCTTTCTAATTTAGAGATGACCACAACAACAGTTAATTATTAATGCAATGTACATTAAAATTTCTATTACCTGCTGGCCAAGCCATTCTTATAGCTTTGGGGGCCTGAAATAGTCCGAATTGTCATGCTTGTAAGAGTGTGATGGTTAGTAGTTGTATTGTTACGGTCAGTGGCAGCACTGGCAGGGGCAATGTGTGGTTCAAGCTGCAGGGGCCGCCCGACCAGAGCCCTAGCACCTATTTCTTTTTTTTATGTAATACATATTTGAATCCCAGTAGGGGTGGGTGAACAGAGTCTAGAAGGGCCCAACGTTGGTCAAATGTACAGGGTACGCATGGGATAACTTTAATCAAGTATGGACCGAGAACAAAACGGTGTCACACACTGTGAAGGTTTCACAGTTTTTCAGAAATGAAATGACATGAAGCGAAAGTGAAAATTAAACTGAAATGAAGCCACTTACTACACAAAGTTGCACCCTGGCAACCCCCTTATTGGAAGTTTACTTCGAGTTCTTAGCTTCGTTGTTGTGCTGCCAAACACATAGTCATAAGTCTCCAAAGAATCAGATTTACAAGTGTGGTGGAGTGCGCCAGCTGGCTGTAAGCAGGGGAGCCACAGGACAAGGACTCTTGAACTGGAAGGACTGGAATAAATCCAGAACAGATGGGAGAAGTAAACAGCGGAAGGGACCGGAAGGAAGGAGACACTCGTGGAGGCGTAGGGCCTGGAATATCTAGTGACCCGCAAGAATTGACACGGACATGTAAACAAGACCTGGCTGCGTGCCACAGGCAACACACATGCAGCATGACCTCAGGAGATCAGAAGAACTTCCAACAGGGAGGGGGGAAGAGGGGTTGACAAGAGCGCCTCTAGGCAGGGCTGAGAAACCAAAGAGTATTGGAGAGTGACCGCGTCACTTTATTACCGAGACTTCAGGTGTTTCAAATGAAACAAAAGAGAACCACAATTCCCAGAAAGCTTTGCTGATTAAATGTAAGCTCGCGCATGCAAGCATGATATGGTACTGCCCTACGGTCACGTGGAATGCCTTGAACGAGGACCTAAACAGGTGCAACTTAAGTGGAACTGTTTAGTCATTTGGGGCAGAATCCACCTCCTTTATACGGGCAAGCCAACCAGAGAGCTTATTAATAATTGAAAAACCAACCACGACTGAGTGTGAAGCTTCTGCTCATTGGGAAGCCGGTCTCCATGTATAGCTATATCATAACCCTTTGCCTCCGATGGAATGCTGTTTGCAGGTCCTCGAATAATTGGAACTCGGTTTTGCAGAACACGGCACCCTTGTGGACAGATAGAGTGGGTTGCTTCACACAACTAACTCTTGGGCCTTTTCTCGGGGGCCAGCAGTCCTTAATTTGTAAAAGAATAAGTGCCGGGGCTCTCAACTGCAGGCCACTGCAGCTCTCACCACACATTGCCCCTGCCAGCGCTGGCAATGACAGTACAAAGCAAACACAAGGAGATGATGGACGGAGCGCTGAAACTTTTCAGACACTCACACCCAGTCACAGATCTGGGTTGAATCCATCATCGTTCTTTAACTCACTTCGCCACCCCAGTTCAGACACAGCTATATGCAAATCAGTCTTGGCCTGGTGTCTCATGGGAACAGTCCAGCCTGAACTGCCAAACCATGTCTTCCCTGGACCGGAAACAAGCATCCTGCGACCGGTTTCGGGATAACACCCCTCATCAGCCAGACTAGCTTGACTCCAGTGACAAAGTAAGCAAGGAGATGATGGATGGAGCTAAAGAATGATGATGGATTCAACCCAGATCTGTGACTGGGGGTGAGTGTCTGAAAAGGTTCAGCGCTCCATCCATCATCTTGTGTTTTTTTATTTTTTTTATTTTAAACTTTTATGGCGCACAGCTACCCGAGGGTTTCCCGGCGCCGCCTGAAGGGACCAAAGAAAGAAGAGAGGGAGAAAGCTTATTGATTAAATAGCCACGTTTTCAGTGACTTACAAAACTGAACAAAAGTAGTCTTTTGCTTTAGCAACAGAGGAAGGGAATTCCACAGAGTAGGGCCCAGACAAGAGAAGGATCTACCGCCTATACGGGATCATCTATGCCTAGGCACCGTGAATCTCAGTTGAGTGGCTGAACGGAAAGAACATCTTGGGGCATGTTGATGGACAATAGTATTTAGGTATTCAGGGCCTTGCCGGTTTTGATTTTGAACATATAGGTTAAATCCTTAAATTTGATACAGTTTGCCAATGACAGTACAAACACAGCAAGTAACCCTCACACTCTTGCAAGTGTGACAATTCATACTATTCCAGGTCCACAGAGCTATAAGAATGGCTTGGGGGGCAGGTATTAGTCATTGTACATGTAAATTAAACTAATAAACAGCTGTTGTTGTGCTCATACTCAATTAACCAGACAGCGCCACCATGTGGCAGACTGTCATAAGTCTCTGTGCTGGCAATTAGGTTCCGGTGCCGAGCACTGGAAGCCACCGGCTGAAATGAAGCACTGGGGACCAGGATTTGAAATACCTAGATATGAGTGGTTTGTCTTGCAGCTACAGGGTCTTACTCTTCAGAGACCAACAAACATGCCATATCACATGTCAAAACACTTGGATAAAACCAGGAAAACAATCCACATTGGAGTTATGTTTTTTCCTCCTCTGAAACCCTGGTGTTTACCTGATGTGCTAGAGTTTAAGATGCTCCCAGTAAAACCAAAGTATTGTCACGAGAAGCCAATTGGTATAATTTCCTTCAAGTTCAGTTGTCCATCTTATGCAGTTGGAAAGCACAGAAGTGTGCTAGCCCACCTCTTGAATATCAGTGATTTAAGTAAAGGCCTTTCTGGACAGCGATGGTTCCACAGACAGAGTCCTACGTGAGCC
The DNA here is from genome assembly GCF_964261635.1 of Lissotriton helveticus. Taxonomy (NCBI): domain Eukaryota; kingdom Metazoa; phylum Chordata; class Amphibia; order Caudata; family Salamandridae; genus Lissotriton; species Lissotriton helveticus. Next base: position 1,750,013,373 of record NC_136057.1, on the reverse strand, counting down.
ATTCGGTCCCTGTCCCAGGAATACGAGTCGCTGCGTGGTGTTGCTGCAGTTTCAGGGACGACGTAATTCACACTTATAGGGAAGCAGTTGAGCACTCAATTATTCTTAAATGCCTGCAGCCCACGCCACTAAACCGTCTCACTACTTTCTGACATGACGTGAGCACCAGCCATTGTGGTCGAGCCAATCAGGGTTGTTCCCCTAACCTCAATGTTTCGCTTTGATAGACCACCACTGTTTAAGCACTTCAGACTTAGTTCTGGAACCAAAGAGACATGAAGATGCATGATCCCCCTCTTGAGGGACACGGGAGACAGATCCAAAGAACAGGAGTGACAGGCACAAGTCACTGAGAGGGGTGATATGAAGAAAAATCTCCCACAAGAAGGCATACGACTCACCTCTGCTATCAGACTTTAGTCAATAAAGGCAGTAAAATACACCATATGCCTCCACCCTGCTAATCAGGGCTAAACATCGGATATATACGTAGTACATAAAGCAGGCTATATGTCCATCTTATATTCCAGTCAAAGCCTCTTTACTATGTCCATTTATCTTGGTAATGGTGCACTGATGAGTCGTTGAATCTTATATCACACCGATCTGTAGAATTTTGGGCAAATAGATGGAGTCAGGGAAGATAAGTTTGCCATCTATATAATACACACGCGTCAGGAACAGCAGGACTGGCGTAAAGTTGTAGAACAATGATCAATGTAGGTACAAGTGCTGGTTGGGCTGGGCCAGAGAGAGTGCCCCTCTACTGAGCAATTTCTCCTCCAAGACTTTTCCCAGATGTCACTGGGGTTATTAAAGGGCGTCCTTCCTTCTCCCTGTTGATGAATGCATAGCTCATTTTTCCCCAGGCTATCAGGAAATATAAAGAACAATGATTTAGGGGGTGCAGTGCGGTGAGGAAACGTTTAGCCTTCTCATGAATTTAAAAAAGCTAATCTTCATTGCTTATTTCTATCATTTCAAGAGGAGTGCCTCATGGGTCATCACTATATTAACCCATTTCTTAGAACCCTTACTTATATCATTCAGTGTCATTCAATCAGCTGTGAGTGTAGGGGTCCCTCAGTTGCACTTCAAGTCCAAAAATATTAATGCGTTGATGAAAGCTGGTGATCTGGGGCGTCATGGAGCTGAATCGGATATTCTATAAATTTACCTCCTAGGACCTAAACCCTATTTTTTAAAAAACCTTTATTTTTCAATTTCACATGAATTAAACATTACAGCGGTATAGATAACACACACAGAATGCAGGAAGCAGACGGGCGGGGGCAACACCCCAGTTCATGATGAGCACAACATAAGCCACTGACAGGAGGACGCCATTTAATGACAAACACTCACCTACAACCCACCCAGGGATCCCACCCGGAGGTGAGCCATTAATCGGGACCTTCACTGTCCTCACTGCTCGGTGCAAACCCAGGGGATACGAACGTGTCTCCTACACAATGATATCCTCCTCCTCTTTCTCATCTCTCCTGCTAAGCTTCACGTGGGTCTCTTCTGCTACTAAACATTCAGCCACATCCCAGTGCCATTGGACTATGATGGCCACCATGCATCTGGCATGAACCAGTGCCATCTGCAAGAATGCATAGGCTACCTTGTGACCTTTAAGACTTTGAACTTCTCCCACCAAACAGCATTGTGGGGTCACCAACATCTGTAGCAAGGTTACCCTTGTGAGTTCACTCACCGCCTGGTCTCAGAAGTCTTGCACTGCTCTACAGCCCCAGGCCAGGTGAAGAAAGTTGTCCCCCCTAGAACCACTTCTGTGGGAAGTATCAGAGCAGGCCTGTGATATCCGATGGAGAGATGCAGGGGTCAGGTAAGTGCAGTGCAGGAAATTATACCGTACCAGTTTAAAGCGGGTATTGCACAACACTGTCTGGGTAAATGTGCAGATGGGTGCCCAAACCCATAGCCCCCAAGGGCGCACCCAGGTCACCCTCCCATGCCGCTCGAGCCCGCAACCGGACGGCCACTGCATCCGCTTTTAGGGCTTTAGACAACAAGGATATCAAGTGCCTACCGATCCGCAGGTCAGGGGAAGGTGGTCCATGTCTTCCTGGCCATTTCTGCCAGGCCAGCGTAATGCAAAAATGGTCCCAGTCCCAGTGCAACCTCTGATGGTGCATCTTATTGTATTTATTTATTTATTGTACTTATAGAGCGCGCTATCACCTCAAGAGGCATCTTGGCGCTGGCAGTCACAAAAGCAGAAGGAAGAGGCAGTTAGAAGCGGCTGAAAATTAAGGCAAGCGTGCAAAAAGCCAAGTTTTCAACTGCCTTCTAAAAGCAGGCAGGTAGTCAGTCTGCCTTAGTTCCATGGGCAGAGAATTCCACAGCTTAGCCGCAGCCACACTAAATGATCTGCCTCCAGATCTAGATCTTTTAAACCTAGGGACAGCCACCACCCTGGCCAGGGAGGAGCGCAGATGACGGGCCGGTACATACCATGAAAACATCAGTTGAAGGCAAGCCGGACCCAGCCCATGAAGGGCTTTGAAGGTCAGACACAAGGACTTAAAGGTCACCCTCTCCCTCACTGGGAGCCAATGTAGCTGCGCCAAAGCCAAGGCAGAGGAGGATCTCGGAGGCCAACCTAAGGCCAGTTTGGCAGCTGCAGACTGAAGTCTCTGAAGCCTATCCAAAAAATAGCTCGGGGACTCCAGCAGAAGGGCGTTGCAGTAGTCTATCCTGTTTAACACAGTGCAACGTACCACCTCTATCCGTGCCATAGGTGGTAACAAGGGCAGGATTTTTCTCAGAGGGCGAATGATTGCCATACAGCTAGCTACCACCTTAGAGACCTGCGCCTCCAAGGAGAGATCACTATTGAACATGACACCCAGGTTCCGAACTACCCTCACCGGCTGGACTAATGAAGTGAAGTTCTTCGGCCAGAAGTTGTCAGGTAGGGAAGAACTTATCCTAGGCCGAGGGCAATAAAGCACCTCGGTCTTCCCGGAGTTAAATTTCAATGAATTGGCTTCCAGCCATTCTGCCGTGGCTCCCATGCAGCTATGAAATTCCTCCAAGGAGGTAAGATCATTCCCCTCCAAGGACAGAATCAGCTGTGTGTCATCAGCGTAATTGACAGTTTCGATCTTAAAATGTTTGATGACCGCTATTAAGGGCTTCATATAGATGTTGAAAAGAACTGGGCTAACTGCCGAGCCCTGTGGAACGCCATGCGAGACAGTGGAGAAGGCCGATTGAAATGGCGGAAGGGAAACAGCCTGTTCCCTGCCTTGAAGAAAGGACTCAAACCATCGTAGGGCATTCCCCACAACTCCAACATCTCTCAGCCTGCCCAGTAAAATATCATGGTTCACCGTGTCGAAGGCGGCAGACAGGTCAAGCAGGATCAGAACCCCTGCCTGTCCCCTGTCAGCCCGCCAACGAAGCTCGTCCAGTACGGTCACCAGGGCCGTCTCGGTGCCATGAGCTGGACGAAAGCCAAATTGCGCTTCGTCCAGGAGCTTATGCTGTTCGAGATGTTTAGAGAGGGTACCTGCCACCACCCACTAGGGAGATAAAATGTTCATTGGGATACAAGTTCCCCACCTGTTCACAGCACCATCCCTCCAGGTCTGGCAGGATATATCTGCTGCCATTTGTTCTGACCTGCAACAGTATCCACACTGACAAATCATGGTGGAAGGGGGTGCGTCTCTATACCGCTGTAACTAACATTTGTGCCATTCTCCATTTATATCGCCGGTAGCTCCACTACATTGACCGTGCAAGTCAGCGGGTGTTTTTCCCAACTGTCCCCAGGGTCAAGCCATCGCGCAGCGTGCTGTAATGATTGGCATAATAATACAGGTCAAGTTGCGGCACTTCCAGGCCTCTGGCTTCATAGCACCCTGTCAGGTTGGACAAGGCCACTCTGCTACATCTATCGGCCCAGAAAAGAGAAACAAGAATCGAATACAACTTTTTAAATACTCTGGCAGGCAGAGAGCAAATGGAGTTATGAATGACATATAAGCAGTGCGGCAGGAGTACCATCTCAGAGATGGCCAGCGAGCCCATCAGTAACAGTGACAGGGTATTTCAAAAGGTGACCAAGGCTCTCAGTGAGTTCAGTACCCTCCCCAAGTTAAGGTGATGTTGCTGCACCCTAGTTTGCATAAACATTACCCCATAGTGCCTAAAATGCAGTAACTCCCAGTGCAAGCCAAAATCCATCAGGGTCTCCACTGCAGTCCCAGCTAATTCTGCCAAGGGGAACAACAAGGACTTACCATGAATATTCTGTAGTCCCTTCAAAGCCCTGAAGTTGTACAAGAGTCGTAATAGGATATTGAGGTATTCTTGAAGGGAGGCGACGTAAAGCAATGTATCATCTGTGTATAAGGATATAATATGCCTAGTGTTGCCTAGTTGTATGCCCCACTCTCGCAGTTCCCGCTGTGCCACACCGTCAGAGACTTCATCGCAAGCGCAAAGTGAAGCGGGGACACGGGGCAGTCCTGGTGTGGTCCCCGACCCAAAGACCAACTTTCTGAGTGGCATTGCCCCACCCACACTTGCGCACTGCGTTCAGTGTATAGAAGCCGGATCCAGCCCCGAAATTGAGGCCCAAACCACATGACCCTCAACACCATGATCAGATAACCCCAGTTGACGGTGTCAAAGGCTTTCTCTGAGTCAATGGAGATCAGAGCCATTTTCCTGGCAACACGCTCGACCTTGTGCACAACATGGGACAAATGCCAGAGGTTCATCCCAGTTTTATGACCCAGGATAAACCCACACCGGTCCTTGTGAAACAGGCTGGTCATGAAAGGGCTCAAGCAAGCGATAAACAACTTACACAGGACCTTAATGTCAAAGTTTATCATGGTAAGGAGCCTATATGCTGAGGGATCCATCTTATCTCCACCTGGCTTAAGAAACATACATGTGTTTCCTTCTTTCATAGAGGGCGGCATCTCCCAGCCTCTACTAAAATGGCCTCTATTACAAGGAAAGGCTCCAAATCCATGCATTACATTGAAAAACCATAGTTTCATTGTTTGTAAATAGTTTTGTGTTCATTATTCAAGCTGAAGCCTTTACCCTACCAATTGGTGGGACCCAAGTATGCAGTGCAAATTCTGCCTTTGAACAACAAAGGACATTATCTGGAAAATCACAATGCCTAGGCTGGACTAAAGAATCCTTACTAGTGCCCACACAATACCTCCACATGTGAAATCTAGAGCAGAATGGTGCCACAATAATCCTCTACCAATCACCAGTTCGATAATAATTCCTACCTGTCCTGTGGGGTCTTGTTTTGTTAGGTATTGGAAGAGAAATAGCTTTTGTAGTTCTCTACAAGTTACAAAGTAATCTACTGGTTAGCTGGGCTAAGTTATCTTCAGGTCACAGTTCAACATTGCAAACTACTGAGATCCCTGAGATCAGTCAATCGATCCTGTCTACCCAGAGGATGTATATTGATCGTTTGCTGAATCATCAAGGAGTGATACCATGAAATGACTACAAACTTAGCTTAGAAGATTGAATTACATAAAAAACTTTTAGAATAGATCGTAAAATTTGGCTTTTCAGGAAATATTATGAACATTATTTGCTGTGCATAGTCATTTAAATATCTCTTTTTATTTGATTGAAAGACATGGAGTTGCTGTTTGTTTCTTTAGGAAAGTGGATATTTATTTGGGGTGGGCGGTGGTCCACCTCAATAAATAATAATATTAACTTGCTGGGAAGCTGAAAGTCACTAAATTAATAGGAGCTCAACCCCATGGTAGTTATGGCATAGAGCAAACAGGTGTAGCTTACAGCAATGTGTAAGGTATTTATGTAGTACCAAAACATAAATAAAGTCCAAACACCTAACAGTAAAAGTCCCAAAATTAATTTGAAAATTTTAATTTTAATTTTCAATTAATTTTAATTCACAAAATGACACAAAGCCAGTAAAACTGGCAATATGAATTTTGAAAATTGTAAGTAAAAATAGGGCCAAGAAGCACTAGGCGCTAATGATAGTCTATGGAAATGGTAGGCCGAGACCTTGGCGCAATTTTAGGCCACAGCGATGCAGTACAGGTCGGAAGCACCTAGTGGGTTTGTCGTGGTCAAAGATTTTACCTTCTGACTTGGGGCCTGATTACAAGTCTGGTGGTCCGAGGACCGCCAGACTCGGGGTGGCGTGGTGGTGGTGGTCCAAACACTGCCGCACCGGCGGTCCGACCACCCCATTACGAGTTGGGCAGTCGGACCACCATTGCACTGCCATAACTGCCAGGGATCCCTGGCAGTGGCACGGCTGTGTTGAGGCCGCAATATATGCGGTTATCCCGCCAAGCATATTACGAGTTTCCTCTCCAATATGGTTTCCAGGCTCTTCCTACTCCATCAAAATTGTGGCAGAGATGAAATAGCTCTGGGTCATGAGGTGCATGCAGGGGGGCACATATTGTGCCCCCCTGTTGTGCATACAACCCAGTGCCTGCCTTGCAGGGACTGCACCAGTCCATGAGGTGCCGGTACTGCCTTTGAAGTTCCCATAATAGTGCCTGGCAGTCCCGCTCCCTCACCGCTAAACTCGTGATCAGCCCTTAGTCCTTTTCATGGAGCTCAAAATCTTTCAGTGGGGCAAGCTTGAAGCCTTATCTGATGATGCTGCAATGCAATTGGACACTTTTGCTGATTACCCTAATGGCTTCACAGGTCTTGTAAGACCAAAGATTACCCAAGTTCCATCTTTTCAGGTTTTCTGGAGCAGCAACTCTAGGTCTAAGTTTTCTAGAACCTCAGGGACCATATTTATGGTTGGCACGTGTTAGTGCCAACGACAACCCATGCTACTTTTTCAGCAATTTAGGGGTCATGCCTCACTCCAGAAGAAGCCACCAGCCAGGTCCAGTTCAGGTCCAGTTAGTACTGATCAATTGGCCACTTCAGGAAAAAAGCTTCTTGCAGCTTGTTGTGTCACCATAGACACTCAAGAGTTCAGTCAACTGAACCATGGAGTCGACTTATTTGTCATTGGCACATAAGGGAGCAGGTCCAGTCTATCATGGCTCCTCTCAGGCGGCAGACAGCAGATCCAGTTCTCTTCTGATCTTCCACAGGTCCAGAAAGAGTTCTAAGGAGGGTGCCTTCGAATGCCACATTTGTGGGTAGCACTAGTTAGGGGGTGGGGTGACGCCTGACTCGTCCCTATCCAATGGGGTGAAAGTTCCCAGGGGCAATCCTACCCACCACATTTTCTGCAGTTTCTGTTTGCCTTACTGTCAACAATCTCACAGTGCACCTGAAGCCCAACATCCAAGGTGGGGGAACCCTTCACCTCCTGTGCAGAGCCATTGGGTCCACAGAAATGAGAAGTCCCCTTCCCCACCCCAAACCAGTTCTAGGGGTAGTATCCCTCCCAGCATGGCTAGTGTGGCCTTGGGGACAAGGGCTTTCCCTTCTTCATGTCTCTCCCTACACTGAACTAATATTGGTCATGTGCTCCCTCTGTCATGTTCAAGTTATCGAAGTTCCTGGGTCTACCCAAAATGTCCTTCATTGGCTAGTAAGGATCGAATGCCCCACACCCAATCCAGCCTGTCATCAGGCCTTAGTCATTGTTCTGCTCTGGGAGCATTTTTTTTCACACCCTAATATTTATTTTTTAACGTATGTTATTGCATTTTGATTGTCATGACGAATTATTATCGCAATGTTCATTGTCAAACTTGAGAATTACATGAAATTGTAATGGCATAAATAACACAATAATCAAGTAGGAAAAGAACAAATGGTAAACTATAAAGCACCAACCCACCCACCCCCCATCATTGTCCACGATATGAAGTCCATGTCTGTCGTAAAATCAACACAAATCAGTGAGAGATCTCCACCTTATAAGGAATCACAAGAGTCATCAAGTAACACCTAAAATGAACCGCAGGGGAATGCTCAGAGGCAGGAACCCAAGAGTACAAGTTCCATCATGTGTAACAAGATCAGGCGGCATCCTCATCCTGGGCTTTGAATTGTTCCAGCAAGACATCCCACACCATACCAATGGGTTGTTTACGTAGCCCACCGTAATCCTCTCTTCGTAATGCGTGACTCTAAGCCGTGGCCCAATACAAAACCTTTTCTCACCAACCTGGTAAGAGGAGTGCAGAAGGTGATTTCCAATGGCATATTATCTGCCATTTTGCTAGTCGTAGTTCTAAATCAACAAACAAGTTTCAGTCTTGGAGGTTTTAGGTCTAGGGTATAGCCCCAAAAGACAGTGTTCAGCTGTGTCCCAGTGTGTGGACCCTGTAAGTATCATGAGTGATTTTTTGACATCCGTCCAATAGGATAGTAATCTGGGACATGACCACATCATATGTAGCAAGTCCACGTCATCAGCTTGGTATGTCAGACATGAAGCTGAGGCTGGAGAGAATATCCTATGAAGTTTTGATGGTGTTAAATATTCCCTGTGCAACAATGGGAACTGGGTGGATTTAAAAAGTGTATTTTATGGTATCATGCTGGGATATTCTATAAGAAAACTCCATTCCTTGTCGTGATGAATGCGATTAAGCTCTGTTTTCCATTGGGTCCTCAGCGGGATCAGTGAGGTATGTAAATGGGTATGCAGCCCTTTGTAGAGCCATTTGACCAGGTATCTGCTGATGCCCCTTTCATAAACAGCCTGAACCAGTGCATGTGTGTTAGGTTCTGAGCTTGCCGGTGACCAATGCATGTGGACATAGCTTAAAATTTTAGCATGTGTCAGAAAGAGGTCACCGGGGAACTTGTGTAGCTGCATGAAGTCCTGATGGTGCAGCAACGTGCCATCCCTGAACAAGTCGCCCACAGTGGTGATTCTAGTGTTCTCCCATGGTAATAGTCTGGTGGACGTAAGTGTGGCCACCAGGTTGGGCACGCCACATAGAAGGATATTTGGGGCATAATTCATAGCTGTGTGTGTGTAACAGAGTGAATTCCTCCAGTATGTGATAGCATTGTTAAGTAGTAGTGGAAGTCTTGGGGGACGTGCCACTCCAGGCGACAGCAATTTAATGTAAATCGCCCATGTGCAAAATGCGCTAAGGGTAGCTAACTTCTTGTAAGTGTATCCCAGCCAACCAGTAAGAGAACCATTGTAACTGGGCAACTAAACAGTAAGACTTAAAGTCTGGTGCTCCCAGCCCACCCCTTCCGGTGGTAGCTGCAAGTTAAGGAGGCTAATGCAGTCGGCCGGTGCCCTTTATAAGATCAAGCAGTAGAGAGTTCAATGTGTTGAAAATTGCCCCAGGGACAACTATCAGTAAGTTTACAGAATAATATAACAATTTGGACAGCATCACCATTTTACAGGGTGTCAACCGGCCTGCCAATGGTATGGGCAAAGTTACCCAAAATTTTAGCTGAGCTCTTAATGAGGTGATGGCCTTGAGCAGGTGCTCATCCAATAGATTAATGGGTAGTCTGTAGACCGGAATGCCAAAATATGCAAATGTGTGGTACCCACCTGGTATGGACCATGTGCCCAGGCAAACTATGTCATGAGGCATGAAAATGCGTGTAACTTAGTATGATTAATTTGGAAGCCGGATAGGTTACCAATTGAGCAGAGTATAGTGGAGATAGGTGTAAGATCCATACCCAGATCTGGAGTGTACACTATCATGTTGTCTGCATATAATAAAACTGCATGGGTTTGAGGCCCCCGTTGGATACCCCAGTCAGCTGACTCCTGTCTGAGTTTCTATGCTAGGGGCTCCATTGTTAGAACAAACAAAAGGGGTGACCATTGGGGATCCTTGACAGGTTGCCTGGGAAATTGGGTACTGTGAGGAAATGTGCATCCCAGTTTTGGGCAAAGACATGGGACTAGTATAGAAAAGTTTAACCCAATTAATAAAGGTGGGAGAATGTTAAATGTGCGCACTGTCGAAAAAATATAGTCCCAACCCAAGGTATCAAATGCCTGTTTGAGTTCTAATGCAAGACAGCCCGCTTTGGTATAGGGGTAATATGCTGTTTCCATCACCTGAAATCATCTTAGTATATTTGAAGAGATGCTTCTGCATGAGACAAAACCACATTGGTCTATATGGATCAGGTCAGCAAGTAAGGGGATAAATCTTCGGGCCAACACCTTACTTAATGTTTTATACTTTGAGGTTAAAAGAAAGAGTAGTCTATATGAGGAAAGGTCCTCTGGAGCACGGCTGGGTTTTAAGCAGGGAGGTGACCAGGGCTTGATGGGTAGTTGGCGGTAGCGATCCCGCATCTATAGAGGCCTTGTAAAGCTTCTTCCAGGCGAGGGACCAATCAGTAGCAAAGGTAGAATAAAATTCAGTGGGTAACCCATTTATTCACGGTGTTTTGTTATGCGCCATGTCTCCAATTGCCTGGCGTAGTTCACTGGCGACAGATGGGCTCCAAATTCTGTCCGAGATGCTACCGATATATATGGGAGTCTCATGCCAAGCAGGAATGTGTCTATTCCTTTAGATGATTGAGAAGAAATATGAGCAGAAATCCTCATTTATCTCCAGCTTTGCTGTGCATTGTACATTGGAGGGTGTTATTAGGGATAGGATCAGAGTAGGGGATAATGACGGTTGTATTGCGCGGGCGAGTAACATACCCACTCTATCGCCCTCCAAGTGTACGTTTTATGGTCTTTAACTCTCAGAAGCTCCAAGAGTTCAGCATGCTGTATCTTGGCTTCCTGTAAGTCGTCCAATTGTGTGGGATCATGTACTGCCTCCTGTTCAAGGAGCCCCAGTGTGTTTCTGTTTTTTATAAGTCCTGGAGCAGCGATATCATGGAACCCGTAGTTGTGGCTATGGACACTCCCCTAATCATCACCTTAAATGCTATCCATTTTATAGATGGTGTGGATTCCATGCCCTTGTTATCAGCAAAATAAGTGTCTATGGTGGTGGCCAAAGTATCCCTGAAGACTACATCTTCCAGGAGTATTGGTTGCATGCGCCATGTGGGAATCAGTGTTGGGATTCTGCCCCATGTCATCACTATTTCAAGCAGATTGTTGTCCAAGTAGGTTGGCTGTGTGAATGTTTCCACTGTGTGCAAGGAGCAAAGGATATGACCAAAACCGGCATGTAGGCCATGTGGGGAAGAATAAAAGGAATATTCATGCCTTCCCATGTTGTGGGCCCTCCATATATCCACTAAGGACCAATTTGACACCAAGTGAGATTCATGCCCTATTAATATCAAGTACTTACTGGGCAGCTGCTGGAAAACGAATGCAAATTAGCCCCCAGGACCTTCAGGTAGGGACAAGGTAACTTTCTATCTATTACTTTTCCTAAAGATCACCAATGAATTTGACTTTCAATAAATATGAAAATAGTCTGTCAATTAATATTTTACCCATTTCTTCTCAAAAGGTACAGATTATAGGTTTGTGCACTTTAACAGTTTCTAGCTTTCAGCTGCAGCCTTACCAGCAAAACTAGGTTTTGAGGTCTAGTCACTAGAGGAACATGCCAACTTTAATTTTGAACATGTTCCACTTTTAAATATCTTAAAAGTAACTTATTAATATTTAAAAGCAGGGTTTCCCACCTTTCAAAAAGGTTATTTTGACAGGCTTGTTAGCAGGTTTTCATACTGCTGCATTCAGGCTACACATAATAGACTACAGGTTACGTTTTACAGGCCAACCTTTGTGATGCCACCATAAGTGCTGACTCAACAGGTTGCAATTAAATGCCAGAACCTGAGTGTATTTTGTATGCCATATACTAGGGACTTAGAGGTATGTTACAAATGTCAATAAGTGCCCCTTTTGGATGGCCATCCCCCACTTTTTGTTGTTAGATGCGGTGGTAGTTGATCTGGAAGTGTGCTGGGTCCTGCTAATCAGGTCTAGCACTAGTGCTCTTTCCCTGAAACTGTAAATGTGGATTGGTACACCCAATTGGCAAGTGCTTTGGCACCACTGTAAGGCCCTAGTATATGGTACCAGTGGTACCTAGAGCAGGGATGCAAAAGTGGTACCAGGGCTGCAGCACTTATTGTGCCACCCTGAGTGACCTGAATAAAGCTTAAGTCTGCAAGTTTGCCATGTTAGCCTTGAATGAGCAGCTTGTCTATTCAAGTTCAACCCTTCACACACCATGTCACTTCACTGCATCTAATGTATGTCAGTCACTCCTAAGGCAGGCATCCTATAGCCCAGGAGGCAAGGCGCATTATATTATATGTGTGGTATTAGAAATGGGGTCTCTCGTTAGCAGTAGTTTGCACCTTGTCAAAATAGCGACCCTCACTCTAGTCAGGGTAAGGGAGTCACACATATTTTGGCACGAGCAGTCAGTCTTATCTCAGAGGCAATGTGTAAAGCATTTGTACCCACACACACACAGTAATACAGTTAAAACACTACAGAAGGAGTCAAACACCAGTTTAGAAAAATAGGCAATATTTATCTGAATAAAACAAGTCCAAAACAACAAGAATCCAACATACACAAGTCACAATATCACTTTTAAAAGGTTAAGCACGTTTATTCCATTAAGATCAATGAATGTGTTCATTTAAGCACATAATACCTTAGATGCGTCAAAATTCAAAGATGGTGCAAAGAGCAGGATAGGTAATATGTTGGTTCCCTACTGGCAGGGGAGGTGATGTGTTGTAGTGCACCAGACCATGCATTTCCCTGACCTGTCTCCAGACACACTACAAGGGGTACAGACATCTTTGTGTGAGGACAAGCACAGCCTTATTCAGGTGTTAGTGACAAATCCTCCCACAACTCTAGCTCAGGAAGGCCCATCAGCCTGGTGACGGCCCAACAGAATTTGCAAGGCACACCTCAACTCCCTTTGTGTGACTGTCTAGAGTGAATGCACAAGAGCCCACCTGTCAACCCACCCCGACATGTTTTACAGATAGGCAGAGGCACAGAATGGTTAAGCAAGAAAATGCCCACTTTTTAATAGTCATTGACAAAAAAGTGATAGTATGCACTCCGTTTCTCAATGTTAACCACATATTTGAAGATGCTCAAAGGCAAATGTTTGTGTGCAACTTACCATGTGCTCTGTCCCAATTACATTTCAAATGCGATACCCATGAAGTCAGGAGTGTCGTCACACCCCCTAGACAATATGCACTTTTTAAAAGTGGCATTTTCAAACATGCAATTAAAAATCCAACGTCACCAAAATATGTGTTTTTAAATTGTGAGTTCAGAGGCCTCAAACTCTAATTCTCTATCTGCTCCCAATTGGAAATTACACTTTTTAAAAATAAATCTGTTTTTATTGATTTTACACAACAATCAGCTTAGGCATCTTAACGTGATACAGTATCATAGTTGTACATGGCAAAATGACATACATTTGCAATCAGTATAGAAGAATACACAGTGTCCGTGTCGAAGCATTAAGAGAATCCTCGCAACACATTGTTTAGTAATCTGACATCTGTAATTGAATCTCCGATTGCAAAACAGTACGGGTAATGTCCAGCTTTTGTTCCCATGCCAGGAGTCTAATAAAACATACCATGAGTAATCAAATCTATCAGTGCTCAATACGTTGATAACAACTCAACTAAAAACTTACCCACCCTCCCTCCCCCTCCCCGCATGTCCGGCAATAAGCATCTACAGTAGCATTTTCACATTTCCACAGGCCGACTTGTGCATCTCGGTTCCACAATCTGACTTAGATATATTGTGCAGTCTTGTGAATCATACAATGTAGCAACCCATGGATAATGTAAGGAGCCCCTGCGTCACATAACAGCGGTCCAGTCCCTCAAGCTATAATAACAGTGCACCCTGGTAGGATAATATATCTATCGCAGCATACTCCTCCATGATTACATTCCAGCTCAGCAAGATGGGTGTTTTCCTTAGCCCCCTATACTTCTCTCTTTTTAGTTTAGCCCCCTCAGCCCTTCCCCATCTCACCACTTCTGCATGCCAGTCCTGTATGGATGGGGCTCCATCGGCTTTCCATCGTGTGGTTATGGCTCTTTCAGCCAGAAGGAGCGCAAGGTTAGCAAATCGGGAGGCTGGGTTACCCTTCTTTCCATGAGGCCCTAGTCCCAGTATGCAATATTCCAAGGTGACTATATTGTGCACCGGGGCTACATCAGCTAGTAGTTTGCACACTGTCACCCAGTAGTACCCTAGTTGGGGGCAATTCCACACCATGTGTATCAAACCCGCATTGGGTATATGACAGCGTGGGCAGGTATCACTTGCTCCCGGAAACATAGTGTTCAATCTGCGTGGTGTTAAATAAGCTCTGTGTAGCAACATCAATTGGATACATTTAAATCTAGGATTGCGAGACACCTTCCTGGGGTATCCCACTATAGTATCCCATTCCTTAACTGTAAACTCATGGCCTACGTCTTAATTGAAAATTACACTTAAAAGATATTTCAAGGCAATCCCCATGTTTCCCTACTGGATATTCCTTGCAATAGTGAAAAAAGAAATTAGCAGTATTTCACTAATAGGACATGTAAAACACTCAACTATATGTATTACCTTTTAAGTACACTACACCCTGCCCATGGGGCTGCCTTGGGCCTACCTTAGGGGTAACTTCTGTGTAGTAAAAGGGAAGGATTATGGCCTGGCACAGTGGGTGCAATACATAATACTTATCATCCAAGTTGGTGATGTGAAATGCATGTAAGTAGCCTGTCTGCTCTTTATCACTCTACCAGGACTGGGAGAAGGTGTACTGAGAGAGTACACGGGGTCATCTTTGTGTATTATGCAAGTATTACAAAGTAAGGCACCCCTGACATACCACATAATACTTTCACCTACAGCAAAAAGTAAGTACCTGCTTGCCAGGGACCATGATCCAGCATCCACGAGTTTAATAGGATTGTGGTGGCATCATCATCCATTCCAGAGCATCAGAACTAAAAGAAGAGAAGCCCAGCATCACTCGTGAGCTATTCCCATAAATATGGCGGGGTAGCTCCGCCGTTGGGCTCGATGACAGCCCGCTCTGCTCACATAAGTGTAAGAGTGATTGAGTTTATAAACTACTTTTGCCCCATCAGTTTATCAGTCTTGCTAAAAAAAAGTGTGAAATAGAACCACTACATCAAGCGGGTTCACGCAGCGTATTGGCTTTGCCAGTCTTTCACGTCATTTCTGCCCATCCAACTTTCCCTCACAGCATTTGTCTTCTGCCCTCCCTCTTTTGATTATTTATCCGAAAAGTAATTTCTGTGTGCATTATGAAGTCAGGGCAGACATTTATTTATCCATCTCCCATTAGCAAGGAGCTGCCTGTGACTCATTGGCGCGAGGGGATCACTCAACAGCTCGTGGCTGTCACTTCCGCTCAGCTCTGAGAGGGAAATAAGCGCCGTCCCCTGCGGAAGGCGGATAACATTGTCAAATATTTCACTGAAAGCGCAATATGTATTTCTCATAAAAGGGAATTTAATATGTTGGACTGTGAATGGTAGGAATTATGTTTCTTGAATGGACTGAAATAAACCAGTCAATTTTAGCTCCGAGGCAGACTCTGTAATGGAGGCGCGAGGCAGCCGGCTTCACAGACGTGTTCGGCCACATTATTTTTGTGTCTTGCTTTATCTTTTCGTTTTCTCTCTTTCACCTCCAATACCTTTTTTCCTCATCCCTCCACTAAAGAGTCCCTCGGCGCTCTCATCCTCACCTACAGTTACCTCAGGAAATCATTTCTCCATTGGAAACGTGCCCGCGTGGTAGCTGGCTGGACAGGGTTTTTTTGGACTTGTTATAGGATTTCTATGGAGTTCTTTGCATTGAGTGGGGTTATAGAAATGATACAAGCAATAGAATCATTGTGATGGACAACACACATCATATATGTTTCGTGTTTCATTTTTAAGAAAAACTTATAGAAATATTTTTCAAAAAAGAATTTCCACCTGTATGCAATACATGTGTTCGCTGAGTTATGGAACGCGGGCCTCAAGAAATATTAAAGTCTTCGACTCAGCACATAAAATGGCGGATGGGTCAATTTTGCTGCTAGACACTGTTGGGGCACATTTACAATAACTGGTGCATCCCTGCATATCAGCAGGGATGCACCAGTTGTTTTGTGTGACGTTAGAAACCCTTTGCGCCACCATGGATGCACTGTTGGGCAAGGATAGACAGATGTGTGACGCATCTGTCAGCGTATAGGTGACGCAGTGCTGGAGTAGTGTCGCAAGCGTGACGCAACTCCAGCACTGCTCAGGGGCACCCTATACTTGCTGTGCTGCGTCACTCCTTATGCTTGCTATAAGCAGGCGTAAGGCTTTGACGCAGCGGGGACGTCAAAGTGACTCAGTGAAATCTTGTAGATTTCCCTGCATAACTTTTACGGGGGCTTCCTTGTGATGGAACGCCCATCCTGAATACGTTATACCTGATGCAGGTATAATGCAGTGCAGGGCTTTACAACGTGACGCATCTCACTAGATGCGTCACATTGGAAATATGTTGTATAGAGGCGCATTGTTTACGACGCCGCTGCGTCACAGAAGTGACGCAACAATGTCGTAAAGATGTCGCAAGGGGCTTGTAAATCTGCCCCTATGGATCACTGGATGTGGCTATCTCTGCTGAGGTCAGAAGGGGCTATGCAGTGCCCCTGTCATAACCATGAAGCCCCAACACAAGCAGCAGGTATTAAGCAAAACAGACTCTACTCCCCGTAAACACCACCCGCCCAGTGAGACTAACAAAATGGGTCTGATGTTGGACATTGATTCCCCTGGCAGTGATGGCTACATAATGCTGTCCTATAAATCCAGTGCTTCTCACCAACAGATAAAGGCAGACGTTTTCACCTGTAGGCATTACGTGCCAGCAGGAGTCTTCACCTGCCTCCAACAGGTGATGTGAACTGGCCAGTTGGCATGGCTTGCTGGTTGGCAGAACAGGCCCCCGACATCGCCAACCGCACCTTCCATCATTCGTTTTGCCTCTGCCTCTGTTGTAAAGTCTGAGATCTTCTCGTGTAATTACGCATCTCTATTTCCTGTTTTCCCACACTCCCCTGTTTGCTGTATTGCACTCTCTCGTTCCCCTATATTTACAGTCTGGTAATGGAAATTCTTACTTTCTCATAAAGTTCATAGCTGAGGCAGGTCGGTTTCTGTGCGCTCCAAGTTTTCGAATTCCTATTGTCAAGGCCACTGCAATTATGTGGCAAGAGAGGGCCAAAATATACTGCAGGGGTGGCAAGAAAGGAACATTATGCGGCATAACACAGCACATTTCGTAATAGTGTAATATCATTATTTTGTCATTTTTAAACTTGGTAACACTGTATGGGTATTGGTTACACCTCATTAGTACTAGTTTAACACTCACATATAGAAATAAGCAACAGAAAAGGGACAGTCCAGCTTTGCAAAGGGTCTTCCACTGCGCAGCAACACGTGTCGCTGCATTTTTAGAACTTTTGACCTGTTTGAGCTAGGAACTATTTTTTTTGTTTAAATCTGCAGATTATGCGCAGATGAATTATATGTCAAATGCGGCAAATAAATAATTATGCTAAAATCGCGGCACAATCACATAACTCCAGTGGCCCTGCCTATAGTGAAGACACAGACAAGGGCCATTAACAATGACAGACGCTACAATCGCGATGGAGTGTCTATATATGCAACAACAGAGGGAGCGAGTCACACATTTTTGTGCATTTATGTTTTTTGGTTATTGCAGATTTATATAGCGCAAACTTGACCTGGAGGTATTGGAGCGCCTTACATGAGCACCAGTTATGTTACACAAGGACACATTAATTTTTTTGGAAGGCACAGGGAGACCCCTTCGACGCTCATGACGAGCCCAGCTCGTCATGGAGTTTCCATTGATTTCAATGGAAATTGCATTAAAGATCTAAAATAGCCTTAGCATCCAAGTGGTTACGTGATTTGCCCAGAATCACAGGACGTGGAGTCGACCCCAAAGCTCGAACCTTGGTTTCCCAGCTCCAAAGTCGACAGTCTAGCCGTGAGACCGCATCCTCTGCTTGGCCTTGGTGAATGCGCATACCATGTTTGTTGAGGTGCGAATTTCTGAAACAAACATTGTTGGGTCTGTGCTACAAGCTTTAATCAACAACATTCTCGCAGGGCGCGGGACGAGTTGTAGTCGCTGCAATCTTTATGGAGCTGACGCAATTCATATGTTTTTTGAATGCCCAAAATTGACAAGATTTATTGCTGATGTAGAACATTTTCTCGCAACTGAATTGCTTATCTCAGTTAAATTAACCGCACCTTTAGTGTTGTTTGGCTGTGAAGAAAATGTAACTAACTCTATTTCAGACCCTGTGGTTGGATTTGTGTTTATAAGTATGTCTGTCTACCGTTTTTGTGTTACGTCAAGCTGGCTTAATGAAGAACCACCAAATATTATTTTATGGCGAAATAAGCTTCTTACTTTGTATCATCTCGAAACCGCATTGTACAAACTGAAAGCTATAAGAAAGAAAATATCTGGTTGTAATTTATGGTCTCCAGTTACTAACTGGATTGAAGATTGAGAAACTATGGATGTGAATCATATTATTTGTTTCTTTTTTCTATTTGTTTTTTCTTTTTATTATCGACCTGATGTGTATAATTGATTCTGCTGATGCCAAATAAAAGACCTTATAAATAAAAATAAAAAAACAACATTCTCTCCACGATTTTTCATTACAAGACCTGGCCACCCCCTGTCTGCTCAGAAGGAAAGAGCATATCCGCTTTAAGGTTGGCTATGGCCAATGCAATTCTGTTTGTCTAGTCAAAATTTGAAAATTGCCTTCTGTTTCGTGAACTCATTCTGCATCCATCTGTGCGGTCAGCAGCCTCTCCACCACCAGCTGGGATTCAAAAACATAGCCTCCACTCATAGGTCGGAGAGCACAAGCCACAGATATCGTGGTCAGATTGCCGCCGCCTGTGCAGGTTTCAACGGTGGAGCCGGATGGGGGCAGGATTTCGACAGATGGCGACGAGGGAAAATGAGTTATTTATTTAATATTCCCTCATGGTCGTCTGTCGAATCCCCCCCAACCCGGCCCCTCCGCTCTAACCTACCCGGGCCGCGGCTGTCAGATTGGCATTGGGCAGCGTGGTTTTCTCCTTTATCCTGGCACGATTTCTCAAGCACAACCTAGCCCACGCATCAATTTAGTCTGCACCGCCTTGCTACCTTCCCCGCCTTGCCAACCCCCTACGTTTGGCAGCATTGAGTTCAGTAACCCGCATGGTTCATCTGGGCTCCATCTTCTTACCCATATGTTTTCCATGGAGATGGAATGAGCTCATCTCTGTGTCTCTGTCATGAATGCCTTGGCATTGCTCAGGGCTTTGTTGCTAAATTTTTTCAATTTAATTTTATGCCTTTTGGAGGCACTTATGCTCTCACAGACAACGGGAGCCCAGGCTATCTGTTATGTTAGACATAATGTGATTTCTTATTTCGTTTCTGTGAGAAGCTGAGACACAGATTAATACTCGCGTGGCCCTTGGAGGAAATGTACTAACCAATTTTCTAGCGCGCCGACGTGATTGAGGTACTATTTTGTTCTTTTTAACTTCTAGTATGCTGCAAACAGAGGCAAAGGCATGTGACTAGAAAAAACATGCTCAGAAGGACAAAGAAAAATTGCAAAGTTTTATTTTCTACAGTAAACATTCTTTTATTTTGCCAAGTCTTCTTTTCTCACTTTGCACTCATGTTTCATTTTGTTTTTTCTTCTGGGCACTGTTCTCAAAAGATGACGATTATATTGTTCTGAATATTGCAAAGAGACATTGTTTATTTCTTATGTGCCATTTCTGAAATTATGCTTTAACACATAATCATGCAGTATACCCCAATCCTCCGCAATCTAATCCAACCCACACCAATCCACCCCAATTCAATCCACCCATTTCAATTCACAACACCCCAATCCACCGGTCCAATGCAATCCTTCCCACTCAATCCAATCCACCTCAATCTAATCCACCTCAGACATATCCAATCCACCCTAGACCACTCCAATTCAGCCCATTTCACCCACTCCAATTCAATCTAAACCACTGACCCCAATCTAATCCACCCCACCCCATCCCTATCCACTCCACTCCAATCCTCCCAATCCACTACGCATCACGCTAATCCACCGCAATCCTATCTGCCCCTCTCCAATCCGCCACAATCCAATCTGCCTCAATGCAATCCACCCAAATCTAATTCAATACAATCCACCCCACCTCACCCCACACCAATCCACATAATCAAATCCACCCCACTCCAATCCAATCCGCCTCACTCAATCCAATCCACACCAATCCAATCCTCTTCACACCATTCCAATTCAATACACCCCACACCAATCCAAGTCACGCTAATCCAATACACCACAATTCACCCAGTCAAATCTAATACCCTGTACACCAATCCAATCCACCCACTCAATCACCACACTCCAGTTCAATCAAACATACTCCAATCAACCCCACTCCAATCCAGTCCACCCGCTCCAATCTTCTCCACTTCAATCGAACCATTCTAATCACATGCACCCTATTCCAATCCAACCTACCCCATTCCAAACCACCACATTCCAATCCCATCTAATCAAATCCACCCCAATCCAACCAACCCTACTCCAATCCACCCACTCCAGTACAATCCACCCACTGAATCCAATCCATTCCACTCCAATCCAATCCACCCCACTCCAGTCCACTGTAACCCTATCCAACCCATCACACTCCACTTCACCCAAAACACTCCAGCCTATCCCACTGCAATCCAATCAAATCCACCCCACTCCAATCCACCCTACTCCAAGTCAATTCATCCCACTCAATCGAGTCCAATCCACCCCACTCAATCCAATCCACCCCACTCCAGTCCAGTCCAATCCACCACATCCCACTTCACTCCAGAACAATCCACCCCACTCCACTCCAGTCCAATCTACCCTAATCCACCCCAATCCAGTCAAATCCTCGCCATTTTAATCCAGTCCACCCCACTCCAATTCACCCCACTCCAATCCAATCCACCCCAATCCAGTCCACTCCTTTCCACACCAATCCAATCCACCCCATCCAAATCCAATCACTCCAGTCCAATCACCCACCCAATTCAATCTAAACCACCATACTCTAATCCACCCTACTCCAATCCAACCCACCCCAATCCAATCCACCCCACCCCAGTTCAATCCACCCCACTCCAAACCAATCCACTCAAACCAAACCACCCCACTCCAATCCAATCAAACCCACCCACTTCAGTCCACACAAATCCACCCCATTCTACTTCAATCCACCCCACTCCACTCAATCCAATGTCCCCAGTCCAATGTACCCCACTCTACTCCAATCCAATCCAGTCCACTACTTCAATCCACTGCAACCCACTCAACCCTATTCCACACCGCTCTAAACCACTCCACTCTATGACACAGCACTCTACAACACGCTCTGTCACTGAACCACTGAACTCTACTCCCCTCTACGACACTCTATTCCCCTTACTCCAATAAATATACTCTACTACACTCTACTCCCCCTACCCACTATAGGACACTCCTCGCCACTAACGTTTATCCATGCTGAACAGCAGCCACACGGGCTTACAACATGGCTAAAACACATTACTAAAGCCAATAGCTCTTGCATAGGCAAGACCTGTTGGCTGCACCAATGCTTTTGTTTTTTAAGCTGCCGTGTCGTGCCTTTTGCTGCTGACATGGAAGCAGAGGTTTAGAAGCTTTTTGCTTGGGTCTGTTGTGACATCTCAGCAGTGAAAGTCATTTTATTTTTTCATTACTGTTGAGGCTATGATTGACTGGTTTGATGTCTATAATTGACATGTCTCCCAATCTTACCACCTATGACCTGATTATGAATGTGCAGGTTTTTGAGTCAGGGATACCGGAGAGTTGAAATCCCCAATTCTGGCAGGTATCCCCACACCTAAAAGCAGAAATGATATGTTGTTTTTCTCAAGAAAGGGAATAACCACAGGGCCTGGAGATACAGGGTAATTTTCTTAGTACTTTTCCCTATTTTCAGTAAGAAAACTGCTGAAATTTTTCACCTGCTTTGAGCAGGCCGAATATGTCAGTGGGAGGGCGGGTGGAGATTTGGGGGTGGGATCGGAATGATTGACTTGAACTTGTCTGGGAGAGTATTGTCTACTCCCTGGGTACTGTCGCAAGTGTCGAGAAGGTGGGGGGCTGGCCGATTCTGCAGCTGGTAGCAGGACAAGGTATCCCTTGGCCTGGAATTACCAGGTCCGGACTTTGCCGATCCGAGGTGAAACTCCACCAGTCATAATAACTGCCTTTCTATTCCAATATGTGTTATCATGGCTGGTGCATTAACCTACCAAATACCTACACTCATCCTATGAGCCAACACATTGCCTAATACATGTAGTGGCCTTGAGTTTAGCAACAGATGTCCAATTTCCTCTCAACCTGTGTGATACTGATCAAATGTCAGCATCTTCTGACACCTTTTTAAAATGTCCCTAACTTGGGAGCCCCATATGTAGGATGCCAATGATTTAAGTGAGGACTGAACGGTGAACACTGAGAAGAATTAGTCTAGTGAAACTGGTTCTGTATGAAAAGTGTTGGTTTGCGAGAACTAGAAAGAGAAGCCTTTTATTTATGGGAAGATAATAATAATAATAATCCACATTTGTAAAGCGCACAATCACCCGTAAGGGTCTCTAGGCGCTGGGGGCCGTCGGGAAGATTAAGCGAGCTATTGCCCAGAGTCACATGGTGCTGGGCTAATCTGCTGCCGGAGCCGGGGATTGAACCGTGATCCCCAGATTCCGGAGTCAGTCGCCCTGGCCGCGGCGCCACACCTCTTCCGCTAGATCAAGGATAATGTTAGCATTAATAATTTTTGTGTCATTTTTTAACTTAGTGTTTGCCAGTTCCTAGTTTTGAAAATATCAGGATTTATTATCCTCTAATTTAGTGATCATTTTGTTGTCATGGATGTTAGATTTCAATCCTGTGATATACACTATAAATATAGATCTCTTACGCACATGCATTGTACCATTGATATGCCTCACCAGATCAAACAACAGAGGCTGAGCAAGGGTTGTCTTCTATACATGACCCACTGCAGGGTGGAAATTCATTCCTATAGAGCAACTTGGCAGCCTGCCCGCAATGGAGAAGATGTGCCATTGGTGAGGACGCTTTTGTATAAATGGTGATCCATGGTTAGGAAGAGGATTGATGCAAGAACCCAATATAGCCACTTCAAATTTTTTCTAAAGTAAACTGGCAATATTAAATCACTGACGGTCTTTCTCAGCTCTTGTTAAAGTAATTGTTGGCTACTACACAGCATTTAGGGCTCATGCAAAGAGCGGGGGTAGCAAAACGGCCATGAGATTGGAAAATGCAGTGGTTGTCAATTTAGAATCCTGGGCAATAGCACCCATGCTCATTCCTCAGCCATTTCTACTTCACCTCCAGAGGATCTTCTAACTTCATAACTGAGTTAACTCTTTGTACTGCATGGCTAAATTACATAGAGCTTTTTTCACAGGAACTTGAATTAGCACAGAATATCCTAATGTTTACTCCCTGCACAGGAAGGAGTGAACCAAATAGTGTTTGGTCCAGTTTTAGACAAGGGCCCACTAAAAAAGTTGACAAATAAGTGGTATAATGGCTCGATGCTCTGTTTATAAATATATTTTACGTTGATATCCTGAAAATCTGGCATGACTCTAGCAAGCATGGACAAGCACCTCCGGACCATCACCTCTTTTCTGAAATTCTGAATGGCCCTCAAGACCTGGCTTTTCGAATAGGCCTTCGGGATCTGCAAGCGCCTTGATACCCTATTGGGTGATTTGCCACGCTTAACAAATCCAAATTAATTTATCGATGTTAGGGTGGCAAGGGAATTTTACTCCATTTTAAATGTGAAAGATCTGACAAAGTTTGAGATAACGTAACTTTGATCTGCCCTCTATTACATGAAGGGCTTATAGACTTTGTTTCAGTTTTGACCTAGTACAACATATTTATATAATAGGTCCCAGCAGCAAAATATTTTTGCTTCATTTCATAATACACAAATCCCAGAAAATGCGGCAAAAGAATTTTCTATATTTTTGTCCCAAAGAAAAATGTATGCAGTATTGTCACACACAGCTGTTGGAGTGTTTGTAAGATCTCTGACAGTTGGCAACCAAAAATCAGGAAGTGGTCGATTTTGTCAAATGCTTTGTCTACTGATTCCTATCACCTTTGAACTGGTTTTATCAAGGGGTGTTCGTATAAAAGCCACGCCAGATTTTTAGGATATCTACTTAAAAATATGTATATACAGTGTATCTGAATGGGAATTATTTAGGTAGCCAATGGGTATCTTGAACATCTGGCATGCCATTGGCCCAGTGCTCTTCTCATGCCAGGGCCTGCCGGGCGGATGTATGACATTACAACGCATGCTTTTACATCGCATGCCTTTACAACGCGGTTTTTACATCACATACCTTTACAACGCATAGCGCTTTGGGGTGCTGGATAGTGAATAGTTTAATTTACTATTCCAACTCCAGTCCCCGTGGACACTAGGGAAGGTGTTGGACAGTAAATTAAACGTATTCCCTATCCTAGAGCGCCCCCCCCAGCGCAATGCGTTGTAATGGTTTGCGTTGTAAAAGTTGCGTCGTAAAGGCACTGCGTGGTAAAAGTTGCGTTGTAAAGGATGTTTCCCTGCCGGGAAGCACCACCCAATGTGCCCATCGATTTCTGTCATTCAGCGACTGAATCAAGAAACCGGTTCCTTTCCTTCTATCACAAGACAGTGCCACCTAATGTTACTGGAAGCCCGTTTGTGACAGGAGTACAGGGCAGTGTGATAGTGGTGGACAGCTGGGTACGAGCACTGTGAGTGCGCAGTTTGACTTGATCTGCTCTGCATACTCTGAGCAAGTACAAATTTGTGACTTCAGAAATATTTGGAATCTATTTTACAACACTCTGGAATATATTGGCAGCTTTATATTTTCACACTTGCTCTTTTTTTTCATAATCTAAGAGCACAGACCAAATAGTGCATTATGGCGTTTGAACAACTCTTGAACAGTGGTGCAGAAAGTGATCATCTCTTTAACAATTATATCCATAAACAATAAAATAGTGCTAAAATCAAATATAAGTGAAAATCACGCCAGGGACCCATCCTGGGAAGAATCACATCGCCCTTATAAACACTTGGGGCCAGATGTAGGTAAATAGCATTTACCGATTCGAAAAAATTACGAATTTTACCGATTCCGTATTTTCAAATCGGTAAATGCTATGTAGAAAATCATTCGGTAAAAAATACCGAATCGTTAATTACCAATTCGGTAATTGCCATTCATTCCTATGGGCCTGGAGGCCCATAGGAATGAATGTCAATTACCGAATCGGTAAATGCCGATTCGGTAAAAGGAGGAAAACAATGAAGGGTGGCAGGGTGTCACTTTGACACCCTGTTACACCCCTCAATTGTGTATGGGTGCACATGTTGCAGACATACATGCCCTAAGGGCATGTATGTCTGCAACATGGCACTGAAGCAATTTGCATAAAATTGCTTTTTGGGTGTTTTCGTTATTTACCACCAACTTGTAGTTGGTGGTAAATAACAAATCCTAACATGGGATAAGCACTCATTTAAGTGCTCCCTACATTAGGAATATGGTAATTTGCCGAATCGGTATTTAAGAAATCGGTAATTTTGACCCCTACATCAGAAAGGCCTATTACCGGTCGGTAACGGCCGAAATTCGTTAATTTCGGCCGTTACCGACCGGTAATACCCTTCCTACATCTGGCCCTTGATTCTTCGACGGTAGCAAAAACAGCACTGAAGGCACTGCTTGCTTATAAATTGACCGTGTAAGGTCGTTTTTCGCTACTGGCCAACAATAAATTTGCTGTATCATCTGTTTAATAACTTGTTGTCTCCTGATTTTGGTGATTCTTTGATGAGTAAGACTTTAGGAATTTGTGAAACTCCTGGTTCAGTATTAGGTGATGTGTATGCCACAACCTTCCTTATATAAGCCACTCCTCTTGTAAAGGGTTGTCAGTTAGGCTTCTTTGGCCACACCTCTTTTGGAGTGCCTCACACCCAGTGCTGGAAATGGAAAAATAGAAGTGTAGGTATTCTGTACCAGAGTACCTGCTTGTTTCTGAGAAGTGCCGGTACTCTCCCTCTCAAAATAAAAAAGTGCTGGTCCTCTGTACCGGACAGTACCGGCCCTTTTAAAGCACTGCTCACACTTTTTCATCCCATTTAAAGTGCTGACTTAACAAATGCTGGAGAAGAAGTAGGGTAGTAAAACAGCACGATTAGTGGCTCTTTTATCTGTGGTACCTCATGGGTTATATACTAAGTTTGGGGGTATAAGGTAGTTTCCTATTAAAATGCATACATACTTTGGGGTGACACAGCCATTTTCAGGCTCTGTAGAGACATCTTCAGCTCCATCCAGGAGATTTTACCAGCACTTTACCGCCACCTTTGCCTCCAATGCTAGCAGCTGTTGATAGTGTGAATTAGCATTGTTTTATTATGTTCTGTATTTCATTCATAGGTCGTAAACAACCTCGCCTCAATTCCAGCCTTTTCTAATTCCAACCATTTGCCTTGCCAATTATAGATCAGCTATACAGACTCAAACAATTTAAGAGCTTCGGGTAGGGAGTTCCACCTTGTTGAATTTCAACCCTTTTTAGTATACTTCCATGAAAAAAAACAGATTACATTTGCATTTTAGTTCCAATCCACGGCTCAGAGCATAAATCAATCTGTGTCAATAATTGTTGTGGGATGTTCTTATGCAGCTGGATTTGTAATCACTTCCCAGCTATTGTCACGGGCAATTTTGCAGAATTCAGCATTTTGTTTGCTTGATATGCAGTATATTGAGAAACAATAGCGAGAGAGTGGATTGAGCCACCCCTCCCCCATGATGGATTTCTCACGAAAGACTTCCATTTTTAAATGGAAGCGCTTCCAGCATACAACAGAGGCAGTCGCGTCACTGAGGCAGATGCCTGACTGCACCCCCTCCATCGTCCCCCACCTCAACATTTTCCTCAGCTGTACTGCTACATCCTCCCTCTACAAACCTGTGTGGTCTCACAAGAAAGACCCTCAGACCTCATAAAAACCCATTACCCAAAGAGGATTCATCCTCTTGAGACACCCGGGCAGCACATCCACTCAATACTGTTAGACCCCAGCTGTCTCAAAGCTCCAGCAAGGAAGGCTAGCGCTGGGAAGCCCAATACGGGTTGCCATGCGCTTAATAAACGCTGCTGATAATAATAATAAGCGGTACAAAAGAGGGTGGTGATGGACGGAGCATCTGAACCAATCAAACACTCACACCCAGTCAAAAGATCTGGGTTTGACCCATCACCGTTCTTTAGCCCACTCTGCCACCCCAGTTCAGACATGGCTATATGCAAATCAGTCTGACCCTGTGCCTCATGGGAACAGTCCAGCCCGAACTGCCAAGCCATTCCTTCCCTGGACCGGAAACAAGCTTCAGAGGACCAGTTTCTGGCATTACAGCCGTCTTCAGCCCGGCTTGCTTGAATCCAGTGGCAAAGTGAGCAAGGGACTTACGTCTGAGCATACCCTGCCACACTTATGGCGGCCAAAAGCGGTACAAAAGAGGGTGGTGGAGGACGGAGCATCTGAACCAAGCAATCACTCACACCCAGTCAAAAGATCTGGGTTTGACCCACAGATGCTCAGTCCATCACCACCCCCTTTTGTACCGCTTTTGGCCGCCATAAGTGTGGCAGGGTATGCTCAGACGTGAGTCCCTTGCTCACTTTGCCACTGGATTCAAGCAAGCCGGGCTGAAAACGGCTGGAATGCCAGAAACCGGTCCTCGGAAGCTTGTTTCCGGTCCAGGGAAGACATGGCTTGGCAGTTCGGGCTGGACTATTCCCATGAGGCACAGGGTCAGACTGATTTGCATATAGCCATGTCTGAACTGGGGTGGCAGAGTGGGCTACAGACCGGTGATGGATTAAACCCAGATCTTTTGACTGGGTGTGAGTGTTTGATTGATTCAGATGCTCAGTCCATCCCCACCCCCTTTTGTACCGCTTTTGGCCGCCATAAGTGTGGCAGGGTATGCTCAGACGTGAGTCCCTTGCTCACTTTGCCACTGTATTCAAGCAAGCCGGGCTGAAGCTGGCTGGAATGACAGAAACCGGTCCTCGGAAGCTTGTTTCCGGTCCAGGGAAGACATGGCTTGGCAGTTCAGGCTGGACTGTTCCCATGAGGCACAGGGTCAGACTGATTTGCATATAGCCATGTCTGAACTGGGGTGGCAGAGTGGGCTAAAGAACGGTGATGGATTAAACCCAGATCTTTTGACTGGGTGTGAGTGTTTGATTGATTCAGATGCTCAGTCCATCACCACCCCCTTTTGTACCGCTTTTGGCCGCCATAAGTGTGGCAGTGTATGCTCAGACGTGAGTCCCTTGCTCACTTTGCCACTGGATTCAAGCAAGCCGGGCTGAAGACGGCTGGAATGCCAGAAACCGGTCCTCGGAAGCTTGTTTCCGGTCCAGGGAAGACATGGCTTGGCAGTTCGGGCTGGACTGTTCCCATGAGGCACAGGGTCAGACTGATTTGCATATAGCCATGTCTGAACTGGGGTGGCAGAGTGGGCTAAAGAACGGTGATGGATTAAACCCAGATCTTTTGACTGGGTGTGAGTGTTTGATTGATTCAGATGCTCTGTCCATCACCACCCCCTTTTGTACCGCTTTTGGCCGCCATAAGTGTGGCAGGGTATGCTCAGACGTGAGTCCCTTGCTCACTTTGCCACTGGATTCAAGCAAGCCGGGCTGAAGACGGCTGGAATGCCAGAAACCGGTCCTCGGAAGCTTGTTTCCGGTCCAGGGAAGACATGGCTTGGCAGTTCGGGCTGGACTGTTCCCATGAGGCACAGGGTCAGACTGATTTGCATATAGCCATGTCTGAACTGGGGTGGCAGAGTGGGCTAAAGAACGGTGATGGATTAAACCCAGATCTTTTGACTGGGTGTGAGTGTTTGATTGATTCAGATGCTCAGTCCATCACCACCCCATTTTGTACCGCTTTTGGCTGCCATAAGTGTGGCAGGGTATGCTCAGACGTGAGTCCCTTGCTCACTTTGCCACTGGATTCAAGCAAGCCGGGCTGAAGACGGCTGGAATGCCAGAAACCGGTCCTCGGAAGCTTGTTTCCGGTCCAGGGAAGACATGGCCTGGCAGTTCGGGCTGGACTGTTCCCATGAGGCACAGGGTCAGACTGATTTGCATATAGCCATGTCTGAACTGGGGTGGCAGAGTGGGCTAAAGAACGGTGATGGATTAAACCCAGATCTTTTGACTGGGTGTGAGTGTTTGATTGATTCAGATGCTCAGTCCATCACCACCCCCTTTTGTACCGATAATAATAATAAAGCTTCTTGTTCAACGCCCCTCAGACCTAGGATGACGCCATGCTCCACAGTTTCTGAGGTTATATAATACCCATCCTTACTTTGTAGTGGCCTTGGGTCGCGAATGACCTCAACCCTTCTACTCAGTCCATCCAAGACTCATTGGACAATCTCCCCTAGAGCTCCAGCAGCACCTGGCAGTGACTGTGGGCCACCAGGGCATCTAGAGGCTGGCATACTCTCACAGCGGCTGTTGCTGTACACCAGGATTCTCCGTGAGGGCAGACTATGCTACTATGCAAGCTTCAACTTATGTCACCACCCAATATGGGTAAGAAGAAGAAAATACATGGATAGAATTTCTGATATATTCTATAGTGGACTGTATGTACCGTCCAACCCATCCGGAGCAACGATATCCTCTGGTACATCAAAGCTGTAGACACCACTAGGGTGTCGAAGCAAGCACAGAATGAAATTCTGGAGTATTATGTCATGCATGTCCACCAGTAACAAGTAACCGCTCCATATAACCCAAACATTAAGAGCATGAAGGGTACATACCTAGACCAGTTCTTAACAGACTCAATAACTTTCTCCGTTTTTAGGTCTAGCCTACCAGACAGTGTAGGCTGTCTGGCTGTGAGAGACCTATGGTGGCCTTACAGTGGGCTCACAGCCCACACATTGCTTACTATTGCTTGAATTTAGTGCCACACTAATTTGCTTGCTTCTATTTTGAGGGCTCGCCTTCTTCGTCTTGCGTTTGTCCCTTGCCGACACTTAGCCATCTTGTAATTCTTTTGAATGGCTGACTTAGGTTCTTCCATTGAACACATTACGATCTTATGTAAAAAAGAGTTTGTGTTGATGGGGAGAAATAATTGTTGTTCCTTCTGGACCTGAACCCGTCACCTTAGTCAGGAAAAAAGTGCTGTTGGTAAGCATCAAACAAGAGATGTTGGCAGTGGGTAATTTGTAAAAACATAAGTGCCGGGGATCTCATCAGGAGGCAGCTTGCACGTGCCCATTTCTCCTGTAAGCGCTGCCAAAAACAGAACCACCTACCAACCATGAAAGTGGGGAGAGGATGTAGTGTAATGGCCAGAGCTTCCAACTTCAAGCTGGGCAACAAGGTTCGAGTCTCAGCGTCAGCTCAACATACTGTGATTCTGGGCAAATCACGTAATCCCCCCGTGCCTTCCATAAATGAATGTGTCCTTCACTGGTGTCCATGAAAAGTGTTGATGAATGTTGGTGCTGAGCACTGGAAACCACCAGTTTAAATTAAGCACTGGATGTTGGCAAAGGGGTGTTATGCTTTTGTGGTCTAGCTGGCGTGTAGAACAGGGAGGGAAGCAATTCCAGACCTAGGGACATATTTTTGAACTATGTTTGACTGTTACTATGCTTTTCTTCCATAGGGATCTCTCCCTTATCTTTATCTCCACCACACTCCTCACTGAGCCGCTTCCTTGATTTCTCTATTGTAGCAAATGAAGCAATTGATCTGATGGTGATGTACGCATCGAGTTACTTTCCAACTCTGTTGTATTTATTCGCCCAGTAATGTTTTTCTGCTAATACACATATTTAAACACAAAAATAAAACCTAATATCGAGTGAAATTTGAAGAGGAACTTATTTTAAAAGTGTGTGGAAAGTCTATGAAAATTACTGAATCAGTCTGAACCACAGGTACTCCGTCTGATTGCATTCCATTCCACTGATTATTATCTTGTCTGTGGTATGACAGTCTTGGGTCTGCCATGAACGGGCAGTTCTATTCGCCCCGAACATCAAGGTCAAGAGAACACGAGCATTCCCGAAGGTCCTCCTTGCTAGCAGCTCTCATCCTTCAAAATGTCTAAAATAAGACAAGTTGAATTGTTATTTTTATTGCTATGAAATGGCAGTATTTCCAGTAGCAGGAAAATAACACAAACAGGCAGATTTTGGCCTAAATAAATTCAAAATAAAAATAATTGTGGCATTATTTTTATTTATTTTTTCTCATTGATTTTTTTTATTTTTATGAATATTATCTTTCTAGTAACAACCCTTTTACCTCTGCCCTAGGCCAACTCTGGCAGGGTTTATATTTCGGCCACTAGTGCGGTGGTTACCTACTTTAAGCTGAAAACGTGTCCCTGTGAAGATTTTACAAGGAAAAAAGCAGGCATCAATTAGAACACAGTCAAATTGCACGGAAGAGAAGGTGGTAAGCACAGAGAGTGAGCACAGGGCGCGTTATATTTAGTCGCGTGCATTGTTTCCCGCCATCTGTGTTGCCGTCTCGCACTCTATAATCTAATGGCGGCTGCCAGCAAATATCCCCGCCAAGAAGTTGCACCTGTGAGCGAGAACGCACAGTAGTCATTTAACAAGCCGAAGTTGACACACACGAGGAAAGCAAGCCATAAAGACGCGGAGACCGGGTTTATACATTTATAAACAATATCACGGAGCAGCTGTGTCGTCGTTTAGCGCCACGGGACGACAGTGGCAAATGAAACAAAAGACTCAATGTCGACCTCAAATTGTATCTGTAATTTATTATGCTAACATAGAATGAAATATTGACCAAATGCTGCTGCCAGGTCTCACAAGTCCTGGGGCCTCATTTATGAAAAGTGACGCATCGCTGCGTGAAAACAGCGATGCGTCACTTTTCACTGCGCTCTCCCTGCGACATCATTGATGCGTCATATTTATAATATGACACATCATGTCGCAAGGAGTTACAGATACGTCAGTATTTCTGACGTATCTGTAGGCGCAAAAGTGACGCATTGCTGGAGTGTGTCACAAAAGTGACGCAACTCCAGCAATGCTTCCTTTCACATGGGGAAAGCCCCATGTGAAAGGGCTTGCGTTAGTCTTACGCCTGCTGTGAGGCAGGCGCAAGATTTTGACGCAACAGCGTCCTAAAAGTGACGCAGTGAAATCTCATAGATTTCACTGCGTCACTATTACGAGGCTTTTTGCGGGTGAACGCCCCCTCTGCATACATTATACCTGACGCAGGTATAATGTAGCGCAGGGGTTTACAAAGTGACGCATCTGCTTAGATGCGTCACTTTGTAAATAGTGCGCATCAGGAGGCATGTTTTACGCCGCCGATGCGTCACAAAAAGTGACGCATCAGAAGCGCAAAACTCACGCAAGGCCTCATAAATGAGGCCACTGGTTTTCTAATTCAGTCTCTGGAACCAAAGGTGGCCCTCTGTCCTCATTGTCAACTATTTAACCACTTCGACGCTAATGACAAAGCCAGCTCGTCATGGGCGTTACCTGCCCTGCGCTCATGACGAGCTGGCTTTGTCACAAACAAGCCATTTGCTCCTCTTTGCGCGCACAGCAGGTAAACGCGGTAGCGCTGAAGCGGTTAAAAAATATATATATTTTCCCATAAAACAAATCCTTGGCACCGTTGCCATGGCCATTAATAAATCTAAAAACAAAGTCTTAACATAAGGAAAGACAAATTGATACCCACTTACTTGCTGATTTGAACAAAATGAAACCAGAAAATTTGGATAAAATCGTGGCTTCCATGCTGAAATTGTGTGATCTTAGGCAAATATTTAATTTCACTAAGGTAGGTTCTGGAATTTCATTTCCTATGAGATGCTACCAGGCCATCTTTGATGGGCTTCTCAGAACCTACACTAAAGCAAATGGAGGATTGCATTTCCAAGGGATAGCAGCCTTCACCTGTGGGCTGCTTCCTCCGTTCCATATTCCAGGTTGCCTATTTCAAAGCGGAATACTCTGCTAAAACAGTTTCCATTGATATAAGGCTGAAAATGAATGATTATGAGTAAAATAAAGTGCTGCAAAAATGCAGCTAAATATCCATATTTGTGCCGCTAAATTTGCTAATTCATGCCGCTATATCCTGGGGGGTCTGATTAAGGCTAGCCACAGTTCACATACCTATTATTATTATCCTTAATCTATGGGTTCCATATGTGGTTATTGTCAAACACGCTTTATTAAAAATGTTATTCCTCATTGCTCTGACATCACACCACAACTGCTCTTTGATTGCTGTGAACTTCAGGATAGTTCTAAAGAAAAACCTCTTATGGTGCTCTGCTTTGTAAAGTCACTGAGATCTTACCTCCCACACCATAAAGGGGGCAGAAAGTACTTGGTGAATGCTTAAGTTATTACAACACAAAAAGTTAATTAGCCTTAACTGTGTGGATGTGGAGTTAAATATAGTAAACTTATACTTACCTATATATACTTACTTTCACAATATTTTTGTAGTTGATATTCTGGCTTTGATAGTTTTGTAGTATACCGTTTTAAACGTAATATTTTGATTACCGTTTCAGGTAATGTTTACTGTGTGGCATACAGTCTTACCTGCATGAACTGATACAGATAAGGATGTTGTTGGTATTATGTTTCTCGTTGTGAATAGATTGTTGCATACAAGTTGGCAGGTGGGAGAAGTCACAGTACAATACACAGTATACTCTGCAGAACTCCGCTGAGTTACTTAAAAAACTCTGTGATATTCCGTGGAGTTCGGACAATGGGCGTAAATAATGACATCGCTGTGGGTGGTGGAGCCAGCCACAATGCTTTGAGGATGCAGTCGGCATAGCTCCTCGCCACGTGCGATGCTCCTCAACCCAGTCCAGCAGTTGT
This sequence comes from Lissotriton helveticus, assembly GCF_964261635.1. Classification (NCBI taxonomy): domain Eukaryota; kingdom Metazoa; phylum Chordata; class Amphibia; order Caudata; family Salamandridae; genus Lissotriton; species Lissotriton helveticus. The sequence goes on along the minus strand of NC_136057.1, from coordinate 1,749,979,217 downwards.
CTCCTTCTCCCTCCAACTGAGGAGGCTTTGTGAAGAGTCCAGGACACTGGGGATGTGCCCAACTGCAACCTGGAGTCTGGGACTGGTGCTAGAATACTGCAGTGATTGCTTGGCTTTTGCCAGCTTGCACTTGTATTTGCACTTTTCCAAAATGGCACCTTGCTTTTTCTGTGGTGGCTGCATTGAAGTATACCAGTAGAGAAAAGGACTTCCCCTGGAGAATGATAACACCAACACTTACACTCACTCGTACAATACACTCTTGTATTCAATCAATGTACAGAGGACTAAAGCTCAATATATACCACAAATCGAGATGTAGCATTTGACATTATTTTATTTTTATATAAAATAACTCTGTACTCCAGAGTATTTTTAAAACTTTGAACACATAGACATCCATCAATGACATTCATTTAAAGTGTGCAAGAACACTCCTAACACAATACATCCTAAGGTTAAAATACGACAAGCAAAATATTTATACAATAAAACTGAAAAAACATCCTATACATTTAAAACAGCTATACTCGGGGACCCTTTTAGCACAGTTAAACATGGGCTGTTCCAACATATAGCATCAAGTTTAAAAAGCGCTGGTAGGATAAGTATTCATTCCTTCCCAGGGTTACTTGTGGTTGGATTCTAGTGGACTGGCGTCGACACGTTTCGGTGGTATACAAATTATTTTTAAACGAAACCACCTTCTTCAGGACGTAAAGATCAGGGATTTATTCCTCCACAATTCTGTGAGTGTAGTTTATTAATCCTTAATGTTGTGTTCTAGCACAACTCCAAATCCGGCACTAGTTATTGCCGCTCTATTCGTGTGACCTCCATTCGAATTGTCATTTGCATGGTGGACACTTCTCCCGATTAAAATCACTTGTTTATATAAGGTAAATATATCCTCTTCACTTGTAGGGTAATTATTCTGTAAATCCTTGTTGATGCCTGCGTCTGTATGCCAGACAGATTTTTTCTTTGCACTGTGTACCCTGAAGGACGGATGGCCTTATTCAATCTAAACCTCTCACTCGGCATCTCTGCATCCGTGTTGTAGTAGATAATTGAAGTATACCCATGGCAGGAAATTTCTCAAGTCTGGGGCCTCTTCCTGGTTCCCTCTTGTGACGGGAACCTGCATCAACCCCACCCGTTCCGCTTCATGGAGGCCAGCATGCGATGATCGTCCACGCCTAGGACTGTTTTCGCCCATTGTTGGTGGCCCACCATGCTACATTGGACTTCTACCCACGAACACAGTGGAGAGTTTTGAGGGGCTGGTGCCTTGTGGGGACTGTCTGCGGAGTGGGAGCCCACATGCATAGTGGCCCGCACGTCCCTGGCAATGTTAATTTGCTGAGCCTGGCATGAGGAGCCTGCTTGCGCCCGGCATTGGACTATCTCTGCATGAGGTGGCCACACATTCACTACACCTACTTTATCTCTGCTTGGAGGCGGTCCGCTTTCCCTTATGCCCCCACATCTCCGGCAGTAGGGGATTAGTGGCAGCCACATGCAGGGCATTGTTATGATATTGCTCTTGATGCTCCTGTACATTGGCTGTCCCCGATACCCTTGGAATTAGGTCTCCTACAATCCATCTGGGAGTCATGGTCTACATTCGCTGTGCCTTCCTTTGTGCCATTGGGGGAGTCAGTGGCCTTTCCTGGGCCTAGCAGTTGGAACCTTGTGAGCTCCTCCACCCTCCCTGAGTGCCAATATGGGGTGCACCCAATGTTCTAAGGACGGCTTGCCTGCGAGTGCCCCTGCAGAGGATCAAGCAGGGTGCTGGTGGCTCAGACACTGCCTATATGGATGACAAATGTGATGAATTTCTAGTGGCCATTGACGCTTCTGGGAAATAGTTAGAGCAGAAACTAGAATCTCATTCTGTTGAGTTATGTTTTATTCGGGAAGATTTGCAGAAGATCTCAGAGAGGGTCAGGGCGCTGGAGACCATGGTGCACTGCAGACCCTGGCACCAGTGGCTCAGTTTGCGAATCTTCACATCTCGGCTCTTGAGGTGCAGTATATTTAGGTGACCAGGATCATCTCCTGCAACAGGCCCGCACCCTCGGCCAATTTGTGGTGACAATGCCAAGGTGTCTCTGTACCCTGACTTTACTCTCCATGTTCAAATGCAGCGGGTGTCCTTTATGGTTGTGAAGAAGAAGCTACGCGACATGAGACTTCTTCATTCCTTGCTCTTACCCGCTCACCTGCGGATCCAGGCTAAGGACAAAGAGCATTTCTTCATGGATCAGTCTATAGGATTGGACTGGATTGAACTCTATAGCAAGGGTTCGGTGCATCCTGAGACATCAGTGCCATCCAACATTCTCTCCGGTGAGGTGCGATACATCCTTCTAAGTCACAGATGGCACTGAACCAGTCAAGGGCGGTTGAGATTGTTGCCTTTCTGGGTCCTGGCAGGTACTCTTTACGACCCACATCTTCAACCTTGGTCTCTAAGGAATCTACAACTACTAGCCTTAAAGGCACCTAGCCCAGGGTCACACCAGGATTTGTGGAGAAACTGGTTTGATGTGGTCCTCTGGGCATGCCCTGATTGTTTTTGCCTTGTTTCATGCAACATGTGTGGGGTGTGGTGGGTTGGGTTGGTTTCTACTTGTTTCTTAATGTCTGCTTTCAATAATCCCACTTGAGTTTTGGGGATCCGGGTGGGGCAGATCACGTGCTGTTTCCCTTCCTACTTTTGCAGTAAGTTGGACTTTTTGCCTTTATTTGGTTCCTCTTCGAGACCTGTGTGTAGTGCTGTTTGGATGGGATGGTTGCATGTATCAGTCCTTGGGGGATGTGGGAGGTTCTTTGGGGAACCTGTTTTGTGCTTTGTTGTGATTTTGCTAGCGTGACGGCGGTGGTGCATATGCGGATGTGGATTTGTATTTTTGATACAGTGGGGCCTGCCTGGTTGTGGAAGGTTTTATTACTGGTGGGATCACCAGGTGTTTCCTCTTTACTCCTCTTCTCCCACTTATGGCTACACAACTTAAATTGATTACATTGAATGTACAGGGCCTCTCTTCTCCCTCTAAATATTATAATCTGCTGTCTTATTTGAAACATCAGCAGGTCCATATTGCATTTCTAAAGGAGACCTACCTTACGGAATCTAAAGGACGTACCCTTTGGGGAAAATCTCTATGCTACTTCATACTCTGCCTTTTCACGGGCGCTCTAGTCTGGATTCGGCCCTAGGGTTCTTATTCACTTGTATAAGGTGGTTATGGATCCCAAGGGCTGCTATGTCCAAGTACTGGGGAGTCTGAATGGCAGGGATCTTGCCCTCTTAAATATTTATGCACTGAATGAGGATCAATCTACTTTTCTTACAAGCTGCATGCCTCTGCTTTCTCTTAATGGCCCCTTATTGGAGAGTGGTGGGACTGATTTTAATCGTGATCAAGATATAAGCTTGGATAGGTCCCATCCGCTCCTTCGTGGTGCACCCAACGCACACATGCTATGTTCCAGACCGCGACCTTGGGGTATCCCCGGTGCGCCACAGAGAACGCAGACTTTTTTCACATGGTCTGGTCTTGCTCGCTTTGGATGCCCTATTTGACAATGGTTCTCCACGAGGTTCTAGGGGCCACGGATAGGGAATTCATCTCGAGCCCTTCCTTATGCCTGCTGGGCCTTCGTGAATTATCAGCGTCTGGGAAGGTTACCAATAGGTTTCTAGATGTGGCCTTGACTCTTGTCTGCAGGCAACTGGCTATGAGCTGGAAGTCTGCCCGGGGCTCGATATATATAATTGGTAGTCAGAACTGAAGAGATGGGCGGACTGTGAACTGGAGTCAATTTACCTCTAAGACACTCAGGGAATCCGGAAGAAACCAATACAGCCTCCATGGGACATCATTTATTGGCTTGTCCTTGCGTGCACCGAGGAGGCCGGGTGCTGGTGGATGATCCTCCTTCTGATGGCTCCATGTCAGCCTCAGACACAGGCACAATGAGTGCGGCCTCAAGTGGTGCCCCCGAATGGCCTTCAGCACTCTTTATTTCATTGCACTATGTATTCTCACAAACCTTGGTGAGGGATTGTGTCTTCTGTACCTTTAAGGGAACACATAACCTTGCTAGAACATGCTGTTCTTGTTACTGCGTCTAACTGTACATTTATTGTGTTACCTGATCACTGAGGTCCTGTTTCAGTGCTACTCCTGCTGGAACTGCTTGTGTTTTTTTTAGTATTGTTTGTTGTGATATGCTCTAAAAAAACAATAACAAATATTAATTAGAAAACAATACTTATCGCACTGCGAGATAGTGCAGGTAGTATGTTCTGTGCCTAAAAATCAGCGTGAACAGCACCACATGGTACGCAAAAGTGCTTGGCCATTCAAGAAGATCTTGTTGCCATTCGCGTAGAAAATCTACTCGAGAAGCAGCCCTCTGACCGTGAATGCACCTGTGACTGCTCGCGGCCGCCCATGTTAGAAAATCTCGCAGGAGGTCCTCCTACCGACGGAAAGTTGTGCTAGGGAATGCTAAATGTTGCTCACCAGCTTGAATTTCTGAACCCTAGTGGGAGAACAAATTCTGCCACTAGGTGATTGGCAGAATTGGCTGGAACTCCGCTTTACAAGAGTAATGCAGAGACACCAAATTACGCCAATTCCATGAGCAGAATGAAAAATTCCGCACAAGCCTACTCTTTCGTTTTCATACTGGCTCCCTTGTATACCTGATAATATATGCGGTTAACTGCACATTCAAAGGTTGCTTTTATGCCCTCCAACTACTTTCATAACTTCTTCTGTACTGTTTTATCTCCTTGCAGTTTTCAATGAACCAGCTGTTTTCTTCCGATTTGCTGATTTGTGGTTTCGGTGTGTTTGAGAAGGACTCAATCACAGGGTTTTGTGATCTCTCTTTCCAGTGAGACAATGGTAGATGTTGAGTACGAATATAAACAACATAGTTTTGTCACCTTAAATTCACTTGCAATTGAGTTCCAGTAGTGACTGTACAAACTTAAAAATTCTCTGTAAATTTCCTCATAAGAATGTGTGCCAATATATAACATTAAAAAGTTAAAAAAATATATATATATTTATCATTAGCGCACTTTAATTAACAAACTCAAAGGTTTTATAAACTACTAAATTTATGTAAGAAAATACATTCAGCAATCCTAACTTTAAAAAAACAAATCTGCGATGTATGCATTTGAAAATATTGGTTCTGACGTTTTCCAAAGTTTTTAAAAATGTTATACACCAGTACTAACAATTTTCGTTTTTGAAAATATGTGTAACTTTTATAACTTTTTAACTCAAGCTTGTTTCAGAAGTCCTGCATTTTACTGCCAACATTTCCAATTCTGGAATGCGTTTTTATGCTTAGCATTTAGAACGGGTAATTTTATCATCCTGATTTATTATTGGTGACAAAATATAGAAAAAACTGATATTTTCCTACCACTCATCATTATAGTGACAGAAAGGAACAAGGTGATTAATAGTATGGATAATTGCAGTAGCGCAAAAACAGTGCATTTTTTGCCAAGGCAGCTTTTTTCAGGCCAGTACTCAACCTTGTGAATGGCGCCTTCAGCCCTATGATCCTTGTGCAATTGGCACCATCTACAGGGTGAACGCCGTGGTTGGATGGGTGTGCCTCCGGATGCGTTTGAGGATACTACTGCAGGCACGGCCCGTGCCGGGCGTTATACTGGGGCGGTGACGTCAGGCAGGGGAGGGTCAGGGCGGGGGGTTGTAAAATGCGGGATATGGACCATTAGAGGTAAGTACCGATAAAAATAAATAAAACTAATTTCGTTGCCCACGCTGCATCACATTTGGCGATGCAGCGTGGGCAACGAAATTCGTTTAATTTATTTTTATCGGTACTTACCTCTAATGGTCCATATCCCGCATTTTACAACCCCCCACCCTGACCCTCCCCTGCCTGACGTCACCGCCCCAGTATAACGCCCAGCACGGGCTGTTCCTGTACTACTGTCCTTACTCCACTCTCATGCGTGGCGTGAGCCAAGGATTGAACATTAGAATTAAAACTCACTACTCATCATTTCTAGTATCACGTGTCCTCTCAGCTGATTGTGTAATTTGAGCCGGTGGTTTCCGTTGCTCGGCACCGGCAATTAATTGTCAGCACGGGCTCTAGTGACTGTCCACCACATGGTGGCGCTGTCTTTTGAATTTTGTGTTGAGAACAACAAATGTGTTTATCAAATCAATATACATTGAAAATTAATAATACAAGCTTCCCATGCCATTATTATAGCTTTGTGTGGTCTGAAATACTCTGAATTTTCACACTTGTAGGAGTGCGATGGTTAGGTGTTTTGTTTGTGTTGCCATTGGCAGCGCTGGCAGGGTATGGGTGGTGGAGGCTGCAGTGACCTACTGAGAAGGGCCCTGGCATTTAATTCTTTACAAATAAAGCAATGCTCAGCTCAGTAAGGTTGCCAAGCCTTTCAGCCCCACCACTCTTGCTTGGTGGGGATAACATCTGCTGGTCTGCAATTGTGAATGGCCAAACAACAAGGCGTAGCGTTAAGGCAGAGGGTGCAGAGAAAAAGAATATTGAGTAAAAAATATCAAATTGCACAAATAGCGTAGTAAAAATATTGTGAGTCAGGAATATCGACAGACAAATTCTCGTGGTCAAGAATATTGATTTTAGGTAAGTAATATCGATGGAAAAAATATCGAAGTGTTTGATATCATTTGCAAAAATAAAGTAGTTAAAAATATCATTTTTATATTATTGTTATGTATTTTAGTACATATTTTATATGTGTGTGATGTTTGTTTTTTGTTTAAGAATTTTTTGTATTTTTATTATATGTGTTAAAATTTGTGCGGTTATTAAAAAAATGTATCCAAATTTTGATTTTTAGTTCTGTAGCGGGCTGTGGGTTTATTGGGGAATAGGGTGGGAAGTAATTCAATTATATAAAATGTATTGATTATTTTGAGTAGTTATTAATATATATTTTTTTAATTTGTGATTTTTGTTCCGTAGCGGGTTGTGGGTTTATAAAGGAATAGGGTGGGAAGTCATTTAATTATATAAACGTATTGAATCATTTTTATGTATTAATATTTGTTTAATTGTGATGTTATTGTGTTAAATGTGTAAATTAATGTAATATTAATTTTTTAATATTTAGTTGTTTATTAATTTAAATTCATTAATTAGTAATTAATGATGGTAATTGTGTAATTAATTATTTTAGGTGTTTGCTGTGGTGTTTATAGGTGTAAATGGTGTGAAGGGTGGGAAGTAATTTATTTTTTAATGATGAATTATTACTTAGTTGTTAATTAATTAATTTAAATTAATTAGTAATAATTATGGTAATTGTGTCATTACTTTTAGGTTAGTGCTGTGGTGTTTATAGGTGTAAATGGTGGGAAGGGTGAGAAGTAATTTATTTTTTATTGATGAATTATTAATTAGTTGTTAATTAATTAATTTAAATGGATTAGTAATAATTATGCTAATTGTGTAATTACTTTTAGGTTAGTGTTGTGGTGTATATAGGTGTAAATGGTGGGAAGGGTGGGAAGTAATTTATTTGTTATTGATGAATTATTAATTAGTTGTTAATTCATTTAAATTAATTAATTAGTAATTAATTATGGTAATTGTGTAAATAATTTTAGGTGTGTGTTGTGAATATTATAGTGTTAAAGAATGTTTATTTAATGATTGTTTATTACATTTTTTTGTTAAAAATATTGTTTTAATTCATGATCAATAATGGAAATTATGGAAATAAATTTAAATAAAAATGTTGATGTATTTTTTTATTGGTGGGGTGGTATAGGGTAGGAAATAAAATAAATACATTTATGTTTCAAATAATTTGTATTTAATCATTTCCTTTATATAATATTTGTAGCTTCTTGTTATATGTAATTAACATTATAATATGTGCTCTTTTTATATGTTTAATATATTTAATCATATTTTTTTTAATATTGTTTCTTTATTTTTAACATTATTTTTATTTCAATTGTTTAAATGTTATTAGTAATTTTTGTTTCTCTGCTATCCAACATTTTCCCTACTGTTGCACTGATTGGAGTGGGAATAGTCATTTTAACTCTCCGCTACACAGCACTTTCCCTACTGTTGCATTCATTGGAGTGGGAATAGTCATTTTTACCCTTCCACTATCCAGCACTTTCCCTACTATTGCACTTACTGGAGTGGGAATAGTAATTTCTACCCCTCTGCTATCCAGTAAATGTAAATCCAGTATTTGTAAAGCGCACAGCTATCCGGAGGCATCCCGGCGCTGGGGGCCGTTGGGAAGATTAAGCGAGCTATTGCCCAGAGTCACGTGGTGCTTGGCAGACCCCTGCCGCCGGAGCCGGGGCTCGAACCATGAGCCCCAGCGTCCAGTGTCAGTCTCCCTGGCCGCGGCGCCACACCTCTTCCAGCACTTTCCTTACTGTTGCACTCACTAAAGTTGGAATAGTAATTTTTACCCCTCCACTATTCAATACTTTCCCTACTGTCGCACTCACTGAAGTGGTAATAGTAATTTTTTTACCCTCTGCCAGCCAAACCTTTCCCTACTGTTGCACTCACCGGAGTGAGAATAGTAATTTTAATTCTTCCACTATTCGACATTTCCCCAACTATTGCACTAACTGGAGTGGGAATAGTACATTTTACCCCTCCACTATCAAACACTTTCCTTACTGTTGCACTCTTTGGAGTGGGAATAGTAATTTTTACCCCTTTGCTATAGTAAATGTAATTATTTCGCTATCCAACATTTTCCCTACTGTTGTATTTATTGTATTGCAAAATGTACATTTTAATTTTGTTTTAATAGTTTAATGTTTTATATGATTATAAAATGTTTTTATTGGAAATTATTGATATAGGTATATTTTTTATTTTTACATAATTTAAAAGTTTAAAAATTATATAAAGATAATAGTTAATACATTATTTTAAAGTAAATATATGTATATGTATAAATTATTGTTTGCATGTTTATATTTTTTTTTATTAAGTTTATTTTTTCATATTTAATTAAAATGTATATGAAATGTAATTTATTTTGTTAAAGGTAATATTAATATTTTATACATTTAATATATATTATTTTATTTATATTTTTTATTTGATATTTTTTACATCTATAGTTTTTACTTCTATATTTTGGATTCAATATTTTTGTACTTACCTGATAAGTATAGGGAGTCGATATTTTTTTATTTTTTATTTTTCCCCGCTATTTTTTACATCAATATTTTTAGCATTGATATCCTATCATTGAAACAAGGCAGAGGTAGACTGTGCATGCGCTGTTGCCCTTTCTTTTCTTTGCCAATAGTAGGGTTTCCCTCACTGTACAATAGGGGGTAGTGTACGACCACATTGCAAATGCTTGGGGTTTTGAACTAAAACACAAAAATTGTACTACTCAAAATAGACAAGAAAATGGAAGCCAGTATAAAGAACTCGAAATGGGAATCCCTGTGGGCCAACAGCAAGATCAAATACAGAGGGAAGTGCCTATCCATGGACACATGGGAAAGGAAAGGCATTTCCTACACAGCTGATCTGGAAGAATAAGGCAACTCTGTTACTTTCGCAACACTAAGGGCCTGATTTCGATGCGGGTTGGAAAGCTTCCCGACTGAATCGGTTTGGAAATAATTTCCAACCCACTCTGATCGGGAGAGTCCGACCTTCGGAGTACAATGCATCCGGATGCTTCCAGATACGATTTGGTTGGACTCCCATTGACTTCAATGGGAGCATATGTTCCTAACCGCATCATAATTGGACCCTGGGTCATGCCCGATCCGATTTGGAAGGAGCAAATGCCATTAGGAGGCCTTCCTAACCGCATCAGAATCATGCCCTAGGTGGGAATGCTTTCCTAACCGCATCAGAATCAGGCCCTTAAAGACAGACATGGATTACCAGACATTGAGCTCTACAATTTTTTTTAAATAAGAACAGCGCTCACAAATGCCAAACTAGCACAGCATACGCCATCAATGATCCAATATATGTCGAAACTCAACAGATTAGGCCACCAGGTGTCACACCTGTATTCCTTCCTACGCCCAAGCGCCACCAAAATTAACGATAAACCGTCGAACTACTGGGCAAATCAACACAACACTAAGCAAACAGGACCTGGCTCAACTCTGGGCCGCCCCCTCACGTAACAAAATCTCCCCAGTTTTATCCCAGACTAAATTTTGGTTACTTCACAAGATTTACTCGACACCGGCACGGCTAGCCGCTATAGGCCTCAGGGAAAACGACACCTGCTGGAACTGCAACAGGGAAAAGGGGACCTAGCCCATCTCATCTTCTACTGCCCCAAAATTAAAATTTTCTGGGAAAAAATCTTCGTTTTCATAAAAAAAGTGATTTGGTGCACACTGAAGCCAGAGTTCTCTACCATTACCACCGTATTCATGACCACGGCACTTGACTCACAACACGACAGGGACCTGCTAGACCTACTACTGACCTTGGCAGTGAAACTGGTCCTATCCAACTGGAAGGATACAGCAAAGACATCTTTCAAGGGCTGGATCAATTGGGTGACATACCTCAGGGGCGCTGATAGCATCGCACTACAGAACTCACCCTGGAAACCAGCTACAAGGGGGATGTAGAAACTGCTGGACGAGTATCTGAACCCCTATGAACCCCCGTGAGATCCCTAGGAGGGAAGCGACTGCCCGAAAAACATAGCAATACAAGACCAGATTGTGCCAAGGCTGTTGCAAAAGTAGTTTTCTTGTAGATATCTTCTCCATCTCTTCTCTTCCTTTCCTTCTCTTCCACCTGTCCTTAATCTTCTAACAAGACAACAGAATGGGGTACAGTCTAATATGCATATTAAATGTAACAAAAACAACTATAAACCAGATTGAATTGTACCCTGTAGCTGAAAAGCGAATGTACCTGTATGGAAAAACTCAATAAAATACTTTGAAATAAAAAAATAAAAATAAACTGGAGTTGATTAGAACAAAGGGCGATCAGAAGTATTTCCAAGCCAAAAGTACACATTCACAAAATATAATACCAGTTGTCAAAAAGGACCCAGAAACAGATGAAAGGCAATATAGAGTGTATCAGAAATTTTGTAGAAAAGAAGGAATCTGCATTCATTTTCCCACAGGTAATATGTATTATATTAATGACGTTTTATATTTGCTTCCACTTGCTTGAAGTTTTGCAATCCTATATGTTGTTTTTCTTGGTATTCCCATGGTATGCATGTGCTCGACTTTGGGAGGATGAAAGTCTGAGTTGATCCTGCATAGAAGCCAGTCCCTAGCTTTTCAGGTGGCTCACAGATCTGCGCAGAGGGTGCACATAAACAACTGAGCTGGTTTACAGTTTATCACAAATGCAAGTGCATGCACTTTGTTTGGACACATGATTTATTGTGTTTTTAGGTCAAGCCTGGTCAGCGACTGCCCTGCCCTGCGAGGCATGCAGCATTGGAGTACGTACTTGAATCCCCGCCCACTCTCTGACCATTTTTGTCATTGTCTTGTGTCATTGTCCTTCTTAAATGCTGACATCTGATTCGTTAATGGGCTTGTTTTTTTTTTTTTTTTAAATCTTTTTATTAACTTCATAGGTTAATGGGCTTGTTAGTCCCTCCTTAGTACTGCCTTGTCTTCATTTGTAACCTCCCATGAGGACCGGCCTTATACTTCTGTTGTTACAAGGTATGTCTTATTTAGCCTGTAAACACTATTTTCTTTAATGAGTTTCTCCTACTGCATACTTTTCTGCAACATTCAACGTGCCATGCGCACTTTCACGGGACGCTTTTACAAAAGAAAAAAACATTTGGTTGTCAAATTGACAAACCCATTTTTTTTTTTGTAAAACTTCACCATACCGCACTTTCACTTTAATAGCAGCTGAAGACCTTTCTTTAGACACAGCTCGTCTAAAGAAAGGGGCGTGGCCTCTATTAACAGGAAAGCGCAGCATGGGGCGCTTGTAAACAACAAGCATTTGCAATACAATAGGTCTTGCATTTTAGAAACTTTGACCTATTGATATTGTAAATCAAAAAGACTTTCATTATTGCAGGTTTTTTAAGCTCATAATTAAAAGGCATTGTCATTTGCAATGCCAATAGCTCTAAATCTCGCAATTGCGAGACCTATCGCATTGCAAATGCTTGTTTTATTTACACCCTGAAAGGCGATGATGTAAGATGTTAAACATAAACCTTCATTGCTCCCCCACACGCAAGTGATAGGGGACAATGTAAGGTTATTGCCCTCCCGCGGGATGAGCCCCATGCCATGTTCAATTTCCTGCTGTTCCAGAAAATGGATCAAATCGGTGGGAACTCAGTATGATGAATCGCTACTTCTTGTGAGAGAGTCAGATCGGGGTGGAAGCCATTAGCTGTAAGTATGTGTTATTGGACCACTGTTGCTTGCTAATTCTTTGTTCATGTGTCCTCAATTACCCTATCTTACCCCATAGAGACTCTCAGCAGCAGCAGACAGCTGTTCTCACGGTTAGGCAAAATGTTTTGTGACATTGTAGACGCATATATTTAACGGATCCTGCCACCCAGCTGTTTGTCAGCCTGCTTAGTTATCACCAACCGATAGCCATAAATCCCTGTAAATTTTAGTAACATTATCCAACAGAGCGGGCATTCGTTTGGCATTATTGACCAAGAAGTGTAGTCATCTGAGTCCATGTTCTACCAGTGGTCCTTGGCCACCACCGTTAATATCTATGGGGGGGAGGGTGCCATACAGTGTACAATTGTGATCCTTAATGTTTGGGTGCTGTACACAATAATATAGGTAAAATGCAGTGTTTTTTCATGGTCCTTTCATGGTCCTTTTTTAAGTGGAAGCTTATACTTAATTTGTGCCGGTGCTTGCCGGTTGGCACTCATTTCGAGGGAAATGGAAGCTTTGCTACCTCCTTCACTGTTTGATCGTGGTCGGCAGCTGCCATCATTTACAGCAGTAATAATAATAAACAAAACACGAAGCGGACAACTGCGGTGAAAACAATCAACACATAATTAAACGGAGGGCAATGAAACAATTAATTCTCACTGAGAATGGGAATTGTAATCACGATAATCACTCATATAGTATACAATGCCCATGCTTCTGTATTCATCCCAAAACAAAATCAAATCATGCCTGAAGGGCACTGATCAAGAGAAAATTAGAAAAACAATGAAAAAGATATTTATATGTTACTTTTTAACGCTTACCAACTGAGTGCAGAAAAATATATACAGAGAAATACAGGGCTCGAGTCGGGGTACCACGCCGGTGGACCGCGTCCCCCCACTTATTTTACCAGGGGGATGCCATCCCCCCTGCCAAACAGCTGAACTTCACTCTTTGGCCTCTCTGGGACGAGGAGCTCAGCACATTTTGTGATGTCACTTCCTGTCGTGACGTCACTTCCAGTGACAGTGTCCCCCCACTTCTTTTTTTACGACTTGTGCCCTGGAAAAATATACAATTGATCTGTTTCACATCTTAGGCGCGTGAGCTCCAAATACAGAAACACATATGCACAGCCGTGGCCCGTGCAGGTAAGAGAGGTGGGCCAAGTTGGGGGGGGGACTCGTAGTCGTCGTTCGAAATCCAGCCCCCCACCCGACCCCACTGCTCTTACCTGCACGGGCCGCGGCTCCATATGCAATAAGTCAGTTCCCTGTACTTCCTCGTACTTTTGCAAAAATTGAGGTGGGTGACCACGCTCTTCCAGCAGTTTAATCCACCCGAAGGTAGTCGTCATGTCCAGCCGCGTCCAGCCGCGGTCCGTGGAGGGAGTTACGGTGGGGCAGGGAGGCGGGGAGGGGGAGGGGTAGAGTGGAGGGACCTAAAAACTGGCATATGGATAATTGCAGGTAAGTACACAATTTAATTATTAAAACGAATTTCGTAGTGCGCACTGCATCATAAAACGAATTTCGTAGTGTGCACTGCATCGCATTTTGCGATGCAGTGCGCGCTACGAAATTCGTTTCATTAATTAAATTGTTTACTTACCTGCAATTATCCATATACCGGTTTTTAGCACCCTCCACCCTGCCCCTCCCCGCCTCCCTGCCCCACTGTAACTCCCTCCAAGCGGCTGGTCTTGTCCAAAAAGGAGTAATAAGCCAATAGTCTTTACTTTCTCCTACTGCTCATCTAGTCTAAAAAGATCCACTCCATTGGAATCCTTCCACAAAATTCAGCTGTTCCCACGGTTAGCTAAGATGTTTTGTGACGTTGTGGACGCATATATTTTACAGATCCTATCAACCAGCTGCTTGCCAGCCTAATTAGTCATCACCAACTCATAGCCATAGATCCCTGTAAAATTCAATAATCTTATCGAAAAAGGCGGGCTTTCCTTTGCTACCTCCTTCATTGTTTGATCTTGGTCTACAACTGCCTTCATTTACAGCAGACAGCAGACCAGTTACTCTTTGTGTCAACCAATTTGATGTTATGTGATTTTATGGATTTATTGAGCAGACAATTAAGGATAAAGGTGCCCTGGCGCTGAGTGACTGAGCAGGAAATAGCCATGGGTAACTGTATCCCAAAATGTCTGTAAGAGGTCACATCATTAGCATCTATACAAGCAGGTCTTTAAGGCCTTTCTGAAGTGCAGAAGTACTAACAATTTGTGCAGGGTTATAGGCAGAAAATTCCACAGTTTGAATCTAGGGATAGAAATAGGCAAGGTATCCTTAGAATATAGAGCACCACCAGGGACATAGGTATACATGTTTTTCCTTATATAGAGCGATCCTAAGTTGTACATATATCTATGCACAAGACAAAGGGATTTAAACAAAATCCTTCTTTTTGCCGCTGGAATCCAGTGTAGCGTGTCAAGGACCTTAAATGCGGAGAAGTATCTACATTCCAAAGGCTAATCTATTGTATGGAAGCTTATGCTACAAAGCAGAAGAGGGCACTCAAATAGTGAGAGTTAGAGTAGTCAAGGCAACAAAAAATAGTAGTCTGGACTAAAATGTGATCAGCCTTTAAGGGACGAAGCAGAACAGTTCCCCCACCACCTTCAATAGGAGAAAACAGGAGAAGGTCAGATGGTTAGCCTGTTGTGTCAGGGACAAGTTGTCTTCCAGGAACAAACCTACGTTTTTACAGTGTTCACAAGATTTGGAGGATCAGACCTGGATGGAGGCCAAAAGGTTGATGGGAAAGGTCTAGCCAAGAGGTGTAAGAAACCCAGAGAACCTCAGTCTTGTCGGAGTTAAACTTTAGGGGCATTGACCAGGACGCACAGCGGTAATCCAACGAGGGAACGTTGGTCCTGTTCTGTATAAAGCAATGATCAATTCTGCACAATTTATACAAATTACTACAAAAGACCCGACTAATGTAGACAAAGGACGTATATAGGTTAAACAGGGTTGGACTTAAAGCAGACCTCGGTGGCCCCCGTTGATCCAATGCCTTGTAAGCCGACACATCAAGAGGGAGGTACACTGCTTGAAGTCTATCCTTTCAATAGGATTTACACCCCTGATGTGCCATGCCTCCAATCCTGGCCTCTAGGAATCAAACACTGTATCGAATGCACCAAACATATCGAGGAGAAGCAAGGCAACTGGATTTGAAAACATAAGGCTTATCCATCAAGAAAAATGTTGGACATTGGCGCTCATTTTTATTATTTTTTGTTTATTTTGTATTTGGTTTTATAATTCAAGGACTAGTGGAAGCCTGCGTGAACCAATCCCCATGCTGCATTGCTTTTTGGTGATTAGGCGGCTGCTATTTTCTTCCTGGTTTCCGTGGAAACACTGTGAACTGTCCATTGAAATGCAATGGAGTGGATAACTATGTGTGAGCATCTGAACATGAAAGGAACCTGAATAACTTGGAAAACAGCCTGTGAAAGCAAATTCAATTATTTAGTTCTGGTACTACGACTATAATAAGTTTAGTAATTGTGGTGAGCTGCAAACGTTATTATGCTGTGAAAAGATGATTTATTTCCATTCAGGGATTCTGGGATTCAATGAGCGGGTTTTTGAAAAACAATGTTTTGCTCATGTCTTTGTTACTAGAAATTATGGAAATCAGGTGTAAGGACAGATTTTTCGAAAATTATCAAAACGCTTTCCACATCCTTTCCTGAAAAAAAGCCTTTGGCATGTGGCTTAGAGGTTAAATGTGCCATACCAGCCAGTAGTCAGTTGACTGTACAATATCCTACTTTTACGGTTATGAACACCTGGGCTGCTGTTATGTGAGCTGAGTCTGTGAGGAGGCCCGAGCATGCATCTGCTTGTTATTCTCCAGGGTTATTGTACAGGTGTGTGGTATTTAATTGATCATACATGACACCCCGGATTAGGACCTAGATTTAGTGAAGAGTGAGTGCTGCTGTCAGTTGAAATGAGCTCTAACGTTAAGGTCCTGCAATGTATATATCTATTCAACAGTTGACTGAGGCCTAAACTGTGTTGGCTTTTCCATTGAAGATGTTCCACCTTCAAGACCCTTTAGGGAGCATATGAATAGATTTGGGTTTGAAATATCACATATCACAATTTGTGTATGAAATATCACATTAGCTTGAATAAGAAGTGATGTCGCCTTCAACTCAATACTTGACTCCAAACATTAGAGTCTTAACCAATTTACCATGTCTACTCCAGTTTCAAAACTGTGTTGGTGGATAACATCTAAAGCAATATTTACTGGAGAGGGGCCTTGCAAAGCATAAATAATTTAAAAAAGTGTTTTGGGGCAAAACAACAGGACAAAACAAGTAATTTTCAATTGGGGAAGCATGGATGACTTGTCACAGTTTAGGGACCAATTCCGATACGGGTCGGAAGGGCACCGAACCATGTTCGGAGCCCTTCCGACCGAATCGGTACGTGTAGGATGGATTCCTTTCCGACCGAGCCATTCCGATGGGCTCGGTCAGAAAGGAATCAGACTCGGATTTCCGCATGGCCTACGACGGGTTCGGAGAGCCCGTCTGCCATCCGGAAATCCTCCAGTACTCCTCCAGTCGCATCTTTACGACCGAGGGAGTACGATGGCTGTTTTTCACTGCCTTTTCGTGCCGGTGTGTCCTGCACGAAAAGGCAGTTGCAAACTGTCTCTGGGGGCCCCCAGCAGGGCCCCCATGGGTGGGAGCCCGCTGAATAGTGGCCTGGGGGCACCTACGGTGCCCCTCCATTGATCCCGGCACCCAGTGACAGGCACCTTGGGGTGCCGGCCACAGGGTGCAGCGATGAACTGCACCCCTGCATTTCACATTGCAAGCATGCTTTCTGGTCGGAATGCATGCTTGCATTGTTAACCCTATGAATGTGACCGAACAGGGTTCGGTCGCATCGTACTAGCAGGGCCGTAACCGACCACAGCAGGTCAGTCGGTTACCGCTCCTGACCGATGTCAGACGGACCTGAGTCCGTCTGACATCGGAATCGGCCCCTTAGTGTTTGGCAACTTTAATGTATGGTCCTACATAAGAGTAAACCATACCACTGTCTGTCCTTCACTCACTCTATCAATCCTTTTGCCTGTCAGTCTATCCATTGACAATTTTAGATTCAAGGTATATGATTTTCTGTTTTGGCACTTACTGGTGAGACAGTAAAAAAAAGCAGGAAAGAAAGAAAACACGCTGGCAATTAAACACAATAGCCATATGCTTGCAATAAAAAAAAGTACTTAACCATATCATATGAATTAAACAGAAAGCTCTGCCTTGCCTTACTCTATATCAAGGAAACTTTCCATGGGTGTTGCTGTGGTTTTTCCCAAACAACACTATAGGTTTAGGCACATTCTCAGATTTACAAGGATCTGTAAACCTGGCAATCAGTCAAAACTGTGCATTCTGCAGTACACATAGAAAGAGGAAAACAATCAATTGATCGTATTTGTGCAGGAATATGCCCCTTCTTGCACAAAAACAATTTGGCCAACAACGCGGATACCCCTTGCACCATGGTGCAAGGGTCCCTGCGTTGGCACTAGGCACCAATTAGTGCGCAGGCAGAGAGGACAGGAATGTACCATATTGCATTAATACAGCACATTCCTTCCCTTTCCTTTTGATGTAGGGCAGCACAGCAATGAGACTTGCTGCTCTGCCCAAGGCCAAAAAGTAGTAAAAGATGACCTACATGTATCATTTTATGGATAGCTGTCCTGTGTGAAATCTGAGCCCATGTTTGCATTTGTATAAAATGAGACATTAATTTGCTGCCAGAAGCTTGAATGTTGATGATTTGAGTTATATGAGCAAATCCCAGTGTTCTTAAGTCTGTGACCCCAACTAAGTAATCCTTGATTCGGTGTAGAGCACTTGGATGTCTCCAAAACTTGTATACAATCATACACTGTTCATGAAAATGCTGCAGTGTGTCCCATATCTTTCTTTATTAAGTGAAGTACATTTATTTTTAAATGTAATACATATCTTTCTTTTTTTCAAGTTCACTGATGTTCAAGTCTGTCCCTTCTCTTTTCATGATCTATGGTTGTAAGTCTGGTAAGTTGATGGGCTCTTGAAATTGTGGTCTTTCTTTTTTTCCTATGAATCGATATAGGGAATTTAGTCTTGGGGATGTGAAATTTGTACCACTGAATAATTCGACATTTTCCCGAGAAATGTTTGTGACCAGTGGTCCAGTAATTCTTATGATGGAT
The DNA here is from genome assembly GCF_964261635.1 of Lissotriton helveticus. Lineage (NCBI taxonomy): Eukaryota > Metazoa > Chordata > Amphibia > Caudata > Salamandridae > Lissotriton > Lissotriton helveticus. The sequence goes on along the minus strand of NC_136057.1, from coordinate 1,749,960,501 downwards.
CCCTTTGACCAGGTCAAAGCAGGCATGAATGAGCTGAAAATGGTCAATATGTTTGGCCCAGAGACCCCAAAATCCTTTAGAATAGATGTACCTGTTGGCATCCACAACAGTACACTTAATTTACAGGAGGCCTTATCAACCATAAGCCCCAGGAATTACTGTCTGCTACATAAACACCTTTTCCAAAATGTTTGTGTCTGATGATCAACCACAACTCACCCCAAAAGGCAAACATTGACTCATCTCACATTCTTCATGCTTCTCTCTATAAAGTGTTGGTAGAACACAAATGGCCCTGAATACACCTAGGACCCTCCATTGATCTCCAGGTCCTGTTCATTCAAATAATACGAATCAGGGTGGGCTGCCCTTAACCTGGCGGGGATTTGTCACGGGCTCTCTTAAAACATCTTCTCCAGGTAGATACAGAGGAGAGTAAGATCTTAATTATCCTAAATGGATGCTATTTATTTTCTGTAGTGATGGAGATCCCTCACACCACAGGAACACAGATGGTGCCTATGGCTCAGTCATACTGTCTTTCACAGCCTAGTCCATGGCCAATAAGACGTTTAGTTTTAAAAGACCTCTTTTCAGGCACCTTGCATCATCACTACCCAGACTACCATTGGAGGCAGGACATCTACAACTGTGCAGTATAATGAGAAGATCAACCATAAACCAAGGGCCTCGAGTAGGGACTGTGGCTGTATGGGTTAGAGGGCAGATGTGGTATTGGTGTGGTTACTTGTTAGATAAAAGCTGCTACATGCTTTCTTCACCATGGAGTTACCAGGCCAAAGCGAGGTGGATTTGCTATTTTTCATCAGGTGTAAAGGGTTTAATGGATAGCCTCCCATGCTTCCTTATTTTAAGAGACTGTGTCACAAAGTTTTTTAAAAATTGAGAAATGCATTGTCATATATTTCCTCCTACAATTTGCACAGATTTCCAACACCTAGGGGATGCACAAACTGTACATTTTCATTTTTCACCTTCTCACCATGTACGGCCTATAAATTGTGCGATGGGCACACTCAGGTATCTCTTGTGGATATGAGTATTACCACGTGGGAGATTTTTCTTCACTTAAAAATATTTTGACAGCAGGGGTGATCCCTTACCCTAAGCTCAACAGAAAAAAATGGGAATCATATACTTTGTCCCACCTTGGAGAAACACTAACTGGTACCATTGTAGGGTTATATCGGTGTCCAGTGTCCATTGTAAATGTTTCTGAAAACACTGATTTCCACTCTTTCTGGTCGGCTACTGCCAACCGTCTACTGACTTCCACTTTTTTCACCTAAACGTATTGCTACAGATAATGTGCCCCAATTGTATACTTTACTAATTAAAAGAATACATTTAGATTATTAAAATCTGCAAATACTGACTCCATGAATCAGGGATTTAGAATATGATAATCGCAAAGTTCATGTCACCTTAGTGATATTTAAATAAGTAAAACAATGTGGGGCTCATGCCTTAAGGTACTGTTAGCAGGAGCGACCCGTGCAGGTAAGAGCGGTGAGGTAGTGGGGCTGGGTTGGGGGAGTATCGACAGACAACCAGGTGGAAGACCCCCCCCCTCCCCTCAAGCGGGCTCACCAGTCTTACCTGCACAGTCCCAGGCTGACTGTTAGTCGAGGAAGCTGATATCGCATTCACATGACAGCAGGAAAGCCACTCCGGGGAGATCCCTCATCAAAGGCGGCTTCTAGGCCTATAGGTGGCGGTGCAATAGTTCAGGCTTTTCAAAGAACCCTGCGTGGTAGTAATCTAGTCACACAAGGGAAGTCAGATTCAGTGAGCAGTGCAATTCAGGGGTCCAGCTGTGCGTTATGAAGTGGCGCGGGTTGTTAATCTTGTCAAATTGAACACTTATGGGCGGGGGAAGTTGTTTATCTGGAGCTATTTGTGTCAGGCAGGGTCGGATAGGGAAGGAGGGCAGTCAGGCATTGGGCGAAGGGCCCGTGCCTCAAGGGGGCGTTTTTTTTGTGCCTCTGTAACCCATCCCCATTGACTTAATTTCTTCCCCAGTCCCCACCAGACCAATGTAATGTGGCACCAGTGTCCCGGTCACTCCCCTGCGTGTTGTAAACTGAGGCTGGGTCCAGGTGTTGCTTTGGCCTTTGGGGCATTCTCACCCTGGCGTCCGGCCTTGTGTTGTCTGCCCTGCCAGAAGCAATGTTATCCCTCACTGGGCCATAACGTGTAAGCCATGGAGGTTGTGAGGAGGGTGGTAGTAAGCAGGGGACTCGCTAGGGAGCAGGTGATTTTGTGCCATTGGGCCATTCTAACCTAAGTCCCCTTCGAGCAGCAGGGGTAGTGCGCTTTTCTTGACCCCTGACCTGCCAGGTCATTGCCCTTAGGCTCTAGTCAGTTGAGGAGGGGGTGAATAAGAGAAGTGGCCTCTCTAGGGGACAGGTGTTGTCACCTTGGCTCCAGAGTCTTGATGGCCGTGTTAGGGAGGTGGGGGTGTAAAATTGTTTGTGATGTTGTGGCTAGAGCTGAGGATGTTGGAACTAGGTTTGAGTCCCAGCGTCAGCTCAACATCCTGTGATTCTGAGCAAATCACTTAATCTCCAATGCCTAAAATATGAACGAATAATTGTAATGTAAGTGGTGCTCATGTACACTGCTCCAATGCCTTAGGGCAGTTTAGGGCATTAAAAGATTAATTAACAAAAAATAACCGTCCAGATTCCAATGAGACTAACAGATAGTTATCCATGAAAGGGACGATCTGCGAATGAGGGCCAATTTTTGGGGAGTTCCCGGGCCTAATTATGGTCCCATTCCAACCCTGTGCCAATATGTGGCTCCATCCATCCTGCTGGTCAGGACCACGACTAAAATGACTTCGCTCTCCGGGTTCCTGTTGCCATGGGGACAGAGGTGAGCCCACACAGTTCAAGGCCCCAATGATCCAGGCCACTGGGGAGTTCGGGACTCATGCTTTTGATACTGGTGCATGTCACACACGGTTGCATGCCAAATATTGAGGATTAAAATGCTGACCTACATGTATATGTTCAAGGCAAGCACATATAGACAAGTATATACTAACTCTCCTACAGCACCGGCCAGTACAGAGAAGCGCGGTGGGGTGGGCGGGGTGGGGGGAATGTCGACAGATGACGGAATAGGATGTATTTATTTATTTTATTTGCCCTATTCTGTGGTCTGTCTACATCCCCCATCCCATTCCACCCCACCCCACCGCCCCACCGCCCAACCGCCCCACCGCTCTTACCTGTACCGGCCGCTGCTGCTCTTCTACCTCCACATCGGCTTGCCTTGGCGATGTCCTGCAATTGATGATGTGGAATCGATTTATGTGTAGGACGATTTTGAAAACTCGATATTTCGGTATGTCACAAACACAGTGGCCACTGGATTTCATATGCTCCCCAGGGAGTTCACGCCAAAAGTAGGGTTAGCATGTGGCCGTGTTTTTTTTTTTATTTCAAATCATTTTTATTGAAGTGATAAATAAAGAAAAGACATAACAATAATTCTTCCTTACAGACATTATCAGGTCAGTTATTGATGGACATTACAGAAGAAAAGCAAGATGACAGTAATAAACAATAAATAAAACAACTCAGCTTGCATCTTTATGTTACAGTTACATACTTAACACTCAGTAGGTAGAGGTCTCAGCATGGGCTCTAGTATGTCACAGCAGATGTGTTCCTCAGTACCACAGGGCAAGTAACAGAACCACTTTAACTCATCATGGAGGTTCATAGTGAAATGATGATGCATCTAGTGATGACCATATTTTCCTATTAGACGGTTTCCATGTGGCTGCCTGCAGCGCTGGATTATTGGCACCTCTTAGGAATGACAGCCATTCTTGCCATATTTTGAAGTTTACCTCTTTCGCACTTTTCCATTTGCATAGTACCACCTTACATGCCAGTGTCAACATTAAGTCCAAAAGTAGGCGGTCCTGGTCATTTGACAGTTGTGGATCTAATGCCCCCAAAAGAACATAGGCAAAGTCCTGTATAGGCCTTATTTTGAATACGTGGTGAATGCATTCAAATATTTTCCCCCAGTATGCACTCAAAGAAGGACAGTTGAATAGCATGTGTGCGAGATCTCCCGTCCCCGAGTGGCAGTTCCAGCATGTGGGGGAATCCCTTAATTTACACTTGAAGAGCCTATCCGGAGTCCAAAATGCCCTATTTACTAGCATGTACTTCGTTTGAAATAGAATGGGTGAGACTTTTTGGGTAAGAGCCGTCTTATGGATCAAGGCCCAGTCAAAGTCTATGCCTGTTAAATTCGGTTCAGCTTCCCACTTCAGTTCCACCTTCCTATGAGTTTTCCTGGGTAAGGGCAATAATAGTTTGTACACCCTAGAGACAAAGTGTCCCGCACACATGAGATGCGGGATATGAGTCAGTAGCCATGGTGTGTAGGGAGAGAAATTGCGTGCAGTCAGTATTGCTTTGATTTTTAGGAAATCATAGAAGTCCATCGGAGTAAGATCGTGCCTCTGCTGCAAGGTTGAGAACGGGAGTGGTGTCCTCCCCTCGTATAGATCCCCCACCAAATTAATACCCTTTGTGGACCATGAGTCCCAGAAGAGTGTACAGCCCTTGTGTTTGAGATATGGATTTCTCCATAGGGACATGAAGGACGACTTAGCGAAGGTCAATTTGGTTTTGTGTGTCTGGTCAAGTCTAAGCAAAGCTCGCCTAGTATTTAACATTATGTATTTGGAATGTGGTAGGTGAGATAGGTCCATAGTGAGTAGGGTTTCAAGAGGAGCGTGGTTCACCAAAGCTTCCTCTATGTTAATCCAGACTGGTGTGTAGTGTGGTGATTTCGTCAACCATTGAGCACCTTGTTTGCAAAGGAAGGCTGTTTGGTAGTTCCTGAATGAAGGCAGACCCAATCCTCCTCTGTCTTTAGCTAATTGCAGCTTTTTTAATGAAATTCTGGCTTTTTTACCTCGCCACAGGAAAGTGCCAAATAGTTGATCCACCTTAGTAACAAAGTTGTTCGAGAACGTCATTGGGAGCATGCTGGCCAGGTAATTAACCAACGGAGTAGACATCATTTTTAGTGTCTCCGCTCTGCCCCACCAGGAGAGGAATTTTGGCGACCACCCTTCTAGCAATGTAGATATCTTTTTAAGAGTCAGGTCTTCATTTATTTTCAGGGTGGTGATCAAATCTTTAGCGAAGTCTAAACCCAGGTATTTAAAACATTTGGGCTGCCATGTAAGGCCTGAATCCCCAATGACACTTTTATCACCAATATTGTTCAGAAGCTTGACCTCTGTTTTGTCCTTATTAAGTTTGTACCCAGATACTCTGGAAAACTCCTCAATATCAGTCATGAGCGCAGGTATAGCCTCCTCAGCTCTCTCAGACAGAACCAGTACATCATCTGCGTAGGCAGTTAATTTGACTGTGCAGTCCCCAAATGGGATGCCCACGATTTTGGGATCTTCCCTTATATGGTATAGGAAAGGTTCGATTGCCAGTAAAAAAAGTGAGGGGGACAGGGGACATCCTTGTCTTGTTCCCTGCTTTAAACAAAAGGTAGAGGAGAAAGAACCACCAGCTCTGACCCTCGCTGAGGGGCAACAGTACAGGGACATTACTAGTCTTATAAAGGTTTCCCCTAAGTTAAATTTGTGAAGGACTGCTTTAAGGAAGGCCCAATCAACCTTGTCGAAGGCTTTCTCAGCATCCAATGTTATTGCTGCTGCAGAAGTGCCTAGCAATTTAGCCTTTTCTAGAACATGTGCCAGAATCCTCGTGTTGTCACTGGACAACCTGTTTTTAAGAAAGCCTGCTTGTGAAGGATGGACCAACTGAGGAAGGACCTTCTGGAGGCGGGCGGACAATATCATAGCCAGGATCTTGCAGTCTATATTGATCAATGAAATTGGTCTATAATTTTTTGGGAACGAGGGGTCCTTCCCGTCTTTGGGGAGAACTGCAATTATTGCTTCAGCTAATGTGCCCCTGACCTCTCCTGAGTTATTTATTTCATTAAATAGATGCAGAAGGGGTTCCACTAGTAGGGAGGGGAAGGTTTTATAAAATTTAGCTGTAAAGCCATCCGGGCCTGGTGCCTTTCCAGATTTCAGATTTTTAATCACATTCCTTATTTCTAAAGCACTAATCGGGGCATTAAGACTCACTTGGTCTGCAGCAGAGAGACATGGAAGATCACATTCGTCTAAGTAACTCTCAATCTTGTCCTCCTCCACCGCCTTGTTCTTCGCATAAAGATCTTCATAGAACTCTTTGAACACCTCCGGTATTTTGCCTGGGTCCGAGTGCGAAGAACCGAAGGCGTCCTTAATGACATGGATCGAGTTTTTTTGGGCTTTAAACTTCAAATATGAGGCTAGACTCTTGCCAGCTTTGTTAGAGTCACAGATCTTAAATCTCCTTGTTCTGTCAAGCCAAACTCCCGCCCTCTCACTAATTAGCTTATTATATTCATATTTTTTATTAGCCAAGGCGTGTAAAGACATATCATCTCTATCTTCCAAATGTTTACACTCTAGGCTTGCAATTTCACTCTCTAAAGACTCCAGATTCGCATTATGATTTTTATTCATCGCTGACCTGATTTTAATGCACACCCCCCTTATAGTACTTTTCAATGCTTCCCATCTAGTAAGGTCAGATGTGTCACCCATCTTGTTGTCCTGCAGGTAGGAGGAAATTGCGGTCTGTAGCGTGGCCCTATGTTGGTCACTATCCAAGACCTCATCATTTAGGCGCCAAGACGTCTGACGAGAGGAGGGTTTGGTGTTGGATATGGATAAGGAGATGCAAGAGTGGTCAGACATTACTCGGGGTTCTATAGTAGTAGAATCTACCCTGGGGACTCCGTTCTGTGTTATGAGAATATAGTCTATCCTAGAGTATGAATCATGTGGTGTGGAATAAAAAGTATAATCTCTCCCTGTGGGATTTTGAAGCCTCCATGCATCTACTAAGTTGAAGCGTTGACACAGATTGAGAAAGGCTTTATGTGACTTGTTCGTTTTGAAGGGACAGTGGGAATCTCTATCCAATATTACATCCATTGGGAGATTGAAGTCCCCGGCCAATACGTGGACAGCATTATCTGGGATACTTTCAATATGCTTGTTCAGCTTCTCCCAAAATTTTAGGTCGCTAGTATTAGGAGCATATACGTTCGTGACATAAAATTCTGTATTGTCCCTACTCAGTTTGGCTGTGACCCATCTCCCATCATCACTCGCTTCGAAGGACAACAGATCTACCTTAGATTTCCTTGCCACAAGTATCAGGACACCATTCTTTTTGCTCACAGCCTCAGCTCCCGCCACTTCATTATAGAACTTATTTCTCAGGTGGAAGAATTGCTTACTTTCCAATTTCGTCTCTTGAAGTAAAACAATATCACCTCTCAATCTCTTCACATAATCCAAAACCTTTTGTCTCTTAATAGGTTGATTCAGCCCTTTAACATTGAGGGATAGTATCTTCAGTTTGTCTACATTGCAAACTCCCAGCGGAGTACTAATTGTATTATGTGACATCAATAACTCCTATCTTCATCACGCTTTTATATAGCACACATGGTAACGGCATTTTTCCAAGATGTAAAGGGCCCATGTGTACGGTGATATGACAGTAGAGTCTCCGAGCCTCCCCACTACCAAGCGTTAGACCAATAAGCAAAATGCAAGCACAAAGAAGCCAAAGCAAAAAACACATAAAACATAACCCAACCCCTAAACCCCTCATCCCCCCACCCATCCCACCCCACCTGTGTGTAGTAGGTATGGTGACTGAAGAGAGATTACTATGCAACCTCCCCGTGCGTAAACTTCAGATAAGTTTTGGAACAAGTGAATTTACACAATAGAACAGTTGTATACTGCTAACTAATGTATCTTTAGAAAGGCATATTATCGGGACATTATCTGCACTAACAAGTATAAGTATGAACATGAAGTGAGATTATCAAATATCCGCTGATTCCAGGGCAAAGTTTCGACGACAACAACAACAACTCCAACTGACTTAGCCCTTCAAAATACCAACTGGTAAGCATTTCAACATGTAATCAGGTGTACATTACCTAACATTCGTCACACTAGTAGGCGATAATAAGACATATTCGGTGTCTGTTAACACAAAACGTGAGTACATACCACGCTGAAAAACCATTCAGAAGTGGGTACATTCTAAGCAGAGCTCAGTATTGTCGATACCCCTTCAAGCTAAGGGAAGGGGACACAAAAGAGAGCTGTTGGGAAAGCGACAGCAAAGATCAGTCACTTATAGCCTGAGGCCAAAGCTTGATCCCCTGAACCTTCTGGTCTGCTCGTTTCCATTTCCAGATCCTCAGGACCATCCAACATGCGCTTCAATTTCACGGGATCTGAAAAGATGTGTGGAGAGCCCTGGATGATCACACGATATTTTGCAGGACCCATAAAACCATATTGAAAGCCCCTTTTCCTCAACAGTGGACGGAGTGCCAAGAAAGCTTTCCTTACGTCTACCGTCTCCTTACTAAAATCCTGCGAAATGTAGATCTTAGCAGATTTCCACAGGATATGGTTATTCTTCCGCATGAAGTCTAGAATTTGTTCAACATGCTGGTAGCGTAGTGGCTTACACACAATAGCTCTAGGGCCTTTTTGATTCTTATTGATCCTGCCCGGTACTCTGTGTGCCCTATCAAACTCTAATGGATGATGAAAGGTTAAGTTAGTAGCTTGGGTGAACCAGGACTCCAAGAAGGCCACGCAGTTCCCATGTTGATCTTCCGAACCCTCCGGAACCCCAAAAATACGTAGGTTCCCCCTTCGGTTCCTGTCCTCCAATTCCGCGAGTTTGCGAGTTGTTTGATCCGCAGAAATACATAGGCGCTTGATGGCTTCACACGATTTGACCTCCATGTCCTCGAGTTTGCTGATCCTTGACTCTGCCTCCAGCAGTTTTGCATTGGTGTCGCGGTTATCCTGCCTGATCGCCGCCACTTCTTCTTTGGTCGCCTTCGCCAGATCCCTTACTTCATCCAATCTGCTAAGTATCAGATCGATCGGATCAGGATTGCTTTTCCCTCCTTTGTTGGGCGAATTCGGATTCGACTGATCATATTTGAGCCTCTTCAAGCTCTTCATTAGCTCTTTATTTTCTGCCATGGTTGAATATGGCGCAGGTTTCTTAGTCGTTACAGACGAATTTATGGAGATCACTTAATTCTATAGACACAAAAAGACCCTCTTAGGTCACCCAGGAAGCAATACCGTAGTCGTACTGATCGTTATTATTTCTTGACCTTATTCACAACCGTGATGAAGCGAGCGCATTTCAGATAAGGGAGGAGGACTTCATAGCCAGTACAGCCGCCATTCTCGCCATTATTTTGTTCGCCAACTGTATGTAGTGCTTGCGTAGGTTGTTTTGCGCCGGTCGTGCTAAACGAAAAACCAGATGCTGCTTACGTCCCCTATATGGATCTGGGCAGGCTACCTGCGTGCTTAATTTTGCATTCGTGTGGCAAACGTTAGCCCCAGAACTTTAGATTCAGGCATTTCCTTGGTGTAGGCACATGGGGTGAAACATTGCTCATTCGCTGGCCTTAATAACTCAAGAATAGTACCCCCATAAACAGACAAACAGTCCATATATCCTGAGGCGAACAAGGCACAGTGTTCATGGAATCTCCCTCTGATTCACTTCTATTTAGAATACATGTCCGTGTTTTCCCTCCAAATTTATATGCAGTCCAAAGTTACAAAGTTCTCAAAACTCTACAAAAGCCCACATGTCACAGATCTCGCCGAGCCGAAGGCAGATTAATTACTTTTCCTTCCCCTTGATGTGCGCCAGTGCTACCAGCGCCTGAGCCGTTGACTCGTTATTAAACGTCGAGATTTGCCGAATGAAGCTACAAATCCGCCATCTTATGTAAGCGCGAGCAGCGTTTACTTTACAGCGGGTGCATTACTCACGCGACCCTCATGAAGGTGTCCTCGACTCGGTCTTTCCACCGGAGCCCCCAGCGGATTATCCAGGGTCTGTGTAGGGTCCTCACAAGGCGTCCGCCGACGCCTGGGTTACCGCGCGGTCTTCCGTCCGCCCTGGTCCGCTTCAGCCACCGGCGCGCACTTCAGAGCAGCCAAAACGCCACTTTCTGTTCACGGAATTTGTCGAGCGACCTCACATTCTGCTCCTCTCATGTTCCGTTTGCCGAATCTTGATTTTCGGCCGTGTCAGCGTGGTTCCACTTGCTCCCAGTTTGTTTAGAAGCCTCTGCACGGGTGGAGAGATTCACATAGCCGCCATCTCTCTCGGCGTCCAAACCACGCCCCCCATGTGGCCGTGTTTTTTATTGGTATGGCCAGTATTTTAATGCTGGTTGGATTGTGGTTGGTAATGCTTGAATTACGGTCAGTTATGGCAGCCGATCCTGCTCTGATAGTATCACATCGTCTTCCATCTGTATCCCACCAGGAGAACAGCAGAGAGGCAGAATCGTCGTTTTCGACCTACACACATAAATGCATCTGCATTGTCTTTTTCTGCTGTTGACAAAATGAAGGCATGTGCCAGGCCCAAACTTTTGCTGATCTCTACAAATACCAGTGGCAGCTCCTCCGCTGTGGCGGAAGAGTGTTGCCTCCCCCTGCCAGCAACCAAAAAAATAAATAATTGAAACAGTAATAAACCTATGTTTATTATTGTTTTATTTTTCTCCGTAGTGTCCTGTATAGGGTGCAGGACATTGGGGATGAGAGGCAGAGAGGGAATGGTATGGCCAAACCGCCATGCACACCTGAACCTGTTTCCGACCCGGGCTGCTTTGCGTGGTTGGAGACAGCAGGCACAGGCTCCCCGTCTATCTAGGAGTGAAAATTCAGAGAGCTCCGGGCAATCCTGACGCTGCTGTCAGCATGGGAGCAGGGTCAGGATTGGCTACACTGGAATTAAGGAGCCTGTGCCTGCTTTGCACGGAGCGAGAGAGGCACGTTAGAGGGGCAGGTAAGTTCTTTTTTTGGGGGTTGTCCATTCTCCCTGGTCCCTCTTCTCCTACGCCCTGCCACTTTACAAGGACACCGGCTGCTACAGAAAAATACGGCTCTGCCTGGCAACTGGCAATGGTTCCCCTTCCTTGCACCCCTTCCCCCCGTATCCATGATGGTTGGCTAAACCCACCTTGTACAAGTGTGGGTATGTCTCAGCAGAAGAGGGAGCCAGGGCTCCATCACGTCAAGCGTGACTGTGAAAAAATCGCTTTAATACCAAGATTTTTAATATCCTGCATCTGACTGACTGATGTCTATGACTCAACAGGAGCTCAGAGACCCAAGTGATTTGTTTGCTTTTAAAAGTCAAATTACAATAAACTACACACAGAGTGACTTTCTCGTCTTTTCTCACCTGGGGGGTCGTACAATCTCCTAGCAATAGCGCAAATTCAAAGAAAAGTTAGATATCTTTGGAATCCCGGGCGAGATGACTCAGAAAGGGCAGCAATTTTAGGGCGCAAACCAGACTGTTGGAGCCTGCCCTTCAACCAGTGATAAATAACAATATTATGCCAATGCTTGCTGTGGTCGCTTAGTGACAAAACGGTGTCAGAGACGAGCCTCTCCCAGGAGGCACCACTGCAGATTCTGTACCTCCATTGCAAAGCATGAAATGTGAGCTCTCCTGCACTGGTGGTATACAACCTTTACAACAAAACTTTTACAACGAACTACCATTACAACGCAACTTTTACAACGCAAACCATTACAAAACGCATAGCGCTGGGGGGCGCTCTAGGATAGGGAATAGGTTTAATGTACTATCCAACATCTTCCCTACTATCCACGGGGACTGGAGTTGGAATAGTAAATTAAACTATTCACTATCCAGCGCCTAAAAGCATTATGCGTTGTAATGGTATGCGTTGTAAAACTTGCGATGTAAAGGTAGGCGTTGTAAAAGTATGCGTTGTAACGTCATACATCCTGCACTGGTACACACTCCTGTAACCGAGGAACACAAGGGCACATCTGGTGCTAAATACATTGTGGAACCTAATATGGGAGTTACTGCAAGATTATTTCACAACTGTTGTGGCAAATAGTGCATTTGGTAAACACATTTGGCAAGTTAAAGCCCTCAAAATGTACAAGATTTAAAAACTATTTTGGTAATTTTTTCGGACAGTTTATGTCACATCGTGAATTTTTATAGTACAAACGCTAGTAACATCAGTCTTAGCTTTGTAGTACTTAATTAACCCTGGGCGGGTAACTCCGCTCTGCCAGCGGAGTTTGCGGAGATTTGCCTACTCCACGCTCCGTGGTGAACGTGGAGTAGGCAAAAACTCTGCCACCGTGGCGGAACGGAGTTAGCCGCTCCCTCCCCCCTTCCCAAATGCTGTAAAAGGAGAATAAAAGGCACTTACCTGTGTTTCTGCCACCTCCCCTGCCTGGCCGCTCTCCTTCCTGCTCTCCTCTTGTGTCCTCCATTGAAAAAAACACTATGTTGTACGTCTTGCAAGTGTGCATTCACACTCGCAAGTTGTCCAACGTAGTGTTTTTTTCAATGGAGAAGGAGTCAGGAGGTTGCGGGGTGGCGAGGGGCAGGGAGGAGAACGCGGCCAGGCAGGGGAGGCGGCAGAAACACAGGTAGGTACCTTCTTTTTATAATTTTAAAGCATTTTGGAGTGGAAGGGAGCGGAGCAATGCATAGCGCCACAGAGTTTTTTCCAGATTCCGTGGAGCTACGCGTAGAGGCACGACGCCAGCTCCGCCCACACTTAGACTCAATGAGTAATTTGCAGCAGAGTACCTCAGTGATTTTTTTAAAGAAGTTAAATTTGCTTGCTTGGCCTTTTGTAGGCACAGTAAGCTCATAACAATGGTCGAAATTACAGCCTTGTGGAACCTTCGTGCATAAATATTTATTTGGGACTATTACCTATTGGTTGTACAAAACCTAATAAAATGTTTTATTTAAAAAAGAGTCAAACTTTGCAGAATTCATGAATCTTTCTTATGGTAGCACCAGAAACAGTTAGTCTTATCAGTTAGGGACCGTTAATGACTTTAGCGGTGCTGTGCCGAATCCGCCCCTCTGCTTAGCCGCCCGCCAGATTAGGAGTTTCCTCCTGTCTGACAGGCTTATTTTGGCATTCTCACAGCAGTGCCTCTAAAAACGGGCACCGCAATGGGAACACCAAATAGTTCCTGCACAGTTATAGACTGAAAAGTCCATGCCGTGCAGGAACTGGGGTGCATGCACACAGGGGGCACATGGTGTACACAGGGTGCAGATGTACAAGGGGGCCCTCTCTGGCCCCCTTTGATCCCTCGCTAGAACCATCATGAATCCCTGGCAGAGAGGAAACTCCTAACATGCTTGGCGCGACAGTGGTGGTCCAAATCAAGCATATAGATGCCTCTACACCGCCACAACACTCCCAGGGAACAGCGGTTCCCTGGCTGCTGCATTGGGGCTGTGGCAGTCCGACCGCCCATTTCATAATTGGGCGGTCAGAGACCGTCACCACCGCGCCCCCACAAGTCTGGCGATCCATGGACCACCAGACAAGCAATTGGGCTCTTAGTGTATTGGCAGCAGGCAAAATTGCACGAGCATTTCACAAAGGCAAGCCTGAAGACAGACCAGTCAGGTGACAGAGGGGAGGCAGGCTCCCAGTTGTAATGCCTCTCCAGCTACATCACTTTGATCGACTGCATCTGGCGGGAATCCAGCCATCAATTTTCCATTCTGTTTCATTAAGTTGAATAAAGATAAATGTTGCTCTCACCTAGCGTCAGGGTAGCAGGCAAGCCTTCCTCGCAACAGCCAGGTCCTCGTGTCTTCGCCAAGAGTTCTGCTCTCCAGCCTAATTGCTGTGGCTGGCTCAGTAATTAGGTTGGCATTCTGTGGATGTTGTAATTCCATTTCTTAATCACATTTATTACCTGCCCTTTCAGTGCAATAACATTTGTAAACTGGCAGAGGTAAATATATTGATTTCAGGTGTCATGCTTTAATTTAGGTTACAAGGAAGCTCGGATTCTTGGCTGCGCTGAACCTGGGTGAAGTGTTGTGAACTTCTAGGGTGTTGGTAAGTCATGAGTTCCCCACACTCTCATGGACATGTGTGGTGGAGGAAGTGACCCTCATTATCTACTCTGTGATTTGAACAGGCTGTTCTAATAAATGTATTATCTGCAAGGCAATGTGTTTCTGGTAGAGATGCCGCTAACTCAATATATACTCAAAGTTCCCTTGAGCCACTGACTCAACCTGGCCTATTATAAGCCATGTTCCAGCCAGCATTTATTTAGTTTCTTTTCTTAAAAAAAAAAAATCTTTTTTATTAGCATTTGATTGTAAAATACAGCATTTAGTTTCTTTTCAGAGCAAAATCATGAAGAGCTGAGGTTAATCAGGCATTGGCACGTTGAAGTCCTTTAACACGACAAGATAGCTGACACGGTGTGGACTCATAAGTTCACTGTATACACTGGAAAAAGAATGGAGTGGGATAGTATGCAGAGCACAGTCTTCTGTTTTTGCTAAAATATTTGACCTTTAAGATTGAAATGACATGGTATCTCTTTGATCAAAGATGATTACTCAACATAGGTTATCTTAAAAGGAAGCATTGCACCATCATATAACAAAGCAGATTGTATTTGGATATCAACTGAACATTCACCGATTTTTTTCCTGAAAAAATGCTAAAATTGGTGGAGTACCTGAAACGGTTCTTGCTCTGCTGGCCTGAATAGAAAAAAAGAAACATGGGACCACAGGAGTCAGTATTATTTGGATTTTAAGAACAAACTCACACTTAGAGAGCATGATTTTGAAAACCCAAAACGTTTGTGACTGGTCCCATGAACAATGATTGCTCAGCATCTAGGTTTGAATCGGAAATTTTCAGGACAATGGATATATTTGCTGAAAACCAACATAATTATTTCAATCATTTATTTACATATATAGGTGATTTATAACTCACTGCAGAATAATACCATATAAAATGAATAGTAATGTAGCAGAGCAATGTGATTAGAAGTACATCAATATAATTTTGGCAAATTTCACCTTAGTGAATGATATTTCCCAGTACTAAGTACAGTTCTAGCTTCATTTATCTTGCCACTACATATATGTTAAGTTGGTAACAAAATGAGTGAAATATAAAACATATTCATAGTGCTACATACTTACGAATTGCGTTTCGGCACACTGTCACTTATTCTCAGAGTCTTCATCGGGATGGAGCAGGCCCAGCCAGCTTTCATAATTAGCCCCTTGTATATTCTACCATTCCTGATACATAGGGTAAGAATATTTTTGCCAAATCCAGGTAGAAAGCACAATACCACGCTCTCTAATTATTTGTTTAGCTCTCTGCCCACTTCACTACTATCAGCACACATTACTGACACTCACACAAATCATTGCATTGCATCTATCACCAGCCACTACATTGTGTTTACCACATCACCATATACTACCTTTGTTTAGTCACCTTGATACAAGTACTCTTCCATTACTTCGACCTTTTAAATACTTATTATTTTTCTCAATTGTAATGCTACGAATGTAACTTGTTTCTCAGGGTCCAAGCCTACAATAAGGAGTGCGCGGAGTAATCAAATTAGGTAGTATGCAACTGAGATTATGGCATGTTACGTCACAGCACATGACATCACGGCACGTGACATCGCACATGGCATCAGAGGAAGGGACCTTACAAGAAGTGACATCAGATATTAAAGTGCATTAGGAGATTTAACAAGTTAGATTTTGTGTCTGGGTTGTGCCAAAAAAATGCATGGCTTTAAATGGCTTCACTAATATGGAGTAATGTAATGCAGCACAAATCTCTGTATTGCCTTACTCTGAGCAAGGGAGGCATTCCATGGGCGTTGTGGTGGGTGTTCCCATGCAACTCCCATGGTTTTTCTGCATTTCCACTTGTAAACCTGGGAATGCATCAAAATCTCCCTAGGGGAGGCGTAACGAGGAGAAATATCTATATTTCTCCTAGTGTTTCCTATTTCTATGTGTGCTGCATTCTGAAGCACACATAGAGAGAGGAAAACTCCTCTATGGATTGTTTTTGTGCAGGAAGGTGCCCTTTCCTGTACAAAAACAATCTTGCCACCAACACAGACATCCTTGTATCATGCTTCAATGCTGGATCTAGGCTGCCAAAATGGTGCCAATTCAGAGAGAATGGACAGGAATACTCTGTATTGGATAAATGTGGTGCATTCCCACCCTTTCCCTGCGGCACAGGGCAGCGCAGCAAGGTAACTTGCTGCTCTGTGCTGCGCCACCATTCCTGTAAATATGCCCCTTATTTTTAAACTCTGCCAAAGAGACATTGGCAACAAGGAGAAACGTGGCAGTGGATCAGTTCTTTTTAATTGGTTGCAATGTCTGCATTTTAAAATATATTAAGGGGTTAAGGCGCCTGCTGCAGAGATCTTTGTGAGCCTAGTAAATCTCAGGGAATAATAATAATGGTAAAGTAACTCTGGATGTTAATGCATATGCAGGGACCCGGTGACGGTGCACTGGGTCCCTGCTATCCAGGTCACCAGGACCAGATCTCTTTCCCAAAAGTGTGCCTATGTTCCCTATGTTCCACAATTGGCAAAACTTCAGCCCCCTTTTAAGCCCCTAGTAAATTGTACCTCAGGTACTAAGGTTATTGGAACTGAAGAGGGTCTACCAAGGCTGCAGCATGTATTGTGCCACCCTACAGACCCCTCATCAAGATCATGCCCACTGCTAGTGCAGGTGGTGTGTTGTAGTGCAGAGAAAACTGAAGAGTTGACATGGCACACATCCCTGTGTGCCGTGCCCACATGCAATACATGAGATAGAAATAAGCCACCCCTACAGCAGGCCTGACCGCCCTATGGCAGGGTACACTATATCCCATTTGAGGACATAACTGCCTCAGTGCATATGACCCTACAATCTCAAAGTTCATTCTTGGAAATTGTAAGTGCACAGGCAAGTCATAAAATGACTGTGGGTTTGATACTTTTCAGTACTAGTTCCCCTGCTCCATGATGGCTTCACTGTACCCACATATGTTTGGTACCAAACATCTTGTCTTAATAAATCCTCATTGATGTCAGTGTTGGATTTATGAATTAATGCTTACAGAGGACACTTTAAAGGTGTCACCTGAAAACCTACCAACTACTAGTGGGGCAACCGACTGGTCTAAGCCAGCCTACCTCCACTAGACATGTTTCTGCCCTTCTTCGCTGTCAGAGGCCAGGAATAAATCCTGCTCTGGGCGGGGGTGTTTCACACATCCTCAAAGCAGGATCTGCGTCCAGAACAGTTAAGCTTCAAAGGACATACCGCCTTTGAAATTTAACCTATGCCTCTCCATTTAGTGAAGCATGCCAAGCCCCTGTTCTGACCCCACGTTTGGTGGGAGGACAGGCAGGAAAATTAGTAAAATGAGGAGGTGTGCCCACAGTGAGCCAGTCCCACCCCTCAGGTGGAGCAGGTGATGTAGACCCCACTTTTCCAATTCCTTTATCTTGGGTTGAAGAGAATTAGACTATCAGGTTCTGGGTTGTGCCCCTTCCCTCTAGAAGTGTTCACATAGATGGTATAGATACCCTAAAGGCAGGTAGCCCATTAGCTACTACTTTTTAATCTTTTTAATACCCCTAAATGTAGTATTTAGGTAGCATCCCTTGACCCAGATCTTTAGATTTGATGGACCCAAAGAAGAACTGGACAAAGAAGAGCTGCTGAACCTGAGAACAGAGTACCTGCTGCACAATTTTGGTATGAAACCCTGCCTGCTGATTCAAGACTCAACCATTGTGGTGTGCTGTTTCGTCCTGCTACTGAGAGGCATCCAAAAAGCCTAGAGGTTCTCCAGACCTTCACCAATCACTGAAGAACTCCCTTGAAGTAGAGGAACTTCTCCCCTACAGACCACAGGCACCAAACATGCAGAGCCCGGATTACAGACTTGCCGCTCCCTGGTGACGCTGATGCAGCAACCAAACCAGAAGAGGTAAACTAGTTATGGAGGGTCAGATCTGTTCCCCTCCTGCATGTAAAAACACCATGACCAACTGGAGCTGTGCCGAAGAAATACCCGTGGTATTCGACTCCCTGCAACTTACACCAAGATGAAGAGTCCAATCTGGACAACAACTGCCCAGGAAGCAAGCACCCATTAAGGGATATTAAGTCTCCTGAGACCTACTCTGTGAGTTGCCCAGTTGTCTTGAAATCATCCCTGCAACCTGCTTGCCCCAGACTGCAAAGATCATCTTGATGCACAGAGCACGGCTGACCAAACTGCTCTGCACCCAGCCCCCCCGGTCTGGGTATCAATGAACCAGCTATGCTCCCATGTCCTGAGTCTCTTGCAACCTGATCCCTTGTTTGGGATCCCTCAGACTACCTGTAAGCCCTCTTGTGCAGTCTGTTTTGAGGTGCCCCCCC
The DNA here is from genome assembly GCF_964261635.1 of Lissotriton helveticus. NCBI lineage: Eukaryota > Metazoa > Chordata > Amphibia > Caudata > Salamandridae > Lissotriton > Lissotriton helveticus. The sequence continues at coordinate 1,749,942,010 of NC_136057.1, read as the reverse complement.
TTCTTTGTAGCACCTCATTGCTATGAGCCCAACACCTTACTCCTGGACGAATCTGGGATGCTCCAGACAATCTGCTTGTGGAACATTGGACCTGGGGTTTCTACTACCCTAAAATCCAACTGTGAACCTTGAGAACCACCTACCTGATTTTCTATACATTTATGTGTTTTCTCCCATAGGAATGCATTGGGCATAACTCAACACAACTGTGAGTTATTATCCAAACTAAATTCATAACAAAATAAGTACTTACCTAAGAACGAAGTTCTTGTTCTGAAAATTATAGGGCATATTTACAGCAAAATTGAGAAGCGTGGCATTAAGCAAACATTGCTAATGACACACTTCTCCATTCTGAAAATGCAGGGATGTGCCATATTCACAAGAATGCGGTGCACCCCTGCAATTACCCTAGTGCTGGCACTGAGTTCAGCTGCCTAGTGCCAACAAAGATACGCATTCACCATATTGCAAGGGAATCTGTGTTAGGGAGGAAGATTATTTATGTGCATGAAGGTCCCCCTTCCTGCACATAAACAATCTTTAAATGCAGTTTTATAACTTCTATGTGTGCTGCTCATTTTTGCTGTTTCCATGTATCCTGCCTTGTGCAACACACATAGAAGTTGCAAAACTGCATTTTTTTAAATTATTGTTTATGTGCAGGAAGCAGTACCTTCCTGCATATAAACAATCATAGGCAATTTGCTGTTTCTATATGTGCTGCACAAGGCAGCATACATGGAAACAGCAAAGGCTATAAGAAATTAAGCATTTCTCCTCGTTTCACCTGTTTAAGACTAGGTTTTTCCTGGTCTTAATGTTGGTGCTGTCTCCTATTTACGCTGCCCTTGTAAATAGGGGGCTGCATCAAAATCAATGATTGTTGCGGTGAAATGCTCACCACAACACCCATTGCCCTGCCCTTTCACTCTAAATACAGCGTGAAAGGGTGCGTTATTTACAAGGCAGCATTAAGCCATGTTAAGTAGCTTAGCGCTGCCTTGTAAATAAGGCACCTATCGCCACCACAACGTCACTGAAAGTGACATTGTGGTGGCGATAGGCGTTGGTAAATATGCCCCTATGTGTTTTAGTTATGCAAATTGGTCTTAATTTATTGTTTGAGTGTATGTCTCATTTATTGCCTCTGTGAGTACAACAAATGCTTAACACTACCCTCTGATAAGCCTAACCACTCACCTACACTATCACAAAAGAGAGCATTAGTATTATATACTTCCAAGAAGGAATGGGGGTAGGAATGGGAGCAGCCTCCAAGTGGATAAAGAAGAGCTGACTACAATGAAATAGGGACAAAACCAAAGTTCTCATCATGGGCCCACACCCGATGCCTGGAACAACACCTGGTGGCCCCCCACCCTCGGGAACCCAACCTACCCCATTGACCACGCACGCAACCTCTGAATCATCTTGGACTCAGAACTCAAAATGGACAGCCAAATGAACGCTGTCACCTCCTCCTGTTTCCACACTCTCCGTCTCCTACGAAAGACCTTCAACACGATTCCCCTCGAATACAGGAAAACTATGACCCACACTCTCTTCAGCAGCAGACTGTACTACAGCAATGCACTCTACGCCGGGATCAACAAGAGCCTCACCCATAAACTCCAGAATGTCCAGAACGCATATGCCAGACTAGTCCTCAACCTACTGCGTCACTGCCACATCACCAAACACCTGCAGACACTACACTGGTTCCCAGACAAGAAGAGAATCACCTTCAAGCTTCTCACCCACGCCCACAAAGCCCTCCATGACACCGGACCTACCTACATGAAACCCCGCCTCTCGTTCAAAGCTCCCCAAAGATCCCTCCGCTCAGCCCAGTTCTCCCTTGTGACGGTGCAGCACATCAAGAAGACCAGAGCAGGAGGCAATTCCTTCTCCCTCCTTGCGGCCAGGGCATGGACACCTTCCCTCTCCACCTCGGGCAGACACCAACACTCTCCAAGATCTTGAAGGACCTCAAGACCTGGCTCTTTGACGAATCTCGTGATCATCAGGAGCTGCATGCCCCGCACCCCAACACGCCTTGTGACCATTGCGGGTGAGTAGTTGCGCTTAACAAACCTGTTATTGATTGATTGCCTTTCATCTGGGACTCACTGGACTCTCTGCTAAGTGTATTTCTTATTAGTGCACTATAGAGAGAGACAGCTTCCTAAAACACTTTGGGCAAGTATGCTTGTGACTGCTGGTTTCATATCAGCCTGTCCCAATTTAAAACAAGCATTTGCAATGCAATGTGTCTTGCTTTACTGATAGTTTGAGGTATTGGCATTGCAAATAACAATGCAACACCAATAGCTCATACTTACAGTAATGCGAAACTTAGTGCATTGCAAATGCTTGCGTAGTGAACCAGGAACAAGCATTGTATGTCTCAGTGCAGTACCGCAACCTGCTCCTAGAGGTCCCTAGGGAGCAAGGCTCCAGCACTTCATGTCTAGGTGCAGTACCGCAAGCCGGTCCTAGAGGACCCTAGTGAGCAAGGTATCAGCACTGCATGTCTCCGTTCAATATAGCAAGTTGCTCCTAGAGGTCCCTAGTGAGCAAGGCACCAGCACTCCATGTCTAGGTGCAGTACCTCAAGCTGCTCATAGAGGTCCCTAGTGAGCAGGGCACCATCACTGCATGTCTAGATGCAGTACCGCAAACTGCTCCTAGAGGTCCCTAATGAGCAAGGCACCAGCACTGCTTGTCTACAGAGTTATTGGCATTATAAATGGCAATTTTTTTTACGTAGTCATGTTGGAGGGTGCAGTACTATATGTGGCCTAAAGGGGACCTCTTTTGGTCATATATGGTACTGCACCCTGCAGAAGAAATGGTAAGTCCACCCTGCCCATAATGCATTGCATGCAGGACAGTACTACGAGTACATTAAAATAGCTATGTCCATATATACAATTAGTATCTTTGAAATGTGGCAAAAGAATTATTACATTAATTTTGGATTAGGTTGTACTCTGTGTGGAGCTTATGAGGGGAAATTTATAGACGGTCTCATACAAATGTGAGATGTTCTAGTGAGTGAAGTAACCACTGTCAGCCTAGCCTAAGATGAAGTGTGTGTCTTGCCTGAAGCCTTTTAAGAAAATAGTGCCTTGAGGCTGTAATTGAAAACTAGGGAGTAACAACACAAGTAACGGGGTGTCCTCATGTGAGCTTACGAGAAGAGACAAGGCGGTACTAAGGAGGGACTACCAGGTCTATTGACCAATGAAAAGCCACCATTTACAAAGGACAGGGACAGGAGGCAATTAAAAAGATGGGTGGAAAATGGGCCGAGCTTTATGCCCATTTCCTGAATACAGTCTCAAAAAGACAGCGCCAGCGCTGCCTAGGCGAGACCTAAATTAGAAGCCAGAAAGCAGTCAGGAACCCTTGCTCCATGCAGTGAGGAATGCACAGAAGGAGTTCTTGTGCAGTCCAGCGCTATCACAGGCTGCAAAATGTAATTTCCCATAATGGCAATTGCATTAAGTTAATGAAATCGCCTGGCCCTGACAGTACATCAAAGCAAATTTCCTAGCAGGGGTGTCTGTGCATCCCACCAGCTGTGTGGAGCATTGGAGCGCCAGGAGGACCCTACAGGCAGGCGCTGCACTCAGATTTCCCTGCTGGGAATGCAGCTTTCTCAGAGTTGTCTGTGTTATGTATTTACTTTACTGCAATCATCTCATTAGCTTAAATATATTACTGTCTCTCGCAGCACTTCAAGGCATCTGAGTTGGGCTTTCTTAACCCCCACCTGAGGATCAACCCTGATTCTGCTCCACCAACAAAAAAAAACAATAAGGTGAATATCACATGTCGAAGATCACCCAAATATTTCACCCAGCCCTAAATACCAGTTCTATCGTGATTGGGCCAAAGAGTCAGTGACTGATGGTGAAGGAGCCTTGGACCTCACATCCTCTATCCACCTTCATCCCTCCTCCAACTGCATGTGGCAAGGGTGGGGCCCTGCATTTATTTCAGGAAGTACATCACTGTATAGCCTGGTGGTGCTTCACTTTGGTGACAAGACTGGTGGGAGTTATGTGGTGCCAGTGAACCAAATATAATGAGAATATTACTAAGGGTGTGCGCAGGGTTGGATTGGGATTAAAAAGCGCCTGGGCACGCAAAAAAAATGCAGGCTACATTTGCATATTGCCTTTCTGCAAAACACTGCTTCAGCGAAGTTTTATAAAAAGAAGGGGAGGGGGATTTCTGACAGAGGTTTTCTTAACTTTACTTAGATTTTTTTTTAATGCACGGATTAGTTCACACTGGTGAAAAACACCTGAAAACTAAGGGTGGGCGTAGTTCGCGAAGTAGCGCTACGCGAAGCTATGCGAAGGGCACTTCGCACTACGCGAACTTCACGTAGCACTACGCGAGCTGCGTAGTAGCATGTTCGCACTGTGCAAGATGCGTTTTCAATGATTGCACAGTGCGGACAAGCACCCGGCACTGTGCAAGCATTGAAAACGGTATCTTGCACAGTGCGAGCTGTAGTTTTCTGCTGCTCGAGTAGATTATTACTCGAGCGGCAGCTTTCTCAACGCGAACAGGTAGTTTCTCATTGAGAGCGGTCGCGAGCATGCGCAACCACTCACAATGAGAAACCTGACCTCATCGCGTTGAGAATCTCGCCGGGATGTCATTTTGCTTGCTCGCGGTCGTGAACATGACGTTCAGGACCGCGAACAAGCAAAAAATGACCGCTGCACTACGCTACGCTGCAATACGCATGTTCGCACTGTGCTACGTGCAGCTCGCTAAGTGCGAAGTTGCAAAAACTTCGCAAACTCCGCGAGCGTAGCGTAGTGCTTCGCCCAGGGTTACTGAAAACAAGTAAGGCCACTTCTACTCAGGCCGCGCTCAACATGCATACATGAATGGGCCGACCCAGCGAGAGAAAGGGAGTGACACCTCTGCTCGTTGATAAAAGGGAGGTAATGGACGCCCACCTGACACCAAAAAGGCCCCTCAGGCACCCACTGGGCCACCGGTGGCATCCGAACAACACAGACACAGCCCAAATCGGCCCCATAGGCTACCCAAAAAAAACAGCCCACAGCTAGAACTCGGATACCGGCCCCTCGGCCATTGCCCCAGTGCCCCTTACCAATCTGGCCTTGGGTGAGCGCACTTTGCCTAATTTGCTTTTGAGTATCTACGCAGAACTTCAGAAAAACGACACGATGTTACGAGTTTATGTTAAATACAAACCCTGAAACTGGTGCTACATTATAGCACGAAATTCATCCTGGCGTCCATTTAGGACACATTTGGTCAAAAAAAAAATAGCTAGAAAAACGCAAGCACCGTGTACAATTCTTCCTCGTGTTCTGGTGCTCCCGGCCCCGCGCGATACATTTTTCTAACGCTATCTAATTACGTGATCTGGTGAATAGTGTAATGTCGGGAATTTTGCGCGACGAAAGTAATGCGAAATAGAAAAGAGGACGCAAGAGTAATGCACATTTCGCCCTGGCCTTAATGTGGCCATTTGTATTCACACATGACAGCCCGAATTCTCTCTTTCGTTCAATGTCAGGTGTTACTATTAGCCAAACAACTGGTATGACTTTTATTGGCTTGGGAGGATGGAGAGCTGGTTTGGCCCTACTGCGATCTGAGCCGGTGACCCATCGGTCACAGTACACTGGTGAATACGGGAATGCCAAGCCTGCTGAGCCGTCTGCCCGCACGACGGTTCAGCTGGGGCAGCCCTCTGTTGGCACGGGGAGAAGCCTGCGGAACCGGTGCCCGGGCGCGACGTGTTTTGTGTACCAATGCTTGGCTTTGTTCTCTAGGTCTCTTATCCGACACCCCTCTCTCTCTATCTCTCTCTCCCCCTTTCTGTACAGTAGGAAGATCATTAGACACAAATGCACTGGATTGGAAGGGAACGGCGGTGGCTGACAGCTTGAGGACTGCTGGTCGCCGGCCAACCGAGAGGCGGCAACGGGGAGGGGGAGCGGAATGCGAAATGCCATGTAAATATTACTTTCGGCCGGTAGATTCTGAGCGGGGCCATTATTAATAGATAATGCTGTTGAGCCTGCGCTGTGGAGATTAGGTTCGATATACGCTGCTGGAAATGTTTGCGAGCAAGAGAGAGGGGAGGCAATGACACCAGCCATCACGCCAGATTTATTGAACGAACTGATGATGTTGCATCTCTTTCACCTAGGAGGGGTCGACAGTCAACAGGGGGGGCTGCCATTTTGTCTAGAGCCTCATTTATGAAAGCCTTGCGCCACCGGTGCGTCACTTTTTCCCATGTTAAAAGTGACGCACCGGCGGCGCAAGGCCTTCATAAATAAGGCCCTAGAATTTCATCACTGGCCCTGCCTCGCCCACCCCTCCTGCCTCGAAACTTCTGCTTTGAAAAGAGCTCGGTTGACCACTGCAAAATTGCCCAGGTGAAGCAAACATGTGTGACTGCCGCGGCGGTCTGTGCGTGGTGTTTCCTGTTGCTTTGTTGCTCTAGAGCAGGGGTCTCCAACCTTTTCTGTAATGAGAGCTAATTCTGCTCAAGGAAAGTCCTGCCGAGCTACTAGCATATTTTATCAGTGTAAAATTCTGATGATATGTATTAACATTACACTATAAACACCCTAAGAATTTATGAGTAGTAACCACCCAAACATTCCAGATGACGTTATCAGCAAAATGCTAGGAAAACGTTTATTAATATTAAATGCTTGTAATCAAGTAAAATTCAAATCATCACATGCTGTGGGCCACAAAGCGTACTACCACAGCAGTAAGTCTCCCCACCTCAAATTGAATTATCATTCAGCTAACAACTTTATATGTGTTTTAGAATTGTATTATGTTGTCTTCATTAGCATATTAGTTTTTAAAAATACATATATTTTTCTATCAAAACCACTTTCCACTTTGAGCAATCAAACTCAATTTTCCAAAAGAAAAACCTTTTCAGAAAAAGCATCATTTTTTTCTTTAAAAATCAAATCATTTTTTATTGTTAGAAAATACACAGTCCCTAAACATCAGCTTTTCGTTTTCATTGAGTACCGCCATGTAAAAATGCCTCTGATGGGCAAATTCTGCTTCAAATAACCAGAAATTGGAATCATAGGCCATGCTTGCTCACCATAACACTATTAATTCATCTGTTATGTTAATAATGCCCACCACTAAACCGGGGCTACCACTGTGCCACAGCTGGATGCCCAACATATATCAGTTATGGACATTATTATGGGAGAAGCGGTTGCCACTCTGTTAGGAATGGCTAAAAGCAAGCCAGTCATGCTCTTACTATGTCAGTGATGGCAGCAATATGTCATTACTAGACTTGTATGCCCAAAATAGTCAAGGATGAAAATATTATGGCAATGGCACAATTATACCATGAACGGGCACAATTGCGTCAGAGATAATACTCTTATGCTGGGGACCAGCATACATAGTTGGCAGCCCTTGACACTGGGAGTAAATGTAAATGTAAATGTAGTATACTTGTAAAGCGCACAGCTGCCCCAGCAACGGGGCGTCCCGGCGCTGTATAACTCTGGGGAACCCGTCCTGGCTTTCCCTGTGGGATGGTCCCTTGCTGGGAGTCCCCAAGGTGGAGCCAGGCATCCCCGGAATTGGTGGGGCCGTTGTGGAGATTAGGCAAGCTAATGCCCAGAGTTGCCGAGTGGAACCCCTGATTATAGTAACCACCGAAGCGAGAATTATCGAGTCCGCTGACCAAGGTCCACGACCCTGCCGCGTCGGGAATTGAACCCTGGTCCCGGGCTGACTTCTGCTCTCAGGCCTGCCGCCTCTAACCAGTGAGCCACACTACTCCACTACACTCCACTACACTACTAGCTTTAAGGAACCAACACTGTTTATTAGGGAAGGACACAATGTCACGCACCCACACAAAAATGAATGTGATTCTTCTAATTTTCTCTGCCCTGGATGCATACTCTCTTTTCTTAGCTCTTTGGTTGATCATGCTCCCAACTAACACTCTAGTTCTTGCATACACACACTTTGGTGAGTCAGCCCTGGTTACTGCTGCCACTATTCTTTGATGTCACACCCGGTGTGACTGATAGAGCAGGGCATATAACATGGCCAATCTCCTTCTTAGGTAGATTTAAAGTTGATAAAGATGGTTCATGTGGCAGACCCATAGGCCAACACCGTAGCCTCCACATGCATCAACACTCTCTGCATACTTCAAAAAGACCTTTAAATGGATCCCCTCGAATCCAGGAAGACCGCCACCCATGCACTCATCACCAGCTGGCTGGACTACCGGAATGCCCTTTATGCCGCAATCAACAAATCTCTGCTCCACAAACTGCAGTCCAGACCGTCCAGAACGCCGCAGCCAGACTCATCCTCAGCATCCCACGACAAGACCACATCACCCAGCACCTATGAGACCTCCACTGGCTCCCCTTTGAAAAAAGAGTGACCTTTAAGCTGCTCACACACACCTACAAAGCCCTCCACAACACCGGACCCCACTACCTCAACAAAAGAATCTCTTTCTACGCCTCCAAGAGAAATCTCTGCTCTGCTGACCAGGCCTTGGCCGAAATCACCGCATCCACAGAGCCAGAACATGAGGCAGATCCTTCTCCTACATCGCGCCCAAGACCTGGAACGTACTCCCTCTCAGCATCAGACGAAGCCCCACACTGAAAGCATTCAGGAAGAGCCTCAAGACCTGGCTTTTCGAATGACCGGACCTACCCAAATTCCCCCCGCGCTTTGAGACCCTCATGGGTGAGAAGTGAACTCTATAAATCCCTGATTGATTGATTGATAGGCCAACAAAGTGTGTGTTTGAGTTTTATCAAGAGGCTCTGCCATTGGTCTGGCTGTTTGTAACTCTTACGGGTAATGAAACGAGCAGTGCTGCCTTCTTTAATATACAGATCGGATTGGTTTGGCTTCACCTCTGAGAGCTACTTTGAGGGTGCTGGTGAGCTACCAGTAGCTCCCGAGCTACTGGTTGGAGATGCCTGCTCTAGAGAATATGTTTGGAAAAATGTTTCGAAGGAGGCTGTGGGGAAGCCAGTTATGACATCTGGTAGTGACTTTGTGGACATAACTCTACTATCGAAATATGCTCCTCACCAACCACAGCCTGAGGGTTGGTATGACGTGGCTGCACCAATCAAGATATTTCAGAAATGCTACAAACCCTACTGGTGGAGTCCAACCACAGGCGAAGTGAAAAGTCGGAAGCCAGAGCCGTGCCAGGGCTCGAAACTGTGTCTTGAACATTGCAAAGTTAAAATGCGCTCTTGATCTGAGATTCTGCCTCTCTGATAGGCCCGAACATTATCATTCTGTGGCCTGGCTAAGGAGTCTGGCCAGGAGCCTCTGATTCTGACAAAAAAAGTTTTCACCACTCATGTCGAATGCAGAATACATTGATCTTCACTCAAAGATCTAGAAAAACAAATTAACTGGAAGGAAAATTGACAAAATCAGGTTAAATCCCTATGGCAGTAGGAGCCACGTTGAAATTCAAATGAGCTTTGCACTGAAGCAAGTGGGAGACATTTGTGAGTGTGTAACCCCTGCTAGGATTACTTCCACAATATCATCTGGAACTCAACATCTGTGCTGATGACGCTCATATCCAACTCTGCTTGGAAAATGAAACAGGAGCAAGGCTCGAACCAGATTTAGTAGCCAGAAAAAGAAAACCCCACTCTACAAAGTGATTGGACCAAGTGTATTACTGGGAAGAGGACAACTTCTGTCTACAAACTGCCAAACTACCGATGACAATCGAATAAATCCTGCCTGAAAATGAAGCAGTAGTCAGGCCAGCATCGCGAACTTCCTGGACAACTTATCCTCCTGGGAAAAGGAAAACTCCTTTGTAAACTATCCTGACCACCTGTACCACTACGAGAAGAAAAACGCCACCTACAACAATCTGGACAAGATGTTCTACTTGGGAATGGAAAACCCCTCTTTAAAATGTGCTATATTTACCCCTGAGAAAAGGAAACCCGCTTTCTAAGCTGCTTAGACCGTGTGTACTACAGAGAAAAGGAAATATCATATAACCTGCTGGAGAAAAGAAATCTTTTGGTCACAAAATGTTTGCTCCGTGTATTATATTGGGAAACTGCCCAGACCACGTGTTTCACTGGAAAAAGGAGAACCTCCCTCTTCAAAGAGCCTGGACCAGGTGTGTCAGTGTGAAAAAGATAATCCAGGCCTTGAAAACTAAGCAGAAACCAGCCAAATATCACAAAGGTCCTGGACCAATTGTACTTTATTGGGAAAAAGAACACTTATTTTGCAACTCCCCAGATCACGTTTACTAATGGAAAAAGGAAATCTCCCATTTACAAACTTCCGGAGCAGCTGTATGTCTTGGAAATGGAAAACTCATGCCCATAACCTGCTCATCCCTCATATAGTACTGGGGAAATGGAAAACTCATGCCTATAACCTGCTCATCCCTCATATAGTACTGGGGAAATGGAAAACTCATGCCTATAACCTGCTCATCCCGCATATAGTACTGGGGAAATGGAAAACTCATGCCTATAACCTGCTCATCCCTCATATAGTACTGGGGAAATGGAAAGCTCATGCCCATAACCTGCTCATCCCCCATATAGTACCGGGGAAATGGAAAACTCATGCTCATAACCTGCTCATCACCATATAGTACCTGGGAAATGGAAAACTCATGCCCATAACCTGCTCATCCCTCATATAGCACTCTACAGTCAATAGCCAGAAGTTGGTTGGGTATCAGAAGAAGAGTCGGCTGGGCTATTACTCAAAAAGGGCACCATTATGTGATTCCCCGGGCACTCCTGCATGTCTCCGAGACACTCTGAGTACGCCTCTGAGAGAATCTGGGCTTTTGACGTGGGGAGACTTGTTAAATGGGCCAGTCTTGCTTTCTTGGGAAGACCTTCGTGAGGTAGTTGGTCCCGGCTTATCTAAGTTTAAATATCTTCAATTGAATAGCTGGTTCCACCCACAGGTTCAAAGCAAAGTTCCTTTTGGGAAAGATAGCAATTTAGAAGATCAACTCGTAGTAAAACCTAGAGGGAGAAGAGAGATTTCATTATGGTATTGGGCTATAGCGGAAGAAGTAGACGGCGAATTTACACTGGCCGATGAATTATGGGGAGCACAGTTGAATATACAGTGTGACCTGTTGTGGATAGATTCATTTAATACTCTCTATAGAATAGTCAAACCTGCGTGGCTCAGGTGTAATCATATATTTACAGCCCATAGAGCATACCTCTCCCAACTTAAACTCTCGAAATTCCAGCCCGGGAAAGTGTGTAACAAATGCGGCTTCCCATAAGCATCTGACATACACATGTTTAAAGACTGCCCCCCTTATCTGAGTTTTGGGATAAAGTAAGAACATCTATGGAATCCATCTTGGGAATCCCTTTGACCATCACTTTACAGCTAATTAGCTTCGGCCTGGATGATAGTATTGCGGGCCCAGCAAAATCTTTGCTTTTCTACGCAATGCTTCTGGCAAGGAGGCAAATATGCAAGCATTGGATAGAACCAACAGCACCGACCCATTCAGAATGGCTGTCCTCACTGTATGAAGTCTCCAAGGTTGACTTGGTCAGATCCTGTAATAAGAACAACTTGGCATTTTGGGACCTGTTGAGAAATTGGAAGTAGGAGTCGGGTTTTTTTTTTTGTTTGTTTTTTCCCCTGGTCCTATGATTATGCCTGTAATGCTCCTCGGACTTCCTTAAGGGTCTCCCAGCCATATTGTCCGACAGGTTTTGTGATAACCTAAATGGAGTATAAATCTTCTTCCCACGAGCCGCCTTTGAGTAATTGAGTGTCTTTGGTTGATGGCAGCAAACAACGAGAACACCAGGCACGAAATGAAAGATGGAGGTTATTCCTCTTTTTGTTAGTGGGGATAAGGCAAGTGAGGACAAAAAAAAAGATGTTCTACTTGGGAATGGAAAACCCCTCTTTAAAATGTGCTACATTTACTCCTGAGAAAAGGAAAACCGCTTTCTGAGCTGCTTAGACCGTGTGTACTACAGAGAAAAGGAAATTTCATATAACCTGCTGGAGAAAAGAAATCTTTTGGTTACAAAATGTTTGCTCCATGTATTATATTGGGAAACTGCCCAGACCACGTGCTTCACTGGAAAAAGGAGAACCTCCCTCTTCAAAGAGCCTGGACCAGGTGTGTCAGTGTGAAAAGGATAATTCAGACCTTGAAAACTAAGCAGAAACCAGCCAAAAATCACAAAGGTCCTAGACCAATTGCACTTTATTGGGAAAAAGAACACTTATTTTGCAATTGCCCAGATCACGTTTTACTAATGGAAAAAGGAAATCTCCCAATTACAAACTTCCGGAGCAGCTGTATGTCTTGGAAATGAAAAGCTTATGCCCATAACCTGCTCATCCCTCATATAGTACTGGGGAAATGGAAACTCATGCCCATAACCTGCTAATCCCTCATATAGTACTGGGGAAATGGAAAACTCATGCCCATAACCTGCTCATCCCTCATATAGTACTGGGGAAATGGAAACTCAAGCCCATAACCTGCTCATCCCTCATATAGTACTGGGAACATGGAAAACTCATGCCCATAACCTGCTCATCCCTCATATAGTACTGGGGGAATGGAAAACTCATGCCCATAACCTGCTCATCCCTCATATAGTACTGGGGAAATGGAAACTCAAGCCCATAACCTGCTCATCCCTCATATAGTACTGGGAACATGGAAAACTCATGCCCATAACCTGCTCATCCCTCATATAGTACTGGGGGAATGGAAAACTCATGCCCATAACCTGCTCATCCCTCATATAGTACTGGGGAAATGGAAAACTCATGCCCATAACCTGCTCATCCCTCATATAGTACTGGGAAAATGGAAAACTCATGCCCATAACCTGCTCATCCCTCATATAGTAGTGGGGAAATGGAAAACTCATGCCCATAACCTGCTCATCCCTCATATAGTACTGGGGGAAAAGAAAATTCCTCCTTACAAAGTGCTCATCCCTCATATAGTACCGGGGAAATGGAAAACTCATGCCCATAACCTGCTCATCCCCCATATAGTACTGGGGAAATGGAAAACTCATGCCCATAACCTGCTCATCCCTCATATAGTACTGGGGAAATGGAAAGCTCATGCCCCATATAGTACTGGGGAAATGGAAAACTAAACTCATGCCCATAACCTGCTCATCCCCCATATAGTACTGGGGAAATGGAAAACTCATACCCATAGCCTGCTCATCCCTCATATAGTACTGGGGAAATTGAAAACTCATGCCCATAACCTGCTCATCCCCCATATAGTACCGGGGAAATGGAAAACTCATACCAATAGCCTGCTCATCCCTCATATAGTACTGGGGAAATGGAAAACTCATGCTCATAACCTGCTCATCCCTCATATAGTACTGGGGAAATGGAAAACTCATGCCCATAACCTGCTCATCCCTCATATAGTACTGGGGAAATGGAAAACTCATGCCCATAACCTGCTCATCCCTCATATTGTACTGGGGAAATGGAAAGCTCATGCCCATAACCTGCTCATCCCTCATATAGTACTGGGGAAATGGAAAACTCATGCCCATAACCTTCTAATCCCTCATATGGTACTGGGGAAATGGAAAACTCATGCCCATAACCTGCTCATCCCTCATATAGTACTGGGGAAATGGAAACTCAAGCCCATAACCTGCTCATCCCTCATATAGTACTGGGAACATGGAAAACTCATGCCCATAACCTGCTCATCCCTCATATAGTACTGGGGGAATGGAAAACTCATGCCCATAACCTGCTCATCCCTCATATAGTACTGGGGAAATGGAAACTCAAGCCCATAACCTGCTCATCCCTCATATAGTACTGGGAACATGGAAAACTCATGCCCATAACCTGCTCATCCCTCATATAGTACTGGGGGAATGGAAAACTCATGCCCATAACCTGCTCATCCCTCATATAGTACTGGGGAAATGGAAAACTCATGCCCATAACCTGCTCATCCCTCATATAGTACTGGGAAAATGGAAAACTCATGCCCATAACCTGCTCATCCCTCATATAGTAGTGGGGAAATGGAAAACTCATGCCCATAACCTGCTCATCCCTCATATAGTACTGGGGGAAAAGAAAATTCCTCCTTACAAAGTGCTCATCCCTCATATAGTACCGGGGAAATGGAAAACTCATGCCCATAACCTGCTCATCCCCCATATAGTACTGGGGAAATGGAAAACTCATGCCCATAACCTGCTCATCCCTCATATAGTACTGGGGAAATGGAAAGCTCATGCCCCATATAGTACTGGGGAAATGGAAAACTCATGCCCATAACCTGCTCATCCCCCATATAGTACTGGGGAAATGGAAAACTCATACCCATAGCCTGCTCATCCCTCATATAGTACTGGGGAAATTGAAAACTCATGCCCATAACCTGCTCATCCCCCATATAGTACCGGGGAAATGGAAAACTCATACCAATAGCCTGCTCATCCCTCATATAGTACTGGGGAAATGGAAAACTCATGCTCATAACCTGCTCATCCCTCATATAGTACTGGGGAAATGGAAAACTCATGCCCATAACCTGCTCATCCCTCATATAGTACTGGGGAAATGGAAAACTCATGCCCATAACCTGCTCATCCCTCATATTGTACTGGGGAAATGGAAAACTCATGCCCATAACCTGCTCATCCCTCATATAGTACTGGGGAAATGGAAACTCAAGCCCATAACCTGCTCATCCCTCATATAGTACTGGGAACATGGAAAACTCATGCCCATAACCTGCTCATCCCTCATATAGTACTGGGGGAATGGAAAACTCATGCCCATAACCTGCTCATCCCTCATATAGTACTGGGGAAATGGAAAACTCATGCCCATAACCTGCTCATCCCTCATATAGTACTGGGGGAAAAGAAAATTCCTCCTTACAAAGTGCTCATCCCTCATATAGTACCGGGGAAATGGAAAACTCATGCCCATAACCTGCTCATCCCCCATATAGTACTGGGGAAATGGAAAACTCATGCCCATAACCTGCTCATCCCTCATATAGTACTGGGGAAATGGAAAGCTCATGCCCCATATAGTACTGGGGAAATGGAAAACTCATGCCCATAACCTGCTCATCCCCCATATAGTACTGGGGAAATGGAAAACTCATACCCATAGCCTGCTCATCCCTCATATAGTACTGGGGAAATTGAAAACTCATGCCCATAACCTGCTCATCCCCCATATAGTACCGGGGAAATGGAAAACTCATACCAATAGCCTGCTCATCCCTCATATAGTACTGGGGAAATGGAAAACTCATGCTCATAACCTGCTCATCCCTCATATAGTACTGGGGAAATGGAAAACTCATGCCCATAACCTGCTCATCCCTCATATAGTACTGGGGAAATGGAAAACTCATGCCCATAACCTGCTCATCCCTCATATTGTACTGGGGAAATGGAAAGCTCATGCCCATAACCTGCTCATCCCTCATATAGTACTGGGGAAATGGAAAACTCATGCCCATAACCTGCTAATCCCTCATATGGTACTGGGGAAATGGAAAACTCATGACCATAACCTGCTCATCCCTTATATAGTACTGGGAAAATGGAAAGCTCATGCCCATAACCTGCTCATCCCTCATATAGTACTGGGGAAATGGAAAACTCATAGCCATAACCTCTTCGTCCCTCATATAGTACTGGGGAAATGGAAAACTCATGGCCATAACCTGCTCATCCCTCAAATAGTACTGGGGAAATGGAAAACTCATGCCTATAACATGCTCATCCCACATATAGTACTGGCGAAATGGAAAACTCATGCCTATAACCTGCTCATCCCTCATATAGTACTGGGGAAATTGAAAACTCATGCCTATAACCGGCTCATCCCTCATATTGTACTGGGGAAATGGAAAACCCATGCCCATAACCTGCTCATCCCTCATATAGTTCTGGGGAAATGGAAAACTCATGCCTATAACCTGCTCATCACTCATATAGTACTGGGGAAAAGGAAAACTCATGCCTATAACCTGCTCATCCCTCATATAGTACTGGGGAAATGGAAAACTCATGCCTATAACCAGCTCATCCCTCATATAGTACTGGGGAAATGGAAAACTGATGCCTATAACCTGCTCATCCCTCATATAGTATTGCGGACATGGAAAACTCATGCCCATAACCTGCTCATCCCTCATATAGTACTGGGGAAATGAAAAGCTCATGCCCATAACATGCTCATCCCTCATATAGTACTGGGGAAATGGAAAACTCATGCCCATAACCTGCTCATCCCTCATATAGTACTGGGGAAATGGAAAACTCATGCCCATAACCTGCTCATCCCTCATAAAGTACTGGGGAAATGGAAAACTCATGCCCATAACCTGCTCATCCCTCATATAGTACTGGGGAACTGGAAAACTCATGCCCATAACCTGCTCATCCCTCATATAGTACTGGGGAAATGGAAACCCCATGCCTATAACCTGCTCATCCCTCATATAGTACCGGGGACATGGAAAACTCATGCCCATAACCTGCTCATCCCTCATATAGTACTGGGGAACTGGAAAACTCATGCCCATAACCTGCTCATCCCTCATATAGTACTGGGGAAATGGAAACCCCATGCCTATAACCTGCTCATCCCTCATATAGTACCGGGGACATGGAAAAGTCATGCCCATAACCTGTTCATCCCTCATATAGTACTGGGGAAATGGAAAACTCATGCCTATAACCTGCTCATCCCTCAAATAGTACTGGGGAAATGGAAAACTCATGCCCATAACCTGCTCATCCCTCATATAGTACTGCGGACATGGAAAACTCATACCCATAACCTGCTCATCCCTCATATAGTACTGGGGAAATGGAAAACTCATGCCCATAACCTGCTCATCCCTCATATAGTACTGGGGAAATGGAAAGCTCATGCCCATAACCTGCTCATCCCTCATATAGTACTGGGGAAATGGAAAACTCATGCCCATAACCTGCTCATCCCTCATATAGTACTGGGGAAATGGAAAACTCATGCCCATTACCTGCTCATCCCTGATATAGTACTGGGGAAATGGAAAACTCATGCCTATATCCTGCTCGTCCCTCATATAGTACTGGGGAAATGGAAAACTCATGCCTATAACCTGCTCATCCCTTATATAGTATTGGGGAAATGGAAAACTCATGCCTATAACCTGCTCATCCCTCATATAGTACTGGGGGCATGGAAAAGTCATGCCCATAACCTGCTCATCCCTCATATAGTACCGGGTAAATGGAAAAGTCGTGCCCATAACCTGCTCATCCCTCATATAATACTGGGGAAATGGAAAACTCGTGCCCATAACCTGCTCATCCCTCATATAGTACCGGGGACATGGAAAAGTCATGCCCATAACCTGCTCATCCCTCATATAATACCGGGGAAATGGAAAAATCGTGCCCATAACCTGCTCATCCCTCATATAGTACTGGGGAAATGGAAAACTCATGCCTATAACCTGCTCATCCCTCATATAGTACTGGGGAAATGGAAAACTCATGCCCATAACCTGCTCATCCCTCATATAGTACTGGGGAAATGGAAAACCCATGCCCATAACCTGCTCATCCCTCATATAGTACTGGGGAAATGGAAAACTCATGCCTATAACCTGCCCATCCCTCATGTAGTACTGGGTAAATGGACAACTCATGCCTATAACCTGCTCATCCCTCATATAGTACTGGGGAAATGGAAAACTCATGCCTATAACCTGCTCATCCCTTATATAGTACTGGGGAAATGGAAAACTCATGCCCATAACCTGTTCATCCCTCATATAGTATTGGGGAAATGGAAAACTCATGACCATAACCTGCTCATCCCCCATATAGTATTGGGGAAATGGAAAACTCATGCCTATAACCTGCTCATCCCTCAACTCCTCCTTACAAACTACTCATCCCTCATATAGTACTGGGAAAAAAGAAAACTCCTTAATAGCTGCTGATCCCTCATATAGTACTGAGGAAATGGAACACTCATGTCCATAACCTGGTCATCCCTCATATAGTACCGGGGAAAAGGACAACTCCTGCTTACAAACTGCTCATCCCTCCCAATGTACTGGGGAAAAGGAAAACTCCTGCCTACAAACTACCTGAAACAGTTGTGTCACTTGAAAAAGTTCATTTCCTGCCTTGAAAATTAAACTGGAAACCAAGCCACCATCCCACAATTCCCAGGAAACTTGTACCACTGGTAAAACGAAAACATTTCCACGAACTGCCTACATCTGGCTTGCTCCTTGGAAAGAAAACACCTGCCTGCAAAACAAAAGCGGACGCAGATTAATATCACTAGCTTCTTGGAGCACGTGCACTACAGGTATAAGAAAAACGCCCATCTGAGAAATGAATCCGGGGCCAGGCAAACTAAATGACAGAAGTGTGGCTCAGAACTTTCATGACGGAGCTAACGAGGCATGGTGGTCTCGTAAACACAGCTCAAACACAAAAAGTAAAAGACCTGGGCCTAGTGATTGATCCAACTATAAGCTTCTCCCATCAAATCCACCCTTTGGTCATGGGTGACAACTTCCCGACATCTATGCGGTGAAAGATTCCATGGAAGTAAAAGCGACAGTAAAACACAAATCCAATTCCTCTCTTCAGAAGGCAGCAGTGAGCCCAGAATTGTGAAACTAGATGGTCCCTAACATCAGAAAGCAGAAACACGCAAAGCCCACAGTGAAAGCTCATCGTGTGTTGTCAGGGGAATTTAGGGGCATATTATCAACAAATAGCGATATTTATCGCTAAGTAGGGTTAGCGGCAATTTTTTTATCGCTGCGCATCACGGGATTTTATCGCTGACATAAGGTGCTATTAGCAACGTTTATCTCAAAAGCGATAACATTCCCGGCGATAGCGGCAAAATCCATGAATATTGCTGAGAATACAGCGATATTCACGCATTATCGCTAACAGGGTCTTAGCCATTATATCCCCCTCCCATTGGATATAATGGCTAAGAACTGGTCTGAGCAGGTGTTAGTTTTTGGAGATATTCGCGCTTAGCGCAAATATTTCCATCGCTACGCCTGTTTTGGTAATAGGCGATAGCGATGTTAGCGACTGCTTTCAGTTGCTACCAGGTTGGGTATGCCCACTTTGCATGTCATTAGCGATAAATATCGCTGACATGCAAAGTGGGCCCCAAACCGCTCGCTATCGCCTACAAGCTGTCGCTAACTGATGTTAGCGACAGCTTGCTAATAGGGCAATAGTATTATCGCTGCATAGCGGCCCGAAAACGGCCGCTAAAGCGGCGAAAATTGCCTATCGCCCCCCTTGATAATATGCCCCTAAATCTTTAAACCAAAGTCCTTTGCACTATGTGCAAGTTTTACAGCATAAACGGCCACGAGGCCATGCAGAAGTTGGATTTCCACCCAGGGATCTCCGCTGGGTCAACATGGAGCCAATGGGACAACTGAGTTACATTGGTGAGGGCGTGACAGAGAGTGCCTCAGTGCCCAGGCACCCAGGCTGCCCCATGTGCTCCCTTCATTCTTGAGGTCTCCACGAAATAACAGTACACTACAACAAACAATAGTGTATGCGGAGTGATGTCAATATCAATGATGGGGTGATATATAATGCTACAAGTGATGTCATGGATGAGGTAAATTTTGATATCACCTTAGTCTAAGTTCATGATTAGTGCATTAAGGCCGATTTATGACTGTCGCTAAACTTAACATGCTTATTTCAGTTTGTGGGTATAAAAAAAAAACATACAATAGGTTTTTTTTTAGAAGCAAATTATACCATAAACAAATGTTTAAGTCAGTAAAAGTGTTTTATAAATATAGCAATAAACCCGCAATCTGAGGATTACAATCAGTTCGAACTGCCCACTCTGGTGATTGATCTTCAGAAATATTTTCTTTTCTTTTTTCAGCCAAGTGCATAGTGTGCAACAGAGGCCTATGCGTTTCTGCCAAAGCCTTCAACTGGGCCTTCATAAAAATAAATAAAAAACAAATATATATATATATATATATATGTATATATGGCCGTCATCATCAGTAGGTAGTTATAGTTAGAGCCTAGCTTCCATAGGAAAAGCGTTTTTTGATTTGCCAATATCTTTGGCGACGTTTGACAAATCTTCGTGAAACTTTTAAAACTAGTGGCCCGCTCCGGTCAGCTGCGGTCTTGAAAGTTTCGGGGTGATTCGACAAGCGGGTGCTGAGAAAAAAGGGGGGTTGTAAAACGCATTTTCCCCATGTTAATTTCTATAGGAAACTTTAGACAAAGCTACAGCCCGCACTGCTGAACGGAATTACACCAAATTTGTGAAAAAGGTAGGTCTTGGTTCAGAAAGTGACCTTTTTTTTAACCGGTGTAAATCTGTTCAGCAGTTCCTGAGAAATTAGAAAAAGAAAAAGTTATGATATCTGGGGCAGCGTTGGGTTCGCGAACCCTCCCGAGCATGAGCTTCACTGTGATGGCCTGCCAACACTCCAAACCAGGAAGTGTTGGCAGTCATATTTTGACTCGGTAGAACAGTAAAACAAATGTTAAAAACCAAGAAAAGGGGGCAGGGTAGAAACACCCTGACCCCCTAGGCCTGCTCAGGGGGTCCCACAAGGACCACCAGGGCCAAAAAAAGCATTAAAAATATAATAATTAGTCGGAAATTGCGTTGGGGTCGCGAATCCCACCGAAATTATAAAAAAAAACAAAGCGCAGGCTCCAGTGCTTCGTTTTGAAAAAGCCCCCGGGTGGGCCAGGTCCTGGGGGCACTGCCAATTAAATAGCGGGGGCACCCGCATCCCCGGGAACCTCCAACTCCACGGGGCTATGTAAATTAAGTGTGGGAGGGCACGCGGCCCTTCCGCAGCCCGGGGACCTCAACCACCTCCCCGGGGCTTGTTTTTAAATGTGTGGGGTGGCCTCCCAGGCCCACCAAGCCCCAGGGACGCCACCCCAGGGCTTTTTTAAAATATGCGCGGGGCACACAGCTTCCCACGCTGCCCCAGGGTCCACCACCTCCCCGGGGCTCATTTTTTACATATTTTGAAACATGTGTGGGGGGCAAGAGCCCCCCACACTCCCCGGGGGACATAATCATTGCAATGTTGTGGTCCATTACGGACCATCAGCCTGGGGGACCACCACTTCCCCGTGGCTTTCAAAACTAAGTGAGGGGGCAGCACGGCCCCCCTCCAGGAGTCCTTTATGGCCCTGGGGACTGCGATCCTCCATGCCGGCTCCTGCTCTCGCCTCCGGAGCGATGCCAGGTTTTTTTTTAGAAGGGGGGCTGTATGGCCCCCCTTCTTTTCCTACTTTTGGGCACTGGGGACCCCATCCCCCAGGGCCTGACCCTATTTTGTAAATGTTTTTAAAAATAAGGGAATGGGGCCAGGTGGCACCCCTCCCGAGGCCATTTTCGGCCCGGGGACCCCATCCACGGGGTATGGCCAGTATTTAAAATGTCATTTTAATTATTTGGAGGGGGGGCCACGTGGTCCCCCTTCTCAGGCCATTTATGATCCCGGGTACCCCATTCCCCTGGGACGGCCTATCCTTTTTTGGGGGGGAGGGGGCCAAGTGGCTCACCTCCTGGGCCACATCTAGCCTCGGGGACCCCATCCCACGGGGCCAGGCCACTCCAGTTGGGACCGTGGGGGGAGCCCCAATGCCCCCGTGGTCCAGCCAGCTCCTTGCCTCCTGCGGGAACCGCATTGCTTTTCCACACGGGAAGGTGCTGACTTGCTGCTACCCGTGTGGAAAAGCAATCTGCTTTAGATTTTGGAAGCGAGAGCAGGAAACCTGCTCTCGCTTCCAAAATCCAAACCAGAGTTTGCTATGACAGGGCAGGAGCTGCACGGCTCCCGCCCTGCCATACCAAACAGCAGTGTCCCGGGGGTGGACACCCCGGAACACTGCAGGAGCTGGCTATGGGCTGTGGCGGTCCCCAGGACCATCAAGGGCTCCTGGAGGGGGGCAGCGCGGACCCCTCCCTTAGTTTTGAAAGCCCCGTGGAGGTGGTGGTCCCCGGGGCATATGGGGGGCTCTTGCCCCACACACGTTTTAAAATTTGTTAAAAAAAATAGCACAGTGGAGGTGGTGGACCCTGGGGCAGCGGGGGGCCCGTGTGACCCAGTGCATATTAAAACAAGCATTGTAAATGCAATAGGTCTCGGAATTATTTGAGTTTGAGCTAATGGCATTGTAAATGGCAATGTCTTTTCGCCATGTGTTATGGAGGGTACGCATGTGGTGTGTAGTGGAATTATGTGGGTTGGATTTGAATTGTAGCAATGGTGGCATGCTGCGCTTTAGATGAATATGTTTAAAAGTAAAGTGTGCCATACTGTGATTGCTACAATAGTTAATTGTGGATGCGTTAACAATTGATGTGTGTACTGATGGCTGGTGGTGTGTGTGCCTGTAGAAATTGTGCACTGATGGCTGGTGGTGTGTGTGCCTGGTGAAAGCGTGCACAGCCGGCTGGAGGTGTGTGTGCCTGGTGGAAGTGTGCGCTGACAACTGGTGGTGTGTGTGCCTGGTGAAAGCGTGCAGAGACGGCTGGTGGTGTGTGTGCCTGTTGAAAGTGTGCACCGACGGCTGGTGGTGTGTGTGTGTGTGCCTGGTAAAAGTGGGTGGTGAGTGTGTGGTGGTGAGTGTGTGGTGGTGATGAGTGTGTGGTGGTGAGTGTGTGGTGGTGAGTGTGTGGTGGTGAGTGTGTGTGTGAGTGTGTGTGTGTGTGGTGTTGTGTGGGTGGTGGTGTGTGTGTATGGTGTTGTGTGTGTGGTGTGTGTGTGGTGTGTGTGTGGTTTTATGTGTGTGGTCTTATGTATGTAGTGTTATGTGTGTGGTGTTGTGTGTGGTGTTGTGTGTGGTGTAGTGTTGTGTGTGGTGTGTGTGTGTGTGATGTGTGGGGGGTGTGTGTGTGGTGTGTGTGTGGTGTGTGTGTGTGTGTGGTCTTATGTATGTAGTGTTATGTGTGTGGTGTTGTGTGCGTGTGTGGTGTTGTGTGTGGTGTGTGTGGTGTGTGTGGTGTGTGTCTGTGTGGTGTTGTGTGATCCTCTGTGAGACACCGGGGTCTGTCGTCTGGAATGGAAGCTTTGGTAAGATGAAGGAGCATGGAGATGTTGCGCTCCTGTGATGCTATCAGGTGATTGGGGTCCCCCTTAGGAGTCAAAGACTCTGAAAGCAGTGCCCCTGTCTTTAACACCACCACACCAGTGTGCCTCAAGTAACATGTGCCAGGTCTTCTAGGTGCCTAGAACAACGTCCCAGTGAAAGCACTGGACTTCACTGACACCAAAGCACGTCATTTGTGCTCACCCTGCACACTCACACACTGCTCACCCTACACACTCACACACTGCTGGCCTTGAGCACTCACATAATGCTCACCCTGCATACTCACACACTGCTCACCCTGCACGCAAGTAACATGAACATTTATATAACGCATATCGCGACAATATTGAGCCTATGATCCCCCTGTAGCCTCACGTGAAATATGTGTCACTGTAGACACAACAAAGAAAAAAATTCAGAGAAAAGTCCTTGTATTGGCTTTGTTCTGCACAGGTTGTGTCACTGCTGTAAACACTAGAGGGGGTGGTGCAGGAACACAGAAGATTAATTAAATACTTTATCGAACGTGAAGGGAGGAGCTACACCGCCGAAAATACAAGGAATGACAGCAGGAATGTGTCAAACAGCACAAATAAATGGAGTAAATGAGGATATAGGCTCAACTCTCCTTAGTTACACTCTTCTATTGTTGTTATTTTGTCCAAATAAAGGGAGTAACAGAGAGCTGCCAATAAAGCATGCCTGCTAGGAGAGGGCACTTGCATGATTTATCACACCCCACACAAACAGAAATATTGAGGGGGGATATTCCCTTGTCAGCGAGATAAACACATTAGACGAGTATTCACCCTGCCAAAGAAACTTCTACCCCACTATAAGGCGGCCCCTCTGCTGGGGTCACCTGCGGGGACCCTGCTGCCCCCTCCCAACAACAGCCCCGGGGTCTCAACCTCTTACCGCTTCCCAGCGCTGCAGGGTGCCGCCATCTTGGGTCGGGGACGACTCACACCGCCCTTTACATGCTACTACCTCTGCGATGGATAAGTAGTGCACGGCTCTCGAGGCGTTAGCTGCTGCGACCAGGTCCCCGTGGAGGTCACTGACACCTTGTAGCTGGGAAGAAATAACGGACTACTGTAGGAAGAGTTGGGAGTCTAGGAGGACCCACCTGGCAATTAGAGAAGACAGTGCTGAGGCACGCGGATGCATACCGCGGCGGGGGAGGACTCGTGACTTCACTTGCTGAAAGGGGGTGGATGGCCTGAGAGGCTGCTGAGTGACGTCACTGCGGGGAAAGACGGCTGGTAAACAAGTACGGGTGACAGTGGTTAATGACATGGAAGAAGGACGGAATCTCACGACCATGGCGGCCATGTCTAAGTGGCTATGAGTCTTTGTCTTTTTCGCTGGCTGCCTTTTTGAATAAAGTGAAGAGAGAATATATTTCTCTCTTTTTAGCTCATAGATATATGTTTTGCTTAGTGATATATCGTCACGCAATAAAAAATATTTTTTGATAAACTTTAGTTTGTGAGAAAAGCATTTTCAAAACAAAGGAATGCGAACTACAAAAAAAAAATAGCCCGCGAGTGGTGTGCGCGCGCGCGCCACTGCGAACATATGTTTTGAATTATCGCGGCTGTCAAGCTACGCGACCGCCTATGGCCTATTGCATGTTCTGTTAAAAAAACAGCACGCACGCAAAGCCCAATGAAAATGGACCTTGGAAATAACACGCACGAGCTGCGTGGAATTTCCAGGTCCATTTTCAAATCCCGGGAAAAGGACTCTCACTGCGCGGCACTGCATGCGCAGTGTACGCTAGGCCCGAGCTCTAAAAAGCCCTGGAGGATGTTGGTCCCGGGGGCTTTGGGGGGTCTGGGAGGCCCCCACAGATTTAAAAACAAGCCCCGGGGAGTTGGCGGTCCCCGGGGCCGCGGGAGGGCCGCGTACCCTCCCACACATAATTTACATAGCCCTGGGGAGGTGGTGGTCCCCGGGGCAGCCGAGGCCCTCGCTAATTAACTGTGGCAGTGCCCCCAGGACCTGGCCCACCCATGGGCTTTTTGAAAACATGCTTGT
Source organism: Lissotriton helveticus (assembly GCF_964261635.1). NCBI lineage: Eukaryota > Metazoa > Chordata > Amphibia > Caudata > Salamandridae > Lissotriton > Lissotriton helveticus. Next base: position 1,749,916,736 of record NC_136057.1, on the reverse strand, counting down.
TTTTTTTTCATAATTTTAGGGGGATTCGCGACCCCCAATGCGATTTCTGACAAAATGGAAAAAATGTTTTTTTGGGCCCTGGGGGTCATTGTGAGACCCCCTGAGCAGGCCTATGGGGTCAGGGTATTTTTACCCTGATCCCTTTTCTTTTTTTTTAATGTTTGTTTTACTGTTTTACTGTTTTCTTGTGACTCGGTTCTACAGAGTCACAAGATGGCTGCTAACACTTCCTGGTTTGGAGTGTTGTCAGCCAACCACAGTGAAGCTCGTGCTCGGGAGGGATTGCGAACCCACCGCTGCCCCAGATATTGAAAGTGTTTCTTTTTCTAATTTCTCCGGAACTACTGAACGGATTTACACCATTTAAAAAAAGGTCGCTTTCTGAACCAAGAGCTACCTTTTTGCCAAATTTGGTGTCATTCCGTTCTGCAGTTTGGGCTGTAGATTTGTCTAAAGCTTAACATGAGGAAAACGTGTTTTCGGACCCCCTTTTTTTTCGGCCCCTGCTTGTCGAATCACCCAGAAACTTTCAAGACAGGAGCTGACCAGAGCAGGCCACGAGTTTTGAAAATTTCGTACAGATTTGTCAAACGGCACCAAAGATATGGGCAAATCTAAAAATGCATTTCCTATGGAAACTAGGTCCTAACTATAACTACCTATTGGTGACCGACAGTAGGTAATTACCTAATGGCGGTCACAGAAGGTAGTTATGGTTAGGACATGTTTCCATAGGAAAAGCGTTTTTTAACTTGCCTATATCTTTAGTGCTGTTTAGGAAATCTTCACAAAATGTTCCCAAAAACTTTGAAGCTCACTTCAGCTGCTGTCTGAAAAGTTTTAGAGATGATCCGTGAAGCAGGGACCGAGAAAAAGGTTAGGGGGTCCCAAAACCTATTTTCCTAATTTTAATTCCCTTAGGGATTTTGAACATGACTACAGCCCGGACTGCTGGAGGGAATGACACCAAATTTTGCAGAAAGGTAACTCTTGGTACAGAAAGAACGCTTTTTGTGACGTTTTAGAGATATTAACCAAAAAAAGTTGTTTGTCTTGGGGCGCAAATCCTCTGCTGATACCACATTCCCAGTCCTGAAATCTGATTGGTTGCCAACACTTCAACCAGGAAGTGTTGGCAGGTCTTTTGGTAAATAGCTTCAGCCAAATCCCACAAAAACATTTAGAATAAAGAAAAGGGGGCAGGGTAGCAATATCCTGAAACTCTAGATGTGGTGGCGTGGTCCCACAGGGACAACGTTGGGGGTTAAAACAATTTTTAAAAACATTTTGCTTAGAAATCGAGGGTGGATCAGTAAATTTGCAGCAAAGTTGAAATAGAAAACAGGCGCATTCTCCGGAGCTTGTTTTTAATTAAGCCCCTGGTTGGGCCAGGTCAAAGGGGCATGCTCCTTAATGAAATTTAAGGAGGGGGCACACATGGTCCCCCTTCATGGGCATTTTTATTCCCTGGGATTTTGTTAAATTTGATGCGGTGTGGCCAAGCGGATCTCCTGGGCAATGGGGACCACCACCCCGGGGCTATAAATAAAATGAATAGGGGCGCTGCTTGGACCCCCCCCCCCCAAACCCCAGGGGCCACCACCCCCGGGTTTATGTTCAATTGAATGTGGAAGGGGCCGCACAGACCCCTCTGGACCCTGGGGACCACCATCGCTCCAGGGCTTATGTTAAAGTTGATGGGGCAGCCATGCAGACCCCTCCTGGGCCTCAGTGACCACCACCTCCCTGTGGCTATAAATGAAATTAATAGGGGGGGCGCATGGATCCCCAAGCCCGGGTGACCAACCACCTCCACAGAGGTACAATTAACATTAAAGAGGGGGCTGTGAGGCACCCTCCTGGAGCCAATAATTGACCTGGGGACCACCACCCCCAGGGCCAGTTCCTACTATGTACCGGTGTGCCCACCTCTGGGACATAGCTGTTTGCTTTTGCTTGGTAAGAGATGTGACAGCTCCCGCCAAGCCAAAGAAAACTCTCTGGTTCCAGCAGGAGGGAGCAGGAAAGTGCTTCACCCCACTGGAAGTGGAGGCTTCATCTCTTTCCCTGCCCTCAAACTTGCAGGCAGGGAAAGAGATGAAACAGATTGCTCTTATACACAGAGAGCTGCATTTCTAGCAGCTCCCTTCATGCGAGAGCAATGCCGACTCCCACAAGGAAGCAGGGAGCTGGCTGGAACTGGGGGGGCCTTGAGGATTCCCCCGCGGTCCAAGAGTAAAAGAGCAGAACGAGGCAAAATAAAGGTTAGAAATGAGCAGAAAGCGGAGGAATAAAGGTAAGTAATGAGCAGAAAGACGCAGAATAAAGATCAGCAAATAGCAGAAAGAGGCAAAATAAAGGTGAGAAATGAGCAGAAAGAGGCAGAAAAGAGGTCAGAAATGAGCAGCAAGAGGCAGAATAAAGGTCATAAATGAGAGAAAGAGGCAAAAATAGAAGTCAAATACGTGCAGCGAGAGGCAAAATAAAGGTCGGAAACTAGCAGAAAGAGACAGAATAGAGGTCAGAAACAAGCAGCAAGAGGCAGAATACAGGTCTAGGGTGAGCAGAAAGGGGCAACATATTTGGCAGAATGAGCAGAAAGAGGCAAAACATAAGGCAGGAGTGAGGGGAGAAGAGGCAGAAAAACTAGCAGAAAACGAGCAGAGGAGGCACACAAACAAAGGCAGCAGAGGGTAGCTGACTGCAGGCGAGCTGGACAGGAAGACTGTCACAGGGGTACCTGTTCCCATGCTCCCCTCTACTTTTTTACCATGCACCCATTGACAGACCCACTCATACACTCACACATCCACTGACAGATTCTGACACATATGCACCCACTGACAGACCCCCTCATACACTCACGCACCAATTCACAGACCTACTCACACACTCACCCACTCACAGACCCACTCACAGACTCACACACCCACTCAGAGACCTACTTAGAGACTCTCACGCACTCTCACAGACCCACTCAGACACTCATTCACCCACTCACAGACCCACTCAGACACTCATTCACCCACTCACAGACCCACTCAGACACTCATGTTCCCATTCACAGACCCACTCAGAGACTCATGCACCCACTCATAGATCTACTCAGAGACTCACACACCCACTTCAAGACCTACTTAGACACTTACAGACCCACTCACAGACCCACTCTGAGACTCACGCAACCACTCACTGACCCACTCAGACACTCATTCTCCCACTCACTTTCCCACTCAGACTCACACACCCCCTCACTTATCTATACAGTCACTCATACACTAACTCTCAAAGGTTACAGGTTACAGTTAGGAAATAAAAAGTAAAAAGACATTGAAATTCACTAAAAAACAAAGGTTACTAGAATGTTAAAGTTATGAAATGGAATTTAAAAAAAACCTTAGCCATCCACTAAAAAAATCAAAGGTTACAGAGACAATAAAGTTAGGAAATAGACTTTAAAGAACCTTAGAAAGTCACTGAACAAACCAAAGGTTACAGGGATGTTATAGTTAGGCTCAGATTTCACTTATACAAAACCATAGAAAATGAGCAGTTATAGTTACCTGAGCTAACTATAACTTATGCGTCTGCAATTCACTGCTTATGTCCTCAAATATTACATCACTCATGACATGGTCAGTGACATCATTGCTTAAATGACATCACTTGTAACATCACTGATGACAACATCCAGTGATTGTGTTTTCTAAAAGTTTCTGAGTGTTAAAGAGATATGCAAAGATACAATTTTATGATTTTGTACAAGTGAAATCTGAGCCTAACTATAATGTCCCTGTAACCTTTGTTTATTAGTGAATATATTTAACACCTTAACCGCAGCGTAAATTCCACCGCAGTGCGGGGCGTTCTATTGAGTGGGTGGGGCCGCGTCGGCCAAAGGACGTGCGCAGCACTACCAAGGTAGTGCTTGCGACGGCCGTTGGCAGTTGGGTGAAACGAACAGGATATATATATGTGTGTGTGCATATATATATATATGTGTGTGTGTATATATATATATATATATAATATATTTATATATATATTATATATATGTATATATATGGCTTGCGAATGACGTTCCAATCAAGCACTCAGGTCCACAGATAAACAACAAGGCTCCGCATTTATGCCAACACCAAAAGGTTTATTACATTCATAAACCTGTCGTTTGTTCCACGTTTCGGAAAATCCTTCAACATTGATGAAGGATTTTCCAAAACGCGATTAAAAGATACTGATACGACATTCCCCGTGAGTGCTGTACTCTGTTGCTGAATTGCGGAGTCTGGGAAGCAAGAAACCAAAAAAATATATATATATGTATATATATATATATATATATTCCACAAAGTTTCTCCCCCTTGAGGCAGAAAAACAAAAACCAACGCGTTTTTCTGACCCCATGGATGAATAAAACCATGAAGGAATTCTAACCGCTGCGCTGTGCTGGAATTGTTTTTCTGAGTGCGACTCCATGTTTTCTGCCTCAAGGGGGAGAAACTTTGTGGAATAGAGAGCAGTTGGGCTCAACTGCAGGAGCGACGCGACCACACTTGCAGCGCCGATTTGGGAAAGGAGGGAGCCATGAGGAGATGATATATATATATATATATATATATATATATATATATATATATATACATACAAAAGGGGGTGGTGATGGACGGAGCATCTGAACCTATCAAACACTCACACCCAGTCAACAGAACTGGGTTTAATCCATCACTGTTCTTTAGCCCACTCTGCCACCCCAGTTCAGACATCACCACCCCCTTTTGTACCGCTATATTTACAAGCGGTTGTATGTCATTACAACGCTTGCATTTACCCTGCATACCATTACAACGCGGGGATTACAACGAAAGTCGTTACAACGACTTTCGCTGGTGGGCGCTGGATAGTGGAATAGTTTAATTTTCTATTCCAACTCCAGCCCACGTTGACAGTAGGGAAGGTGTTGGATAGAAAATGAAACTATTCCCTATCCAACAGCGCCCTCCAGCGAAAGTCGTTGTAACGACTTTCATTGTAATCCCCGCGTTGTAATGGTAGTGCGGGGTAATCCCCGCGTTGTAATTGTAATTATAATTGTAATTGCATTTATATAACGCTTACTACCCCATACGAGGCGTCAAAGCGATTTTTCGACGGGTAGCACGCTACTCCGGGACCCACAGAGGATTAGTGTTGAATTAGTATAGTGAAACATGCAAGTACATTTTAAGTGGTGAATAGGTTAGTCAGTTATTTGGATTTGGAATGATAGCAGAAGGATAGAGTAGGACAAAGGTTTGTATTTATTTATCGCTCGCTTGTTGACGTATGCTATTCAGGGAGCCTATAAAGGATTAGTGGTGAATTAATATGGTGAAATATGAGGTAATTTCAGTGGTGGATATTAGTCTGTTACTTGGAGTGAGAAGGATAGCGGATGGATAAAAGGGGAAGAAAGATTTGCATTCATATAGCACTTGTTACCCCTGATGGGAGTTGAAGCGCTTTTTTGGCGAGTAGCACGCCACTCCGGAACCCATAAAGGATTAGTGTTGAAAATTAGTATAGTATAAATATGAAGTAATTTGAGTAGTAGATATGTTATTCAGTTATTTGGGCAGTATATTAGTGTAGTTGAATATGGAATATCGAATTTGAGAAGTGAACATGTTAGTCTGTTAATTTTGATAGAAAAAGGATAGTGGAGGGATAAAAGAGTGAAGGAATTATTTTTTTTTAAGTCAACTGATGGAAGGATCATTATATATTTGTTAGTGATAAAAGGTGGACTGTTAGGTGTAATTACAGCAGGGAGAGTGTGTCTGAGTGGGATGCATTTATTTATGGTGTTGATTGGCGTTGTGTTAGTAATGAGTGTATTGGTTAGTGGTATCGGATAGAGTTGTGTACTGTTTGTGGGTGATGGTGGATATGTGTGATAGTTGGGATAGTAGGGTGTGTAGATGTGGTTTGGTTGGGTTGGTGGTGCATGCTGGTACATTAATCTGTGCATAGTGTGCGTGGTGTATATTTGGTGTGAGTGTGTTGCTCTGTTTGTGGTTGTGGATGGTGTGGGCTGGGTATTGTTAAATGAGTAAAAGGGCAGCATTTCTGGCCCTAGTCCCGACCAGTCTCGAACACGCTCAAACAGGCAATTACCATTGTCCTCTCCGCCCTTAGCCTCGATGCCCGGGCTGAGACGCCCTAACCCTGGCCTTTTTTGTAGCCCTAGTAATTAGGTGACCCCTTCTGCCAATGGGAACCCTAGCCCTAACAATATCCAATCACAACACTAGCCCTAACATCTAGAACCAATAGGAGACCAGGACCTTGCAGCCAATCTTAACCCTAGTCCAAGCACCCAATCAGTTCAAAAACCCTGATCTCTACATCCAATAAAGGCCTTAGCCCTACCACTAGTCCCAACCCAAGTCCAAGCAGCCAATGGTACAGGTAGCCCTAGTCCCTACTTCCAATAGAAATCCTAACCCTAGCCCTAGTCCCAACCCTGCAATGATTGAATCACAGACCGAAAACTAATCAGAACCCTCAAATACCCAACCAATTAGGACATTAACCCTAACCCAATAGAAACACCGGATACAACCACCAATCAGTGTACACATGTGCCAACCACTAGCACACCATATAAGGTCCCAGCAACCTCAGACAAGGTTTGCTGGCCAGGGAGTTGGAAGCTGCTTGCTCCTGTTCAGAATCTCCTAGGAGACAGACAGGCTCAATCCACAACTTTGGACTTCAGCAGGTAAAGGTTTCACTAACTCGAAATCTAACAATACTGTTTGAATAAAGCTTTACTCCCCCTGCTGGCCAATAAACGAAGTGCACAGGCCCCAGTAAATACAGTTTAAACAGCTCACAGAAGCACCCTCTGATGTAGAAAATCCCTGTTGCTGGGGGAGGGGGGGCAGGGGGGCTGGCCTCACTGGCTTGTGAACACAAAATGGTGGCTGGGGGTGCACTGTTTGAGCACACAGGCCTAAGCACAGAGCAAAGGAGAAATTTGGAGGGAAAACAGATTTGTCACCAAGGAATGAGAGGGACAAACTACAGAGGTTGGACTGCAAATCCCACAATTCAACACACTAAATGAAAGCAATCATAGGCAGGGAAAACCACACATTTAAAACACAACACAGGTGATAAAATATGCAATTACAGGCAGGCTAAAACTACAATTTTTAACTGTAACAATCACAGGCATAGACAGTAAACACAGAAAGTGAAAATCGTTTTTTAAACATCTTTTTGACTTGGGAGGAGACAGCACTAGTCTGTCTCCTTACCACTTCCTGGATTCTGCTCAGTGCAATCTGGGGCACATGTAGGCTGCAACTGACAAGATGGAGGAGAATGATTTGGGGTGCACCCAGCAAGGCCTTAAGGGGCCTGGGCAGGTATGAGAGGAGGGCTCAGACTTGTCTGGTAGCTGAATAGCCAATGGTCTGCTGGCCTGGGGGTGGGGTCTGGGCAGCTGCTTGCTCCTGTTCAGGATCTCCTAGGAGACAGACAGGCTCAATCCACAACTTTGGACTTCAGCAGGTAAAGGCTTCACTAACTCGAAATCTAACAATACTGTTTGAATAAAGCTTTACTCCCCCTGCTGGCCAAAAAACGAAATGCACAGGCCCCAGTAAATACAGTTTAAACAGCTCACAGAAGCACCCTCTGATGTAGAAAATCCCTGTTGCTGGGGGTGGGGGGGGGCAGGGGGGCTGGCCTCACTGGCTTGTGAACACAAAATGGTGGCTGGGGGTGCACTGTTTGAGCACACAGGCCTAAGCACAGAGCAAAGGGGAAATTTGGAGGGAAAACAGATTTGTCACCAAGGAATGAGAGGGACAAACTACAGAGGTTGGACTGCAAATCCCACAATTCAACACACTAAATGAAAGCAATCATGAGCAGGGAAAACCACACATTTAAAACACAACACAGGTGATCCTTCAAACGGGGGCCGAGACAAAGGGAGGGGTCCCAAAATGCATTTTCCCCATGCAATTTCCCATTGGAATTTTTAGACACAAATACAGCCCGAACCGCTGAACGGAAGCACACCAACTATGGCAAAAGGCTAGATCTAGGTCCTGAAAGAGTGCTTTTTGTAATTTGGTGTCAATCTGTTCAGTAGTTTCGGAGTTTTTAAAGAAGAAAGATTTACAAATATCGAGAGATGCGGATCCTCTGCTATGGATCTGCGGATCCATGTGCCAATGGATCCATGCGCCAACAGCAATGGCGTGATTGGCTGGCTGCAACATGACAGAATAGTTGCAGCCACCATTTTGTCAATCAGGACACAGTTCCCAGGGAGGGAAATAAAGCAGAAATTGGATCTAAGGGTTTAGGATAGAGGTATGGGATGGGTGGAGGGGCAGTAAGGGGTCCCTCGTGGGAAAGAAATCGCATAAAACATTTGTTTGCATGCGTGAAGATACGTGGATCCACAGCAACACTCAGCATGGCTCCCCATGTAAGTCTGCAATGGATCCACAGATCTAGATCCCAATTAAAAAAATACACACACTCTACTACACCCTCATGCAACCACTCACACACCCACTCAAACATCCATACACCCATTCAGACACCCACACTCACACCCATACAGTCACTCACATATCCTCACACACCCATATGGTCACTGATACATCCACTCAGAGACCCACTCATGCACCCACTCACAGACTTGCCTAGGCACTGCCACTCCCACTCACACAGCAACGCACGCTGCATGTGGGGGGTCAGCTGCAAGATCTGTGGCAAGGCCCTGCGGCCAAACCCACACCATGCACGGCCAAAGGCCATGTGCAGTGTGGGGTGTTCCGGATGTGGGGGTTGGGTTGCAGGCCTGGCCATAGGCCAGACCCTCAGGCGAACCCCCACCACACACGGCTAAAGGCCAAAGGCTGTGTACAGCAGTTGTATTAGCATATGGAAATTAAATATTACTTTCCATTAAAAAAACTAGAAATTCACTGGAAAAAAACAAAAGTTACAGGAACGTTAAAGTTAGGAAACAGAATTTTTAAAAACGTAGAAATTCATAAAAAAAACCAAGGTTGGAGGGACGTTATAGTTAGGTTCACATTTTAAACACACAAAACCATAGAATTCAGCAATTATAGTTATCTCAAGTAACTATAATTTGTACCTTAAGGTAACTGTAACTCTCGCCCTCACCATGCACTGCTATTATCCCACATATTACATCACTCATGACATCTTCTATGACTTCATTGATAATATCACTGCAGCATTTGCAGTGAAATTACTGCTGAGAAAACTGTGCACACAAAAAGGAGGGAGGCAGTCCCTATAACCTTCTAGATCTTAGGCTACACCCTATAAATTTGTAAGAAAAACAAAAGACAGCTCTAGTAGGAATAGTTCAAAACTATTTTTAAAGGAGAGGAAAGACTTGCTATTTGTCTCTTCTGGTGGAAGGGAAGCACAAAACTCGCCTTGTAAACTTAATCAATTATGAAAAAAGGAATTAATTTCTCTTAGCTAAGGAGCGTTATTACTGTACAGTGAGACACAGCATAACTGTTTTTTTTGTCTTTTTTTAAGTACTTTTTCTAAATAATCAAAATCTTTTCACAAACTTTGGCTTATAATACAACATCATATTTCTGTACAGAATATATTATACACTGAATAAACCACATATTGACATAAGCAACATATAGGCGAACACAAGTTACTGCAAAGGCAGATTATATACCTTTAACAACTGCAAGAAGTGTATATCACCATCAGGTACCAATGTCTAAACAAATTCTGAAGTTCTACTATATCACTGGATGAGTTGCTTCAAATGGCAACTCTGTGGTCGAAAAGAAGCAATCACATGCATTGATGTCTCTTGGAAAGTTGGCGCTGGTCCTGGAAAATAAGGGTTGATGCATTTTGGCCTGTGGTTTAAGGCCTCCTCAGGACAAAGCAGGGACCTGGGTCACCAATACCCTAGCAGTGCACTGTTTCCTCAAACACTTGAAAGCACACCTCTTGTGTTACTCTTCTCTGATGATATGCTTTTTAAGCTCCCAGCACCAGAATGCCTTTTGATGAACATCCACCCGAGAAGTGCACAGTTTCCTCCAATGCTTTAAAGCACACCTCTTGTGTTACCCCTCTCCAGTGTTATGCTTTTTAAACTCCCAGCACCAGAATAACATCCAATGGACATCAGTTGTCACCCACTCAGGCATCTTCCGTCGCCGTCAGTTGGCGTCCACAATGGTCTTGTCCCAGTGTTGCTGTCACAACCATACTGGAAGGATTTCGGAGTGATGGGAGGGTCAGAATTAGGCAGGCAGTCGGAGAGCAGGTTTGTCAGGGAGCAGACTATTTCCTCGGAGGTAGCTATGACACACAGCCAAAAGGCAGTGTAAAGCCTATGCAGAGAAATCTGTGCATGGCAGGAGTGCAAGTCATAGTTACCTTAACCGCATGCGCGCTAGCGGTTTTCCCGCTGCGCGCTGCGATTTAAAAAAAGCCGCGTTACATGACGAGCTGAGCTCGTCATGAGCGTGCGAGCGGCACAACTCATGACGAGCTTAGCTCGTCATGAGCGCGGAAGGGGTTAAGGCACGAGTTATAGTTACTTGAGATAACTATAACTGCTGAATTTCTATGGTTGTGTGTGTGCAAAATCTTAACCTAGCTATGACGTCCCTCTAACCTTAGGTTTCTTTAGTGAAGAGGTGAATAACACCCATGGGTGACAGAAAATAATTCTTGAATGAAATCTGGTTTGAAATAGCAAGAAGGCAGTATTTTCAATAGTTTTAATTATGTGCAATGTTCTAACGAGGTTCGAATTACTAGAGGTGAATTAGGAGTACACATTTTGGTAAATGTATGAACTTTAGTTTGCATAATTTTGAGATAATCTAAGGCTGTAAGAAATACACTATTTTTTCGATTTTATTCAATCACGTTTACATTATGTAAATGGACGAAATTAGTGCTGCGCCGATGTGAACAAGAACAAGGGGCAGATTTACAAGCCTCTTACGCCACTTTTGCGTGACTTTTCCCATGTTAAAAATAAGCCAAAAGTGGCGCAAGGGGCTTGTAAATCTGCCCCCAAGTCTTTTGGCCGAAAACGCCATTGGCGGAATGCAAGGAATTAATCAAATAAACACTGGCCAGAACTGTGGTGTCTGTGCATGGTCCTTTGGATGACTTTATAGTTACAGGAGTTTCTGATGTAAATATGGAGCATGCTGACTCCATTTCGTAGACCCCCTCCCTGTGAGTTGTGGGCCAATTAGCTGTGTTGGCGGGAAGCTGAGTGTTGTGAGGACCGCAGTCATATGGCTTTTTAACCCTCGCCAAAGAATCCTGCAGCAGGGTGTGCACTGCGGCGATTTGGAGTGCACTTGTTCTGCGGCTCACAGTCTGTGGCAGGCGCGCTACACCCATTGGACTCAAAGGGCTTCAGCTCCCCGTCGTGTGTGGCAGCCCGGGATGAGACAACTTCCCGGGCACACACACACAGCCGCACCCAAGCACTTCACAGGTCTTTAAAAGACAATTTGCATGTTAATGAGGCCTTGCTGTTGTTTCACCCCTTCTAAGAGCCCCTGCAGCTCCACTCTGCTTATTGATTAAAGATTCAGCCCCCCCGAAATTTCTTCATAGCCCTCCCCCGAAATGTGGCTCTAGTTGCGCCTCTGGTCTGTGGCTAAGTTTAGGACAACAGGATAGGGTTGTTCTCAGTACCCAGTGCTGTGCAAATAACAGTGCTCATGAACTGTTTCATACAACAAGTATACACAATGTCGGCCGATGCGTTTTGAGAAAGGGAAGCAGCAGCTGACAAGTTATTTGACAACAGCCTGATATAAACAGTGAAGGAACGCTCCACGCGCCACAGAGGGGTCAAATGTTGACAGCATTAGAAACAATCTGAAGTTACTTGAAAAACTGATGTGGAATGAGCAATCTAAGCGCTGGAAGCACAAATCAGTACAAAAATACCATGAAGTGGATCGTATCCTACGGGGATTAAGAATTTTGATTGCTCCAAGTTTTGAGAACCCTTGCCCTGAGTTGCTAAAAGAAGGGGCAAACAGCAATATTGAAGCATCCAATCGACTTGCAAAGATTTTACTGAAATACTCTGAGATAGATTGAAGAGCCCTGCAAATATCAATAGATCAGCTCAATGGAGAGCTTAATGCGCACACACAGCATGAAGTGGTTCAAACAAAATGTGAAGAAATGAACGGCCATTCAAAAAGCAAGAAGAGATAATTAAATCACGTAAAGCCCAAACGTTTTACAGGGGCAAGATAGACTATGAAGAGAGCCAAATCTTCACTTTCGCAAGAAGCTTCGATAATTTTAAATGACAAAGGATAACTGAAGGCAATAGGGTACTCCAAGACAACGAATTCAGGGCCATATTATCAAGCAAGGGCGATACATTATCGTCGCTTTTATCGGCAGGAAACTGCCTCTAAAGCGGCGATAATGAATTCCCATAGAAGCCCAGGTTCTGGTGTTAACCTGGGCTTCTATGGGAATTCACAAGGGCATATTATCAAGCACATTATCACCTCTTTAGCGGCAGTTTCCTGCCGATAAAAGTGGCGATAATGTATCGCCCTTGCTTGATAATATTGCCCTAAATGAGATTTGAGTTCTGAGATTGACCCAGAAGAGGGGATGAGTGCTGGAGGTATACAAGTTTGTGTAAATCAGCCTTCTCTAGTTGATGAACTGCGTTGTTTAACGTTATATCAGCCGCAAACACTCCGAGGGGTCAAAGATTGTAACCAGACAAAGGAGGAACAAAAGAAGACTGAGCACCGGAAGCACAGCAGGGGCTTCAAAGCAGAAACCAACATGGAAGAGAAAGTGATGTATGCCAATCCAAACTCCATCATTAATCTTTCTGAAACTGTGTTAGGTAAAGCTGGGAAGCAAATGTTATCACAAATATGCCCTTTAGCCCAGAAAGCACTCTTAACAATAGTCAAACGCTTACTCTCTACTCCTGAGGCGGAAAGCCGGGAGGTGAGAGAGACGCTGTGAGTTGCTCCTCAGCTGAACTTCGATTTTATGATTTTTTAGCTTGTGTATTTAATGTACATTGTGGCCAATATGCCGATCTTTTAAATTGCCATTAAGGACTGTGCAAGTGTGATTTACTGTCGACTAGAGACTTTAGCTCACATTATTTTTAAAATACTCGCTGTAAAAGTGCTTAATTTTCACTCACTTCTGACCCCTGCTGACCCCCCCGCAGCTGATCTGAGCACTGCTAGAGGACAGGAAAAACGAGCAAACAGCCGCCATCGTGAGGGAGGTGGGAGGGGAGCGCTGCTGCTGCCTGGCCACTTTCACCCCGAGGCACTCCCATAAAACACCACCTTCTATTGACGCTGGGCAAATGCTTACTCTCTACTCCTGAGGCGGAAAGCCGGGAGGTGAGAGAGACGCTGCGAGTTGCTCCTCAGCTGAACTTCGATTTTATGATTTTTTAGCTTGTGTATTTAATGTACATTGTGGCCAATATGCCGATCTTTTAAATTGCCATTAAGGACTGTGCAAGTGTGATTTACTGTCGACTAGAGACTTTAGCTCACATTATTTTTAAAATACTTGCTGTAAAAGCGCTTGATTTTCACTCACCTCTGACCCCTGCTGACCCCCCCGCTGCCGATCTGAGCGCTGCTAGGGGACAGGAAAAACGAGCAAACAGCCGCCATCGTGAGGGAGGTGGGAGGGGAACGCGGCTGCTGCCTGGCCACTCCCACCCCGAGGCACTCCTATAAAACACCACATTCTATTGACGCTGGGCAAATGCTTACTCTCTACTCCTGAGGCGGAAAGCTGGGAGGTGAGAGAGACGCTGTGAGTTGCTCCTCAGCTGAACTTCGATTTTATGATTTTTTAGCTTGTGTATTTAATGTACATTGTGGCCAATATGCCGATCTTTTAAATTGCCATTAAGGACTGTGCAAGTGTGATTTACTGTCGACTAGAGACTTTAGCTCACATTATTTTTAAAATACTCGCTGTAAAAGCGCTTGATTTTCACTCACCTCTGACCCCTGCTGACCCCCCCGCTGCCGATCTGAGCGCTGCTAGGGGACAGGAAAAACGAGCAAACAGCCGCCATCGTGAGGGAGGTGGGAGGGGAGCGCTGCTGCTGTCTGGCCACGCCCACCCCGAGGCACTCCTCCAATAAATGTCTGACTCTTACAGGAGGCGCAGTGGACGGGCGCAGCGGGTGCGCCGGAAGCGCGCCGAAGGCGTGCCAAAGGCATGCCCGTCTGTGCCCATCCGTGACCGCCCGGGATCAGGGGCAGGACCCCCTGCTGGTCACAACGTCCAGAAAAGCTATAGCGCCTTAGACCTGCGTAAGCTATGTCCCCCTCTAGGCTATCCCTGCCGACACAGCATAAATGTAATTAATCAAGAGAAAAAATTTGCACACTGTGCTTTCGCCGTCAAAAGAAACTTGGGATCAAGACACAAAGGGAAAATACTAAATATGGCTCTACTATACTGCCGCTCCCTAGGAAAACATAAGCTGGAGGTGCACGACTACTTAACAGATGGTCGAACAGATGCCCTCTTTCTCACGGAAACGTGGCTAAACGCCACTTCAGCCCCGGCATTCTAATGGCCCTCCCACCAGGATACGATATCAAAAGATTAGACAGACCTAAGGAAAAAGGGGGAGGAATCGCTATAATTCATAAACAGAGCCTGACTTGCACGCTAGAGGGAAGGGACCTTGACAAAAGCGAAACTGGCCTCTTCTCCATCTCAGCTCACCAGGGATACTGTATCAGGGGATACCTTATATACCGCCCCCCCTGGCCCCTCAGCCACCTTCCCCACCCAACTACTGGAAACCCTTATGCTCTCTGCTCTAGAACATGACAGACTCCTCTTGTTAGGGGATTTAAATTATCATTTTGATGACCTCAAGAACAACGAGGCCCAGGAAATCAAACAGGAGCTAGCTGGCATTCAGATGATACTCAAATCAGAACTACCTACTCACCGGCAGGGACATCTCCTAGACCCCATCTTTGCCAACTGGGATGCCTTAACCATAGACCCTCCCACTCCAGTCATATGGTCCGACCACCTCCTTATAACTTTCAGGGTGTCGGTACCAGATGATGGACTACACAGAGAACCCACCTACGCTAACAAACGCAGGAAATGGGATACATTCTCCACCGAGGCCTTCAATAAAATCATTACTCTAGAAGATCCCCCTGGAGATAAAGATATAGAATCCGCCTGCCTAAATCTTAACAAACTGATCGTAAAGGCGCTGGACCATACAGCACCATGGACTTATAAGGCTCCTGCCAGACGGACCAAATCTGCCCCTTGGTTCAATGGTGAACTCCGAGATCAAAAAGCAATATGCAAAAATCACGAGAGAAAATGGAGGTTACACTACCATGAGGCAGATAGAATTGAGTACAAAAACAGGCTCAAAACTTACCACGCACTCATTCGTAAAACTAAAAAATCCTACCTCTGTACCAGAATCAAAGATGCTGACAACTCTATGAAGGAAATGTTTCTAGTTTACAGGGAACTCTCTGACCTCACTTCAATAGTCACCCCTCGACTGGATCAGCTAAAACGTGCGACCTAATAGCCGAGTTCTTTGCTAGCAAAGTGGACAAAATCTACGCCAGTTTCCCTGACAGGGCCAGAGCAGGCGGGGAACAGGTAGACAAACACCCTCACATACAGGAGGATAAATGCCTCTTAACATTCATAGTTCCGCCCAAGGAAACCCTATGTAGTATAGCTAACAGCATCAAATCTGGTTCACCAAGCGATCCTGCAACCCCCAGAAGACTCTATGACAGTATCACCACTCTGGAGCCCCATATTAGCCACCTCCTGGCTCTCTCCTTTAGTACAGGACAAGTCCCCATCACATGGAAAAAAGCGACCGTCCTGCCTCTGAGGAAAAAACCCAACATCAGTATCGACATATTGGACAACCTCAGATCCATCTCCCTCCTTCCCTACTTCGCGAAAATTGCTGAGAAAGCTGTGAATACGCAGCTATCAGCATTTGTTGAAGTTAGTGGACTCCTCCACCCCTCTCAGTCGGGCTTTCGTGCCCATCACTCTACCGAGTCAGCCCTGCTGTCCTCAACAGAAGCCCTACGAGGATATGCTGACAAGGGCCAGACGGCGGCACTGATTCTCCTTGACCTCAGTGCCGCTTTTGACACTGTAGCCCACCACACACTGCTACAGTGCCTAAAAAATGGAGGAGTAAGAGGGAAAGCCTGGGACTGGTTGAAATCCTTCCTGACCGACCGAACCTTCCAGTTCGCCCAGGGACAGTTCAACTCTAAGGAAATAGAACTCAATCAGGGAGTGCCACAGGGCTCCAGTCTCAGCCCCACTCTCTTCAATCTATATGTAGCCCCCGTAGGAGGAATTACAGAGACATTTGGGGTTGAGACAGTGTCGTATGCGGACGACACGCAATTGACTGTAACCCTAACACAACCTGAGAAGCAAAGCGCTTCCAACTTTGCAGCTTGTATGCAGAAGGTAGTACTCTGGATGGCAGACAATTGCCTACGTTTGAATGGCAACAAAACAGAGGTACTGATTATAGGAAAAACCCCATCAGTATGGACATCAGCGTGGTGGCCGGAAGAGTTGGGTGATCTGCCCACACCTAGCCATATAGTAAAGAACCTAGGGGTCTGGCTAGACAAAAACCTCACGCTCGACCACCAGACCAAACAGGTAGCAGGAACCTGCTTCGGGATACTACGAGTCCTCAGGAAAACGCTCGACCTTATGCCTGTATCGGTGCGCCAGACCATAGTCCACAGCCTAATAACATCTAGACTAGACTATGGGAAAATTCTGTATCTTGGAGCCAACGAAAAAAGTCTTTCCAGACTCCAACGAATACAAAACGCAGCGGCCCGTCTGATCCTACAACTACCCAGGAGAGCTTCATCTAAAAGAGCTCTGAAAACCCTCCACTGGCTCCCGATCAGGGAACGGGTGACTTTTAAGGCCTTATGCATAGGTCATCGCATTCTGCATGACAAAGGTCCCAGTCATCTCCGTGGTCTTCTGACATGGTATGCACCCACCCGACAACTAAGATCAAGCGGGACGGGACAGGTACATGTCCCGAGGGTCCAGACAGCCAAAATGGGCGGAAAATCCTTCAGAGTCCAAACGGCTAAGAAATGGAACCAACTGCCAGTAGAACTGCGTACCGAACCTTCAGAAACTAAATTTAGGAAAGACCTGAAAACAATACTCTTCCCCAACAACTAAATTCGAAAGAAGCATCAGCAACGAACATCTTCTATTAGCATTTACAGCGCGGGGACACACTTGCTAGTGTAACCAGGCGCTCTACAAAATTCTAATAAATAAATAAAACACAAATAGACAGTTTCAAATGTATTCAGAAATTAAAATTGGCTGCTAAATATCACCGACAAAAAGAAAAACACAAAGCTGCGGGATTGCCAAGTAACAACTCTGACCAAGAGCATTTGAAGATTTCAGACACACAATTAATGCAAGAACTTAGAGAGTTGGAAAATGAAACCTTGGGTATATTTGAACCAATTACAGAACAGGAGAATATTGACACTATGCACCTTGATATAGTTATGGGGAAGCTGATACTCCCTTTAAACCAACACCTACCTTCCTCCCAGTAACTCCAAAGGACTCCATTGATATTTTCAATGAACTGATTGTTAATCATGTCGAGAAACTGCACAGGACCACAAGCAAAATTCACATGAAATTCAACCTTCAACAGAGAACGCATAGCGCCTCAATCAATAAATTACAATCCGATGAACATGTAGTAGTTCGAAATTCAGACAAAAGGGACAATATTGTCTTATGTCTAGAAATTTATAAAACGGAGGCATATAAGCAACTAAACAATATGGATTGTTATGTCAGGAGCAGCTTGGAAGTCATGCGGCAAGTCAAGATCCAATACCCAATTGTGAATCGATAGAATGAAGGAATGCAAGACTATTAAATCAGGATGAATATCTCTTCTTGAAAAACAACTACCCCGAAACACCAATCTTTACCTGATACCAAAAATACACAAAAGTCAGCCTCAATCACTGGGAAGACTGATTATTTTGGCCAAAGATAGCATTTTTGAAAACACGTCCAGATATATTAATTTTTACCTCCAATAACACGTATACAACTTACCAATGTATATTTAAGATACTGCTGACTTCCTTAAAAGGATATATGACATTCCAAGGAGTAAGGACATCTACTAATGACACTTGATGTAACCTCGTTATATACAAGAATTCAAGGTGCGGATGGATTGCATGCAGTTGAACATTAGTTGAGAAGGAGGCCACTGAAAGTGTACAAACATACCAAAATGTTGTCTGTGATCAAGAAGTGCCTGGAGTATAACATTTTCCGATTTAATTGGAAGATTTCAGCAGATAAGGGGCATGGCGATGGGCACCTGCTTTGCCTCAGCTGTACTTGTTTGCGTATGGGCTTGCGGGAGGAGCAGGTGCTCATCAATGACCGTGACATTGCTTGGGGTGAACATGACATTTTTTGGTTGCATTTTATTGACAATTTATTTGTTCTATCGAAGGGGTCACAGGAAACAGCTAAAGCATTTGTGGAAGCATTCCACATTAACACAATATTTGTAGTTTGTGAAAATAGACACTTAGAAACTTTTCTGGTGAAAACCAGACAATGGATTCCTATAGAAGCAAATGCAAGTTACTTGTAAGTATGGTTAGAATTACTTTTCAGGGTCAGTGCTGGGCTAAAAGATGCAGCACTGAGTTCTCTCCTGATAACAGGTGAGTAAATCGGAATTTGTTGTTCGGATGATTTTAGGTGAATAGTTTAAAGTTCCAAAACTCCACACTTATAAGAATTTCCAAGTGAAAACAGTCGATGTTACCCTATGGAAGGAAATTCACTTGGCAGGTAAGTAGTGTTATCGTTACTTTTTCTTACTCAGTGGTGGATCCTGGATCCAGCACTGGTGCATCTCCTGTAAAGAGTTTAAAGAATGTGTTTAAGTCATACAGGCGATTTTTTAGGAATATTTGTAGTTTGTGAAAATAGACAGAAACTTTTCTGGTCAAAACCAGACAATGGATTCCTATGGAAGGAAATACAAGATACTGGTAAGTATGGTTAGAATGACTTTTCAGGGTCAGTGCTGGGCTAAAAGATGCAGCACTGGGTTATCTCCTGATAACAGGTGAGTAAATCGGAATTTGTTGTTCGGATGATTTTAGGTGAATATTTAAAAGTTGCAAAACTCCACACTTAGAAGAATTTCCAAGTGAAACCAGTCAATGTTAGCCTGTGGAAGGAAATTCAAGTTCCTGGTAAGTATGGTTAGAATTACTTTTCAGGATCAGTACTGGACTCAAAGATGCTGCACTGAGGTCTCTCCTGATAACAGGTGAGTAAATCGGAATTCGTAGTACATCCAGTAAGCGCCACAGAACTGCGTAGCAGAAAGATGTAAAAAGGGGCGCGGCCTGCACCACCTCTCTGCAACACAGCGCAGTGGCGCTTCCTGGAAACACCTGGTGGGCTACTTGGCCCCCATGGTCCCTCAGGTTTGAAGTGGAATTTTTTCCTTAACTTGAAACCTGGCACAGGGCGTGTTTGCACACATCACGTCAGGTCCCTCCCCTCCCTTCACCACTGTGTAAACTTGCCCTGTCACCGTTCTAAGTTGAGAGATTAAGTCCCCTTCAATCCTAAGGGTGCCTAGGGTCAAACTAGCCCACTAGGTACCTCCAGTAGGCGCCACAGAGCTGCGTTGCAACAAGGTGTAAAAAGGGGAGTGGCCTCTGAACACCTGTCTGTAACGCAGCTCCCTGGCGCATACTGGAGATACATGTTGGCCTATTTGGCCCTCAGGAACCCTCAGTATTGAAAGAGAATTAATTTCCCAACTTAAAACGCGCCACAGAGCGCGTTTGCACAGTGCAGGGACCTGGGGGCCAACTAGCCCACCAGGTCCCTCCAGTGTGCGCCAGGAGGCTGCGTTGCAGAGAGGTGTTCAGAGGCCACGCCCCTTTTTACAACACTCTGCAACGCAGAGGTACCTGGTGGGCTAGTTGGCCCCCAGAGACCCTCAGTATTGACAAGGAATTAATTCCCCAACTTAAACCGCGCCACAGGGCGTGTTTGCACACATGTGAATTCAGGCCCCGCCCCCTCCCTTCACCACTGTGCAAACACACCCTGTGGCGTATTTTAAGTTAGGGAATTAATCCCCTTTGAATCCTGGGGGTCCCTGGGGTCCAACTAGCCCACCAGGTACCTCCAGTAAGCGCCACAAGGCTGCGTTGCAGAGAGGTGTAAAAATGGGCGTGGCCTGGAGCACCTCTCTGCAACGCAGCCCTGTGGCGGTTACTGGAGGTACCTGGTGGGCTAGTTGGCCCCCAGGGACCCCTAGTATTGAAGGGGAATTAATTCCCCAATCTAAAACGTGCCACAGGGTGCATTGCAGAGTGTGTTTCTGAGGGGGCGGGCCTATGGACGATCAAGTCTTTTTTTTCTTCTTTTTTTTTATTTGACAGGGGGGCTGTGTGGCCCCCCTTACTTTTACTTTTTTAGGCCCTGGGGACCCCATCCCCCAGGGCCTGACCCCCAAATATAATTTTTTGCACTTTAATTATGGGAAGGGGGCCGCGTGCCCCCCCCTGTGGCAAATTCCGGCCTCGGGGACCACATCACCCGGGGCATGGCCAATTAATTTTTTCTTTTTTATGGAGGGGGGCTGCATAGTCCCCCTCCTCAGGCCTCTTCAAGGCCCCGGGGACCCCATCCCCCAAAGCCGGCTTTTTTTTTTTTTTTAGAGTTACTACATTTTTTTAATGGGGAGGGAGGCCGCGTGGCCCCCCTCCTGGGGCACTGGTAGCCCCGGGGACCCCATCCCCCAGGACTGGCCCTCACCGTTGGGGACCATTGGGGTCCCCAATCCCCCCACGGTCCTGCGGGTGCCGGCATTGCTTTTCCATATGGGGAGCAGCTAACATTCTGCTCCCCATATGGAAAAGCAATTTGCTTTGCTTAATTGAAGCGAGAGTAGGTTTCCCTGCTCTCGCTTCAATGAAGCAAAGCAGTTCGCAATGGCAGGGTGTGAGCCGTGAGGCTCCTGCCCTGCCATTGCAAAACAGCAGTGTCCCAGGGGTGGGCACCCTGGGACACTGCAGGAGCTGGCCCTGGGGGTTGGCGGTCCCCAGGGCCTAAATAAGGCTCCAGGAGGCAGGCCGCGCGGCCCCCTCCCACATTTGTTACAAGCCCCCCGGGGGTGGCGGTCCCCGGGGCTGGGGGGCCTTAAAGCCCCCCACACCTAATTTAAATTAGCCCTGGGGGTGGTGGTCCCCGGGGCTGGGGGGCCTGAGAGCTCCCCCACCCGATTTCACTAAGCCACAGGGGTGGTGGTCCCCAAGGCTGGGGGGCCTGAGAGCCCCCTACCCATTTAAAACAAGCCCCAGGGGTGGCGGTCCCCGGGGCTAGAGGGGCCTGAGAGCCCCCCACCCATTTAACACAAGCCCCAGGGGGTGGCAGTCCCCGGGGCTGAGGGGGCCTAAGAGCCCCCCACCCATTTGAAACAAGCCCCAGGGGTGGCAGTCCCCGGGGCTGCGGGGGGGCCCGTGAGACCCCTGCATATATTAAGTAAGAGCCCCGGGGGTGACGGTCCCCAGGGCAATGTGGGGGGATTGGGACCCCCCTACACTATTTTCTTCATAATGCCCCTGGGATTTGCTCCCCCGGGGGCATGTTACCACATTTATCGCGGGAGACCGCGTTTCTTCTTTTTATTATCGCTAGGATGCGCGGATCCTACGTGCATCCCGCGATTTTAGAAAAAAAATGTGGGGGGCCCTGGGGGTTCTTGTGGGACCCCCTGAGCAGGCCTAGGGGGTCAGGCTGTGTCTACCCTGCCCCCTTTTCGCGTTTTGCAGCGTTTGTTTTGGGTTTCTTGTGCCTCTGTACTACCGAGGCACAAGATGGCTGCCAACACTTCCTGATTTTCACTGTTGACAGCCAATTAGCATACAGCTTGTGCACGGCAGGGTGCATGCAGGCTGCACTTAGGGTACGCGGATAGGTACGCGTATCCACGGTGCCCATAGATATACAAAAGACTTTAACTGTCATTTTCTCAGGAACTACTGAATGGATTTACACCAAATAAGCAAAAGGCATCAGTCTGAACTAAGGACTACCTCTTTGCCAAATTTGGTATAATTCCGTTCAGCAGTTCCCGCTGTCGCTGCGGCTAAAGGTCCTATGGGAAATTGCATGGGGCAAGCGTGTTTTGGGACCCCCCTTTTTTCTCAGCCCCCGCTTGATGAATCATTGTGAAACTTTCAGGATGGGAGCAGACCGGAGCTGGCCAAAAGTTTAGAAAAGTTCACGCAGATTCGTTAACCGCCGCCAAAGTTATTTGGGAATAGAATGTTGCGGATTTGCTATGGGTAATAGGTCCTAACTATAACTACCTACTGGCGACCGCCAGTAGGTAATATATATATATATATATATGAAGAAGGCTCGAACAACATGCCGAAATGCATTTGCTAAAGCTGTGTCTGCCGAATAAATGCCTCTGTGCCTCCATGTTTCCCCGTCTGTGGCCTCTTCTTCTTTTTCGGGAGGAGTTTGTGGACATTTATATAAATATATATATATATATATACATACAGAGAGAGAGAGAGAGAGAGAGAGAGAGAGAGAGAGAGAGAGAGAGAGAGAGAATGAGAAAAGAAAGTCCGTGAGCGATTGAGAGAAAAATGTTACTTTTAATCTCAAAAATTATTCACCACTGCGCTGTCAGTTTCTAAGCAACATTTATGTTACAAGGAATGTATGCCTGGCTCAAAGGATGATGGAAACTGGGAATCACACTGCACGGACTCCATTCGGAATACTAAAGACGGATTTCCCTTACATCTCCCAAGCCCTTTCCGCACCCTCTCATCATAGGTTAGGAAACGCTGCAGCGTGAAATTGCTCTCTTTCTATTGCAAAAGGTTAATTTTGTTCTTATTCCTTTGGTCACAATACTGCTTCTCTCAGTCTGCGTATTTCTAAGTTTCAATTGCTCACCTACGCAAACACACATTGTCTCCTTGTCTCTTCCACTCTCCCTCTCTCATTGTACAGGTCAATTTCCCTATACACATGCTCTGCCTGTCTCTTTTGCAATCCCCCCACCTTTCTTTCTAGCTCTCTGCTTTTTTGTATCCACCCTGATTGTCTCTCTCTTTCCCTCTTTTAATTTAGCTCTTGTCACTCTCGTTCGCCTATTTTTTAATTTGTTTTCTCTAAGTTTCTCTGTCGCTCTCTCTAAGCTCCCCTTCTTTACTCTCTCTCTTTGCCACTATCTCTTTCACTTTATCATTCTTTACCTCTGCATTCTCTGCTCTCTTTCTTTCCCTGTGTCTCCCTCCCTGCCTCTCTCTCATTCTCTTTCAACCTGTACACTTCTTTCTGCCTTTGTCAGGGCAGGACTGGCTACTGGGCATTTTCGTGTGCTGCCAAGATGGGGGCTGATTTCGTTGATGGGTACCTGCGTGTGCTTAAAACCATTTGTTTTGCTTTGTTTATTGAGAAGAACACGCAGGTCCCCATCAACAAAATCAGTCCCCACCGCAGTGAAATCAGCCCCCAGCTTGGCAGCACACCAAAATGCGGGGTAGCCAGTCCGGCCCTGGTCTTTGTCCTCTGGTTCTCCCTACGCTCCTGTTCCCTTTCGCTTCTTCCTCGTTCTTCTCTCTCTTTCTTTCTCCCCCTCCTTTTCCATGTCTCTCTCCTCTCTAGCATGTCCAGAGTTCACCAAGTACCCCATACAATACTGCGCATGTCACTGAGTCTTCACAGTTTACAGGCTGTCCCACTGCCGGACATTTTTGACATCTACAAATTGCTTCTGCATGCTGGTGAGCATGTTCCTGTCCAGCTCCTCATAACATACAATTGTTTATGTTGTGATACTGAAAAGCATGTTGTTGCTGCTCTGCCTTGACCCCTGACCCTCGGTCAGAGATCAGCTCTTCCCAAGGAGCTCCGCCTTGCTGTGCTGTGCCTACAGTCCCTGCCAGGCAGGGTTCGAGACCGCACCTTACTGGGTCCCGCTGGTGCCTCGCTGCTGCACCGGTACTTTGTTACTTTTCCCCTTCATCCCCCCTCTATAGCCCAATAACGCTGTTCCCCCTTAATATATTTTGTATCCTCTGTTTGTTGTCAGTGCCAAGCTGATTGTGCCCCCACCGTAGCATTCCGCTCTTCGCCTTACTGTACTACCGTTTATTGTGTGATTGTACTGTAGCCATTTTGCAGTCTGTTTATTTTTCGCCGCATTCCCTCTGCTGTTCCTTTTGCTCACCGATAGTTTTTCCTGCTGCAACACGCCCCTGCTCCCACCTCCCAGCTGCACGTCCATCTCCCCTTCCCCAACATTATGGCAACTGCGCGCAGCGGGCGGGCCGCCAGTGCGCCAAAGGTGCGCCTAAGGCAACCTCGTCTGCGCCCATCCGCTACCCGACCGCGACCAGCGCCAGGAACACTGGAACCCCGAGCCCCCGCCAATACGACCTCGCTGCCCTTCACGCATTCAACTGCTGGAGACACGCCGACTGCCAAAGAGCCGCACCTAACACCACCCATGGACAGTTCTCCTGCAGACACTGCTAACGATCCTTCACCATCAACGACGCCCCCACGACGACTGAAGGCCCACGAGACAGCCACCTATCCGAAGCCCTGACCTGCATCCTCCTCAACGTGCACTCCCTACACAGACACGTCTCAGAGATCTCGGACCTGATCACCACCCTATCGCCCGACGTCACTTTCCTCACGGAAACTTGGACCAACGCCACCTCCGGCCCGGACATCGCCACCACCATCCCTGACGGATACAAGATCCAGAGAAAGGACCGCCCCCACCGCCCAGGAGAAGGTCTCGCCATCGCACACAAGACCTCCCTCTGACTCTGCACCTCCAGCACAAGCGACACCCATCCCAACACAGAACACCTCCACTTCCAGATCCAGACCAGCCCCAGGACCATGCTGCGCGGCACCCTCGCCTACAGGCTCCCGGGACCTTGCACCCAGGCCGCCACAACGATCGTCGCCCCCCACACTATCACCTCCATAGACTACATTCTACTTGGAGACCTGAACTTTCACCTCGACAACCGCACCGACCCCGACTCCTCCACCACCTACCGCAGGAGAAACAAACATCTGCTTCAGCCACACCAAGCAGCCCCTCTGGATGGACCACCACTGCATACACTTCACCTAAAATACCACCACCGCACCCAAACCCCTCGTGCCCACCACAAAAGAACTGGAGCAAGGTCACAGAGGAACACCTCAACACCACCCTCCGCCTAGACCCCCCCAGTGCCACGACTGATGTTAACTCGGCAGCCAAAAAACTCCACCTCTGAATCTCCATCTGCTCTGACAAGCTCTCACCACTCCGCCACCCCACAAAACAACGCCCACCAAAGGCCGCCCTTTCACCACCGAACTCTAAGAAGCCAGACGCTCCTGCAGATACCTAGAGAAAACCTGGCAGAACCTTAAAACTACAGAAGACCTGAACAACCACAAGAACACCCAGAAGGAATACCACTGGCAAATAAGGGACACCAAGTGGACCTTCATCAAGAACTAGATCCACACCAACTCAACCAACGCCAAAGATCTTTTCAACGTCATACAGCAATTCACCAAACCCCCCAGCGAAGCCACGGATGTCACACCATCCCAGGAACTCTGCAACAAATTCAGCTTCTACTTCCATCTGAAAATCAAGGCCCTCTTTGAGAACTTCAGTGAACAGACACCGGACATGACCCCCCTCCCCACCACTGACAACCAGCCGACCGTGACTACCTGAAATCTCGCCACGGTAGAACACGTCACTGCGACCATGAACAACACCCTCTCCGGAGCCCCCAAGCACCCCTGCCCTCCATGCATCTACCACAGGGCCGCCGCCACCATCGCACCTGAACTAGGATGGACCATCAACGCCTCTTTCAAATCCAGTATCTTCCCAGATGACTGGAAGCGGGCAGAAGTCAAGCCCCTGCTCAAGAAGCCCACGGCTGACCCGACAGACCTGAAAAACTACCGGCCCAGCTCCCTACGCCCTTTCACTGCCAAAGTCACCGAGAGACTCGTAAACTCTCAGCTGACCACCTTCATCAAAGAGAACTCCATCCTATACTTCTCCCAGTCCGAATTCCGCAGCAACCAAAGTCCGAAGAGCGCCCTCCTTGCCGCCACTGATGACATTCACATGCTACTTGACCAGGGACGCACCGCAGCCCTCATCCTACTAGACCTCTCTGCAGCCTTCGACACCATCTCTCACCGCACGCTCACAGCCAGACTTCACGATGTGGGGATATGAGGATCCGCCCTCAACTGGATCCAATACTTCCTCTCCTCCAGAACCCAGAGGATCAGACTCCCTCCCTTCCTCTCCGAAGCAACAGAGATCAACTGCGGAGTACCCCAAGGATCGCCGCTTAGCCCCACGCTCTTCAACATCTACATAGCCCCCCTTGCTGCCATCGTCATACAGCATGGGCTCATCATAGTCTCATACGCCGATGACACTCAGCTCATGCTTCCCTCACGGAGAACCCTGAAGACACCAGACTCGGCTTCGAGGAAGGAATGAAGGACGTGGCATGCTGGACGAAAGACAGCTGCCTAAATCTTAACTCGGAGAAGACCGAGGTCCTCATCCTAGGACCCTCCAACTCAGCCTGGGACAGCACCTGGTGGCCCTCTGCCCTCAGGAGTCCAACCAAACCTACAGACCATGCAAGGAACCTCGGCATCATCCTGGACTCCTCCCTCACCATGACCCACCAGACCTACTCCGTCGCTTGCACCAGTTTTAACTGCCTTCGCATCCTCCAAAAGACCTTCAAATGGATACCCCCTCCCCGAATGCAGAAAGACCGTCACCCACGCACTCATAACCAGCAGACTGGACTACGGCAACGTCCTCTATGCCAGAATCAGCAAAACTCTGCTAAACAAGCTTCAAACCATCCAGAACGCCACAGCAAGACTCATCCTAGGGACACCACAACACGAACACATGACTCAACACCTACGAGACCTTCACTGGCTCCCCGTCAAGAAGAGAGTGACCATCACACTTCTCACCCATGCTTACAAATCTCTCCACAACATTGGACCCAAATTTCTCAATGAGAGAGCCTCCTTCCACGTACCCAAAAGGAACCTCCGCTCCGCCGACCTCACCCTGGCAGTGATCCCCTGGATCCGCAGAAACAGAGCTGGCAGACAAGCCTTCTCCTACATCGCAGCCAAGACCTGGAACGGGCTCCTAGCAAACATCAGATGCTCCCCGAATCTGCACACCTTTAGGAAGAACCTCAAGACCTGTCTCTTCAACTGAACCGGAGCCGCTCCCCTACGCCAGTGCCTCGAGACCCTCAAGGGTTAGTAGCGCGCTTTATAAGCCCGCTGATTGTTTGTTGATTGACCCTCGTCATATAAAGACATAATACACTGTCTTGCACGAGCCGCCCCTTGATATGCTATAGGCACTCTCGACCACAGGTGCACGATCAGGCTGGCATTAACAAAAACATCAGCCTATTCTTCCATTTTTATTTAATCTGAATATCAGAAGTGGTACAATTGACTCTTGGAGCACTTAAGAGTCCAGGATCGATTTCTCTAAACCCTCACGAATGCTTAAGATTTCCAGGAGTGTCTAATGACCGAGCACTGTTGAGAGGCACAGCAAGGCCAGAAGACAGGCACTGCCATTGCCGAGTATGCCCAGCGACTGACTGGTCAGAAGGTTTACTATATGAAATGTTTTGAGTAGGTGGACCTGGATACACAATTTCGTTAGTTTTTCTAGAGGAAGGCAATACCATACCAGTGTTGTACTATTTCAAATACAGTTCACCGCAGCTGAAATGAAAATATTGTGGACAGGCTAAAGTTGTGAAGATGTGTACATCTTATAGTGTTCAGTTTCTCATTGTTTTTTGAGAAAATTATGTTTAAATGATATTGTAGGTAGGTGTTTATGTGTTTTTTAAAAACATTATTTTAAAAAGGAGTGCTTCAAAACATATATTATGCAATATTTAAAAACCAGCAGCTATACCTGCTCCATTGTCATTGAATAAGATAAAAATGTATGCTATCTATGCATTAATTGTGCTGTTCCATTGAGCCGGTATGAAGTTTTCTACTATAACATGAAAGGAACATTGTGAAGGAAATTGTACGGCCACATTGTTGGAAATTTGCTTTTTCTGCAGGGTCACCCCAGATTTCTTTTCTTGCCTTTTTGCTGAACCCTATTTTTGCTTGCCATAGGACTCTATTCACTTTGCCCCTGCTAACCAGTGGTAAAGTGCTTGTGCTCCTCCTTTCAACATGATGAAATTGGTATACAACTAATTGACAAAATTAACTCAACTATAAGCCCCTAATATATGGTGTCCAAAGCTTACACAGCATGAGTAAGTTAAATTTCACCAGTGGGCTCCAGCACTCATCACGCCACTCACTGCAATGACAAAGGAAACTTGATTGCAGGCCTGCCAGAAGTTGCCTAGCTCTGTGGTTTTTAACTGCAAATTCCACATGTCAAAATGACCCTGTTTTGACAGGCCTAAGCCTTCCATTAAGGTTTCAATTGTTTTCATTGATGTTTCTTAATGACATAACACAAAGGCAGGCATGCCAACTTAAATCAAAAGGAGAAAGGAAAAACAGAAAATCCCCCACCCCCGCTCCAATGTTCCACCCCAATAACCCCCCTCACCGCTTTCATGGCATCGCGTTTTAAGACACCAGATGTCTTTTCAAGTACAGTTCGTTCTGGGTATTTCACGGTGTTCCAGACTTGAGTCGAGAGAACTTTGTCAAGAGACATTATGCCATGGACTGTTATGTTATGTGGATTTTATTCATATAGCGCATTAATGCCCTGAGGCATCTAAGCGCTGTTCTGTTTCAGCTGCGAGTGTAATCAAAACTGCGGGAAGAGTTACCAAGATTTGAATAACTTGGTCTTTACAGCCTTTCTGAAAGAAAGAAGACTGCATTCATTTTTTATGTACAGAGGAAGTCTATTCCATATGTTGGATGCTTCCATCACAATGCTCTTTCCACCCCATCGTACTTTTTAATATCTAGGCTGTACCAATAGGTTGGCAGTGGCTGAACGAAGTTTCCTGACTGGAACACACTGTTTGAAACTGTGGTTCAGGAAAGCCGGGTTCAGATTGTGATCTGGGCAAGTTAAGGTTCTATGTTCAGGTAGTCTAGAACTGAGTTTCATACTTCATCCACTTTGGCTGTTTTGTTCTTTAGTTTGTTATGCTATTTTCTCAAATTCTAATTGTTGCCATACCTTCTGAAGCCACTTTATCAGTGTTTGGGGAGAGAGTCTTACCCCATAAATCCAAAATGGTTTATTTGCCTGTCAAAAGGAGGTGTGAGATTCTTTCCTCCTTTGTGGAGAACAAAGGGAAGGTGCCTTCACCGGGTGTCTCTGGTAGTATTGAGGATGGTTCTCTCTCTATGTCCCGGCCTACATTCTGACCAATTATGGTTAGAATATCATACCTGCAGTTGCAGAGACCAGGATAGGACCATAGTATATAGAAGATTGTGCCGGGCCCCCATATTGTCTCTGACAACCAGGGTCGGACTGGCGGTAGCGGGCACCAGGCGTCTCCCTGGTGGGCTGCCAGGGTGGGAGCCGGTTTTAGGCCCCTGGAGGCTGTAACCGGCTCTAGCAACCCGCTCAGCCAGCCTCCCCCCTCAGGGGGGCCGACCGAGCAGTTTGCAAGGGCCGGTTTCGGTTACCAGTCTGTCCCTGCTAACAACCTCCTGTTTGTGTTCTATTCATTGCATGCAGCAAATGCCATTGATACAGAATTTGCGGATTATGGAAAGACCTCCCATCCTTGGGCTTGGTAAGCAAAATTGCTTGTTCATGTAGATTTAGATTGCATAGCATTGTATCCCATCTAATGCAATGCCCAAGTAATTTTGCCCAACTCTTTTGATGAAAAATATGTTGGTGTGGGGCTCTTGCATTGAGTATGGAGTCGATTTGTGAGATCAGGTGTTGTGTCAATTTAAGGCGTTGGAAGAAGGTGAGTGGGCGCAAAGCTGTGGCTTTATTATGTGACTGAGTGATCCAGTGTCTGATTTGTAAGTAGTGTCACCGTTTCTGCCCAGGGATGTGGTTTGCATTGTTTGGTGTCTTTGATGGATGAGACTGCTCTCCCAATAAAAATCCCGAAGAAGATAACACCACTTTGTGATTCATTTCATACCTGTAGGGGAGGTCAGTCCAAACCGGGTGAAAGTCTGTATCCCCTTGTACTGGGCTTAGAGGGGATGGGTAAAATGTAATTCAACTTTAGCTCATTAGATAATCCCAAGATGTGAGAGTGGCCCTTGCCATAGGTGAAACATAGAGGTTGCAGCATCTCTGTCTCTTGGGCAGCTACATAATTTCACCTAGGGTTCGAGCTGTCATATTCTGGTCAATAAAACACCAGCTTTTATCTGTCTCTCTCTGTCTCGGCAGCCATTGTATGATGTAGCAGATTCGTGAATTATGTAAATAATAGCAGATGTTGGGGATTCCCAAGTTCCTCTGTTTAGGGTTCAATTTGCAGATACGCGATTGTAACCTGGGGTGTCTCAAATAAAATTATTATAGGGGTCTTCCAGTTGGGGGGTTTCGTTGTTCAGAAGTTGAAGTGTAAGGGCCTAGAATAGAAATAGAATCTTAAGGAGGATCAACATACTGAAGTAGGCAAGCCAGCCACGAGAGGGCATGTGAGAGCCAAGAAAAAATTAGTGCTTTGACTGTGCTATAGAATGTTTAAAAAATTCCTCCTGGTGCATTCAAACAAGTCCAGGATATACAGTTCCCAGACAGGCAAGGAGTGTTCGTGCCCATTGAAAGGTGGTCTTTGACCTCAGTATATTAGTTAATTTTTCCTCCCAGAGATTATCATTCCATTGAGTTGATGAAATTCACCTGCAAGCCACAAGTGAGTAATAGTCCTCTAGAAAGGGGTCACATAGCACACAAGGATTGCCTTGTGGCTGTGATAGAAGCAGTGGCGGCTCCTCCGCTAAGGCGGAGGAGCAGTACCCTATTAGCATTGCCCCACTGCCCTCTGAGCATTTAGAAAAGAAAAAATAAAATGATAATAACGCACCGTTATTATCATTTTATTTTGTGGTACCTGCTTAGTTCTCGGGGCAGGGTGGGGCGTGCGGGGTTTGGTTCTGCAGAGCAGGGGGAGAAGTGGTGAGCACTTAAAAGTGTATGACGGTTTGGCCGGCTGTCTTGGACCGGCCAAACAGTCATGCGCACTTTGCATGCTCTCCACCGGGCTGTAATGCACAACCTGTGTGGAGAACATGAACGGGCTCATAGTCCCCTTCTGAGCACCGAACCACGGCACTCAGACCAATCGCAACACTGCTGTCATGGTGAGAGCAGTGTCGTGATTGGCTTAGGGGAAGCCTGTGTGCAGTATGCTCGACCTTAGTATTATTAGATCTGTCCGCAACATTCGACACAGTATCTCATTCTATACTTCTGACGAGTCTACAGGAAATTGCCGTCCGAGGAAGAGCATTGGAGTGCTGCAGATCCCACCTGACCAAGGTGCAAGGCAATTTTGATAGCACCCTATATGTCTGAGTTTAAGCCTTTGAGCTGATGACTTCCTCATGGTTCAGGATTAAGCCCACATCTTTAATATCTACATCCTGCCACTGTCAAGACTTATAAAATTGTTTGATCTAAGATGTAGGAATTACACAGATCATACCCAGCTTATCATCTCGCTGGATGAGTCAGGTGCCAATGCTACTCAACCTTTTTATCGCTGTATGGCAGTGGTGTCTGACTGGCTGAAGTTGAACTCACTCAAATTCAACGGAGACAAGACTGAGCTACTGTGGATTAAGCATTTGTGTGTACTGGAATCAATGCCATTTGATTTTTGGCCCACTAGCCAGATGACTGTTCCAACTTCTGCTAAAATGATCAACATCTAGGGATTTATTTTGAACCTGAACTTTTCCTAGAGAGCCCAGTCAAACATGTTGCATTAAAGTGTTTCTTCCTCCTTAAACTGCCCAGGAAGATCTTAACCTTTCTTCCTAAATCAGCTCACCAAGCGGTGATCCAGGTGACTATATTAGGTCACCTGGGCAATTGCAATTCTTTGTTTTTTGGGCTGGATGAAGGCCTTCTTAAGAAACTCCAAAGAATACAAAATACAGCGTCCAAATTGGCCTTGGTGCTCCCTCATTTTTCTTCAACCTTTGAAATCCTCAAATCCCTGCATTGGCTACTAGTGAAAAAGAGGGTCATCATTAAGTCCCTTTGTCTTGTTTTTAAAGCAGTTCATCACAGTGGCCCTGATCACTTGATGCAGAAATGTTGCAATTATACACCTTCACGCTGTCTGCGCTCCTCTGGAGTCCAGCTGCTGGTTGTGTCCAGATCTAAGCTGGCTTACTCGGGTGGCAAAGCCTTTTCGTTGAGGGTTGCAAAGCTATGGAAGGAGCTACCAGGTCCCTTATGACAGGCCCTTCTTAACTAAGGTTCTGGAAGACTTTGAAGGTCTGGCTTTTCAATAATTTGGACCTGTTGAGCTGTCCCCTAATTGATTCACAACAGTCTCTGTGCTTTAATTTGGACGCTTCTTTTCTTGTGTTTACTTAATGCCAGCTTTTTAAGAATGTACTGCGCTTTCCTAATATGGTAACATGACATAGCATCAAAGTGGGCCTCTTGTTGAGATCAGATTGTGAGATCTGGCTGGGGCGTCATGATCTGCTTGACAGGTCTGCTGGGATTTTTCTGCATGACATTTAAGTGAACGTCAAAGTAGGTACATAGAATGCCAAAACAATTTCTGTGTATCTACTGTCTGGTTGCTGAAAGCTCATCTTTGTCTTACCAGACGTCTGTCTCTGAGTTTCTGGGGGGTTACAGGGACTGCCTAAAAATGGATTTAAGTCTTAGATGTGGAAAGGCACTATAATTATTGCCATAGTACACCACCCGCACAGACACCAGCCATCAGAGCTTTAGGTTTAGTGAAGCGAAAAACTTCAGTCATCTTGAAAATGCCCAATGTATATAGGGTTATCCCAGTAATTTTTACCCCATTGGATAGGGTTTTATTACTGGTTTAGTCCTGCATAAATATTTTTCACATTGTCCTAAATTAAGCCTGTAATAATAAAAATAATTGTAATAATTGGATTTGTATAGCACAGGTAATCACTTGTTAGGGTCTCTAGGCACTGTTCCTAATTAAAGGGAAATAAGTGACTTGCACAGAATTACTGGAATTTGAGCCAACTCTGAGACTCGAACGTTGGGTCTCCTGCTCCTAAGTAAGCATCTCTGGCCGTTACACCACACACTCACTCTGTCTAATCTGTGCAATAGCTATCGGGGGTTGAGCTGAGGTCTATTTACTGACTTTAGTGCTTCGCCCCCTGACAATATCGGGACCTCCGCTTCCCATCCACACCACCCTCCATTCTCTTCTTTGGTAGTGCGGCGTGCAGGACAGAGAGCACAGGGCAGACATCACCAGGTTGAGAGCGAGAGTCCTTCCTGGGGTCATTGTGGCCTTGCATGGGCAACAGCTAGTGGGTGCTGTAGGGTGCCATGCCAGTTTTGGTGGCTCTCAGTTGTGCCCTGAGGTGGCGGGCACCAACTTGGAAGCACAGAATAGTGCCGAAGCAAGATGGCAGCCGGGCAATGCTGCTATAGCCTGCTTCCCAAGCTAAAATGACAGAAATATGACCTGACATTGTTCTCTTTCATTTCTGGTCACATATTAGTAATTAAGTGAGGGAGTATCAAGCGTAGTTGTGCCACAGCGTTCTTCTGTTCCTGTACAGGCTCCCAGTTAGCGTCCTTGCTAACTGGCTCAACCCTGTTTCTCTGGACATGTGTTTTTAGCTCCTCTCCACTAAGACCAGCCCTTCTAATTTCATCTGGAGGTTTTTGGTGCCAATTCACTTTTCATTCATCAGCAGTGGTCTTTTTCCAAAGCCATCCACTACCTGGAGGGCCTTCTTTGTCAGCAGTCTATGTCAGCAAGGTGGCTACGGGAAGGGATCACCTATTTTTTGGGGTCAAGGTTTCACTGATCAAGCTGCCCTCAACATGACCAGCCTTCGACAATCAACTAATAACCCAATGTCCTGCACACATCTATTGCAAGGTGGCAAAACTAGGAAATTCAACCAGAGGACAGCTTTGAAACTTGTGTTACTGGTTTGTAACTCTTCATTTTGCTCTTATGTACTTCTTTCTTCAGAACATCTTTCAAAAGCATGCAACCATTGCGGTGTGAATAGACCAGTCTACTTTTGGGCGAAGGAAAGTGTTCCCAGTTTGAACTAATCAAAGGTGAAAGTTCTAAGTTTAGGAGAGGGCATCTCAGAGTCACTGCTTTTGAGTTGACTTTATATCCTGGGGCACCCACTTCTTCCCAGCGGGGCTGACATTTGGGCATCATCTTCCATTGGGTCCTAAACTTCACCCCAGAAAACTAGAAAATCCTCTGATTCCTCCGAACTGATCACAGAATCGAACTTACACATGGCCAGGTCATGGTTTGACTGAACTTTTGCAACATAGTCTACACTGGCTTTCCAAAACATATCGGGGCTTATTTATGAGAGACTTGCGCAGCTGGAGCATCACTTTTTTGACACTCTAGCATCAAAAGCCTCTTAATCATATCTATGAGGTGATGCAAGGCCACAAAAACGGAACCTCGCTGATTAAGCTCTAGGTTATGTCAGAATACCATCTAGAGAAATATTGTCATGCACAAATGATGTGTTGTAAATTCCTTTAAAAAAAGATAAGCTGATTGGGTGAAGATTTATATTATTAACTGCGACTGGGCGATACATCTGTAAATTATGTTTAGGTCACAATTTTTTTGTCAGACAGTATCATGATACAATATTCTGTTACACTGTCGAGCCCTAAAATCTCTCTATTAAACCCCTTCTTGAATCCACAATGAATTTGGGCACCATACGCATGACGCACAAACTTACTGG
Organism: Lissotriton helveticus; assembly: GCF_964261635.1. Lineage (NCBI taxonomy): Eukaryota > Metazoa > Chordata > Amphibia > Caudata > Salamandridae > Lissotriton > Lissotriton helveticus. The sequence goes on along the minus strand of NC_136057.1, from coordinate 1,749,881,498 downwards.
GGTAAAGGTGTTGGCTAACTTCCAACATCGGAACACCACTACTCCTCCTCGGCACACCAGATCACACATCACTTCTTTATGAGACTTAAGTGTGACTAAAGTTCTATATGGGTCCAGGGTCCAACCTGATACAACAGCCTTAGTCCTGGAGAGGAAGCTGGCTACCTTCAGTCCAGGATTCCCCCGAATACAAAACTCTTGTAACTGACCTTCAGCTAAATCCAATGTCCTCATGGGAGCAATTGACGAATGCCAGGTATAGGCTTATTCCATCAGTCCAGGTAGACTTAGGTACTCTGTCCGCCAGTTTATGAGTTCATTGAGAGAAGGTTTCTTCTACAGTGCAGTTACCTGTCCTTTTGCCCGAGAGCTTGGAATTTCCGTGGGGACTGGTAACAGGAATTACCATCCCAGGTGGAATTACTGGAGCCACATTAACTCCATGGACACTCTGTCATTTACCAGGAAACTACATTTACCTTATATAGTTGGACTCTCTGGGATCAGCCACGGCCCGTACAGGTAAGAGTGGTGGGGCCGGGTGGGGGAGGGGGGGGGGGGCTTTCGACTGCCGTTGACGAGGGAAAATATATTATTTATTTAATTTCCCCTCGTCATCTTCTGTCGAAATCCCTCCCCACCGCCCTAGCGCCCCGTCGCTCTTCCTGCAAGGGCCGCGGCTGTCTGGGGTTAAAACTGGGGTAGACTAAGGAATTGCCAGGGGAATAATGATACAGGAATTATCAAAGCCCTGGAAATTCCTCTTTTCTGATGGCAAATCAAATTTGCATCTTGGGGAGGGGGAATAGCCATCTGCATTACCTTGGTGCATATAATGAGACCGACACTGTTAAAAACATTCTTCATTACTGACAACAGAAAAGAATCACAAACTGTGCTCTTGTCATTACAGCAGATGTGCTCTTTGTAACAATGTTCATATTTAATGGAGAGCATTCCTTCCAGGCTGGGTGAGTTACAAGTCTGAGCATGGATGGCGATGATTAGTCTGATTAACAGAGTCGTCAAATATTATCCAGTTTGTGCTTCTTGGCTCTAAAAGACATTACCCTGCAGACAGTCATGTTCTGATATACGTCTTTGTTTGCAAAATGTGTCATGAAACGAATAGGCAGATTACAGCTCTGTTATAGGGGCCTGTGAAACCTGTGCTTGAATACATGCTTTACACACATTTCAGGTGTTACTAGCTCCACACTGCTCACATGTAAAGTTTGCTTGCGTGCCTTACCTCTACTTGTGTGACTAACAGCCAGATTCATCAAGCGAAATGCGCTCGCAAAAGGGCCAGATTCTGAGAATCTGGCCAAAAGGGCCAGATTCTGAGAATCTGGCCCTTTGCGAGTGCAATTTTTGCATTTGGGATTCATCATCCCAAATGCAAAAATCGCTAATGAAAAATTCGCAAATATGCGAGGATTAGCATTTAAGGAATCTCTATTAGAGATTCCTTAAATGCTATTCATGAAACATTTAAAAATTGCGAATTTGCAATTTAGGACCGCTATTTACCACGAAGTCAAACCTCGTGGTAAATAGCGAAAACTTAGAAAAATGCATTTTAATGCATTTTTCTAAGTTGCACGTTACACACACACATGTCCTTTGGACATGTGTGTGCACAACATCAGTGTAAATTCACATTTCAGGGGTGCTACAGGGTGTCCTTTGGACACCCCTGCACCCTTGAAATCGCATCCTTATTTGCGATTAGCAAATTGCTAATCGCAAATAAGGAATAACTCCCCATTCATTCCTATGGGCGTGTAGGCCCATAGGAATGCATGGGGCGTTATTCCTTATTTGCGATTAGCAATTTGCTAATCGCAAATAAGGAACATGTAGGAATCGCAATATTTTTTGCAATTCCTACATGAATCCCGTTTTGCAAGTCCTTAATAGCGATTCCTTATGAATCGCTATTAAAGACTCGCAAAACGGGTCTTTGATGAATCTGGCTGTTTGTGCTTTGTAGACTTCGCAGGCGGAGATCTCTGTATGGTAAAGTATAGAGAAAAGTTTCCTATTCTTTGCCATACAAAGCTCTCCATCACAGTGGCAGAGATTTCCGTATGGTAAAGTATAGGGAACATTTTTTTTAAATTATTAAACTTTATTTTTTTTAACATTAATGTAGATACATTTTATGTGTTTACATTAGACATAGAAGTAAAGGAAAAAATGCTGCAGCGGTAATAACTGAACTTTGAATTAAATATTTAATAAATGTAAACATGTTAAATTAAAATTATTTATCTGAATTTAAATTAAAATAAATTCCCACCTACAGTTTAAAAAATATATTATGCACTAATAATTATTAGACGTGATATATAGTATGAATTAAAAGTAATTAAATTATATTTTAATAAGATGTATTTACATTACATTTTTTACTTTCGTGCTGGACGTACTCCTGTCTTGTTTTTAATAGCAACTCACATTCATACGTTTGGCTCTATCCCCTTTACATGTTTTAATTACTTTATACTAGGATTTTCGGGCACATGCATCAAAGGAAATTGTATTCACAAACGGTGCGAATCACAAAATTCGGCCGTTTGCGAATGCAATTTCCATTTTTGTGATGCATTATGGCCCACATGCATCAAGCATTTTTGGAGTCGCAAACGGTGCGATTCCTTAAAATCGGCCGTTTGCGATTCCAAAAGTGCTTTTTGGGATGCATGAAGCAATTTTAGAATTCGTAACATTTTTGCGAGTTCTAAAATTGCGATTGCTTTTAAGAAGTCGCAGATGTGCGATTTCTTGAAAGCAATGCATCATTACTTTTAAAAGTGTGAAATCGCAATTAGGGTGTCAAATGTACCGAGTGATTGAACCACTCGGTAAATTTGGAAAAAGTGTTTAAAATGCTGAAAATGCTTTTTTTTCAACATTCATGTTACGGACACACATGTCCTTAGGACATGTGTGTGTGAAACATGATGCGAAAAATACATTTCAGGGGTGCATGGGAGGGTCCTTTGGACCCCCCCTGCACCCATGAAATTTTCAAAGTGCCACTCGCAATTTGCTAATGCCTTCCAATTGACTCCTATGGGCCTTTTGGCCCATAGGAATCAATGGGAATTGCGAAAATTAACTTAAGAATTCTGTATTTATTTGGGATGCGGTAAAAATTGCGATTTTTACCGAATCACAAATGAATACCGAAAATAATGATGCATAGCATTTTGCAATTCTTAATTTGCGATTCGTTATATTTCGCAAATTAAGAAGTGCAAAATATCTCAATGATGTATGCGCCCCTTTGCATTTTGTTGTTCTCGCAATTTAAGAAATCGCAAAATTGCGATTTCTTAAATTGCGATAGCATTTAAGGAATCTCAAATTGAGATTCCTTAAATGCAATGCATCAAACTTTTAAAATTTGCGAATTCGCAAATAAGGGGTGCAAATTACCATGAAGTTGACCTTCATGGTAATTTGCGAAAACTTTGAAAAATGCACAAAAGTGCATTTTTCAAAGTGCAATTTTACACACACACATGCCCTTGGGGCATGTGTGTGTGAAAAATGTACTTAATGGCAAATTTCAGGGGTGCAACAGGGTGTCCTTTGGACCCCCCCTGCACCCTTGAAATTGCATTCTCATTTTGCGATTCCTTAATTGTGATTCGCAAAATGAGAATGCCTTCCCATTCATTCCTATGGGCCTCTAGGCCCATAGGAATGAATGGGAAGGGATTCCTTAATTGCGATTCTTAAATTGAGAATCGCAATTAAGGAATTTTAAGAAATCGCAATTTATTAAGCAATTTCTTGATGCATTGCAGTTTGCGATTCCTTAATTGCGATTCCTTATTTTTCGCAATTAAGGAATCGCAAACTCCAATGTTTATGCATGTGCCAGTTTGTGACTAGCCTAAAGTAGTAAGGATACCGTGATCTACACATTTGTATTCTCAAGAAGAAACAGAGGTGAAGACAATAAAGGGAAAAACACATTTTCAAAAATAACAGAGTTCTGCAATGAAAACTCTGAAAGCAAGAAGTTTTCTAAGGTGGATACTAATTGGTCCTATGACCACTTGCAAAGCACAGATCTGATCAAGGACTGTCTGCAGCCTTTAGCACACATATGTAATAAGGATCCGAGTTCACTAATTAAAATTGTTTTGGATATAGGAGCCCTGGGTCCTTTTGCTTTATATAAAGAGCAAATCAGGAAGAACATCGAGGGAGATATTCACAAGGACTTATCTCTGATTTATCCCCACCTCAACGCATCAAAAGTGGAGATAGATTTAACACCCCATTCACATTCTGGTGCGAACTGCAGACATCGTCTGTCTTCCCACGATTACTGCCCCCAAATTTATCCCCACGGTGGACACCACCAACTAACCCTAATGAGATGCAGAGTAGGCGTTCCCGTGCAAAAACACACGAAAAACCACAACACCACTTTCATAACGAATTGCCAGATCTGCATGCGAAACAAAAACAGACGATAAGCTGCGGTAGCACCAGGGATTTAACACCTGCCTTTTGCTGGTGCTAAGCAGGACGACTACCCACAGCACGAAAGGGAGCCGAGCCAAGAGCCACACCTGAAGACCCACAGATGCCATGGGGACAATGGTCATGCAGCTCAGATACCCATGAGGGCCACAACATCCCCGCACCACCCGGACATACACATACCGTGCGCGACACACATGTGTGGCCAGAAGAACGAGAAACAGCCACACAGCACTGAAGTAACAACCAAAAACTTTATTGAAACACAACACAAAACACCAGTGCCGAAGACTTCTGTCGGTTCTGTCAGGGACAATCTCAACGTCACAGCCTGGAAAAGAAAGCACAAAATCAGGACAGGTGTCATGCGCACATCAAAGGAGCGAGACACAGAGAAACAGAGAAGAAAAGTGAGCCAGAGAGAGAAAGAGAGGGAAGGAAAGGAAGGGAAGGGAGAGAGAGAGAGAGAGAGGGAAGGGAGAGAGAGTGAGAGAGAGAGAGAGAGGGAAGGGAGAGAGAGTGAGTGAGAGAGAGAGAGAAGGAATGGAAAGGGGAGAGAGAGAGAAACACTGCCACCCCTGCGCGCACAGGCCCCAATGTTCACCTGCTGCCACCGGCGTGTCCATCAATAGGCACACCATGTGCCGGTGCGAGCTCCAGGCCCCGGTCACGCCACCATGGCATGGTCCACATCATGCGGGCCCGCCCCGCGGCCAGCAGGTCCCACACATGACGCTGAGTCCTGAGTCATCAATGGCTGAGACCACCTCAATGCACATGTCTTCATCGCAGGCTGCACACCCGCTCAGCAATCCCGTGTGCCACTAACCCTGTGCAATGCCAGTCATGGGCCCGTTATGATTGAGCACCGTGGAGCGTCTGTCATCCAGTCACCATCGGCAGAGGGAAATGTGACATTGTCGGCCCCTTATATTTGCGGGGTCACATGGCCTGTGACACTTGTGCTGGATGGGTGTCCTATGTGTGCAGACCTGCCCTCAGGGAGTGGCCGTGACATGCTGAAAACTAGACCAGTGACCTGCACACCACCAGCAAGTACGTCTGCGACAGGTGGCTATGTGTTCCCCCCCTCGGAGCGTAAGTGGAGTGGTCTGGCCTGGCGTATGCTGGACCAGAGCAGGGCTTGCAACAATGACTCAGGGGCTCTGGGCGTGGTTCAGTCCATGTCCGGACAAGGAAGTGACTAATGCGTGTTACCCTGTTGTAGTGTCTACGGCACCCGGAACACAATAGGCAATGTAGCACACAGTGACTGACATTCCACTAGATGAGCATCTTTGACGTATGGGAAATCACTGTCCCTACTTCCATCCACACATTCATACATGAATGATGAAAGACATGACACAGCAGTGCATTACTGGATGTTTATTGCACTTCCAGTTTAGTTTTGCAGCTGGAGCGGTACAGGGCCAGCACACCATACAATATGGCAATATGGGCTTGTGTAGGGCCAGGCAGAGTCCATCCGGGGATGACAGGTACTGCAGAAGAGGAAGGGTACAGTCCGCAGTCTGGTCGCTGTGTCATTGGTCATCAAACAGGATATGGCAATCCATGTTGCGGTCCAAGGTGAGTGCAGCGGAGTGTATTGGGGGTCAGTGGGAGGTCATGAGGCCATGTGCGGTACCAAGCAAAAACAGGCCAGGTAGCAGAAATGAATGCTAGTGCCTCCTTCTGACAACAATCCCATCCATGTCCTCATCGTCGTATGTGTGCTCTGCCCCATCTGTGGGTGTTGCAGTACCGCTGCGGCACTGTGTGCCACTGACATATCAGGGTCTGGAGGAGGATTGCCAGCCACACTGTGTGGCAGTGACACATCAGGTGCTGGAGTGGATATGCCTGCTGCACAGTGAGGCACTGACTCACCAGGGGGGTTGATGTGGGCAGTGTGGGGGCAGCAGCATTCATCAGTGCCACGCCTTGCAGCAGCAATGCCATGATGGGGATCTGAAGGGCATGGTATCTCCCAGCTACATTTCACTGATGTGCAGGGGTGGCTGCCATCCTTTCCGCCTCCATCTGCATCATGTCCTCCATGAGCCTCTGTATGTGTGCCAGCTCACAGCTGGAATCGCTGGAGCCAGTCTGAGTGGACAGGTGTTCTTCTCTCCACGGCATGACTCCAGCGATGTCAGTCAGGTCTCATTGAAGACCATAGAGCGGGCTGTGGGTGTCTGTTAGGGACATGAGCTGGTCCCTGATGGGACCTAGAGACCCATGGATGGCGTCCAGTTTGGTAGCCATGAAGCCAAACACCACCCACACCTGCTCAGCCGTCTCCCTCTGGTCCTCCAGCAGACAGCGTTGGAAGGCCATGGTTTATTCCTGTGGGTTTTGGGAGAGTGCCGGGGCTGTGGATGCCTCCTGCTGGGTGCTTTGGGTAGTGGGCGGGGTCTCCTCGATGCAGCCGGGCTGCCCTGATCCTGGAGGTGAGTTGGGGATGATGTCCATGGTGTGTTGAAGGGCTTGGGTGTCGATGCTGGCGGGGTCCTCCTCGTCATCAGTGAGTGGCTGGGACTGCTGTGCATGAGGTGTTGATACTAATTGGTCCTATGACCACTTGCAAAGCACAGATCTGATCAAGGACTGTCTGCAGCCTTTAGCACACATATGTAATAAGGATCCGAGTTCACTAATTAAAATTGTTTTGGATATAGGAGCCCTGGGTCCTTTTGCTTTATATAAAGAGCAAATCAGGAAGAACATCGAGGGAGATATTCACAAGGACTTATCTCTGATTTATCCCCACCTCAACGCATCAAAAGTGGAGATAGATTTAACACCCCATTCACATTCTGGTGCGAACTGCAGACATCGTCTGTCTTCCCACGATTACTGCCCCCAAATTTATCCCCACGGTGGACACCACCAACTAACCCTAATGAGATGCAGAGTAGGCGTTCCCGTGCAAAAACACACGAAAAACCACAACACCACTTTCATAACGAATTGCCAGATCTGCATGCGAAACAAAAACAGACGATAAGCTGCGGTAGCACCAGGGATTTAACACCTGCCTTTTGCTGGTGCTAAGCAGGACGACTACCCACAGCACGAAAGGGAGCCGAGCCAAGAGCCACACCTGAAGACCCACAGATGCCATGGGGACAATGGTCATGCAGCTCAGATACCCATGAGGGCCACAACATCCCCGCACCACCCGGACATACACATACCGTGCGCGACACACATGTGTGGCCAGAAGAACGAGAAACAGCCACACAGCACTGAAGTAACAACCAAAAACTTTATTGAAACACAACACAAAACACCAGTGCCGAAGACTTCTGTCGGTTCTGTCAGGGACAATCTCAACGTCACAGCCTGGAAAAGAAAGCACAAAATCAGGACAGGTGTCATGCGCACATCAAAGGAGCGAGACACAGAGAAACAGAGAAGAAAAGTGAGCCAGAGAGAGAAAGAGAGGGAAGGAAAGGAAGGGAAGGGAGAGAGAGAGAGAGAGAGGGAAGGGAGAGAGAGTGAGAGAGAGAGAGAGAGGGAAGGGAGAGAGAGTGAGTGAGAGAGAGAGAGAAGGAATGGAAAGGGGAGAGAGAGAGAAACACTGCCACCCCTGCGCGCACAGGCCCCAATGTTCACCTGCTGCCACCGGCGTGTCCATCAATAGGCACACCATGTGCCGGTGCGAGCTCCAGGCCCCGGTCACGCCACCATGGCATGGTCCACATCATGCGGGCCCGCCCCGCGGCCAGCAGGTCCCACACATGACGCTGAGTCCTGAGTCATCAATGGCTGAGACCACCTCAATGCACATGTCTTCATCGCAGGCTGCACACCCGCTCAGCAATCCCGTGTGCCACTAACCCTGTGCAATGCCAGTCATGGGCCCGTTATGATTGAGCACCGTGGAGCGTCTGTCATCCAGTCACCATCGGCAGAGGGAAATGTGACATTGTCGGCCCCTTATATTTGCGGGGTCACATGGCCTGTGACACTTGTGCTGGATGGGTGTCCTATGTGTGCAGACCTGCCCTCAGGGAGTGGCCGTGACATGCTGAAAACTAGACCAGTGACCTGCACACCACCAGCAAGTACGTCTGCGACAGGTGGCTATGTGTTCCCCCCCTCGGAGCGTAAGTGGAGTGGTCTGGCCTGGCGTATGCTGGACCAGAGCAGGGCTTGCAACAATGACTCAGGGGCTCTGGGCGTGGTTCAGTCCATGTCCGGACAAGGAAGTGACTAATGCGTGTTACCCTGTTGTAGTGTCTACGGCACCCGGAACACAATAGGCAATGTAGCACACAGTGACTGACATTCCACTAGATGAGCATCTTTGACGTATGGGAAATCACTGTCCCTACTTCCATCCACACATTCATACATGAATGATGAAAGACATGACACAGCAGTGCATTACTGGATGTTTATTGCACTTCCAGTTTAGTTTTGCAGCTGGAGCGGTACAGGGCCAGCACACCATACAATATGGCAATATGGGCTTGTGTAGGGCCAGGCAGAGTCCATCCGGGGATGACAGGTACTGCAGAAGAGGAAGGGTACAGTCCGCAGTCTGGTCGCTGTGTCATTGGTCATCAAACAGGATATGGCAATCCATGTTGCGGTCCAAGGTGAGTGCAGCGGAGTGTATTGGGGGTCAGTGGGAGGTCATGAGGCCATGTGCGGTACCAAGCAAAAACAGGCCAGGTAGCAGAAATGAATGCTAGTGCCTCCTTCTGACAACAATCCCATCCATGTCCTCATCGTCGTATGTGTGCTCTGCCCCATCTGTGGGTGTTGCAGTACCGCTGCGGCACTGTGTGCCACTGACATATCAGGGTCTGGAGGAGGATTGCCAGCCACACTGTGTGGCAGTGACACATCAGGTGCTGGAGTGGATATGCCTGCTGCACAGTGAGGCACTGACTCACCAGGGGGGTTGATGTGGGCAGTGTGGGGGCAGCAGCATTCATCAGTGCCACGCCTTGCAGCAGCAATGCCATGATGGGGATCTGAAGGGCATGGTATCTCCCAGCTACATTTCACTGATGTGCAGGGGTGGCTGCCATCCTTTCCGCCTCCATCTGCATCATGTCCTCCATGAGCCTCTGTATGTGTGCCAGCTCACAGCTGGAATCGCTGGAGCCAGTCTGAGTGGACAGGTGTTCTTCTCTCCACGGCATGACTCCAGCGATGTCAGTCAGGTCTCATTGAAGACCATAGAGCGGGCTGTGGGTGTCTGTTAGGGACATGAGCTGGTCCCTGATGGGACCTAGAGACCCATGGATGGCGTCCAGTTTGGTAGCCATGAAGCCAAACACCACCCACACCTGCTCAGCCGTCTCCCTCTGGTCCTCCAGCAGACAGCGTTGGAAGGCCATGGTTTATTCCTGTGGGTTTTGGGAGAGTGCCGGGGCTGTGGATGCCTCCTGCTGGGTGCTTTGGGTAGTGGGCGGGGTCTCCTCGATGCAGCCGGGCTGCCCTGATCCTGGAGGTGAGTTGGGGATGATGTCCATGGTGTGTTGAAGGGCTTGGGTGTCGATGCTGGCGGGGTCCTCCTCGTCATCAGTGAGTGGCTGGGACTGCTGTGCATGAGGTGTTGACGGTGCCACTGCAATGTGAAGGGGAGATGGTGTATTACAATGTGTCCACATGTATGTAGCCGCATGGTACATGTTGACATTCAGACAGCATGGCATCGTACATTGTGACAGTGTGTAGATCTGGGCCATGACCCAGAGTCATTGTGGGTGTGCACTGTGCTCTGCTTGATTGTGCATCTGTGCCATTGTGGGCCTCTACACCCGTCCCCTCCAGTACCTGGTGGTCACTCACCCTGTTGCGGTTGTGTTGTGTCCTGTTGAGCAGTGTCCGTTCCCCCAACTCTGGCCACAGTCTCCACACTGATGACTGTCGACACCAGCTCCTCCATGTCATCTAGCATGAGCTATGGTGCTGGGCTCCCACCTCCAGTCTGCATTGCTGCCTTCTGATTGGCTGCGAGTTTCTCCTTAGTCTTTCGCTTGATGCCAATCCATCGCCTCTTGACCTCGTCCATTGACCTCTTGTGCTCTCCGACGGCATTCACCTTGTCCACGATGTTCCGCCATATCCCAGTTTTGGTTCCCAATGACACGTAGGAGGTGACGAACAGTTGTTGATGGTGTTTCATCACCTCCGTAATCAGGATCCTGTTTTCCTGCGGACTGAACTTCATATTCCTCTTCTTGTCCTTGTCCTTGCCCTTCCCAGTCCCCGAGGACCCAGGCTGGTCGTCCGGGGTGCTTGTGGGGTTGTAATCGTCCTCTGCGCCTGCTCTGGCTGCCTCTATGGTGCTTGGGTGTTGGTCAGTTTGTGTTTGGGTGTTTGTTCTACTTTTATAGTGATTTTTCCCGCCTGCCGTGTGTGTATTGCAGGCCTGGCGCTGCTTATCGCTGATTTCCTCATCGCGCTTTGGCCCATCTCATGTTTTTTGGGTTGAGGTTTGTGTTTTTATCTCCGTCGAGGTGATTGTATCACAGACATTGGCCGCGGTTTCGGTAGACCATCTCATGCTACTGCTTGTTGTGAATTCCATGTTCACACAGGGTTATTTTCCAGCAATCGGCTGCAATGTGTAACGGTGATGTTTAGCACACGTTCTTGTGAATATACCCCTAAAACTCTCCGCAAAAGAAAGGAAAAAATTAATGGCATTATCATGAACTGGAAATGGATGCTAGACGCAATGGCTGCCCTATTAAAAGGGATTTCAGATACACTGCAGTATCAAACAACTTATATATAATTGCAAATTAAAATTTTACAGAACTTAGGGGCTGATTTTGATGTTGGAGGATGGATTGTGCTTGTTCAGGGCAACGGAGTAAATGACTCCTTTGCCCTAACATAGTACTCCCCTGCCAAATTTTGAAATGTTCGACTGCCCAGTGGAAATTTCATCCATTTATCAGAGCCAATGTCAAGGCCACAATATTGGAACTTTGCTGTATAGCACCATCAAACATGACATAGCCACATAGTAATGTTTCTAAAGTTTTTTTTTTCAAAAACAAAAACCTAAAGCGGGTTCTTGTTTTTTGAAAATAAAGAAAAAACTTCTCCCACTGCTAAGGGGTATTTTTAGTATTTTTACTGCCCCGTACCACCCGGGCTTTCTTTGCAGCTACAGGCAGTAAAGTATGGCTATATGTTCACCCATTCAAATCGGATGGGTGGACGTATAGCCATTTCTCTGACAGACGTTTCCCTCCATCTGAGAAGTTTGGCCATGGAGGAGATGGAGTTGTTTCCGCAGTTGCCAAAGTATGGTCTGCCAGCATCTAAATTCAGCAGATAGACCATTATATTGGTGGTAATGATACCCCATTGCTGTTGCTATGGGGCGTGATTACTGCCAATATATAAATCAGGCCCATGTAGCCACTTTTGTTTCTAGTATTAACATAAGATTTGAATGTTCACAGGTTTATATAACAATATGCAATGTAAGAAAAATCTTGGAACAGACATGGCCAGTATTTTAAAAGAGCTGGTACTGTCAGGTGCTGAGTACCTGCACTTCTCAGCATTGGTGCAATAATTGGAGAGTACTGTGAGTTCTCAGAAGCAAGAAGGTACTCTTGTATAGGGTCTTCTATTTTTCTATTTCAAGCACTGTAGACAACTGTTTCGGCATTTATTTGAAACTGAGTACCCTGCTAGGTATACTCCAAATAACATTGAAAGGTTCGCAAAAACAAATCAGTTGCAACAGCTTCATTGTCTATCATTAGATAAAGCCTTTCCTGCTTCAGTTGAGTCTTGAATATCAGCTGATGAGGACCAAAACCAAGGTTTGTAGGGAGCCATAACCAAGAATGGAGTGCTTAAACAAGTATAAAAGACCAATGAGAAAGATGGTTATTTCCAATGGCTCTAGGAAAAACAAAGAAGTTTAAGAAGCTGATAAAGTTGGAGAAATCCTGTTAGCTAACTTAGAGGAAATAAACCATTCATGAAGCCCGGCCCAAAAAAAATCTTGTGCTAAGAAATCTCTATTATATGTGACTCTCAGTTCTATGTGGAGGGAGTAAGGGGAAGGGATTTAGAGACAATCTGAAAAAAGAAGGAAACTCATCGACATCGTCCCTAAAAGATATAGAACCATCACGTATTTTGACAAATTACACAAAGAACACTTAGACTCAATGAACAATGGGCAAAGGCTTTTTGTATATCCCAAATATAGCCAGATTGAAAATAGGAGGTATCAGACCACTGCGAACGAAAGCTACTGGATGTTCTGTATAGCAATTAATCATCAGTCAACTCAATAAATGATTACTCATGTAATGCACTAAGCAATACTAAAATTCAAGGGAAGGTAGAAGGAGAAAAGAGAACAAAGTTATGCTCATCTAGCAAAATGGTGAAAAGTGTCACCTCATATGTGATGTCCTCTCCAAGAAATGGTCTGATCAACACCCAACAGCAAGTTAGGAATCTAGAAGGAAGGAAATGTTGAATGATGCCTTGATTTGCAGATAAATAATATAGATGGTGCGCACATAAGACATGAAGCTTTGGTAGAGGACACTAAGAGAGTTCAAGGTGGTATTAAAGACAGTGTAAATCAACTAACTTGGATAAGGCAATCTATAGAAGATATAGACAATAGAACTACATGTTGTAAAGGTTATAGGTACCCTTTGGGGGCATTAATTCAAACACCGTATCAAAGGTTTGAATTTATACTCCCAATTACATAATGGAAGGAGTGATACCGTCTAAATATAGACACTATTCTAAGACAGATGCTGGCCATCATAACTCTATCTGATCTCGCTAGCTATAACATTCTGGCTGTGAACTTTTTACCACAAGAGATAGCACACTCTAGGGGAGGCCCATTCCACATGGAGAGGAGAAAGATCACGTGGAGATCTAAAGAGACAAGTGATGTAGTATGAGGCCAGAGAGCCCAGTTTCTAGCTTGGGGATAGATATCTCTGGTGCAATTAAACCAAGCTGTACTACCATCCTGCATTGTATTGACTAGAAGAAGAGCATACTATAAAGAAAGGACCACCTACAGACTATAACCATGCTGATTAACTCCCGGGACCAGCCGTGGCTGATACAGGTAAGAGCAGTAGGGTGGTGGGACCGGTGAGGGGGGACTTCGAGAGAGGACCACGAGGGAAAATAATTATTTATTTAATTTTCCCCTGTGGTCGTCTCTGAAATCGCCCCTGACAGTTCTCTACTGTCCCACCGTTCTTACCTGCAGCGGTCGCTGCTGCCCGGGACCGTGTGGATCCCCACATACATCAACATGGAAATATAATAATTCTACTAATTGCAATCTAACACAGAATATGTAACATGATAATAAAAGCCCTGTAGCCACAATCAATCAGTTACATGAGGATTAGTCATGGATGGCAAAGGCTCTCACTTCACATCAACGGGCCCGATTCACAAATGGCCTCAGCACTCATGGCGGGGCCTCCATACGGCAATTACCCATTGCTGAGGTCCCGTCACGAAAGCATGACCCTCGCCATGACTGCACATCCACCGCCATGAGTGCGGAGGTGATTAGCGAATTGGTTCCAATGTCCCCATATTCTCATTCTTAAAAGCAGAGGTTACATTTTAGCGAGGGAGTCTCATCTATTTGAATTTGCTTCTTGAAATGTGTCAAGATTTAAAAGAATAATAGATACTATGGACACTATGATATTGTTGCAAGAAATTTACATATTATCTACTCAGAAAAGCAACAAACCAATTCCACTTAATATTCTGGAAAGGGTGTTCTTGGTGATTAGATTACACAGGAAGCAGATAGCCTTAGGGTGGCTCATCATAGCTATGTCACAAGCAAATTTAGCATTTATGGTGATGCAATTTACTTGTCTTTAGAACTTATACAAATTGTGGCATTCAAGATAGAAAGATTCTAAAGTGAGCCAAATAACTATAAAATTGCTCAAAATTAATATATTCCACTGGATACTGTAAGGAAACAATTAGCACAAAAAATAGTTTTAGAGATAATTCAACCAACGACCACAAAATATACAAACGTTAGCATTATAGTTACTGATAATTTTTACGATTTGTTTGATTATGCTCTTACAATTTATGAGTTAATAGAAGAGACTGAGGTCTGCTGGCAGAGTCTCCAGATGCGATCGATAAATAAAAATAGGCAGACCGATAAAGGCTGCTTTTAGGTTGAGCTATCTACAATACTACTGAGAATTTGAATTGCAGGTTTTCCCCAGCAGTGTATGCTAGATATGTTATTTTCAAAAGGCCTGCATTTTAGGGTAAGTCTTAAGTCATGGTACAGGTCTACCCTCATCCAATTGTTTGATAAACTAGATCATAATAATCCAGAAATGTATGGACACATAGCTGTTTTAGATAGTGAAGCCTAAACTTGTGCTAAAATAATGCTTGAGGAACTCTATGAATGGGCATATAAGGGACCCTGCTTCTGTGTAATCAAAAAGGCTTTCAAAATTGGAATGAATCATTGGATAACATACCAGCACTTAACATGATAGCTTATCGAGCTATATGCCATGGTGGAAACCAGGTTATGCATACTTCCTTCATTTTTACTCTTGATTGATAGAGTAGATAGGGCCTACCTAGAGAGGAAAATTGTAGACTTGGGGAAAGCATTCCACCTTACTAAGAGCTATCCAATTGCTCCATTGGAATACCCTGGAAAGGATCTAAAAAGGGGGTAGTGCTAGGGCAATTCCAGTGACTGTCATGAATTGTGGACTGAAGTAGGGATGTGTGCTTTCCCTCTTCTTTTTAGTGAATGGAGGAGATTTCATGAGGAGAGTAAGGAACATTCGCCCAAAACTGGGAGACACGCACATAGCCCTGTTCCAGTACATGGGCAATACCATCATTTTGGATCCATTACACTAACTTTACAAGAGCCCCTGGATAAAGGTTTTTGATACAGTATGAAAAATGGGCTTGTAGTAAATACATAAATATCTAAAACGATTTATTTCAGATGTAGAGAGACATTCAGAGTGATGTTGCTTGGAGAAATAACAGACATATTTGATACTACACAGCTATTTAAGAGTCTAGCAGGAGAAACGGCGTTTCCAAACTTGCATTTAAATGCAATAAAAACAAAGGTATACTACATTCAACACAATTTAGGGAAACTATACAAGTGGAATCAATTCTGAGGATCATAAAAGCAAAGTTCTTACATGCAAATACTTATGGTGCTCTAAAATTTGGAGTAAAGTTGAGCATTCCATTAGATATTATATTGGGCAAAAGAGTTCAATTCAATTTTTTCTTCGGATATCTTGTCCATTAAGACAGTTAAGATTGGAGATGAGTCTCATAAAAAAATGGTGTTGATTTTAGACTTCCCCTTATTCATTGGTGTTATACACTGTGGCAAGCACTACTGTGTTAACTCAAATCAATTTTGTGGTGGGAACTAAACGAGCAAAATATGAATTCCACACAATGCGTGAGAAATTACCAGCGATTTTTAGAGAAGGTGAAGATAAAATCTATCTGGGATGAGGGTATATCGAATGGACAGCTAAAAGGATTACAATGAGAAAAGATAAGAGAACTCTGTAATTTGGAAGATCAGAGTAGCAATAAGAAAGTAAAGAGAGCTCCTAAAATTGAAGCACTTTATAAAAAATTGCACCACAGTGATATCTTAACCATGAGAAGACCCTACAGAAATGGCAGACCTCAGTGCAACTTATCTCTTGCTTGTTGCCTGTTTTATTTTATGGCATCATTACAGTTCTACTGCATTGATGCGGTGACATGAAATCTTTGACTGCAACCTTTATTTTATATGGAAATTAGTATATCTTATTGATTATATGGCTGTGTTTTAGTCTTTAAATTGTAGTAGTTTCTCTTCTATTTTTTTATATTTTGACATGAATTTGCAGTGGCGTAGCAAGGAGGGGAGGGCAGTCCAACCCTGGCGGCATGAGTTTTGGGTGCTGCTACACCCCCCGCTCTTGCATGCGGGTGCGGCAAATCCAGATTACATCACAAGCACTCCCTCTGCTCTTCAGCGTGGCTGCGGGTGGCAAGAGCAGGGACTGCCATGGGCGGCAGAGTGCCTAGCTACGCCACTGTACATTTGTAAAACGCAGTGAAGACCCTAGGGTCTGTTTCGTGACATATAAAACTGCATTATAAAAAATATGTGCAGCACTTGTCACCTTGGCAGCTGCACTGCAACTATTGTAATTGTAAACACCATATGGTATGTTTGACCTTTACTGATGTAAAACAATAATGCTTAGTTAATAAATAAAGGCCTTTCCGCAGAGGCTTTTTGGAGTACGCAAAGTATTATTCTTGCAATACTCTTTTACATATTCTTACATGCCTTAGTAAATTAGCTCAAAACATCTGAAATGGAAATAAAATGGGAATATTTGAGGGATATTTACATAGCATTGGTACAGATCGAAAGAACTGTGGGGCATATTAGCAAGAACCTCGTTAAAATCATCTCAGTTTTAGCGGCAGGAAACTGCCGCTAAAACGGCAATAATGGGCTTGCTAATATGCGTTATAGAATTCCAATAGAAGCCCAGGTTAGATGTCCTGCACATCTAACCTGGGCTTCTATTGGAATTCTATAACGCATATTAGCAAGTTCATTATCGCCGTTTTAGCAGCAGTTTCCTGCCGCTAAAACGGCGATAATTTTAACGAGGTACTTTGCTAATATGCCCCTGAGTCCTCTTCCAACTTTTAACTATAGGCAGTGCATAATTCGTGTCTGATTTGCAATGGCATTTAAGAGCACATAAAAGAGTCCTTCCGTAGTACTGCCTGGCGTACTCATAATTGCTTTTGTGAATCGGCCCAGAGAAGCCTTGATTTGACATTTGTACACTTTACCTTTCAGCAAGTTCTAGATTGTGAATGCATTGTAATCAGTTAGCGGTCACTTTTGAAAATGACATTTGAACAGGACAATTCCGTTCTTAGACTTGTTATCGTTGTTCAACAGGAAATGATGTTTGACTGGCACATTTGAAATGTTGTGCTCTATAAACCATTGCCTGACTTAGGGGCTTATTTACAAGCACCTTGCGCTGCCGGCGTGTCACTTTTTATATGGGAAAAAGGTGACACCGGCAGAGCATTGGGCTTATTAATCAGGTCCAGCCGGCACAGGCAAGAGCGGGTGGGCGGTGGGGCGGGGGCAGGGTCAGGTGGGAGTCGACAGACGACAGGATAGGTAAAATATTTTAAAAAAATAATGAAACCACTTACTTTGCGCTCGCCACATCACCGACTCGGCGATGCAGTGAGAACAAGGTAAGTGGTTATTTCATTTTACCTATCCTGTCATCTGTCGACTTCCCCCCTAATCCGCTCCAACCCCACCCCACCGCCCCACCGCTCTTACCTGTTATAAATATGCCTCTTAAAATCTTTCAGAGCCTAAAATTGCTTTAAAATATTGCAGGGAAGGTACCTTAAAATAACATGTACTGTATCCCATCCATGACTGTACCCATATTTCTAGTGTCAAGTTCTTTAAGTTAATCATTCATTCATCAACCTCTGATCGAGAGAGCGCTTTCCTCCAACCAGAAGGCACCAGAGTCTGATTTCTCTTCTCTGCCCCCAGAAAGTGAAGGAGAACCCCGAGCCGGGAAGGTACAGCAGATCCTTCACCTCCGGCAGTACGCTTGGGGCAGACCTGCGGCGGGGACGGCGTCGACTGTCCACCAACCTCCAGGTACCGCCATGGCGGCCAATGGATCGGGCCAGATCACCTGAGTATTATAGCAGCGCCCAGCGGCCCACAACCTTGCCTCTCTGGATCCCGCCTAGAATCGCCATCACTCATGCAGAACCAGAAAGGTAAGACACTGAGCCACTGGACACCTGCTTGTTTTTCTCTTTTCATTACTTCTTGCACTTTGTCCATGTTTGCCATGTTAAAATGTCAGGAGTTAGAAAAAACATCTAAAAGCTGATTCTTTCATGTTTTGTTTATATAATTCTTTAAAAATTGCTTTTGGTTTTCATCAGTGTTTAATTTGTCAAAGAATAAGTGTTGGACCAAAGCATTGTTCTGAAAGAACCCCGCCGCTAGCGAATGTCGGGGGTGGCGAATATCAAAGCTGCATTGTCTTGATTCCACCTCATACCTCTTTCATCCACCAGCATTGCACCTTTATCCCACTCATGCAGGTTCTCTTTCATTCCTGCTTTTTTCTGTCATTGTTTTTCTCTCTTTCTCTTCCTTCTTTTTTTGCCCTTTTGTGCTTATTTCCTCTCTTGCTCTGGGTCAAAGTCAAATGAGAAAATATAAGTGCCAGTCCCCCAAAACGAGTCCTTGTTGGCTCCACCTGCAACCCATGGCTCAAATGAAGCACCAAATTTAGTTTTTTTTTATTTGTATCGCTCACTACCGAAATAGAAGCTTGTTCGACATCTTGGAACTCCCTTCCACCCACTTTCCGTCTGAAACCAGACTGCCTGAAGTTTCAAAGAAGCACCCTAAACAAATCTTGGGCCAATTGTGAATGGGCAAAAGTTTTTTGGTGCACGCACCTATTTGTATAGAGGTAGGAATGCTTTGCGCAGTTAGCTGCGATAATTCCACATGCTTCGTTAAATATCATCAAGCCAAAACTTCCAAAATTTAAAAGGAGAAAAGAATGATAAATTTACCATGGTATAAGGATTTTGAATTTTTCTGTCATCGGTTCAAATCTGCATCTTACTCCCCAATAACTTTGAATAGATTACATTTATCCACCCCATGACTTCTAAATGATGTGGAGTAGGATTTTATATGGTGTGATAAATAACACCTTCTCTTCACGTCATTCTTATTCAGGCCCTCAGGCACAGCCGGCACAGGTAACAGTGGTGCGTGGGGGGGGGGGGGGGGGGGGGCAGGGCTGGGCGGGGCAGAGGGAACATGGACAGATGACGGGATAGGGAAAGTAAAATTAAAAAATAAATAAAACCATTTACCTTGCATTTGCCGCATTGCCAAGATGGCAATGTGGTGAGCGCAAGGTAAGTGGTTTTATTTATTTATTTTACTTTCTCTATCTTGTCGCCTGTCCATTTTCTTCCCCACCCACCCTGCCCCCACCTCACTGCTGTTACCTGTGCCAGCCGTGCCTGGATGCCCTAATTCTCTCTGTATGTGGACCCAAGTGCGAAGCATTCTGAGGGCTGTGTGACTGTTTTCTAATTTATAAGAATAAATATTCACAGGTACCACCATATACATGGAGCCAGAGAACCACACATGAAAATGCGGGGCGGCTCAGTGGACTAATGCATCCATTGCAGGGGCCTGTGTTTGACCTTATGGTCACAGGTTCAAATCCCAGCGGGTCCACTCAGCCTTTCATCCACTTGAGGTCGATAAAATGAGTATCATTGAGCTGGGTAAAAATATACATCTGTTATTTAACCGCATGCGTGCGGGCGGAATTCCGCCCGTACGCTGGGTTTTTTAAAATCGCATGTTACGTGACGAGCTGGGCTCGTCATGAGCGTGCGAGGAGGCTACCTCATGACGAGCCCAGCTCGTCATCAGCGTCGAAGGGGTTAAGCGCCAAGATCCCCCGTTGCTGGGGTGAACGTGCGCTTTACAAATACTTATGTTAAATAGAAGTCATATGTCGGAAAATAAATTTAGCAATGGCAGTAGGTAGTCCTATATTGCAACTGACTTACTTATAGTCTGATAACATCCTCCTTTTTGTATAGACTTCTCAAACATGCCTGCATGCCATTAAGTCTACTCTGTTCTCCAATGTTCTTCATTCCATGCTCTGTCCTCCTATGTTCTTTAAACCAAGAGGTACTCTCTCCTGTTCTTTGAGCCATATTCTGCCCTCCCATGTTCTTCCATCCACAGTCTCACTTAATATGTTTCGATTCACGTTCTGCCCTACTATGTTCTTAGATCTACGCTCTGCGCTAAAATGTAGTTTGAACCACACTTTACCTCACATGTTCTTTATTTTAATTTTATTTATTTAAGAAGTTTTATATTGCGCTGGCTTCGTCCTTGGGTATCAGAGAGCCTGACATAGGAATGTCGATAGTACATGGGCTTCAAAACAAATGGTAATCAAATGCATCATTTAGATATGGTAGACTTAAAGAACAAAATGCATAACATATCTTGATTATGATACAAGGTGAAAGGATGAAGCTATTTACAAAACAACATGTGATTGAAATCATTAAAAATTATAAAACAGTAAAAAGGAACTAGACTCATTTTTTGTCAATAGGGAGGGGTTTAGCAAGTGTGGAAGGAGGGGTGGCAAATAGATAGGAGAGAGGTGAAAGGAGAGGGACGCAGGAGGTAAGGATGGGTAGGAGGTGAGTAGGTGTTGGTAGAAGACAGGAGAGGTGGGAGAGGGGGGAAGGTAGGAGATTCAAAAGAAAGAGATTGCGGGGCATGAATGGAAATATAATGATTATGGACCCCAATATTTGTTGAGCAGGTGCATATTAAGGTCTTTTTTGAAACTGAAGTATGAAGGTTTAAATAGTAGGTCTTTAGGGAGGGCATTCCAGATGCTGGGGGCCTTACCAGAGAAGGAGCGAGATTGCGCGGCTTTCTTTTTTAGCAGAGGGGGGACGAGGAAGAGAAAGTTAGAGCTTCTCATCGGTGGGCACTGCCTGCTTTTTTGAGTTTGTTTGAAAGATAGAGCGGGGTCTTATGATGGAGGGCTTTGTGCGTAATGCAGGCTAATTTATAGGTAGGTTTGCCTTCAATAGGAAGCCATTTATGGGTCTTAAGAGCTGACGAAATGTGGTCAGAACTTCTGCAGTCAGTTGTAAGCCTAGCCTCTAGGTTTAGAACAGATTTGAAGGGGGCCAGGTGAGCTTTGGGAGAACCAGAGAAAAGGGCTTTACCACAGTCGATTTTCGAGAGGACTAGGGATTGTACAACTGATTTGAAATCTTCCACTTGAGTGAAGGGTTTGATTTTTTGGAGATGTTGGAACATAAAAAGTACTCCTTTTGCCGAGTTTTTTATATGGGAGTTGAGCGTAAATTTACTGTTGAAGGTGATCCCGAGGGATTTTACTGATTCGGAGAGGGAGAGTGGACAGTTTAGGGCATTATGGTCAGATACCCATGTTTGGATGAGGAGAAGGTTGTTTTTAGGAGAGAAAAGAATGATTTCTGTTTTATTAGGATTAAGTTTGAGATGATTGGTATAGAAACAGATTTGGATATTGGTCAGGTCGGTGTTAAGGTGCAGTAAATCAGAGTGGAATTTCATTTTATAGTACAGTGGGTGTCATCAGCATATAAGAGATAGTTAATACCGGCTTGTTTGAGAATGAGGGTAAGGGGCTCCATGAATAGGTTGAAGAGACCAGGAGAGAGGATGGATCCTTGGGGGACACTGAGGGAGACCGGAGTGGGGCTAGATAGGCAGTTTTGGGTGTTTACTTGTTGAGTTATGTGTTGGAAATAGGAGCTGAACCAGTTGAGGACGGTACCATTAAGGCCAAACCGAGATTTCAATGTAGAGAGTAAGGTTGAATTATTAACTGTGTCAAATGCCGCAGAGAGGTCAAGGAGAATGAGTAGGCAGGTCTTGCCATTGTCTAGGGCAAGGTGGATGTCATCAACTTTATTTAGCAATGCAGTTTCAGTGCTGCAGCCTTCACGGAAGCCGGATTGTAGTGGGTCGAGTAGGTTGTAAGTGTCAATGTGTTTATCCAGTTGCTGAATGGCACATTTTTCAAGGGCTTTAGAGAGTATGGAGAGGTTTGAGATGGGGTGGAGGTTCAGTCGGCCTTAGGGTTTTTTGGAATGGACCTAATTTGTCCGAGTTGGAGGGGGACCGTGACGCACCCTGAAGAAAAGGAGGAGTTGATGATATTGGTCCAAAACAGGACAATGACGTGCTTTAGATCTTGGACGAGGGAAGATGGGAGAGGGTCTTTAGTATGGGAGGATGGTTTTAATTTGGACAGGATGTTAAAGACTTCAAGTTTGGAGACGGAGTGAAAATTCAGCCAGGAGGCATTGTTTTTGAGCTGAGTGTTGTCGGGGGGAAATTCAGGAGGGGTTGAGGATAGTGGGTGTGGGGAAGATACTGGGGGTGCAAGCAGAAGGGAGGGTGTTGAAATAGTAACAGGGAAACAGAGGGGGTTGGGGACGATTTGAGTTAGATTGAAGGATTGGTCAATTTTGGCAATTTTTTCAGAGAAAAAGTTAGCTATTTCTTTGCATTTGCTTGCGGTGGCAGACATGTTGGGGGCGGGGGAGGTTTCATTTCTAATAATGTTGAACAGTTCTCTGGGTCTATTTTTTGCCTGTGCGAGCTGTGTTCGGAAGAAGGAAGCCTTTTCAGAGAAGATGTGCTTTTTGTACACGGTTCTAGTGGTTCAAAGGAGGACAAGATTGGAGTGGGGAAGGGTGTTGTCTCCAGGTTCTTTCTGTCAGTCTAAGAACTCGTCTTTTATTGTTGAAGTCTGAGTTAAACCACAATTTGGCAGGAATATTTTTGAGTTTTTGGTTTGAGTGGTGCAAGTTGATCTGTTCTTTGATCCAGGCTATATCTTCCTCTGTTCCTCATTCATGCTGTTCCATCATATGTTCTTTGATCCATGCTGTGCCCTCCTATGTTCTTTGATTTATGCGTTGCCCTCAAACTTTTTTTAACTTAAGTTCTTCCTCACATGCTCTTTGAGCCACACTCTGCCTTCCTATGTTCTTCTATTGACAATCCATCCTCAAGAATTCTTTACTCCATGCTCTATCCTGAAATATTCTTCAACCTATGCTCTGCCCTCACATGCACTTGGCCCTTCCACGTTCATCGATTCACGCTCTGCCCATCCATGTTCTTTGATCCTCGCTATTTTCTCACATGCTCTTTGGTATTTGCTCTGCCCTCTCATGTTCTTCAATCTATGCTCTGTCTTCCATGTTCTTCAATCCATGCTTCCCCCCTTGTTCTTCAATCTATGCTCTATCTTCCATGTTATTCAATCCATGCTTTACCCCCATGTTCTTCATTCCATGCTCTACCCCATGTTCTTCAAACGATGCTGTACCCCATGTTCTTCAATCCATACTTTAAAACCCCCATGTTCTTCAATCCATGCTTACCCCCATGTTCTTCAATTCTTTTTTTATTTATTTCTTTATTTCCATACCAGTAGTTACATATTCCAAAAAAACAGACAAATCTAAATCAAACTGCATTTGTCAGAAAAAAACCAAAAGAGACAGCAGAAGAACTCAAAAAAAGAGAAAAACCAACAAAAAAAAGGAAAAAAACAAGGACTACCAAAAGGGATGAACCAGACAGTAAGTGCATATATTAATAATGAACACAAAACATACTAAATATCCGAGCAATCTCCTGCCCTTGGCTTACTCTTCCATCAATAAACCCCATATATGTGGCACATTGCCCCCCCCTTCGACCTTTACATTTATACAGCGCAATCTCTAAATTAAATATATGATACAATCTAGCATAGCAAGCCTGATATGTTGGTGGATCTACGTCCTTCCACATAGAAGCAATCAATATACGATAGACAACTATCACCATAAAGCAAAAGTAGCCTTGAGGAGATTCTAGCTGTAAACTTTCATCAAAGCCAAATATAAGCATGGTTGGTGTTAAAGATATTGCCTGCCCCAGAATTTGACATAGAAACTGTTCAATACCCTCTTTCAGGCCCATCAATTTACAATAACCAACAAACATATGAGTTATGTCAGCTGGGCCCTGATCACACCTAGGGAATTTATCGTTATCCCATTTCCGCCACGCCCAAAGTTTAGCTGGGGTAAAATAGAGTCTGAACACTGTTTTAAAGATTTGTGCTTTGAGATTTGCACTTAAAAAGATTTCCTTGGAAAGCTCTAATGACCTACAAATATCTATGTCCGGGTTATGCAATTTAACAGCTCATGCACTTTCTACTTTACATATGTCTTCCGGGGCGGCCTCCAACAATATTGTATACACATCCTTGATACAAATCTGTTTTTTCGTTAAAAGTTCTAACAACGGCTTTGGAGCCAAGTTAGTGAATTGTGAGACCAGCTTATTTATCAACTCCATTGTTTGCATGTATTTAAATAATTTGCTCGAGTTTAACCCATATAGTATCTGGAGTTCCTCAAATGACGCAACCCCATTCTGATCGGCTATATCTCCTGTCTGTTTAATTCCTGCCTTTTCCCATATTTTACTTGTATTATCATAAAATGGGGCTGGAAAGGCCGATGATCGCCACAGCCATGTACATCTATGAATTTTTATATATTTCCATGTTTTTGCTAATCTTTCGCCAAATATTCCAGGCAGCTCTTATAATCTTGAAACGTGTTTTCTTATAATAGCTGCCTTCCAGCTGCCTTAACACTAGCCCTGGAGCGAGTTTACCGACTGCTAGCTCATAGTTAGATGGCGGAGTCTCCTTATCCACCTCCACTATGCCCGGGTTCCAACTATGAGGCCTAAATAATATAATCATGTTTTGCAGCGTTACCGTCCAGACATAATATATAAGATTAGGGACTGACAGCCCCCCCCGGTGCATTGGTAAGATCATAAGTTTTATTGATCTCCTAATTTTCTAAGTAGTAAAGTTAGGACTCCTGACTTTAGAACTCCTAAACAGAGAAAAATCCTACCTTTAAGACTTTCGGTATTCACAGAAGGCATTTAGGAGTCCTAAAGTTAAGAGTCCTAACTTTACTACTCCTAAACTGAGAAAAATCCTAACTTTAAGACTTTCGGTATTCACAGAAGGCATTTAGGAGTCCTAAAGTCAGTGGTGGCTGGTGACATTTGTAAGTGGTGAGCCATAAAAGTTCTGGTTGAGTTCTCGGTGGCGAGTGAGAGTAGCGAGCCAGCATGACTGTCATAAGGGTGACTTGCGGGGTTCCCCACCCCATAAAATTTCTGAAAAAAGAGTGGACAAATGGTCTATTTTGAAGCAAATTAGAGAAAGCAAGAAGGTTGATAAAGGAATTGTGAAAGTGTAGTAATAACATCAACAAAAAAGAAACTTCATGATGACGTGTGTAGCTACTTATTCAGTATAACCACAGAACTTCACAACAGACTGAAGATAACAATGCCAAGTTAGCACACACACCTCCTTCTGCTGTCAGAATGAAAGGAGCCCTCCGCCCCGCCACCAGCAGGGGTGGTCTAACTCAGGAGGAAAGTAATATTAATACACAAAAGGACCCTGCTGTAATTATAGTCTGTGTCACAGTGTGCACTGCACAGTCCACTACAGTTCGCAAAAGAGTGCCACCCGTAGTCGGGCATAAATCACTTCACACAGGAACAAAAACACATACTAAAAATCACATTTAACGGGGGGAAATGACACGAAACGAATGGTTTACTGTTGAGAAGATGCTAAGCCAATGAAATGAGGCAATGTAACATCTACACGAGTATCTCTGAGTTCATAGAAATACTGTCAGGCTGAGATGAATCAAACAAGAACAGCACCTTCGGCATGCATTTAAAAAGCACAAAGACATGGCCCCTGCACCCAAACTATAAACTCACTCATTTCTTGGCAGCTACAGTGGTAAGGACTTAAATGCATGAAGGAAGTGAAGCAAATGAGCACAGCCCCCTTCCCCCAAACCACCAGGAGTGCTCAAGAATTCTCCCACTGCGAAAACTTTTCATGCAATGGGGCAAAGCCACAGTGTTTACACTTCAAACAGACTGGCAACAAACCCATGTGTATCACAGACAGTAGGAAGGAGCGAGCCTAGCCACAGCGCCCCCCGAACCCTCCCCGCAGGTGTGGATGGGTCGCTGATTGTAGGACGCTTGGTGACCCTTGTCGGTTTGAGGCTTCACTCTCATTATGAGCTGTGGTGGAGGTCACACAAAATGAATATAAGCTAGCTCCTCAAATGAAACAGATTTATGTGACCTTACCCGCTCAATCTTGTGGCTGGTGGCAAAGACTTCCACATAGAAAATTACATATGTTGTACATCAGTAACACTAAACTGCAGATGAAGCACACGGGGATAAATGCAGCTGAATAGCATTTCAATTATGTGGCATTGCTGCCATGGCGGGGAAGAAGAGAGCAGTGTGTTGCGCCACTTCAGTGTCTGTGCTTGTTGTGTCAGTGTCTCCTGCGTCGGTGCGCAGTAGCAGCTCACGGGGTGGGGGTGGTTGTGGGGGGGGGGTTGCGCAGGGGTGGGTGCCAGGCCCGAGGGAATTCATTATGAAAAGGTCAAGGAAAACTTTAAACTTACCTTACAGCCGGTCCGCGCCACCTCTGCTGCTCCCCTTGCTTGGCGCCTTCACTAATGGCCCTCTTGAGTGGACTGGCAGTATCTCTCATCCAATCCTGGCGCTGGCTTGGGGCACAGGTTTCTCTTTGCCCGCAGCATGCCTATTAGGAGACCGAGGGGCTCCTAATGGGTTTGCGTAAACAGGTGAAAACACAAGTGCGCATGAGTGGGCACGGGTAAAAAATTCACCCCCCATGCCCACTCATGCTGCCTGCTGCCCCTGGTGATAATCATGTCAATCAACATGACGCCAGACCGCCCACCGCCTTCAGAATCTGAAGGGGTGGGGGGTCCGACATCATGCTGACTGACATGATTGTCAGTTCTCCCTCGGCGTCTTTGAACTTGAGTAACCTGCTCAGTTTACCCAAGTTCAAAGACGCCGAGGGAGCTGCGGGCGGGGGGGCTACACCCCCACGCCCCAATGGACACACCACACCTACCTAAAGTTAGGACTCCTAACGTCTGTGAATACCAAAATGAGTAAGTGTCTTCTGGGTATATCAAAATGAGTAAGTGCCTTCTGTGAATAACAAAATGGTAGTAAGTTTAGGATTTTGTCTTAACTTAGTTGTGTGAATCAGGCCCTCTATCTTTAATTGCTGTGGCCCTGCAGGTATGCCTTTCCCTCACTTTGAGGGGCATAATGATTAAGGTCAAGGTACCCACAGAGTTTCCCTCTGTTGTCTTGGGCTCCCTGTATGACTCCAGCAATGGCCATTTGTCACATTGAACGTCTTGGCACCTACACATGGTCAGCTTTTGCCCTTGCTGCGCAATAGTGGTTGATCGTCTAACCATGTGCCATTGAAATAATGCAAGATGGAATGCTAGTTGCCCGGCCAAAATCTAAAATAGTGAACTTCAGTCATATCTTAAGGTTCTTTCCAAAATAGGGCTTTCTATGTTCTTTTGGTCCACAGGGTGCTTTAGTTCAGAGGACCTCACCAGTTCCTCAAGATTGGAATGTTGTATAACGTTATAGACAAGTAAAATGCTTGTGCAAGGAGTAGTAGCTACTGCATAATTTGTCCACGTACTTTAAGTTTATATTGTATGAATCACTATATGGTTTTTTATTGCATTAAAGAACACCATTTCCTCATTTATTCTTTATTCAAGATCCTTCCTGTCTTCTACAGTCCTCTCTCAAAAGGTACTCTACAATTGTTTATAACTTAGTTGTGAATAGGCATACTCAGAGTGTTTGTCCCATATGGTGCAAATGCTTCCCAAGCAAGCTTCCTTGGCTGCAATTGCCGCCTCAGTGATTTCTTGCATTCAAGAGTTTCTCTTCCAAAACTAAAAGCCACAGGCGTGCTCATTCCGCAAGAGTCAAATGGTATCTGATGCTTTCAAGAAACAAGGCACTTTTTGAAAGATTTGTTAGGCAGCCACTTAGGCTACTCCAGGTGCTTTCTCCAAGGCTTATAGGTCTGTGTCTATAGCAAAATACCTGTTCTTTGCCAACTTTCCCTTTGAAGCCTTCCACTGGTCTATAGTTTGACCTTTTTTTGGATATATGATTAAACAACTACTCCCTGAACAACGAATTCTTTAACCTCGAATGCTAAACAACGAGCAATGCCAAACCACTACACTTTTTACGAGTACCTAAACACGAAAAAAATGTACATTTTGCTTATTACCCATTTACACCACTATCAGCCAGATTCATCATTCTCCCGTTTTGCGAGCCCCTAATAGCGATTCATAAGGAATCGCTATTAAGGACTTGCAAAATGGGATTCATGTAGGAATTGCAAAAAATATTGCGATTCCTACATGTTCCTTATTTGCGATTAGCAAATTGCTAATCGCAAATAAGGAATAACTCCCCATGCATTCCTATGGGCCTACAGGCCCATAGGAATGCATGGGGAGTTATTCCTTATTTGCGATTAGAAATTAGCTAATCGCAAATAAGGATGCGATTTCAAGGGTGCAGGGGTGTCCAAAGGACACCCTGTAGCACCCCTGAAATGTAATCTACATTGGTGTTGCGCACACACATGTCCAAAGGACATGTGTGTGTATAACATGCAACTTAGAAAAATGCATTTAAATGCATTTTTCTACGTTTTTGCTATTTACCACGAGGTCTGACCTCTCGGTAAATAGCGGGCCGAAATTGCAATTTCGCAATTTTAAAATGATTCATGAATTGCATTTAAGGAATCTCAAATAGAGATTCCTTAAATGCAATTCTTCGCAAATGTGCGAATTCTTTAATAGCGAATTTTGCATTTGGGATGATGAATCCCAAATGCAAAAATTGCACTCTGAGAATCTTGCCCTTTGCAAGTGCAATTTAGCTTGATGAATCAGGCTGTATGTTCTTTAAAATCACGTTTTTGACATTAAAAAAAATATATATATTGCATGGATTTTTAAATAAACAAGTTTTGCGTGAATAATCCTTAAATCATTAAGCCTCATCTGCCCATCACATAAACCACCAGCAGACATTGGCTGAGGCCAGAGCATATTCTGCGACTCTATGCCCCCGATGTGCTGCCAGTCTGGAAGGATGAATGCAGGCTGCAGCCCCACGCTCGTCAGAGCCCGCCAGCCTGGTGACTGCAGTGCCGAGTAAGTCATGCCAGGGGGGGAGAAGCATGTCAGGTCAGGGGGAGCAGAGGGGAGAGACACACGGGCGCCCTGTACCCAGTCACCACACATCATCCCGACATCCCACCAGTGGCAGATGCGTGCCACGCATTGTAACCACCTTAGTAGACATTTTCCACCGGTCCTGCAGCCAGATTCATCAAGCTAAATTGCACTCGCAAAGGGCAAGATTCTCAGAATCTTGCCTTTTGCGAGTGGAATTTTTGCATTTGGGATTCATCATCCCAAATGCAAAATTCGCTATTAAAGAATTCGCACATTTGCGAAGAATTGCATTTAAGGTATCTCTATTGGAGATTCCTTAAATGCAATTCATGAATCATTTTAAAATTGCGAAATCGCAATTTTGGGCCGCTATTTACCGCAAGGTCAGACCTCGTGGTAAATAGCAAAAACTTAGAAAAATGCATTTAAATGCATTTTTCTAAGTTGCATGTTACACACACACATGTCCTTTGGACATGTGTGTGCGCAACACCAATGTAGATTACATTTCAGGGGTGCTACAGGGTGTCCTTTGGACACCCCTGCACCCTTGAAATCGCATCCTTATTTGCGATTAGCTAATTGCTAATCGCAAATAAGGAATAACTCCCCATTCATTCCTATGGGCCTGTAGGCCCATAGGAATGCATGGGGAGTTATTCCTGGTATACAACCATTACCACGCAACTTTTACAACGACCTACCATTACCACGCATTTTTTACAACGCAGGATCCATTACAACGAAATACCATTACAACGCATGTATTTACAGCGCAGGTACCTTTACAACGCATACCATTACAACGTAAGTATTGGTAAGTATATAATTTTATTAAAAATATTATAAGTTTGGGTTTTTGGGTAAAGGGGTATTTTTAGGGTTTAGGGTCAGTTTTGGGTTTTTGGGTAAAGGGGTATTTTTAGGGTTCAGAGTCAGTTTTGGGTTTTTGAGTAAAGGGGTATTTTTAGGGTTCAGGGTCAGTTTTGGGTTTTTGGGTAAAGGGGTATTTTTAGGGTTTAAGGTCAGTTTTGGGTTTTTGGGTAAAAGGGTATTTTTAGGGTTCAGGTCAGTTTTGGGTTTTTGGGTAAAGGGGTATTTTTAGGGTTCAGGGTCAGTTTTGGGTTTTTGGGTAAAGGGGTATTTTTAGGGTTTAGGGTCAGTTTTGGGTTTTTGGGTAAAGGGCTATTTTTAGGGTTCAGGGTCAGTTTTGGGTTTTTGGGTAAAAGGGTATTTTTAGGGTTCAGGGTCAGTTTTGGGTTTTTGGGTAAAGGGGTATTTTTAGGGTTTAGGGTCAGTTTTGGGTTTTTGGGTAAAGGGGTATTTTTAGGGTTCACGGTCAGTTTTGGGTTGGTTCAGGGTCAGTTTTGGGTTTTTGGGTAAAGGGGTATTTTTAGGGTTCAGGGTCAGTTTTGGGTTTTTGGGCAAAGGGGTATTTTTAGGGTTAAGGATCAGTTTTGGGTTTTTGGGTAAAGGGGTATTTTTAGGGTTAAGGGACAGTTTTGGGTTTTTGGGTAAAGGGGTATTTTTAGGGTTTAGGGTCAGTTTGGGGTTTTTGGGTAAAGGGGTATTTTTAGGGTTTAGGGTCAGTTTTGGGTTTTTGGGAAAAGGGGTACAGGGTAAAAATTAAATACAATTAAATTTAAATTACATTAAAATAAATTAAATACATTAAATTAAATTAAATTAAAATAAATTAATTAAATAAAATTAATTAAATTAAAATAAATTATATTAATTTTAATTAATTTACATTAAAAAAAATATTATAAACTTACCAATACTTACGTTGTAATTGTATGCGTTGTAAAGGTATCTGCGTTGTAAATACATGCGTTGTAATGGTATTTCGTTGTAATGGATCCTGCGTTGTAAAAATTGCGTGGTAATGGTAGTTGTTGTAAAAGTATGCGTTGTAACGTCATACATCCGTTATTCCTTATTTGCGATTAGCAAATTGCTAATCGCAAATAAGGAACATGTAGGAATCGCAATATTTTTTGCAATTCCTACATGAATCCCGTTTTGTAAGTCCCCTAATAGCGATTCCTTATGAATCGCTATTAGGGGCTCGCAAAACGGGAGAATGATGAATCTGGCTGCTGGTCCCCTGCCGAGTAAGTCATGCTAGGGGGCGAGGAGCATGTCAGGCCGGGGGGTGGGGGGCAAGGGGAGAGACGCCCTGTACCCAGTCAGCACACATCTCCGCAATCAAACCACCTAAGCAGGCGTGTGCCACCGGCAGGATGAAGGCAGACTGCAGCCCCACAATCGTCAGAGTCCAGGGAGTGGTTTTCTGTATACATAGCACGCAGATGGTCAGTCAGGTTAAAACGTTGTTTTCGCTAACTTTACAAAGGTCCACTGAAGACTTCAGAAAGTTGCAGAGTTGCAAAGTTTTATGTTTTCTCACATTTTCATGAAAACAACTTTTAGGTCGCAAAAAGTATTCAAATTAAGTACTGTTTTCACAAAACAAATTCGAGAGAAATTGAGGGACAGAAAAGTACAATAGGCAACACATAGTGAGCCGCTGCTTCGAACATGTATATATTGATGCAAGTGTCCATTTTATTGGATTGGGACTAGCAGAAAGGCTTGAAAGAAAAGTAAAGAAATAAGAAATAAGAAAATAAAGTGAAAAAGCAATATGTGATAAACACATTTATTAGAAAAATCGTGTTAGCATGAATTCGTCAGAGCCCATGTTTGCCAAGTACCGAGTGAGTCGTGTCAGAGGGGGTGCGGAGGTGGTAAGTCGTTGTTAAGGATGTTGTGGTTAACTGATTGGTCTTTGTTCGGGATTCGTGGTCAGGTAATTCGTTACTCAAACTTCGTTTTTAAAGATTTTTCCCCTTTTTCTATTAAACCTAAAGTATGTTTTCTGTTTCCCTAAGATTGTGGGTGGTCAGGAAAGCTATTTCTCTATAGTAACTCTGGATCAGATAATAAGGTACACATAAGGCACAAAGGCAGGCGAACTAGTGCCATACTGGAGTTGGTCTATTTATGGTTCCTACAGAATGTTTAACAATGTGGTCGCAGTTTCTGTTGTTCTCAATAAGCACGAGACGTCACAGGAATTGGTAATACGATTTTTCATTCCGACTAAAAAAAATACTGAGGTACTGTGGTGTGGAAAGATTCCTTAAGCATTGGACAAGCACATTTTCTGTTACTATGTATATATTGTTTGTTTTCTTTTATTATGTATTTGTCACCTCATCTACAGAGTGGAACCAGGCACAGCACTCCTTAATGTGCTTTGTTGCTACCGGTGATGCTATACAACAACAGGAAACAAAGTACGCCCTGACCCATGTTTTCTTTGTGGTCACAGATGCAAGATTTTAGTCAATGGTACTGGGTGGGTAACACTCAACTGATTAATGATCGAGGGTGCCTGAGTGGTGTACGTTTGCGGTTAACTGTTTTTGTCATTGGTTTGTTTCAGTTCTGTATTGTCCTATGGAAGGAGTCAACAAACTTCAGACAGAGGAGATTGATGGTGCCACTGAAACTAGGGTTCTATGAAAGGAGTCCAGAAACTGCAGTCCTTAAGAGCAGAAAAGGCTATGCAATGTCTTGTCAGCCTAATACTTTTGAGTTTGCCAGATGATGGGATGATAGACATTCTCCTGATTTTCCAACACGGTTAATACTCTTTAGACTGCCATGTTTATCTCATTTTGATGCAGAATATAAATTACCCTACCCGCTGCCCACCTTCCTGTGCCTCACCTGCTCGCCACCTTTCAGGGGCAGCCCTAGATTGGCTGTTAGCAGTTGGTGACATAGGCGAACCATTCATTACAAGCAGCACTTTAAAAAAAAATATTTTCATGCTGAATAAATTTAATTGCAGATTCCTCCACTTTAGATTATTTCTATGCCCCAGACCTGATCTGGAGAGTTCTTCAGCAATGCTCTGCGTGCTGATAGGTGGTGTAATGTGGCTCTGTGTTCATTCCGTACCACCTTGAAGGTGACAGAGCGTTGTTGCTTATATAAGTGCCACACCTGTGCTCTAACATCCGTTCCTTGCCTTCCTTTCCCTTTAATGTGAACCAGCAACTCCACTCCCAACTCCGTTGGTCTTCCGACAACTCCCAAAACTTTTCTCGTGTGCTAGGGAACAATGTACCTACTGAAAATTGAAGCAAATGTCAGTCACCCGGACCCGACAAGGTATGCCTGTGGTGCTTCGGCTCCGTGCTTGACGTGCTGTGAGACAAGTGTGCATAAAAGCAATTTTGTCACACAATTTAGAGTCATGCACCTCAAGGTGATTTAGGACTGGGAGGTGAAATCCTAAGTCTCGAGGGTGCTACAGTGGGAAATCCCCTTCCAGTAAGTCCAAGTCAAAATCTCAACACAAGCGCAAGAAAGCCAAGCGGGATTCCATCCCATTTCACAACTGGAAGTCTAGTGAGAAGACACAAGCGGGTCAAGATAAAGATCGTACTCATCTAATGTCTCTTGAATATAAACCAATCCCTCAAGTGCTCCTAGTGTGCCCCAAAATCCCCCAGATCTCTGTTAACCCAGCAAATAATGGCCTTCAAAGATGCCATGCTGCAGATCATTTGAGTGACTCTGATTCCCTCTGCATGCCTTCGGACCCAACGGAGCTGCAAGTGTCTCCACTAAAGATTTCAGTGTGTGGGTCTGCCTCCAATGCTATTTGCCCTCACAGGGCCGGCTACTGGTCCTTAACTAACTCCGACACTGACTTCTACCCAGCACCAAAGTCTATGCAGTTCCTTTCGTAATGGTGCCAATACCAACAACACTGGCATAGATCGCTGAACTAATCCCGACCCCGATATCTGCCTCCAAACCGATATTGGCATGAGCCAGGCCTATGCTGTGATATGAAATTACAAAAGGGCAGCCAATGCTAATACTGCAACATCCCAGTCCAAAGCGTCTACCTCAACACCGGTAACAACAGAGGATTACATTATTTTTGGTAATGATTAGGACCCAGGAAAGAACCACCCAATGCCCATCAAGACACTGATGATGATGAGGAGGAGGAAGGGTTGCTCCTCCTTATAATACAGAGGATTCATTACATGCAGGCTTTCAAATTGCCATTGGCAATTGTCAATTGCATTAGACACATTTCCTGAAATAGAGCTAAAGTTGCCAAATGGGTCACCACTGGAAGAAAGCGATTCAGTTGCATTGGTGGTTCTGAAGCACTAGAATTGCAGTTGCTCACTACACAGATAAAAAGCAATGTATTGACTAAGATTCTTCAATCAGGGCCAGATTCGTCTGAGTCTTGATGGCCATTTAATGAAACCTTTATTGATGCCCTTCATGCTATATGGTCTAAGCCAGCGATACTCACAGTATGGCTGGCTTAGACGTGTGGCTGGGTGCCGTATGTGGCTCGCCTGACCTTTACAAGCATCTCCCGGGTTAACAGCAGCACTGGGCTGCTGTTTACTCGACTTAGTACTAACATTGAAAAGATGTTAAGTAAACAGGCAATTCTTTGTTTAAATACAATTAAAGTTACAAAAGGATGCAACTAGGTTGTCTAGGCAATGCTTAACTTTACAAACACCTTCATTTTTAAGGAAATCTTGCAGCAAAAGTGTAAAAATAGTATAAAGTCTTTTAGGAATTCAAAAAGTGTATTTTATTAGCAACAATAACCTGAGTACATCAGATTATATCAGCGCTTTGAGAAGAATTTTTAAAGTGATAGATTTCAATATAAATTCAGAAACATTCATTCTTATCCTGACCCAATTCCAATTCCAAAAGTTAACCAAGAGACATGCCAGTTGTTATGTGCACGCTTTGGGTGGCCTGGTTTCTTATTATACATGAACATTACTATAGTTTATTAAATGATACACAGGAAAAGGTTTTGTACAGCGCGCATTCTTAAGTCATGCATGCAAAGTTCCTCTTATTTACAATAATGAAGAAAAAGGAGGGGAAGTGAAATAAAAACAATTGCCTAGAACCACACAATTTGGTAAGGCGAGGAAGCTGGGATTAATCCCAGGTTTTCTGGTTTCACAATGTGCAATTCAGCCACTAGATGCACTATGCTTCCACTACATCCACCATACTGCCACATCCCCCCGCAAACACCCTCCCTCCCTCCTGACCTCCACCCTGCTAGCATCAAGGTGGCCTTTGGTCAAATCACAGACCAAACTTTCTGGCCCCAGGGAAAATGTTTGTGAGTATCCATGATCTAAACCATGCCCAAAACCCCAGTCAGTTGACCTGTGGGTACGCGATGTATACCAGCCAAAGTAATGCAGACTTTCTTACTAAATGCCCTACATGAAAGAGCCTCATTGTTCAAGCTTCAATGAGTAAGGTTAATTCAAATTATTTTCTGACCCACCATCCACACAGGGAATCGAAAAGAATTGATACTTTTGAAAAGAGAATGTTTTATTCATCTAGTCTAGTGCTCTGATCTGTTATTAAAGATTGCCCTGTGGGGAGGTACATGCACACGCTATGCAACGTGGCCAGTGACATATTGCCTGCCGTCCCAGAAGACTTCAGGACCTCAGGTAGGAGTAAGCCAAGTAATTGCTCTGTGTTGGCCTGGACATACAGAGAGCATCAGCAGAGCTATTGGCATCAGTGTCATGCTCAGAAGGCACACCTGGATGTGATCAATCAATTGTCCTTACTGGAAAACCCCTTCAATACCTCCTAGATCTGATTTGGTGCGATAATGATTCAAAAATAGTAGCTCTAATGCATGAATGATTGGGACTACTGGAACCAGTTGAGCAATCTCACACTAAAAAAGAAACTTTAGAGGCTATTCCAGGGATCTAGCTTACAAGCAACACCATCCCTCCCAACCTGTACTGCAGCCACAAACCAAGTCATTTTGATGCCACATGTATATCAGCAGCAGGAACCATTCAATCCAGCAGGAACATTAATCCTACAATCTTTTTATCCTCTGCGGCAGTGGCTACCAAACCACTTTAGTGAGCTCTCAGGCTCAGGCCAGGCTGGTAGGAGTCTAAATATAGCATTTCTTTCCCAGCTGTAGATCCAAAACATTGGACGGGTGAGTCTTGCAAATTGTAAACACGGTGTTGCCCTGCATTCCTTTCCTCCCCATTCCACCTTCTTCCCACACAGGAGTGACTTTTGTTGAAGCACCCCTACAACCAGTCAGCTTCTGCTGCCAAGGGTATCATTGAATGGGCGCCAGTCTCGGTACAGGGAGGAGGATGCTATTCATGTGACATCCTCATTCTGAGGAAGGATGAATGGCTTAGGTGTATTCTGAACTTCTGCCCACTAAACTCCCTCCTCAGGAAGGGCAGTTTCAGAATGCTCACTGTGACTCTGATCCTGTGAGTGCTGAACCCAGGAGACTGCATAGCATCCTTGGACTTGTAGGATACATATTTCAGGTGTTGGCTGCGGTTCAAGGCATGTCAGAAACACTTTCAGTTCACTGTGCTTCTATCTATATCTTGTATTGCTAGTGGATCTTTCTGACCCTATATTCTCACCTAATTGAATATATAGTCCCACTCTGCTCAGTTGCTCTTTGTGCCATGACCTGTTACTATGTAAGCATTTTTTATTCAAACTCTTCTGCAGCTTCCTTCAGATAAACAAATTCACCTGTTGGTTGCATACATATGAGTGCAGCAGCCAATCAAACCGCTTTCTTTAAGATATTTGCTACTGCCCAGAACTAGTTTCAATACGGATTAGGCCTAAATTCTCTTGGATGGACCACACTTGACCAAGTTCAACTGTGAGCTGTTCTTTCATAATTCTGGCATTTGGTGTCTAAACTACACACAAACGTTGACAGGAGTCGCTCAGCTGTCTGATCTATCTTACCAGTATTCCGACCTGTACTGTAGGATATACACAGACCTCTGCGGCAGGCACATGCATCATTTGAGCTATCTTATAAGATTTAACACAGACATGCCATACACCAGAGAGTTTATTCATTTTTCTCTAAATGGCATGGTCCTTGCACTGCTGTTGCCTGGACATATCTCCTGTATGTGACATTGTACATGAACAACATTCAGATGAGCTGGCAAGCTTGTTTTCTGACTTGTAACCTCGAGTCCCAGGGGAACCATTCAGGATAGAGATTCTCAACCTATTATTTGTTGGCCTTCAGCAACAGGGCAGGAGTCCCCCTTGCTTATTATTCTGGTCATGGCGGGCGACTTCTTATGCCTGAGGTTGTTTTGGATAGTGTTTCACTACTTTGAAGTAGCAGTCCATGTGGGCCTTGGAAAGATAGCTTGAGGAAAGCTGGTCTCCTGGATATGTTATGAATTATTGAACCTCGGCAACGCAGCTCCAATTCTACATTGTCCGTTTGATTAACACAGTGTGATCTTGGGAAGATCAATTCTGGCCACATTTAGATCCTGTTGGGGGCAGCTTGTCGGCTGACCAGATCGGAGAAAGATGACATGCCATATATGGTGATCCCCACCGACCAGGTGGGAGCTCTGTGATGAAAATGCATCCTCTGGTGCAGCATAAGGAATGTCTTAATAGTTTCCTTCCCCAGGTCCCTCGTGCTTCACAGGGCTGTCCCTGAACGCAAAAATCAGTGGAAGTAGCTACGTAGCCTGTGTCTACCATCACTGTGATCCAGCAGCCCAAAGACGAATGGATCACTGAGGCTCTGTCGGGAGAAACCTTGCAGTTCTCCCACGATTGAGCAGGGTAGAGGATCGATACATTTCTTGGGCGAGATCATCACCAATGCATAGTGCTGCTCTTGTCCCCACAAGCTCCAAATGAACCTATTTGTCTCCCTATGCCTTAGTGCTCTTCTCAGCCAAAATTCTGATCACTTGGAAAATTTCCTAGCTTCAGTACTTTAAAAACTGCACTTTTACATTTGTCATGGGAAATCCGTATCAGAGAGTGTTTGCTTGCATCACTCCAAAACTAGAGGTAACTTATTATCTTTGACTGCGAAAATATTAGTCTAGTTTTCATCTATCGCCTTTTGAGGATTTAAAACATTTTGAAGATTGAAAAGCATTTATCTACCCTCGAGGTCCGATTTCGAATTCTTTTTGCACTACTGGGATGCTTAGGTGCAAAAATAGCAGCATTTATGAATCAACACCTTATAAATGTGACGTTCTCATATGGAAAGTCTGCCATTCTGAGGGAGTTCTGTGTGAGAAAATGCACCACTAGGAGCATGTTTGTGGAAGTTTCAGGGCCGGTCTGCCTAGAAAATTGATTTTATGAACAGCCACAAACTAGCACGCTTGCTGGCTTTCACATATATTTTGCAGTTAATTTCTCAACCTGAACATTGTCAAATATATTTACACTTCTCAAGGACAGAAGTAAACCAATTTTTTATGGCATGCCTAAATATATGGGGTAATAAGGGACTGAGGCCCATGTTTACCTAGAAGTCATACAACAGAGCTGAGCAAGTGCAGTTTCTGCACTGTGCTGTGCTTCGTTGCGTGAAAGGCAGAGACCATGACAGCGCTATATCGACTAAGATGTGGGGCTGTTCTATTTTCTTCCTGCCCTGGCGCACTTTTGGCTGCTATTCGCCAACCCTGACACCGTTGCACCATACTGCAGAAGTGTCTGATTTGTGGGAAGCATGGGTTTTCGGCTGGAAGGATCTATTTGGGTACAAAACTATGCTTTAAGGCGTTTCTCAGTTTGCATTTGTACTGTGCAATGCATCACACATTCAAAGTGGGAAGAACAATTCTCCTCGTTACACCTGCCTCAAGGAAGCACAGGATGCTTGTGCAAATCCCTGTCTACAATTCTTTTTTAGAAAGAGATTTGCGTTCAGACCCATGGGGAGAATGCCCATGCACCACCCATGGAATGCCTTCTTGACGCAAAGTAAGGCAAGGCAGCTCATTGCACAGAGCTTTTTTACTTTGGGTTACAATCTAACACAGATCGCTATTTGCAGTGGATTGTAAATCGCCCCTCAACACTCTGCATTGGGGTTGTGTTAAAAAAGTAATACAAACCCAACACAAAATCCTTGTAAATGAGGGCCTTGGTTTCTCAACTGGGCAAAATATTTTGACATGAGAAAATAACGTTATTTGGTGGAAATATATTTTAGCATCAAATTTCCACTTGCATAAATACACATTTCTATACCTGTAAATATATATATAAATAGTTATGAATGCGACTACACCAGGCAGAGTAGTCTTGTAATTCTTTGCGAATTCCTGAAATCACAATTGTCGTCCTATATAAGCCTGTGTTAGTAGATGTGTGACTTTTATCCTGGACGTTTTGTGACTCAGGCTTCTAGAGTTTATCATGTATATAAGATGTTTATTTGTATATTTATTACCTGCTTATGTACCATCCTGCATTTCTGGCACACAAATCTAACTTAAACTACACATACAAAGTTGATGGTTCGGTTTGTGGAACTACTGTATAGTAATGCCCAGCATGAATTTCAGAATATCTACAGTAAACATACAAAGAGAAACCTTTGCAAGTCATACATTTCAGCGAAGATTATTTGCATATGTTTATATCATATTGAAAGCCCATCAGCGTTTAATTTGAGCCGGTGGTTTTAGGTGGGCCCCACAGCATTTATTTTTGGGGACTGGCACTTATTTTTCCTCAAGAGACTTTGATTCGGACCAAGAGAGTGAAAAACACAAAAGGGAGAAAGAAGGAGGAAAAGAAATGCGGAAAAACTGTTAAAAGGAAGAAAACAGGGATGAAAAAGAATCTGCAAAGGGAAAGAAAGAAGGAAGAAGAGAAAGACATAAAAACAGTGAAAACGGAAGAAACAGAGATAAAAATCACGCGCGAGTGAGATGACGAGGCAGGAAGTGACTGATGATGGATAAAGAGGCCTGGGGTGGAATCAAGGCAATGCAGCCTTGGTATTCGGCACACCGACCTTTGATAGTGCTGCACTGACCTCTAAGCTTTGTACTTATTGTTTTACAAATCAAGCATTGCCTAATAATTAACCAAATATATATTTAATATAGTTGACAGTGAGCTGAAATTGGAGTGATTGAAGACACTAAATTCTAATACCTGCCTTGGCTGAGCAATACCCAGCAGTCCCTGCACTTGTCCTCTCGCCTGCTGAGATGTTTTGAATGGAGAAACAATCATCTCTAATCGGTACTGATTTTCTGTGGATTGCTGCCACACATCTCTGCAGTTGATTTTCAGCTGTGGGAAGGGAAACATGCTTAGGTTGACACAAATTAACTACAAACACAGTAATTTTGGAGTCATGGAACCCACTTTATCTTTTAAGCCAGTAGACCTCTCTAAATTAACCCTGGTGGTACTAGTTTTGGTCAATAAGACCACTATTCCTGAAGGAGCTACTTTGTAAAGGCAAAGTTAAATATAATATCAGAGGGACATTTTGTACCTTCCAATCTACTGGGTCAAGTTGGCATTTGTTGAACTGTCCATTGTCCCTTTGATTAATTTTCATTGCATGTCCAGCTATCCCATGGGAAGGTAGAAATACAACTTGTCTATCATCCCTTTGGTTGTGGCCCATCAAACTGTCCTTCGGTCTTTAAAGAAGGGAGTATTTGAATCTTTCTACAGACCCTTTGGAAGTGGGTCATTCAACCTTTCCACTGTCTTTTTGGTTCTGGATCACTGGACTTTCACTTTTTATCCCAAAATGAAAATCTTAGCTGAAGGTGAGAGGTGATATAGAGGCATTTACAGGTATTAGTATTCATATTTGTTTTATTTAATTTATAAAAAGCAAAAATGCTGATGAGGTCAAGATTCAATGCTCTGAAAAGTAAAAACAGATACTTACACATAAAACAATGCATTATACACATTGCATTTACTCAGAGATAAAACAAAACTTTATTGAAGCATAAATCCCCAGTCTTTTTATCCAAGGCCTATCGCTGGAAATATCAGCAAATGCTAAAATTAGAATAGATTATCTTAGGTCTTTTCTTTTTCATTTTGCAATATCTCATCAGGTGAACCTATTAGGGGTGGGCGTAACTGTCGTAATTCTCCCTAGTGTAATTACTTATAATTATGGGTAATCCAGTATTTAGCACAATTTTCTTAGTGCAAAATGCACCCACTCATTAAAAAATGGGCCAGAGGATGCATTTTGCAACAAGAAAATAGCACAAAATGCAATAAGACAAGTGTGACAGTAGCCGCACGCCGTCTCTTAGTTCATTGTTCATTGTGGCCCTGCGTTAGGAAGTTTGCCACAAATTACTCTAAAATTACTCATGCTGGTGTAATTGCATAGTTTTGGTAATTTTGCATCACAGGAATGTATAATTGCTGAAGTTACTCGATAACTCTGGTGTAATTTAAATTTCGCCCAGGCCTAGAACTGAGGCTGCCTAATGAGTAATGGAGAGAGCTATCATGCAAAAACTTTAAGATGAAATCCACTAGGCTTTTAATTTTCAGGAAAGCCACAACGAGTTGGAACAAACCTGACTAAAATCAATAACCTCAAGGAATTCAAACCCAAAATCTAAACATATGTCATTTCAGTTGTGATGACTCACTCGTTCATTCTATTGCTGTTTACCAAAGACCAATATGAACCATAGTTAAGTTAATAAGGCATTCAATTGAGTCGTTTTCTAGTGATTTTGTCCAAAAAGGTATTCAAACAAATATTGCTATTTTTATTTACAGGTGCTTTGAGCAAAAAGTAAATGCATTTTTTTTATTTATCAACTTTTCAAGGAGTTTTGTATAACCCTGCAAGTTGCATGTCTATAATTCAGAGTGCAGACAGATCAGGGAATGAAGCTTGATCATTGAAGGTTGAGTTAGTGTCCAATCAGGTGGAGTTAGTTGACGTCACTAATATTCTGCTATGCCATGCTTTCAGAGAGATTGCAACTGAAGGAAAATCTAAAGCGTTCAGTTTCAGGAGTCTCATCAACTTCAAATCTTAGGATGAGACAGTCTCAGTACTTGCACACCCAAAGATCTGTCGCCATGTTTCATCCTCATGAAGGACCATTCGTTGATGTGCTAGGTGATCCTGAACAAAGGCCTCTAGTCAAGGTGCGCATATGCAGGGGCATTGCCCCAGTATACTTTGTCGATTGTGTATGGGAAATTAAATGTAATCATTGCATCTAATGAGAACCAGTGGAATACTGTAAGAGCGGGTTTCAGGTGTTCTCGCTCGCAAATAAGCTTGAAATTAGTTTCTTGGGATGGGCTGCTATAATCGAGACATGCATGGACAAGCACACTTGTCAACTTGAATCTGTTGTCAGTGCGAAGGAGTAGAAGAATTTCTGGAGACATGCGAGAGAAGCATGTTTACACTCTACCACAGAGGTAATCTGGGGATTAAATAAGAGTCAGAGTCAAAGAGAATACCCAATTTACTTATTTTTGGTGAGCTAGATAGAAGGAAGCGCTCCAGAATTTGTAGGCCCGACAAAAGTAGTGAATCTCAATTTGAGAACACTGATCCAGAGGAATCTCTCCATCATCCAGTGGACTATACGGTACAAGCACAAGGTTATACTGGGAAGATTTTCTAAACTGTTTTCCAAGTAAAAGTGGACAAATCAAGGAGAATCGGGGTGGTTTTTCTTATACTCAACCAGATAAAGGAGAAGCTCTTCTCTTGTAATGTTTCAGTGCCCCACACAAGTTGAAATTCAGATTGGTTATCAAGGAGAATGTGGTTACGTTTTATGCACTCTTACTCACTGGCCATTAACTTCATTTTTCATGCTTTTGCTAAGGATATGGAAATAGTAGAAAGGCCGGCCATTTGCCAGTGTATGAGATTAGGGCACACGTTTTCCAGGATGGGGAGAACATAGATGGGTCCAGAGGACCTGGTATGGTTCCAGAAAGGAGGGAGGCATTAATCAGATCAGGACTGTTGATCACTAAAGGCAAATGGCTGTAAATGGGTCACAATGCACATTGGATGGCTTTATTTTGAGGGGTGCATTTAGGGCTTTAGTAGTTTCCAAGGACAAGATGAAACATGATTGTATTTGATACAGGGAGATTTGGAGTTAGAAGTCACTTCTGGTTTATTGAAGACTGTGTCAGGAATTTTGACAATTTTAGATTTGAAGAGAACAAGAAGGCCTTATAAATATCACTCAGATGTGTAAGGATTACTTTCTTAAGGCCTCAAGATATGTCAATTACTTATGGATGTTCAAAATATCCTAGGCGTGATTGGGTGCCTTGTAAATACATTTGGAGATGTAAGCCTTTAGGCTCAATTGATGGCATTAGAATACACTTTGCTGTATCTCTGGCATCCGCTTTTGTTCCCTTTGCTCAGATGCTTTGCCGTTGTCACTTCAGGTTTCAGTTACCATGCTTTAGCTCTGAGATTTACCTCAGTGAATCACTTATTTCTAGATGTATGTCACACATTGAACTGAGGGTAGTTAGAGTGTCTAGAACAGATGCTAAGTGTTACCAAGAAGTGTGTTGGGGGGTGTTGTTGCTGGGGAAAACGGCCAATACAACGCGGCCGTTTCCATGAAAGGCTTTACCACGCATACATTAGAACGCATGTGTGGTTACCACGAAAGCCTTTACCATGCATACCTTTTTCTTCGAGATGCGTAGTAAAGGCATGTGTGGTAAAGGAAAAAAAAGGGGGGCATCAGGGGCCTCCCTCCTCAACAAAAAAAAAGTGAGAATAAAAAGGGGGTTGGGGGTCTCCCCCCCACAAAAAAAAAGAAAATGAAATGACGAAGCAAAGTGGAGACAATCGGCAATCGGCGTCGTTAGAGAGGAAACTGAAAGAAACTTCCGCTTCCTCTATACGACGTAGGACATCATCAATGACGATGAAGGAGAAGAGATGACGACATAAAGAGGTAAGGGGAATAAAAAATAAAAGTTTGAGGCTTAAGGGCAGGGGTAAATAGATGAAGGTTTAGGGGCTGGGGGACATGAAAGGCTACAGGGGAGGGGTATAACCTTTCCCAAGAGTATACCGTTACCATGCATAAATTAACAACGAAAGTCGTTGTTAATCTATGCGTGGTAAAGGAATATTCGTGGGAAAGGTTATGCGTAAAAAAAGCATTCCGTTGTAACGCTTGCATGGTAAAGACATGCGTTGCAATGGAATGCGCTGTAACGACATACAAACGTTGCTGGTTGATTTAATTTTATTTAATATGGCAGCGACTTAGGATGACTCAAACGTCTCATTGCTTATATTTCTGAAATGCCTAATAGACAGCTTTCATTTCTTAATGTGATTGTTGTAGGTTAGGTTTCATAGGTTTATGTGGCTGAAGGAGTGATTGGACCATGCCTGTGGTCACTGACAGGTTAGAGGTCCATATTCTTCATTAATAAATATGTTGGTGCAACCTTT
This sequence comes from Lissotriton helveticus, assembly GCF_964261635.1. Lineage (NCBI taxonomy): Eukaryota > Metazoa > Chordata > Amphibia > Caudata > Salamandridae > Lissotriton > Lissotriton helveticus. Next base: position 1,749,836,662 of record NC_136057.1, on the reverse strand, counting down.
GACAATCTGGTAAGATATAAGACAAAGTTCCAATGACAGGCCAGGCAAATCACAAAACAAGTCTGACTTTCCAAGAACCGGGAAAGCAACTCTGGTTCACCTCCAAAATGAGTCTTTATGGGAAAACACATAGCATAAATCACGCAGTCCGCATAAGGTGAAGAAAATGTTACTTATGCTAAGCAACTCACAATGCAGAATAAAATGCAAGAATACCTAACAACATCCCCCAAATGAATATTAATTAGTATTAGTTCCCTCTTGGTTCAAGTTTATTGGATGTGACAGTACAAATTTAGTTACACACAAAAAAGTGGGAGACTTTTGAGGTAGGCCCACTGAGTTACAGGCAGGAAGAACCTTGAACAGTTACAGTTGGAAGAAAAGCATCCTCGGAGCTCACTAGGAAAAACATGTCATCATAAAGCATTTCATTAGTGCACGTTTTGCTGCGAGCAGAGAGATGACAAATTAGAACACATTCACGTTGGATTTCAAGGAGTTAGGCCTAGTTGGGCCAACATTAGGAAAACACAGTTCTGTAAAGTTTAATGTAATCATTTTTGATGCCAAACATTCATGACACTAAGCAAACATCATTTATAAATCAGAAACATCTCTTACAACTATGCATGCATTATATAAAAGAAAAACTATCAATTGTTATTTCTTTTCTGATACTTTTTTCCTTAATTTCTTTATATTGCACTGTTTCTATCGATTCAAGTTTTGTACATTGCTATTTCCGAGGCAATATGACACTTAAGAGGGGATTGTGGATGTGTCACTACATTCCATCACAAATATGTCTGGTCTCACGCTTACCACATCCTTATGAGTTGCCTGGAGCAGCTTCTATAGACCTGGGAGTTCATTTATGAGGTTTTGGCGTAGGGCAATGCTGCACAACAGTGCAAGGGTGCCTACGTTGATGGGCTATCTCCTCTTTCTATATGTGCTGCATTCTGCAGCACACATAGAAAAACGAAAAAACAATGAGAAATGAAAACATTTCTACTCGTTGAGCCTCCCAGTGTTAGATTTGGAGGCATTGCCAGGTTTCTGATTTCTCGTAACTCTAGAAATGCTTCAGATTCAATGGGTGTTGTGTGGGAACACCCATAGCAACAACCATGGAAGACCCCTGCGTGAAAGGGGCACATATTTTTACAAGGCCATGTAAAGCCATGTAAAGTGGCTTTATGTGGCCTTGTAAATATGCAGTGGCACTGGGACATCAAAAAAGTGAGGTTCAGGGGGAGCAAAGTGCCACATGGGCCTCATAAATGAGGCCCTTATGAGGCCCTTAGTTTCCCTGCTGGAAACTACAAGTTATTTAGAGTGGACACTAAAGGACTGGGTCCCGAAAGACCAGGGCCGGACTGAGAACAGAAACCGGCCCTGGCAAACTACTCAGAGTGCAGCTGAGCAATTTGCGATGGCCAGTTTCGGCCGATTTTGTTACCAGGGGCCGACATTGCCAACCACCGGTTACAAAAATGGCCCCCCAGGCACCCAAAACCGGCCCCCACCCTAGCGGCCTACCGGGGAAAGGCCCGGTGCCCGCTATGGCCCGTCCGGCCCTGCGAAAGACTAAATCCAGTTTTAACAAGTGCAAATCTGCACGATGTAAATGTATTGCTGTAGAGTGGCAGAGGCTGGGTGCAGAAGGGCCTCCGGCCCCTGTCTATTCAATCTAGCCCCACGGAGGAACAGAGTATATTCCCCCAGCAAGGCCCCAGCCTCCCCTTGCCCCAAACATCCTCCCCACCCTCCTCCAACACCGCCCAATCAGCACCACCCTCAGCTGACATTTGCCACCTGCTCAGAACAGTGGGTACATGAAGGCCTTAGTCTCAAAGCGATGGCTGATTGTGGGATCTGCATGTTGCTCTTCAAACATATAGGTGTGTTCTATTCTTATGTCCCAGTCTTCTGAAAGTTGCTGTACATTATCACTGCTAGTCACCCTCTGTTCCCTGTACCTATGACTGCCATTTACAGGTTATTGACTGCCCTTTTCATTGCTCCTTGGGATAATATCCTGCCATGCGACTTTTCAGGGTGCATGTAATTGGTGGGTCTGGTGTTAAATTGTGGCCTGGGAGCAAGTCCTGTTGGATTAATGGCTGCAATCTGATGGCTGTGTCCGTATCTTCTAGTACCAGGATGGCACCCACTTCTCTGTACAGGTCTTCTAACTCGGTACCCCTTCTGTTCTCACTAAATTTGTGGAGATGGGAGGGAGAGGTGGCGTGGGAGGCGGTGCTAGGGGAGTAGGTCTGTTGAGGATGGTGGTGAGGGTGGAGTTAGTGTTGAGTCTTTGTTCCATTTCTTTGACGGGCAGAGAGATGTCGGAAGGTCTTATTGTGGAACTGGTGATAGCTAGATAGTTTGTTTAATTGTTCTTATGAGCCGCAGCGCTTGGATGATGCGCATCTTTGCAATGGGATTACTGCAGCGGCTTACAAACAGATAATGTCAAACTCAAGACTGTTTTGTTTTAAGAAAATTATCATGTTTATCGTTCTACTCAGCACGATAATCTATATTTTTGCAGGTTCTTTAAGACACTTAAAAACACAGTATACAAATGTACATCCGACACTGCTAAATCGTTGTCTGTGATACCTCCTCGACGGATACACTGAAAGGGCGAGATTTTGATCGATAACTTATCTCTATTGATCCAAACCTCGATCTGGTCGACTGAACCTTTATTGCCTGTCTTGGAAGGAAACAGTACACCTATCTGCAAATTAGTTCACCCAAGAAAGGACTCTGCTCTCAAAGATCACGGACAACTTCTAGGTTTCAAAAGTTTATTGTAAAGATATAATGAGCTGCAAATACAAGCATCTCAGAATGAGATTCACGAGATACACAGGTCCAATTACATACATGTGCTCTCGAAAAGCCCTCAGACGAGCAACAGAAATCACTAACACAAGTTCTAAAAATAGCAAAGCTATCAGCATAGACGCATATCTCTCCTTCATTTAGGTTGGAGGAAAACAAACACAGGTTAGGCGTCCCTACCCTGTTCTAGATGGTATCCCTACTTAACCAAATCCCAACCTAACAAAGGTGTCAGCAATGAATGACCCCCAAGGGAAGTCACCCACTCTAAGTCTCTTGGTGAAAACCTAAAGTTCTCCAGTCATGACCCCTCACTGCCTACCCATCCGCTCTCTAAAGGGTCCTCAGGTCTCTGCTCTAACTCCACCCAGGGGTGCTGTGTCTAATACAAAACAGTCAACAACATTTGAGACGCCCCTTGCGAAACGCCTCTCACGTGGTGCAACTTCAGGCTTTTTCCATGATGCTTTGTATTGGGCCTCAGACGTTAGAATTGACCTTGCTTCTCAGTCTCTTCTCCGGCCCGCTGATACCCCTTAAACATTCCAGAACCCTCCTCCATGTCTGGGCCGTCTACTGAACAGGCCTCTATTCATTCACTTATAATTGGATCCCCCCTTTCCTGTTGCAGACAGATATCTGCCGCCAAGAACCCAACTCTCATAGACTTCTAAAAAGGCTTGCAACATTTCTCAGCCCAGACATGTACGTGTAAATCAATGCTAAAACATTTCAGGCCTACAATATTTCACATTATGATTATAGCATTCAATTTCTTCATTTAATTAAAGCATGTTAAAACTCTTATTCTATTATTTAGAAAACATTACTCTAAATCATGGCCCATTAATGCAATGACCAAAAACGTTAAACAATCTGTGTCGTGAAAAGAAACACCTTCCCTTTTAGCTCCAGCTCTGGCCCTGAGGCCTACCACGTTCTGCGTTTTACCACAGACCATCTTATATGTTAACAGCTACACGACATAGATTCAAAATAATCACGTCTAATAAAATCATATAATGTCACACATTTCTGTATTAATTCCACTTCTACTTAAATCTCTATATTAGCTATACATTTAGAATATAATTTCAAATACTATTAGCACTCATGGCATTTCTCTTCATGAATTATGCTCTCTATAGGTAAGTGTGATGTACTCATATATTTATATCAGTTTGCGCTCTCTCAGTTCCCCCCTTTGATGACCTCTCGGGGTCATCACTAACATTTAAACTGCAGTTATTGCTGGCATTCTCTGCGCTTCCAGAGCTCTCAGGCTCCTGTACTGATTATCTTGTATGGCAGCCAATCTCTGCAACTGTTCTCTTTGGGCCCTTTCTGACCTTCTTGCTCTGTACCATTTGAATACCCTCACCAATCCCCACAATACTATCCCACAGATCAATATTATGATGATAGGCTTTAGGATATACCAAATAAAGCTTTTGCCTAAGGTGGAAAACCACCCTCCAACTGTACTCATTCCATGGCCCACCTTTTCCCAGACATTTTCTCTACTCAAGTCTTCGATCTCTTTGTGTATATTAGTTATGTTCTTAATAACTTTCTCAAGGGGTTTTGAAAGGTCTGGAATGTAAGTGCAACATTCCTGAACCTTCAAAGCCTTACAGACTCCGCCCTCTTTTGCTAATAAGACATCTAATGCAAGCCGATTTTGAAGAACCATAGCCCTTATCGATTGCATCTCTCCTTCTACCAGCATTAAGGACTGAGCAGTGCTGGCAGACAACCTGTCGACAACTGTTGCCAGTCGTCTAATTTTAACATCATTAAGGATTATTCCCAAAAGAGGGAACATAGCTCCAAAGACATCTCCAACCATTTCTGCATCGCCTAAATCTCTCCTTCCCCTCGATGATATCTGGCCCTCATTGATCAATAAGTCTTGTGCATGATATATTTTGGGGAAGACAATTGCCAAGTAACATGATCCATACCAGTTGTCAGGTAGTCTCACGTAAGCATTTCTTCCACATACAAAATACACATTTGGAATCACTTGCATTCCCTTCAGGAAATCCTTAGTGTAGTACTCTAAATTAAAAGCATGTTCACAGTCAACTTCACCCACGTATACATTTTCATAATACGTTTTGGCTCGGTGAAGACATAACTTTCCTTTCTGCGCTTTATCTAAAGCTATTGGACCACTACTACCCTTTCTCTTGTGTGACTTCTCTTCCTCGGTCCAATCTAACTTCCCTTGTCCTGATTTTTTCAAAATCTTTTGTCTCCTGTAACGATCATCCACCTGCCCTATGAACTTTTTCTCGACTTCTGACACCTTGCATGTCAGGTTATTTCTACGGGCATGTGAAGTATCTAAGGTAATCCAAGGAATGAAGAACTTGGCCAATCTGTCTTCACTCTTCCAGTAATCCCATTTATTCATCTGCTTATAATTCGGGACTTCTGGCAACACAGAATCATAATTGGAGAAATAGTATTCAAAACTATCTCTCTCATAAAATATACTAAGCAATAAGCTACATGTAATGCCATATGTCAGAGGGAGGTGATGATATCGAATTCCTTCATCTACAGACGCAGGCAACTGCATGCAGACGTAGCAATCCTTAACCTCCATGGCATCCACGTATTCATACAAAAGTTTAGCATAAGCATTTGACCTAAAGTCTCCTTGGGACTCGTCTACATGTAACCTGCGGGCTTCTGCAGCCAATAACGCTTTCTCTTGAGTGTTTTCCCTTTTCTCACCTGCAACAGTGGGTGTAAGTGTTACTACAGAATTCGCATCAGTTACCTTTACCTCTTCCTCATGTCCCTTTACATAAGAAATTGTTACCACTAAAGCTATTAATATTATCACTCCTACTATTAGTGTACCTATTATACATTTAGCTCTGCGGTTCGGGGTGCCGGCCTCCATTTCGTCAGACAATCTAGCTTTTCCCTTTCTCTTTGCAAAAAAAAGTTCTTTTCCTCTCGTTCCTTTACAGTCTCTTTCAATCCTTTTTTGTCTTTAGAATCCACACAGCTGGAGGCTGACAGCCTTTTTCGCAAAAAGTCCTTTCACAGTTCAAAAAGACAACCCTAGCCCTTCTCCATCCACTCAAGGGGTTCCCTAAAATTCTCTGCTTCCTGGGCGCTAGGTAATCTTCTTTTCTTCTGCTTGCTTTATTTACAAAGTCCTTTAACAATCGACTATTAGATTTGTGGTTGCAGCTTCAATAGCATAGTTCAATATTTCCATGCGAAGAGTATGCTCTTCATGTGCTGTTATCGTGGTACCAAAGTCGGGAAATTTCAATTCTGTAAGAAACATGTGTTTTAACTTGCTGAGGCGGGGAGGTCGGGGGAGCACGAATGTTAGTGACCCTTCTTGTTCGACACCGGGTACCAACAGTTGTATTTCCACGGTGATAATGGGCTCAGAACTGGACACCACCACCGCTCGGATCCTCCCTGTCTCCGGTTTCACAGACATTTGTCGCCAGATATGTCCACTCAGGTGTGGAGTATCTTCTGTTAGGCACACGCACTCTTCTTGACCTTCTTCGGTCTGGTGCTTCAGCGCCCTGAGCACCTTCTTCTGGGTCTGAGTCTTCTGATATCGGAGGAAGGGTTGCTTCTGGAGTTGACCTCAGGCTAGAACTTCTTCTTTGCGGCCAATTTGCTTCTCCACGTGCCCTTCTACTCCTTCTCCTTCTGGTCTGTTCTCGCTCTCTTTCAGACCTGTCAGGGTCAGACTCGTACTCCCAGCTGTCTTCTCCTTCTGTAGCGTCTTCTGTTTCGCTGTTGTACTGACCGTCCTCAGCTTGGTCAGACTCGTTCCCTGCTTCCACTGGCACCTCTACAGCTTGGCTAGCCCCCTCTATGGCTTCCTGGTCCTCAGCTGGACGTCCATCCGAGAGAGGAGCTGTTTCCAGAGGTGCTGGAACCCTTTTCGTATGCGACGCGTGTATCCAGTTGGGCAGGCCTCCCACCTTTACAGCTGTACTTGTGATCAGGATGACCTGGTAGGGCCCACGCCAACGAATATCCAAGCAGCTTCTTCTCACATGTTTCTTCACCAGGACCCAGTCCCCAGGATACAGGTCATGGCAAGGGCCCTGGCACGCTGGAACCTCTGCAGCCTGCACCTGAAGGGACACAGAACGCATGGCGTCAGACAGCCCCTTACAATAGTCCAGGATCATATCATCTGTAATATTTAACAGTGCAGTAGCTGGAATAGATGGCAGTCTCATTGCTCTCCCCATTAACACCTCATGTGGTGACAACCCTGTTCTTCTGTCTGGGGTACTACGAAGGCTCATGAGTACTAATGGCAGGGCGTCAGGCCAATTCAGGGTCGTTGAGGAGCAAACTTTCGCTATTCTGGACTTGATCGTGCCATTAATTTGTTCCACAATTCCTGAGGCTTCTGGTCGGTAACTGCAATGGAGCTTTTGGTCTATATTCAGTGCAACACAAATCATCTTCACAAGCTCGCTGTTAAAATGTGTTCCCCTATCTGATTCCAAAAAGGCCGGCACCCCGAAACGAGGGATAAGTTCTCTAAGCAGTAACTTAGCCACTGTGAGGGTGTCGCACCTACGTGTAGGGTATGCCTCAACCCATCTGGAGAACACACAAACAACCACCAGGACATAGCGGAGGCGGTTGCATCTTGGCATTTCAATGAAATCTATCTGCATTCTGTTGAATGGACCTCCAGACCTTCCTATGTGACTTAGTGCAACTGGTGTTCTTTTCCCTACATTCAGCTGCTGGCAGGTCACACAACGCTGGCACACTGCTTCTGCTGCTATTCTAAACTTAGGATTGTACCAAGTCTGTCTAAACACTCTCAGCATAGCATCTCTCCCTAAGTGTACGGGACCATGTATGAGTCTAGCCATTGGACTCACCATCTCATTGGGCAACACTGCTCTGCCGTCTGCTGAGACCCAAAAATGAGTCTCACCCATTACACATCCTGCCTTTACCCATGTTTCCTTTTCTGAATCAGGAGCATTTTCTTGCATGGTTGACAATTCATCCCAAGTATCAACAGTTTCCAGTATCATGGCTAATTCAGTTCTTACATTTATTCCACCCACATCCACCTCTGTGAAAGAGTAACCTTGTTCTGCGCAATACCGCGCAACTTCATCAGCATATCTATTGCCTTTCGAAACAAAGTCCTCATTTTTGGTATGTGCGATGCACTTTACAACTGCGATACTTGCTGGACATTGCAATGCTTCTAACAACAAGCGCACAAACTCTCCATTGCGAATGGGAGAGCCTGAAGAAGTCATGAACCCTCTTTGAGACCATAACTGCCCGTAATCATGAACTACCCCAAACCCGTATTGGCTGTCGGTGTAGATGGTGACTCGAATTTGATTGCCTGCTAAGCAAGCACGTGTTAGGGCAATAATCTCGGCTACCTGAGCGGAGTGTACTCCTTCCAGGCACCCAGCTTCCACAACTCCTTCAATTGTACAAACAGCATAAGCTGCTCTCAACTGCCCAACTTCGTCTCTTACACATGAGCCATCGACAAAGAAAACTTCATCTGGGTCCGTCAGTGGCTCATCTACGATGTCGGGTCTGGGTTTGGTGCATAGTTCAGTCACATCGAGACAGTCATGGTCTGTATATTCATCATCATCATCAATATCATTTGGAAGTGGCATTAAGGTAGCAGGGTTCAAAACAGAGCATCTCTTGAGGGTCACGTTCTCTGCAGCAAGAATAACTTGCTCATAGCGCGTGAGCCTGCTGTTGGTCAGATGCTGTGTTTTGGTCCTGGTCATCAACAGTTCAACAGAATGTGGCACGCACACCTCTAACGGGTGCCCCATGACGATATTTTCACATCTCTCAATGCTGACACCCGTTGCAGCAACGGATTTGAGACATCCGGGCAACGCTGCGGCTACTGGGTCTAAAGTAGCTGAGAAATAAGCAACTGGTCTACGGGCATTCCCATGGATTTGGACCAACACAGACAACGCACAACCTTCTCTCTCACAACAGTAAAGAAAGAATTGTTTATTGTAATCAGGCATTCCCAATGCCGGAGCACGACACAGGTCCTCTCTCAGCTGTAAGAATGCCATCAAACAGTCTTTGTCCCATGGTACCGGATCACTCACCTCCTTGTGCGTCAGTTTTTGCAAAGGTTTTGCTTTCAGTGAAAAGTTCACGATCCACTGTCGGCAATAACCCACCATCCCTAGGAACATCCTGACCTCTCTCTGGGTCTGAGGCGCATTCATTTTCATGATCGCCTCTATCCTATCTGGTGACACTTTTCGTTTGCCTTTCTCAATTCTGTGTCCCAAGTACTGCACTTCTGTCAGGCAGTACTGCAATTTTCCCGGGGATACCTTATGCCCATTGGCAGCTAGGTGATTTAACAAAGCAATGGAGTCTTCCCTGCAAGCTTCTTCTGTGTCTGACGCCACAAGGAGGTCGTCTATGTACTGGACCAGAACTGACTTCTGGGGCAGCACTAGACTTTCAAGATTTTTCTTCAGAAGCTGGTTAAAGATCGATGGACTCTCTGTATACCCCTGAGGGATACGACACCATGTTAGGACGCGATTTTCCAGCTTAAATGCGAAAAGAAAATGGCTATCTTCGTCCAAAGGGATCGAAAAGAAAGCCTGACAAAGATCTATCACAGTGAACCACTCAGCTTGGAATGGAATCTGAAACAGTATCACTGATGGATTCGGTACCACTGGACAACATGAAACGACTATGTTATTAATCTTTCGAAGGTCCTGCACTATCCGGAATTTCCCATTTGGTTTCTGCAGACCCATAATCGGGGAGTTACATGGACTACCCACGATTTCTTTCAGTATTCCCTGTTTAATCATGGACTCGATCACGGGTTTTATGCCTGCAATCGTTTCTGGAGTCAATTTATACTGGGGTGTTCTTGGGAACTCAGCATGCGGTTTCACTACAATTTTCACTGGGTCCACCCCTTTGACCAATCCAATCTCTTCCCCAGTGAAATCCCATACCTCTGATGCCACTGTCTCTCTCAAATCCCAGGGAAGCTCGTCTACTGTCAAAGTAGGGTACAGCTCCACACATATTCTTGAGTTTGCAACTTTGAAATCTGCATCATCATCATTAGTCAATACCTCCACTCCCTGGGGTGTACAATATATAGTACAATTCAATTTGCACAACAGGTCTCTTCCTAGCAGACACACAGGGCTTGAATCGCAAACCACAAATTGGTGCTCATCGCTGTACTTCCCTATTTTCACCTGTACCGGTTCTGTCAATTGGCTGGTTATTCTCCTGTTTGCGACCCCTACCACCTGTATGGTCTCTCCAGACATGGGCAGGTCTGGAACTGCAGCTGATCTGATCGTGGATCTAGTGGCTCCTGTGTCCACCAGAAATGTCGTAGGGCACCCTGCTACTTCTGCTTCCACATAGGGTCCCCTCTGATCTACCTCTAAGGCTGCCCCGAGGGTGCAGTCTTCTCTTTCCACTCTCTGTCCGGTTAATGGGTCCACATAATAGCATTCTTCACCTTCCACAAACAGGGGCATTTGTCTATAGGTCTTACCCATACTCCCTACTCGAGGAGGTTGCGGGAACTGGGCTCGGGGAGGAGCCCCCCCCCCTTTGAGCACCTTTCCTTGGTATGGCGTCGCCCCTCTCATAGGTGCGCTCTGGACCTCTTCCTCCTCTATCTCTTGCTCTCCGATCTCTACATTGTAAGGGCACTCGCGTTTCCAATGCCCCAACTCGTTGCACTGGTGGCACCTAGTCGTTTTCTTCAAGGTAGCTATGTCTACTCTGGGTCTAAAGGTAGTACTCTCCTCATTACCCTTGTTCTGACTGTACTGCTTCTTACCCCCTGTACCTGTCCCTTGCTGCTGTTGTTGCGGTCCCCCCTTTCCTGCTGTCTGCAATTGTACCACCATCAGCTTCTCTTTTAGTTTCTTAGCCTTGGAGTCTACCTCATCACAGCAGTACCTGGCATATCTCAGTATTTCATCTAGGGGTCTACTTTGCCAACAAATCGAGTGTTGCTGAATCATTAAACTAATATCCGGTCTCAGTCCCAGGACGAACTTGGACACGAATTGCCCTATGTCCTTTGGATCCATTACATCCAAGCCGCTATACTGTTTAAACGCCTTCAGCAATCTCTCGTAATATTCATGGACTGTCTCTTTGGGTTCCTGTCTCGTTCTGTCTATTCTGACCCAATCTATGTCTTGCATTGGCACTTTTTCTTTCAGCCAAGTCATCACTCTCTCGAATTTTGCCATCACGATCTCGGACGGCCCATTAGTCCTAGCATCTCTCTCTGGCTCCGTTGTGGGCCACTCAGCGCTAACCTTGCATGCTGTCCACAGATCTCCTGGTACTACAATGTCAAACAGCGTGTTCAGATCTATCCATAGGACTTTTGAGATCTTTACAAACCTCTCGACTTGCTTGTACCACTCCACGGGGCTCTCTCGTAACTTGGGGAAAGATGTGGTAAAAGCAGCTAAATCTCCCCTACTCCAAGGGACATGTACATAGCTCCCATTGGCAACTTCACGCAAAGGGTAAGCTTCTATTCCCTGCTGTCCTGGTGTTATACCAATCATGCTTCTCCTGCCGGTCCCTTTCTTGGACCACCTCTCTTCCCATTTATCTAGTGCCCTCCATGTCCTTATTCCAGTAATCAGTTCCCTTATGTGCGTTTTCAGCCCAATCGTTCTCCTCTCATCTAGATCTCGATCTGAGTAATGTAGCCTGTGGTTACCCTGTAATGCTTTGGTTCTTGACAAGTCCACCATATATTTGCCTGCTAGTTCGACTAACTTCTCATGGACTGCTCTCGCCTTTCGTGTGATGTCCTTTGCCATATACAGTATTTCATCCTGTTCATACATTTCCATTCTTTCTAAAGGCAGGGTACCATCTACCATGTCATCCAGATCTGACCTTAAGCTGGAGACATCAAGTCTCTTGGCTTTTATCTCAGCTCGCAATATGTCTTTTGAAGGGGGCTCACTGGTCTCCCTACCATCCCAACTTCGAGCTCTGCGTTTGGGCTCAGGAGAATTAATGGGTGGCCTCCCTTGCTCCCATCTCTCCAGGTCCCATGCTCGGCCATCCGATCTTGGAAGGTGATGGAACACGGGCCTTTTATCCCTACTCTCTCTCTGCCCACTCTCGTCTTCTTCTCTCCTCTCACCGCACATCTCTCTGTTATTTTCCCTCTGTTCGCTACACTCCCTTTGCCTCGTATCGCTCAGTATCCGATACGATCCTTCCTGGTTCCCCATATTCCCTGGGCTGCGCTCATTTCTGTCATCACAGGGACTATGGTGCGACCTCTCACAACTCCCATTCTGTTCTCTGGTGGCAGGCACACAGTGTGGACACTTAAAGCTGTTCCTGTACTCTTGCGCTCTCCTCTCCCCTTCACTGAGTATCGGGCACGCCACCCCTCCACTCCCGGGGCCCCCGTTTTCCAGGTCTGTTCTACCTCCATTCCGGGCCCAATGGGTGACTCCCCTACTCCCTCTACAGTCCCACTCCGGGCTACTCTCCCCAGCCCCGCAGTGAGTTCGTGCTCTGCTGTCCTGACTTTCCCTTTCTGCTTCTGCAGCATTGATGCACTTTTGAGCCTTCACTGCCTCATCCCACTGCTTCATGTACTCATTTAGTTCTTGAAAGGATTTTCGTCCAGATCCCCTCAGATCCATTGGCCATCTGGGGCCCCCAGGATCTCCCCCTGGGTCCCCTGCTGTGTGCATCGGGGTACTCCACTCTCTGGGTATCGGCATCTGACTTGGGGAATTAGTGGTATCGTTCCTCCTTGCCTGCTCTGCTCTTTCTCTGTCTTTCCGTTTCCGTTCTTCCCCTTTTGCTCTCTCTTGGTCATATATCGATATTATAGGACCTATGGTAACAGGTACTTGTAGTGCATCTGGTAATGGGTAGGATGTGGCACTTTCCGTTTCCGGCGCTCTTTGTACCACAAACCTACCGACCACCTGCTGCACCTGACTAGGCTGGAACAACTCTTTCTTTGGCTCAGGATCCCACTGTGAACTGGGAAGCGGTCTATGCTCTCCTGCAATGCCCCCCTTTTCTCCTTCAGTATTCTCGACCTCTCCCCCTGCTCTATTATACGGGGGTGGCCTGTCTGTCAGTAATCTGTTTATCAGGCTGTCCTCTGTTTCGCTCTCATCATCTTCTTCTAGGGGGCTTTTATTTACTGGCGCCTCTAACACTGGGTACAGTTTATTTATTTCCAAATTATGCACTCTCCATCTTTTAGCATCCGCATCCCACCTGGCATCCTGTACTGCCCTTACCGAGCGTTTCACCCTTTCTTGTCGTCTGTTCATATTCCTTTCATGCGCTGCCCTAAGCCATGCTTCAAGGGCTTCAAACTGGGTTGGTCTAGGCAAGGGTCTCTTTGAGGTCATGACTGATTTCAATCGATGTAACACCTCTAATCTGAACGTCCCGTACTTCGGGAACGTCAGTTCCTCGTTTCCTTCAGTAATCTTACTCCACTCTGATATCCAAAGGATCGTATGCAACCCAACATTTACTGCCATATAACGAGCTGGCGTACCCTCCGGCGGGGCTTCTTCCCCTTCATACGATCCTCTCCTCTCTTTCTTAAACAGCGCTTTCAACCATTTAAAACACTTCATAATTATGCGCACAAAATTCAGCCTCGCTACTCTGTTTACTTCCTGATGACAATCCACCAATCCTGTCGCGGCTTTGCTAGCTTGGCCTATCACAGCGCGGTCTTTCTCCTGTCAGCCAATCACTGCGCGACACCACCTGACGTCTCTTTTCTCCGCTTCGCAGCAGCACCCCTCCTTTCTCAACTCGTCTCCCGGTTATGCATGCGTCCCATTCATACACTGAAAAATGACTACTTCCGACCAAGCGGTCACTTCTCTCGACTGTACGTCCACAGTCTATCTGTAATTGTCAACACAACTGACGAGATGTCTATCGTCTCTCTGATAGGTTACTTACACACACAGTAACTTCCGACCAGCGTCCGTTACTCACGCACTCACTCTTACGTTCCCCCTATCTCGGTCTCTCGGGTGATCAATGGTACCTCATGACCCCCTTCACACTAGTTGACAATTACTCTGGGTGTCCGATACACCCGAACCACTTAAGCTCTCTTTGAACTTAAGATTTCCACCGGTTGCGCGCGCTCACAACCTGTTCCACAGTCACTCTACAGACATTCAACTCCGCCAGACATTACAACATAGATACAATACAAAAACACCGCAATCTAACACGCATAACCCTTTATACTCACTCTCCTCCGATACTGCTGCTTTCTCTGTCTCACGTCATCCGGATCTTCATCTGCGGGCTGTTCTTCCGATCATCGATTTCTAGGGGCCTTGGGGTAAGCTAACCTGGCCTAGGTCACCGTCCTCAAGAAGGCAACCATCCTCTATAGCTACCAACTGAAAGGGCGAGATTTTGATCGATAACTTATCTCTATTGATCCAAACCTCGATCTGGTCGACTGAACCTTTATTGCCTGTCTTGGAAGGAAACAGTACACCTATCTGCAAATTAGTTCACCCAAGAAAGGACTCTGCTCTCAAAGATCACGGACAACTTCTAGGTTTCAAAAGTTTATTGTAAAGATATAATGAGCTGCAAATACAAGCATCTCAGAATGAGATTCACGAGATACACAGGTCCAATTACATACATGTGCTCTCGAAAAGCCCTCAGACGAGCAACAGAAATCACTAACACAAGTTCTAAAAATAGCAAAGCTATCAGCATAGACGCATATCTCTCCTTCATTTAGGTTGGAGGAAAACAAACACAGGTTAGGCGTCCCTACCCTGTTCTAGATGGTATCCCTACTTAACCAAATCCCAACCTAACAAAGGTGTCAGCAATGAATGACCCCCAAGGGAAGTCACCCACTCTAAGTCTCTTGGTGAAAACCTAAAGTTCTCCAGTCATGACCCCTCACTGCCTACCCATCCGCTCTCTAAAGGGTCCTCAGGTCTCTGCTCTAACTCCACCCAGGGGTGCTGTGTCTAATACAAAACAGTCAACAACATTTGAGACGCCCCTTGCGAAACGCCTCTCACGTGGTGCAACTTCAGGCTTTTTCCATGATGCTTTGTATTGGGCCTCAGACGTTAGAATTGACCTTGCTTCTCAGTCTCTTCTCCGGCCCGCTGATACCCCTTAAACATTCCAGAACCCTCCTCCATGTCTGGGCCGTCTACTGAACAGGCCTCTATTCATTCACTTATAATTGGATCCCCCCTTTCCTGTTGCAGACAGATATCTGCCGCCAAGAACCCAACTCTCATAGACTTCTAAAAAGGCTTGCAACATTTCTCAGCCCAGACATGTACGTGTAAATCAATGCTAAAACATTTCAGGCCTACAATATTTCACATTATGATTATAGCATTCAATTTCTTCATTTAATTAAAGCATGTTAAAACTCTTATTCTATTATTTAGAAAACATTACTCTAAATCATGGCCCATTAATGCAATGACCAAAAACGTTAAACAATCTGTGTCGTGAAAAGAAACACCTTCCCTTTTAGCTCCAGCTCTGGCCCTGAGGCCTACCACGTTCTGCGTTTTACCACAGACCATCTTATATGTTAACAGCTACACGACATAGATTCAAAATAATCACGTCTAATAAAATCATATAATGTCACACATTTCTGTATTAATTCCACTTCTACTTAAATCTCTATATTAGCTATACATTTAGAATATAATTTCAAATACTATTAGCACTCATGGCATTTCTCTTCATGAATTATGCTCTCTATAGGTAAGTGTGATGTACTCATATATTTATATCAGTTTGCGCTCTCTCACACTTTCCCGCCCCCAACTCGTTAATGTTTCGTACACCAAATTCTCTTCTGAACGGAATGTCCCAGTAACAGCAGCTCTTGCCAGTGGTATGCGTTTATTGCTAGAGTGCTTCTACGAGGCGCTCCTTTGCAACCGGAGCTTTCATCAACGGAGCATGTTTATTGCGAGGGGATGCTATTCAAAGTGGAACGCTTAGCAGTGGAACGCGATTATTGCTGGCGCGCGACCTGATGGAAAGTTCTCGTAACCGGAGGCGCGTGCCTCGTAAGTGAAAACCATTCAGTCATCCCGCCAGAAAACCATAACCCCGCCCTCACCCTGGCCACTGATGAATAACGCGGCCTATTGTGCACCTTTGTCACTCGGTGGACATTGATCAATAGGGCAGTACAATGGAATCGCCCTGGAACCGCTATTCGACAGCTCAACTGTCGCTAATAAGTCACTTTCGCTAATGAACCGTGAAGGCATCCTTCAGAGTACTCTTGACAGGTGTTCTTGGAACTGGAGAAAGGTGGGGAAGTGGCGAAGTACGCCACTGGAGTGCACCAACCTTCTCGTGCACGTGGGTGTTCATCAGTCAGGGGCGGCTCTTCCACTAGGGCAGAGGAGCATGGCCCCACTGGTTTCTTGCAGTGCGAGAAGCAGAAACATAAAATGGTAAAACTACCATTTTATGTTTCTGCTTCTCACACTGCGAGAAAGCAGAAGTGTTTCGGAAAGCGCGAGTGATAGCAAAGCCCGCCATTAGGGTCCGGCCCCTGGGATCCACGCCACGCCCAAACCATTTCGGCCGGAGTAGACCATTGGAGTCCGGCCAGAAGAGGAGGAAGTACTTCCGGATCAAGGCCCGGTGACGTGTTTCCAGCCTGGGGCTCGGCGTGGGAAAGACGGAGGAGCAATGGCCTATTTAGGCCTCTGAGCCACAAGGATAGCCCTCTCTTTTCCGCACCGTGTCCCAGGAGTGGGTGCTGCTGCTTTTAACTCCCACCCACCCGTCCCGTTATTTAAGATTTTGAGGGGGTTGGCGGTAAAGAGGCCACAGAGCATTGACCCGCAAGGTTTTAAAGAGAGTCCTCCATACATACTCCCTAGGCCAGCACTGAGGGGAGGGACGGTATGCTCTCCGCTGGGAGAATGGGACACACTGGCTAGGGAGGCAAGGGCACCAGGTCACAAATTTGGGCAGGGGACAGTGCCCCCTGGTTATCCCCTTATAGCCTCCTTGGCAGCCTGGTGGTAGAGGGGTGGGCCCCAGAAAATGGCGGACAAGGTCTAGACGCTGGGGCCTACCTCTCAAGGACACAGATGGGTCGCGCTTTGCGTGGTTCTCAATTGGGAGAGCCGAGACAGAGGGCCCCTAGGTGCTGGGAGCAAGTAATATGTGAATTTCTGAAGATATGATAAGAATTTGATTGTAGATATTAAAATTGTCAGTATGGATTTATAAAAGTATGAGGCAATATGTGTTATTAATATGCATTAATATTTGTCATGTTTAAGTGTGTTATGTAAATTGAAGATGGCCTTTTATACCCACACTTTAAACGTATTAAGTGGTGTTTGTGGGTAACTAAGGAGTGGGGCAGGGATCATACTAGGGGGTCCGGGTCCTATAGTTGGGGCGGGCGGCTTAGGGAGGAGTGTCTTGCTCACTTCTGAGGGTGCTGATTGTTTGGTCGGCCCCAGGGCTGACCAAACCAGTCATGCGGACTCTGCCTTTTCTCCATCTAGGCTGTATGCAGCCTACATAGAGAAAATGGCCATCCCATGGGTGCCTGGCTGGTCGGCGTCCCGACCAATCACAATGCTGCCATTGTAGCATTGTGATTGGTTTAGGGGAGGGGAGGGAGGCTGCCTGCTTCCAATACCTGCTTGAGGCAGGAGAGAAGGAGAGGAGTAGAGGCAATGCTGGTATGTGGGAACGGACGTCGAAGGTAAGATAACCTTTTTAATTTAAATCAACCTCCTTGCGCGATCCCAGCAGCACGTGAGGCCCCTGCCCCCCCACCTGCAAATCATGCCGGCCGCGACAGTCGTTAATGCCCAAGATGGCCACTTTAGAGGGACAGCTCCTCTGTTGGAACAGAGGAGCGTTGGCCCCACTTAAAATTCTGTCCCCCCAAAGCCCCAGACAGTTAAAAAAAGGTATTTTATTACAATTTTATTTTTCCTCGCCCATCCCAAGCTGAGCATCAGCAAGGTGGCATGGCTGCTGCTGACTGACAGCAGTGGGGAGGAGGGTGGGCTGTTAATGCACTGTTTAAAATGCTCATGTTTTTTTGGCCGACGGTCTTGCGACGGCCAGCCACACGTGCACTTTGAACCTCTCAACCCAGCTGTCTTAAGACAGCTTGGTTGAGAGTAAGTGCAGGCCTCCAGATCGTTGTGGAGCTCTGAGTGAGGCTGCTCGCACGAATCAGGACACTGCTCACATGCTTCATGTGAGCAGAGCCAGAATTAGGCAAGCTAGTTCCAGCATCCGGTTCCAGTAAAGATGAGGTGAGACAGAGGACGTCGCCGTAGGTAAGTTTGATTTTTATTTTCTTTATATTTTGTTTGCGTGCCCCTGCTTTACCTCCCCCCGTAGATGCCAGCCGCCACTGCCACCTTCCCCATTCCCTCAAGAACTTTGTGATAAAGCCGACTGGTGTGCTTTCTCCTGTGTTTGAAGCTCATCATTTTATGCATTGCCCAAACATATGACGAATCATGGACACGTGGATTGCATGTATGGTGCTTACGCCACACTAAGACCGCTTGAAAGAAGTGCTGTATAGGAAAAAAAGGGGACGGAAGTGGCATGACAGGGAAGGAATTGACCCTGGTAGCTGAGGATGGATGATAGGGTTGGAGGGGTGGCAAAAATAGAGAAAAACGTTACTGATCAGGGTCACTTTAGGGAAGGTAAGCTGCAGGTAAAGATGCAGGGTACTTCACTAAAACAAGGGATGGTACTGTGGTTGTGGTGAGTAAGTGCATTGAGGGACACAAGTGTCGTTTGGGGGCAGCCGACCACCAGGAGGTCTGCCCCCCCCCGGGCAGATTGGGAGTGTGGTGCAGTCCATCGACTGCCATTTTGTGTTGGGCTACCTTTGTTGTCCAATAAAGCCCATCCATTATTTAAGGGGTGTTTTTGGGCTCTCTTCCACCGTTTTAGGTTCATATGACCTAGTGGCTTGTGACAAGGAGTCCTTAGCGCAGTTTTCTAGGAGTCTTTATTGTTGTTTTCTAGGCATAGATAGTATTGTTAAACGGAGGAGTGTGTGGCAGATATAGCTTTTGTTTAACTTGCCTTACACTGCAGCAATGTCATCTGACGCCTGTGTTGTGGAGGCCATGCGGCTCTTCAAGGAAGCTGGAAGGCTCGACCTCATGGTTGGCTGGGGGCCATAGTGTGCAGGGCATGCCCATCTCAGCTTGCTTCGGCAGGCATGGCCATAGTGGTAGTGGCAGTGGTAGTGGCATGCTCACTGCCGCGGAAATGGTGTGTTTGGGCAGTTGAGTGGGAGGGGCCGCTCCATATCCAGGCGAGCAGCCCTCGACGTTCCGCTAGGTCAGCGGTAGAGTCTTCTGGTATGGGCCAGGCCTCTGCTCTGGCTGAGTTTCACTCTCTGAGGGCATTTGGGGGGCAGGCTGAGGAGGCAGAAGGGGGGCGTGTAGCAAGGGACAGTGGTAATGTGGCTTCTACCGCAATGTCTGGGTGCAGAGAGTGGGAATGGCAGCCCCGTCACGCACGCGGCATGTATACGGAAACACAAAGAGTAGAGGCAGACAGGATTGGGCCGCGTCAGCAGAGCCGCCTGGTCACCTGGTGGAGATGGTGATGAAAAGCCAGGCACAACAGGCGGCGTCTTTTGAGGCACTTGTGTCCTACGCAAGAGGGATCATGAAGGAGGAGGGGTTGGAATGGGGATTTGGAGGGAATGTCAGCACCAGGTTTGAGGCAGCAGGCAGTGAGTTTTTCTCAGCCTGCAAGGAATGAGTCCCCACCAGAGGAGGGTGGCCGGTATGATGAGGAGATACCTAGGAGCCCTGAAATTGAATGGGATACTGCAAACTGGGGGAATTTGGATATATTTAACTACATGGAGGAGGTGGTAAGAGGAGGGGGAGGGATAGCATTATGCAGCTAGATGAATACCTGGGAAAAGGTGGGCCCTTGCAGTAATCTAATCAGGGGTCAGCAGCCAAGTGTGCTGAAAGTGGGTTTGGGGCAGCAGGAACCAACAGGGGCTACCTCTGGGGCGGGTCCCACACCCGTCATTTTTGTGGCCATGTTAGAATGAAGCTGGGAGGAGGATGTTTGGGATGGTGATCTACTGGAATGGGACTTTTTTCATGGACGTGGACAGTCAGCAGCCCTGAGAGGGTCTTTGCAGAAGTTTTGATACAGGGTAGAGGTCTATGGGACTCGTCAGGGAGCTTACGCAGGGCCGGACTGGCTCCCGGGCAGTTGTGTGTGCCTCCGTGCTGGGGGCTAATTTCGTTGATGGGGACCTGCGTGTGCAAAACGAAATTCGTTTTACTTTTTTTTATTCAAATCGCACGCAGGTCCCCATCAACGAAATAAGCCCCCACCACAGAGAAATTAGCCTCTAGCTCGGCAGCACACACAACTGACCGGTAGCCACTCCGGCCCTGAGCTTGCGAGGTGCAGAGGAGCTGCTTTGGCAAGAACAGGGTGCCAGCACACCTGTCCTGTCATCTATCTTGCAGGTCTAGGAGCAACACAGATATCCGGACTCGGCAGAGCTGGGAGAAGGTCTAGCATGGCCTCATTTGCCCCAACAGCAGGTAGGTCCAGGATGGCCTCAGGCATGCGCACAGCAGAGGATAGAAGAGTGGCATCTGCGGAGCGGCAGGGATGGGTTAATTCACCCCCAAACATCACACGTTGCACAGCAATTGCAGCTTCTAAGGCGGTTACCAAGCCGGATGTGTGTGCTTGCCCCAGTTGGAGCAATGTGATGGACTTGCTGTGGGTCAGAGTATTAGATTACGATGAAGATAGCTTGCAAGAGGGTGAACTGAGGTATGAGGCGCCTCAGCAGGGTAGGGGTGGTTTCACTAACCGGATGTCCAGTGTCTTACAGGCTCATAAAGAGAGGCTGTCCCAGCTGTTGGAAACGGAGAGGCCTCTGGTGAGGCGGACTTAAGTAGCACAAGCCCCGGCCTTGATGCCAGGTAAGGCCGCACTCATATCAGCTGTCCCAAAAATGGATTGTACAGCGGTGGATATGGGGGGGTTGCCGGTAAGGGAGAGAGAGCATTTAAGTAAAGGAAAGTACGTGCTGGATGTGGGCGTGGGCACCAATGCACAGGACGGGCCCAGAACAAGCAAAACAGAACTAACTAGACAGAGGTTGGGGTAGGTGCAGAGACCGGTAGTGGAGAGCCAGGCACAGTAGAGGATGAAAAAGAGGGTCCAGAAAGTAAGGAGCTGAAGGTAAAAAAATTGCATTATATGGGTGTCGCAAAGCCGTTGGGAGCTCACCTCATGTTAGCAACGAAGGAGCAGATTTGGAAAGGGGAATATGTGGAGATGCTTAAACTCCTTCCCAGGGAGGTGTGCTCCAAGGAGGGCTCGAAGGAAGAGGAATATGAACTGCCAAAGTGACCCAAGGTGCCTCTAACCATAGAGAATTGGACCGCAGCATTTTAAATGTATTGCAGTGTGTATTGTTAAAAATATCCAGATCACTGCGTTGCCATGTTCAAGTACATGGATGTGATTTAGAAGGCTCAAATTGAGGAGGGGTGTATATACATGGGCCCAATACGATGAGGAATTTGGGGTGCGTTTGGCCTAGGATCCTGAGGCAAAATGGGGGAACTTGATACTGATATATGGCAGCTCACTATGGGAGTCGCAAAATGGGTAAGACATATTTATAGCTAGCAGTCTGCCAATGGTATATCACCCTTTTCAGGGCCATCCCACCTGGTGCTGGATGGGGGGTGGCAGCATTTAAAAGCACAGTCAGGGACTGGGGCACCTGTTGTGATTTAAAAAAAGGTTTATGCACCCAGGAATAATGTAAATTCCGCCAAAAAGCTCCAAATGTGTATGCCAGGTCGCCTTGGCAATTTCTTTGGAGCAGGTACTGGCTACCAACAGGGGGCAGGTCAGTGGCAACATAAGGGGGGAGGACAGGGGGAGCACCACAAACAGCAATTCTCAGATTCACGTGAGGGAGGGGAGCTCCAGGACCTGGGGCAAAAGGGTCAAATTCTGATTAACATTAATAGGTTGGAGTATTTGCTTGGGTTTTATGGGCATCCCGGAAAAGTAGCGATGTTGTGGGAGGGGTTCCATTGAGGCTTCTTTTGGAGGTATGAGGGCCCTCAGGAACAGTGATGGGTGGACAATTTGTGATCATCAAAAGAACACAGGCTGGTGGTTCAAGAAAAATTGGAGAAAGAGGTCTCAGAAGGCCGGATAGCGGGACCTTATCACAATTGGCCGATGGAGAACCTGATTATTTCTCATGTTGGCGTGGTGCCCGAAAAGGAGAAAGGGCAATTTTGTTTGATTCAGCACTTGTCTTGGCTAGAAGGAGGGTCAGTGAACACATTTATTGTGGAGGAAGTAGCACTGTGATGTGCTCCTCAGTAAACGTGGCCATGTCACTGGTAGTGATGGCGGACCTGGGGCATTGATGGCACAATGCAATGTGAAGTCCGCTTTTTTGCTGTTTTCTGTGCACCCCGCAGAGTTTCAGCGTTTAGGTATACAATTTGAAGGCAAGCGATATGTGGACAAAGTATTGCCAATGGGATGTTCCATATAATGCGCTCTGTTCGAATGCTTCAGCTCATTTTTGCAGTCGTTGTTTACATGGCAGGCGGGCCATGAGCTGGTAACCCACTATGGGGCTGATTTATTTTTCATGTAGGCACCCAGTTTTGTGAACTGCCAGGCTCTCCTGGTAAGATTCCAAGAGCTCATGGCGACCTAGGGGTACCTTTGGCACTGGAAAAAACAGCGGGCAGCAAACGGAGTTATCATTTTTGGGTCTCGGTACTATCCGGTTCGGCAGAACCGGAAGTAGAGAGATCTTATGTTTCTTAGAGGGGCTCTTTATCCCGCCTCTAATTTTGGCTCTCTCCCATTGGCTGGCTTCCTAAATGGAGGCCAGCCATTGGAGGAGAGAGCCGTCACTCCAAATAGGCTCCGTCTTTTTCGGATTTGGGGGCGTCATTTTTGCTGTTCTTTAGCTCGTGACGTAGTCCGTCACTCAGGACAGCAAACCACGCCCCCAAATCCGAAAAATACGGAAGCTGTTGGGCGCCATTTTTTCTCATCTGTGGACCCTGCCGCCGCCTCTTCTACCCAGTCCCCCACCCTCCTGTCCCCTAGGCGCCCGGAGATCACTGCTTCAGCCGGCTCCGTTTGAAGGTCGCTGGCACCGCTGACGTCACTGGGCCGCGCTGGCATTGGCCCTGCGCTTTAAGGTTTCCCTGCTCTGTTCAGTGAAAGGCCGCGCTGTGACTTGGCACCGGCGCGAGGGGCAGGAGCGTCACCCTGAGAGCCGCGACAAGAGGGAGAAGCTGGGGGTGGAGGTTCGCCCCGAAGCAGACTGCAGCCGAGACCAAGTACAATTCAGTGATTTCCCTTTCTGTTTTCGCCACTAATAGCAAGCGCAAACCAGAGGCATCAAAACCTGGAGCTGTTTCACTTTTTGGCAGCACTATCTCGGTGTAAAGCTGCTCCTTGCCTCTCAAATGTTCATGACTATTTAGTTTCATTTTGAAGTAAAGGCACTCCTGATGTAAAAACATGCGCTCATTTGAATGCCCCAGTCAGGATAGTTGAGCCGGTGCTCGCTGATGCCTTCAGCCTGTAAACACGAGATGGGCATGAGGCAAGCAGTGCACACAGTAATCAGGCTGTGGGGAGGGAGGGCACGCAATACACGGTTGGTTCTCGGTTGTTGTACAACATCCACACGCACACGACCTATACAGAAATCCCCCCCTGACGAGAAAGCAACCCTGGTGGGTGTCGGGGGTTGTGTTCCCGAGGTGGACAGTAATGCCCAGACTGCCACGTGTGGTCAAGAGGGGAGAAACCAAGATGTGAACCCAGTGACGCTGCCTCCGCGTGGGATGTTGAGACGCAGCGCGCGCCGTCCACCTGCGCCCTTTGGGACGGTGATGCGCAGCGTTGAAGCGGACGGTGCCATCCCGTGACACCGAGCTTGGAGGCTTCTCAGCAGTATTTGGGTGGGCCCAGCGGACACTTAAGCTGGGCCCTTGGCTGTGCGCCCAGGGCCCCGGCCCATTGTGTCAGTCGCAGAGAGGGCAGACGGGGTCTCGCAGGTATGTTTGCAATCTGGCGGCTGGGTTGGTGCGCTGGCACACACACCGTCCGCCGTGCCACCGTCCCGCACTTTACCCCGATCTTATCTGACAACACAACTAAGCCTGGCGCTGGAGGGGGACGGCTCGTGCCTCACTCTGGGCCAGCCCCGGCGGACTTTGGAAGAATCTTTGCCCCGGCTCAGGTGGAAGAAAACAACAAACCACAGCAGGCCTCGCCAGAGCAAGCTGCAATAGGCCTCACCGGAGCGACAGGCCAGTTACCGAGCAGGTGGGTGCCTGGAGGTACCCCAGTTTGCCATCTTTCCCTTTCAGGAGGCATTGGCTTCTCTCTCTCTCCGTGTTAGCCCCTCCCCGTGCACCACTCCCCCAACCTCACTCGTATTCAGTCACTTGTAGTTCCTTTCCTCCATTCTCTTTCTTGGAACTCTGTGATCTCTCCCCCCCCCCATGTCTTCTCAACACTTTCCTCTTCTCTCATTCTTCAGTCGTTTTTTTTCTGCCTGGCACTTGTTCCATCTTTTATGCCCCGTTTGCTCTTCTTTACCCCCGTCTTATCATCTCCCTCTCATTTACCCCGTTTACTCTCCCTGCTTTCCACTCCCCTGCCGTCACTTTCTTATCCACTCTCCTTCTCTTTTTACTTTCCCCTCACTTCCCTATCCTTTCACCTGACCTCTCTGCGCCGGTCTTTTACTTTAACTGTATTATTTATAGAGACGATTGGATAGGGACACTTGAGACATGGCTAGCACTATGTATGCAGAATTGTTCTCCTACAGTTCTTGTACATCGTGTATTTCATGGTTGCTTTCGCGAAGCACGGCCTGGACTAGACCTCACATAATACAATCTCAAATTAAACAGTCGCTGATTATGAGTGTCGAGTCATTTGAGATGCTCCGGTAAAACGGGTTTTGATTCCAGGCCAAGTCAAATGTAGGGTGGCACGGCTCGGTGTGTGCCACTGTACTGGTGTAGAAGGGCGTGCCAACGTTGAGGATTGAGGTATTGAGGTGCATTGATAGAGCAGTGCTTGTGCTAGAATACACAGTAAGGCTGCAGGTCAGGCCTGAGGGGCACTGCCTGAGCAGCTTGTGTGTCCTAGGACTGGCATTCTGAGGGGGGGGGGCAGGGGGGTGGGGGGGGCAGCGTCCCAGACTTGAGGGCTTCAGTCTGGGAACCAACAGCTGAACAAGGTTGAAGTGCATTGACAGATCTGTGTGCAAGTCTCTGTGTTGGGAAACCAAGGCTTGCTGCAGGTCACGTCCGTGGTGCACCCAGCACAGCTAACTGTATGTTGGTGCTGAAATAGTAAGGGGCGAAGCAGAATTGAGGTGCGTTGACCGAGCTGTGTGTAGATCACAACTTCAAAATTTTGGACAATGGACCCGAAAACAACTGTGCGTCACTGGTAGCGTTATTCACCAAAATATTAACTCTGCAAAGAAATCTTGTTTGCAAATCTCCATAAACGCCCCTTGTCCAGTGAGGCCTCCCTTAACATGTAGTGTAGCTCCTATTTTCCCAATAGGCTCTGCGCATTGGAATAATACCTACAGCAGTAAAGGCCTAGACCAGACGTTAACTAGGTCTACTACTGTCGATACTAGACTTAATTTTTGGGTTTGCCAGCGTAGCTCAGAGTTCGCTAGAAACTTTCTCGAATGTTCAAGGAGGAATTAACTTCCCTGTTTAGACAAGAAGGGATTTAGTTTCTGACAACCATAGAACATGACAACTTTGCTCTCCCCTAATCAAGAGTCAATCTCGAGAGTCGTGTGAGCACAAGGCAATTATTTTACTCAGTCAGTACGTGCATTCTTAGTCTCATCAGAATGTAGAGAAAAGGAAGAGACGGGCGTGTTCAATAAAAAGGTGTTATTTATTGATCAGTCTCTTTTCTCATACATGAGAAATGGATCGATATTATTGCAATACTTATAGTTAAGTAAAGTGCATACATTAAAAGCAATAGTATAAAATAATACTGTAAAAACATTGATATGGTTTCTGAGCCATATGATGTTTGAAATGATTAAAATATATTTACATACACATATACATTTGACTAAACGTACTCAACTGGTGTTTCTAAATACGCCTACCCCGTGTACCTGACCTAAGTCTAATGCGTGGGCGGGAATAGAAAGTTACAGTTTAAGTTAAGTTTGTTTTTGCCAAGTGAATAACTAAAGAATTCTCTGTGAGGGGTTATTCAGTTCTGTACCTGGAATTTAGAATGAATGAGGAATGGTATCTCTTTCTCTGCTCTCGATATTCCAGGCTGCCTGCGAGGGCTGCCCAGAAGCGCCGGTGCTGGGTCTCTCGGCTTGAGATAGCAGCGCGTCTCTCAGCGCGTCAGGAAGGCGGGGCTGCGCCAGCGGGGTCTGCTTCTGCTCTCGGCTTCGGCAAATGTGGCTGCTCCGTCTTGTCACCACGCGTGTGTTTGCATAGGGCAAGATCGGCAATATTTATACCTTAAAGGTGCCGAGATTGACGTAAGGATGGACATAGATACGTCAATAAAGATGTCATACGACTTGCTCGTTAGCACATTCTTTACTAAAGTTCTCTGTGAAATCAAAACAATGGCCGCACGGATTTTCCAGGTTGTCATAGGTTTGATTTGTTATGAGAACGTCGTATGCCTTATCAGGGGCTGGAGGAATGTCGCTTGTCTAATTAGATCTCAAGCGTTATGACCTAATCAGATAACACGTTCCTGTGCCGTAGTGTGACTGCGTCAGATAACGGTATCTGCATCATGGGGGCTTGTCTTGCCTCATGGGCTGACTGTTAGTTAACTTGATAGTTAGTTTAACCAGAATAGGGTCAGGAATAGGGGGATCGATTCAGAACCTATAGGAATACACGACACCCACTCCACGCTAACTATGGTCATATTTACTAATCTATGCATAGTATAACATAGTACAACATACTATAGAGTATAGTGTATACCTCACCACCCCAAAATACATAAATGCATTTTGAAATTTTCAAATATACTGAAAAATTGCAGTCATATATTTTGTATGCACTTAAGCTATGAATTAAATGCAAAAGTAAACACGCATTTGTATGCATTATTGCTAATTTGGTATTTGAGAAATACACATGAAATGGCTCTTAATATAGCTATACAGAAAGGAAGTTCGAGACCATTTCATCACATAATAAAATATTTGTGAACATCCCAGCGGGCAACTAAAGTCTATAAAGTATCTAAAAATAGAAATCTTAGTTCTCTAGGAATAGTTTCTTACTTTAAGCAGAAGATCAGTGTCCCGGAAAAAATATGGGAAAATATTTTAGGGGGTTGCTGAAAATTGCTGTCCGTGAACTGGTGGGAAAAATTGTTCATGTGACTTTATTTTTAAAGTTGAAGGCCGAATTCAGGGAACGCCGTGTGCGAGTTTACTCAAAAGTCTCTATTTCTGTTCTGGAGAGAACATCATATCATTCAGGCTTTCGAAAAAACTGTCAACAGCTTCATGGGAAAGTTCCACTAAGTCGGAAATAGGTGTAACCATGCATTCATGCGCATGATTGCCTCCATTGGCATTCTGATTCGCATTGCTGACAGAAGGTCGTACCTGTTCGATGCTGCTTTCATCTTGAACTTCACTACTCTTCAATCGTAGTGGTGAAGATTCCACGAATGCCGTCATCAGGATTGGCAGCCTTTGAGGGCAGCACAAAGCGTGAACCTTGGTAGGAACCAACAGTGTATCTGCATCCACTGGCGCATCCGATTGTAGCGTCAGACAGGTGTCTAACACGCATTCTTCTCCGCATAGCAGACACCTTAGTACAGGTAAAACACACCTTTGCCACATTGGTCGAAATGATAGAAACCAAGTCATGTTCAGGTCTCTAAGCCGGGAGAGTCCCAGGATTTTTGATATCCGGTCCCGGTATCCAATGGCTAGGATCGTATCTTCCATTGTCGCGAGAGTTTGATCTGTGACATGGGTTGCCATAACGAAAAATAAGGACTAAGAATAGGATTCCTGCAATTAGTCCCAGGATCAGGGGAAGTCCGCCAAAAATCGAATGGACGAAATCTGGAAAAATACCCAGTATGGCTTTGAATGGTGTTAATGCCATCGAAAATACTGTCTTAAATACCCCTGAGATCCCATTGGTATCAGAAATATTTAAGATTTCGCTCAGGATTTCCGCGAAATGTACGGGGGAATTAGTTGATAATAATGTATGTATCTCTGCAGTCGTCCTTGCGACTTGTAGATCATACGTTTCTTTTGATGACGTGAGCCTTGTAGGCGTCTGTAGAAGCACTGTTTTCATTCTGCTTAAGGTATCTATTCGAATAGAAGTAATTTTCAAATTGGGCCATGCCCTTGCCTCCCTGTCTGGAAAGGAGCTGGGGAACAAAGAACGTCCACAGCACTTGACCTTCGCCGTCGTAGTGACTAGATAAGGAGTCCCGGGCCTAAGACTACAACATCTGCGGTCTACAATAAGAATGTAACTCCCATTATAGAGTCTTTGAAAGAATGGTTCTATTTCAGTTGCAGGTGCGCCTTGCTGGTGACATGAAAGGTTGTATGAATTCCCTTCACAGGCTCCGTGCAAACTAATACCGTTACACAGAAGCGTGCCGCTTAGTGACATAGCACAATTGTTGCCACTAAGAAACACTTTCTGTCCTTTATTACTGACACATGCATGTGAATAGGGCAGGTTCCAAGTTGTTTTAAGGTACCCCTTTCCCAATTTCTCGCACATGCCAGCCTGTATATATTTTT
Source organism: Lissotriton helveticus (assembly GCF_964261635.1). Taxonomy (NCBI): domain Eukaryota; kingdom Metazoa; phylum Chordata; class Amphibia; order Caudata; family Salamandridae; genus Lissotriton; species Lissotriton helveticus. Next base: position 1,749,807,816 of record NC_136057.1, on the reverse strand, counting down.
GGCAGTATTGAAACCTGAAGGTTGAGATTGGAATATTTATGATTCCGTGTATTATCCATTCACTGACAGGTCGTTCTGACATTGTCATTGGTAATCTTTCTAGTTTTTCAATGCTCAAGATTGTATAATCAGCACCCTTTTGCGCCATACCGATTTGTCTATCAGTAAGGTTAAAGATTTGGAATAGTGACGTTGTGTTGATTAAACGCCAAGGCACATAGCCTGAACGCAGATTTTGTAACGTCCAGCCAAGCTGTACAATAGAACGCAATTGTGACTGACCATGTTGTAATAACAGTAAGTCTTGCGATAATATATCGATTGCTGAAGACACAATGCTGTCCAATGAAAAAATTCTGGAGGACAGAGTCATTAACCCATTGTCCACCACAGAAAGTGATTTTTCCAAATTAATACGGTCAATTTCCCGTATTCTTTCTGCTGTTTCAATTTGAGTAACCTTCCAGGCCTCATTGTATGCTGCATATACAGAGGCTGCTATGAAACGCTTTTGACGCTGTTTGCGTGGTCCCAGAATGTAATCACGCAAGTCAGCACCATCAGTAAGTAAAGTTAGGTGTTGCTTAATTTCAGACAGTGTGGAAGTTTGTAGCCATTGAAGGCATAATTTGCCCACACTGTAGGTTGTTATTATCCCTGGGTGATGTCTTTGAGGATATCTAGGGTCTGGCCTGGTCATTTTGAAACCTTGTGTTTTATTCAGGAATCTGTCTTGACAGTTATTTGTATCTGTGGGCCAGATCAACCATTGTTTCCAATCAGGATGTGTTCTGTTTTGGTTTAATATCTGGTTTACGTCTATCTCTTCATCTGTATCAGAGCTATTGCTAAACATTGTTGGCTTTGGAATAGACGGTTTATTTAAATCTTTGATTTTGGCTAAGCCAAGACAGGTGGTTTGTTGAACAGTGTCATTTAAAAATATCATTTGTTCTGGGATCATGCAGGCTCTAAACAAAGCTTCTATACCCTGTACTTGCCATTCTTTTGTACCCCAAACACTTTTCAAATCAACATTTTTGTCCCAATAATCAAATTCAAAAGTATTCATTTGTTCAAAGAATGAGTCTGAATAAATCAATTTTGTGTTGGTTATCATGGTTTTCATCCCTGTCTTGTTTGACAATTTAAAATAAAATGTTTCAGCATTACTTGTGTTAAAACCTGAAAAATATGAATATTTGTCATACACGGTTCTAGAGCTCCCTTTTGGAGGTGTAGCACAATGTTCCCATTGATTATAATTTAAAACATTTCTAGGTTGTGCAGATTTATGTAAAAAATGGTTACCATAATGGTTATAGCAATACATACTATCATAATTTGTAGAACCTTGCAAATAATCATGTTTTGTAAATTTAGCAGACATTACTAAGTCAGACATCATGTTGTTAATGCTTTCGAAGTCCCAATCATCAGCAAATGAGTTTGGTTTTGCAAAATCACTCAAAGAGATCTTGATTTGGTGTGGATATTTCAGGATCTCGACCGGACCATAAATTTCATAGTCAGTGTTGTCCCAGGCTACCCCACCAGGTATCGGATTGGCTGTGAAGTTGGCTGAAGAAAGTTCTGAAGAAAGTTCTCTTTTCTCGACGTGTGAAGATGTGTGTGGTTTGAGGATCAAGTTGATGTTCTGACTTGCTGTGTCCATTTTAGCATATTTTCCCTCAATGAAGCGTCCCAAAGTAAATACCATGATGAGCCAAAGTATGAGGATAAATGCACCAAAACCCACCCAAAATTCAATCCATGGAGAAATCAGATATGTTTCTTTCAGTTGTTTCAAAAGTTCCTTCGCTTTGTCTTTAAAGGATTTTGATGATGGCTGTGTCTTTGATTCACTGAAGCCGTCAGAGGAACATCGAAGTTGATGAAGTAACCGGATGCAGTTCTGTCAATTGTTCCAATTGGTTCAGGATTTTTCTTTTTTGCATTTTCACTTGGTACTTCAGTATAGATTGGTGTGTCTCTGCTAAATGTTTTTATTTGGGTTTTCAGAGGTCTGAGTTCTATTGCATTGTTGCATAGTCCTTCTTGTTCTTCTGCAGGCGTTTCGAATGTGATGAGCCTTTTTGATAGGACCTCTGTGCTGGTAGCAAACCTTGGTGTTCTGCTACTTATTGGGAGTCCACTTGGCCTACCGTTTGTTATCGGCCACATGTTGTGGTTTTACCAGGTCGATGGATACAACTCGGTTCTCCTTTTTTCCAGCATGTGGCGGTAGTACAACTGATCTTGTCCCGTTGACAGACAAGACAGGAACTGCTTTTCTGTAGGAAGGCCCAAATTCCTTCTTTACCGCGATCTTATCCCTGACTAGATCCCCGACTTTTGGAATCCAGACAGGTCTTGCTGGGACAGGTGGTGATTCTTCAGTGGTTGTTGGCTGTTGTTTCAACTGTATGTTGCTCAGGTCTTTTCTTGTTTTGTTTAAGTCCTGCAAAATAGCCAAACGGTCTTTGACATCAAAGGTTTTTTCTTTCACCACTGAAGTCTGACTATCAAGGTCAGAGATCATCATCCTAGTTCCAAATAATAATTCGTACGGACTGAATCCCTTCAGAGAATTTCTTGGCAAGTTATTTAGACTACGTTGGACACTTATTAGATGTTTGACCCACCCAGCTCCCGAACCTAATACCTTTGCCGTTATAGATTGCTTTATGTCACGGTTTTTTCTTTCAACAATTCCGTTCCCCTCAGGGTGAAATGGACAAGAGTACCGCAATTGCACGCCCATGCTGACCATGGCCTCCTTATAAGCCCGAGAGCTAAAAGCAGGACCATTGTCCGAATGCAGCATGCCAATTGCGTATGTGCCGATAAAGACTCGCAAATCTTTTATAACAGTTCTGGCGTCAGCCGTTCGCTGGGGCCACATCCATATGAATCTCGTGCATGAGTCCACTGCAACCAAGATATATTTATAGTTACCATCCCTTTGTAAGGGACCGCAGTGGTCTAGATAAACACAGGCTAATGGTTTATCCGAGATTAGAAGGGGCGTCTGAGCTGGACGTCTCACCGTTGATACTTTCATTTTTTGACATATTTCACATTCTAGAACATAGTTCCTTGTTTGTCTTCTCATTTGTGGCCACCAGTATCTCTGTTTTAATAATGATACTGTGGCTGAGACGCCAGCATGGATAGAAGCAAGCCCTTCGTGTGCCGCTATTATTAGTCCTAACCTATGTTCCATGTTTGGAATTGCCCTCTCCCCCACTCCAGGGATTTGAGCAAAAGGAACATTGTTTGCATCAGTTATGTATGAGTATTTTACTGGAAAGCCTTTAGGGAGTGGTTCTATCGAATCCTTTTCTGAAGCGCTGACAGCTTGTAATATTTCGCTGTCTATTTTTGTTTTTGACCGGGTGACGGCAGCTACGGAAGCCGTTTGCACAGCTGCCTTCGCGGCCTCGTCAGCCAATGAATTCCCTGCAACGTGAACGCCATCACGTTGATGACTCAGTGTATGTATCACGTGAGTCTTTGGTAGTTCTTTTTGTAAAAGAGCTACTTGTTCCCAGAGCATTTTATGCTTGATTGTGCCACCTTTCGCATCCTTGAAACCGTTCTGAAGCCAGATCTGCAAGTATTCATTATAAGACTGAACGCAATAATACGAATCGCACACTATGAGTGTGGGGAATTCTCGATCGGTATTTTCAAGCGCCATCTTGAATGCTAGTAGTTCAGCTCGCTGAGCTGTACAATCTCCTAGGGATTGTGTTTTAGTGAGGGTTGGTTTAAATTTCCCTTCGTGCCAACGACCTTTAACAATCGCGCACGCAGCACTGTAAGCTTGTTTACCCCCTACTGCGGGTTGTGCTGATCCGTCTGTATATATTATACAGCCGTAGTGATCTAGAGGCAGAATTTCGGTTGGCGTAGGACATTCAAATTCATATTGGAGAAATTCTTGTGTTTTTAAGTAAGGGTCAAATTCGTACACCACGTCTGTTGCAGCAAGAGAGTTAGCCCATTGTATCCATCTCGGATGGAGTGCTTTAGCATTTGGAATGCTTGCTTTTGTTACCGCCTCTAAGGCTGGTATTGGTGTCACGATTACTATTCGTTTACCTTGTGCCAGGGCTCGTTCTTTTGCTATAGCTGTCTGTGTTGCTGTAAGAATTTTTTCCGTTGGGCTAAATTTCATTTCAGCCTTAGTGTACAAGTGTGATTTGAATGCAATTGGTACCTTTTCTCCCTCATTAGAGGTCATGTATGTGAATCCGCATCTCCCTGGGATGACTCGAATCACAAGATTGCGTGTGTTATCACGTGTTTCTAATTTTGTTTTAATTAGCATGTCTGTTTGTAAGGATCTCAAAATTTCTGTGTGTGTTTGAGTCCAACTGGATCTTTTAAAGTCTGGTTTAATTAGATCATAAAGGGGTTTGACCCTTTCTGCGTAATTTGCAATGTATGTTCTTCCGAAATTTAGGAAACCTAGAATCGACTGTAAGTTTTTTAGTGTTCTAGGTGCTTGGATTACGGCACATTTCTCTAGGAAATTGTCTGCCAGGCTTTTGCCTTCACTTGATAACTCATATCCTAAGAATAGGACCGTCAGATGGGCAATTCTGGATTTTTTTAAGTTGAATTTGTAACCCTCTGCAGCGAACCCAAGTATTATGGTGTTCACCCTTTTCAAGTGAGTCTCCAAGTCATCATCTGTTAAGTAAATGTCATCGACATAGGATAATGCTTCATCATCATATAGTTGTAGTAATTCTGTTACTCTCGCTGAGAATACCCCCGGGCTGTTCTTGTACCCCTGGGCTAACCGACAGAATTGTTTTTGAGTGCCATTTACTGAGAATGCAGTTAAATATCTGCTCTCTGGTGCTATGTTTTGACAAAAGAATCCATTGGAGATGTCCAAGGTTGTTTTGTATTTTTTGCGCACTATGTTATTCATTAGTGCAGCACTGTGTGAGTTTTGCACTGCAAAGGTTTTGCAACATGTGTTAAGGTGTCGGTAATCCAAAACTAGACGATATGAATTGTCTGGTTTGGAGACCGGAAACAAAGGATTGTTCATTTGTGAGGTGCAAGTTTCAATCACCCCCTGGTATTCTAGCTGATCTAGTATTTTATTTACTTGTTTTTTAGCTTCTTGCTTAATTGGGTACTGCCTTTGTGCAGTAGGTTGTGATTTTAACTGGATTTTGTGAGGAGGAGAATCCTCATCCCATCCTACATGATTTTTATATAAAGCAGGTGCTAAGGCCACTGCCCACTTTCTAGCAAGTGTGTATTTTTTATGAATCGGGATTTGATTCGAGAAGGCAGGCATAATTACTTCTTCGCCATGAGGGCACTCCCTGACAAATTCTGGTGGCCAGTCTTTTTCAGCTAGAAGGATATCATAGCCCTTGGAGAGATTATCCCAAAATAGTCCCCTTATTTTCCTAGTCTTATCTCCCTCTATACGTAATGTTATCTCGTATATCTTGTGGGGCTTGCTAACTCTGGTGTCTGCAGTTTCCACTTGAAGGTATTCATTCGTGTCCACTGTCTCCAGATGATTCATAAGGACTTTGCGAGCTATGCTCACCTCTGCTGCGCTGTCTAGCATTGTCTGAGCCCATTCTCCGTTTTTCAGTTGTGTCCTCAGTATTCTCGGCATTTTTAACTACCTTGATACTGGCTACCTTCTTTTTTGGAAATTGTAATTTCTTTTTTAGCTGAGCAGGTTCCTTGTCTTTGGACTTGGCGTGCTCTTCTGATCGTCCCCTTCTTTCCGATTTCTGCGAGGAATTCTGAAAAGATTGAGAGGGACGTGTATCAATGTCTTGATATCTATCAGGTTTTTTAATATTATCCCTATTTCTAAGGTTATATCTATTCCCAGAGGGGTCACTCTGCGGTGACCTCTGTCTTTGGTTTGGAGATTTCTCTCTTCGCCTGGGAGACCTCCCTCGGGACTGGAATTTCTTTTATTTAGGATTGGATTGTTTGTTTCCATCCCAGTTCTTTTTTGGTGAATTGTTATTAAAAAATATTTTTTCTGGACTTGTAGTCAGTTGCGGTTTTACTGGTATTCCACGTAGACTATCTCTGCCTAGTTCTTCATAGGATTTTTCCATGATTCTGGCAATTTCAGCTGGTTGGTCTGCTATATCTGTCTCTTTTAACCTCTGGCGGATCTCCACGTTTGCTGCTTCACCTTTTATGTTGGCTAATAATATAGCCGAGACCTGCTTGAAGTCTTTTAGTAATTTCATACCAAGAGTTAAAGCAGGTTCTGGACCGTATTCATCTTGAATTTGTTTTAGCACATCTGGTATTACCGAAATGGATGGAACACCGTGCGTTTTTGTGTAGATGGAAGCAAAGACTGTACCCCAAGTGTCACAGTCCTCAATGTGTGGTGCGATTCCCATTGGGAGACATATAGTCAGAATCCTGTGTTTTTCTAATGGGGTGGTGTCAGGAAACACCGCCTCTATTTGGGTAATTTTCTGTGCCAACCAGAATGGTATTTGTTCCCGTTTAGCTGGAACTTTACCTAGGCAGGATTGGATGTTCTGTGGTGTAATTTTATTTGTGTTCCCCTGGTGAGGGGTCAGCTGTGGAAGTTTAATCGCTGGCTGAATTGTTGAAGTCCGCATTACATACTGAACTAATTGTCTATGAATTTTTAGTAGTTGTTTGAGCTGTATTAACAGCTCTGCTGCAGGCATTCTTTCGATGTCTGGATGTGGTGTGTATCCGGCTAAGACCGGCCACGTTGCTCCTGGTCTTCGTAAAGGACCGAGCCTTGTAATGTGATTGTTATGTATTAGGGCGCCATCAAATAAGAGCAAATGCTCTTGGAATTTGAGTGGTACTTCCACCTCCTCGAAAGGAGTGTACTCATTAGGAGGTTCCTCTACTTTGTAATAGTGGAAGTACTTTGTTACAGCATTAGCTGCTGGAAAATGTATCCATGAATAATATACCTCTGTCTGCCGATATTCGTGTGCCTCGATTACGAATATGACTGTGCCACCTCTAGGTGTCAGTCCATTTTCTATAAGTTTTAAGGTTATAGATCTCCTTTTAATGACCGGAATGAGTGTTATATTCGGGTCTGCTGCTTGCATGGTAGCATCAGCATCTGCGAGTTCAGTTGCTAATCTAACTGCCTCTCTTTCTTCTTCATTTTCTGACATTTTACTGTCCTGAAGGTTATTTTGTTTGTTTGCAGATCAGGTTTCTTATGGAAACAGAGATTAGATGCACAATATTTTGGAACAGTGTATCCTTCAACGTTGACTATACCAAGAACCATACATAGGAGTTCCCTCCTGCGAGGTTTTGGAGGATATAACCTTTCACCCACTCCAGACGTCTTTGGAGTACAATGGGAAAAGGGGTCTGAGTGAGAAAGCACGACTGAGTTACTCTAAATGTCTTACGTTAGTTTTATCGCCCTTTCCAAACGCGTTGGGCGCCATGTAGTGTAGCTCCTATTTTCCCAATAGGCTCTGCGCATTGGAATAATACCTACAGCAGTAAAGGCCTAGACCAGATGTTAACTAGGTCTACTACTGTCGATACTAGACTTAATTTTTGGGTTTGCCAGCGTAGCTCAGAGTTCGCTAGAAACTTTCTCGAATGTTCAAGGAGGAATTAACTTCCCTGATTAGACAAGAAGGGATTTAGTTTCTGACAACCATAGAACATGACAACTTTGCTCTCCCCTAATCAAGAGTCAATCTCGAGAGTCGTGTGAGCACAAGGCAATTATTTTACTCAGTCAGTACGTGCATTCTTAGTCTCATCAGAATGTAGAGAAAAGGAAGAGACGGGCGTGTTCAATAAAAAGGTGTTATTTATTGATCAGTCTCTTTTCTCATACATGAGAAATGGATCGATATTATTGCAATACTTATAGTTAAGTAAGGTGCATACATTAAAAGCAATAGTGTAAAATAATACTGTAAAAACATTGATATGGTTTCTGAGCCATATGATGTTTGAAATGATTAAAATATATTTACATACACATATACATTTGACTAAACGTACTCAACTGGTGTTTCTAAATACGCCTACCCCGTGTACCTGACCTAAGTCTAATGCGTGGGCGGGAATAGAAAGTTACAGTTTAAGTTAAGTTTGTTTTTGCCAAGTGAATAACTAAAGAATTCTCTGTGAGGGGTTATTCAGTTCTGTACCTGGAATTTAGGATGAATGAGGAATGGTATCTCTTTCTCTGCTCTCGATATTCCAGGCTGCCTGCGAGGGCTGCCCAGAAGCGCCGGTGCTGGGTCTCTCGGCTTGAGATAGCAGCGCGTCTCTCAGCGCGTCAGGAAGGCGGGGCTGCGCCAGCGGGGTCTGCTTCTGCTCTCGGCTTCGGCAAATGTGGCTGCTCCGTCTTGTCACCACGCGTGTGTTTGCATAGGGCAAGATCGGCAATATTTATACCTTAAAGGTGCCGAGATTGACGTAAGGATGGACATAGATACGTCAATAAAGATGTCATACGACTTGCTCGTTAGCACATTCTTTACTAAAGTTCTCTGTGAAATCAAAACAATGGCCGCACGGATTTTCCAGGTTGTCATAGGTTTGATTTGTTATGAGAACGTCGTATGCCTTATCAGGGGCTGGAGGAATGTCGCTTGTCTAATTAGATCTCAAGCGTTATGACCTAATCAGATAACACGTTCCTGTGCCGTAGTGTGACTGCGTCAGATAACGGTATCTGCATCATGGGGGCTTGTCTTGCCTCATGGGCTGACTGTTAGTTAACTTGATAGTTAGTTTAACCAGAATAGGGTCAGGAATAGGGGGATCGATTCAGAACCTATAGGAATACACGACAAACAGTGGGATAAAAGACAACAGAACAAAGATCGGAGCTGCACCACTAGCAAATGGATATATAACCAAGTTAGAAGGCAGAACCGGAAGTCCGAGATTTATTGTTGTTTAGTGTTGAGGGCAGAGTGTTGAGGGCAGAGTGTTGAGGGCAGAGTGTTGAGGGCAGAGTGTTGAGGGCAGAGGGCAGAGTGTTGAGGGCAGAGTGTTGAGGGCAGAGGGCAGAGTGTTGAGGGCAGAGTGTTGAGGGCAGTAAGTGCGTCGGTTTGGGAACATATATATTTAGAATATTTTACAGTATCCGGTATCCACCAAATTTGTCAGGGCCAAAGTGCAGGATTAAACAAATCTGTTCATTTCCATTCAGGTGATCGTTTGCTAATGCCTGGTACTCATTTTAGGTTTCACCTGTACAGCACTTGCACTGTGCTTGAGAAAACGATTGTGTTTAATATAAACCTACAAGGGACTTATATCCTGCCTCACTCTCTCACTATATAATACTCACTCTTTCACTTTTTACTACTCGCTCTCTAATACTCTCTTTACTAATAACTCTCTCCTACTCACACTCAACTAATCACTCTACTACTTACTCTGTGTGTGGGTGCTAATGCAATAGGTCTCGCATATGCAAACGATTAAGCTATTGGCAATGTAAATGACAATGCCATTTATTTATGATTTAAAAAAAAAAGTCAGGAGCAATGCCAATAGCTCTACCTTTAATAATGTCGAGACCATTGCATTGTAAATGCTTGTTAGGCATTGAAATTGACCAAGAGAGAATGTAATCCTGGTTGCTGCAGGACAAAAAAGAGAAGATGCTCTCACTCCTGAATTGCATGCTAGCAAGGGAAAAGGTGAAGGTGAGGTAAGTACAGGTGCTCCTGGGTACTTGAACGTTGTGTGCAGGGTGGTATGAACGGCTAGTATCTTCTGCAGGCAGTTGGATCAGGCCATCTTTGGGTTTTCTTTACCTCATCACTATGTCCAGCTGTCATCTGGGGTCAAGGAGGACCTTTGAATAGGGTGTTTCTTTTTGAAGTCTTTTGGACTGGAATGTTCAGATCTTCTCAGATGTAGCCAGCAGGGTGAGTTTTGGTGTGTATTGGCATGGCAGATGGTGTGCAGAGCAATGGCCGGATCAATGATGGCAAGGGATTAGAAGCATAGCCTTCTTAGAATTGTTCACTCTAGTGGTAGCAGTAACACTGTGGGGTGAAGAGTTAGCACACAGGAAAGTGCTCTTTCAGATCAACAACATGCATAGCATACTTGCAGGCATGGAAGGAATTTCTGGGTTCTGGGGCGTGAAGTCGGGAGGAAAGTTGGTTGAGGTCTGAGGACGTCATTCAGTACAAACTGGACTTAATGGAGAGAGTTTGGACGAGGGTTACCATTGCCTGAAAATTGGCCGGAATTGCCTTCATGGACATTACTATGGGGTTACACTCCATCTGCAAACAAATTGGGCCACAGCAATTTGGAAGGTTGGGTCGGGGGCCGATCAGGAAGCTGATATCTTGAAGATTACTTTCCAGGGTGCTGAGTCATTTGCTGAAGGTATGCAGTGATGCATTGGAGGTCTGCTTGTTTTCCACACTTATGACATGGATGTTTTTCAGGTCATTCAGAGTGTCAGAGCTGCTGGGAGGGAAAGGAGCAAGGGGATGTCATGTGAGAGGATGTGTCCAGAAGGGGCAACCAATTGGAGACCTGGCTTAGCGGCTCCAAAACCGACAAAAGGGCGCAGGGGAAGAGAGTCACATTGCATGCTGACGGGTTCACCAGGCCCCTGCCTGGTGGCATGCACGGAGCGCTGGATGAGGTACTATGGGATGATTAACGGGTTTGTTTTCCATCAAAAGTCGGGATAGAAAGTGACATCATACCAGTTGTGCAGAGCTTTGGTTAACCTGGGAATGCAGGCATCGGTTTACGGCACACACTCATTCCACATCCGTGCAGGGTCAGAAGCAGGAAATAAAGTCTGGATGTGTGTGGATATTATGCAGGTAGGCCGCTGATCATCTGAGTGTTACAGGCATTACGTGCGGGGTCTGGGTGGTGAGGGGCATGTGGTGGGTGCACTAATGTAAATCCTTACGACTTGTTTGTTTCTTTCCAGGCTCAATAGCAGGTCCAGCAGCAGAAGAGGTGGCCATTTGGGTGCTGGGCCACTCTTTCATCAAGTGGACGGCTATTCATTTGGGCCAAAGGTACTTTGGGATAAATTTAGTGTTTAGCCATGGCCTTTTTGCTATTACATGGAAAGGAACAGGGGCTATGTGTTGGAAATAGCTATTGCCTGTTTTGAATGGTATAATGGTGGGTAGAAGGTGACCGGATGTTTTGATATTACACCTCATGGATAACGACCTGGTGAAAGAAAAAGGGGCAATTTTGTTGCGGAATATAACAAAGGATTTGTTGATTATTAAGGAAAACTGTGCAGGATGTTTTGTCTTGTGGACTGAGTTTGTGCTGAGAAGATGCAACTGTAGAATAGCAGATAAGCCTGCTGCTATTGACAGAGCAAGGCAGAAATTGAAAAGGAAGACGTCCCATTTTTTTGAGAGCTCGGTTTGGTGCGATTTTGCCACTCTGATATTATGTTTAAGACCAAAGAGTTTTGTTTGGGAGATGTGAGGTTATAGTTTTGTAAGGCATTTTTGCCAGGAAATTGTGTAATGTGCACCAGTTTCAACAAAGCGGCCTATTTCACACAATTTAAGTGGTCAGTTTTATGTGCAGCTCAACCTCCCTCCCAAGGGGACTTCATGTAGGACTGTGTTCCCCCGCCGTACCTGAATTCTTCCAAATCTTCCCCTATCTTTCTATTATAAAGTTATAATCATTTCTGTTCAGAGCAAAGGCTGGGATTTAGTGGAGCAGTTCCTAGGGGGTTCAAGAAAAGTGCTCCCCAGTAGGTGCAGGCCAGGTATCTTCTTTGCCATAATTGGTTGACTGAATGCTCTTAGCACACCCTGCTTTGCCCAGGTGATGCACCCAATCTGCAATACCTCATAGCCCTTTGACTTTCCGGAACTCATCAAAATACCATACCTGAGACCCAGTAGCGGCTCCTGGAGGGAGTGCTGTGGGGCGGTGGGGCAGGGGGGGAGGCCGGGGCAGGGTGGGAGGTAGTAAACTTCACATATGGCCGAACGTAGGTAAGTACATAAATAAATAACTAGAACGAATTACATTGTGCGCTCTACATCGCCATTTGGCGTTGCAGCGCGCACAATGTAATTTGTTTTATTTATTTATTTATGTACTTACGTCCGTTCGGCCATGTGCCGGAGTTTACTACCCCCCACCATGCCCCTCCCCCGACTCACCCCACCCCACAGCACTTCCTCCAGGAGCAGCTACTGCTGAGACCCTTGGTAGAACTGGAAGTCCAGTGCTAAAATGAATTAGTTTGGGCTCTGAGCCTCTGATAGCTTACCTCCCCATTTAGCTCTTATTTTCTTGTTTCCTCCAACTAGTTGCGTTCATAATCTCTATTAGCTTGCAGTTTTAAAAAGGGCAAATATTTTTTTTAATTACTTTATATATTCAGCTTTTTATAAAGTGCAGCTCATATTGCTGACAGAAACAAAATTAATTGTGGCAAACTAGTTCATACGTGACCTGTACCAAATCAGCTAAATTGTTTTAGTTTTGTCCCTAAAAGGCAACACAAGTATAATAAACAATAATAAATAAATAAATACATTCATCAATTGACTACCACTAAAAAGTATCATAAATCGAACTGACTTTATAACAAAAGAAAGATTTGCATTAATCACATTGCCTATGTGGTACATAAAGACACAAAATATGTACATAGGAATTATCCCTAACTCATAGGAAAACAAACACTGTATCCCAGATTCACACTTGTGGTATTTGACCCTCCATTCCTTAATGCTTCGTCCTTTCCCTGTATCTGCACAAACTATCCCAGACGTTCTCTTTTTTCTTCAGGAAGCCCTTGCCGGTACACCACCTGTTCCGTTCTTTGGCATCCATCCACATCTTCTTCCAAGTCTGCAACTTGTGGCATCCCCTCTGCTCCCAAGACCCGGGCTATGTTTCTCTTGGCAATCCCAGAGGCCTACTTACGCCATACCTTTTGATATTTAGGTCATTCCTCATCTCTGGTGATACATAAAGGTTGCCACCTGGCCAATAGAGGAAAGTGTAGTCCGGTGTTTCATGCCATAATTCGCACCACTCTACTCCAACGGTGCTGTATTTTTGGGCATTCTCAGGGGATGTAGTAAAAGGATCCCACCTCCCCACACCCACTAGCACAAAGAACAGTGCCACTCGGTCTGAGACAATGTAGACCTGTGGATTATCCGCAACTGGATGATGTGGAACTGAGCCCATATGGCCAGTTCTCTGGGGCTTTATATAGCATCCACTCAATCATTCATATGGCCAGGCCACCAACAGTTTCCCAAGAGGATCCAGGTAATTATTAATCAATATCTGATAGGTTAAGGATACTTCCGGCATGGGGTCTAGAAGCAACCTATCTTCCAGAGGTGCTGCCTCAGCCATCTGCTCTCCTTCCCGTATGTTGCACCTCAGAGCATGTCCCAACTGCAAGTATTTAAAGCATTCAGATTCAGCCATTTCATTCTCCTGTTGTAGGGCCTCATATGTAATCAGTGTTTGCCCCTTCATACATGTCTAGGGCATTCAATTCCTATTAACTCCCATTTGGAAAAACCCTTCAGGTTCTGGACCTCGGTCAGAAGATCGCCTTTCCATAGGGGGGTTGTGTCTGTCAACTTATCATCGTACCCCAAGAATTTAGTGGCTTCCCAACACATAGTTCACGTGAAAGTGCTCCTACGTAGTCGTGAGTCGCAGCACGCCGCATTCCGTAGAGGTTTGCGAAGACCCCGATGATGAAGCATGACACCAAGGGGCCTTTTGGTGTGTGAGGGGTATTTAAACAACACTGAGTGCTCCCCACCACTGTAGGGATCACCGAACCCATGTTAGTGGATTCCTTTTGTTTATGCATATTTCTAGGGGAGACAGAATCCACTTCTCCTCTCCCTCCCCCTTTTGTTTATTACTGCTATCTAATGCACCACACACTTATAGAGTATGACTGATAGGCCGTTGGGCGCCTCGCTGCGTTCCCTGACTGTAAGTCTTGGAGTGCCTGCTCAACCTCATCAGCTGTGAGGTCTTGCTCAAGTGTTGTGTTGTCTTCCCCAGATAGAGTCGAAAGGAGGAGGTCCCTCAAAAATTTAGCACAATCTTCTCTTGACCTCTCAATCTAGGATGAGTATATGTTATAGTATGTAGTGAACGCCTCTGCCACCTCTGCTGCGGTGGTATGGAGTGTACCTTCCGCATCATGCACCTCCAGGATACAATTCCATTCCCTATCTCTTTAATTTAACCAGGCTATGAGTTTACTGGCTTTATCGCCTATGTCATACACTCTGCGCTGTGTTGCTATGGAATATGTACACGCCCTTTGTTCCACCAGTTTCTTTAGTTTGTGTTGTTTTAGGTTGAGTCTATGCTGCAATTGTAGGTGGGTCTGACCTCCCACAGCGCCTGAGTCTCCAGAGCTAATATCTCCATTTCTAGAACTTCACATTGTATCTTCTGCTCCTTCTTTTCCCCCCAATCATTGCCCGAGTATGACCACGGAGAAAAGCCTTAAAAGGCTTCCCACGGGACACTAGCTGACTGGACCGTGCCCTCATTCTCCTGAAAGTATTGATTTGTTTCGTCACTTATTCTGTCTCGAAAGGGTGCTTCTTTGGAATTCCAAGGATTGATCTTGGATGGCAGTGTGGTGTCCCTGGTAGGGCCATTTAGCAATACATCTATGGAGAGTGGTCAGAGATACCCCATAGCTCTGTGAGTGGCACCATGGAACCAACTAGCAAATAGTTGTTGGGAAAAGATTTGGTCCCGCCTGGAGTGACTGCCATGTACTGCTGAGAAGTAGATGAACTCTTGTACAATGGGGTTACGGTCACGCAACAGGTCTACCAACCCCAGAGCCTCAAAAAAGGCCCGTAAGGGACTAGATTCACTGCCCGTTGGAGATCTAGTGTCTCTGTTAATTACCGGGTCCATTGTCACATTGAAGTTCTGCCCATCAGCAGGATCCCAGGGGGCAGTTCCAGCAGGAAAGCAGAAAAAGTCTCTGTCTGGAACTGCGGCGGTATGCGGACTGAACAGATGTTCAGCGTTTGTCCCTCCCAAGTAACCGTCCTCGCCACGTAGCACCCCAAGGGGTCCGTCCATGTGTGCCGTGGGTAAAAGGCACTGTATTTCAGAGAAGTATACCAACACCTTTGGAGCTAGTGGTATACCCGGCACGTGCATGCAGGGTATGGTGGTTGCCCTAAACTGGAATGCTTCTTGGCACTTAAATTGGAGTTAAGATATTTGATAGCCATATACTTATTAGTTATTATTTCCGAACAGATGAGAATTTCAGTTGCTCATGTCAGGATGCAGTTTCACACAAACCTCTGAATCAAGGGCGGTGAATTCCACCAGGATTGGAATTTGTGACCTGTGGGTTACCAGACATCTTTACAGCAGGTTCATTGACTAATTAGCTAAACTATATGCAGGTTTCATATGTCACTTAGGCCCACCCCACTTTACCTAATCTGAATAGATGTGGGCAGGGGCCATTTCAATGCTAAACTGAGAGGTGACATATCAAATATAGTATAGCATAACACAAAGGGGCATATTTACAAGCCCCTATCGCCATCACAATGTCACTTTCAGTGACGCTGTGATGGCGATAGGGGCCTCGCCTTATTTATAAGGCAGCGCTGAGCCACTTAACGTGCCTGAACGCTGCCTTGTAAATAAGGCCCCCTTTCACGCTATGCATGCCTTGTAAATAAGCCCCCTATGTATAGCGTGAAAGGGGAGGGCAATGGGTGGTGCTGTGGGCGTTTCACCGCAACACACATTGATTCTGACATTTCCTCTTATTTACAAGGGAAGCGTATATAGAAGGCAGCACCAGAATTAGGACCAGGGAAAACCTGTCTTACTCTGGCGCAACAATCAGAAATGTTTCATTTCTCCACGTTTTTGCTGTCTTCATGTGTGCTGCGTTATGCAGCACACATGAAAACAGCAAAAGGCCAATAATTGTTTATGTAAAGGAAGGTCCCCCTTTCTGAACATAAACAATCATTTTTAAAAAATGCTGTTTTGCAACTTCTGTTTGTGCTTCCTTAAGCAGCATACATCGAAGTTACAAAGCGGCATTTAAATATTGTTTATGTGCAGGAATGGGGACCTTCCTGTACATGAACAATATTCCCCTGAACACAGACACCCTTGCACTATGGTGCAAGGGTGCCTGCATCGGTGGTAGGCTGCTAAGCTTTGCGCCAGCGCAGGGGGAAACACAGGGCTGCACCATATTCTTGTAAATACGGTGCAGCCTTTCATTTCAGAAGTGGCATAGCGTGTCGTTAAGCAGAGGAAGCTAATGACATGCTCCAACACTTTTTTGTAAATATGCCTCAAAATGTCACAAAATAGCATTACATCATGCCATAACTTGTCAATGCAAGACATATTTTACCATAACATTCTACATGCCAACACACACGATTCAGGGGGAAATGGCTCCCACTTTGATGGTGCGGTGAGAGAACTATTTTTTTCAAACTTTTCCTATTTACAGTTTCCAAATGTTGGCATGTTTGTAACATGTCCATTATATAATACCATACTGATGACTATAAGAAGACAGGTTATAGTGTGAGTCGTACCAGTGTGCATGCACAGCTCTGAAATGGCTTAGTTTCCCATGAAAGGCATTTAAATAACTATAAAGGGGCTGTTCAAAAACTTTAGGGTCTAAAATTGGCAATTGGACAACATATATTTATGGGTCACTCCACATTTTGTGTGGTCAGAGTGAAAGGTACATGCTTTAAAAAAAAGCACCTTCACTAAACTAAGCAGCCCCCCAGACAGGCTCCAAATTAAGTTGTGGCTAGCAGCAGTCTGTTGCTTTTCACTTCTATAAGCATCCATTTTAACGATGCTGCTAAGT
Organism: Lissotriton helveticus; assembly: GCF_964261635.1. Classification (NCBI taxonomy): domain Eukaryota; kingdom Metazoa; phylum Chordata; class Amphibia; order Caudata; family Salamandridae; genus Lissotriton; species Lissotriton helveticus. The sequence continues at coordinate 1,749,790,898 of NC_136057.1, read as the reverse complement.
GGTGCCTCTGAGCTTGTGTATCTGAAGTGAAGACTAATTATCTAAAAGCTCTGTCTGGAAGAACCCTTTTCACATTCCCCTGTAAAACACCTGCAATTTCTAATAACGTTTTTTTTCAAATATAATTTTCTTTCTAAAACCCGGGGCATGCTTTTATCTAATATTTCCCCTTTTGGGCTCAAATAAAACATTAATTTTCGAATTATGGTAACAGTCTAGTTGCTGAAAATTGAGATTTCAGGCTCATTTTGTTTACATACAATGCATCTGACCTTTGGTCTAACTTTGAGTATACTTTAATGTGATCACCAGAGGACTGAGATGGTTGGTGGCATTAACACTAATACAAAAACACAGAAAAGAGGACTCATTACAGGGTAACTCCATAAATTAATTCCTGTTGGTGCCTTTTCTCAGAGGCAGCCTTAGGCATGTGCAAGCTGTGCACCTGCACAGGGCCACCAAACCCCAGGGGCCTCCACGCCAATAAATATCCTTAAGATATTAATCCTCTGAGGATGGATACATATTTGCGTGGCGGCCCCTGGCAGGGATTTGGCGGCCTCCATGGATGACCATGGATACAAAAAGAAGTTTGGGAGAGTCTTAATCATGGTATTAATATTATTGGCGATTTAATACACCACAGACTTAGCTGACTCTAGGTGCTACAACTGTGCGTAATAACATTACATATCTCAGTAGTATGCCTAGATCTTGGAAGAACGAATGGTTTGACTAGTTCTTTAGCGATTCAAAACCTTAACCTGCAGACTTTACGCTAATCTCTGCAGCAATTACTCAGACCACTGAGCTATCTAATGGCATGGCACCCAGGCATGGTAAGGGTAATTGGGGGTTTTGTTCCTGTTCCTATTCCTATTCCTGGACTGGCAATAATAAAAACAATTTTAACTCCTAGACTTGGAGTCCGGGGTAGTCAAGGGTTCTGTTGAACACCGTAGTATGCGGACTCTCAAGAAAACATAAATATTTTGATTACACCTTACAAGTGGTTGTAAGGAATAGGTAACTCAATTCAGGATTCGGAAGTAAATTCACATAATAATGAGAAAAATAACATTCTTGGCACCGATTACACATATTACAAAATTGACATATGTTATAAATTATATATATGATTATTTAAGCGCATTGAACTCAACACAGAGTACCGTTTATGAAAAGAGGTACATTTATGATGGACAACCCAACTCTCAAACAAATGTAGGTGCCCTGAAGAGTCAAACCTTCACTTGCACCAATTTGATTGATTTGATTTGATTATTCAATTTATAGAGCGCAACGAATGCCCGGAGGCGTCTTGGTGCTGCTCTAATCCACCAACATGTTAATTCAGCTATGTTGATCTGCAGTGAACATAAACATGAAGATCAACTGTTGATGGTGTTTCAGCTTCTCTGTTTACTCATAAACCCTTCACCAGGATAGGATTTAGCTAAGACAACATCAACAGTTTTCCATGTTTTTCCTTTGTTTATGAATGGTCTGTTCAAATGCATACCTTGGTATTGTCTGGTTGTGTTTACTGAAGAGTTGCTAATTGTTATGAGTATAAAGTTGAGGGCACCCCAATCCACTACCTCAGTAACACTCACATAAGTAGCCACCAGATCTCATTAGGACTGGCAGTTGTCAAGGATACCCAAAGACCATAATCTCAGTTTTATTGGTGTTTATCATCAGGATACTGTTGCACAGTGTTGGTCGACACAACAAGATGAGTGAAAAAGGTATTCCATTGAGCAATTGTTGGGAAGGGGGATCTTCAAGTTTGAAAAGCACCTTTCACCAGAATAGTTGCATAAAAAACAAAAAAAACAATATATATATATATATATATATATATATATATATATACAGTTCCACTTCCTTCAAAATACCGGGACCCTTCAGACAACGGTGCAAAAACAGGGACGAAGGTTACCCTGTATAGAATGCAGGTTCACAGCGTGTAGCCACAACAGCTACGCAATGCACTCTCCTTGACGCAAAAGATACTTAATCCCAGTCTTATGCGTGCATTTCAAAAAGTATTTATTCCTTTAGTTGCAGCATCGTGAAATAAACAAGGAAAAACCCAACGCGTTTCAGCGACAACTTCGCCTTGGTCACGGGTAATTACACTGTCACATTTCAAAACAATAAATAAAGTTTCACGTGAGAAAGTGCTCAAAATAAACAAGGGACTCAAGGCCTTAATAGTGCGGCCATCTTAGAGTGGAGTATTTAACATCATTGTGCCCCACGCATACTTTTTAAACCTTACAAAAACTTCGTAATTAGGGACAATCCTGTCATCTAAATCAAGAAATAGGGAATATTTCAAAGTATTATGAAGGAAAACATTTATAATTTATAATTTATAATTTATAATTTATAAATTTGTTGGACGTAGTTTCTTGCTTATAACCTGTTGCATGAACTGTCACCACAAACAAACAAACAAAGATAGTGTCCACAAAGTAAGTAAACTCAAGTGAGCCAGTCTATGCCTATACATAGTTATTTTCTTAGACTGAAAATAGTGACCTTTCCATACTGAAATAAAGGTCTAAATCCATACATCTGTGGTCATATATACAGTTCATAATATGAAAAAGTCTCAAGTGAGAGATTATAGTCACACGTCCACCCGATCTTCATTGCACAACACCCCAGTGAGGTTTCCCTTCATTTCATCATGCTTCCATACCTGAAATATAAAGCAATGGGCCAATCAGAACTCCTCTGTTATAAATGTCACCATCTAAATCATATCATGGCTATGAGTCTTCAGAATCAGTGAAAAATAAAAAGTGAAACAGTTAACAATAGCAAAAGTTAAAAACATTAGCAGAGCAATCAGTCGACTTCAGGTACCATCAAATGCATATGATAATCCAATGGTAATTTCAATGTTCTTGTTACATTACAATACAGAGGCCAGTTCTATGTCACATCCACATCCCCGAACTTCTTATTCCCCCAAATGCCATTTCATCTCTTCTTCAGAGTTCAATCCTCTCGGCATCAGAGTGTCTAATTCGAGGATGTACCTATTCTCCATCTGTCTGAGTTTGCGGATTTTATCCCCCCCTCTTTTCATAGCAGGCAGTTTGTCAATCACAAAAAATCTCAACAAGTTTCTGTTGCTTTTGTGCAATTCCTCCAAATGACGAGCAACTGGGGAGGTTTGGTCTTTATTTTCAATTGATCTCATATGCTCCAGTACACGTTTCTTCGCTGGGAACATTGTACTACCCACATACTTCCTGGAGCATGGACACATGAGGACGTACACACAATATTCTGACAGACAGGTAAGGTGTTTACTAATAGTTTTCTCTACAGCTTCTACTGGGAAAAAGATTTTCTTGATGTTCTTGCTATACCTGCACGCCTTGCATTTCATACAGGTAAAAAAGCCCTGAATATCCGTGCTTTTTACTGGAGTAGTATTCACGTCATTCCTGCTCAGTTTGTCTTTCAGTGAGTGAGCCTTCCTATACGTCATATTCGGATTATCACCCAGAACATCAGTTAGAGTAGGCTCAGTTTTCAGGACATTCCAGTGACGTTTAAGACTCCTTTGTATCTGCCAAGATTTTGTGTGGTAAGTAGAAATAAATCTGATTACCTCATTTTTTACAGTTGGATTAGGCATTTCTTTGGCAGTCAACAAAGAAGAGTGACTGGTACTACTAGCTTTTTTCAGTGCTGTCTCTATGACTGAGGATTGATATCCTCTTTCAACGAAACGCTCTTTCATACAGTCACTTTCAATCTTAAAGTCGTCATCCGTGCTGCAGTTCCTCCGAGCCCGGAGGAACTCACCAAACGGAATACTTTTTATTAGGGCTTTAGGGTGTGCACTCTCCGCGTGCAGCAGAGTATTGCCGGCAGTTTCTTTGCGGTATAAACTGGTTGATAGTCTACCCTCCCGCACCTTCACCATTAAATCTAGATACACCATGGTTTCTGCATGGATCCGACCATCCAGAACGATATTTAAATGTTTCTGTTCAGATCCTCAATGAAATTTTCAGCCTGCCTCTGTGACCCTTTCCAAATAATGAACAGATCATCGATGTATCGTAGCCATAATTTCACATGGCCACGATACATCGGATGTGTCCGTTCTACTTGCTGCTCCCAGCCCGCCATGAACAGATTGGCAAAGCTGGGAGCAAAGCAAGTTCCCATAGCCGTACCTTGCCTTTGTCGGTAATGTTTCTCATTGAAAACAAAGAAGTTGTTTTCCAAACAAAATTTTATCATCTGCATGATCATTTGCGTGGGGCACAATGATGTTAAATACTCCACTCTAAGATGGCCGCACTATTAAGGCCTTGAGTCCCTTGTTTATTTTGAGCACTTTCTCACGTGAAACTTTATTTATTGTTTTGAAATGTGACAGTGTAATTACCCGTGACCAAGGCGAAGTTGTCGCTGAAACGCGTTGGGTTTTTCCTTGTTTATTTCACGATGCTGCAACTAAAGGAATAAATACTTTTTGAAATGCACGCATAAGACTGGGATTAAGTATCTTTTGCGTCAAGGAGAGTGCATTGCGTAGCTGTTGTGGCTACACGCTGTGAACCTGCATATATATATATATATATATATATATATATATATATATATATATATATATATATATATATATGTGTGTGTATATATATTTATATTATATATATATAAATATATATATTTTATCATCTTTAAAAGTTACCAAGTGTAAAAGTTTTTTTAAAAAGGCAACGCAAACCGTGGCGAACTCCCAAACAATGTTTATCCGCATCCTGAGATCTGTTCATCAAAATATTGTAAATTGTAGCAGCATTGCCACTCCTATTCCCAATTCCTCAAGGCTTAATATGACCCATTGATAGATGATGTGCACAACACTAGTTTCTGAAAAATCTGTCAATTTGACAGCCCTAACTCGATTGTCAATCACTTCTCACTGCAGGTCGCCTTGAGACAGCCACCATGCTGATGACAAAAGTCATACATACAAAAGTAGAACTGATCTAGGCTGGTGAAATTAAAAGGTAGTGTTTAATACTTAACACTGGCTAGGTTTATGTCAACAGACATTTTTTGTTTTAAGGTCTAAAGGACCTCACTCAATGAGCACCGAGTGGCATACTTCATCGCTGGATCTGCTTCTCGCCCAAGCAAAAGCATGTCTTCTGTGTATGTGGGCTCCTGTAGGGGAGCTCATTTTAGGAAATCTTTTTCCAGTAGTCCATGATGAGATGATATCCCTGTTTCCACTTTTGATTTTGGGAGGAAGGGGGCCGGGGGGAACCCCTAACACAACTAACAAAAATGTCTGTTGGTATACCCCTACCCATTGTTAATAATGAAACACTATATTTGGATTTCACCAGCCCCGTTCTCTTCTTCTTTGATTACTAAGATATTGAGAGGGAGACTCAAGGCCGGACTGGCTACTGGGTGTTTTGGCATGCTGCCGAGCTGGGGGATGATGTCACTGCGATGGGGGCTAATTTCGTTCATGGAGACCTGCATGTGCTTCGAAATAAACAAAGCAAACCCAATTGTCTCTTAAATCAGTCTTTGTAACCACAAAGAATTAAGAGTAACAGGTCTATGAGGTAAATACTACTGATCTCCCCAAAAATTAGTTAACTTGCTCAAACCTACATTAATACTATTTCAGGTTTAAATTTTATATATAGCACTTACTACCCCTGACGAGGCTAGGAGCGGAGTGCAGAAGTGTTCACAATTGGTCACAAATGGTTCGATCCAATCCATATTTTGAGGATTACCACCGACTAACTAAAAAGCTCCCACTCAAATTCATTGTATGTCAATTTGTCTCACAGGGATATCCAGAGAGCCTGGCATGGCACCAGCTTCCTGTACCTAAACTGGACAGCCCTGGTGCTGCTTCCTTTACAAAAATAAAAGATTGCAGATGACATTCTGCAGCGCCTGTGTGCTAATGGGGAAAAATAATGATCATTAGATTGATAATCCAAATGTGACGAGGTGGCAGCTGCTGAGCATGCAGCCTGCGGCCAAACAGTTCCGAGAGACTGAATACCGCGCGGAATCTGGCCAAAGATCCGAGAAACCATGAACATTTATAGCATCTAGAAGGACTTCTGTTCATTAAAGACCATTATGCTCTCTAGCATTATGTAAATGACCGCAGTTGGTCTATCATTGAAAACTGGAGGCAGGCGTAATGACACTGCAAATCTCCTTTTGTGGTGGTACAAGCTAAATTCTCGCTCTAGTATATAGATTTGAGTGTCATCAGCAGGGCAGATCCTCAGATATGAGAAACCGAGGCACTTTACCTTGTCTGATATGCACCAAAGTCCATTCAGACAAAGCCACCACGTTGTACCTCTCGATATCATTTACCCCCCCCCCCTTACATTATTTCCTTGCAGGGGTTGAAAGTCGAGGAGTCTTGACACAGGACTGGTATGTTTCTCTGAGGCATGGATCACACTTTTACCCCTTCGCGGTCGAAGAAATTAGCCCCATTCAGTCAGGTCATATAAGCACTTGTTCTTTAATGTGCAATGACATCTTAACCTAAATTGTCTCAACCCTTCTTTTTGTGAGTGGAAATTGTGAGAAAGAATTTTTCTTCTTTTTTCAAATTCCCTGACTGCCTTTCAGGTTTCATATTTCACCTTCCATGGGCTTCTTCCACACCTCCGTTAATTTTCCTGCAAAAATCAAGTTTATTGGTTTTCCATACTTCATGACGTTCTGGAAGTTAGCAAAGTTTTTAAGGACTGTGCCTGATGCCGCAGTTAAGTTTTGTTTAGTTAAGTTGTTCTGTGCTATGTCACACTATGTTATTTGCAGGACCGACAACATGGCCCCACTTTGACGAAACTGGCACCCTCAGCATTGGCTACCTGTGCATAAGTGCAATTGAGCATCTAGAGGCCTGCAATGGCAGGCTTTACACCTGTTTAAAAACATCATAGGATGGAGTATCCTCGACCCCCTTTTTGATCACCAGGGGCATGAGGCAGGATGTCCGTTTTTGCCCCTCCTCTTTGCCCTATATATGGAACCCTTCGCCCAAAGGATTGGAGACCACCCAAGCATCCAGGGCCTCCGATTTGGAGGTGGCATTCACAAAATAAGCCTCTATGCAAATCATGTCATCCTATCTCTCTCCGATCCCTTCACGTCCCTGCCCGTGCTGGATTTAAGGTAAATTTCAGTAAGTTCCAGGTCCTCAACTTGTCCTCGCCCCAAGCACATGTAGATCTGCTGAAAGAGAGGTTCCCCCTGAAATGGACCAACGACCCAATAACCTACTTGGGCATCCTCCTTGCCCCTACGCTATCACGTACACTGGAATTGAACTACTCGGCTCTGGTTGAGCAGACTATGAAGGCGTTGGACGGGTAGTCTAGGCTTAAGCTGGCCTGGCTCGGGCACATAGCAGCAGTGAAGATGATGGTGCTACAGCGGATCCTGTATCTGTTTCAGACCCTACCCCTGGTGCCCCCTCCGAAAGCTATGCAAACTTTGCAGCTGGCCATAAATACATTTGTCTGGGGAAATAGAAAGGCGCACTTGCCCATATCCCAACTGGCACAACTAATTTCCCATTAGTCCATAGATACCAACAAGCTTCCCATCTTCGCTATGTTTTAGAATGAAACCGCCCTCTTTCGGAAAAACACTGGACCTTCATGGACCAGGCGGTAGCTGGAGTGAACATCTGGAGGGAGGTGTGGCTTCTGCGTAGACTGAGAGCCTGGGGCCTTTTACTCCTACAAGGGTCACAGCGGCAACGCTTAAGGCCTGGGACGCTGTGGCGCTCAAGAGGGGTCTTACAACATTTCCCTCCCCAATGACTCCGATGGTTGATAAACCAGATTTACCACTGGGCTGTAAATCTGAGGTCGCCCAGTGTTGGAGCGAGGCAGATTGTAAACGCTTGGGCTCCTTGTTTGATGAGAAGAGCATCCTTTCCTTTGCCCAGGTACGTCAGGACTATTAAATCTACCCGACTCTGATGGGTTCTACTATCTTTATCTTTGACACTGGGCCACCTCAGTGGCTTACATGCCGCATGCCTCTCGTCAACTTAAACCTTTCGAGAAGTGGTTAATGAGAAAGAAAGATGATAAGCACATGATTGCAGAGCCCTATACTCTACTCGCAATGGGCCAGGATCGGAAGCGCATGAAGGGACAGCTACGCTGGGAGGAGGAACTAGGGAGGGCCATTTCAGATAAAGTGTGGGCGAATATTCATTATAGGGCACACCATACTGCTTTCAATACCGCCGGAACCGAGTCAGCATTTAAGGTCACATCATATTGGTACCTCACGCTGGCTCGTATCCATCGATGGGACAAAAACCACACAGAGAAATGCTGGCGGTGCTGCGGACTGGGCTGCTCGCTGTTGCACGTACTCTGGCACTGTCCGAGGTTATAACGATTTTGGGCGAAGGTGCTGAACGACATAGACGCTGCCTTCGAGACTGAGATTCCTCATTTCCCGGCATGCACACTACTAGGGCTTTCAAATGCGCTAACATTCCCCCTGCGCTTTTTGCGGGGTAGGCAAATGACTTTGACAATATTAGCAGTGTGGCAAGTGATTTTGGCGTACTGGGGCTCTTCTGCGGTGCCGGATCATGCGGCTTGGCTATATAGACTCTGGTCGACCCTAGCCATGGAACGCCTTTCTCTAGCGCAAGATCATAAGGGTGAAACTTATGCAGAATTATGGGCCCCTTTCATATCTTTACTATCTAAAGAACTCAAAAAAGTAACAGTGCAGTGTTGCGATTGGTATGAGTGCTGTGGAACGGCGCTCAGACAGGGACTGGAAGGGTTTGCATGTTCCTTACCAGACTGTGTAATGCAGCCTGGTGGGGGACATACAAAGTGCGCAGAACTGCTTGGGGTGGCCCAAGAGGGCCAGCCAAGCAGTCCTGCGCACTTCAGGAGTGAAAACCACTCCCCTCCCTACTCCGCCAGCCCCGACCGAGAGCTACTGAAGTATATAGGAAATATAAATTGAGAATAACAATAGTTATTATCATTTTATTTTGCCTTTTGTTCAGTGGGGCGACGCTCCTCCACTAAGTATAGGCGCAAAATTCGTTCTGCTCGCGGAATTTGCGGATTTCCCGCGATTTCGCGATCCACGAATCACACGAAAACGCGGCAAAATCTGCGAATTCGCGAGCGGGATGAATTTTGCTCAGGAAGCACTTACAGGGTTACAGCAGGTGCCCAAGTTGAAGCTAATTTCTTTGTAACCATTTACAAAATGGTTACAAAGAAATTAACTTCAACTTGGGCACCTGCTGTAAGCCTGTAAGTGCTTCCTGGCGCCTCCTTGCCTAATTGCAACTATTCTCTGACCCTGCTCTGACCCTCGAAGCAGGGTCAGGGAATAGTTACAAGTAGACAAGGAGGCTCCGTGAATAGGATAACAGGAAGCACTTACAGATAAAGCAGGTGCCCGAGTTGAAGGTCAAATTCAGTCAGCCCCAAAAAATCACTGGAGTTTCATTCTCCCCATCTGCTGCTCTGATCGTGCCTGACCTTTTATACACACAAGAGGCATGTGAACTTGCATGGAAGCTTCACCCGTTTGGCCCCGCCCACACACTAGCGGTGTGCACCGTCTTCCTGCCATTTACCCACTAATGTGGACAGCTCACACAAGGGACCGCTGCGCCCTTCGGCACGATGGCATAGTAACACACATGGTCACTGGGGCTTCATTCTCCCCATCTGCTGCTCTGATCTGTCTCTGACCATTTATACACACTAGAGGCATGAGAACTCGCATGGACGCCCCGCCCACACACTAGCGGTGTGCACCGTCTTCCCGCCATTTACTCACTAATGTGGACAGCTCACTCAAGGGACCCCTGCGCCCTTCTGCGCGATGGCATAGTAACACACATGGTCACTGGAGCTTCAATCTCCCCATCTGCTGCTCTGATCGGTCTCTGACCATTTATACACACAAGAGGCATGTGAACTCGCATGGAAGCCCCGCCCACACACTAGCAGTGTGCACCGTCTTCCCGCCATTTACCCACTAATGTGGACAGCTCCCTCAAGGGACCCCTGCGCCCTTCGGCGCGATGGCATTGTAACACACATGGTCACTGGTGCTTCATTCTCCCCATCTGCTGCTCTGATCGATCTCTGACCATTTATACACACAAGAGGCATGTGAACTCGCATGGAAGCCCCGCCCACACACTAGCGGTGTGCACCGTCTTCCCGCCATTTACCCACTAATGTGGACAGCTCACTCAAGGGCCCATTCTTATCCGCCACCTTAGCGGAGGAGCCGCCACTGCCTGATTGACGAATGTTTGTGAAACTTTGCAGACCTACTGCCCTGTTTCATTCTTGGAGTAGTGAAACTTTTGAGGCGATTGGTAAAGGGGGTGCAAAGAGAAAAGGGGGGTCCCAAAATGGGCATAAAATCCAATACATTTTGAAAAGACTTGTTTTTTTCACATAGTGTGAAAACAGTCAATCCGATTTTGACAACATTTGGACGGATTATATATTATGGTGCGCATATGATCCTGTGGGAGTACTTCAGGAAAGTAGCGTAAGTATTTCATATGTTTTCTGTGGTCGCAGTAGTACTGTGGTTCTCATGGGTTACATAATGATGATAAGTCATTAGCTGTTTGGCTAATGACTGACTTATCAAAAGTTACAGGCTGCCATCTTGTTTTCACCTTGAGCTCCCCTGTGTTCTGCATTAGGCCTTGTAATGTAGGTAAATATTAGGTTTGGTATTTTTCTAATACCTAATATTACTTATTAAAAGTGGAAATACGTAGGGAAAAATATTAATAAGTTGATATATATATAGATATATATTTTTTTAATTACAGAGTACCGCAGTATTACCATGGTACCAAAAAATACATTAAAAAAATACTATAAGACACTATATTTTGTAAATATAGTGTGCTAAAGTGTATTTTAGAATGTTAACATATTTAAATATGCTGAAGCAGCGAGTTAATTACTAGAAATTAGCCTGCTACTTCAAATAAAATGCCATTCCCCGTAGAGTGCTACAAGAATGAAGAGAAATTTAGAAATAAAAATGGTAACCGCGCTATTCTCGATTTATACAAAAAATACGAAGAAAGTTATAAATATTTTGAAAAACATATTACCCCTTTAGTAAAGCGTTAATAAGTAGGGCAAACATAACAAACGGAAAGGTATATTTATGAGGAGGTTTGTGTCACATTTGCACAACACAATATGGTTCATGTGCAACGCAAACCTTAAGTAAGATTTAGGAAGCCATGTAAAGTTGTTTGTGCACTTCTGTACACAGTCTTGTCACCTCACTTGCCTCACTACTTTAACTATATCTTGCCCCTTTTCCATGCACTTGGATATTACCTAAGTTATAGCATATACAATTATTACAGTAATCAAAACACTTATGACATCAGAAATTATATTATTAGCTAGAACACAGTACATGGTACAGGGGCGAGTAATATTTAATGTAGTGTGATGAGTGAGGTGATAAGACTACTTAAGGAGTTGCGCAAGCGATGTTAAGTATAAATGTGAGTTATAAGTATAGCTTACAGTAATAAGAAGGGGGTGTGTAAATGATAAGATGGAGCACAGATTCTGACACTCCTAAATCACACAGGTGAATGTTGTCTTCTGAATCAGTTCAGAGATGATATTTCATTCCTAAGAAGTATTTTGCCTTTAGTGGGTATTCCTTGTCTTAGAATGAGTGTGATAAAATGGCATCTGGTGCAAAAAACATTTAGAAAGACTTTGCTGCACCAGAGATGATTACAGTGTTGACGTCTAGTGAGAAAGGCACACAATAATTCAAAGGTTAACAAACAAATGCAGAATTTTAGCCAAGTTCCTAGGCAGATTACATTAAGTCAAGGTGCCAGACACTCACAATATTCTTAGGGAACTGATAGCCCAACAAAGCACGTCTAAGCATAAGTTATGAATTTGTTATAGTTGTGTAGTTTAAGGTGTGTTTGGCACAAATAAGACAGCAATAAGTGAGTAAAAGGTGCATCAATCATACAATATAGAGATAAATATAATTGTACAATTTCTAATGTTTGTGGAGCTTAACTTGAGTTTGTAAACCAAACCTAAATAATGTTTTCCTAAATTTAGCTGACATGTAACCTTTGCTTTTTGGTTGATCTGCCTGGATCAGAAGATGACAGACCTTTGACCAGGCAACTGTAGGGTGCCAGACAGAAGGCTGTATGTCCATCATGTCCATGTTGCACCTGTTCGGTTTGCAGTTAAGGCCACATGAGACTGTTCACAGTCTTTAAATTTGCAAGGTCTGATATGGAATCAGAAAAAGTGGGTGGTATTTGTAGGCACTGCTGCCCAGATAAAAATGATAAAATTCCTGCTGTCACAAATAACCAACCTCAACCAGCATTGTGTCACACAACATGTTTGCTAATGTCTGTGAAGACGAAACAATAGTCACAGTTCATAACAATGGTCTCCTTCACGCTTGAAATGCCTTTTTTCTACCACTCTTGCTAAGGTCTAGCCTTAAATTTCTGTTGCAATACCGAGCCAGCTACTGTCTCATAAGCCCAGTGGTCAAAGTGCATTCAAAAAATTATGGGAACTGCATGCTGCACGCAATTGGAGCGGGGTGAGTGAGGGGGTCAAAGGTGTGGCTACAAAAACAAAATATTATGTAACTTTTTTAGGTCTTTCATCTTCAGTGACAGCTTACATACTAATGCACAGCTTAAATAAAAATTGAATGAATTGTATGTTAATCAGTGGGAAATACACTCTCAGACATTATGAAACCTCTATTAGTTAAGCCACAGAATTAAATCCTGGTTGGTACAGTGGTGAATAGTGACATGAGTATGTCTAGTGCCACGAGGTCATAGTGTGGTCTATGACAGAAAGCACTGTGAATATGTAAATCCTTATTTTAAACTTCAATTACTCACAGTATAGGATAGGCTGCTACATAATGCACAAAAAGTTTTAAGATAAAAAAAATACTTTCAAAATATAGATTTTAGTGATACCCAGACTGTACGTAGTGCATTTTTTTTTTATAAATGTCTTTTAAATGCACACACTTCCCACCTTAGCCCGTAGCTCCCTTACAATATCTCTCAGAAAATTAAATGTGTCGTCATGAAGCTTCAAGCTATTCCGTCATGTAAAGCGGGCTTCCAAGCACCCTTTTTGCAGATTTGCAGGTTGACCCGCTGTGTACATTTACATTTATTTCAGGGAAGCAGGACCCTGGCAAGAAGGCTTGTTTTGCAGTCTACCCCAGCTCGGTTTCACTGCACAGGGGAGTCCTTGCCTTATGTGTCAGCTGAAGCATTTCCACTGTCAGAATAAACAGACAGCCATCTCTTTACATAAAGTAGGGGAACTGTTTTTCTAAAATTAAAAAAAGTATGGTGCACGTCGTGACCCTCAGACACCCCCCCCACCCCTCCCCACTTCGACCACTGCATAAGCGCCAATGTCCCTTAAGAAATTGGAAGTATCTCTCTGTATTAAACGCTAAATTGTATGTATTGTGTTCTATTTGCATCTGTATAGCGCTTGTTTACCCTGAGGAGTAGCTGAAGCGCTCTGTTGGGCTATTATTTCCCTAAGAATTTTGTCAGTGTCTGGCTCATTCATTTAATGTGATTTGGGTAGGAACTTGGAAAGAATTCCTCATTTCTTTGTTAACCTTTGAATTATTATGTGTCTTTATTCTCACTAGACATCAACACTGTAATTGTCTTAGGTGCGGCAAATTCTTTCTAAATGCATTTCGCACCAATTGCCATTTTATCAGACTCATTCTAAGACAAGGAATGCACACTAAAGGCACAGGACTTCTTGGGGATGAGATGTCATCTCTGACCTGATTCAAAAGACAACATTGACCTGTGTGACCCAAGGGTGTCGATTCTGTGGGCCTTGCACCGGCCGCCATTTTAGGAGCAAAGGCTGACATACAAAATGCCGAGCACGCACCCGCCCACGAGAGAAATTCAGTAAACTAGAGCGGTGGCGATGAGTCATTTGTCAATAGAGCTTGCAAGTAGAGGGACCTAGAGGGACACAGGGAAATAATTTACCATTAGTCACTTGTGTTTTAATCTCTCTCAAAGCTTTAGAGACATTTACATTATCCCATTAATATACTCTGCAATTATTCCCCTTTAAACATGGATACATGCCAGGGATGTGTGGCTAGGGGAATGCCTCGAGTTTTTCATTTTAGTTGAAGGGAAGTCGTATTAGCAACAGCTAGTCTATCGTTTACTCTGAACGCTGCCTATTTATACTACCAAGGCTGGCTGTCAATCAAACTTTGTTGATCCCCTCATAAAGAACATTATTATATCAGCCACTGCTGCACTGGGCCTTGAAAACGCATTCATCCATTTCTGTCTGCAAACTCCGTGACTGTAGTTGTGGGCACCATGTGTGGAACAAAAATACGCAGACAGCTGTAGTTCTACGTGTAGGATTATCCGCTTGATGGCAAACTTTATATTAAAAATACATAACAATATATACATAACCTTAGGGAGGGTGTGAAACCTGCACTAAGGCAGATTTATTTTTGTGAAGAGATGGTTCTCTGTTGGGTGGGTCAGCTCACACCTAAATTTGATTCCCTAGCCACTAAGCTCTGTGTCAAAATGTCTACTATACATTTTGATTTACCTAAAAATCGAATTTGAAATAAAGTTATAACCCAATCAAAGTGCAACTAAAGATAAGGTTACCATAATAAATATTGTATTCACATTTCAATTTTAAGCCCGCAGTGTAAATAGGAGGTAGTAAGTTTATTATAGAATACCGGGTGTGTAGAAGGACCGTGGGAAGGGGGTGGGTGCTCTCTGTAAAAATAAAAACAGTGACAGGTTTAGCTGGTTAAATATTATGGCTCTGATTAACAACTTTGTTCCTTGAGGAATTGTGTTTGTCTTAGTGTGGTAAGTGTGTTTACTCTAATAAGGCTTTCATTTTTTTTTAGATGCCCATGACCTACAAGCTGAAGGTAATTTATACATGGCCTTCCACTCAAGCTGTTCCTAGGAACACATCCTCCCCCACACATTTCTCCACAATACCAGGGTCTCATCCTTGGCTTGGCTTGCCTCACATGTTGTGGAGCGCCTGTGGGCACAGTATCCGCTGGTTCTGAGGGAAACTCACAAATGAATTCAGAGTTTAAGATTGAAGACATGCAAGAGTTGCCTCAGTTTAAGTTTGTAGGACACAGACAGAATTCTGTCCAAGGTTCATTGGATAATCATAGCAGCAGGTCCGGACTGGCCGAACCAGACATTGGGCATTTGCCTGGGATGCTGGAAGGGTGTGGCCAGTTTTGTAGCAATGGGGGCCAGTTTTGCAGCAGTCCTGCAATATTGGCCCCCAGTAACAAAAGAAGTAAGCAAACATTTCCAGCCTTCCGGTCCTCGCAGTGCTTCCCCAGGGGCCGGTCTGAGAAAATTGCCAGGGCTGCTTAGGGGTTCTCAGTACAGCCCTGCATGGCAGGAGTGCTGGCCGGGCTTAACCCCTTCCATGCTCATGACGAGCTCAGCTCGTCATGGCATATACCTCTCAGGTGCTCATGACGAGCTTAGCTCGTCATGACCACACCCGTTTTCGTTGCTGTCCAGCACAGCAGGGGAAACTACCAAGCAGCGATGTGGTTAAAGGAGACATGTTGGCCAAGAGGACTTGCCTTCCACAGGAATGGATGTATGTCCTCTTGAAGCCAAGATGGTACACAAGATTACCAACATGGTTGAGGCGTCTGTATTGGGACACCCTATGCTACTAACATAACATTATTCCTCATCGGAGGACCAGTCCCCGTTGGTGAAATAACAGCACACTATCATATACAAAATGGAAGAAAGACATCTGGTTTTAACCAGTTCTGAAAATGATAAATGTTAGTGAAGAAAATCCATATTTATCAGTAAATGTATGCTTCATTCTTTCAAATTTCCCACCAGCTCTTCATTCACTCTCAGCGGGACTGGTAGACTGCACAGCTGCAGCGTGATGCTGAGGTAAGCTGAGGCTAGGCGATTGGGGTTTTAAACAAGGTTTATGCATTGGTCTCATATAAAAGTTACATAAAACATAGACAACTAACCACAACCTGGTACAATCAAGATATGCACACACTCGCGTCTGCTCAGATGCACACCCCTCAGATGCACACAGTGCCACGTTCACGTGCAGGTACAAAAGCACCGCCACCTGCGAATATACGACAAACGACCAAACAGCATACCCAAACAGCCATGCTAAAACACTTCTTCAAACACACACATCTGCAAACACTCATACACACACATCTCCCTTGCTCTCATATCCACCTAAACATACATATAAACAGATGCCCCATGCAGTACCCCATGCACACCTGCAACACATATTTCCCCCATACCTTCACACCAAGCTTTTCCCTGCCACATAAAACCGTCACTGCACACTTTCGTCCCTCTCCACATAACCACAGACTACACACCACTATCCCACCTATAACACCATCGGAAGAGCCATTGTGCATTTCTTGCTTGTGGAGTAAACTCGCTTTGTTATTTGTAGACACACTTTCCTCCAACCCCTTGTCCTGATGTCAGTTAACCTGATTATCATTTGCTTGATACTACCGACATTTATGTGCAACCCTCCTGTAGATGTTCTACCTAGGCGTGTTTACTGACCATGTCCTACCTAAGAAATATCTGTGAAAGTCAAAAATCTATAACAAACTGCTTTGTAAGAATATTGCAAAGTTAACACCCTCCACTCCCAGCGACATAGGAAGTCATAATTTGACGAGGGTAGGTGAATAGTTTATGGGTGGACATGCAACAGGGGAGACCAGAAATATGAGGAAGGCATTTAAGTACACAGGGAGTGGAGGGGTAGATATGATGGAGTTGTGCATACCTCTGGCACACAAACTAAAAATAAGATATGGGGAGGAGTGCCTCCTCCCCATATCTTATTTTCAGTTTGTGTACCAATTGAGTATCCATTCATGGGGGTGGGGGTGATAAGAACAGTGCTTTCTTATATATCGTTGCTATGTATTTTGATTTTTTTTTTACTGCTGTGCTTTCATATCTACCTCACTATGGGCCAGATGTAGGTCGCCAAATACCGGTCGGTAACGGCCGATTTCGGCCGTTACCGACCGGTATTTCGCTTTTGAGATGTAAGTGGGTCTGAATTTACAGAATCGGTATATTTACCGATTCGGTAAATTTACCACTTCGGTATGTAACCGAATCGGTAAATATAGCGATTCTGTAAATCCATATGTAGGTGACACTCCTAAGAGTGCCACAGGCCCTTAAGAGTCGGTATTTTACCACCCAATCCTATTGGGTGGTAAAATACCGAATTCAGGTGTGCATGCACATCTGTGCATGCACACCTGTGCCATGTGACACACAGACATGCCCTTAGGGCATGTCTGTGTGCCACATGGCACACATGCCTGTACTTGGGGTGCTAGAGGGTGGCAAAGTGACACCCCCTGCACCCTTGCAGGATTCGGTATTTACCGAATCTGTAAATACCGAATCGGTATTTCACATTGATTCCTATGGGCTTCAAGGCCCATAGGAATCAATGTGAAATACCGAATCAGTATTTACCGATTCGGTAAATACCGACTCTTACAGATTCGGTAATTTTTTACCTACATCTGCCTCCTTCCTATTTACCGACTCTTAAATACCGATTCGGTATGAGTCGGTATTTAGGAGTCGGTAAATAGGAATTACCTACATCTGGCCCTTTGTATTTAGTAGTTGTATGTACTTCACACTCCACATGGACCTCATATAACTGCTACTGTGCTAACTCTGTAAAGCGCTCTGATACCCTCGGGTCAAGTTTGCACTATACTAAAACTCGATAAATAAATAGATTGATAAATACATAAACATGTAAATACCTCAGAATCTATGGGTTCTAAATACAGTGCTAGAGGGAGACAGATGAAAATAGGGCAGAGCAATAGGTACAGGAAAGGAACGAGGAGCATGTGACAAACATTTGAATACTGCATGAGTATAAATTCCAGTAGAGGAAGGAAAAGGGGGATATGAGAGCGATTAATACACTACAGATATATAAATAGGGAAGGGAGAGAGAGTTGGAGATATGAGAGAGGCTTTTTAATAACACAGGTCCATTACTACAATGGAGAGGTTGAGTATGTAGCAGCAAAAGTTTTATAGAAAGGACACAACTTGACTGACCGAGAGTCAAACGTCACATAAACACTCAAAGCACCACCTACAAACAGAAGCAGCAATGAACACACCAGAAACAGAATTAAAATGCCTGGGATAGATTGAAGGAAGCGATCATAGTTTGACAGCGAAGAAAGCGAGATAGTTACTAAGTTAGGGGCTGATTTACATATTTATTTATTTATTTGAAAGTTTTATATAGTGGGAACATGACCCTTGCAGATATCAGAGCACTTTATAGGATTTTCCGACATTGTTACTGTGCAGGATTTCCATTAGTTGCTTTTGCGTTATCTCGGTAAGTTGCTCTACCTTAATACATCGAAATGTAACCAACAAATTGGCTGAAAAGTATCTGCACTTGGTTGGGCTCCTGTTTATAGTGGATCTTCCAGGGCAGTTCAATTTTGGAACATTCAAGACAGAATTACATACGGTTGGTCCTTGCCTGCAATGGTATAAACAACCGTAGCACAGGGATGTCCAAGAAGGACACATGAGGACCAGATCCACACCACAATTGCAGGATATTCATTCACATCCGATGAATTAGTTGAAATAGTCAATGGCTGCCTTGAAAATCATGTATGGATCTGCCCCCCCGCACCTACATGGAACTGGCCTAATTTAATGGTTTGGAATGCACCAGTCGTGGCCGGCGAGGCTCATAGGGGGGGGGAGCGGGGCGCGCGGAGTGGGGGACGGGTGAGTGGTCACGAGGGAAGGGTTTTTTTAAATAATAAAAAAAAATGTAAACGTACCTTTCTCGGGTCTTCACTGCCTGGTCTGCTACTGCTCCGTCAAGAACAGGAAGCAGGCAATCTCCCTCCCCTCTCCAAAGCCAATCACAAGGCTGCAATGGCAGCCTTGTGATTGGTCGGGACCGCGCCCAGCCAGGCGCCTGTGGGGAGGCCATTTTCTCCATGTAGGCAGAAGGCTGACCAAACAGTCAGCGCCCTCAGCAGTAGGCATGTCACTCCTCCCCTGCCCTAGAGCAGACCCACCCACCAGCCCACCCTCAACCAAACCCTTCTGCTTTCTCGCAGTGTGAGAAGCAGAAACATAAAGTGGTAGTTTTACCATTTTATGTTTCTGCTTCTCGCACTGTGAGAAAACAGTAGGGGCTACGCTCCTCCGCCCAATTGGAGGAGCCGCCCCTGGAATGCACCCTATTACATTGTTCTATAAAATGGGGATGGCGAGGTCATAGTTTACTAATATCATCTTATTCATGAAATGGTGCTATCCATCAGCAAAACTTGTTGTTGGGTGGCCAGCAGGTTGTGCTTTAGCAGGTTGGAGATTGCACCCGATAATGAAAGTGTTTAAACTGCAGTGTAATTTGTATTCTGAATACAGGACCCCCAGGGGCGCACAGATCTGGGCAAAAAATGGCACCGTCGCTCTCGCAGCTCGTGCACCTGTGCCGCAGGTCTGACAGCAGGGCGTTTGGAGTCTGTGCCCCAGTGGCTCATCTGAGAGACCCTCTGTGCTCCTCAACCCCTCATCACCGTAATTACCCCTTCTAAGCCGCTCATGCCCCAGTAGGCTGCCGGAGAAGAGCAGAGCTTGCGTGCAATTATTTTACCTGCTCCTTCCCCGTTTCTTTTTCAGTGGCCTGTGACTGCGTTTGTCTTTGTGTTTTGACATAATTGACTCCCCTTAGCTGCTTCCCTCCCTGTGCCTTTTCTCTCCAGTAAACAATGGCGCCGAGCAGAAGACAGTAGGGCGGACATGCGAGGGCTGTGGAGAGGGACATGGAGGATTCAGGTCTTTACACAGTCCGCCCACTGCAGGGACCCAGAGTTGTGTGATAATTATCACACCCTGGCAGTTTTTCCCTCATAAATTTCAGGAAGTCAATCGTGGAGAAATGTATCAGGAGAAAACTCTTGGCAAAAAAAAAGACAAAAATGCGGAATTCGGTGTGTTACCAACCGAGTCTGCACATTATGCCCCATTTTCCTCTTTAAAAAAAAACTCAGAATAGGAGGTATTTTGCACAGGTGGTGGGAAATACCTCCACCTGGGGGAATGGGACTTGACACCTGTGGTAAATACTCTACCCTCTTCTGACAAACTTGTAACGAGGGCGTTATTGTCCAAATAGAAAGGACCTCCAGAGTGGCTCAGGAATATTGACTTGGCTTTTGAGACTGCCAGGCAAATAGCATTTTGCCTCCTGAATAGGGTACCAGATTTTGAAAACCAAAAACGGGGACATTCCACCAAAAAGGAAGTGGACCTACAGGTGTGCAGCAACCACGGGGCACAGAACAACTTATTTGTTATTAGTCACTAACATACGAATCGCACACAATAAGAAACACACCAAAAAAATGCTACTTTTACCAACACTGTGGGCCTCATTTATGGGATTTTGGCCAGTGGCGTAACGATAATTGAGGGGGCCCCCCTGCCAGGTACGTGGAGGGGCCCCCTCCGGACTCTATTAGGAGCTTTCAGGCCGAAGTACAGTGCTGAGGGGGCCTCCTTGAGCTTGAGGGCCCCCCGCACTGCGGGGGATGCGGGGGCCTGTGTTACGCCCCTGATTTTGGCGTAAACTAGCGCAACAAGTAATATTGCTGCACTGCTCTACCACAAAGTGAACGGGTAGGATTGCATATATATATCCATATGGTGCATTCCTGCCCTTTGCCTCTGCGCTGGTGACATATTGGCAGCCTAGCACCAACGCAGGCATCCTTGCTCCATGGTGCAAGGTTGCCTGTGTAGCCTGCAGGATTGTTTTTGCGCAGCAAGGCCACCTTCCTACACAAAAACAACACTGGGAGGCGTGTTCCTCTGTCTATGTGTCATGCAGAATGCATGAAAAGAGGAAACAACAAGGAGAAATAAAGTTATTTCTCTTTGTTTCTCCTCCCTTGTGGAGGTGTAAGGGTTTGATGCATTCCCAGGTTTACAGGGTTGTGTGAATCTGGGGAAAATATCAAAATCCATGGGTGTTATGTGGGAACACCCACTGCAACGCCCATGGACCGCTTCTCGAGCACAGAGTAAGGCAATACAGCGATTTGCACTGATTTGACCTAATCCATATTTATGAGGCCATTGAAAGCCATGCAAAGTGGCTTTGTGACGCTCCGGCGGTGCACGGGACTTGTAGTTATGCCCCATAGTTGTAAGTCACAACCCAATTAAAGAGGAAACATGGAATAGTAAGCAGATTTGGGATAAAAGTGAGGAAAGTAATTGTACCAAAATAGTTCAACCCGAGCGGCCCTTTCTAATTAATATTAAAAAAAATCAATGCAACCATGCCAGAACCAAAGTGTTCCAATCAACAAGTTTGCAACAGCATTTGAAATAATCAGCTGTTGAAGAAAAAATAGTGAGTGAAACGTGACAGGTCATCTTTGCAAAGCTATGTGTGCGTATAAGTTCACTTACATGAGAAAGTAACCTTTTTCAGTAGTCTAAAATGACTATTGCTAATCACAAAGGGATGCATTCACACTAAAAGATTTAGTCATATATACTTTTTCATGTAGATAGATTATCTACCAGGGTTGGTAAATGGGCATTTCGGGAAGGGAATGCCCTTGAAGTTTGAGAACACCAACTAGCACCTCTGTTTGTGGTTATTCACAACCTTTTCTCAGCTGATTTTTGCCAAGAAGACAGTAGAAGATTGACTCCTGATAATGTCAGGAGTGAATCGATTTCCACTGGGGATATAAGAAGGGAGAACTTCTGAAATTGGCAGGATCTTGGTGAGTGGTTTCTCCGTGCAGGAAAATATCTTCCTTGATTAACCCCTTCAGTGCGGTGCACGTTCAGCGAACGTCGCGTGCATTACCTCGGTAGTGCTGCGCTGAACGTTCCGGCCCCCGCCCGCGCAATAGAACGTTCCGCACCAGCGCGGAACATTAGGCGCAGCGGAGGGGTTAAAAAAAAAGTTTCAATGTGCAGCCATACTCGTAGTGCAGTTTCATTTGTGCGTTTGTTTACTATGTATACATGCAGAAATGCCATTGCATTAGCATAAGTTAAATAGAGCCCGGACCTCCCAGCACGCTCCCCGCCCGCCAAGACAGTTGGTACGACCCCCCATCAAATTCATACCTCAGAGAAAGGGGATGGGTGTAAAACGGCCATGTTTAATTATCAACATTTCATAAACATGACTAACAATACATATTACAAATTGATAAGATCAATAACATTTTTAATATTGACATTCAAAGTTCTTAGTTATCCTAGATACTTTTTCCCCCAGCACTAAGGGGCCCTCTGACCCGCCCATCCACATCTGAGCACACCACGCAAGGCGCAACCCACCTGCGTCCTTGAGTGATGGGCCCCTGCCCTCTGGTCCTTGTCCGCCATATCCGGGGCCCAACCCTCGCCCACCAGGCTGCCCAGGATCACAGGAGGCTCGAAACCTGGCGCCCTTGCCTCCCCAGCCGGTGGGCCCATTCTCAGTGCGGAGAGCTTACCGTCTCTCCCCTCAGTGCTGGCCTAGGGAGTACGCAAAGGAGGACTCCCGTTGACTCTGTAAGTCCATGTCAATGTTCTACGGTCTCTTTACGGCAAACGCCCCCCTCAAACTACTGATCAAAGGGACGGGTGGGTGGGAGTCAAATTAAATCGGTGCGGTGTGGAGGTGTCCGCACGTCCGGCGCAGGAGAGTAAAGAGACCGGGGCCACGACTCCCAGAGCGTAAATAGGCCAGAGTCAGTCCCCGCCCTCTCCTGCACGGACGTGCGTCACCCCCGACCCGGAAATGAATCCCGGCCAGTTGCCCCCCGGGCGAGCCGGCCACCTACTCTCCCAAAGGCGTGGTGCGGAGCCAGGAGGCCGGGCCCTAAGTGCGCGCTCGTCGAGCCTCGCGCTTGGCATAGAGCCTGGACCTCCCAGCACGCTCCCCGCCCGCCAAGACAGTTGGTACAACCCACCATCAAATTCATACCTCAGAGAAAGGGGGTGGGTGTAAAACAGCCATGTTTAATTATCGACATTTCATAATCATGACTAACAATACATATTACAAGTTGATAAGATCAATAACATTTTTAATATTGACATTCAAAGTTCTTAGTTATCCTAGATACTTTTTCCCCCAGCACTAAGGGGCCCTCTGACCCGCCCATCCACATCTGAGCACCCCACGCAAGGCGCAACCCACCTGCGTCCTTGAGTGATGGGCCCCTGCCCTCTGGTCCTTGTCCGCCATATCCGGGGCCCACCCCTCGCCCACCAGGCTGCCCCGGATCCCAGGAGGCTCGTAACCTGGCACCCTTGCCTCCCCAGCCGGTGGGTCCATTCTCAGTGCGGAGAGCTTACCATCTCTCCCCTCAGTGCTGGCCTAGGGAGTACGCAAAGGAGGACTCCCGTTCACTCTGTAAGTCCATGTCAATGTTCTACGGTCTCTTTACCGCCACAAGGGTGACCCGGGCCCCCAGGTCGGTCACCCTCCCCACCACCACATAAGTTCTGCACAAGGACCATATGACTCCGATCCATATATCTGTGCTAAAGTTTGATAGATGCCCATTATCTCGGTACACATCTGATCTCCCTTGATCATCCGGTGTGAGAAGTGAAACAAGTGGCCCTTCACTGAGCACAACTTGGCCAATCCCCCAATGAGCCGCCGAACTGTAACATCAGACCTCCGGTAATCCTTTCGTTGTGGGGAATGACCCAAGCGGCCCTTCACTGAGCACGACTCGGATTGCCGAAGCCTTCAAGGCCCTGGATCGTACTGCGGAACCCTCTGCCCGGTGTGGCAACATGCAGGACCAAGCTGCCGCACTCGCATGCCGCTGACGCCCTGCCCAAGGAACTCCATCCAGTTCGAGCCCAGTGGCTTCCTCACTTGCCGCTGCCGCCATCGTCCCATGGCGTGCTGCCTGGAAGAGTGCCACAGTACCCCTACCACCTTGGCAGGGCACACTAATGAACAGGAGAGAAATGGAAAAGACAGGCATAGTCATGACAAAGAATTGCGAGCATCATTTAACAGCCACCCAGGCTTGATATGCAGGTGAAACAAGCCGACCACCAGCATCCCATTTTCCTCGCAGTGTTAGGGGATAAGCCTGTCCTTGCCGATAAAGCTGCCACCCTAATTCTCAAGAATCGCCTGAGGCCGACAGCTCCTTAGTGCCAAATTATCGGCCACCCCCTATGGAGCAGCTGCTGCAATACCGAAATACCAGTAGGGCACACAGGACCCCCCAACGGCAGGGACTAGCTTGTGTAACTCAAGCATACGACATGTACTGCTACCATCGCAATACTGGTTATAAAATATGATGTATATAAGCACAGTATTATAAAGTAGTACTGTAAAGTATTCTATGGTTTCCAAATTATCATTTGCTCGAAACATCTGAAGTACATACCATGCTAAAAAATGGCCCAAAATACTCAACCGGTGTTTCTGAAATACGGCTACCCCGGAGTACCTAACCTAAGTCTAGTACAAGGGAAGGAGTAAGTGAGGAGTGGCTTAAGTTTAGCCATTCTCTGCCAAGAGTCTATCCACAAATTCTCTACCGGTTTAATCAGCTCCGTACCTTCGGTTTAGAATGAAGGAGGTCTAGTATCTCTCTTTCGGAACTTGATTTCCCAGCCACGAGAGATTGGATTTCAGCAATAAAGGCATGCGGCGTCAGCGTATTCTGGCTACGCCAGGGACAGCACAAGGCATCTAGTCTTTAAAACCGCCGGCACCTTTTCCGTCTCGGACAATGCTGGAATGTACTTAATCAGATGGAACATTTACACATCAGTCTGGATGGTGCTCACCCTGCCCTCCAATTCAGTTCTCTATCCTCCTCTGTCTCCTCGACTAGACCAAAACAACGAGGCTACATCTATTCACTTCGACCATTTAGTGCCATTCAGAACTATCTGCCCTGCACTGTCCAATAACTCACTCCTTCTCAGGTGAGCGAGTAGGGGAACTACTTGTATCCCAATGAGGCACTATGTCATAATAATATCTGCTACCACATTTATAAAGAACTAAATGCAATTGTTGTCCATTTTATTGCACTAAATTAACGGTATCATGAAATTAATGTTTATTTTGATGATCCTGCTCTTGCTGCAGCATCAGGTCACACTACCGTTTAAGTATCCCATCCTCCTCCTATTGTGACACTCTGTCACGTTTCAATTGCACCTTCCGCTTCTACTCACATGGCAGGTTTCTGTCTTACTCCCAATGCAGATTCATGGCCCACTGCTGCTTAGAACCACCCGTAGCCACTAGGTTGGCACTAAATATGCAGGCTGGGGGATGGAGGAACAAATGTAACACAAGCACTGACAAAGCCAAGAGGTTGCTCTTCACTGTAATAACTCCTGTAAACAGAGGCATTGTCAAATGCTGATTACTAATTTCATGCAAAACATTTTTGCTTTTCTGCGGTTTGGGAAAAACAAAATGCCAGAAAGAATTGTTCTCTGTATAGAATTCATACAAGAGATAACAAATCAGATGAGAAAAACAGTGTGATGACTGCGCTTACTCTCAGATGTGAAATAGATCCTCATGGGTTAAATTGGATGCGCTTATTAGAAGGCAAAATGATACACACAACAGCCAACAGTATGATGTGACAGCGGATACTCTCGTCTGAACAGAGCAAAAGCCTACTCTATACACATTTAAAAATGATTTGCCCAGAATCACATGATGTGGACGCGACCCCGAGGCTCGAACCCCGAGTTCCAGCACCAAAGTCGGCAGTCTAGCCGACGGACCACGTCCACTCCCCCTATACATATTTTAAAGAATCGGTAGCGAAAGGTCAGGCAAACAGATGCAAAGTCAAAACAGACATGAAAAGCAAGTGACCTCATATGGGGGAGCAGAAAAAGTTGTCCCTAGTAATGCTGCAGTATGCTCTCTATACATAGGAAAGCTGTTCATGCTAATAAAGATTTCGACTGTCCCCAGACAAATGTTACTATAGAATGTTGGTTGCACTGAGCAGTACCACGCTGCTGATGCTGCCACCCGTGGGCAGTCACATCCTGCCGATACAGCCTGGAAACTGTACCTAATGCCGCTGGGACCAACAAGAAATTCACTGCTAGGACTACTGCGAGGACCCAGCAGTACCCTGCTTAAATTGCATGCCCCATGAATTACGCACTACTAATACCTCCCCCATTGAGTCGTAATGACACCGCTAATACCAACGCCCTTGAGCCATTAACACCCTTCTGATACAGCAACAAGTACACTGTTTAAATTGTATGCTCCGTGCTTTGAACACACCGCGAATATCAATGGGCCGCGAACGCACCTCGATTATACCGACAACCCAGAGCAGGACCATCCTGCTGATACCGACAGCATCAGAAACCGTACCAAGCAGAAAAACACTGCTAGAACTACCAAGAGGACCAAACAGTACACTGTTTAAAATGCATGACCCCGTACAAAAGTCCCTGATTGCAATCCATGAACCACAGACCCAGAGCTCGAATCCAAAAGCTATTTTCTTGAATGTATCTGATCTGGACTAAAGACTTCAGGCATTCCCTGTTCCCTATCGTTACAGCCAAGATGTTTAACAATGTATTTTCCATTTTAGAGAAATAACCATGGGTGGAGATTGAATTTATTGTGTTTGTTGCATGTATATTGTACCATATGTGCCTACCTTCCCCTCACCCTCTATAAGCTAGGCATTGATTGCTTGACCACCCCACGCCCAAGAGGGAGGTGGGATGCATAACATATGGCCGGTAGCTATCCAGCGATGCACAGTGTGTTAGTCCCATTAGCAAGTTTGTTATCTTTACAGTTTATAACTATGGTGCAAACTATCTGGCAAAAACGATATATATTCATGCAAGTTCCAAAGACTTGTTCACATACACTCAAACACATTACCTCCATCTCTTTACTATAAAGTAGTTGAAAGAACAATGTCAAGAAGCACCCCTTGTGCACCCTGAAACAGACACTACTCAGATCACCACAGGGAAGCTCCTCCTCTTTTTCCTACGAAGTTCTCATTACACCCCATTGTATGCTGGCTTCTGAAGCGCCTCATTACCCACAGGAAATGCGCCCCGATCGCTCGTATCTCACAAGAAATTTTTGAACAATGGTTGGTGATGTATTTTATTGCTTGAACTCGGCACAAGGCCATTAGACCAGTTACATTGCAGGACATCAAATTCGTTTATATTTTATGCTTTGGGAGTTTTACTGATTTGACACGACTCACACGATGTTCTGCTGACCCCAGGACTCGAACCTTGTTCTCGAAATCCAAAGTTGGCTGGGTTGGCCAAGGCGGCCTCAGAACGAGGCCTTTGCAGACACACTGCTGACCCCAACCGCTCTCCGCCCCAAACTCGCTCCAAAGTCCCTGCTCCTTGTGCCCCCCAGGACGTCAGTGAAGATGCAGGCGCCCGATGACCAAGAAAGACACGGGACACTGCAGGCAGCCACGGGCCACGGGATACACCCTTCGCCCGGCGGCTTCTTACCAAACGGCCCTCACCGCCTCCCACGGCTGCCCGCAGCTCCCCGGGACACCCGACACCTCACCTGCCGATCTGGCTCCCGGTATACGGCTGCCGCTCTCCGTTGCACCGCGGTCCGAAATCGTGCCCATCACGTTGGCCGTCGCGTGTCCGAGATCGCAGGGCCGGACCAAGAAGCCATTAACATTAATATCTACCGGGGCCATGACTCCCAGAGCGTAAATAGGCCAGAGTCAGTCCCCGCCCTCTCCTGCACCGGACGTGCGTCACCCCCGACTCGGAAATGAATCCCGGCCTGTCGCCCCCCGGGCGAGCCGGCCGCCTACTCTCCCAAAGGCTTGGCGCGGAGCCGGGAGGCCGGGCCCTAAGTGTGCGCTCGTCGAGCCTCGCGCTTGGCATACTCAAAGGTTTTCAGGGGGTACTCTGTAGAACCTAATACTGTCATGGTTTCCTAGGAATACTCATTCTAACCTTTGAGAAAACAAGAAATGTATAAACCAACACTGAAAATAATTGAAAACCTAAGATTACATTTGCCCTAATTTCTTTCTCGAATCAGTACTCCATTGCTCCAAAAGTATAATATTGTATTTTATTAAACAAACAGGACATGATTTTAAAAAATCAAAACCATTTTTTATATTACAAAACTTTAAACGCATATTGATACATAAATGTCTAACAAAAATACCAAATTTTGGAAACACTATAGAAAAATGTGCAAATATTCATCTAAGGTTATGTGTCCAGTGACACAAAGGGAGAAGTATGTTCGCAAAAGTAGGCAGAAGAACATCTACTACTGTTTGTAGTTTTCCGAATATACAGTAATCACAGAAATCAAATGTTTACAGATGTCTAGGTTTAGACATAGATGGAAATGCCCCCTAGCAACTATGTAAACCAGGTGTATTGTATACATATGTAAATCAAAAGAGCATGAAATTCCTAACGGGAGAGGAAGAGGTCGGGCATAGCCTGAAGCGTCAGATCGGGGGTCTGATTCCTCAGGAGCAGGAGCTCTCACACACCCAAATGGGTGTCATGCTTCACCATCAGGCAGCTCCTCGTTGGGCTGGTGCTGCAATTCCCAGCAGGCCCTATGAAGGGGGTTCTTTGCGGAGTTCTTTTGTTTTTTGCTGATGTGAACACAGTGAGGTGCAGTTTTAGGTGTGGTAATGTGAGTAGACTGATGTAGTGTGAGGTTAAAAATAACTAAGCAATACCCAAAGTAAATGTAATATGTAGGTCCCCTTGTTATGTGTCAGAGTAATGTCTATCACACACACACACACGGAGACGGCCCTGTAACATGGTATGGACACTGTCATTTATGGGCACAAGCATCAAGTGTTTTTGCATTCGCAAACGGTGCGAATCGCAAAATTCGTCCGTTTGCGAATGCAAATCCCTTTTTTGGGATGTATTAAGCTTTTTGCTTTTTTCGCAATTTAAGAAATTGCAATTTATTTGCGATTTCTTAAATTGCGATTGCATTTAAGAAATCGCAATTTTGCGATTTCCTAAATGCAATGCATGTTTTTTTTTAAATTGTGAAATCGCAAATAGGTAGTGGTAAATTACCATGAAGTTAAACTTCATGGTAATTTTTGAAAACTTTCAAAAGTGCACAAAAGTGCATTTTTGAAAGTTTCATTTTACACACACACATGCCGTTGGGGCATGTGTGTGTGAAAAATGTACTTAAAGGTACATTTCAGGGGTGCAGGGGGGTTCTTTTGGACCCCCCCAGCACCCTTGAAATTGCATTCTCATTTTGTGATTCCTTAATTGCGAATCGCTAAATGAGAATGCCTTCACATTCATTCCTATGGGCCTCTAGGCCCATAGGAATCAATGGAAAGGGAATCCTTAATTGCGATTCGCAAATTGTGAATCGCAATTAAGGAAAATTAAGAAATCGCAAAAAGAATTGTGATTTCTTAATGCATAGCCGAATTCTTAATTGCGATTCCTTAATTTTGGCAATTAAGAATTCACAAACGGGAACTTGTATGCATGTGGCCGTTAGCTCTCAACCACCCAATTTTGTCTGTGCACAGCGTATACAGTCCCAAAATATGGATGCATATGGTATTTCTATAGTGCAAACTTTGCCAAAAGGCAGTGGAGCCTTGTACACGGTCAAATAAACTAATACAATTAATGAGGTATAGGAAAGGTAGCCTGGTTGTGGATGATTAATGCATTGTGAAGTTGTAAAGCGATGTGTCTTCATCTCTTTCCTAAATTGAGGCAGGAATGGGATACGGAAATGTTGTTCCAATTCCTGGGTGCATAGATGGAAAGGCCTGCTGCCTTATTTTTTCTTTTTCACACTTCTTAATCTGAAGTTTGATTACGTCCTAGCTGTGGGTGCGCTGTGAAACACCAGAAATGGTGTGAACTTGTCTTTTAGATAAGCAAGAGTGCTGGTCATTATGGGTTTATAAACTATGCCTCTGTCTCTGAGGGGGGCGAAGGTCGGGAAGAGGAGCCAATGGAGCTCCATCAGAATGGGGGCGATGTAACCATATTTCATCAGCTCTTGATGAGACATGCTGTAATGTGTAGGAATCCTTTTAGGGGTTTCGGTTTTGGATCTGGGAGGCCATGAAGCAGGGCATTACCACCATACAGAAGCAAGAGTACAAAGGTTTGAATAATAATCCTGAAGTCACTTTATGGAAGAAATGGTTTCATTTTCTGAAGAATAGAGAGCAGGAAACAGGCCAGGTCTTTATTTTTGGCAATGCATTCTTTGACGGCGGGGTTGGTGTCCAAGTTGAATTCAAGTGATTTTAGTGAAAATTGTCATTCGTAGCCGGCAAGGTTCATAACATTAAGCCAGGTTTGTATTGTTTCTTGTATGCTGTTCGCAGCAAATAACAGGAATTCTGTTTTGGTTGGGTTAAGCTTTAGGAAGGCTTTTGGGAACCCTGCACAAAAAAACAATACATACTCTCTGTCTCTGTCTCCAATGCAGAATCTGTGCAGCCAGCTCCCCAGCCACCTACCATCTCTTCCACTGTACACTTTGATAGCACTGTAGCCAATGTAATGCATGCCTCGTATAGCAGTGTCGTGGATGCCGTACTGGGATTCATGTCTACACTGCCCACACACAACACGCACACCCTTTTCATTGTAGTCACTAGTGTCACGTGCTACTTGGTATGCAAGCAACAAATGTGGGTGTCGCACCTTTCTACATGTATCTTGCAACATTAATATACAGAGTTATGTTGTTACGTACAGAACACAATCTCTCAAAAGCTAGAAATGTCCTTAATTCCTAACACACTGTGGGCTGTGTCACTGTGTAGCTATCATGGTTTGTGATGTCGCTGTACATGCTGTTGACCTTGACAGTGTCATGTCACCTAATATACCTCTGCAAAATGCCAACTCCACCACAGTAAGCCTATAGTCTCATAGTGGCAGTATCTGGCAGGCAGGATCCCAGATAGAGAAGGCAAAAGCCCACTCCATGTACAAGCTGTTATTTCACCTTCAAGATGTTACCTGTATTTTTTTCATGTGCCTTAATATATACTACTTCTCTGAGGCAGTCGTGCTGTAGTGTAGTTCCTGTATCCCTGATAGGTTCTGCGCATTGGAATAATATACACTATAGTTTTGACATAGGACTGAGGTCAGTATGTCTCTATAGAGCACATTAAACGTAATAACTTGTGTGTGCCAGCTAACTCAGAGGTCACTAGCAACTTCTTGAATGAACAAAAAGGGATTCGTTTCTGACAACCGCATAAACATGACAACTTTGTTTCCCTTAGAATCGGAACAATCTCAGAATCATGGAAACAATAGATAACCATTTCACTCAGTCAATCGTGCATGCTTCGTTTCTACAGAGTTACACAGAAATAGATAGACGGGCGTTTCAATAAAAAGGGTTTATTGAACAGTCTTATTTCTCGTGCAAGAGATATGTACTGCTACAATCATGAGACAGAATGTGAAGTCTAATACGTACAGCGTTAGCAGTAAGATGAAATAATACTGCAATAGCATGGCTTGTAGCTATGACATATATTCATGATAAATACATACATACATATATAACACAGGCTAAAATACTCATCTGGTGCTTCTAAAATAATCCTGCCCCAGTGTACCTAACCTAAGTGTAGTGTGGTATATAAATAAATAATACCGGATCTAGGTTTTACTGGACATAGTAATAACAGATAGCTCAATAAATAAGAGTCAAGATTCGAGGTAGTAGGAGTTTGCAGGTTTAATACAGCATAAAGGACAGGAACAGGACAACCTGCACAGGAATAGGATGACAGGGCCCTGCAGGGGGGGGGCAGGGAATGAGCGCGCTAGCATTTTAATAACAATACACAAGTATATATACTAAAACAGTTGCATTGCAATACATATGATAGGCGGAGCAGTGGGTGTGGTCAATAGCAGTCGCGAAAGATAAGGGTGAAAGTAGGTGTAACAGGAGGCGTATACATAGACATGTGATGTAAACGTAACAGAATATGTCATAAATGGGGCGGAAACATGGAGGGGGCTACCTAAGGAGCCGGGACCTCTAACCTAATGGTGCGCGCAAACTGACAATGACGTGTTACTAGGAGAAGCTGGGGGCTATGAACTCTGCGCTAGGAGTAGAGACTGAAGTCTGGAGAGTCAGGGCGACATGTACCTAAACCCTTTCTAGTATCTAATGTTTAGAGGACATGTTGATATAAACTAAGAGTCAGGAGGGGAGAGGCTAACAGACTCTAAGACTGGAGCATGCATTATTCTACATGTAGTGCGTGATGAAGAATATTAAATGACCATTAATACAGTATTTCTCTTACATGGAGACGTAAAGGCTAGACAATGACGGAAACTATTGATGCGATTCAGTAGCTTAGGAATGCAGAAAAGGAGGGCTGGACTGATAACTAGAATCATAACATACTCTTGGCAGACTCGTAGGCAGAGCCAGGCCGAGCCGGGCACTGTGAGGCAGGAAGTAAGTGAAGGGTCGAGGATACAGGTGGGGGCTGTATCGCTCCTCAGCGAGGATTCAGGAGACAGGAGCTGAATCTGGTGTCCGGGCCCTTTTGAGGCCTAGAAACGGGGACTTTTCAATGAAATAACGTGCACACTGAGAAACGTGGCAACGTAACTTTACATAGGCCTGATATTCGTAGCTTTCACGAGAACTGGAAACTGGCATACTAGAGATGGACACAACTGTAATTGCGTCTTTAATCGAACATGGGGAATACATATGCATATTAATCATGCACACATAACATAAGATGGAGGACACGTAGGGACACAGAACATGGCAAAATTTACTTTTCCACATTCCCTCCTTGTCACTACGTTTCCATCAGGAAACATCAATATTCATGATACCATCTATCATTTCATACAGTATCATTTGCTCGTCTCGAATTTTCTTGGAACTGGATTTAGAACGAGACTTAGGACTAGGAATACAAGAGGTAGCACAAATGCCACAAATCGCAGGGCCACATTGTATACAGAGGCAGCAACTGAATATGATCGCTAATGCAATACCCAGAAATGACAATACTTTCCATCCCCAGGCGGAAATTATATTCCAGAACCAACCGGACCATGTCCAGGTGCCTGGATCTTGGTGTAACATATGGGCAATATTATGGAGTCTGGTTATAGCTGAATAAACAGACGGCGCGTTATTAGGAATGAAAATGCAGCAACTAGATCCGATGACTCTACATGCCCCGCCCCTATCGGCCAGTATGACGTCAAGGACGAGACGATTCTGGAGCACGACAATTCTCATAAAGGATTGCTCTTCGGTTAAGTTACCTAGAGCAGAGGTAGTCTCAATCACTACTGCTTCAAGGGTTCTGGTTAATCTACGTATCAGTTTACTATTCACGACAGTACCTAAATAGGGAAAGACACCTTTATTGATATCTATATATTGTTCTAGAGCAGTTTCAGTATAATCGACAATCGGGAGATCTCTTTTGTGTCTAGTATGTACTAGGTGGGAATTCCTATGATAGTCAGGTGGGGCTAGAAAAACTGGTGGCAGTAGGAAGGCAATGTAACAGGTTCCCTCCCAATCGAGGGGCAGACGAACATATGCGGTCTGACCACAAACAAAATAAGAATGACGTGAAGCTTTGAAAATAGATTTCCTACTGTCACTATACTTGACAATAGTAGTACAATCACTATGGCCTACATGTACGGAACCATTCTTTCGGACACATAATTCGCCTTTAACTGGTAATACTGAAATAGCAGGTAAGTCTGGAGTAGTATCAGACTGAACATTCAGGACCATAAAATTCGAAGAATAATTACCTAAATTATAAACTTCATTTTCTAGATCTAACCCTGTTCTGTGGGGAAGACCTTGCTTGTCTGGAAAACATGTACTGTTAAGAAAAGACATATCTGTTGAGGATGACGTTAACGTGGACCATGCTCCACACGAACCATTATGTGAAAATGGATAAGGAAAGAGTGGCAGAACTCCCTTCGGTGTCTGGAAAGGGGGGAGTCGACCACACACCCAACAATTAGTGGCATTGCTGGTCTGGTGTGAATAATGTAACATGCGGATAAAAGAATTATTTCGCATAGCGAGACGATATGAGAGTTCATGAGGAGGCAGATCACTAAACGTGTGCTCTACTGTAGCATTAGCAGACTTATTTACATGAGAAACTGGAAAATACAAATAAAATGCATAACATGTGCAGTTAATCATAAGGCTGAAAAACAATATGAAACTTAGAAAAACGATACATTGGATTGAGTTTTGACTAACTCTCTCACTATGGGGGTCTATTTTATACATGTCAGAAACCGGTCTAACCGTTTCACCTAGGGGAGGACTTAGACAATCAAACTGGCTGACTTATTTTACTAGACCTTAATTTGAGCTTATACTCCTGTTGCGGAGTTTTCTCTAACGGGGAGGGTTCAATATCATTGTCTTTTGCGGGACAGTCCTTAAGAATAGTACTTTGGCAGTCTTTAAGATCCTCGGAAATGTTCTTTGAAACAGGCTTCAATCCAAAAAATCTTTTCACATGTGACAGGTGGACCCAGCCCTTCCTGCCTTCCAGCTTGACGGCAGTACGGGTGGCCAGGAGGACCTGTCGGGGTTCCTTCCAGCGAGGCTCCAGCGGACTTGAACGATCAAAGTTCCGGACAAGAACCATGCATCCGGGAACGATTTCATGCGGTGCCACCTCGGTATTGTCTGGAAATGCGGCAGCAACCTGTGAACGACAAGAGTTGAGGGCAGACATCAAGGAAGCTAGGTAATCTGTCAGCATATTACTTGAAACATCGGTAATACTTCGGGGTCTAGGTGTACCCCACATGTTAGGGGGGCGGCCGAATACGACCTCATACGGGGACAGACCTGATCTGGAATGTGCGACCATGCGCATATAAAATAAAGCGACTGGCAGAGCTACTAGCCAGTCCACACCTTTCTCTTTACATACTTTGGCGATACGGATTTTCAGGGTCTGATTATGTCTCTCTACTAGACCAGCTGCTTCAGGATGGCGTACACAATGGAACTTCCACTGGTACCCTAACAACAGGGAAATGTGTTTCATAAGCTCGGATGAGAATGGCTGGCCGTTATCAGAATATACGACTCTAGGGAGTCCATAACGGGGGAAGAATTCACGAACCAACTGCTTGGCAGTGGTCGCGGCTGTGTAATCTGGGACTGGATATGCTTCTGTCCACCTGGACAAAGCGCATACAACTACAAGGACATACTTGAAACCTCGACATCGCTCCATCTGAATATAATCCATCTGGAGGACTTCAAAAGGGTGGTCAGGGGGCTGGAATCCACCTTGTTCCACCGGGACACTTTTACCTGGATTAAACTGGCAACATATCATACAGGTACGGACTTTCTGCTTGGCTGCAGCTCGTAAATGCTTGTTGAACCAAATGTTCTGGATACTGTCTAACATAGCTTTTTCTCCTAAATGTGCTGGACTATGTGCGGTATTGATAATGATTTGAACCATGGAGTCGGGGAGAAACCATGTGGCTCTACCCTTCGTTACCCATCCCTGATCTGTCTGGACCCTTCTTTGTTCGGACCATTTCTTGATTTCATCGGGAGTAGCATGTAACTGGATATCTATGACATCTTGAGTAGGGTCCTTAACTGTCATACAGGTAGTCAGATCTGGAGTATGTGTCTGTGTCGGGTTAACTGAAATGTCTGGAGTCTGTGCTGTAAGCTTGGCTGTGCGATCTGCTAGATCATTACCTTGAGAAATAATGTCAGTAACTTTCGTATGTGCTTTGCATTTCATGATAGCAATAGATGTCGGTAAATGTATGGCATCTAACAGAGCTTGAATAAGGAGACCATGCTGAATCTTGGTTCCAGGAGAAGTCATGAAACCTCTCTCCTGCCAGAGCACTCCAAAGTCGTGTACGACTCCAAATGCGTAGCGTGAATCTGTGTAAACATTAACTTTCAGGTTCTTGGCGTGTATGCAGGCTTGTGTCAGAGCAACTAGCTCTGCTGCTTGAGCAGACAGGGTGTCAATACGGTGTGTTTCAATAACTTCAGTGTCAGTAGTCACTGCATACGCGGCCACTAGTTCTCCTGTACTCGTTCTCAGACATGAACCATCCACATAAAGTGTCAGGTCGGGATCTGGTAATGGAATATCTGTCAGATCTTGTCTTGGCTTAGTCATAATGTTAACTACTTCCACACAGTCGTGTGTGGCAGGATTTGAATTAACTGATGGTAACAGTGTAGCAGGATTTAGAACGTTGCAGCGTCTGATTTCTATGTGTGGCTGGAACAGTGTCAGTTCATAACCTGTTAAACGTGCAATTGTCAAGTGCTGAGTTTGTGTTCGGTTTAAAAGAACTTCCACGGAGTGTGGAACTTGTACTGTCAAGGAGTGTCCTAACACTATGGAATCACTTTGTCTGATAGCTAGTGCTGTGGCTGCAACTGACTTGAGGCACGCAGGCAGAGCCTGGGCTACAGGATCTAATGTGCTCGAAAAATAAGCACAGGGCTTGTATTGTCCTGCTTGATCTTGTGTGAGAACAGATAATGCTGTACCTTCACGTTCAGTGACGAAAAGTGTAAAAGGCTTACTGTAGTTCGGTGTAGCTAGAACTGGAGCTTGGCATAAAGCTTTCTTTAACTCATTGAAACTAAGTGTATGTTCAGATGTCCAAGGGAGGACAGTCGATACGGCTGCCTCCTGTGTCGTTAACTGTATCAGTGGTTTAGCTAGAAATGCATACTGAGGAATCCATTGTCTGCAATAAGAAGTAAGGCCGATAAAAGCACGTACCTCCTTCTGTGTCTTGGGCTGAGGAAGACTCGCTATTAACTGGATACGGTCTGGTGTCAACTGCCTACCCCACTTGGACAGTAAGTGGCCTAAGTAGATCACTTGCTGTACACAGAATTGAAGCTTCGAAGGGGACACCTTGTGCCCCATCTCGGCGAGAAAATACAAGACTGTAAGTGATGCTCGCTCGCAAGCACGTTCAGAACGGGCTGTGATCAGTAGATCATCGACATACTGGAGCAGGGCAGTGTCAGTTGGCATGTGAATGTTGTCTAGTTGTCTCTTAAGTGCTTGACTGTAAATGCTAGGACTTTCTGTGAAACCTTGAGGAGCTCGTGTGAACATATAGCTCCTTCCATTTAAACAAAATCCGAAAAGAAACTGGCTGTCTGGATGAATGGGGACACTGAAAAACGCGTTCTTGAGGTCTATGACTGTAAAAAATGAGGCTTCGGAATCAATGGCTGTCAATAGGGAAGAGATATCTGGGACGACTGGGTACTGGGGAATAATACATTTATTAAGTTCTCGTAGGTCAATCACTAATCGATATACTGGGGGTGCATTTGGATCAGTACGTTTCATGACTGGAATGATCGGAGAATTACATACATTGGAGTCAGTTTCTACAACTACTCCTTGAGCCATGAGCTCGTCAATAATTTTGGATAAGGCTGCTACAGCCTCAGGTGGCAATCTGTACTGTCTGATTCGTGGTAACACTACACCTGGCTTGAGAGTCACACGATGGGGTGTGATTTGCATATAACCTACATCAGTTGGACCTTGCGCCCATAGATGCTGCGGAACATTGGACAATCTCGGATCAAAATCTCGTAATACATAGTGACCTTTGAAGTCACGTAAGAACAGTCGTATTCCCTCTGGGGAACAGCAAATAACTGCACCTAATTCTTTCAGTGTCTTAATGCCTAACAAATTTTCTGGACACGACTTTGTAAGTAACAGATCAGTAGTGCGGGACAATGGACCTACTTCTAGAGTAACTGGCTTAGATATCTCGTTTACAATAGGCTTTCCTGAAAATCCAAGGGAAACATTTCTAGAGCCTGAGAGCGGAGCCCCTGGAACTTCGGCGTGACTAATGGTGGTCCTACTTGCCCCTGTATCAATCAGAAACTTTCTGTCTTTCCCTAGTACTTGACTATGAACATAGGGACCCTCTTGATCTACAGGTATCTCGATGAGAGGCAAGCCTACCTCCCTCTCTAGGCTGTTTCATGAATACGGTTGATACTCTGGATACTCGGACTGTGCATACTGATACATCTGCTGTGTAACATGCTGTGTTGCAGCAATAGGCTGCGGTACTGGAACTGTCTGTTGTGCATTCTGTGGCTGAGAAGTCTGTGAAACTTGTTCTTGTCTAGGCGGACGTGGTCTTTCTTTAGTCTTACCGGTAGCTATGTTGTGTTTCAGAACTGCACACTCGTTTATATAATGACCTGGCTGTTTACAATAATTGCATGTCCCTTTAACGGGAGCTGCAGGATGACTTGCTTGATTCGGACCCCTCTTCTGACTGTCTTGAGGAACAGATTGTGCAACTAGTACTTTCATTTTCGTGTCTTTCATACGTTTTCTTTCGTGATCTTGCTCTTCTCTGATTCTATTCTGGTGGTACTGAAGCATCTGTAACATCTGGGACGGGGTATTAGCTTGCCAGGTACTTTCGACTTTCAGAACTCGATTCTTAACTTGTGGACTTGAATTCTCGACTAATTTAGTAACAAAAAGATGAGGGTATGACTCGCTACTTGTCTTGAGGCCACTGTTTATAATAAAACACTTTTCAAATCTAGAATAAAAATCACTAGTGTCTTCGTCTTGTTTCTGTTTACAGGCTGAGATTGCATCCCAGTCTTCCTTTTTAGTGGCTAATAATCTTGGCAAAACTTGAATTAACAGCTCTGGTAATTCTTTACATTTTTCTCCAAGACCGGTACCTGGTACTCGTATCTTATCTTCAGCTTCTAGAACTGCCCAATCGATCTTTTTCTCTCCCACCTCCCATTCTTTTTCCTTGAGTTTTTCATATACCCCTGCGGGCAACAGGACCTTTAGCATTTTAATAATATCTGGATACGTGTATTCTCCCATACGGAGCATGTCTTTTAATTCTCGGTGGAACCCTGCTGCATCTTTGTCGTGACAGGGAACTAATTTCTTCATTTCTAAGAGTTCCATCTTTGTAATCGGGGTGTAAACAAACACTCGTTGCATTTCACCATCTGTTGTCCTGACTGGGTGTACTTCTCGTAACGGATTCTGTCTGTCTATGTAAAAGGGTTTACTTTCTGGGGGTGAGACATGAACAAAATGCGGGTTCAGAAACGTTCTATATTTGTGACGCTGTTCTAGAATGACACTAATTAAATCGGTACCTAAATCTTTCCATCTATACTGGAGTAACTCGTTCAGGACATCGTGTAACGGACCTGGATCAGAATGTTGACCCTCATACAGAGTAATGAGGTGCTGGATCATATACATACCCACCAGTCGTTGCTCGGCTGGGGGCAATTTCAGAAACATTTGTGCCACTATTTCATCTGGAAAAGTGGTAGAATCAGTAATCCATCGGACTGCTGATCGGACTAGTTCTTGTTCATGCATAGTACTTAATTCACTGTAACCGATTCGTGATTTCAGAATATGATCGGTAGCTTGAAATACTTGTTCTAGAGAACCTTGTTCTGGTGCTGGATGATGAAAAACTGACTTGTGTTCTAGGCGTAAATGGCGGTCTGGAAATCTAGATTTTCCTACATACGCTATTCTAGTGGGATTCTCGTCCTCTACCTCTTCAGTAGAAGAGTCATTCTCTTTCTCGCTTACTTGTGCTGCTTTACGTTGTTCATGTAACTTTATTATTTCCTTACGAATTCTCTTGTACATACTCTCTATACTACTGATAGTCTTGTGCTTACCCTCGGCTATATTATCACTCCACCTTGTCAGGATTCTCATTTCGGCCGGATCTTTAGTCGGGTAGTCTTGTTCTCTTATTAGACAATTAATCAGAAACTTTAATATCATGAGCTGGATCTCAGCTTTCCTTTGAGACATGGCTTCGCCAATACTTTCTGGATCATCCCCTGTACGGATGAAACGATATATTCTGTCTAGATCTCCTTTCATATCTGGTAGGGTGTCTAAATACCCGGTCACCCGTCTTACACGGATGGAATATATTACTGTACTATCATCACCTGCGACTGGATCATAGCGGCATTCAGTGAGAGCTCGTCGGATATCTGCAACGGACTTAAATTTGGGCGTACGCTGTAACGCACATTCATGTAACTCGACTAATGTTAAACGTTGGTGTGGTGGCGGGGTACCAGGAGGACCTCCTCCTGCGGCCCCTAAACTGGAATCGTCGACTGATACTCTTCGTGCTGGCAGAGTGGGAAATTGTAATGCAGGCTGAACCGGGGGTACCGTAGCGGGTACTCCGGTGTCTGGAGGAGCAGGAATGGCATGATTTACAGGGACTGGCGGAACAGGATTTGCATATTCTGGGACTGTGTCGTCCAAGTAGGACGAGATGAAAATATCAGCTGCGGTCGGTTTGTGACGTAGCTTAGTCGGAACTAATGGTGGCGGAAAATTACTGGATGCCTCCGGGGTCGCTTTTGGCAAGCCCTCGGCAAGAAGAGGATACATACCCTTAATGAGGGCATGCCTCTGTCTGTCGGACTGTTCGGTTTTGACTCATTCACCTATCTCGATTAATTCCCTTTCTTGGGCTCGTTCTAAAGATTCTCTACTTAATTCTGACTTTCTGATTTCTTTTTCGGTTCTCTTATGAGATTCTTTGCGCCATAACTCGATGGCATCTTTCTGTGACTGTCTGGCTTTCTTTTTCCATAATGCTTCTTCTACTCGCATGATGCACTCGGCATCCCATGTGCCTGATACAGGCCATCTATACTTTTCCTCTAACTGTTTGGTATACTCTACCCATAAATCTAGATATAATATGGCGCTTATGCCATGCTTTTGATACATAAAATGACCTGGACTGTCCCTAGGCGGGACAGGAACTGCTGCTTCTAGCAGACCTTTTCTGGTTTTTAGCTGACGTAGTTTAGAAAATAAGGGCATGACTGAACTGTAACCTAGACACAATACGCAATTACAATACACAATGAACACGATAAATACTCCACATTCATACCACGACATTACAATACATGAAAAACATTTAAAATAACAGTTCGAACAGAATACTACCTGGAATACTGGAAACAGAATACATGAATTTTCTCGAGAAACAGAACTGACTAGAACAGAAACTAGATGTACTGCTAAAACAGTACGAAACTCACCGGTCTCATAAAGAGACACGTTAGGACCCGCATCCACCAAAGTGGACACTTCGTTTTGGGTCTGTGTACCACCAACCCACGGACCAGAGTCAATTAGATTGACCCTGTCTAGATACTACCCCAGCAATGGTACTCACCGGGCAGCAAGAACGGAAGGCCTCGGACTGGACTGGACTGCTTCGACGCCGGACGGACGAACTTCGGACTTCAGTTACGGGTGGGCCTCCGGATACCTCGGACCTTGGACTCTCGGCTTGGGCTCTGGTCGGGACTCGCCGCGTTCCTCCACCGCCTCGTCTGGATGCTGGACCGCCACCTCCGTCTCCTCCGTGGGCCTGAGGGATACTTGAAGCAGAAATATCTGCCGGTGCGCAGAAGAGTTCCGTCACGGCTGCAGAGGGTCAGGGGGCCGGCGTGGCTTCGCCGGCGCGTGGGGAAAGGGCAAGTCCCTGTTCGGGCGCCATTATGTGGTATATAAATAAATAATACCGGATCTAGGTTTTACTGGACATAGTAATAACAGATAGCTCAATAAATAAGAGTCAAGATTCGAGGTAGTAGGAGTTTGCAGGTTTAATACAGCATAAAGGACAGGAACAGGACAACCTGCACAGGAATAGGATGACAGGGCCCTGCAGGGGGGGGCAGGGAATGAGCGCGCTAGCATTTTAATAACAATACACAAGTATATATACTAAAACAGTTGCATTGCAATACATATGATAGGCGGAGCAGTGGGTGTGGTCAATAGCAGTCGCGAAAGATAAGGGTGAAAGTAGGTGTAACAGGAGGCGTATACATAGACATGTGATGTAAACGTAACAGAATATGTCATAAATGGGGCGGAAACATGGAGGGGGCTACCTAAGGAGCCGGGACCTCTAACCTAATGGTGCGCGCAAACTGACAATGACGTGTTACTAGGAGAAGCTGGGGGCTATGAACTCTGCGCTAGGAGTAGAGACTGAAGTCTGGAGAGTCAGGGCGACATGTACCTAAACCCTATCTAGTATCTAATGTTTAGAGGACATGTTGATATAAACTAAGAGTCAGGAGGGGAGAGGCTAACAGACTCTAAGACTGGAGCATGCATTATTCTACATGTAGTGCGTGATGAAGAATATTAAATGACCATTAATACAGTATTTCTCTTACATGGAGACGTAAAGGCTAGACAATGACGGAAACTATTGATGCGATTCAGTAGCTTAGGAATGCAGAAAAGGAGGGCTGGACTGATAACTAGAATCATAACATACTCTTGGCAGACTCGTAGGCAGAGCCAGGCCGAGCCGGGCACTGTGAGGCAGGAAGTAAGTGAAGGGTCGAGGATACAGGTGGGGGCTGTATCGCTCCTCAGCGAGGATTCAGGAGACAGGAGCTGAATCTGGTGTCCGGGCCCTTTTGAGGCCTAGAAACGGGGACTTTTCAATGAAATAACGTGCACACTGAGAAACGTGGCAACGTAACTTTACATAGGCCTGATATTCGTAGCTTTCACGAGAACTGGAAACTGGCATACTAGAGATGGACACAACTGTAATTGCGTCTTTAATCGAACATGGGGAATACATATGCATATTAATCATGCACACATAACATAAGATGGAGGACACGTAGGGACACAGAACATGGCAAAATTTACTTTTCCACAGTAGTACGAGGGAAGAAGTAGGTGCTGTTTAGCTATAGTCTAGTTTAGCTATAGGTGCCAAGATTTGCCAAAAGTCCCTCTAGGTTCTAGTCCGCTCCATACCTTAGAATGAGTGAGGTTGGAATCTCTTTCCGGGTCTCGATCTCTAAACACCCCACAAGGGGGGTCAGAAACACTGGAGCTGGATTCTCAGTTGGGGCCTTGACTTCCTTCCGAACTTGCCGTGGCGAGCCGCGCCATGCAAGTAGGCAGCCGAACCATGGACCGTGATTTGCCATGGCAAGTGAAGGTATATTTATACCTTGAAGGTGTTTAGGAATGCCAGTATTGACGTAAAAGTTGGGCATAAGAATATCATGAATGAACCCCTAAGGAATAGATGTTCATGCATATTAAATGAGTACTTGGAGAAATCAATATCGAAGCAAGGGGAAGTCCTAAAGGCTTAAGAG
This sequence comes from Lissotriton helveticus, assembly GCF_964261635.1. Lineage (NCBI taxonomy): Eukaryota > Metazoa > Chordata > Amphibia > Caudata > Salamandridae > Lissotriton > Lissotriton helveticus. Next base: position 1,749,747,279 of record NC_136057.1, on the reverse strand, counting down.
TCTGGTTGTCCAAGAAATCGATGTGACGTAGATGAACGGATGTAGGTGGCCATGCCTGTATTTGGTTAGCATGGTGAATGTCTAAATAAGGGCTGGATTTCTATGCCTAAATAGGGGCAATGTGAATTGTACCTATATGAGGTCATAAATCGGGAAATCAATACGGAATCTAAATCGATACACAACAGTACACTATCTCCGGATCACAACACTGACTCACCTATAACCTTGTGTCCGAGGACTCACACCATCAGCTGTTGTTCATCCATCAATCACGTTCACCAGTAGCCCTCTTCCTCAATACCACTGTGTGATGTCATTTGTTACAATGTCAACTGACACCTATCACATTTATAAAAAAGTAATACATGGTGCATATGTAAGTTGCTCAGCAGCACTTGAGGAACAAATGCATCCAAATATCAGGACCAACAAGTGTATCAGATATCCTATATATAAACATCTAACTGATATGTTTTTCTACATTACTATGACAGCGGCTCCTTCCAAGCCCACGTGCCCCCAACCCACTCTGAGCCCCGGCAGAGTGAATTTGACATCACATGGTCTATCCGCAAACAAACCACTCTTGGCACTGGCAGCTGAGACATGATACTGTGAAAATACTGTAGGCCATTGAAGGCCCCCTGAAGCCACCTATTCAGATTTTAGTTGGTAATTGTCTGTGTCACTTTCGCAAGTCCAGCAGGCATATCACAGAATGTCATATTTGTCAAGATCACTTTATCCATCCTCCCCAATGGGCCAGCTAGTGCCTCTGTTAAATCACAGCAGCTGGAGAATAGTCTGAGGATGATGCTTAACCCTGTAGTATAGAGCTGCATGCAATTCCTATGGATGACCTGCTCTTGCAGGCTGCCATCATGGCAGCACATATTATTGATGAGGACAACCAGGTTCTTGGCACTGCACAGGATGACCCAGCTATCACCACATCCCTGCCAGTCCTAAGTCTCCCTCATAGGTCAGTGCTCCAGATTGTAAGATCTGCGAGAGCCATTCCAGCACAAACCGACATTTCACCGTAAGAATGATAACAGATCAGTACATTTTATTTATTGGAATGTCACCCTCTGTAACCCGCCGATTTTCCTTGTGGCCACCGGAGCACTATCAATGTGCGGTCATCTTGCTTAGCGCTATCTAGCGGCCTTCTAAAAAATAATTTTTTTAATGATATATACATCCACACGATTGTATAAAAAATATTTTCAATTGAAAATAAGAATGAGTCTACACAAGAGAACTAATATTCGAAAATAGAATCTTTATGTACTGAAACCTTTATTAACCCCTTCCTTGGTGTGATGGGAAATGATTCCCCCCCACACCCCGACAGAATGTGCTGAGAGGCCCCTGAGTCTCCCATATCTCACAGATAGTCGTCTTTTTTTGGGTGAATGGGGCCCTCTTGAAGGGTGGCACTCCTACCCCATGACCTGCTGCAGGAGCCTCTCTCCACCCACGTCCTGCGGTTCTCTGACACTATATTAAAACCAAAAATATGAATCACAAAAATATCTTTTTTCTATACATATAATGATAAGTACACAAATATCGAAAAAATATATAGTTTTACACTAATATCGAAAAAAATATATGAAACATTTTTTTATTGTTTAATATTTAGAGATACATATAAATACATACTAAATTAAATAAACTCACACACATATATAGGAATGTGGAAATATTTATATTCACATATATAATATAAAAATATTACAAAACTATTAATTATAATCTATATTTTAATTGTCAAATGTTTCTTAAATATACCATTATAACAACTATATATAAATATATGTATATATACACACACATATATATATTTATATGCACATAAAAATAAATATTAAATGTAACAACTAAATTGCAAAAACAATTAAAATATTTTCAATGTAATTATACATAAAAAGTAAACAATAGATAAATATAGGTTTTACAAAAATTATGTTAAAAATTGCATACATGTATATATATAAAATATAAAATTCAATCAAAATCACATAAGAATAAATACTTAACTAATACTGAAAAAACTACCAAACTCTAATAACAATAAATATACCATTCCCACTCCATTACGTGTGACAGTAGAAAAAGCGTTGGACACCAAAGAGGTAAAATGTACTATTCGCACTCCAGTATGTGCAGCAGAAGGGAAAGCTTTAGATACCAGAGGGGTAAATTTTACTATTCCCCCCCCCATTTGGTGCAACAGTAGGTAAAGCATTGGACTCAGGAGGGGTAAAATCTACTATTCCCACTCCAGTCTTTGCAACAGTAGGGAAAGAGTTGAACTTAGAAGAGTTTACATTTATTATTCACACTCCAGTCTGTGCAACAGTAGGGAAAGTGTTGGACTATGGAGGGGTAACATTACCTAGTCCCACTCTACTATGTGCAACAGTAGGGAAAATGTTGGATGCAGGAGAGTTAAGATTTACTATTCTCACTCCAGTGTGGTGACTATGAAAAAGGCACTGCAATGGAAGCGTCAAAGGCAGTTCCTGCAGGGCATGGACTGTCAAGTCCGTGCCCTGCAGGAATTGGAGTTGCAAGCATACAGGGGAAACACCATGTACCCTCCACCTGCATCCCCGGGTGCAGTGGCAACAGGGGGCCCTGTGTCTGTCCTCATCGCCACACTTTTCATGGTAGTCTCACCTCCGTGAAAGGTGTGGCTATGTGGAAACTCCTAATGTGCTTGGTGGTGCTGTAGCGCACCGCTAGCATGTTAGGGGCCGCAGAACCTTGCAAGACCGCCAGGGATCGTGGAGCCGCAGTGTTTCCATGGCATCCAACCCCCAATGCGGTGGTAGCTGCACTGCCACCATGGGTTTGGCGGTCCATCAGACTGCCAAACTCATAATTAGGCCCTTACTGGTTTTGGTATAGCTTGTAGAGGGCTACACACAAATATACTTAAGGATAGAATCCCTGGAAGACATCAAGTTAATGAATGGAGCCTTGAAAATGACATTAAGCTGGCTGACAAGTAACCACCTGAAGCTCAATGCACAAAAAACTGAATTCCTTTTAATCGCATCCGCAAAGAAGTATCTAGAGGCAAAAGAATGGACCAATCTGATCACAGCTCTAAACTGTACCCCTACGTTAGTGGATTCAGCGAAATCATTAGGAATCACATTAGACAAGAACCTAGACATGAAAGTTCACATCAACTCAATGGCAAAGAACGCTCGCTTTCACCTGAATTACCTAAGAAAAGTGAAACCATTCATCACATCGGCAGACCTCAAACTAGCAATACAATCGTTAGTAATCTCAAGGATTGAATATGGCTGTACATCCCTAGCAGGCCTGCCAAAAATCTCCATAGCCCCGCTGAAAGCATGCCTCAATGCGGCAGCAAGACTCCTTACCGGATCGAGGAAATTCGACCACATCTCCCCGCATCTAAAAGCATTAAACTGGCTACCATACGAAGCCAGAATCCATTTCAAAATGGCATGTGTCACCCACAAAGCTCTTCACTACAAAACACCCAAATACCTGGCCCAGAAGATTGAGCTGTCTGGTGGAGACAGACCAGTAAGAAGCGCGAATCTGCTGATGCTGAAACCACCTATCTTCAGGAAAAAGAAAACTTATGACAGAGCGTTCACAGGGGCAGCCCCCAGATTATGGAACTCGCTTCCTCCAAGTATCAGAAAAATTACAGACACGACAAGGTTCAAAAGGGAAACTAAGATCTTCCTGATGAGCAAGTTCCTGACATAAAAAGAGGTGATCTAGTCGTCACCAAGAATCTGGAGGAGACTCAATCCTGGAGGAGACTCTGTCCCCTGAGCCGGGAAGAAGATCTCACTAAAAAAGAGCGATGATGAGCACGTTGTACAGGAACACTGACTTTCCGATACAAATCCTTGGTCATACGCCAGGAGTTTCTATTGACTTATATCGATACTACCCCACCCTAACGAGAAATGTTTACTAGTTAGCCCGACACGTATTTACAGTATTTATATGGTAATCTCAGGTTATACGACACTTATATACCTCAATCAATATATTATTGAGAATGTTTATGTTATTCGAGTATAAGACACACTAGACTTATCTACCTCACTCATTCTATTAGTTGTAATTGCTTTATATGTGAAGTACAGCTCTACAGAATGTATAACTTTATGTGAAGCGCTCTGATACCCACGGGTCAAGTTCGCGCTATATAAAACTCTCTAAATAAATAAAATAAATAAATAAATAAATAATGCATAATAATATGCATATCTTCTTTTGTGTTCTGGGCTGCGGCATGCCTAGATCTTAGGTTTCCTGAATCCATGCACTGAGTATTTAATAAATCCAGGTTTCATTTGTATTCTGGTAATCTTAGACCTCAAATCATAATGGGATGAAAACAAGCTGTAAGAAGAAACAATGTTACAAGTGAATGGGATAATATAAAAAGTAGAGAGAGATAAAGTTAAAAGCTACAAAGGTTCCCGGGGTGGAACTTTGTCCCAGAATGAAGCAAGCATAAAGGTGCTGGTGGTTTCCTATCTGCAGCAGAAGACATCATTCTAGGCCCCTCGCACCTTGAGAAAGACACCTTAACGTGGATTCAAAGGAGCTAATGGAAGTGACATCACACACCCTTAAACACTAGACATTGCAGGAAGTGACATCAATTGCTGAGATTAGGGAGAGGCTAAGTAAAAGCTTTGAATCCAGATGTTGTGAGGGCATTCTTCTACGTCCCAGGGCTCTACCTAACATGTCTCACACAGCTATCATTATTCTTAACTATCAGGGTCTACTCCCTCCCTCCCTGATCCATCCTGGATTTCTACCTACTTACATCTCTCAATGCCTCCCTCTATTTCCTTCTATATCCTTTGCTTTCCTGCTTCCACTTTGATGCCAAGCCACCAAAATGTGTACGATTGGCTACCCACAAAGAAGTATTGCCTACATCCAGTGAGAGGCTATTGTTTAGGTGAAGACCACTCCATCCTCAGGGCTCCTTCCGCATGCTGTCTCACTTCTTACCTCCTTTACATGCACCAGGTTCTCCATACCACCTCACTTGTACCCCTTCATCACCAAGAGGCAAACTACAGATGAAGTGAAATGCCAGATGAACAACCAACGAATATGACACGTTACCCTGCATTAATTTACAAAGCATGCCATTACCCTGCATGTTTTACTCTGCAAAATCTTTTACAACGCAGGGCTTTACAACGCAATCCATTACAACGCATAATCCATTACAACGCAATTTACTATCCTAACTTTACCGGGGCGCTGTAATGGGGAAAGCGTTGTAATGGTTTACGGTGTCAAGACCTGCGTTGTAAAAGATTTTGAGGAGTAAAAAATGCGGGGTAATGACATGCATTGTAACGCAGTCATTGTAAAGGGTGCTTACCACAACCAACACAGCTTAACTGTACTTGTAATAGGAACAACTCTGTATTTCTCCAGTGCCACTCCCTCATAGGAGGATGAATTCTTATAGGTAACAAACAATTAAGACCATGAAATGTCGTGGATCTAGAGGGAAACCACTTCTTATTCCACTATAAACTTCCTTAATACAATATCATAATATCTTAATAACTTGAGTCAGCGGACTACCCAAGAGGCATCTTTTTTAGACTTCCTGAGGGCAGGACAAGAGGCCACCGAGGTGTAATGTAGTTCTTGAATTGAATCTCATTTTCCTATTAGAGAGGATAGATTGAGTTTTTTTTTGGTTGCTCAGCAGTTATTGCATTTATATGCTGGACTTGTTAATCAGCCTCTTTTATTATTAAAGCGTCTTTTACAGTATATTGGTTTGTGTAGGTGGAAAGAAAGGCCTCTGTGAGGATCTATTTGAATCTTTGGTCAGTTTTAAAGTGAGACTCCCAGAAAGCTGTCCTAGAATGTAATTTGCTGCCGCAGCATTCATGTCCATGCATCAAGCCTTTTTTTTCTTAATGAAAATGCTGTTTAGCCAAAAGATCGTGTCATTCAAAGGTGATCCTGTTGGATTTGTCAATGTTTGTTTTGACTTCTCATTTCTTGTCTCTCTTCGGCTTTGCTGACTACTAACCTTCTTTCTAGTGGCGGCCGGAACAGATCTGGGTGGTGAGGAGGGGGTGGCAGGCAATGAGACAGGGGAAGGTGTAAATAAAAATTGTAATTAAATTTACCTCCTCGCCGAGTCATCCTCCATGTCCTCCTCGTCGCGTCTATCCACTCCTCCCTTCAGCCAGAACAGGAAGCATCTCAAGCTTCCCTGAGCCAATCCCAAAGCTCCAATGCAGGGTTGTGATTAGCCTGAGCACCCTGGTTTGGCGCTCAGACGTGGACTGTGGGGCTGGGCATGTTCTCCACCCAGGCTGTAATGCTGCCTGGGTGGAGAAAATGCTAAGTGCGCATAAATGTTTGGGCGGCCCGAGACAGCCGACCAAATATTCATGCGCACTTATGGAGTGAAAACCACTGCTCCCCTCCCCTGCTCTGTCAGCCGAGCAGTCCCGCCCCACCTCTCAAAGCTGTTGCACCTGCAACAAGAAAATATAAAATGATAATACCATTGAGTTAATATCATTTTATTTTTCCTTACACTGCCGAAAAGCAGTGGGAAGAAGCTCCTCCGCCTTAGGGGAGGAGCGGCCACTGCTTCTTTCTCTGTTTGTTTATTCTGATCCTTCTGTTCTTGCCTCTACAGTTGTTCTGATCTCTGAATTGCTTGTTTTCAGTTTTTTTTCTTTACGATTGGTTCCCTACTGTTCATGGCCCCTGTAGATCAACTAAGGGCAAGGGGACTGACGACCTGGAGGCCATTTGTCTGCCATTGTTTTGAACTGTGTTAGACTTGTCAGCCTTAGGGTCACATTGGGCCTCTCAGCATTAGGGTGGTCACCCTTCAAACTGTTTGCCTTCACCCCTCATCTTTGTGCTGAATTTGTTATTGTTGATCTTAGGTCTCTGTGCACTTTATCACTGCTAACCAGTGCTAAGGTGCTTGTGCCCTCTCCTTTAAACATGGTAACTTTGGCTTACACCTGATTGCCATATATAATTTACCTATTAATCCCTTGTAGAGTGCTCTACCACATACCCAGGGACTGTAAATTAAGTGTTACTAGTGGGCCTACAGCACTTATTGTGCCACCCACCTCTGTAGCCCCTTAATACATGTCCCAGTCCTGCCATTGTAGCCTGAATGTAGTTTTAAACTGCCAATTCAACTTGGCTGTATAACCCCTTTCCAAGCCTTAAACTCCTCTTTTCTGCATATAAGTCACCCATAAGGTAGGCCCTAGATTGCCCATAGGGCAGGGTACATTGTAAATAAGAGGTTAGACATGTACTTTAAAATTTTACATTTCCTGGTATTGAAAAACTCCTATGTTTGTTTTCACTATTATGAGGCCTACCTGTTCCAAAGGATTAGATTGGGTTACCTAATTACATTTAATAAGTTCTAACTTTTGATTGAGAACCGGTAAACATTTCTTGTTTGGTATCTGAGAAATTGTAATTAAAAAACCTCTTTAAACGTAAAGTTGGATTTTAAGTTGCAATTTTGAAATTTGCCACTTTTAGAAAGTTGACATTTCCTATCCTAAACTATTGAACCCGGCAGCCTCTCCTGGATCAAATGAATGGGTGAATTTGGCAGTTGGGCTTTGTTTATTCCTCTCAACAGCCACACAATAGGGGGATTAGATGAGTCTAAATGGGCCATCAGCTGGCAAAGTGGGAGCGGAGCTGGGCACAGCCCCACTTGCAACTGAATAAACTATCCTATGAATTCATTCAAAGGAATTGCCACCCCAGCATTGTTTACGCAGCCAGCTTGGAACCAGGGTAGGGGAGTCAAGGAACTTCAAGTGAATTTTCTAGAAATGTCTCCTACCTCAAGGAAGGCACCATGTATCAAAAGAGGACTCTCAGAACCCCTCTTTGGTTCACCTATTAGACCTGCAGAAGGACTCTCAGAGGTCTACCTGCTGCGGTGGCCTGCTGTGTACTCCACAAGGCTGCTTTGCTGCACCTGGAAGGACTGTTTTTCTGCCTGGAGCATGCCTTGAACCCTCAGAAGCCTGCCCTGTTGTTTGAACCCTGCTTCATCACTTGAACCCAGGACTGCCAGAGTGACTCCAAGGGGTAGTTTGCTGACCTCCGGATCAGAGGCTTAGGGACATAGACAGCTCCCACCATCTTAAACGCGCTCCTGGACCCAGCCTCAGTGAGTTCTAACCTCCTATGTGGTATCCCTTCAGTCCTGGACCTTTTGGTGGTGATGCTAAAGTTACCCACATAGCCAAAATCAAAAACTTGGGGCTTCAAAATGTTTTGACTAAAAATTGCTCCGAGAACCGAGGGAAGACTGGGACCAGCCTGCTCTCTGAACCGATGGGAGATGGGACCAACCTGCTTGTTTATTTGCCCAAGCTGGTCGACTTGACTTTGCGGCCTGACCTATGTTCTTGGCTGTTCTGTTCAGTGGCCCCTTGGCAAAGGGGTATCCGGCGTCCTGGATCTCTTGTTGGCTGCCGCCTCCAGCTTTGTCCCGCTGAAGATTTTCAACTTCCATAAAATAAACTAAGGGCCTTATTATGACTTTGGCGGTCCACCTGCGGCTCCACCATTGCTCCGTCTGCAGGAGGACCGCCAAAGGTGTGATGTACCTGCCCATCGGATTACAACTGTAATCCATAGTAGGTGGGCAGAGCTATGGCAGTCTCACGGCAGTGAGCTGTTAGGCTCATAAGCCAAACAATGGTGCTCCCTCCGTGAATACTGCCTGAAGCCATGCTCCACTAAACTCTACCTTATCAGAATATTTTCTTCAACATTTCTCATAAGATAAAGGCTGACTGGCCCAAGCCACTCTTTATTTCTGACGTGTGCTCCATCGCAGTCTGCCATATTTTTCAACCTTGACCCGGTCTCGCGCAACTAGATGTCTGCGGTTGGCTCTTTGGACTTATGTACTAGATTATACTAAAACCATAACAAATTCATAACTCAGGTTCTACTGATTGTATTTTTGTTGTTTTAGTCTAAAATAATTTGTGACAGTTTTATGAACTATCCTTAATTGGTGTAGGATTTGTTTTGTGTGTTTTTCAGTTTATTACTGTTTGTGTGCTGCATAAATGCTTTACGTATTGCCTCTAAGTTAAGCCTGACTGCTTTTGCACCAAGCTACCTCAGGGTTTAAGCACAGGTTAATTTAGGGCTTCTTGTGGTTCACCCTGACAGGGGTTAAGGCTGTTGCTTGAAAGGGGGGCACCCCCCCCCCCTTTCAACCACTAACCCAATTTCACACTCTGCATAACATTACATGTTATTAGAAACAATGTACCACTGAATGCTACTCCTGTTCAATCATTTAGATAAACTTAATGATACATGTAATAATTGTTCATATTTTTACTGTGGCTTTGCATCATGTGCATAAGTGCTAATCTTAAAGCATTTACTGGACCACGGCCAAACAAGTTGGAGAATCCTGAATTAGAAACCATGTCTAACAACTCACCCGCACAATCACACCTCCAGAAGTGCACGCCAGCCACCTCTGCTGGCAGAGAGACATACTGCACTTTCCCTATATCTGGCACTGCTGCACCCATGTATGCCCACTCCCCCCGTCCCTGCCCCTGTGAGTGCTGAGGGTTTCTCCAGGCAGAACAATGAACAGCCACACCTACCTGGCTTGCTGTGGTGAAGGGCAACCTGAAGCACTCACCTCAACCCAATGTGGCTGCACGCCATAAGAGCTCTTTGGAGAGCTCTCTGGAGACTTGGGCTAACCATGATTCACTGGCCCATGTGATACTTAGCAGATTCCTTTATCTCCCAGTGCCCGACATTGGAAAATATGTGTAATGGAACAATTCAAAACGTGTAACTACGTATAACCAGACATGTGTATTTTTTCCAATAACAGCTTGCATATTATAGTCTGGTTTCCTTGAAAATATATATTTGGTGTATCAAGCATTCTTCCTAAAATCTTTCTGTAAATGTGATCATTTATGTTGTGACCTGTAGGCCAAAAAGAAATAGTTGGAGGAATAGCATAATTCCCCCCTCCTCTTCACTGGCATTCAGACCTACAGATCACATACAAGTCTCTGCAACAGACACCTAACCCACTGAGATATTTTATCAGTTAAGTGTGATTTCCTCCCATGGATTGTTTGATAGTGAGCTGCTATTGTCAGGGCTGGTTGAGACTCTATTTATTTTATTACTTTAATTCCACTGGCTGTAGGGACACCATGCAGTGGCGTAGCATGGGGGAGGGGGGCACAGGGGTTGTTGCCCCGGCGCAAAATTATTAGGGGCATTTTTAGGGGCGCAAAATTTTAATAGGGGTGCTAATTTGTTAAAGAAAATTGGAAGGATACTTGCCTTGTCCTAGGCACTGGCAATCCAGACTACGCTGCTGGGGACACAGCTGCAGATAGGGATTTAAAATGAAGCCATATTTAGAAGCAGGGGTCATGATTTCCTGGGGAGAGAAGGGTAATTGTCATTCCACATGAAATAATTTTTGAGCACGTAAACAATAAAAATATTTTTTTTCTCTTTTAAATTATAGGTATTCATTTTGTGTATCCTTTGCGTGCTCTGTAGCTGAAACATGTATGAGCATGTGTATTAAAAGATTAATTGCTCACCTTAACGCCCCTGTTCAGGTCAGGTAACAGCAAAAGGCACAGGGTCAAGACTGATTTGCATATGTCTGGGTCTGACCTGAGGTGGCGAAGTGAGCTAAAGAATGATGATGGATTCAACCCAGATCTGTGACTAGGGGTGAGTGTCTGAAAAGTTTCAGCACTCCGTCCATCATCTCCTTGTGTTTGTAACAGCAAAAGTAGAACATATATTTATGTGGCCTTCGTATCGCGCACAATCTACTACCAGCGTGGCATTGCAATGCATATATATTTAATCTTGAAAAATAATTAGGGACGTGCGCTTGGAGTTTATTTAGATTATTGGGTAACTGTTACTACTCAATTGTAGGGTAAATAAGACATGAACTCTGCTTATCCGATTGGCCGCTGGGGGAGGGTGTTTTGCTCACCAGGACTACAAGAGTCAGTATCCTGCCACTAGCTTGGGATTGGGGCCTTCAGGTTTGCACTAGGACAGAAAATAGGCCCAGGCACCAAATTAAAAGTGGCTTACATTAGTAAATCACTTAGCTAAAACAAAAGTGGCCCATATTTGCAAATCAGAGCAGATTTAAGCGTGTAAAGACATTTTGTTTAGGTACATTGCAAGGTATGGAAGACTGCATGCATTTTGGCCTACTACAGGCAATGTTTGTGGTACTATCAAGGAAATCAACAGTAATACCTGTCTCGCTAGACCATAAAACATGCCAACAAACAGCCAATACACTGACTCGTCGGGCCGCCTTTCGGGCACTGCCAGATTGCCCAATAGGCCAGTCCGACACTGCTGGCCTAGGTTCCTCCTCGGATGCCGCTCCTTCGTTTTGATGCATGCACACAAGATATAGACTCTCGTGCATGCGTGAAGTAACGGAAAAGGTCTTAGAATGAAGGGTTTCAAAATGGAGGTGGCAGAACCCTTCTTTGATTCACGAGTGCTGGGGCTGGTTACAAAAGAATCGTTTCCAAATCTTAGAAGGTTGAAGGCCCTGGCACACCACGTCCAGTGTAGAAAAGTGCCCAATGCCAGTTGTGGAGTATAACATTGCTAGGCAACAGCTTTGTGAAATGTGCCCCAATTGTGCTGGACGGGGACACAAAATGTTACTTTGTGTATGATGGAAAAAACGTGTGGGCCCTGGTGCATGATCAGCTCTTTCCTTAGGATCGGCATAAGGGAGTTAGCTAAAAAAAAGGCAAATATGAATTAATTCACCATCTTCCCTGTGATGGTCCTCCCATGCCAGCTCTGAAAATAATTCCAGAACACCAGCAATAGGAAAAATCGCAAAAAGCCTAGAATAGCCGGGAACCGAAGGGGCACGGCACACATCAAAAACTTGACAAATGTTACTGGAGGATATTGCCCAATAATTAAGGGTGCATTCTCACGATGATGCGGAAAGTACCTCAACGCGATTCCCCACTTTAAAGGTGGAAACACTTGACAGGTGCAGTTTATCGCACCTGGTAAATTTCGAACCCTAGGGCATCAGATTTTACTGGCTTGGATAAATATGAACTCCCTATGCATGGCGCTTGTTTTGAGCCGAAGACTGCTTAACACCAGTGCAGCCTGGTCTGAAACAGGGCTGGAAATAATTTTGAAAGAAGGGGACCCCTACATAACCTATAGGCTCGCTATACGTAGGGACTAAATAACAGTAGGTAAAGAGTTTATAGCAAGCATTAATTGTATACGCCAAAGTATTCTCAGTGAAAAAATTCAACAGAAGTAACCACATGTAATGTTTCACAAATAGCCCCAGACTGTCATTTAGTTATAAAAATATATTTATGGTTTTAATGATAGTTATAACTCATTTTTTTAATATATATACATACATCTATTTTTCAGTCATTTCATTTTTTCTAAAATTGAGAACAGTACAGTGTCAATAAATATAAACAGAAAAAAGGGAGTATTAAATCACATACGATGCTTACCATAAACTCTTTACCTACTGCTGAAACAGGGCTGGCACATATCCCCATGGGTCTATGTATTTGAAAGCATTACCCAACCTGGAGTCATAGACCCTACAATAGTACCGCTCTGCTCAGGATTCCCCTGCTCCCCCAGGACTGCGTCACTTCCGTGGCTCGTTTCATGCGTTCCTTACCCTCTTCTAAGGCCCGCCCCCTTCTCAAGCGTGCTGCTCTGGGACTGAATCTCCCTGGACGTCCGCCGCACATCTTTCCCTTTCTGGATTGATTTCTAGTTAGCCGAACTCTTCAGCGCTCGTTACTCATTAGCCATAATTTACCTGTCACCCAAGCAGAGCCGCTCCGGTGTTTTCCGCTGAAGAGACCCTAATAAGAATCGACCGCAGATGGAGTCTCTCCTGGCTCCTGGGGAGTCTTCGTAGGTATCCGCTCACTTAAGAGTTGATGCAGGTTAATACAGATAAGCTGTGCTTTGGGACTGCTGAACTACGTCATTGACCATAGTGCTAGGGACTGTGTTGTTTCTGTTTGCACAATCATTTGTGGCAAATTTAGGTGGCAAACCAGATCCAGCTTCCTTATAGCAAATATACTCACATTTCATGTTTATTGCGCTTGTATCTCAATTCAAAATTTTACATATAGTGGGCTTCCAATCCACTCTATCCGGTGACCCTAAAATGTTTTCTCTGATAAGCTCATTCATTGGATCCGTGACATGCTGCCTCAGAGTCAAGACTGGCTATCCAGGCGTAGACCATGTAGGGGAAACATCCTTTACCACGCGGATTTTACTCCGCAAGGCTTTAACAACGCGTCCATTACAACGCAAGTTGTAACCACTTGCGCTGGAGGGCGCTAGAGGATTGAGAATAGTATATTTACTATTCCAACACCTTCCCTAGTGTCCATGGGGACTGGTGTTAGAATAGTAAATTATACTATTCTCAATCCGCGCCCCCAACGCAAGTCGTGGTAACGACTTGCGTTTTAAGGGACGCGTTGTTAAAGCACGCATTGTGACGGTACGCGTCGTACCGTCATACATCCCCATGTAGGGTGTTTTCTGTAGCTCCTGGAGCACCAGGCTCAGCGTGCCCACACCCCTGAAGTCTGTGCTGCCGGTGCGCAGCCTTCGTGCGTGGTCCACATCTTCAAGGGGCTTCTGGTTCCCGGGGCTGAAAAGAGCGCCTAGAAGCTCACGGTGTCAAAGTGACCTCCCAAGTAGGCTTCGGTCAGCTGGGCCTAGCTGCTGTCTTCTAGCCAGGCTCCTCTCCACACACTGGGGTGCACAGAGTCCTGTTTCGCAGGACAGGCCACTGAAAAACACTTCTTCCAGATTCCTTCAATTGTTCAAAGCCTTGAAGAAAAAGCAATTTCCAGAGTCCTGCGTTCTGATCAGGCATTACTGTGTCTCACGCAGATGAGCTTCTCCCAAGGTTCAGGCAGATGCAGCATTGTGCATCGTTTATCTAAGCCTGGATGATTGGCAGGATGCCGGGTCCAATCAGGGTGCCAGATTCAAAAACCCTAATTCTAGCCAAACTAGACACCATCTTTGTGTGCTTTCCAGGTTCCATCTGTGATTTTACAACGGAGGGAAAAGCCAAGAGCTGAGTGGACAAGAAAATGTGCATTCTCTTGAGACAAGACAAGGTCACTGAGTGCAGTCTCTAGAATGTTCAGACCGTCCTTAGGAAAGAACAGGGAGACCTGCTAACAGTCACAACAAGCAGATTGGGTTCCAGCGTCGCCCCATTGACAGGAGCAACAAAGAAAGGAAAAAATAAAATGATAATAACGGAATGTTATTATCATTTTATTTTTTCCTCCTGCTGCGACATAGCATGAAGGGGTGGGGCAGAGCTACAGGGGAGAAGTAGTAGAACACTCCTGTGTGCAGTGGATGTTTGGTCGGCCCTCTTGGACCGCCCAAAACAGTCGTGCGCACTTCCTTGTTCTCCATGCATGCTGCATTACAGCCTGCATGTAGAACATGTGCAAACCTCCAGCCCCTGGCTGAGCGCTGTGTCACGCTGCTCAGACCAATCCATTGCAGCGTTGTGATTGGCTAAGGGGTGGGAACCCGAATGCCTGCTTCCTTTTTCGACGTGGAGTCGGACACAGGTGAGCAGGAGAGAAGACGCAGGACCCGGCGGCAATGTAAATACATATTTTTTTTAAGAAGTCTGCGCCCCTCCCGCACATGCCCCCTTACCACTGGCAAGCCGTGCCGCCCGCCCCTGTGGAACTTAGATTTTTCTGTGCCTGCATTTGTGGTTTTTGATAGAAAGCCCTAATCAACCAGCATTGCCATACCGGACTTTCCGTCAGATAATAATGCCTGTTGAGGCAGGTGCAAAGTAAGATGAATCTTTTTATTTCTCCTAACAGTTCACGCATTGCAGATGTGCTGCACTGTATATCACACATTTGATTGTGAAATGTTCTAAAGTTTGTTTAGGTGTGGGATTCTGTTCTGGAAAGGTATATTTCCAGTCCAAAACCTAAGCTACTTTGCGCTGTTCAGTGAATTTGCTCGTTGGTCTTCATGCATACCTTGCATGACTCCAACCAAATTAGGATACCTTAAAAGTCATGGTGGGTTCATACTGGAGAGCAAACTTCGCTGTAAATGAACTTAAAAGTAAGAACTTAATTAAAAAACATGGCTGTCGGGTAACTGTATATTTTGGTATGCTTTAACATAAAGTTGCAGCTTGTTGGTGGAAGGTCATTGTAAATGTAAGTATACTTGTAAAGCGCACTGCCACCCCATCTCGGGGCATCCTGGTGCTGTATAGTGCTGTGGAACCCATCCTGGCTTTCCCTGTGAGATGCCCCCTCCAGGGCACCCCCAAGGTGAAGCCAGGCATCCCAGCGCTGTTGGGGCCGTTGTGGAGATTAAGCAAGCTATTGCCCAGAGTTGCAGAGTGGGACCCATAATTAGAGTAGGCACCTAGGCGAGAATTATCAAGTCCGCTGCCACGTCGGGAATTGAACCCTGGTCCCGGGCCTGACCTCTGCTTCAGAGTCTGCCGCTTCTAACCAGTGAGCCACACTTCTCCAGTAAGTAAAAAGCCTGGACCTCAGCTCCATTTTCTAGCAACCATTCCGAGCTTTTGTGTAGAGATGGCTGCCTGCCTGTTTTGCTCCCCAGATTAACATTATCCACAGCCCCCGAGGAACTCGACCCATAAAACTGGTGCTGTTCATCAGATCGTTTTAACCTGTCATTCTCCATTAGATGAAGCCCCCTGAGATTCAATTCAGTGGCATTAGTGCATTATTTCTTTACACGTGGCTGCGCCTTGAATCTGTTTTGCATTATATTTATGATAAGCTAGAATAAACTATAGGCCGCATCCCCGCTCAAAGGGAATCAGTGTTACATTAAGGTTAATATAATCAGCTGCCTGGCTGCACCACTTGAAAAGGTCGCAAGATGTCCCCATATTGCCGCAAGTAGGTTCAAAAACGACAGAACTGATAGGGGTAAAGTAGTGTTCAAAAATCTAATTTTGTCTGTGGCTCAAAAACGTCATTTAATGTAGCTGCTTAAAGTAGTTGTTCCAGGTCACTTCATGGACCTGTGCGCTGAAGGTCTACTGCACATTTTTTGCGAAAATGACAATTTTCTCTTTCCTCTCCTCCTCCTCATGCCAATTGCCCCTGTTTCTTAGTTTTTAGCCCAGGTGCTGCCGAACAAGGCTCCTGTGCATTAGGAAGGGGCAGGGGCCTATTTCCTCATTCAATTTATGCCTGACCGTGCAATTAGCCAGATTCTGCATCACAGATCTCCTGCTTTGATGCTTTTCTTGTCCTGTTTTTACTGTTTTCCTTTAAAGTCTCCTCTTTGAATGCAGTTCGCTGGACATAAAAGCAAAGGTAGAGAAAAGGCGTAATGCAGGCTATACACGTAGAGCAGGTCATGTGGGCCTGATCCATGCCAGTCTCCTAGATAGACATTATTTATATAATCAGTGGTTATCTGCAAAATCTGAAGGATGCATCCCTCCTGGGCCCTACATTGGACACCTCTGCGCTTAATCTAAACCACTTGAAGTATTCCGTCTAAAACAAGCCTGCGCATGATTTATGTGCTCAAAAAAAGATATCATCTTTAATTTTCACGTTACCTATCTTCTTAAATTAAGAAAGGGTTTCCAAAGCCAATAGGTCTTGTCTTTGGAACTTATTGGCAGGACAAAAACCCTTTCGGTGATGCTGTGGTGCATTGCCAAATAAAAAATAAAGCAAAAAAGAAAAAGTGTGATGATGTGGCTGCAGAAGCACACTTACAAAATTTTGCACTTGTCATTTTTTTAAATTTACTATTCCAAGACGGATCTGCAAATAAAAAATAAATAAATAGAAGTAGTGCCAAAGCACTTTTTACGGCATAGGAGCCAGCAGCATTTTGCCCCTAAAAATGTATAGAAAATAAAACATTGTGTGTGGGAGGAGGCAATGGGGGAATTGGCGTGGGAAACAATGGGGACAGTGTGGGGGGTGAAGTGCTGCACACAAGGGAGAGCAAGACGTGGTGAGGGGAGAAGTACATGAGTGAGAAAGCGACAAGGAGCACGGGTGAGGGGGAAGTTTGGCGAGGGACGAAGCATGAGAGAGAGCTCGTAGCACGAGGGAATGAGTAACATGGACTATGGAAGGTGAATATTTGATAGGGGAAGAAGTACACAAGGAAAAGAGCTGGACAACACATACTCTCATGTAGTACTTGAGCAAAAAGAAAAAGTAGTTCCCCGAAAGTGAGCAGTGAAAGGATACAAGTCAGCCGAGCCAAAATATGCTAAAGTGGCTATGTTTCAGTGAAGGGACAAAGAGAAGGTGGACAAGGATAATTGCCAAATAAGAAGCAAGCAAATGAGAGTGAATACAAAGTCAACCAGTGGTAAGCAATGGGCAACCTATAAGCCCATCGTAAATTCTTGGCAAACCCACAATAGGTCCTTTCCAACCAGATGGCTTGCTATCTGGTAGACTCGATCTACAATTAGCTGCAATACAAATATCAAATCCTAATTTATACAAGTCTGTGTTTTGCTAGGGATAAATAGACAATATAACATACTTCATACACCGCAAGTATATATGTGATGATTGTTGGATGTGGTCCTCTCTGCAGGGTCATCCCCAAACCTTTTTCCTTCACCCTCCTGTTTCTGAACCACTTTTTGTAGGCTTTTAGGACTCTGTGAACTTTACCACTACTAATCAGTGCTAAAGTGCTTGTACTCTCTCCTTAAAACATGGTAGAATTGGCTTTTACCCGATTAGCACATTTAATTTACTTGTAAATTCCTGGTAAAGTGGTACTACATGTGTCTGGGGCCTGTAAATTAAATACTACTAGTGGGCCTGCAGCACTAATTGCGACACCCACTGAAGTAGCTCTTTGAGCATGGATCAGACCATTGCAGCCTCTGTGTGCAGTTTTAAAATGCCATGTCGACCTGGCAAAATAAAAGTTTTGGCATGCCCAAACCTTCCTTTTTATACATATAAGTCACCCCTATAGTAGGCCCTGGACAGCTCAGTGGGTAGGGCGCAGTGTATTTAAAAAATAGGACATGTACTTTTTAGTTGTACATATCCTGGTAGTAAAAAACCCTTCAATTCGTTTTTCACTATGGCAAGGGCCTATCTCTCCCATAGGATAACATTGGAATTACCTTATTACATTTAATAAGTAATAATTTGCAAATAGGGGCAAGTAACCAATTCATGTTTGGTGTCTTCAGAATTGTAATGAAAAATCATCTTTTATGATGAAGTCGGATTCTAAAGTACGATTTAAAAAAATGCCACTTTTAGAGAGTTGGCATTTCTTGCCTTAGCCATCTAGTGCCTGCAGCCTGTTTTTGGGTCCCGTGACTGGAAGTAGCTGAAAGTTGAGTTTTGTGCATTCCTCCTAGACAGCCACACACATTGGAGAGCATAGGTGTGTCCAGATGGGCCATGACTGACAGGATGGGAGGGCAGAGCTGGGCACAGCCCTACTTACACTTGAATAGGCTGTGTCTTGCCTCTACACAAATGGCTGCCAATCCCTATAGTCTGGAGCCAGAGTAGGGAAGGCAGGATGCCTGGAGACTTCAAAGGGACACCTCTAGAAACTTCTCTGACCTTCCAGAGGAATATTGGAAATACCGGACCTCAGACAGCACCTATTCAATACACTTCTGGATTTCTGGATACTCTGCCAGGAAAAAGGACTGCTACCCTGCTGAAAGGACTCCCACTCTGCTGGTCTGCTGCTCTAAAGGCCTGCTGCCCTACTCGACTGACATGCTGCCTGCAGCCCTCTTGCCTGTGTGATAAGGACTGGATCTGCAACGGTTGAACAGGGGACCCCAGAGTGACTCCAAGGGCCAGTTGGCTGGCCTCCTGACATGTGCCTCAGGGACACAAGGCTCCAACAACCTCGCGCCCAGCACCTGGAATCTTCCATCCATGAGTCTACCATGCCAAGCGGTGTCACCCTAGTCCTGGACCCTTGGAAGTGGGCCTACAGTGTATTGTTGTACAAAAGGGGGTGGTGATGGACGGAGCATCTGAACCAATCAAACACTCACACCCAGTCAACAGATCTGGGTTTAATCCATCACCGTTCTTTAGCCCACTCTGCCACCGCAGTTCAGACATGGCCACATGCAAATCAGTCTGACCCTGTGCTTCATGGGAACAGTCCAGCCCGAACTGCCAAGCCATGCCTTCCCTGGACCGGAAACAAGCTTCCGAGGACCGGTTTCTGGCATTTCAGCCATCTTCAGCCCGGCTTGCTTGAATCCAGTGGCAAAGTGAGCAAGGGACTCACGTCTGAGCATACCCCGCCAACTTATGGTGAACAAAGTGGTACAAAAGGGGGTGGTGATGGAGAAAGCATCTGAACCAACCAAACACTCACACCCAGTCAACAGATCTGGGTTTAAACCATCACCGTTCTTTAGCCCACTCTGCCACCCCAGTTCAGACATGGCCATATGCAAATCAGTCCGACCCTGTGCCTCATGGAAATAGTCCAGCCCGAACTGCCAAGTCATGCCTTCCCTGGACCGGAAACAAGCATCCGAGAACGATGATGGATTAAACCCCGATCTGTTGACTCGGTGTGAGTGTTTGATTGGTTCAGATACTCCATCCATCACCACCCCCTTTTATACCGCTACAGTGTATTGTTAGCCTCTGTATATCAAGTGGAACCAACACATCACCTCTGCTGTGAGGTGCAACACTGAGCAGAACCAACGCATCCCTGCCACTGCATGGTATGCCCTGTCACAAAGATACACATCACATCGCTGTCCGCCGCCTCATTGGAACTGACGCTGTGTGACGCATCCTCAGTGCATGACCTCTCATCCCTCATCAACGGCAGCCTTGACGAGGATGGCCGACTCAGCATTGAAGCCTCACAGCTTCTCAGAACCAATGCAACACCCGACTGCGCCACACAGCCTCGACACCAGACTTCGCATCTCAAGCTTTAGTTGATGGGATCCTCAATGTTGATGCAGTACCTCGTATCGCATCCTGACCGCATCTCAGAACTGACTCATGGCTTCCGATGTACGACGCATCTTCAACGTGGACCCTTGCAAGGCTCCGCAAACAAGGATTTAAGATACTTTGTTCAGTGGGCCTAATTCCATTGATCCACGGGGTCCGGAGCAGGAACAGCTAGGTGCCACGAGGGTGCTAGGCGTTGCAGGCGGTGTGCCGTTTTCGCCTCCACCCCCCTCCCGAGACCCATGGGGCGTGGATCTTTTATTACACAAACTACACAGGTTCCTCTGAGTGGAGGTAAATCCCACAACTTGTGGTTTGTGTTCTGTTTTGCACTTTTTTACACATAAAACAGTTTTTAACTTTCACGTCCTTAGGTTAGGGTGGGCCTTAGCGCGCCCATACCGCCAAGGTACATGCTACATGGTCCTGACGAATGCCCACGTAATTCTTTCACTCAGGAAGGGCAGAAACATGTTGACCCCACTTTAAGTGGAAACTCCCATCATAATCTGCGGTAGTTTTTCCACACATATCCTTTTTAGGTTTTGCCTAGCGAAAGCTGCGCTCTGCGCAGCTTTTCGCGCAGGCGAAATCCTGTTGAGAACTGTAGGGTGCTTTGGGTCGGCCCTCGTCATTGATTGGCTGGCTCCGTAAACGGAGCCTTGCCATTGGACGAGGGGCCTGTCCGTCAATGCCGGACCAGACACGGGGGCGTTCCTGACATTCTTTGCCTTTTGCCGACGTCACGCGACGCCGGGAACGCCCCCGAGTCTGGTCCGGCATTGCCGGCACCTCCCTTGCTCTACTGTCATCACCACAACACTGCGCCCATTTTATCCCAAGCTAAACACTCGGAGAGGCGCAGTGACCGGGTCTTTGAAGGCCGCTCTCCCAATGAAAACAAGTTTTCTCTCCGAGTCAGCACGAGCAGGAAGACGAGCAGCGCGCCTCCCAGCTGGCCTCTCGCATCAGCATCCAGAGCTGCCCTGCGCGGTGTGTAGCTTCAGTGGAGCTTCAGAGTGCAGAGTGGAGCTTCAGAGTGGAGCTTCAGAGTGGAGCTTCAGAGTGGAGCTTCAGAGTGGAGCTTCAGAGTGGAGCTTCAGAGTGGAGCTTCAGAGTGGAGCTTCAGAGTGCAGATTCAGAGTGGAGCTTCAGAGTGCAGATTCAGAGTGGAGCTTCAGAGTGCAGAGTGGAGCTTCAGAGTGCAGATTCAGAGTGGAGCTTCAGAGTGCAGAGTGGAGCTTCAGAGTGGAGCTTCAGAGTGCAGAGTGGAGCTTCAGAGTGCAGAGTGGAGCTTCAGAGTGCAGAGTGGAGCTTCAGAGTGCAGAGTGGAGCTTCAGAGTGGAGCTTCAGAGTGCAGAGTGGAGCTTCAGAGTGCAGAGTGGAGCTTCAGAGTGGAGCTTCAGAGTGCAGAGTGGAGCTTCAGAGTGGAGCTTCAGAGTGGAGCTTCAGAGTGGAGCTTCAGAGTGGAGCTTCAGAGTGGAGCTTCAGAGTGGAGCTTCAGAGTGGAGCTTCAGAGTGGAGCTTCAGAGTGGAGCTTCAGAGTGGAGCTTCAGAGTGGAGCTTCAGAGTGGAGCTTCAGAGTGCAGAGTGGAGCTTCAGAGTGGAGCTTCAGAGTGCAGAGTGGAGCTTCAGAGTGGAGCTTCAGAGTGCAGAGTGGAGCTTCAGAGTGGAGCTTCAGAGTGAAGAGTGGAGCTTCAGAGTGGAGCTTCAGAGTGCAGAGTGGAGCTTCAGAGTGGAGCTTCAGAGTGGAGCTTCAGAGTGGAGCTTCAGAGTGGAGCTTCAGAGTGGAGCTTCAGAGTGGAGCTTCAGAGTGGAGCTTCAGAGTGGAGCTTCAGAGTGGAGCTTCAGAGTGCAGAGTGGAGCTTCAGAGTGCAGAGTGGAGCTTCAGAGTGCAGATTCAGAGTGGAGCTTCAGAGTGCAGAGTGGAGCTTCAGAGTGGAGCTTCAGAGTGGAGCTTCAGAGTGCAGAGTGGAGCTTCAGAGTGGAGCTTCAGAGTGCAGAGTGGAGCTTCAGAGTGGAGCTTCAGAGTGCAGAGTGGAGCTTCAGAGTGGAGCTTCAGAGTGGAGCTTCAGAGTGGAGCTTCAGAGTGGAGCTTCAGAGTGGAGCTTCAGAGTGGAGCTTCAGAGTGGAGCTTCAGAGTGGAGCTTCAGAGTGGAGCTTCAGAGTGGAGCTTCAGAGTGCAGAGTGGAGCTTCAGAGTGGAGCTTCAGAGTGCAGAGTGGAGCTTCAGAGTGGAGCTTCAGAGTGCAGAGTGGAGCTTCAGAGTGGAGCTTCAGAGTGCAGAGTGGAGCTTCAGAGTGCAGAGTGGAGCTTCAGAGTGCAGAGTGGAGCTTCAGAGTGCAGAGTGGAGCTTCAGAGTGCAGAGTGGAGCTTCAGAGTGCAGAGTGGAGCTTCAGAGTGCAGAGTGGAGCTTCAGAGTGGAGCTTCAGAGTGGAGCTTCAGAGTGGAGCTTCAGAGTGGAGCTTCAGAGTGGAGCTTCAGAGTGGAGCTTCAGAGTGGAGCTTCAGAGTGGAGCTTCAGAGTGGAGCTTCAGAGTGGAGCTTCAGAGTGGAGCTTCAGAGTGCAGAGTGGAGCTTCAGAGTGGAGCTTCAGAGTGCAGAGTGGAGCTTCAGAGTGGAGCTTCAGAGTGCAGAGTGGAGCTTCAGAGTGGAGCTTCAGAGTGCAGAGTGGAGCTTCAGAGTGCAGAGTGGAGCTTCAGAGTGCAGAGTGGAGCTTCAGAGTGCAGAGTGGAGCTTCAGAGTGCAGAGTGGAGCTTCAGAGTGGAGCTTCAGAGTGGAGCTTCAGAGTGGAGCTTCAGAGTGGAGCTTCAGAGTGGAGCTTCAGAGTGGAGCTTCAGAGTGGAGCTTCAGAGTGGAGAGTGGAGCTTCAGAGTGGAGAGTGGAGCTTCAGAGTGGAGAGTGGAGCTTCAGAGTGGAGAGTGGAGCTTCAGAGTGGAGAGTGGAGCTTCAGAGTGGAGAGTGGAGCTTCAGAGTGGAGAGTGGAGCTTCAGAGTGGAGAGTGGAGCTTCAGAGTGGAGAGTGGAGCTTCAGAGTGGAGAGTGGAGCTTCAGAGTGGAGAGTGGAGCTTCAGAGTGGAGAGTGGAGCTTCAGAGTGCAGAGTGGAGCTTCAGAGTGCAGAGTGGAGCTTCAGAGTGCAGAGTGGAGCTTCAGAGTGCAGATTCAGAGTGGAGCTTCAGAGTGGAGCTTCAGAGTGGAGCTTCAGAGTGGAGCTTCAGAGTGGAGCTTCAGAGTGGAGCTTCAGAGTGGAGCTTCAGAGTGGAGCTTCAGAGTGGAGCTTCAGAGTGCAGATTCAGAGTGGAGCTTCAGAGTGCAGATTCAGAGTGCAG
The DNA here is from genome assembly GCF_964261635.1 of Lissotriton helveticus. Taxonomy (NCBI): domain Eukaryota; kingdom Metazoa; phylum Chordata; class Amphibia; order Caudata; family Salamandridae; genus Lissotriton; species Lissotriton helveticus. The sequence goes on along the minus strand of NC_136057.1, from coordinate 1,749,723,784 downwards.
ATTCAGAGTGGAGCTTAGGTTTTGCCTAGCGAAAGCTGCGCTCTGCGCAGCTTTTCGCGCAGGCGAAATCCTGTTGAGAACTGTAGGGTGCTTTGGGTCGGCCCTCGTCATTGATTGGCTGGCTCCGTAAACGGAGCCTTGCCATTGGACGAGGGGCCTGTCCGTCAATGCCGGACCAGACACGGGGGCGTTCCTGACATTCTTTGCCTTTTGCCGACGTCACGCGACGCCGGGAACGCCCCCGAGTCTGGTCCGGCATTGCCGGCACCTCCCTTGCTCTACTGTCATCACCACAACACTGCGCCCATTTTATCCCAAGCTAAACACTCGGAGAGGCGCAGTGACCGGGTCTTTGAAGGCCGCTCTCCCAATGAAAACAAGTTTTCTCTCCGAGTCAGCACGAGCAGGAAGACGAGCAGCGCGCCTCCCAGCTGGCCTCTCGCATCAGCATCCAGAGCTGCCCTGCGCGGTGTGTAGCTTCAGTGGAGCTTCAGAGTGGAGCTTCAGAGTGGAGCTTCAGAGTGGAGCTTCAGAGTGGAGCTTCAGAGTGGAGCTTCAGAGTGGAGCTTCAGAGTGGAGCTTCAGAGTGGAGCTTCAGAGTGGAGCTTCAGAGTGGAGCTTCAGAGTGGAGCTTCAGAGTGCAGAGTGGAGCTTCAGAGTGGAGCTTCAGAGTGCAGAGTGGAGCTTCAGAGTGCAGATTCAGAGTGGAGCTTCAGAGTGCAGAGTGGAGCTTCAGAGTGCAGATTCAGAGTGGAGCTTCAGAGTGCAGAGTGGAGCTTCAGAGTGCAGATTCAGAGTGGAGCTTCAGAGTGCAGAGTGGAGCTTCAGAGTGCAGATTCAGAGTGGAGCTTCAGAGTGCAGAGTGGAGCTTCAGAGTGGAGCTTCAGAGTGCAGAGTGGAGCTTCAGAGTGCAGAGTGGAGCTTCAGAGTGGAGCTTCAGAGTGCAGAGTGGAGCTTCAGAGTGCAGAGTGGAGCTTCAGAGTGGAGCTTCAGAGTGGAGCTTCAGAGTGCAGAGTGGAGCTTCAGAGTGGAGCTTCAGAGTGGAGCTTCAGAGTGCAGAGTGGAGCTTCAGAGTGGAGCTTCAGAGTGGAGCTTCAGAGTGGAGCTTCAGAGTGGAGCTTCAGAGTGGAGCTTCAGAGTGGAGCTTCAGAGTGGAGCTTCAGAGTGGAGCTTCAGAGTGGAGCTTCAGAGTGGAGCTTCAGAGTGGAGCTTCAGAGTGCAGAGTGGAGCTTCAGAGTGGAGCTTCAGAGTGCAGAGTGGAGCTTCAGAGTGCAGATTCAGAGTGGAGCTTCAGAGTGCAGATTCAGAGTGGAGCTTCAGAGTGCAGAGTGGAGCTTCAGAGTGGAGCTTCAGAGTGGAGCTTCAGAGTGGAGCTTCAGAGTGGAGCTTCAGAGTGGAGCTTCAGAGTGGAGCTTCAGAGTGGAGCTTCAGAGTGCAGAGTGGAGCTTCAGAGTGGAGCTTCAGAGTGCAGAGTGGAGCTTCAGAGTGCAGATTCAGAGTGGAGCTTCAGAGTGCAGATTCAGAGTGGAGCTTCAGAGTGCAGAGTGGAGCTTCAGAGTGGAGCTTCAGAGTGCAGAGTGGAGCTTCAGAGTGGAGCTTCAGAGTGCAGAGTGGAGCTTCAGAGTGGAGCTTCAGAGTGCAGAGTGGAGCTTCAGAGTGGAGCTTCAGAGTGCAGAGTGGAGCTTCAGAGTGGAGCTTCAGAGTGGAGCTTCAGAGTGGAGCTTCAGAGTGGAGCTTCAGAGTGCAGAGTGGAGCTTCAGAGTGGAGCTTCAGAGTGGAGCTTCAGAGTGGAGCTTCAGAGTGCAGAGTGGAGCTTCAGAGTGGAGCTTCAGAGTGCAGAGTGGAGCTTCAGAGTGGAGCTTCAGAGTGCAGAGTGGAGCTTCAGAGTGGAGCTTCAGAGTGCAGAGTGGAGCTTCAGAGTGGAGCTTCAGAGTGCAGAGTGGAGCTTCAGAGTGGAGCTTCAGAGTGCAGAGTGGAGCTTCAGAGTGGAGCTTCAGAGTGGAGCTTCAGAGTGGAGCTTCAGAGTGGAGCTTCAGAGTGGAGCTTCAGAGTGGAGCTTCAGAGTGGAGCTTCAGAGTGGAGCTTCAGAGTGGAGCTTCAGAGTGGAGCTTCAGAGTGGAGCTTCAGAGTGCAGAGTGGAGCTTCAGAGTGGAGAGTGGAGCTTCAGAGTGCAGAGTGGAGCTTCAGAGTGGAGAGTGGAGCTTCAGAGTGCAGAGTGGAGCTTCAGAGTGGAGCTTCAGAGTGCAGAGTGGAGCTTCAGAGTGGAGCTTCAGAGTGCAGAGTGGAGCTTCAGAGTGGAGAGTGGAGCTTCAGAGTGCAGAGTGGAGCTTCAGAGTGGAGAGTGGAGCTTCAGAGTGCAGAGTGGAGCTTCAGAGTGCAGAGTGGAGCTTCAGAGTGCAGAGTGGAGCTTCAGAGTGCAGAGTGGAGCTTCAGAGTGCAGAGTGGAGCTTCAGAGTGCAGAGTGGAGCTTCAGAGTGCAGAGTGGAGCTTCAGAGTGCAGAGTGGAGCTTCAGAGTGCAGAGTGGAGCTTCAGAGTGCAGAGTGGAGCTTCAGAGTGGAGCTTCAGAGTGCAGAGTGGAGCTTCAGAGTGGAGCTTCAGAGTGCAGAGTGGAGCTTCAGAGTGGAGAGTGGAGCTTCAGAGTGGAGAGTGGAGCTTCAGAGTGGAGAGTGGAGCTTCAGAGTGCAGAGTGGAGCTTCAGAGTGCAGAGTGGAGCTTCAGAGTGGAGAGTGGAGCTTCAGAGTGGAGAGTGGAGCTTCAGAGTGGAGAGTGGAGCTTCAGAGTGCAGAGTGGAGCTTCAGAGTGCAGAGTGGAGCTTCAGAGTGGAGCTTCAGAGTGGAGCTTCAGAGTGCAGAGTGGAGCTTCAGAGTGGAGCTTCAGAGTGCAGAGTGGAGCTTCAGAGTGGAGCTTCAGAGTGGAGCTTCAGAGTGGAGCTTCAGAGTGGAGCTTCAGAGTGGAGCTTCAGAGTGGAGCTTCAGAGTGGAGCTTCAGAGTGGAGCTTCAGAGTGGAGCTTCAGAGTGGAGCTTCAGAGTGCAGAGTGGAGCTTCAGAGTGGAGCTTCAGAGTGGAGCTTCAGAGTGGAGCTTCAGAGTGGAGCTTCAGAGTGGAGAGTGGAGCTTCAGAGTGCAGAGTGGAGCTTCAGAGTGCAGAGTGGAGCTTCAGAGTGCAGAGTGGAGCTTCAGAGTGGAGAGTGGAGCTTCAGAGTGGAGAGTGGAGCTTCAGAGTGGAGAGTGGAGCTTCAGAGTGGAGAGTGGAGCTTCAGAGTGGAGAGTGGAGCTTCAGAGTGCAGAGTGGAGCTTCAGAGTGCAGAGTGGAGCTTCAGAGTGGAGCTTCAGAGTGGAGCTTCAGAGTGGAGCTTCAGAGTGGAGCTTCAGAGTGGAGAGTGGAGCTTCAGAGTGGAGAGTGGAGCTTCAGAGTGGAGAGTGGAGCTTCAGAGTGCAGAGTGGAGCTTCAGAGTGCAGATTCAGAGTGGAGCTTCAGAGTGGAGCTTCAGAGTGCAGAGTGGAGCTTCAGAGTGGAGCTTCAGAGTGCAGAGTGGAGCTTCAGAGTGGAGCTTCAGAGTGGAGCTTCAGAGTGGAGCTTCAGAGTGGAGCTTCAGAGTGGAGCTTCAGAGTGGAGCTTCAGAGTGGAGCTTCAGAGTGGAGCTTCAGAGTGGAGCTTCAGAGTGGAGCTTCAGAGTGGAGCTTCAGAGTGGAGCTTCAGAGTGGAGCTTCAGAGTGGAGCTTCAGAGTGGAGCTTCAGAGTGCAGAGTGGAGCTTCAGAGTGGAGCTTCAGAGTGTCAAGAGCAATGCCAATAGCTCTAACTTTAACAAAGGCAAAACCATTGCATTGTAAATGCTTGTTTAACCATGTCTCAAATGACCAACAAATAAATCATTGTGATTGGTACAGTTTTAGACATTTTTAACATCACTTTTCACACCATTGGCACAAAAACCAGCTCCGCAGTAATCTGGCGTTGCAGCACACCAGGGAGGCACTCGGCTTCTCCTGGTGGGCCCGATGATGAAGCATGTCACCAACCAGGTTGGTGAGTGAGGGCTTCCAAAAAAAACCCCCAAGATTTCCAATGAATTAATGAAAAAGGTTTTTTCACACTTCTTCTCACAGTCCTTCCACAGTCTTTGCCGCTGTGTCTTCATGTAGATACCAGTGCACTTGACACTCTTCTTTTGTTTTGTATACTAATTCCATTGCAGTCAGTCTGAACCTATGAATTTTTCTCTGTCCAGTGCGAGCAGAGATCCACAGCAGGCGCTTTGTGCTTTTTGTGACTATTTCCACTGTAATGTTTAAACCGGCATATCTCCGGTTATATTGATTGGATTTTTGTCGTTTTGGTCTTGTATTTATTAAAAAGTCCCTCTATTTTTCTAACTTGGTGTAAGATCCTTTTTTGGAGGGTGTTTTTCACTTTACTACTGTTTGAAGTGTTGCACGAAAACTTTACACACTGACTCCATATTAGGGCTGACTGCTCTGTGTCAATCTACCAGAGTACTGAGCACAGGTTAATTTAGGATGGACTTGTGCTTCACCCGGACAATGAATGTGGTTGCTGCTTTACCAGGGTTCATGCCCTAGTCGACCAACAACGCAGTTTTTTACATTGATGAATAAATGCCTGGATAAATTAAATTGAATAATAATCTGCAAAGTTTCACCCGGTTTAAAATTTGAACTTCCTCAAGTTTGCGAAGTTAGTCAACTTTGCAAAACTTTTGTTGCTACAAAAATGCCTGCAAAAACGTAGAATTTGCTAATAATTATTCCAAAAAAAGAACATATTTTTACAAAGCTTTACATTCGTAGCAGAGGATTACTTTGATACTTCACACATGCACATAAGGGATTTTTTTTTAGATAAGGCACAGCATATTCGCACTTGACTTCACATGAGATGCACACAAGTAAATTTCATTGAATTTCGAATAATTTAAATGGGATCTTTCTGAAATTTCACAAAAAAAGCGGGCTGGGTTCTCACAGCCGGTTCTGGGAAGACTGAGGGGAGGAGGAGTGTGGATTTGGTGCTGTGTGCTTCGGGTGGTAGACATCTTTGACAGGCTGATGAGGAACAGACGTGGAAGGGCATATTCAAAGCCTAAATATAGTGCTACTTCTTACAGTTGGCTGCCTCGGCTATTTTGTGCAAACGTTCAAATTGACAGAGTTACATCTGTTCCTGAAGCACTCTTTGATAACTCCATCTCTCGTTTATCTAATTTATACGTTTTTTGTTCACAGAAACCAGAAGCAACAGAGCATGCGTCGTATTCTTAAAGCATGCCATAACTTGTGACAATCTCCAGGGGTATTATGGCCACATTCCAGCCACGGCCGGTGGTAGGTGTAACTGCAGGGGGGGGACGGGGAGGGGCAGGGTGGGGGGTTGTAATGTATGGATTACGGACTTTAACAGGTAAGTAAACATAAAAATAAATAAAACGAATTTCGTTGTGCGCACTGCATCGCATTTAGTGATGCAGTGCACACAACGAAATTCGTTTAATTTATTTATATGTTTACTTACCTGTTAAAGTCTGTAATCCATACATTACAACCCCCCCACCCTGCCCCTCCCCCTCCCTACGTCACCGCCCTGCAGTTACACCTACCACCGGCCGTGGCTGCCACATTCACCCTCTTACAGAAGGCCCCGGTTTCCCGGCTAGGGTCCCTGCATAGGACACTGACTTCGCTTTCTGTTATCATCCTTGCCTGGCTTCATGATGGCACTAGTGTCAGTGCATTGATGTCTATGGGTATTTGTTCACGCTATATCAAATGGTCATTCATTCATTCATGAGAAGTGGTGGGCATCATGATGCCCGGCTTCATCACTTTCCTCCCTGCTCTTGCCCACTGAGTCAGCAGGGAATGGCAGTGCATATTTAGCATTGACAGATGGAATGCTGGATGTTGAGGGGCACTGAATAAGAGGGAGCTTACGGCTTGAGGCAGATAGGGAGATATGTTCAGTTATCCTGTAGGCACATCAGCAATGCATGAATGTCTCCACTGATCCTCACTGATATAAAACCCTGAAGGCTAAATCCATAAACCTTTTTGTAGGGATGGGCAGAACTTGTGGAGTTTTACTCGGCAGAGTTATTCAAAAACTCTGTGGGATTCTGGGAGTTCAGTGAGCAGTGGAGTTGTGGCATGTCACGCTGTTTGCGCTAATCTTTTGCACAGGGAGCTTGTCCCACTCTGTAAAATCAGCATGAACGACACGCCGCCAGAGGGCGCTGCTTCTTTCTGCCGCTCGAGTAGGTTTTCTACTGGAGTTGCAGCTTTCTCAGCACGAGCTGCAGCTTTCTCAACTCGGGTGTTAACAACCTGCTGCGACCGCCCGCATTGAGAAATCTTACCTGGAGGTGGTCTAGTGCTTGATTTTCTTGTATACACTCGCCAACTTACCGATGGGGAGCCGCACATGAGAAAAACCTCTGCCACATTGCGGTTGGATGGGTTTTTCCTAAACTGCATGCTCCATGCAGCACGCGGAGTGGACAAAACTCTGCGAACTCCCCAGAGGAGCGGAGTTTACTGCCCCCTCCTACTTTTTGAACATTTAGATGGCAGCTACTTGCACAACTGGCCAAAACCAAATCATCTTCTGGTTTGTGATGAAAGAATTAGGATGTTACTACCTTAAACTACCAAAAGGCAGTGTATAATAAAAACATTTTTTTTTTAAGTTGAAAAATATGGCTTTGCATATTTCTGCCAAGCATACTCTAGTGGATTGTCCACTTTGTGTAGGGATCCCTCGAGTATGCACAGTGGGCCCTGAGTACACCTGGAAGTATATGATGCGAGTAGATTTCTAGGCATACATCCAAAAATGTGTTAAACTATGTAAATTATAGGCATAAGTCTTCTGAGACAAAATTTCCACATCTTGTGTGGATCTAGTCCATTTTAAATATGGGACCCCCACGTTTTAACAACGATTTCTGATAAATTGCATTCTACAAATGCAGTAATAAAAATGTGCGGTAGTCTATAGAATAGATACAAAAAAAACGTAATGCCTTTAGGAACACACTAGACATTAATTATCAAAACTACGCCCTTGGAGACTGTGTTTTGTACGAGGCTGTGCGGTAAGTGACGGTAAGAAAGTTGCCTCTGGAAATAAATGCTTACCCAGCAATGTTCTAGTTCTGTCATAAGGCACAAATGTCGGATGATGCCTCCAAATCAAATTTACTGTTTCTTTGCATTTTATTTCAAGTTTATCAACGACTTGAAAAATGTGATTTCTGGATTTTCATTCTTTTAAAACAGAAAATCCCTCAACTCTGTTTTTCATGATAAACATTCTTATAAATATATGGTGCGGTCCTTCGCTGTCATTTCCGAGTACAGGTGACATTGACCTAAGATCTTGGCCTTTATTTAGCCTGTTGTTTTATGAACATGTTACTGAATCTTATAGGACCACAACGTGGTTATTGCTTCTACTTTTTCTTTCATCGGTTTCCGTAATAATGTAAATCTATTCTAGTTTGTGGATTTGTTTTCTATTCCTTTCCATTTCCTCTCCCGCATCGTCAGGCATCTGGTGGATCTTTTTTTAATCCAATCCCATGTACTTCCATCTTCGTTTTTTATTTTTATTTTTATTTTATTATAATATATTTTATTAACCTTGCTTGTGGAGGGAATGGTTTGACAATGACAATGCTGCACACTGCTCCAATGCTCTTAGGTACATTTTTTTCGGGTTGTTTTCTACTTTTGTGGAGACATTATGCATGTAAAAAGGCCAGGTGTCCCTTGGAATTTATCTTTCTTGGTAGCAGTCCTCGCCAGAGGGTCTTGTGTGTCTGATGGTTCCATACCGACGTGTTATTATTTCAGGTGTATGGAAAAGCCACTACAACTGAGACTGGGAAAACAAATTTGCATTACATGCAAATGATATGTAAATCAGGTAAGCCAAAGTCATTTCACAGTTTTGCAGAGGTCATGAGGAATATTCCTACAGGCCCCAGAGTCTTGTACACTGGGTTTTGATATTCATCTGTTCTTTCTCAGCTTTGCGCAGTGTAAGAGGCGCCATCATTAAGCGGGTTGGGCCTTGCATTGGGCAGGAAGGTGCCATACAGAGATCACTACAATCCTGCTAATTTAAAGATTCTTCTTGAGCATAGGAGGCTGTATGGGGGAGATTTTGGAAAAGTAAGATGTATTCATTGTGTCTGTAAAGCAGCTGAGGCCCACCTCAGAGCACTATGGGCATTTTAAGGTCTCAAGGGTCTATTTTATATAATTTTATGGACTGCTGCATGGCAACACATTTTATTACCCTGTAAATATTTTAATGGTTTGTTTACTGTTATGCAATGGATTTAAATAACTATGCTAATAAACTTTCACTTGACTATGGGCATTAAAGGGAGGTGGTTGCCTGAACAGGAGGAATCCTTCGGAAGAACAGCTTAGCTTACTGTGCTCCTGCATGTTGACGATACTTCTTACGACCACAGATGATACAGTGGAAAAGCCTTAGTGAAGACCAAAGATGCCTGACACCATCCAGCATGTTACTGTGTGGTGGACCTGGTCTAACCCATCGGACGGGTCTTCGGAGGAACAGCTTAGCTTACTTTGCTCCTGCATGTTGACGATACTTCTTACGACCACAGATGATACAGTGGAAAAGCCTTAGTGAAGACCAAAGATGCCTGACACCATCCAGCATGTTACTGTGTGGTGGACCTGGTCGAACCCATCGGACGGGTCTTAGCACATGAAGGGTGCAGATGCACAAGCTGCAGACACCAGGACATTGGCTAGCAGAACAACAGGGCTTTCAGTAAGTCTTTCTGCAGTCTTGGGGGAGCAAGGAGGTTATTCTATAAATAATGTTTCTAAGTTTAGATGTGTCAACCGGTGAATCATATATATCTGATAGGACCATGGCCAGAGGGTGTTGAGAAGCTCACTTCGTAGTTTGTGATGATTGTTGCGACAGAGAAATCTCAGCTGGGTTTCAGCTAGCTATCCCGGGGTGCGGTACAGCAGTGTGTTGTGGACAATTAACTGAGTTCTGAAATATTATCATTCTTTGGAAGGGATCTAGTGTAGTGCTTTGAGGAGAGGAGTGATGTGATCTCAGTCCGTATATGAACTGAGGCATGTGTTTTCTATTTGGATCATGGGAAGTTCATTTTTGGGAGCCCTATAAAGAAGGCATTGAAGTAGGTGACCTGAGAAGGAGCAGTCACCTATTATTTTTGTGATAAAGGGGCAGGAAAAGTAGATACGTTTGAGGTGGCTTAGGGGATGGCACACATTCTTAGTGACGGCCAAAATGTCACCCTCCAAAGCACTCCAAATGAAACTGGAATCAAAATTCACATATTACTCTCCAAATAATTGCTACAGAAAGTAGGGATTGAAATCTAGGGAACTACAAATAAGTTACAACCAGCTTGCAAACCGGCTTGAACTGGTGCAGAGAGTGGTAAACAAAGTATTTGAACATTTGATAGCAGAGGGATCACGGAGTGTATCCAGAAGGACACGCAAAGCTAGACGCGGAGATGATGCCGCTGAAAGAACTCCATGCAGGGTTCATCAGGGATGCATGAATGTGTCGGTTATTTTAAGTTGTATATTTGGGAGAAGGATGAAGAGCTTCATCAGGACAATGGAAGGAAATGCCAGAGATACATTTATCAAGAAGAAAGAACTCACTGAACCACTTCAGAGAGCTGGAGTGATGAAACCTGCTCACTGTCCAACAAAAATGTCTACGTGAAAGAACGGACTCTGCAGGAACAGGCTTCTGCCGAACAGTCCATCCGCTTGATGTCAACAGATGAAATATTTCCAGAGTGAAGATAAACAGTTTGGAAAGTTGTGGAAAGGTCAGAGCCGTAAAATAAAGCAGATGTTTGTGTACTGATTCCAGAGGCATAGTTAGACTGAGCAGGCTGGAGAGACTGCAAGCTCGCACTGGAGGAAGGGAGGCAAGGGATGGGGAGAATGGAGGTGCAGGTCTGTGTGCGCTGGCTGTCCTCGCGAGACTAGCATGCACATGCTTAGGATGAAGCTTCGTGCTTGAGGGCAAGACATGGCATAATACATTTTATTCTAAAGTACTTAAACCCAATTACCAAGAAATCAACCTACATCTGTAACAGCAAAACTATAAGTAAGGTCATTTGAAAAGGATTCGACTCAACCTGATCTTCATACAGCAATACTGTCATTAAGGTCTTATACAAAATGACATGAGTCAAATTCTAGGGTTCGTTGGCGCCAAGCATTGCGGTCTCCTCGCCACAAGAACCCATTGTCAACTTAAGATTACCACACGCTTCTGTCTACCAGAGGCTGGACACTATCTTTTGGGGTCTACTGACTTCTGCCAATGTCATAAAGCACATTTTTCCAGATTCCTGTTGGAGATGATCCGTGCAAAGTAAACTTTCTGAAGATCCACAATGGATGACAACCATAAGTGAACAGTCGTTAGTTATTTCGCTTTTCGAGCGTGTTGAATGAGGGAAAAGGACATTTGACTTTCAAGTGAGCCAAGTTAATGGGGTTGTTTTGGAAGAGTAGACGGAAGTCACGTAGTAAAACGTAGCACGGGACTTGGAACAGGTTTAGATAAGTCATGTTTCATCATACAAAAGGCATAAGGGGCAATTACTGATGCTTACTGTTTGCCAAAACATTTTACATGCTCCTTCATCCCTCTTGTGACTAATTTGGATCTATATTGTGGCTATAAGTAATCCATACACCCAGTGGCGTAGCTAGAGCTTTTGCCACCCGGAACAATCCCTGAGTTTGCCGCCCAGTGACAGCCAGTCCAGGTAAGAGCTGGTGGGACCAAGGGGACAGACGATGACGAAGGAGAATAAAATGTAAAAAAGAAAACTTACCTTGCGCTAGCATCGGCCCCAAAAAATTACGGCCTAGGGCAGACCACCCCTCCCCCCAGCTACGCCACTGCCTACTGCTGATACGGTGCGTCGGCTCTAGAAGTACTAAAGCGTAACGTGCACTGTTTTGTACAGTAAACTGCCTTGTAGTGGTTGCAATTACATTATGTTCTTCTGATAGCACAGATGTGATGGATGGAAACGCTAGAATCAGTCTGAAGGACTGGTATTTCTTCTTGGCACATTCCATTGCATTGCTTTTCAACTCGCCTGTCCCACAACAGACAAGGACCAACTTTTTGGAGTTGGTCCAAAGAGTTGGTCACGAACTTGGGCACGGACTGTGCACGTTGGGACGCTGTCCTCGGTCATTACTTCTTCATGCTATCTGTACTGGTGCCAAACTTAAGGGGTGGTTGGTTGGTGTGACAAGAGGGAAGGGGTGACGTGACTTTTGACAAAGCTGAGGGAAATTGAAGGCGCCAACCAGCCTGCCATCCTACACCACCGCTCCTTAGAGGCACAGCCTTTGTACGGATGCCAGTATGCGACGTGCCAGACAGTCCGCACCCCCAGAAAATTAATCTTTCCTATTTTTTTGCTTCACTGCCACATTTTTAAGGGCATTGGAACACGATTGTCATTTTTTGTGCAATGTTCGCTTGCCAATTGCAATCTCCTTTTAAAAGTCTGTTTACAAGTTAGAAGAGAAGCACAAAAAAAAGTCACCAGGTTTACGTACCTACCATTATTAAGACAGAGCATTTTTACCATGATTGTGAGAATTAGTAAAAAAGTCATAAGCTGAAGTTCATGCGAACCAGCAATATCTCGGTACTCGACCATGGCGCGGTAAAGTGGCAATGAAACTATTTTTAGAGGAGTAAGAGTGCTGGCTAATAAGGTCACCTCAGGAAAGCCATAGGAGATATTTGACAGCGTTTCTTAGAAAACACAAAAAATGCTGCCAGAAGAAAAACATTTGATTGTTCTTTCTCCAGCTAAACAATTTCGAGGTTTACGGTTGTGCTGCAGCACCTCCCGCAACCCTTAGTCTCAATGCCACTGGCGCCGTCCTACTTGCATTATAACAGAACCACAGGTTGGTCCATACTTATTAGCTATATTGGCACTCATTAGAATTCTTGCATATTTTTCATTTCTTGCATTCACTGAAATCACCCAGTGACGTCCTGGGAGCAGTTTTAGTCCTGCTAGACTTATAAGTTATCCCACCTCCTAATTGCCCTCTTGCTAGTGGAACACCCTTTTCATGTACCCCGGACACCTCAAAACCTTTAACAGAATAGCAAATACATTTGTGAAGGTGTTTGTGCCCTTGTTTGTTAGCTTGCAGTTAATGATGTTTCAAAATATTTTTCAATATCTGCTTAAAATATAGTAAAACTGATAGGACGTGACTTAAAGCCAGGCGTTTCATTTCGGATCAGGAGGAGGAAATTGTGGGCTCAAAAGAATATCCGTGTAGACCATCTCAGAGAGACACCATTCTAAAAACCTTTTTTTAAAAACCTTTATTTTTCAATTTTGCCTGAATTAAACATTGCAGCAGTATATATATCAGTCAAAGAATGCAGCAAGCAGACAAGGGGGGGCAGCACCCCTTCTCATGATAAGCAAACACATGCCTCCGCACAACTCATCCTGGACATTCCCCGACACAGACACATCTCCGGCCACCAGGGAGACCTGCACTGGCTCCCCGTCAGCAAGAGGATCACGTTCAGACTCCTCACCCACACACACAAGGCCCTCCACGACCTGGGCCCCAAGTACCTCAACAACCGCCTGACCTTCTACACTCCCACCCGCCAGCTACGATCAACCAGCCTCGCCCTCGCCGCCGTTCCACGCATCCGCAGAGCCACCACTGGAGGAAGATCCTTCTCCTACCTGGCAGCCAAGACCTGGAACTCCCTACCCATCCACCTCCGGGTAACCCAGGACCATCTCTCCTTCAGGAAGCAACTCAAGACCTGGCTTTTCGAGCAGTAACGTGCCCCCTCCCCCCAGCGCCTTGAGATCCCTACGGGTGAGTAGCGCGCTATACAAATGTTATGATTGATTGATTGATTGATGCCCATCGCACAAGCATGCCATTCATAGACAGGCATTATGCCATTTCCGACCCAAGAGTCCCACCCAGAGGCGAGCCAATATTCAGGGCCTTTACTTTCCTCACTGCTCGGTGTAGCCCCAGGGGATAAGCAGGTGTCTTCTAGCTCTCTCCACACAATGAAATCCTCCTCCACTTTTTCATCCCTCCTGCTAAGCTTCATGTGGGCCTCTTCTTCTAATGAAAATTCAGCCACATCTGTGAGCCAGTGAACTATCTCTGGAGCCCGCTGTCCCATCCAGGTGTTGGTCACCCTTAGTATGGCAAGAACCAGCGCCAAGAACTTATATGCCATCTTGCAACCTTTAGCCCTTCAAAAATCTCCCAACAAACAGCATTGTGGGGTCACCAACTCCTGTATCGAGGTTACCCTTGTAGGTTCACTCTCCACTCAGACCCAGAAGTCGGGTACTGCTCTACAGCCTCAGGCCAGGTGAAGAAAGGTGGCCCCACTAGACCCACATCTGTGGCAAGTATCAGAGGGGATCTGTAATATCCGATGGAGAGTTGTGGGGGTCAGGTAAGTGCTGCAGGAAATTATAATGTCCCAGTTTAAAGTAGGCATTGCACGACGTTGTCTGTGTAAGTAAGCTGGCACGTCCCCATTCTGCATTCACCTCTCATGCCACTCTTGCCCGCAACCGACCACCCACGACATCTGCTCTTGAGGCTTTATACAAAAGGATATCAAGTGCCAGCCCAATCTGCAGGTCAGCAGGGTTCCCAAAGTGGCAGACACAGCCAGCACCGAGGGGAAGGTGGTTCTTGTATTCCTGGCAGTTTCCGCCAGAGTAGTGCAAGAAGTGACCCTGTCCCAGTGCAAACTCTGTTGTGCATCTTCTAAGGAGATGAAATGCTCATTGAGATACGAGTCCTCCAGCTGTTCACAGCCCCCATCCCTCCAGGCATGGAAGGGCATGTTCTCAGCCATTTGTCGGACCCGAGCTAGTATCCACAGCGGCAATTCATGATAGAAGGGGGTGTCTCCCAACTCCACAGCGACTAACCTTTGCCAGATTCACGCTGTCTGCCTCACCATGAATGAGACGTCACCCAAGGCCCCAGCCGCTTCCAATAATATTGCCGGTAGCTGCCCTACGTCAACCTTCCCAGGCAGCAAGTGTTTCTCCCAATTGTCCCCAGGGTCAAGCCATTGCACCGGTACTGCATCTGAGTGCCATAATAATACAGGTGTCGTTGCGGCACTTCTAGGCCACCAGCCTCGTAGCACCATGTCAGGATGGACAAGGCCACTCTGCTACATCCATCTACTCGTCCAGAGAAGAGAAACCAAAATCGACTCCAACTCTGTAAATACCCTGGCAGGCATAGAGCAAAGGGAGTTCAGAATGGCATATAAGCAGCGCTGCAGGAGTACCATCTTGGAGGTGGCCACCTGGCCCATCATTGACAGCAGGATCATGTTCCAAAAGGTGACAGAGACTCTCAGGCCTTCCAACTTTAAGGCACTGTTGCTGCACCCTAGTGTGTGCAACCATTACCCCAAAGTACCTAAAGTGCACTAACTCTCAGCCAAAGCAAACATCCGGCAGGGTCTCCGTAGAAGTCTCAAATAACGCTGCCAGGGGAGCAACAGGGACTTACCACGATTAACCTGCAGCCCCGACAAAGCTCTAAAGTCATTCAGGAGTCGAAAGAGGATCCTTAGGGATTCCCAAGAGGAGGAGAGGTAAAACAGCGCATCATTTACGTATAAGGATATAATATGCTGAGTGTCGATAAGGATATAATATGCCTAGTGTCACCCAGTGGTATGCCCCAGTCTCGCAGTTCCTGCTGTGCCCACACTGCCAGAGACTCCATCACAAGGGCAAAAAGAAGCAGGGACGGGGACAGCCTTGATGTGTCTTCAGACCCAAAGCCCAACTGTGTGACGAGCATTGCCTCACCCGCACATGTGCACTGGGCATGGTGTAAAGAATTCAGATACAGCCCCGAAATTAAGGCCCAAACCCCATGACCCTCAGCACCTCAAGCAGATGACCCCAGTCGACGGTGTCAAAGATTTTCTCCAAGTCAATGGCGGCTAGAGCCATTTCCCTCTCAATATGTTCGACCACGTGCCTGACATGCGACAAACGCCCGAGGTTCCTCTACCATTCTAAAAACCTTAACTTGAGCATGCCACTGGATCTGAAAAGTGATGAGGATAGCATCAAAAATCCAAACTGCTGAAACATAGATTCCATTGATGTCTTGTCTCGGTGCACCTAGCGGATCCTGCATAGTTTCAGGTGTTCGTCCACGCCAAGTCACTCTTCAATGCACTGGCGGGAAACTCAGCATTTTGGGTTTATTAAATCTCTACGAATTCACAGCTCCTCCCAAAGACACGTAATTCCGGCTTTCAGCCTAATTTCTCTCCCTGCACCTGAAGCATGTGCTAATAGGCAGGTGAGATGCTTTTCGATGGATAGCGAGAGATTAATTATCTGTACATATGTCAGGGGAAGAACAGAAAGTCCCTTGGCTGTACATTTCAGAAGGCTGAGCCCACACTTTTGTCCTCGTTAACTGTATCTCGTCTGTGCAGATGAGCATGGCAATATCATTGGTACAAGACTGTCCTTCTTACACCACCCACAGTATTTGCATCCAAGCAATAGCTGAGGATCCCCCCATTCCTTGGAAGTCTTACTGTTGTGAGGGCAAATTTATCACCCAACAGGTATGGACTGCAATATTGTGGTCAGAATAACATCTGACATAAACAGACCTACCAACCTACAAGGCACCACTATCTGTCACACAGTATTGACGCCCTTCAATTCACCCAGTGAGGAGTCAATATCACACGGTGGCTGGGTAAACATGCTGGAAACCACTGCAAAGAGTTGATTACCAGCTCGTCTTTCTAGGCTTTAGACAGCTGATGTCCATTAACTCGTTCCATGCTAGTGACGGAACCACTCCATCACGAGTTACGGGCGTGCTGTGCTTATGACGGAGTGGTTCCGTCACGCCGCGGCCGCTCCGCCCACACGGCACTGATTCCCCGCCTGTGTGGGTGAATTAGTGAGTGGGCGGAGCCATGACGGAACCACTCCATCATAAGCACAGCGCTCCCAGGGCTCGTGACGGAGTGGTTCCGTCACAAGCATGGCGGCGCCGCGCGACCCCCCCTCCCACCCAGCGTCGCGGCAGAATTACGGCTGCGGCCAAGGGGTTAAGGGTGTGAAAACACCCAGGACATGGGACCCAGCCTCAGCAAGCTTTTTTGTGTGCTTTTTTTAGGTGCTGGTTTGCTGTGCAAGGAGGCAAATGTGCCAATTAGATGCTCAGCATGAGGCCCGCCTATCTAAGGTCCTACATTCTCCTCATATGGTGATTTTTTTTACTTGGCAGGTCTGCATAAAGATCATGGCCAAAGTATTGTTTACAAAATATTTCCCTATTGGTGATAATAAAAGAAAATGTACACCAGACGGGCAATCAACATCTTTGTCAGTTGACATTTGTGTCTCACGTACAACCACCCAAAGGCCTGCCTTTGAGCACCCTGCCACTAATCATTTGCTGTATGAGAGGTGCATAAGGCACTTACCTTGCACTAGAGAGACCTCAAGACACCAACTTAGGCTTTAAACCCTAATGTGTTGGTAGGCGGAATAGATGAGGGAGCTCAGTTAGGCCAGACCCATCAGTTCAAAGAAATGATGGCCGACTTACTGATGTTGAGAGTGGAGGTTGCGGTGTGAGCTTCAGATTAATGTTTACAGCATCAATTTATGGAAAGTGTGAGATCCAGCCTGCAGGGTTAGTAGAGGTTGGGGAATAAGTAACAGTAATTAAGTAGGCAGATAGACAGAGAGATGGGTGAAAGAAGATAGGATCAACAAATAGACATGCAAGTGTACAGATGGATCGATGCTGGACAGCTGGATGCCTCAAGAGATAAAAAGACATAAAGGATGGATGGATGGATGGATGGATGAATGGATGGATGGATGGATGGATGGAACAAATAAAATCCTACCAAGGGTATTATTGCCACAAGCAGATCATTCTGTAAGAATGCAAGGCCATTATAGTGCTTAGCCCTCCAGCTCTTAAAATGACCACCTAGTAGACCTTTAACCCCATCGATGCTGATGACGGCCCCCAGCCGTCATGCATCACGGGGCTCGTGTGCTGATGACGGCTGGGGGCCGTCATGATCCCGCCCACTTCGAAAAACGCTGCACAGGCGCAGAATCACGGCCGCGCCCAAGGCGTTAACATGGAATAGTCCTCAGATTATTTAATAACCCAGGTCACTTGAAAACCGTGTTTTCAGTCCAAGGCGTTCCTTTTACAGGCCAGTGTCATCTTGTTCTTCATCTCAATTGGGTTGATTGACATGAACCAAGAATACATCTATAAGAATGCATCCCGTTGCTTGATGAAAGCCTGGCACTGTGGCACATTGCACGTGGTAACGTGGAGTTACTAATGTTAGATTGTTGCTTCTCCTATGAACTTCCTTTGGAAAGAGCAGCAGCTCTCTTCGATGCCCTGTCATATATGGAAGAGAAGAGTAGGCGGGTGGATATCATGACAAGATGAAGGATAATTTCAAGGACCGGTTGTCACTTGGATTATGCTGAGATTCACAGTGCTTAATTTGAGCTGGTGGTTGCTGGTGAGGGCCACTGGCACTCATTTTCGGGACCAAAACTTATTTTTCTCCATCAGACATTGACCACAAGCAAGAAAGGGAAAAACACACAAACCAGAAAGACTTCTGAAGAGAAGGAATGAAAAACTGTTGGAAGTGGAGAGAGCAGGAGCCTTCTGGAGGGAGATAACGGGGCAGGGAGCGTCTGGTAGTGGATGGAGGAGCCATGGGGTCGAGTCCATACTACAGGTTCTTGGTGTTCTGTACGCGACTGTTTAACCAGAACCAGCCGCCGGTCTCTGAGCAGAGATTTGGGCACCGGCCCTCATTCGGCTTCAAATTAAGATTTGTTCACGCTGGCATAAAGGTGAAAAGTGAAAAGTCAGCTACGAGTGAGAACCTAGGAGTGGTGGGAGATCATTGTGGTTTGGAGGGATGGGATGGCTGTAGGGTGCAGCTTGGTTCTCCTCCAAACACTGTATTGGCTGCTGGACCTGAGCCTCTATCTCCCATTTTGATATGACTTTGGATGGTAATATTTATGTCCCAATGTATCCCTCCAGCATATTAGATCCTAAACACAAATAAACATGCCTCCTCGGCAGAGTGAAAAAACATGCTAGGAATTTAATCATGTGCTTTATTAGGTTCTCCCAGACCTCCTCTGAGGTGGTGGTTTCTGGTGACCAACACCAACACTTAATTGTCAGTCCTGGTGCTTGTGACAGTCAACCACAAAGTTGTACCCTCTGGGTAATTCAGAGGTGACCACAACAAGAGTTGATTATTAATTCAATAAACATTAAAAATTACTATTGCCTGCTGACCCAGCCAATCTTATTGCTTTGGTGGCCTGAAATAGTCAGAATTGTCAAACTTGTAAGAGTGTGATGGTTAGTAGTTGTGCTGTAACTATCATTGGCAGCATGGCTGGGGCAATGGCTGGTACAAGCTGCGGTGGCCTCTTGACAAGATTCCTGGCACTTTTTTTTGTTTACAAATTAAGCCCTGCCAAAGAGTCCAACCCTACCACTGGGTGCTGCTGACAAAATCTCTTGTAATGAGCTGTTGTCGTATCTTCCACACTGGACTCAAAACAACTCACTGGCAGGCTTTAAAGGCTCCAAAACCAGGCTATGCCTGAATCTGCAGAACAGCGATCACATTATACGCTCCAGCAACACTGAAAAAAGACTTCACATTGGTGAGCGGTACACCTAGAGTATGTACTCTAAAAGGTGCACAAACATGAGCGAGTTTGAGGCTTCCATTGGCTCAAGGGGCTGTAAGTAAACTAGGGAAAAAAGGAGTGCAAGTCGCCCTTATGAGTCAAACTGTAAAATAGTTCATATTTACTTTAAAAATGTACTCTCGTAAGGCGCGAGTAATAAAGGAAAGGGTGAGCTCCTGGTATAGTGTTCAACAGTGAAGTGATGCCATCACCAATAAATGTTCTGTTTCTCCACACTATTCTGTATATTTGTCACTTCTTGCTGTGCATGCTAGCAGCCAGGGCCTGCCTTTAGCATGTGCAACCTGTGCGCACGCCCAGGGGTCGACCTCCGGAAGGGCGTTGGAACTCCCATTGGCAATCTCCCTACATCTTAGCTCCAAAGAAAAGTGTTTGAACACTTTTCCTTAAGACTGATGATGCTCTAGTCTTGTCTGTTTTTTGTTTCTGTTTTCATCATCGCGCTCCTTTATCTTGCTCCATCCCTCTTCTTCCTGCTCCTCCCAAATTTTCAATACATAGACAAATAAAGAGGATGAATGAGAGGGGTCGAAAATGTGAGTGCTCTCTGAGCAAAGCCCACCTCTGATAGCAGTCTCAGTCTAGAGTTCCCTCCTTATCCTGCTCTTCATATACCTGAGGTCGGTTGGGAATGGGCTGGTCTTCCCTCCCACCCCTGGTGTTACTAATGTGCAAGATCCAGGAAGAGGGGGGAGGCAGAAGATTGGCGGATCACAAGCGGGTCCCTGATGGTCCACTGAGAAATAGATTCTCCCTGTAATTCCCCACTTTCATCCAGTATTTCTGCATTCCCCCCTGTATTCCAGGAGCGGGTGAAAGATTCCCATTGGACCTCCCCGTTACCACGGCTTTGCCTTCTTTTGACCAATCCAAGACGGTTGTGGATCCATTATCACCTTCGCTACGGCAGGAATTCCTCCGCAGCGCTATGGGGGAGGGGGGCCGCGTGGCGCTCCCATGCTCATGACGGAACCGCTCTGTCACATGCCTCGGGCGCGCTGTGATTGTGACGGAGCGGTTCCGTCACGGCCCCGCCCGCTCAATAGAACGCGCTGCGCAGGCGCCAAATCAGTGCCGCGCAGTCGCGCCGAGCGGGCCGCGACGGAACCGCTCCGTCACCAGCACAGCGCGACCGAGGCTGGTGACGGAGCGGTTCCTTCACCAGCATGGAAGGTGTTATCTTCTACAATCATAATTTCGCCCCCGACCAGGCTCATGGATGGTGCCTCACAGCGACATGCAGGGTTGTACAACAAAACCCTAAATAAATAAATACATAAGCTGTGGCTCGGTTCTTGAGGTCAGGCTCACATCCCAGAAGCCTCCAGTTTATCCCCAGGCCCTTTGCTGGAAGAACGAGGGTCCGCAGAACAAGGACCTCTTTTTTGTCAAAGGCCTTCCGAGAGTCCCATGCTGCGTTTACAAAAAAAAAAAGAGAACTACTCCCCTCGGGCTAGATGTATAAAGGAAGCTTCGATGTCGAAATTGCACAAAAAATATGGCAGCCACCCTGAGAATAGATGTTGCATTTCTATTGCTTTTTAATGTGCCCTGAGGGGCTGGATTATTTTTAAACTTTGTTTTCAATGGTTTTCTATGTCGTTCTGGTCTGCTTGTTCCAGAGTGTTTTGCTTGATCATAGTAGTAGGGCCTGATCCCAGTCTTTTTTTAAATAATTGTTAGTGTTTGTGCCTAAAAGCTTTCAGTTATGAACGTGTATTACCATCTGTTTCCAATATAAGAGTACTTTCGTCCAATGGTTGAACATAAATTTATAAAACCTCACAAGACAATAATGGTCTTGGTTTTTAGCTGTGAAGCAATTGCTTCAAACTCATTAAATATACAATGTAACCTTCATATTAAAACGGTGAGGCCCATCTTTTAAAACACAGTATTTGTGGGCATGGCTAAAAAACAGAAAAGCACTATAATTATGACCGGGAAACAACCTTTATTACATCGCACTACATTTACAACGCAGGCATTACATCGCAACATCCTTTACAACGCATGTCACTACAACGCATCCATTACATTGCATGTCACTACTACGCATAACACTACATCGCATGTCACTACAACTCAGGCATTACATTGCATGTCATTACAACGCATACCATTACAACGCATAGTACCCCGACACTATCCAACACTTACCCTACCGTTACACTCCCTGGAGTTAGAACAGTAATTTTTACCCCTACACTATCCAATACGTACCCTACTGTTGCACCCCCTGGAGTTAGAATAGTATTTTTTACCCCTACACTATCCAACACTTACCTTAAATTTAATGTAATGGTATGCGTTGTATTGGTATGCGTTGTAAAGGTATAATGCAATGTAATGGAATGTGTTGTATTGGTATGCGCTGTCAAGGTATAATGCAATGTAAAGGAATGTGTTGTAAGTGTAGTTTAAAAAAAATCGTTGTAGTTTTATGCAATGTAAATGTATGCATTGTAAAGGATGTTGCGATGTAAAAACTGCGTTGTAAAGGCATGCATTGTAAATGTATGCGTCCTAACGTCATACATTCATTATGACCTGCAGCAAGTTCTTACATGAGTTTTCATCTTCGTTTCTACAAGTCACATATTATTCTCAGCCAAAAAGTTACATTTTTCGAGGATCTGTGCTGATAGCTAAGGACTGAAAAACATGAATCCATGCTCACAGCGATGGTGCTGAGGATCAGACCTAGGCCTCGATTACGTGCGCTGTGGCAAAATGCGACACCCGTGCATTCCCTGTGTTGCAATTACGAGTGCGTTGGAGGTTCCCACTCCACTCTGAGTTTTCCTCAGGTAAATATTGGCAGGTCAAATCTGTAGACAGTTGCTCGTGGAAAAGGTCTATTAAATACCAGAGCATGAAGATGTGGCTGTGAAATGTACCAAAAGTGGATGTTATTCCCCATTCCAAAGGGGAAACTTGTAGTTTATGTTATTCATCTCACCAGTTAAATTCCAGTCCCTGGGGTACTGGTATTTAAAGGGTTCGATAAAAAGCACCTGGCATCGCAAGCCCTCAAGATCAGGACCTTAGAGTAACAAGCTGCAGGCTCACCCTGACAAAAATGGCCGCCAGAAAACATGAAGTGTGATGATGAAGGAGATGAACTGCAGCTTCAAGTTAAACAATTGAAGCAATGAATTGATGTTCTGAAAAGCATAATGTTAAGATCGTTATATGAATGGATTTGGAGCTGCCACATGTACACTGCAATATTTTCTACTTAGGTCAAAGTATAGTTTCAAACTATTTTGGAGTAATAGCAAGGATTTAATTAAATAGATATTAAAAGCAGGGGCGGCCTTAGGCATGTGCAAGCTGTGCACCTGCACAGGGCCACTAAACCCCAGGGGCCTCCATGCCAATATATATCCTTAATATAATAATCCTCTGAGGATGGATACATATCCTGGAGAAGCGTGGCTCAGTGGTTAGAGGCGGCAGACCCGGAAGCTGAGATCGGCTGTGGACCAGGGTTCGATTCCCCGCCTCGGCGGGTCTTAGGCTCAAAAAATTCCACAGACTTGACAATTCTCGCTCCGGTGCCTACTCGACTCACGGGGTCACACTCTGCGACTCTGGGCAATAGCTTGCTTAATCTCCACTACGGCCCCTCGCGGCGGGATGCCTGGCTTTCACCTTGTGGATACCCTGCCGGGGAATACCAGGACGGGTTCCCTAAGCAAGCGCCTTGAGACCTTCGGGTGATTCGTGCGCTATATAAGTCGAAATACATTTACATTTACATATTTGCGTGGCGGCCCCTGGCAGGGATTTGGCGGCCTCCGGCTCTGTTACACTTCCAAACACCCTGACCCCGGTCCACCCCCTTTTCACTGGCCTCCGCGCTTGCGTTCCTCCTGGTTCCTGAGCTCCGGGGGGGGGGGGCTCTGCCCCGCCCGGACCCCCTCTTCCGGGGCCCCCTACCTACGCTCCCTGCTCAGGGCCACCTTGAGCCTAGAGTCGGCCCTGTTAAAAGAAATACAATGACACAGAGAATGAGGTCGGAAGTAAGGGAGTGGAAGACATATGCAGTTGTTTACCCATTTGAGTGTAACACTGTGCAGAGCATCATCCATATTCAGCAGTAAAGATGGCTGATGTGCTTACAATGCAGTGCAGTCACCCTGACCTTGGTCAATCTGCAAAGGAATCAGATAGAGGGTAATTCAGCAAGACCAAGAGTGAATCAAAAGCGGGTGTTGCCTCACTGTTATATTTTAGAACATCAGTTTCAATGGGTTTAGGAAAGTGGGTTATTATGCAATGAGGCTGTTTAAGCTTCACTATGCAATAATCTCATGTTACCCCAAATAGGTCCTCTGGATTCACACTAATAAATCCCTAGCTCAGTCCTGGTAGTGTGGCACAGAGCAGTAAGGCTTTACTATAGAAACAAGTGTTAAGCATTTCAGTAACAACATGGATGCTAAGCAATCGACGCAACTCTAAAGAAATCTGACACCATTTTATAAAAATAAAGCAGATTGTTCTATAAATGACCGGAGTTATGGATTTTTTAAAGGAAAAATAAATCAGTGCATGTCACTCCTGCAAAACTTTAACGTTGCTGTGAGTGGTGAAACGGACTAGTGACATTTGGTCACTTGCAGGTCGAGTTATGTGGAATCCACTGAGGGGGAAGGTGTGGCATGTCCTAGGACAAGGCTCTGGTAGTCAGTTGATTTTTACCCAACTCGTAGGGCCCAGGTGCAGAGTGATCCTGGCTGTCCCTGGTGCTGAAGCAGGAGCAGCGGTGCTGGTTTTACTGCTTAGATGGTGCTGGTATGGCAGGGAGTGCAAAAACTCAACAAAGGGGCCACAGAGGCGTTGGGTTGAAGATGCTGCAGGGTTCCCTTGAGACACAGCAGCAGGCAAAGGTAGTGGCAGTCCGACTGCCACCAACCAGCCTTGGTAGAGACAAGCTCAACCTTCAGTCACTTTGGCCTCCTAGAGTCAGGGGGGAAAACGGTAGCTGCCTGAAACTTGCTGTAGGCCAGGACTGTGTTTCCCACAATGCACTAAGCCATTTATTTTTGGGCAATTCGTTTGCAGGCCCGAAGGCCAGTGATTCTTTGAATCCGGATGCAGTTCTTGCCTGAAGAATATAGAGAACTAGTACCTCTATCCCAAGGGAGTATTGGAGCTACATTTGACTTGCAGAGGGGTTCCTCTTTCCTTTGGAATTGATCTCTGGACCAGGACGTGCCAAAGGCATCGAGTAGCCGGGTGGTTGCCACAGGTGCTGTCATTGGTGCCTTTGCCTTTTGCAGGTCCTGAAGTCGCATAATCGGGCCTCTTCTTTGGCCTTTGGTTGCAAGTTGATCAGATCTGAGGTTCTGGTGCCAGGGGAGCCCCTCAAATCCTAGGTTTGGGGGTGGTAGGGGTGTGGAAGCTAGTAGCTAAAGGACTACTAGACCCAGCAGCTAATCCACTGCTGAGGAAACCACTTCATGGGGAGTGTGGCTCCTTTTCAACCCAAAAGCCTCTATTGTGCCACTTTAAAAAATGTCAGAACCCTTCTTCGGATGTACAGACCAGGTAGCCCACCGCAGGGGTGTGGCCAGCCATCTTGGGGTGTATGCCTCCTGACAATCTCATTTTCCCACCTGTGCGGGTTGCAAATGTGCCTGGGGAAGGGGATTGGCTTCTTCCCTCTCTGGGGGAATCATGGCTGCATATCAGAGGCGATGGAACCTTTCAAGCTGACTGCCTTGATGTGCCTCTTCACTAGTCATTCTGTCAGGTAGGGAGGTGAAACGTTATGCCGAGGCATGCCTGCCTTTCCGACTCCTGGGAGTGCTCACACCTCCTGGTAGGGGTGCAGATTCCGGTCTTGGTGGCGGCAGCTGCAGGCTGTCAACTAGGGCATAGGAAAGGCTGAGGCAACCAGGTGGGCAGCCTCTAAGGTAGCCACCTAGGTGCATGCCACATTACAGCTGACTATGGGGAAAAAAGATGAGACAAGTTGCTTGATACTAAACATGACACTTTTCAGTGGGACCATATTAGAGCTGGCAACCTGGGAATGCCCATATGCCAGCCCATGCTATCCTATGGCCCATTGAACCCTTGTAGTATCCCCTAATGGAAGGAGGCTACCATAAGGACATATAAACTTGCACTTAGATGTCCATTACCTAAAGTGTGACTGACATATATTAAAAATAGTGCTGTGACTTTGCCACTCACGGTGAGGGCAAAGTTGAGTTTGAGCAGTTTTCGCTGCTCCTGCAGTCTGCAATGGCAGGCCTGCTGGCATCTTTCTACTTGGGTCACTCAGGGTGGTACAATCAGTAATGCAGGTCCTGGTGACCCCTGTAACTCCCGTGCCCTTGATACCACTGGAACCACTTAGCAGAGACTTATAGGGTGGTTAAAGTCCCTTCCAATTGAGGTCACCAATTCACACGCATCATATTCTAGGAAGTGTGGGCACTGGCACTGGGGACTTGTTAGCAGGCTCTAGTGCACTTTCAGAGTAAAAAAATATGAGCATTGGAGGACAAACTGTGCGAGCGACCTACGAAAAGCTTGTTTTCTCACAATGGAGAAGGTGTTTAATTTCCAATTACTGTGATTCGAGGGTTGTTCCTTTCAGAAGGATGGGAAATACCATCTTTCCCATGCAAAATTGCCAATTAACTTGAACATTGATCATGTACCATATTTTCAGGGACTGCGGTCTCAGAGCTAACACATCGGGATCAGAATTACATGAAACCAGCAGAATTCATGTGTCGTCTATCAATGCTTTTTTCGATATTTCCAGTTCATTTTTTACTAAAGTAGCTATTGCGATCACTATATGTTCTTAGATGAATGATTTGTGACCCTCAACAAATATATGCAAGATTAGACAGACCCAAAAATTAACGGGATACTAAGGATATTATGGATGAGATGAACTTTAAAACCAAGGCAATTGTCTAGTAATGGTTATCAGCCCCACTACAACCTTAATGCGCTAATAGTCACTTCGTAACATCATTAACTCTAGATGTGGCATCTCTTCAGTTTAGGAATAGGTGACATTGAGATTTTTGAAGTACGCGATCTGCATACTTTTCATAATGTGTGAAATATATTTTTGCAAGTCCGCCATTGAAAAATGTATGCAAGGGCATCCCTATTTTGGAAAAGGGGGGTGGTGATGGATAGAGTTTCTGAATGATGCAGAATACTCTTACCAAGTCAATAGATCATGGTTTTAATCCATCACCGTTTTTTAGCTCACTGCACCATCCCAGCTCAGAACCTGGCTATATGCAAATTAGTCTGTTCCTGTCCCAGTGCATGATGGGAACAGGGCAAACCAAACTACCAAGCCAATTCTTATACTGGGAAGGAAACAAGCTTCCGGGGACCGGTTTCTGGCATCACAGCCTTCTTCGGCCCGGCTTGCTTGAATCCTGATGGTGCAATGAGCAAGGGACTCACGTCTGAGTATACCCTCCCACACATAGTGTGGATAAAACCGATTTTGGAAAAGGGGGGTGGTGATGGATAGAGTTTCTGAATGATGCAGAATACTCTTACCAAGTCAATAGATCATGGTTTTAATCCATCACCGTTTTTTAGCTCACTGCACCATCCCAGCTCAGAACCTGGCTATATGCAAATTAGTCTGTTCCTGTCCCAGTGCATGATGGGAACAGGGCAAACCAAACTACCAAGCCAATTCTTATACTGGGAAGGAAACAAGCTTCCGGGGACCGGTTTCTGGCATCACAGCCTTCTTCGGCCCGGCTTGCTTGAATCCTGATGGTGCAATGAGCAAGGGACTCACGTCTGAGTATACCCTCCCACACATAGTGTGGATAAAACTGATTTTGGAAAAGGGGGGTGGTGATGGATAGAGTTTCTGAATGATGCAGAATACTCTTACCAAGTCAATAGATCATGGTTTTAATCCATCACCGTTTTTTAGCTCACTGCACCATCCCAGCTCAGAACCTGGCTATATGCAAATTAGTCTGTTCCTGTCCCAGTGCATGATGGGAACAGGGCAAACCAAACTACCAAGCCAATTCTTATACTGGGAAGGAAACAAGCTTCCGGGGACCGGTTTCTGGCATCACAGCCTTCTTCGGCCCGGCTTGCTTGAATCCTGATGGTGCAATGAGCAAGGGACTCACGTCTGAGTATACCCTCCCACACATAGTGTGGATAAAACCGATTTTGGAAAAGGGGGGTGGTGATGGATAGAGTTTCTGAATGATGCAGAATACTCTTACCAAGTCAATAGATCATGGTTTTAATCCATCACCGTTTTTTAGCTCACTGCACCATCCCAGCTCAGAACCTGGCTATATGCAAATTAGTCTGTTCCTGTCCCAGTGCATGATGGGAACAGGGCAAACCAAACTACCAAGCCAATTCTTATACTGGGAAGGAAACAAGCTTCCGGGGACCGGTTTCTGGCATCACAGCCTTCTTCGGCCCGGCTTGCTTGAATCCTGATGGTGCAATGAGCAAGGGACTCACGTCTGAGTATACCCTCCCACACATAGTGTGGATAAAACCGATTTTGGAAAAGGGGGGTGGTGATGGATAGAGTTTCTGAACGATGCAGAATACTCTTACCAAGTCAATAGATCATGGTTTTAATCCATCACCGTTTTTTAGCTCACTGCACCATCCCAGCTCAGAACCTGGCTATATGCAACTTAGTCTGTTCCTGTCCCAGTGCATGATGGGAACAGGGCAAACCAAACTACCAAGCCAATTCTTATACTGGGAAGGAAACAAGCTTCCGGGGACCGGTTTCTGGCATCACAGCCTTCTTCGGCCCGGCTTGCTTGAATCCTGATGGTGCAATGAGCAAGGGACTCACGTCTGAGTATACCCTCCCACACATAGTGTGGATAAAACCGATTTTGGAAAAGTGGGGTGGTGATGGATAGAGTTTCTGAATGATGCAGAATACTCTTACCAAGTCAATAGATCATGGTTTTAATCCATCACCGTTTTTTAGCTCACTGCACCATCCCAGCTCAGAACCTGGCTATATGCAAATTAGTCTGTTCCTGTCCCAGTGCATGATGGGAACAGGGCAAACCAAACTACCAAGCCAATTCTTATACTGGGAAGGAAACAAGCTTCCGGGGACCGGTTTCTGGCATCACAGCCTTCTTCGGCCCGGCTTGCTTGAATCCTGATGGTGCAATGAGCAAGGGACTCACGTCTGAGTATACCCTCCCACACATAGTGTGGATAAAACCGATTTTGGAAAAGGGGGGTGGTGATGGATAGAGTTTCTGAATGATGCAGAATACTCTTACCAAGTCAATAGATCATGGTTTTAATCCATCACCGTTTTTTAGCTCACTGCACCATCCCAGCTCAGAACCTGGCTATATGCAAATTAGTCTGTTCCTGTCCCAGTGCATGATGGGAACAGGGCAAACCAAACTACCAAGCCAATTCTTATACTGGGAAGGAAACAAGCTTCCGGGGACCGGTTTCTGGCATCACAGCCTTCTTCGGCCCGGCTTGCTTGAATCCTGATGGTGCAATGAGCAAGGGACTCACGTCTGAGTATACCCTCCCACACATAGTGTGGATAAAACCGATTTTGGATAAGGGGGGTGGTGATGGATAGAGTTTCTGAATGATGCAGAATACTCTTACCAAGTCAATAGATCATGGTTTTAATCCATCACCGTTTTTTAGCTCACTGCACCATCCCAGCTCAGAACCTGGCTATATGCAAATTAGTCTGTTCCTGTCCCAGTGCATGATGGGAACAGGGCAAACCAAACTACCAAGCCAATTCTTATACTGGGAAGGAAACAAGCTTCCGGGGACCGGTTTCTGGCATCACAGCCTTCTTCGGCCCGGCTTGCTTGAATCCTGATGGTGCAATGAGCAAGGGACTCACGTCTGAGTATACCCTCCCACACATAGTGTGGATAAAACCGATTTTGGAAAAGTGGGGTGGTGATGGATAGAGTTTCTGAATGATGCAGAATACTCTTACCAAGTCAATAGATCATGGTTTTAATCCATCACCGTTTTTTAGCTCACTGCACCATCCCAGCTCAGAACCTGGCTATATGCAAATTAGTCTGTTCCTGTCCCAGTGCATGATGGGAACAGGGCAAACCAAACTACCAAGCCAATTCTTATACTGGGAAGGAAACAAGCTTCCGGGGACCGGTTTCTGGCATCACAGCCTTCTTCGGCCCGGCTTGCTTGAATCCTGATGGTGCAATGAGCAAGGGACTCACGTCTGAGTATACCCTCCCACACATAGTGTGGATAAAACCGATTTTGGAAAAGGGGGGTGGTGATGGATAGAGTTTCTGAATGATGCAGAATACTCTTACCAAGTCAATAGATCATGGTTTTAATCCATCACCGTTTTTTAGCTCACTGCACCATCCCAGCTCAGAACCTGGCTATATGCAAATTAGTCTGTTCCTGTCCCAGTGCATGATGGGAACAGGGCAAACCAAACTACCAAGCCAATTCTAATACTGGGAAGGAAACAAGCTTCCGGGGACCGGTTTCTGGCATCACAGCCTTCTTCGGCCCGGCTTGCTTGAATCCTGATGGTGCAATGAGCAAGGGACTCATGTCTGAGTATACCCTCCCACACATAGTGTGGATAAAACCGATTTTGGAAAAGTGGGGTGGTGATGGATAGAGTTTCTGAATGATGCAGAATACTCTTACCAAGTCAATAGATCATGGTTTTAATCCATCACCGTTTTTTAGCTCACTGCACCATCCCAGCTCAGAACCTGGCTATATGCAAATTAGTCTGTTCCTGTCCCAGTGCATGATGGGAACAGGGCAAACCAAACTACCAAGCCAATTCTTATACTGGGAAGGAAACAAGCTTCCGGGGACCGGTTTCTGGCATCACAGCCTTCTTCGGCCCGGCTTGCTTGAATCCTGATGGTGCAATGAGCAAGGGACTCACGTCTGAGTATACCCTCCCACACATAGTGTGGATAAAACCGATTTTGGAAAAGGGTGGTGGTGATGGATAGAGTTTCTGAATGATGCAGAATACTCTTACCAAGTCAATAGATCATGGTTTTAATCCATCACCGTTTTTTAGCTCACTGCACCATCCCAGCTCAGAACCTGGCTATATGCAAATTAGTCTGTTCCTGTCCCAGTGCATGATGGGAACAGGGCAAACCAAACTACCAAGCCAATTCTTATACTGGGAAGGAAACAAGCTTCCGGGGACCGGTTGCTGGCATCACAGCCTTCTTCGGCCCGGCTTGCTTGAATCCTGATGGTGCAATGAGCAAGGGACTCAAGTCTGAGTATACCCTCCCACACATAGTGTGGATAAAACCGATTTTGGAAAAGGGGGGTGGTGATGGATAGAGTTTCTGAATGATGCAGAATACTCTTACCAAGTCAATAGATCATGGTTTTAATCCATCACCGTTTTTTAGCTCACTGCACCATCCCAGCTCAGAACCTGGCTATATGCAAATTAGTCTGTTCCTGTCCCAGTGCATGATGGGAACAGGGCAAACCAAACTACCAAGCCAATTCTTATACTGGGAAGGAAACAAGCTTCCGGGGACCGGTTTCTGGCATCACAGCCTTCTTCGGCCCGGCTTGCTTGAATCCTGATGGTGCAATGAGCAAGGGACTCACGTCTGAGTATACCCTCCCACACATAGTGTGGATAAAACCGATTTTGGAAAAGGGGGGTGGTGATGGATAGAGTTTCTGAATGATGCAGAATACTCTTACCAAGTCAATAGATCATGGTTTTAATCCATCACCGTTTTTTAGCTCACTGCACCATCCCAGCTCAGAACCTGGCTATATGCAAATTAGTCTGTTCCTGTCCCAGTGCATGATGGGAACAGGGCAAACCAAACTACCAAGCCAATTCTTATACTGGGAAGGAAACAAGCTTCCGGGGACCAGTTTCTGGCATCACAGCCTTCTTCGGCCCGGCTTGCTTGAATCCTGATGGTGCAATGAGCAAGGGACTCACGTCTGAGTATACCCTCCCACACATAGTGTGGATAAAACCGATTTTGGAAAAGGGGGGTGGTGATGGATAGAGTTTCTGAATGATGCAGAATACTCTTACCAAGTCAATAGATCATGGTTTTAATCCATCACCGTTTTTTAGCTCACTGCACCATCCCAGCTCAGAACCTGGCTATATGCAAATTAGTCTGTTCCTGTCCCAGTGCATGATGGGAACAGGGCAAACCAAACTACCAAGCCAATTCTTATACTGGGAAGGAAACAAGCTTCCGGGGACCGGTTTCTGGCATCACAGCCTTCTTCGGCCCGGCTTGTTTGAATCCTGATGGTGCAATGAGCAAGGGACTCACGTCTGAGTATACCCTCCCACACATAGTGTGGATAAAACCGATTTTGGAAAAGTGGGGTGGTGATGGATAGAGTTTCTGAATGATGCAGAATACTCTTACCAAGTCAATAGATCATGGTTTTAATCCATCACCGTTTTTTAGCTCACTGCACCATCCCAGCTCAGAACCTGGCTATATGCAAATTAGTCTGTTCCTGTCCCAGTGCATGATGGGAACAGGGCAAACCAAACTACCAAGCCAATTCTTATACTGGGAAGGAAACAAGCTTCCGGGGACCGGTTTCTGGCATCACAGCCTTCTTCGGCCCGGCTTGCTTGAATCCTGATGGTGCAATGAGCAAGGGACTCACGTCTGAGTATACCCTCCCACACATAGTGTGGATAAAACCGATTTTGGAAAAGGGGGGTGGTGATGGATAGAGTTTCTGAATGATGCAGAATACTCTTACCAAGTCAATAGATCATGGTTTTAATCCATCACCGTTTTTTAGCTCACTGCACCATCCCAGCTCAGAACCTGGCTATATGCAAATTAGTCTGTTCCTGTCCCAGTGCATGATGGGAACAGGGCAAACCAAACTACCAAGCCAATTCTTATACTGGGAAGGTAAGTACGCGATCTGCATACTTTTCATAATGTGTGAAATATATTTTTGCAAGTCCGCCATTGAAAAATGTATGCAAGGGCATCCCTCGCATACAAAAATCACATCACATACAGGCGGGAGAGTGATTTGAGCACAGACTATCACAACTCTGCGGCACTTTATAGTTATCTGGTCAAAAAAGTATCCTGTCAGTCAAAACTAGGCAAAGAAACATAATTGGGGAGTGGGGTGAGTTTGGGGAGTATGCTACATATGTGAAATGCAGCTGGGGTGCAGTATTCCAAGTATGTGAAATTTAATAATAGGATTTACATGAGATTTCAGTCACACATCAAGCATTTCGTGTTGGCCTAGTTAAGGTGTATATGGTACTTGTCAAGTGCAGTGATGTTAGTTGCTAAGCTTTTCGGCTGATCTCAGTCGCCGCTTCACTTGAAATTTTGCCGTGATTTATTTGAGTTTTTAAATTACAGACACAGTTTTGGAAGTTTGCGTACTTTTTCTTAACACAATTCTTTTCAGGACTCAAGTCCTAAAAAAGGTAGTGGGGGGGGGTCACCAAGTTTTGCAGAAGGATTGTGGCATCACTGTGAATGACAGAACAGTAAGTGATATTCACTGCATGTGACATCACAGGAAGTGACATCACTGTGCATGACATCGCATGTGGCACCAGAGGAGGAGGCATCACAGCCCATGGCCTCACTGGAAGTGATATCAGATCTTAAGACCTCACATATTTTTAGCAGGCCTATCATTAGTACGTTTGACCGCATTACAATATTTAACAAATTAGATTTTGCATTGGGATTGTGCCAAAATATTTACACAACCATGACGCAAAATCTGGGCCTCACCCTCAATTTATACTTTTTTATTAAAACCCAGCCACATAGAAATTGGCACCGAGGGAAATTTGGTAGTAGATCTGTTCTGATTAATTGGTTTAAATGTCTGTATATTAAAATGTCTTATGAGGTTAAGGCACCTGCTGTAAAGATCTTTGTGTGCTAGCTAAATCTCAGTGACTAATAATAATGGTAAGATAACTCTGGAGGATAATGTATTTGCTAAAGAGATCTGTGTTTTGCCTAATCCTAGTTTTGAATGAAAGTAGCATAGAGATTTAATTTGTTTCCTACAAAGCACATTTTGTAAAACACAGATGACAGATTTTTTTTTATGTAAACGGGTAAGTGGGTTACAGCTTTTAACACAGAGACCCTTTAGTTACCTGCAGTTCTTAAATTGTAATCCTTCGAATGTAGCACAGTGAGAAATTAAGGACATATGGCTCCTACACCTTGTAACCCTCACTATCTTGTGTAACACATCCTTTACATTGATTAATACACTTATGATTTATTGTCAATGTATAATCTGTACGTGTGACATAAACCACTCTAAACACACTGCATTAGGATTAGTAGGGCTAAAGCGCTATAAAAGAAATAAAACAAAACAGTGGTATTTCAATTGTTATTTGTGTAAATACTGGGGCGACCAACACATCGGACATTCTTACAGTGTATGCATATCTCTGATGTATAGGGACTGAACAAAGTCAAAAGCATGTCTCTCTAAGTACCTGTGAAGTGATAACAAGCTGTGAGCATCTAGGTGTGAGACTCGCGATAGCTCCCAGCTAGGATACTCCAACAAAAAGAAGCCTAATGGCATCTTAACTCAGTCTTTGGTTATGAGGGAAGCTGGAATCTGATAAGCCCCTTCCCCGCCTGCACATTGCTGCTAGGAACAAAATCAGACAATATGCAGGCTCTGCCGAAAGTGGCCCAGTATCAGAAAATTACACCGGGACAGTTCAGTATATTTATGTGAATTCCGGGAAGAAGTAGGAAAGGAAATTGGCACTCCGCTGAAACAGTGTCGGCTAGTGATATTTGAAGGTGGTGAGGCGTAAAAGTTGGCTGGGACTGTTATGTTGCCAGTTAGCGACGCAAGCAGATCTGACGGACAAAAGCGGGGGGGGGGGGGTTGGGTCCTCCCCCCCAGAATTGTTTTTCAACAAGAGTGGCAATTGGCAGATGTTGTTTGCACACAGTTGCCGCTCGTGAAGAGAAGTGACTATATGTCAGTGCCTGACATGCTGTACGTGCTGTCATGCCATTGCAGTGTGTTGGCTGTATTGGGATCTACCTTTAGCGTGTGGATGTGACACCAATATATGAGAAGCGCTGTTCCGAGCCCCAACTAGGCAATCAGAAAGGAAAACAAATGGGGAATGGAAGCAGGTCCTGCAGCAAAGACTTCCCGTCTTAACAACAATCCGGACTGTGACAACAATCAGACTAATTAGCAGTGTCATTATTTATGCATAGTGAGTCAAATAAAGAAACATCTGCACAGATTTTGGCGCAACCGTGCCCTTTTCTATTCAAACACTGACAGCAAGAGAAACAAGCATTTACAATGCAATGGTTTTGCCTTTGTTAAAGTTAGAGCTATTGGCATTGCTCTTGACATTATTTTTATTTATGTTTTTTTAACATAAATAAATGGCATTGTCATTTACAATGCCACTAGCTTTATCTCTCGCAAATGACACACACACAGAGCCCCCCCACACACACCCCCACACACAGCCACACAGAGCCCCCACACACACAGCCACACACAGCCACACAGAGCCCCCCACACACACAGCCACACAGAGCCCTCCACACACACCCACACAGCACAAGCAGGCAACAGGGGCACACGGAGGCACAAGCAGGCAACAGGGGCACACAGAGGCACAAGCAGGCAACAGGGGCACACAGACGCACAAGCAGGCAACAGGGGCACACAGAGGCACAAGCAGACAACAGGGGCACACAGAGACACAAGCAGGCAACAGGGGCACACATAGGCACAAGTAGGTTTTTCCAGGGCCCTCAAAATCCTTAAAGTGACACTTCCGCAAAGGTGTACACATATGAGCGCCTGCAACTCGCGCCCCTGGAGGTCTGTGGACTATTGCGCCCACTGCAGGGACCCGTGTGCCACCTAATGGTCACAGGTTCAAATCCCGACAGACCCTCTCAGCCTTTCATCCTTCTGGAGGTCGATAAAATCAGTACCACTGAGGGGTTAACAATAAACATCCATTATTCAGCACCCCTGGGGTGAACGCGCGCTTTATGTTATCCCCGAGCGCTGCACGGTCTGTCAGACGGGTCCCTCTGCAGTATGGTGGTATGTAAGCTTTGAAAGGATATATATGTACATCACGTTTGATGTACATATGTACCACCCGACAGATCAGATTTTGCGCACCAGACCGATTAACCCAGCAGAAGCTACAGGCTTTATTAAAGACCGGGGGGAGGGGGTCGAAATGAGAACGCGGCGGGGGCTGACCTTTCCATTTCCGTGCAGCACGCGGGTGTCCCGTGTTTTAATTCCCCGCTCTGGCGGAGAAGGAATGCAGGCTTGTGGGGGATGGGGGGGGGGGAAACTCACATGGGTCCCCCAAATCACACCCCGCTGGAGAGACCCGGCTGCGGGATAGAAATCCAATATCTTAGCTTTTAATAAAGTCAGGTGTGGGGGAGGGGCGCCTCATCACAGACACAGCTTGCGCCCCCGCCACCCCCTTGTCAGAACTGTGCCAGACCATTCCGCTAGGGAGCTCTAAAGGAATATATCGAAAGTTTACAATAAGCATTTGTACTGTTCTGTATTAAAACAAGTACTTACTTTCCCAAAAAAACTTCTACAATTAAAGCATGTTCTTAAAAGCATAACCTGACATTTGAAGCACATCAGAGGGGGCATGGACCGTTCTCGAGCGGCGCCTTGAAGCTGGACTCGAGGGATGGGGCGCTTCGAAACACGGCAGACGAACCCGTACACGTAGACACGAGGCCGGCAGACAGTGCCCGCCTTCATGGCCCATCCACCACAGCCCTTACCTGTCACGGGAGGCCGTGCGGGAAACAGTGGGGCGTGCCATGCACTCCGCCGGTCGCACAGTATGATCCTGGGCAAGAACAGCTGGAAGGGCTTGGATCTAAGCACAACGCTACTGATGTGCAGCACAATTTCACAAGTAGGCATTCTTACTCTGCAGCACTATGCTAGTGCCCTGCACAGGCGTGTGATGTACACTGATTCTACACGTCATGCCCACATGCGTTGTCCCTGCTCGCAAGTTATGTGGTTCACGAGGCATACTGGAGCGGCCCTGCCACGCTGGTAGTAAGTTGGCGCGGTACCCCCCTGCAAGAGATGGTGCCAAGTCATGCCAGGCTCAGTGGGCACTCTAGGATGAACACGCCGTAAACGCCTCAGGTGACGGGATATTTGAGGCGTCCTCTGGAAGTCCTTGGGAGACCTGCCCACTGTGGGGTACCAGCACAGCGCACTGATTTTACGACACACCCCTCCCATAGCGCCATGCCCCCCGCCACCAGTAACTGAAGCTTATACGGCATAAATTGAACAAGTCACATGCCCTGCCTGGCCCTTGTAATTTGGTGCACTACTGCGGTCTGGGCACGGCCTGACAGCTGGGTGCATCACACATGCCCTGGTACCCGTGCCGCCCCCCCCCTACCGTGTACCCCATCTCCGGTGCCCATGCCCTCGCGCCTGTATGTCACCTCTCAGCCAGCCCTCCCCACACACACACACACACTCCGTGCCCTCTTACCTTGGCTCTGCCTCGATCCTGCTCTGTTCACATTGGAAAGGGTCTGCCGGTGCTGGAGGGCCCGCCCTTGGCCCCTCCCAGGGGCGGCCCGATGGGGAGCAGAAAAGTGGAAGACGCTTCTGTGGACAAGGAGCGAACAGAGAGTCCGGGGAGTCGATTGAGCAGGACCTACAGGCATCCCGACCTGGTGGGGGGACACTCAGCTGCCTGGCACACTCACTAGATCCATAGGTGGAGGCTGACCGGGCGCTTACAGGATGCATTATAATCAAATATGCTAATACCATGGATTCTGTGTTACCCACATGATGAAATAATCCTAAAATGACGCCTTTTCATTGCCTGGTAAAGCTACGAGTGTGCAGGTTTACACAACTACTCGGGTCACCTTCAGCAACGCCTCCTATTGAGGCTTTGAAGCGCTGCAAGTGGGCACAATGTGAATGGTATGGTGTTTGAGAGTGGAGAGACGCAGAAGTGCCGGCAATGCCGGACCAGATTCGGGGGCGTTCCCGGCTTTCGGCTGACGTCGCGTGACGTCGGCAAAAGCCAAAGAATCTCGGGAACGCCCCCGAATCTGGTC
This sequence comes from Lissotriton helveticus, assembly GCF_964261635.1. Taxonomy (NCBI): domain Eukaryota; kingdom Metazoa; phylum Chordata; class Amphibia; order Caudata; family Salamandridae; genus Lissotriton; species Lissotriton helveticus. The sequence goes on along the minus strand of NC_136057.1, from coordinate 1,749,686,678 downwards.
CGGCATTGACGGACAGGCCCCTCGTCCAATGGCTAGGCTCCATTTATGGAGCCAGCCAATGAATGACGAGGGCCGACCCAAACCCACACTACAGTTCTCATCAGGTTTTCGCCTGCGCGAAAAAGATGCGCAGAGCGCATCTTTTCGCCAGGCAAAACCTAAAAAATGAGCAGGGAATGTAGGTTGGATAAGGAAAAAACGATTCTTTCAGTTTAACCATAATCACTGGATTTGTTGGATATTCTGCACCATTAATTGCAAGGGGAAATACTATAGAATGTAACCTGGGGAAAGTTTTAAAAAAATGAGGATTTCAGTTCGGCCATGTTTACCGAACCCAAACCTCCCACCCCTGCGCGGCCAAGCTAGCAGACTAGGCCTACTCGTGTCTATTCAGAAAATCCAGATGCTGCTCCCTTGCTGTTTATATTAACAAACTGCATGAGAGCAGTGTGTGGATTAGCTGGAGCAGGCACAACTAGTGCTCCTTAGGCAATGGGGAGGATTCGGCTGTGATTCTCCAGCTCCCGAAGTAGCGCAGGTAGGCGGGGCTTCCAGTGCGCATATCAGGTTGGTCGGGGAAAGAGACCCATCTAACCCAACAAGTGCACAACACTTAAATGCAGAGTAGACACAGCCAGCCTGCTCTGCTGTGAATATGTATGTCCCACTCCTACCCACACGCTCATGAGTCTGCACAGCCCTCCTGCAGAGTGCATCGTGACGCGACCTGCGGGTGGTAGTTAAAGTACAGAGGCAGAAATAAAGAACTTTTACATTTCGGGAGGGAGGGGCGGGGGGGGGGAGCAGACCACAAACCAATTCTTGTGTGAAAAAGGTCGCTTTATTGAAGCAGGTGCACATTAACAAATAATAAAACCTCGGCCAATGCCTTACAAAACTAAACCTCACTAAATAACACACTTCCTTAACCCCCAATCCCCAATCACCCCTAAAATGTCATTGACCCCGCCCCCCACCCATACATTACATCATTACAAATTACAAACAATGCAAATTCCTGCATAATCGTTTAAACTTAGCAAATCCCACAAACCATTATACAAACTCCCCTGTTTGCCCCTCAACAACTCTTGGTCCCCTAACCTATGTAACCACCCCAACACCTTATCCTGACCAACTCCCCCTGTCGATGACACAACTAAGCAGATGACAACCACAATCCTGCCAAACCTGGCAAAAACACCACTAACCCCCGCCACCCAGAAAGCGGGGGGGGTGGGGGAGAAACTACCCCCCCTTTCTGCCCCCCAACTGAGCGAAGAAAGAATGTAATAAACAGAATATATCTCAACTGGCAAATTCCTGTTCTTTCAAACATGGAAACAAAACTTCCCTCAGCTCCAAAAGATACAAATCCATCCCTATCCTGGAGAGGTAGACCCCATCACTCCGAAAAAACTCAAATGCATCAAAACGAATATCCCTGTGATTCACTCTCCCAAAACCCAAACCTCTAAAAAATCTGGAAATCTCAAGATTGATCTTCTTGCGCGCCTTATCAATCGCTTTAGGCTTGAGCGCAGCTCTCCAGATCCTCCGAGGAACCAGCTCAGTCCACAACACCTGGCAACCTGCCCACTGTTGTTTCAAAAGTGAAAGGTCTCTCTTCATTGCTCTCAACAAAACCACTCCCTTGACCCCACACAAATCATTTTCCCCCAAATGAATGACCAGCACATCTGGGCATTGGCCCCCGATCAGCCAAGAATTAAGCGCTGGAAACAACCCCCTCCAGAGCATCCCTCCTTTCCCCTTCCACACCACCTTAAACAAACGATCATTAAAACCCAGCAAGGACCCAAAGTAACTGTTACATGCTTGAACATGTACCCATTTAACGAAGGAATGCCCCACTGTCCAGATGGTCATTGACGTTGCTCGGGGGCCAGCCACAGAACCTAAAAAGACAAAAGCAGCATCAGATTAATGACAACGAGGATGACGCAGGCACCTCCCCTACATTGCTTCTCACATAGCGCTGAAAGCAGTTTGAAGACCAACGCCCTAAGCGCATAATGTCCTGTGGGCCTCTGTTGCTGCCCCGATCCTGAAAGAATGAGTACCATACTTTGTCCCATCCAAACCGATACTCCGCAAAGCCTTACGGAGCACCATGCGCAACTGGTATTCCGTGACTTTAGACCCATGCTGAAAGACACTAGCCTCCACACCCCCCTCAGACAGGACCCACCATTGCCGGGCCCACTGTAAAGGGCACGTCCCATCCGGAGAAGAACCCTCCAACCAAACACCTTTTCCTTTGCTCCTCTGGTCACTTTTTGATCTTGGCAGCCAAATGTGGACTCCTTTGTCTGACAAATGCACATCCCCCCACCCAATACCCTTCGTTATCTTAGAACCCAACAACTCAGAAACTCTGAACTCCCCAAAAACATCCAAACCATGAGTGTGGAAAAAAGGCACGCTTCAAACTTATCTCTGCAAACCAACGTCAACTCTTCAAACACCCTAGCTAAAGTCTGCCATGACAGGGGTCTCCGAACTGAGTGCTCTGCTCCCCGCTCCCTAGCCCAACCTTCCAACATTCGCCTCCCCACCTCCCCTGCTGAAGGGGGGTAACCCAAAGGAGTTTCCCCATGAATGAAATGCCTGCTAACTTTCCCGCTATGGTAACTCTGGACAGGCCCTTGTCAATTAAATCAAGGATGAACTGAACAACATCTTCAGACCTCCGCCAGCCAGGTTCCCGCCTACACTGCCTGGACGCTAAGAAATCCCTCCAAGCAAGCGCATAGGCGGCTCGAGTAGACTCAGACAAGGAACCTACCACCAATTGTATGACCCTACGTTGCCTACATACCACAAGTGATCCGGCATGAGGGTCGGTGTCCTGTCCGCCTCCGTGGCCAGCCCATGGAATCTCTCCCACTGCGAACGAGACAAAGCATCCGCAATGTCATTGTCCACACCGGGGATGTGTAAGGCCCTGAAAGTGATGTCATACCTAAGGCAACCCAACACAAAGACTCACAGCAATTTCAAAATCTGTTCATCTCTGGCCGACTGTCTATTGAGAATGTCCACAACGGCCATATTGTCAATCCTGAACAGAACCTTTTTATGAGCCAAATCCTGCCCCCACAGTGTCAAGGCTACCAACACCGGAAAGAGTTCCAAAAAGGCGATACTCCTCCCACCCTCCTTTCACTGGTCCGACCACCCCTCCACACACCACCTGCCCTGCCAATAAAGGCCAAAACCTTCACTGCCCGCTGCATCTGAGAAAATCTGTACGTCCCATTCCCAGTCTTCTGCCCAAGCTAAAGGGACTCCATTAAAAGAGTGCAGAAAGACTGACCACATACGTAGATCTTCCTTGACACCTGCTGACAAACAGACCTGGTGATGAGGCAAATGATGTCCAGAAAAAGCCCGACCCAGTCGCCTGCAAAATATCCTCCCCGCCCTGACCACCCTGAAAGCAAAGTTAAGATGGCCCAGCAGAACTTGTACCTCCTTGACTGTCATTTTTCGTTTCTCTAACATTGTCTCCAAGAGCTCCAGCATCTTCAGTTTCTTTTCAACTGGCAAGCGACCCTGCATTGCCATTGAATCAATCTCAATCCCCAGAAAAGACATGGTCGCGCAAGGACCCATTGTCTTCTCTGGTGCCAACGGCACCCCCAATTCCTTCATGAGCTCTTGGAACGTGTCCAGGGCCGCCTGGCACTCCGTGGAGCCCGGTGAACCAACGAAAAAGAAATCGACCAAATAGTGTGTCACTAACTCATGGCCGGTGCGTTGTGTAAAATACCATTGTAAAAAGGTGCTAAAAGAGTCAAAAAGAGCATAGGACATTGAACAGCCCATTGGCAATGCTTTGTCCACGTACCATTTCCCATCGAAATGGATCCTCAGAAGATTCCAATCATCTGGATGGACTGGAAGCAATCTAAATGCAGATTTTATATCGCATTTTGCCATCTCTGCCACTGCGCCCGCGGTCACAACCAGTGACATAACAACGTCAACCGAGGAGTATGACACAGAGGTCGCCTCCTCATCAATAAAGTCATTGACTGAAGACCCCTCTGGCCATGATAGGTGTTGAATTAGTCTATATTGCCCTGCCTCCTTCTTGGGGACCACTCAAATCGGTGAAAATATCAAGTCCTCCAAAGGCCAATCCTCAAATGGCGCTACCATCCTCCCTTCCTGCACCTCCTTGTTCAATTTTGCTTGCACCACTGCCTTTTGTTCATCAGCCGATTTAAAATTCTTTGACCAGCGCCGCAGCCGCGACCCGGAGTAACCAAGGCAAAACCCCACCTGAAAACCTTCAAGTAACATCTTCTGCACCCTCACATCCCCATACCCCTGCAGCCCTTCCGCCAACTGCTCCAACTTAAACAGAGTATGAGCCTTTGGGCCCAGCCCCCTGAGGGGCTTTACCCCCTCTATTACCCTGGGATTGTTGCGAGGGGCCTGGGGCGCGTTTACTCTGCTGTTGCCACTGCTGGATGCCTGAATTCCTTGACCCCCAACACCTGACCAAGGGATGTTTCTTGCCACACTGTGAACACTCATGCCGAAATCTACAGTATTCTCTAGTGCACATGCACTTATTGAAGTCCCAGCATGCTCTAACCCCAGTCTGTGTTGTCGTTGAACTCCCCACCCCTCCCCGGGTGGGATTCCCCTGAAAAGGCCGATATACTAACGGTAAACCGCTCGCTGTGAAAATCGTCTTCCCCCCCGCTGGAGCACCCATTGTGTGTTGCCACAAATCAGTATCTAACTCACCCCACTTTGCCTCTGGATCCCAGGCCATGCGGGCCCTGCTCTCCTCATCGTATTGGGCCCACGCAAAACCACTACCCGTTATCTGCGCCTTTCTGATGAAGTCCATGTATTTGAAAATGGCAACACAGCGTTCCGGAAACTTTTCACAGTATACACTAGCGTATATTAAAAATGCTGCAGTCCAATTTTCAATTGTTAATGGTACTTTTGGATGCTTAGCTAACTCGTATTCTTCCTCCTTTGAACCCTCTTTTGAACGTACCTCCCTGTGTAATAATTTCAGGATTTCAACATACTCCCCTTTCCAAATTCTTTCTTTCTTGATAACATCAAATGTGCTCCTAGATGCTTTGTCACGCCCATGTAGGGCAGCTTCTTAATCTTCAACTCCTTGCTATGCAAAGGTTCCTTAACCATTTCAACCTCCTCGGTGTTCATACCACTCTCCACCTTTGCATCCAATATACCTCCCCCTTGGCTCGTGCCCACCCATTGATCCCGAACATACAGACCTTTGTAAAGTTTTCCTTCACTCCCCCCCCCCCCCCAACTGCCTCCCCCGCCCGTTCCCACAGACACCATTTTTGGTTTGGCCCGTGGTTACCGACCGCCATGACACATGTTCCACATTGTCCACCATCTGAGGAGCCCTCACAGAGGGGCCGCGCTGTCTTCCTGGTCCAGACACTACAGCCCTTTTAGGCAGCACCTCCGCAGGTGCCTGTAAAAAACTATGAGAAACATGAGAAGGCCCCCCCCCCCACATCATTGTCACGCATCTGCCCTTCCTCTGGGCTGTCTTCATCATAATCCAGAACCAAAGGCTCCTCTATCTGTAGAGGGCTAGTCACCAACATCCTACTGCAGGCCTTACCCCTCAATACCTGTATGGGCCTTACCAGCCCCCGTCAGTACACCTGGCGGGAGAGCCGACTGTACCCGCCGGTACTCCCCCAAACGTTGACCACTCCTAGACACCCTCTCTGCTGTCTCTTCTGTCCGTCGTGACTGAACTGTTATTGGGGCCAGTGAGGTCGTGCCGGACCTTCGTCTTCTGGCCGCTCCGCGATCCCCCGACGGTACGGAATGAGCAGTGCCAGGCTCAACCCTCCCTTCTCCTCTGCGCCACTGGGCCGTACTTCGCCCTACCGAGTCTGCAGCTCCACGCCTTTGCCTAACCTGTGAAGAAAAAGGCCGGACTGATGTGCCAGGTCCCTCACCACTAAAGACCCCAAACCCCTCCTGCCTGACCACATACCTCTACCCTACCCCACCTTTCCAACCCCTTATCCACTCGCCCCATGTGTGTCAGCGAGAGGGGGGCAGATTCTCCAGCCTCCTCTTCACTGCTCCACTCTAACACAGTTTGCACTAATGCAGCCGCTGGACCAAGGGCTTGGCCCCCTTGCGTCCTTTTATCAAAATTCGCAAGTTACTGAATCACCTTCGGTCTACCTGCGCCACTGTCCCTCGGACCAGGCAAATCAATAATGCCCACCATGCTCCTCCCCCAACCCAGCGTCACGCACCCCTTCCGCCTATGAGGGAAAGATATCAAGACCCTCTCAAGAACGGGCAGCCCCCCTCAGGCTCCTGACCCCCCGGTGACATCAACCTCTGTGCGCTGTAACTGTCCCCTAAGACATTCACACCTGGAACCCAAGCAGGAGGAGGGGGGGAAGATCCCTGAAACCTGACCCCTACCCATAGGAGCTGAGACCACCCACCCACCCACCTGGGCCCACTCCCCTTCCCCCACTGAGCCACTAAGTACTGACATTACATCCCCCTTACCTGAATCCTGATGAGAAAAAAGGAGTGGGCTAAAAGGCACCAGCTCCCCCCTTGCCTCCTCCCCCACTACCTCCTGCACCTACGCCATGCCAGCATTCAAATTGTCTGCCTTCTCCACTGAAAGGGGCCGAGCAGGCGTGGTATAGCCTGCCCCCTCCCTTCCTGCGCTCCCAGGTGTCCCCCCTGCAACATACCAGGGGGCGGGGTGATCTCATCACCTCACTCCTCTCCAGACAAAACCCTTACTTAGTCCAGTCTGCGTGCAGGCGAAGTCATCCCCAGCTCCCCCTCCTCCCCCTCCTTCCCCTCCTCCCCCCCTCCCAGCGCTGCCTCATCCATCAGGAGGGGGGCCACTGAGGCAGAATGCCTCTTGCCTCCCCGTTTCCCTCCGCGCTTCCCACGCTGCGCGGGGGCCGACGCCGCCCTATCTTGAATCGCCGGAGCCTGCAGCAGCTCCGACGGTTCCACTGAGTCTGTGCTTAGGCCTGCCCGCGGCCTACCCATCACTGGGGGCAGCCCAGTTCCCCCGCCCGGCTCCCTGCCGCGCCTTGACTCCCGGGGCGGCCTTCTTCAATCGCGGGCGGCCCCATTCACTTACCACTTCCATTCGTGGGTGTTTGGGGGTCATATATGCAGCTACGACCGCTGCCACTCCGGCCGAGGCCTACCGCGGGGGACGCGACGGCCCGGCCGCGTCCCCTAGCACCAAGTCCAGTCTCCCCGCCTCACTTAGAAGCCTAATAGCTTTAAGAACCCGGTAATCCTCCGCAGCCATGGCCCACTATAAAAGCTAAATAACCTAATCACTAGAAACATTGTTCTGTAAAATAAAAAATCTCACAGCACAAATACCCGGCCACCAGGTCACCAAGCCTAAAATGGTGGCCGGGAGGAGGAGCCCAAAGAATTTATGCATGGGCTCCTTTTGGGCTGGGCCAAAACCAGCCCAACACCAAAAACCCACCTTGAGGTCATGCCCTCTCCCCCATCCACCCCTCCCAAACAGCCCGGGGGGACCTCCCTGCGGTCGGCTGCCCCCAAGCCCCCCTTAGCATTATTTATATTATTTATTATTTTTCATACAGAGATCAGGGGGGCCTCAAGCAGAGGGGGGCAATGCCCTGACTCTCTCATTCGAGAACAACCCCCCAAGCTGAAAATGGCCTGCTTTTCAGCAGGGTAGTCTGCGTTTACCCTCTGAAAATAGTGGGTAGACTGCATCTACCCTAGACTCGAGCCCTTGTTATTTCCAGTACCGGAAAGCGGGGGAGGTTTCAGCGACTTCAAAACTTTAAAAACAGCAGCGGTATTGTGTGTGGGGGAAGAATGTGTGGGATTCGTTTATGACTTCTGTTCTTCTGGGACTCCACACTAGATGATGCTAAGTGGTCCAGCTGATGCCTGCGTTAAAGAGGCTGCTGAGGAAAAAAGCTGAAGCATACCTCACTCGAGGAATACAAATTACCCGTGCATGCTCATGCATACTGCAAGTGGCGTTATCCCTTTGTGAGGCGTGCATCTCAATAAAACGTAAACACGAGGGATGAATATAATATACATGAACATGGGTGCCTTCCATCACCACTAAAATACTCCCCAGGTGGCTCCGTGTGCATCAATCATAGCATTTCCATTGTGCTCTCATTATGTTATGACTCCTTGGGGTACACTGCGGTGCAATGCAATTTTGCTCTGGCCTCTCCATCCTTTAAAAAAATATATAGTGAATACATAGTCAATAAATGGTATGTTTTGTGTTGCCTTGCACCACTTGTGCACCTGAATAAACGTTAAAAACTCCTTTTTTCGTTTTAGGTCACGTAGACCATTTTCAAATAACCAGGGCCTTGGCAATTCACACCCGTGCACATGGGTGAAAGGGCGAGATTTTGATCGATACCTTATCTCTATTGATCCAAACCTCGATCTGGTCGACTGAACCTTTATTGCCTGTCTTGGAAGGAAACAGTACACCTATCTACAATTTAGTGCACCCAAGAAAGGACTCTACTCTCAAAGATCACGGACAACTTCTAGGTTTCAAAAGTTTATTGTAAAGATATAATGAGCTGCAAATACAAGCATCTCAGAATGAGATTCACGAGATACACAGGTCCAATTACATACATGTGCTCTCGAAAAGCCCTCAGACGAGCAACAGAAATCACTAACACAAGTTCTAAAAATAGCAAAGCTATCAGCATAGACGCATATCTCTCCTTCATTTAGGTTGGAGGAAAACAAACACAGGTTAGGCGTCCCTACCCTGTTCTAGATGGTATCCCTACTTAACCAAATCCCAACCTAACAAAGGTGTCAGCAATGAATGACCCCCAAGGGAAGTCACCCACTCTAAGTCTCTTGGTGAAAACCTAAAGTTCTCCAGTCATGACCCCTCACTGCCTACCCATCCGCTCTCTAAAGGGTCCTCAGGTCTCTGCTCTAACTCCACCCAGGGGTGCTGTCCCTAATACAAAATAGTCAACAACATTTGAGACGCCCCTTGCGAAACGCCTCTCACGTGGTGCAACTTCAGGCTTTTTCCATGATGCTTTGTATTGGGCCTCAGACGTTAGAGTTGACCTTGCTTCTCAGTCTCTTCTCCGGCCCGCTGATACCCCTTAAACATTCCAGAACCCTCCTCCATGTCTGGGCCGTCTACTGAACAGACCTCTATTCATTCACTTATAATTGGATCCCCCCTTTCCTGTTGCAGACAGATATCTGCCGCCAAGAACCCAACTCTCATAGACTTCTAAAAAAAGCTTGCAACATTTCTCAGCCCAGACATGTACGTGTAAATCAATGCTAAAACATCTCAGGCCTACAATATTTCACATTATGATTATAGCATTCAATTTCTTCATTTAATTAAAGCATGTTAAAACTCTTATTCTATTATTTAGAAAACATTACTCTAAATCATGGCCCATTAATGCAATGACCAAAAACGTTAAACAATCTGTGTCGTGAAAAGAAACACCTTCCCTTTTAGCTCCAGCTCTGGCCCTGAGGCCTACCACGTTCTGCGTTTTACCACAGACCATCTTATATGTTAACAGCTACACGACATAGATTCAAAATAATCTCGTCTAATAAAATCATATAATGTCACGCATTTCTGTATTAATTCCACTTCTACTTAAATCTCTATATTAGCTATACATTTAGAATATAATTTCAGATACTATTAGCACTCATGGCATTTCTCTTCATGAATTATGCTCTCTATAGGTAAGTGTGATGTACTCATATATTTATATCAGTTTGCGCTCTCTCAGTTCCCCCCTTTGATGACCTCTCGGGGTCATCACTAACATTTAAACTGCAGTTATTGCTGGCATTCTCTGCGCTTCCAGAGCTCTCAGGCTCCTGTACTGATTATCTTGTATGGCAGCCAATCTCTGCAACTGTTCTCTTTGGGCCCTTTCTGACCTTCTTGCTCTGTACCATTTGAATACCCTCACCAATCCCCACAATATTATCCCACAGATCAATATTATGATGATAGGCTTTAGGATATACCAAATAAAGCTTTTGCCCAAGGTGGAAAACCACCCTCCAACTGTACTCATTCCGTGGCCCACCTTTTCCCAGACATTTTCTCTACTCAAGTCTTCGATCTCTTTGTGTATATTAGTTATGTTCTTAATAACTTTCTCAAGGGGTTTTGAAAGGTCTGGAATGTAAGTGCAACATTCCTGAACCTTCAAAGCCTTACAGACTCCGCCCTCTTTTGCTAATAAGACATCTAATGCAAGCCGATTTTGAAGAACCATAGCCCTTATCGATTGCATCTCTCCTTCTACCAGCATTAAGGACTGAGCAGTGCTGGCAGACAACCTGTCGACAACTGTTGCCAGTCGTCTAATTTTAACATCATTAAGGATTATTCCCAAAAGAGGGAACATAGCTCCAAAGACATCTCCAACCATTTCTGCACCGCCTAAATCCCTCCTTCCCCTCGATGATGTCTGGCCCTCAATGATCAATAAGTCTTGTGCATGATATATTTTGGGGAAGACAATTGCCAAGTAACATGATCCATACCAGTTGTCAGGTAGTCTCACGTAAGCATTTCTTCCACATACAAAATACACATTTGGAATCACTTGCATTCCCTTCAGGAAATCCTTAGTGTAGTACTCTAAATTAAAAGCATGTTCACAGTCAACTTCACCCACGTATACATTTTCATAATACGTTTTGGCTCGGTGAAGACATAACTTTCCTCTCTGCGCTTTATCTAAAGCTATTGGACCACTACTACCCTTTCTCTTGTGTGACTTCTCTTCCTCGGTCCAATCTAATTTCCCTTGTCCTGATTTTTTCAAAATCTTTTGTCTCCTGTAACGATCATCCACCTGCCCTATGAACTTTTTCTCGACTTCGGACACCTTACATGTCAGGTTATTTCTACGGGCATGTGAAGTATCTAAGGTAATCCAAGGAATGAAGAATTTGGCCAATCTGTCTTCACTCTTCCAGTAATCCCATTTATTCATCTGCTTATAATTCGGGACTTCTGGCAACACAGAATCATAATTGGAGAAATAGTATTCAAAACTATCTCTCTCATAAAATATACTAAGCAATAAGCTACATGTAATGCCATATGTCAGAGGGAGGTGATGATATCGAATTCCTTCATCTACAGACGCAGGCAACTGCATGCAGACGTAGCAATCCTTAACCTCCATGGCATCCACGTATTCATACAAAAGTTTAGCATAAGCATTTGACCTAAAGTCTCCTTGGGACTCGTCTACATGTAACCTGCGGGCTTCTGCAGCCAATAACGCTTTCTCTTGAGTGTTTTCCCTTTTCTCACCTGCAACAGTGGGTGTAAGTGTTACTACAGAATTCGCATCAGTTACCTTTACCTCTTCCTCATGTCCCTTTACATAAGAAATTGTTACCACTAAAGCTATTAATATTATCACTCCTACTATTAGTGTACCTATTATACATTTAGCTCTGCGGTTCGGGGTGCCGGCCTCCATTTCGTCAGACAATCTAGCTTTTCCCTTTCTCTTTGCAAAAAAGTTCTTTTCCTCTCGTTCCTTTACAGTCTCTTTCAATCCTTTTTTGTCTTTAGAATCCACACAGCTGGAGGCTGACAGCCTTTTTCGCAAAAAGTCCTTTCACAGTTCAAAAAGACAACCCTAGCCCTTCTCCATCCACTCAAGGGGTTCCCTAAAATTCTCTGCTTCCTGGGCGCTAGGTAATCTTCTTTTCTTCTGCTTGCTTTATTTACAAAGTCCTTTAACAATCGACTATTAGATTTGTGGTTGCAGCTTCAATAGCATAGTTCAATATTTCCATGCGAAGAGTATGCTCTTCATGTGCTGTTATCGTGGTACCAAAGTCGGGGAATTTCAATTCTGTAAGAAACATGTGTTTTAACTTGCTGAGGCGGGGAGGTCGGGGGAGCACGAATGTTAGTGACCCTTCTTGTTCGACACCGGGTACCAACAGTTGTATTTCCACGGTGATAATGGGCTCAGAACTGGACACCACCACCGCTCGGATCCTCCCTGTCTCCGGTTTCACAGACATTTGTCGCCAGATATGTCCACTCAGGTGTGGAGTATCTTCTGTTAGGCACACGCACTCTACTTGACCTCCTTCGGTTCGGTGCCTCAGCGCCCTGAGCACCTTCTTCTGGGTCTGAGTCTTCTGATATCGGAGGAAGGGTTGCTTCTGGAGTTGACCTCAGGCTAGAACTTCTTCTTTGCGGCCAATTTGCTTCTCCACGTGCCCTTCTACTCCTTCTCCTTCTGGTCTGTTCTCGCTCTCTTTCAGACCTGTCAGGGTCAGACTCGTACTCCCAGCTGTCTTCTCCTTCTGTAGCGTCTTCTGTTTCGCTGTTGTACTGACCGTCCTCAGCTTGGTCAGACTCGTTCCCTGCTTCCACTGGCACCTCTACAGCTTGGCTAGCCCCCTCTATGGCTTCTTGGTCCTCAGCTGGACGTCCATCCGAGAGAGGAGCTGTTTCCAGAGGTGCTGGAACCCTTTTCGTATGCGACGCGTGTATCCAGTTGGGCAGGCCTCCCACCTTTACAGCTGTACTTGTGATCAGGATGACCTGGTAGGGCCCACGCCAACGAATATCCAAGCAGCTTCTTCTCACATGTTTCTTCACCAGGACCCAGTCCCCAGGATACAGGTCATGGCAAGGGCCCTGGCACGCTGGAACCTCTGCAGCCTGCACCTGAAGGGACACAGAACGCATGGCGTCAGACAGCCCCTTACAATAGTCCAGGATCATATCATCTGTGATATTTAACAGTGCAGTAGCTGGAATAGATGGCAGTCTCATTGCTCTCCCCATTAACACCTCATGTGGTGACAACCCTGTTCTTCTGTCTGGGGTACTACGAAGGCTCATGAGTACCAATGGCAGGGCATCAGGCCAACTCAGGGTCGTTGAGGAGCAAACTTTCGCTATTCTGGACTTGATCGTGCCATTAATTTGTTCCACAATTCCTGAGGCTTCTGGTCGGTAACTGCAATGGAGCTTTTGGTCTATATTCAGTGCAACACAAATCATCTTCACAAGCTCGCTGTTAAAATGTGTTCCCCTATCTGATTCCAAAAAGGCCGGCACCCCGAACCGAGGGATAAGTTCTCTAAGCAGTAACTTAGCCACTGTGAGGGTGTCGCACCTACGTGTAGGGTATGCCTCAACCCATCTGGAGAACACACAAACAACCACCAGGACATAGCGGAGGCGGTTGCATCTTGGCATTTCAATGAAATCTATCTGCATTCTGTTGAATGGACCTCCAGACCTTCCTATGTGACTTAGTGCAACTGGTGTTCTTTTCCCTACATTCAGCTGCTGGCAGGTCACACAACGCTGGCACACTGCTTCTGCTGCTATTCTAAACTTAGGATTGTACCAAGTCTGTCTAAACACTCTCAGCATAGCATCTCTCCCTAAGTGTACTGGACCATGTATGAGTCTAGCCATTGGACTCACCATCTCATTGGGCAACACTGCTCTGCCGTCTGCTGAGACCCAAAAATGAGTCTCACCCATTACACATCCTGCCTTTTCCCATGTTTCTTTCTCAGAATCAGGAGCATTTTCTTGCATGGTTGACAGTTCATCCCAAGTATCAACAGTTTCCAGTATCATGGCTAATTCAGTTCTTACATTTATTCCACCCACATCCACCTCTGTGAAAGAGTAACCTTGTTCTGCGCAATACCGCGCAACTTCATCAGCATATCTATTGCCTTTTGAAACAAAGTCCTCATTTTTGGTATGTGCGATGCACTTTACAACTGCGATACTTGCTGGACATTGCAATGCTTCTAACAACAGGCGCACAAACTCTCCATTGCGAATGGGAGAGCCTGAAGAAGTCATGAACCCTCTTTGAGACCATAACTGCCCGTAATCATGAACTACCCCAAACCCGTATTGGCTGTCGGTGTAGATGGTGACTCGAATTTGATTGCCTGCTAAGCAAGCACGTGTTAGGGCAATAATCTCGGCTACCTGAGCGGAGTTTACTCCTTCCAGGCACCCTGCTTCCACAACTCCTTCAATTGTACAAACAGCATAAGCTGCTCTCAACTGCCCAACTTCGTCTCTTACACATGAGCCATCGACAAAGAAAACTTCATCTGGGTCCGTCAGTGGCTCATCTACGATGTCGGGTCTGGGTTTGGTGCATAGTTCAGTCACATCGAGACAGTCATGGTCTGTATATTCATCATCATCATCAATATCATTTGGAAGTGGCATTAAGGTAGCAGGGTTCAAAACAGAGCATCTCTTGAGGGTCACGTTCTCTGCAGCAAGAATAACTTGCTCATAGCGCGTGAGCCTGCTATTGGTCAGATGCTGTGTTTTGGTCCTGGTCATCAACAGTTCAACAGAATGTGGCACGCACACCTCTAACGGGTGCCCCATAACAATATTTTCACATCTCTCAATGCTGACACCCGTTGCAGCAACGGATTTGAGACATCCGGGCAACGCTGCGGCTACTGGGTCTAAAGTAGCCGAGAAATAAGCAACTGGTCTACGGGCATTCCCATGGATTTGGACCAACACAGACAACGCACAACCTTCTCTCTCACAACAGTAAAGAAAGAATTGTTTATTGTAATCAGGCATTCCCAATGCCGGAGCACGACACAGGTCCTCTCTCAGCTGTAAGAATGCCATCAAACAGTCTTTGTCCCATGGTACCGGATCACTCACCTCCTTGTGCGTCAGTTTTTGCAAAGGTTTTGCTTTCAGTGAAAAGTTCACGATCCACTGTCGGCAATAGCCCACCATCCCTAGGAACATCCTGACCTCTCTCTGTGTCTGAGGCGCGTTCATTTTCATGATCGCCTCTATCCTGTCTGGTGACACCTTTCGTTTGCCTTTCTCAATTCTGTGTCCCAAGTACTGCACTTCTGTCAGGCAGTACTGCAATTTTCCCGGGGATACCTTATGCCCATTGGCAGCTAGGTGATTTAACAAAGCAATGGAGTCTTCCCTGCAAGCTTCTTCTGTGTCTGACGCCACAAGGAGGTCGTCTATGTACTGGACCAGAACTGACTTCTGGGGCAGCACTAGACTTTCAAGATTTTTCTTCAGAAGCTGGTTAAAGATCGATGGACTCTCTGTATACCCCTGAGGGATACGACACCATGTTAGGACGCGATTTTCCAGCTTAAATGCGAAAAGAAAATGGCTATCTTCGTCCAAAGGGATCGAAAAGAAAGCCTGACAAAGATCTATCACAGTGAACCACTCAGCTTGGAATGGAATCTGAAACAGTATCACTGATGGATTCGGCACCACTGGACAACATGAAACGACTATGTTATTAATCTTTCGAAGGTCCTGTACTATCCGGAATTTCCCATTTGGTTTCTGCAGACCCATAATCGGGGAGTTACATGGACTACCCACGATTTCTTTCAGTATTCCCTGTTTAATCATGGACTCGATCACGGGTTTTATGCCTGCAATCGTTTCTGGAGTCAATTTATACTGGGGTGTTCTTGGGAACTCAGCATGCGGTTTCACTACAATTTTCACTGGGTCCACCCCTTTGACCAATCCAATCTCTTCCCCAGTGAAATCCCATACCTCTGATGCCACTGTCTCTCTCAAATCCCAGGGAAGCTCGTCTACTGTCAAAGTAGGGTACAGCTCCACACATATTCTTGAGTTTGCAACTTTGAAATCTGCATCATCATCATTAGTCAATACCTCCACTCCCTGGGGTGTACAATATATAGTACAATTCAATTTGCACAACAGGTCTCTTCCTAGCAGACACACAGGGCTTGAATCGCAAACCACAAATTGGTGCTCATCGCTGTACTTCCCTATTTTCACCTGTACCGGTTCTGTCAATTGGCTGGTTATTCTCCTGTTTGCGACCCCTACCACCTGTATGGTCTCTCCAGACATGGGCAGGTCTGGAACTGCAGCTGATCTGATCGTGGATCTAGTGGCTCCTGTGTCCACCAGAAATGTCGTAGGGCACCCTGCTACTTCTGCTTCCACATAGGGTCCCCTCTGATCTACCTCTAAGGCTGCCCCGAGGGTGCAGTCTTCTCTTTCCACTCTCTGTCCGGTTAATGGGTCCACATAATAGCATTCTTCACCTTCCACAAACAGGGGCATTTGTCTATAGGTCTTACCCATACTCCCTACTCGAGGAGGTTGCGGGAACTGGGCTCGGGGAGGAGCCCCCCCCCCTTTGAGCACCTTTCCTTGGTATGGCGTCGCCCCTCTCATAGGTGCGCTCTGGACCTCTTCCTCCTCTATCTCTTGCTCTCCGATCTCTACATTGTAAGGGCACTCGCGTTTCCAATGCCCCAACTCGTTGCACTGGTGGCACCTAGTCGTTTTCTTCAAGGTAGCTATGTCTACTCTGGGTCTAAAGGTAGTACTCTCCTCATTACCCTTGTTCTGACTGTACTGCTTCTTACCTCCTGTACCTGTCCCTTGCTGCTGTTGTTGCGGTCCCCCCTTTCCTGCTGTCTGCAATTGTACCACCATCAGCTTCTCTTTTAGTTTCTTAGCCTTGGAGTCTACCTCATCACAGCAGTACCTGGCGTATCTCAGTATTTCATCTAGGGGTCTACTTTGCCAACAAATCGAGTGTTGCTGAATCATTAAACTAATATCCGGTCTCAGTCCCAGGACGAACTTGGACACGAATTGCCCTATGTCCTTTGGATCCATTACATCCAAGCCGCTATACTGTTTAAACGCCTTCAGCAATCTCTCGTAATATTCATGGACTGTCTCTTTGGGTTCCTGTCTCGTTCTGTCTATTCTGACCCAATCTATGTCTTGCATTGGCACTTTTTCTTTCAGCCAAGTCATCACTCTCTCGAATTTTGCCATCACGATCTCGGACGGCCCATTAGTCCTAGCATCTCTCTCTGGCTCCGTTGTGGGCCACTCAGCGCTAACCTTGCATGCTGTCCACAGATCTCCTGGTACTACAATGTCAAACAGCGTGTTCAGATCTATCCATAGGACTTTTGAGATCTTTACAAACCTCTCGACTTGCTTGTACCACTCCACGGGGCTCTCTCGTAACTTGGGGAAAGATGTGGTAAAAGCAGCTAAATCTCCCCTACTCCAAGGGACATGTACATAGCTCCCATTGGCAACTTCACGCAAAGGGTAAGCTTCTATTCCCTGCTGTCCTGGTGTTATACCAATCATGCTTCTTCTGCCGGTCCCTTTCTTGGACCACCTCTCTTCCCATTTATCTAGTGCCCTCCATGTCCTTATTCCAGTAATCAGTTCCCTTATGTGTGTTTTCAGCCCAATCGTTCTCCTCTCATCTAGATCTCGATCTGAGTAATGTAGCCTGTGGTTACCCTGTAATGCTTTGGTTCTTGACAAGTCCACCATATATTTGCCTGCTAGTTCGACTAACTTCTCATGGACTGCTCTCGCCTTTCGTGTGATGTCCTTTGCCATATACAGTATTTCATCCTGTTCATACATTTCCATTCTTTCTAAAGGCAGGGTACCATCTACCATGTCATCCAGATCTGACCTTAAGCTGGAGACATCAAGTCTCTTGGCTTTTATCTCAGCTCGCAATATGTCTTTTGAAGGGGGCTCACTGGTCTCCCTCCCATCCCAACTTCGAGCTCTGCGTTTGGGCTCGGGAGAGTTAATGGGTGGTCTCCCTCGCTCCCATCTCTCCAGGTCCCATGCTCGGCCATCCAATCTTGGAAGGTGATGGAACACGGGCCTTTTATCCCTACTCTCTCTCTGCCTACTCTCGTCTTCTTCTCTCTCACCGCACACCTCTCTGTTATTTTCCCTCTGGTCGCTACACTCCCTTTGCCTCGTATCGCTCAGTATCCGATACGATCCTTCCTGGTTCCCCATATTCCCTGGGCTGCGCTCATTTCTGTCATCACAGGGACTATGGTGCGACCTCTCACAACTCCCATTCTGTTCTCTGGTGGCAGGCACACAGTGTGGACACTTAAAGCTGTTTCTGTACTCTTGTGCTCTCCTCTCCTCTTCACTGAGTATCGGGCACGCCACCCCTCCACTCCCGGGGCCCCCGTTTTCCAGGTCTGTTCTACCTCCATTCCGGGCCCAATGGGTGACTCCCCTACTCCCTCTACAGTCCCACTCCGGGCTACTCTCCCCAGCCCCGCAGTGAGTTCGTGCTCTGCTGTCCTGACTTTCCCTTTCTGCTTCTGCAGCATTGATGCACTTTTGAGCCTTCACTGCCTCATCCCACTGCTTCATGTACTCATTTAGTTCTTGAAAGGACTTTCGTCCAGATCCCCTCAGATCCATTGGCCATCTGGGGCCCCCAGGATCTCCCCCTGGGTCCCCTGCTGTGTGCATCGGGGTACTCCACTCTCTGGGTATCGGCATCTGACTTGGGGAATTAGTGGTATCGTTCCTCCTTGCCTGCTCTGCTCTTTCTCTGTCTTTCCGCTTCCGTTCTTCCCCTTTTGCTCTCTCTTGGTCATATATCGATATTATAGGACCTATGGTAACAGGTACCTGTAGTGCATCTGGTAATGGGTAGGATGTGGCGCTTTCCGTTTCCGGCGCTCTTTGTACCACAAACCTACCGACCACCTGCTGCACCTGACTAGGCTGGAACAACTCTTTCTTTGGCTCAGGATCCCACTGTGAACTGGGAAGCGGTCTATGCTCTCCTGCAATGCCCCCCTTTTCTCCTTCAGTATTCTCGACCTCTCCCCCTGCTCTATTATACGGGGGTGGCCTGTCTGTCAGTAATCTGTTTATCAGGCTGTCCTCTGTTTCGCTCTCATCATCTTCTTCTAGGGGGCTTTTATTTACTGGCGCCTCTAACACTGGGTACAGTTTATTTATTTCCAAATTATGCACTCTCCATCTTTTAGCATCCGCATCCCACCTGGCATCCTGTACTGCCCTTACCGAGCGTTTCACCCTTTCTTGTCGTCTGTTCATATTCCTTTCATGCGCTGCCCTAAGCCATGCTTCAAGGGCTTCAAACTGGGTTGGTCTAGGCAAGGGTCTCTTTGAGGTCATGACTGATTTCAATCGATGTAACACCTCTAATCTGAACGTCCCGTACTTCGGGAACGTCAGTTCCTCGTTTCCTTCAGTAATCTTACTCCACTCTGATATCCAAAGGATCGTATGCAACCCAACATTTACTGCCATATAACGAGCTGGCGTACCCTCCGGCGGGGCTTCTTCCCCTTCATACGATCCTCTCCTCTCTTTCTTAAACAGCGCTTTCAACCATTTAAAACACTTCATAATTATGCGCACAAAATTCAGCCTCGCTACTCTGTTTACTTCCTGATGACAATCCACCAATCCTGTCGCGGCTTTGCTAGCTTGGCCTATCACAGCGCGGTCTTTCTCCTGTTGGCCAATCACGTCGCGACCCTGTATGACGTGTTCGCTAGCTGGCCTATCACAGCGCGGTCTTTCTCCTGTCAGCCAATCACTGCGCGACACCACCTGACGTCTCTTTTCTCCGCTTCGCAGCAGCACCCCTCCTTTCTCAACTCGTCTCCCGGTTATGCATGCGTCCCATTCATACACTGAAAAAATGACTACTTCCGACCAAGCGGTCACTTCTCTCGACTGTACGTCCACAGTCTATCTGTAATTGTCAACACAACTGACGAGATGTCTATCGTCTCTCTGATAGGTTACTTACACACACAGTAACTTCCGACCAGCGTCCGTTACTCACGCACTCACTCTTACGTTCCCCCTATCTCGGTCTCTCGGGTGATCAATGGTACCTCATGACCCCCTTCACACTAGTTGACAATTACTCTGGGTGTCCGATACACCCGAACCACTTAAGCTCTCCTTGAACTTAAGATTTCCACTGGTTGCGCGCGCTCACAACCTGTTCCACAGTCACTCTACAGACATTCAACTCCGCCAGACATTACAACATAGATACAATACAAAACACCGCAATCTAACACGCATAACCCTTTATACTCACTCTCGACCGATACTGCTGCTTTTTCTGTCTCACGTCATCCGGATCTTCATCTGCGGGCTGTTCTTCCGATCATCGATTTCTAGGGGCCTTGGGGTAAGCTAACCTGGCCTAGGTCACCGTCCTCAAGAAGGCAACCATCCTCTATAGCTACCAACTGAAAGGGCGAGATTTTGATCGATACCTTATCTCTATTGATCCAAACCTCGATCTGGTCGACTGAACCTTTATTGCCTGTCTTGGAAGGAAACAGTACACCTATCTACAATTTAGTGCACCCAAGAAAGGACTCTACTCTCAAAGATCACGGACAACTTCTAGGTTTCAAAAGTTTATTGTAAAGATATAATGAGCTGCAAATACAAGCATCTCAGAATGAGATTCACGAGATACACAGGTCCAATTACATACATGTGCTCTCGAAAAGCCCTCAGACGAGCAACAGAAATCACTAACACAAGTTCTAAAAATAGCAAAGCTATCAGCATAGACGCATATCTCTCCTTCATTTAGGTTGGAGGAAAACAAACACAGGTTAGGCGTCCCTACCCTGTTCTAGATGGTATCCCTACTTAACCAAATCCCAACCTAACAAAGGTGTCAGCAATGAATGACCCCCAAGGGAAGTCACCCACTCTAAGTCTCTTGGTGAAAACCTAAAGTTCTCCAGTCATGACCCCTCACTGCCTACCCATCCGCTCTCTAAAGGGTCCTCAGGTCTCTGCTCTAACTCCACCCAGGGGTGCTGTCCCTAATACAAAATAGTCAACAACATTTGAGACGCCCCTTGCGAAACGCCTCTCACGTGGTGCAACTTCAGGCTTTTTCCATGATGCTTTGTATTGGGCCTCAGACGTTAGAGTTGACCTTGCTTCTCAGTCTCTTCTCCGGCCCGCTGATACCCCTTAAACATTCCAGAACCCTCCTCCATGTCTGGGCCGTCTACTGAACAGACCTCTATTCATTCACTTATAATTGGATCCCCCCTTTCCTGTTGCAGACAGATATCTGCCGCCAAGAACCCAACTCTCATAGACTTCTAAAAAAAGCTTGCAACATTTCTCAGCCCAGACATGTACGTGTAAATCAATGCTAAAACATCTCAGGCCTACAATATTTCACATTATGATTATAGCATTCAATTTCTTCATTTAATTAAAGCATGTTAAAACTCTTATTCTATTATTTAGAAAACATTACTCTAAATCATGGCCCATTAATGCAATGACCAAAAACGTTAAACAATCTGTGTCGTGAAAAGAAACACCTTCCCTTTTAGCTCCAGCTCTGGCCCTGAGGCCTACCACGTTCTGCGTTTTACCACAGACCATCTTATATGTTAACAGCTACACGACATAGATTCAAAATAATCTCGTCTAATAAAATCATATAATGTCACGCATTTCTGTATTAATTCCACTTCTACTTAAATCTCTATATTAGCTATACATTTAGAATATAATTTCAGATACTATTAGCACTCATGGCATTTCTCTTCATGAATTATGCTCTCTATAGGTAAGTGTGATGTACTCATATATTTATATCAGTTTGCGCTCTCTCATGGGCTATGTCCACGCGGTTATCATCAGCGATAGACTTCTCTTCTTGGACGCTTTTAGTAACAAAAGTATTGTAATCATGGTTCAAGAATGTGTTATTTCTAAGGTATGCATCCCAAAACTGAGCCCTATTGTTTTCCTTATTGGACCTCAAAATGATTCTCATTGCATGCTCAGCTGCTGATTAGCATAAAGCTTTACTTATCTTCAACCAAATATAGGCTATGTGTGAACCCCAAAATGCATCCCATTGTGGACCAAAATACTAATATTGCCCCGGTTGAGTGTATCTTGCACATCGCAATGTCTGGCCAATGTACGTGATTGCCTCCCCCTCCGGCCTTCAATGCACAGCACAGGAAGGCAATTTCCTGCATACCGTATGGGGTCGGGCACTGTCCTGTTGGGGCTGCCTGTTAGGGCAGTCCATAGTACCACAGAACCTTAAACTGATTCACTACTAATACTGAGGGGACCAATATGAACCCACACTATTTATTATGGCCGGGCCTGGTGATGGTTAAAAGGGATATTGCTTGCCAATAGAAAGCCCACACGCCATGCTCGATTGAAGAACGGAGAAAAGGTCTGGACTGGTTAATGAACAGAGAGCAACCAATGTATGAAGCTAGGAGTTGACCCCCAAAAGACATTAAAATTTGGCAAAGATGGATGAATTATAAAGGGATCACGCAGAGGGATAATTCCGTAAATACCTTAGAAAGGGAAATTTGTAGTCATGAGGGTCAAAGGCAACGGTTTCTCTTGGGCGGAAGTCCTTCGTGATTGAACGCTGGGTTGAGGCTCAGAAAGGGGAATGTGGGGGAGTATCTGGAAAGTACTGTGCCATTGTTGCAATGTTACTGTATTGTTCTGTGACACTTCTATTACTAAAGCCAATAAAATGCATTAAAAGAAGTCAATAGCGGTCTTGATGTAAAGTGTGAAACGTGACTTGAGTCTGCTTTTGTGACCAGGTAACTCTCCAAATACTCCTTGACATTCTCCCTCTCAGATCTAGTTGCCCCACTTGGGTCAGAGTAGCTTAACATAATTATTTCAACATTTTCAAAATGTTCTAAACTTTATAGTTACCAATAGTTCTTTGCACTGTGGAGTAAATAGTAGAGATTTACGTTTTACTTAAAAATCTATATCTCTGCATCCCTCTAGTGTATTTTGCTCATCTTGTTGTTTAAAAGTTAATTAAAATATATTCTATTTTTATAAATTGGTGTTGGGATTCTTTTGTGTTGAATGACTTTCTTATTTTGTTGTTTGGTGCTTTACACTACTTCCTTTAAGCCTTTCTGCTTGAAGCCACAGCTACCGGGAGCTGAGCTAAAAGTTTTACAAAAGAGCCTCACTGGACCTAAGACATGGCCCAAGGCAGTTTTGCAAGTGTATTACACAGTAAGTTTGCACAACCATACCATATATCACACCACCATCCTCAGAGTGGTGCTATGCAGCCAGCTCCCAAGATGTTAGGGGACATCATCTGGAGCCTGACCTAGAAGGGAGAGTTGTCTCTCTATCTTGAATCGCCTGGAAGATGACCTACCTGAAAAGAAGGGGGAAGGAGTAAGCCAACGCTGCAACCAACCCTGTCTACCAGGGTGAACAGAAGCAACTGACTACAGAGCTGAGGGTCTGTCTGCCAGAAACCCATGCTCACTGCATCACTGGAACCAAGCTGTACCTGGCCGAATAGCCCTTAACTAGTGCAAAACCAGTCCTGGGTTGCTTGTCCTCCAGTTCAAGGATGACCTGGCTTGGTAGTTTTGGATGGACTGTTCCTTATGCGAAACAGTGTCAAGATTGATTTACATATGGCTGGGTCTAAACTGAGGTAGCATGGTGAGCAAAACAACGATGGGCTGGAGTGCTACCCCAAACTATTGCCAGTGGTTAGACTTATTGCAAGCAGCCTCCTATCATGTTTTGTTTGTTTGATGCAATCCCCTAAGTGGAAAGAGGTATGCCTAGGCATGGATCCCTTGCTCACTGTGTCACTGGAATCAAGCTGTATCTGGCTGACGATCCCATAACCGGAGCGAAACCAGTCCTGGGTTGCTTGTGTTCAAGCTTGGGGTGGACCTGGCTTGGCAGTTGGGCTAGATGTTCCCATGAGGAACAGGGTCAAGACTGATTTGCATATGGCTGGGCCCAAACTGAGGTGGTATGGTGAGCAAAATAATGTTGGGTTGGAGTTCTACCCCAAGCTATTGCCAGTGGTTAGACTTATTGCAAGCAGCCTCCCATCCCCTTTCGTGTGATCCAGAAAAATGTGGCTTGGATCCAGAACTCTCACACATATGTGGAGCACCCATGTCTTGCACCATATTTACAATTTGTCTTTTTCCAGTGACAATGTGGCCAACTCTGTATGCACACTGTGTGTCCTTCTTTAGAGTGTACATAACCTTTCACTTCTGTAAGGGAATGTTTGTTATCTTGCCTTATCTGTTTTTCTTGTTGGAATTGGAGTCGCTTTCATCATTACCAGAAACGGGTGAATGCCTCTGTAATTAATTCAACCACTTATGAGTGGTGACGTGAAGACATTTTCATCATGGCTTCTTATGAAAAGATCATCTACAAACTGAATGGCAGATCTGGGGTTGATTCCTAACTCACTGAACACATTTTGGCAGCTCAATTTTAATCCTTGAAGGGAAACTGATCCTCATTGAGAATAATCACATATAAAAGTAAGATAGATATCAAACCTTCGGCCTTGTATGACAAATCACATATAGGTTTAAATGATTGTGACATAATTACCCATTTCTATTTCCTTGTCTTTCTTCTCCTCAGACTTTCGATTTTTCTGATCTCACCTCACTTTTCCCATGATTTAAGGGGGGTAAGGATGGTGCAATGGGAGTGGGATGGATGGATGCAAAGCGTCGAAATTCACGAGATAACATATTTAATCATTTTATTATGTTGTCATCCTAATTTTTTCTTTTCAGAACTTGACTCTTGTTTTGTTACAACTAAATCTGAGATGTATTCGATCTCATTCCTATATCACTGATATTTTCTTCAATAAAGAATTATTCAAAGAAATACATTGAAATCGATTAAGAACCCTTTAGGCTTGCAAGAAGTTGTCCCTCAGTATTCCCCATCTGCTCAAAAAGTTCAGGGGTGTTCACCGTCGGACCAGGGCAGGCAGATCCTTGACAGACTATGACAACGAGGTCCATTTAGATTCACTTTATGCACATTTATTTTATCTTGATAGTATGAAAATATTGCTCGTACTTCGTCAACCTGGATTTACAAAAGATATCCGTGCAGTGGATGGTACCTTGTTAACCAAGAATTCTTGGAGGTGGTCGGGTCCTATTGGGAGTTAATTAGTACACTTTCTAACAAGGAATTGGACTCTGGGGGTATGCCTGGCAGGATCCCTCAAAATGGCTTACTAGGAAAAATACATACTTCTCAAATGCCCCAGTTTTGGGGATGGCTTGTGAGCATTCTCCAAGACAAAATGTCCAGGTTCTTAAGAATTCCTAAAAGGTCATAGGATGCCTGAAACCCCAGGTAGGCAGCATGTTTACTGCTTTTCTTTTTGAAGCAGAAAAGTGGAAAGATTGTGGTAGAGTTATCCAGTCCTATCATCTTTTAGCCTCTTCCTGTCCTGTTACCATGCTTCCACTAGCCAGATAAGAAATACTTATGGATATACAGCACAAAGGGTATCAATTTACAGATGTCTTAGTACTAGATTTAGGGTTTCCTGTGGAAACAGTCCTGTAAGTGGAGTCTGTTCTATAAGTATCCACTTGTAACTAATTGCTATTAAGGCAGTTTCCCAAGTTTGAAATACCACTTTAATCGCCGTGGTGTGCGGATAGTGTATCTTCCCACTGTACAGTAAGTGTGGAATCGGGTGTCTTGGAACACCCACTTTTCAGAGGCGTTTGCTGGGTCTCCATGCATGTCAAACCACCATCCATTAATAACTATCAGGTGGGAAGGCAAATAGTATGATTCAATGTCAGTCACTGTCGTACGTAAACTTAAAAACATTTCGTAAGGGCTATGCAGGGGAAACCTTGATTTCCCCTCACTTGTGCGTCAATCTGAAGCCACTCTGCCAGAGGCTTTATGGCTATAGCAAATAACAACAGGGACAATGGGCATCCCTGACGCGTGCCTTGCCAGATATTGAAGGATCAGGGATCTCAGTCCCCACCTGAACATGGGGGGTTAGGTTAGTATATAAATGTTGTACATAAGTCATAAACTTGGGCCCAAAGTTCAGCCTCTGAAGCAAAGCAAATAAATATGTCCAGCCCACAGAGACACATGTCTTTTCTATACCCACCATTAATATTGCTGCTGGGCTGACAAGTCTATCAGTGACGGTGAGTTTACTATGCAATCTTCTGATGTTTTGTCTGGCGGCTTGTCAGGGCATGAAGCCAGCCTAATCGTGATGGTTCAATGATGGTATTACCCTGGGTATGAGATTAGACAAAGCCTTGGCTATGATTTTAGCTTCGTTAATTATGAGGGAGAGAGGGCGGGAAGAGGGTCACTGGTCTGGGGATTTCCCCAGCTTTGGAAGCACCAATATCTCCGCCCTCCAAAAGCCATGTGACAGCTGCCCAAGTACAACCACCTCTTTCAGGACTGCAGCCAGGGGGCCACTAAGTTTGCTCATGAATAGTTTGAAAAAATCTACCAGGAACCCATTAGGGACTCATGTTTTTCCAGAACGCAAGCGGCTCAGGGCTATTGTTAGCAAATTTTTGCGTAATGTCCTCATCTAACATCTCTCTCTCTCAGTCAAAGATCGAGTCTTGAGGGGTAAATCCCATGCAAACAAACTATTTGTGATTCTGTAAGAAGGTTGAGTGCGGTATTAAGATCAGCATAGTAGTGAGCAAATTCCCTGGTAAGTCTCGACACAGACGAGTCCAACAGATACACGATTGGGGCATAACGTTTAATGTTAGAACAGAGGTAGTGTAACAGTTTAGTGGATTTGTCTCCCTATTGATAAAGACGGGACTGTGAGACAAACAAAATGGTCTTGGTTTCATCCAACAGCAGATGTTGCAACTTGGATTGAGAGTAAAATCTGCCCTGTGCAACCCCGAATGAGGATTAAGAGATTCCAATGTCTGAATTTTTAATTCTAAATCCCGGACATATTGCCATTTCCTACACATTTCCCCTATCATTTAGCTTATGATTTCCGCGTGGAAATTTGGCTTGAGGACCTCCCACAGGATGCCAGGGAATCTCACAGAATTCTGAATCAGGTAGGTGTCTATTGTTTCTCCCAGATGTGAAGTTAGCGCTGTGTCCCAGAGTGACCAGGGGGCTAAACCCAGCCTGAAGGATTCTCTGGTATGAACTGTGCATAGGTATAGCAAAGCTCACGAGGTAAGATCTGTGTGTCAGTAACCTTATATATCTCTATCTTGAGGAGGAGGAAATAACCCAGGCAGGAGAGAGTGTTATGAGCTCAGACCTGCTAACTCCCACAGTGCGACCATGTGTCACACAATATCGGATCCCATCACATGATCACCCAGTGAGGAGCCAATATCACATAGTGGCATCGACAATGAGCTGGAAACCACTGCAAAGAGTGGATTTTCAGCTCGTATATGGAGGCTTTTAAAATACCAATGTCCATTAAGGGTAGTGAAAACAAAACACCCCAGGACATCAGCACCAGCTTCATCAACCTTCTTTTAGGAGGCAACGGTTTGGTAGGGGAAGGGACAGAAGTGCCACTTAGGTAGTTATGGGGACTAG
The DNA here is from genome assembly GCF_964261635.1 of Lissotriton helveticus. Taxonomy (NCBI): domain Eukaryota; kingdom Metazoa; phylum Chordata; class Amphibia; order Caudata; family Salamandridae; genus Lissotriton; species Lissotriton helveticus. The sequence continues at coordinate 1,749,659,269 of NC_136057.1, read as the reverse complement.
ACCCCACCTCTTCCAAGGCCATGCCCCCCTCCTCACACACTAAATTTATTTTCAAGGTTGGCATGTCTGAGTGCTCCTGAATAAAAGTATATCTCCTGCTCCCTTGATGGAAGCCATGCCAGGCGTCCGATAGCCCCATAGCTTCCAGGATAGGGTATATAGGTCACACGTCAGCTCCTTGGAGTCTGTCAAGATCATCGTCCTCCACCGTTTCAGTCCTTCCCCAACACCAGAGGTCCCACCGGTTGGTCTCCAATGAGTCTCTCAATCACTTCTAAAAAAGGAAGCAGTGACCGGGGGTGGGGCATAAATATTCACTAGTGTCAAGATTTCCCCCAGTAATCTGGTGACAGTGATATACCTGCCAAATTGATCAATCCAGGTCTGTTTCACCACAAAAGGGAGGTGTTCTTTAATTCATATCGCTATCCCCCTAAAGCCCCTTGTACATCCTGAGTAAAGAGATTGAGTGTACCGGTAGCGTGCCAGAAGGGGAGCCTTGTTTCCCAGTAAGTGTGTTTCTTGTAGAAAAAGGATGTGAACCTGTAGTCTATTAGCGGCCCGGAGAACATCTGTTCTCTTGAGTTTATCCAGCAGACCATTAACGTTCCAGGACACCAAATTAACTCAGTCTGGCAGAATATGATCATTGTTATATGTAATCCACTTAGAGTGCGAAGTTCTGGCGGTATGTGAATTAGTGTTCAGCAGGTGTAGTGAACACGCCAGCTACATAAATAAAAACTTGAAACAATAACAACCCCAACCCTCCCACCATATACTCCGAGAACATGAAGCATCTGTTGGAGGATAGCTCAACCTCCGACGCTAATAGGGTGACCGTGCTGCCATGCCCCCACCTTATCCCACCTCTGTCAAACTAGTTACACTGTCAATCGTTGAGCGCTAAAGATTTACAGCCTGATTCATGAAGCTAAATAGCGATCGCAATATCTACGAAAAAGCAATTGCGATCGCAATTCATAAAAAAGATATTCAAGAAAAAAAATTGCGAATTCGTTAAGACATAATAGAGAATTCGCAATATAATTCGCAGAATCCCGGGAGTAGCCCAATAGCGATTCAGAAAAAGCGAGAAACCACGGATTCTGCGAATAAGTAGACAAATTCGCAATACAATCGCAATCGCTATTCAAGAAGAATCGCAATTAGCGAAAAACCCAGAAATCATTGTTTGCGAGGCGCAATTTAAGGACAACCCAAAGCAGGTGGTAACCATCAAAGTAAAAAAAAAATTGGGGGGGAAAAACCGTTTCCCAATCAGCAACAGGTGCTGGCCTGACCAAACACACTTAAGGAGATGCAGCTGCAGCATTAGGACTCTCACAATGCCAGGACTGTACGTGGTGGTCAGGCGGGGAAGGCTACAGCGAGCTGCACGGAACAGACGCAGGATCCAGGAGAGGATATTCCGCCAGCGGGTCACCCTGCTGGGCCAAACCAGAGAGCAAATATACGCTAAGTACCGCCTGAATGGGCCAATGATCATCAAGCTAATCCAGGACCTGGACCCCCTGATGCAGCACCCAACAAGGCGGACCAATGCCGTGCCCACACATGTTCAGGTATTGTGCAGCCTGCACCTTCTGGCCTCCGGAAGCTTCCAGGGGATAGTTGCCGCTGCTGGGGGGATATCCCAGCCCACCATGTCCCGCTGCCTAAGGAGTTTCCTAGATGCAATGCTGACCCAGCTACACCAGCACATAAATTTCCCCACCAGCCAAGAGGACTTGGATGAGACCAAGCATCAATTCTACAATGTAGCGCAATTTCCACATGTGATAGGATGCATTGACTGTACCCACATCCACATCTGCCCACCAGCACAAACGGAATACATGTACAGCAACCGCAAGTCCTACCACTCCCTCAACATCCAGATGGTGTGCAATGCCAAGACATACATCACGGACATAGTGGCACAGTAACCGGGAAGCACACATGACTCCTTCATATTCCGGCACTGCGGCCTCCACACACGACTGGCCAGGGGAGACTTTGGTGAAGAACACCTACTTGGTAAGTACACTTGCCCCATAATGTTACACTGTGATGAACTAGCTGCGCTGCACAGGCACTCACCCTCTGCTCCTCTCATTCAGGTGACAGTGGCTACGCTCTCCGTGAATACCTCCTCACCCCATACCTCAACCCTGCTACACCACAGCAACGGCGTTACAATGTAGCACACATACGCACAAAGAATTGCATTGAGAGGACATTTGGGCTGCTGAAGAGCAGATTCCGCATACTTCACAAGACTGGTGGGACCATGTACTACAGTCCTGATGTCTGCTGCCGCATTGTGGCTGTGTGTGCAATACTACACAACATTGCTACCAAGCGCCGGATTCCTGTAGAGATATCTGGCAGTGAGTCAGAAGGGGACGACCGGCCACCTGCACATGCGCGTCATGCACGCGGGGAACATCCAGCTGAAGGACACAGGCGGCGCAACCACATCACAATGAACTGTTTCTAGTGCACCCACTCCCCTCACCCAACACTTCACAAATGCATGACAATGGAAATAATGACAGGAGTCCGATGTTCAATGCTTGAATAAATATTATTGTTGATAGCACAATAATATGGAATAATTGTTATGATTTACATGTGAGGAGTATTGCGCCATACTGCTCAATGTTTTAGACACGACATTCTTATGTCAGCAGCATGTCCCTGCCCATGAATTGAAATGTCATTTGCGACTCCGGCGCGCAGCACCCAGTCTCCTGCAGCAGGGCACGTGATCCCACACAGGGCCTGCTGCTGCGGCGTAGGACACCGACCTGTGATGCAGACAGGCTGCTGACACTCGATGTCCCCTCGCTTGTGTCATCCCCACCAGCATTGGCTGGGCCAGTTGGTTGTAGAGCCAGGACAGCACTGGTCACATGCTCAAGTACACGTGCCACGTCCTCGCTGCATTGTACCATCTGCAGCTGCATTGCCAGACACCGACGGGACAGCAGGGAGGTGGCATTTCCTATCATGTAGTTGGAACGCGTGTAGGCCGAGAGGCGCGTGAGTAGCTGGCGGTGGCGGCGGCGGGCGATGTTGCGCTGGCTGATGATGGCCGCAGTGTTTGCCTCCATGGCAGTTGTCATCCGGTCAATTCGATCAGACACATTGGCAACATTTCTGCCTATGTTGTGGAGCTGCAGTTGTATGGCACCTTGGCGTCGTGCCTGCAATTGGTGCATGCGCAGCATGCGGCGCTCAATACTGAGCCCTGGCACACGCACAGCCATAGCCCTCCTGCCGGTGCGTGCTGTACTCTGCTGCGGCTCCCTGACATGCCTGCTGTGCTGGCTGCCCACAGTGGGTGTGCGCTGTGTCGCAGGTCTAGCAGCACCTGATGTTGATGGTGCCACTGGGATGGGTCTTGCAGCTGGCACTGGTGCTGTGCCTGATGGAGCAGGCGTTGCTGGTGGTGGTCTGCATGGTGGCCCTGGTGCTGTGCCTGATGGAGCAGGCGTTGCTGGTGGTGGTCTGCATGGTGGCACTGGTGCTGTGCCTGATGGAGCTGGCGTTTCTGGTGGTGATCTGCATGGTGGCACTGGTGCTGTGCCTGATGGAGCTGGCGTTGCTGGTAGTGGTCTGCATGGTGGCACTGGTGCTTGGCCAGATGGTGCTGGTTGTGTGGATGTTTGCTCCTCCTCACCCTCAGGCTCCTCTGGTGCCTCATCTATCTGCAGCCTCTCGCTGTCTCTGCTGGTGTTATCTGCGCCAACTGTGATGGAAAGTGGACGTAGATTAATTGCATGTCTCTTTGACATGTGCAGTTGGTACATGCATGCTGGCTACCATTCCCTGACTGGCTGTTGCATTGCGGACATTGGGACATGTCTGGCTGCATTGGAGTTTTTGTAAGTTGTGGGCAGACTACATGTCCCACAATGCAATAGGGCATGTTCTGATGTGCATGGGCTGCATGACTGGGGTTGATCATGGGAGGCTATAGGGTCATGGCCATTGTTAGGGGACAGGGTCGCAGTCGCATGCCACTTACCTTGGCTGTCTTGGGTGGGTCGGGATGAGTCCAGAGGGATAACCCCAACACATGCCTCACGCTGCAGTGTGTCCTCCACACGATCCTCCAAGGGGGTGTTGGGAGGGACTGTTGGATCTCCCCCTCCAGTGACAAGGCTCTCACCCAGCCTCTCTGCCACCCTCTCCTCGGCACGACCTCGGAGGTCGTACCACCTCTTTTTGAGGTCCTCTATGGACCTCTGTGTTACTCCCACTGCGTAGACTCTGGCGCGGATGCGCAGCCACAGATGCCGTTTCTCGGCCTCAGGCACCCTCCTGGAGTCCTTGCCAAATAGTTTGTTGTGGTCATGGCAGACTCCATCGATTAGATGCTCCAGCTCCTGCTCGGAAAATTTTATCTTGCGCTTGCGCCCGGTGTCACTGGGCCCTGCTGCTGCGTCCTGTGGCATAGCTGCAGTCTGCAATATCCAAAATATCCAAGTCTGGAGGTGTTTTGAGAGGAGCTCTGTGTGGTGCTGCTTCAATCTCTGCCTCAGTCTTCTCAATGGGGGAGGGAACTGCCTGCTTCCTGGTTGTGATGTCATCACTGTGCTCGAAATGCGACTTCCCGTTTTTGCGATCTTAGCGAGATCGCAATTTACGATCTCGCTATTTGCGAGATCGCTATTCCTACACGGAAATGGACGGATTTCGCGATTTTTCTGCGAATTTGAATAATCGCTATCGCCTTTTGCGGACGGTTGCGATTCGCTTTATTTTATCGCAGTTTTTGATGATTCCCATTCTGCGAGTTCTAAATAGCGATTCGGTATTAATCGCTATTTAGAACTCGCAGAGATCGGTTTTCATGAATCTGGCTGTTAGACCCTTCCTGACAAGAGTTGTTCAGCACTGAGAGGGGGCAGCCATCTTGGTCTTGGCTCCCATGCTCTCTAGCCCTAAAACTGTCTTCAAGGTAATGCCTGCAGTCATCTTACATCTGTTGGAAATGCAGAGCAGGGCTTGAAACAAGTTCCTTGTGAGTCAGCTTCTCCATACTCCTATTTCTGCCCAGGAGCATTCAGACGGCCGAAGGGTCTGGTGAGGCGAGTGCAATCGCCTCTGCATCATATACCACCATCTCGGTCATGGCAGTTTTTCTCCGAGATATTCATGGCCCTTACAGGTCATTGGGCCTGTTGCACCTGGAAGAACGTAAGCGATTCCTGTTGCATCCCCAACTCCTGGCCTGCCGTGGGGAGGCCCGAGCAGGGGTTCCTGCTGGATCCTGTATGTAGAGGAGAGGCGGGGGTACGGCCAAGGTGAAAACGTTCATCCGTCCACTGGAGTATCTGGAGTGTCAAAGAAGAAGGTTTTGGATTGGATAATCACCTTAAGTTTGGCAAGGAACAACAGCATGTAATGACTTTAAGGCCGCTTAATTTCTTTTTCGCATTTATGAAGGACCCCCACTGTTCTTGAAATATCCCAGTATAGTCCGAAAAGATCAGTAGTTTAGGGGACTGGAACAGTAGTGATTCTTGAGAGAGGGCATGCTAGAGAATAGCATCTTTATCTTGGTAATTGAGTATGTGAGCTATCATGGGCCTAGTAGGTGCATTTGGAGGCTTCTGGGTCAGGGCTCTGTGTGCCCATTCGATAACAAAGCAGAAGCACAGGGACTTGACAAGTGGTATGGAGGGAAGCCATTGATCTAAAAATGTCTTGTGTGAGGGCCCTTCACAGACCTCAGGGAACTCCACAAAGCAGGAGTTGTTCCTTCTGGCCCTCCCCTCTGTGTCTTCCAATCTCGTGGCCAGTTTTTCAAAGATGGAAGAACTCTGCAAAATATTCTGTTTTATCTCTGTTATTGCATTCTCCACACCAGAAACCCTGACCTCCGCTTCTGTCATTCTGTCTACCACCTTGCCTAAGTCCTGGTACAACAGCATAACATCAGTGCCAAGCACACCTATTTTAGCCTTGAGTACATCACAGGATTGATTTATGGCTGCAAAAATCATAGTTGTGTTAGGGGTAATAGTACAGTGGCCCTCAACATCCCCTGATGCAGCTTCAGCCAATTTTCTGTGGTGTGGGCGAACTTATCCATCATGCTTTGTTTAACTTATCTTTCTCCATGTTCCGATATGTGAAGGTTTAACTGATGACCCCTATGAGTCCAGTACTGCTCCAGTCTGACCTGCTAGCCCCCGTGAGGATCCACGTGATGGCACAAGTTTTCAGCCAGCCAGTCCACCCCCTCCAGGGGGTCTGCCCAGGCTAATAGGGGTCAGGACATCGGGATGTGTGCCAGGCAGGGAACCCCAAGCAGTCAAAACCAAACAGCAACAGAAGAAGGCCCTCAATACCCCTCTCCCAGGGTAGGGCCAAGTCTTGCCACTCTTCCAGAAGCAGTCAATCTTCCTGGGCCTGGATGGTGTTCGGCTCCACAAGCCAGCCCACATGGGACCCTGATCTTCAGGGCAGGCCATGGAGGCCCCCGAAACCCTGTAAGGTACTTTCGGGGGACGCTGCTGGGCCCGGGGTATAGGCCAGCATTAGGCCCCAAACACCATTCTGCGCAGGACCCCTGTCCCTAGAACAAGCCTCGAAGGTGCCAGATCTTTAAAGGTGCCACAGAGGAATAGTTTTGGAGTCCATCCTTTCCCCTCCAACTTTTACTGTGACCCTGCAGCCGTATGATGACCCCATCAGTGTGGGCCCAGGTTCAGCCACGTTCCAGCCCACCAGCCGACTTCAGTCCATCTGGTACTCGGCACAGGCTCAGGATTAACACTTCCTCAGCCCTGTCGGCCCCACCTTGCTGTGCCTAAACTCTGGTCTCTCGTTTCTCTGCAGACAGATTTCTCTGCATCTCAGGGCAACTGCTGGCTCTGCAGGACAGTGAGCTCACTCCGGAGAAGCCCCATTGTCCTCCACAGGATGATAGGAAGCAGGATTAGCAAAGATATGGGCTTAGCGGCACATAGCTGCTCTAACTTCCGGCTGCCATAATTGGCGTTTAGGCCACACACCCCATGACCAACATAGACTTTAATGGCATAGTCCTGATGCTGGGGATGCAGTTTCCTCAGTATGCTGAAAGATGTTGTGCATGCTGGGCGGTCAATAGGATTGCTCTTGTGGTTATTCCTCAGCCCACTGGCAATGTGGGCTGATTTTGGCCACAGAGGTCACTGTTCCTCGAAGTCCTCTTTGAGCTAGTGAAAGCCCAGGTGTGGCTGAGATACCAATCTCCATAAACAGTGGGTCCAAATGTATCTTTTAGTGGAGACTGTTGTCCCTCTTTAATGACCAATCTGGACTCAGACAACACTCCCGGGTTGAGCAGACTCAGGTGCAACTTTCAGTCTCTTGGATGGCCCAGCAGCGGCCAGGGGTCATTCAATTGATGGCCCTGGTGCTCATTCCAGGGGTCATGTGACTGACTCTTGGAGTCACTTCTTTAATCTGGGGCTCAGGATTGACTTTTCCATTAGCTAGGAGTCACAAGTACAATCCTCTTGTTTCTACCGTAAACTGCAGCAGGTGCAGTCCAGCTGTCGGTGCAGCCTCTCTTGCCAGGCTTAATTGATATGGGTAAGAGTAAGTGTGGGTGCAAAATCCGTTCAGCTCGAGGATTTTCGGCAATTTCGGGATCCCCGAATCGCGCGAAATTACCGAAAATTCACTCGCAGGCGGATTTTTTTTTGTTGCATTTTTTTGCAGTAGAGGGTGGCATCTTCGTGGATAAATATATGCAGGCAGGATTCATTCTGGCACAATGCTCCTGTCACAAAAATTAAACCTCAACAGGAAGCACTTACAGATATAAATAAAGCAGGTGCCCGAGTTGAAGCTCAAATTCAGTCATGCATTATAATCACCAGCCCAAACAATTAGTGAGCACAGTCGAGGATAGGCAGGTATGCAGGTATGCATCTACCGCCTACAATTAGATGTAATCCTTGATAGAGGTCTTTGCATCCACAAGTTTCTCTAGCGCAATCCGCGTGTACTGCTGTGACCAGGAGGCTGCTTCCTTCTCATCTGCTGCTCTGATCGGTCTCTGACCCTTACAAGAGGCATGTGAACTCGCATGGAAGCCCCACCCGTTTGGCCCCGCCACACACACACTAGGGTATGCAACGTTTTCCCACCCTTTCCTCACTATGATGGACAGCTCACTCGAGGGACCTCGGCGCCCAAACAACTAGTGAGCACGGTCGAGGCTAGGGAGGTGTGCTTCCTCCCCATATCTACTGCCTACAATTAGATGTAATCCTTGATGGAGGTCTTTGCATCCATGAGTTTCTCTAGCACAATCCCCGTGTACTGCTGTGACCAGGAGGCTGCTTCCTTCTCATCTGCTGCTCTGATCGGTCTCTGACCCTTACAAGAGGCATGTGAACTCGCATGGAATCCCCACTCGTTTGGCCCCGCCACACACACACTAGGTTATGCAACGTTTACCCGCCCTTTCCTCACTATGATGGACAGCTCACTCGAGGGACCTCGGCACCCAAACAACTAGTGAGCACGGTTGAGGCTAGGCAGGTGTGCTTCCTCCCCATATCTACTGCCTACAATTAGATGTGATCCTTGATGGAGGTCTTTACATCCATGAGTTTCTCTAGCGCAATCCCTGTGTACTGCTGTGACCAGGAGGCTGCTTCCTTCTCATCTGCTGCTCTGATAGGTCTCTGACCCTTACAAGAGGCATGTGAACTCGCATAGAAGCCCCGCCCGTTTGGCCCCGCCACACACACACTAGGGTATGCAACGTCTTCCCGCACTTTCCTCACTATGATGGACAGCTCACTCGAGGGACCTCAGCGCCTTTCGGCGCGGTGGTAAAGTTACAGACACACGTGTCACAAAATGGCAAAACAAAATCGTGAGTTCGCGGGAAAATCCTCATTTACCAACTTTTTGCAGATATTTTTAATACTTTCAATATTTTATTCTCAAATGTCCCAGAGATGGAACCCTAATTGCAACTCTTAAAAACCTTGAGCTCACCTAGATGTTCTCCTCACTAATAGCCCTCATGATGTAAACACAAAGATACTGTACTTCCTGTAGCAGGATTTATTGTGTAACACACCTTGGTGTCTATGGCAGAAGATCACCTGAGCTGCGCACGCTTGAGTCCTTCACTTTAATCAATCAATCAATCAGAGAACTTGTAAAGCACGCTACTTACCCATGAGGGTCTCAAGGCGCTGATGGGGGGGGGGCTGCTACTGCTTGAAGAGCCAGGTCTTGAGGAGCCTTCTGAAGGTGAGCAGGTCTTGCGTCTGGCGCAGATTGGTGGCGAAGGTGTTCCAGGTCTTGACTGCGAGGAAGGAGAAGGATCTGCCGCCGGAGGTTGTTCGTTGGATGTGCGGGACAGCGGCAAGGGCGAGGCTGGCGGAGCGGAGCTGACGGGCGGGGGTGTAAAAGTTGAGTCTGTTGTTCAGGTAAGATGGTCCGGTGTTGTGTAATGCTTTGTGTGCGTGGGTGAGGAGCTTGAAGGTGATCCTCTTGTTGACGGGGAGCCAGTGCAGGTCTCTTAGGTGGGCGGTGATGTGGTTGCGGCGGGGGACGTTGAGGATCAAATGGGCAGAGGCGTTTTGGATGCGTTGTAGTCGTTACAGGTGTTTGGCCAGGATTCCTGCGTAGAGTGCGTTGCCGTTGTCCAACCTGCTGCTGACGAGGGCTTGGGTCACTGTTCTTCTTGTTTTGGTCATGATCCACTTGTAAAATCCTGCGAAGCATGTATAGGGTGTTGTAGCAGCTGGAGGAGATGGCGTTGACCTGCTTAAACATGGAGAGGGAGGAGTCGAGGAGGAATCCTAGGTTGCATGCGTGGTCTGTGGGTGTTGGGACTGTTGCCACCAGGAGTCGTCCCACGCAGAGGGGGTGGGGCCTAGGATGAGGACCTCCGTCTTGTCCGAGTTCAGCTTCAGACGGCTGTTCCTCATCCACTCGGCGACGGCCTTCATTCCCCCGTGGAGGTTAGTTTTGGCGTTGTGCGGGTCTTTGGTGAGGGAGAGGATGAGCTGGGTGTCGTCGGCGTAGGAGATTATGTTCAGGTTGTGCTGGCGACCACATGTGCGAGGGGGCCATGTAGACGTTGAACAGGGTCGGGCTGAGGGATGAACCCTGGGGTACGTCGCAGATGATGTTGGTGGCTTTGGATCTGAAGGGCAGTCGGCGACTATCTGGGTTCTGCCGGGAGAGGAAGGATGTTGTCCAGTCCAGGGCCTTCTTCTGGATCCCGGTTTATTGGAGGCGTGTTCTTAGTGTGAGGTGGCAGACCATGTTGAAAGCGGCTGACAGGTCCAGGAGGATCAGGGCTGAAGTTTCGCCGTTGTCTAGCTGGTGCCTGATGTCGTGTGTGGCGGCGATTATGGCAGTCTCGGTGCTGTGGTTGCGTCTGAATCCGTATTGGGAAGGGTCTAGGATGTTGTTGTCCTCGAGGTGGCGGGTCAGCTGTGTGTTGGCTATTTTCTTGATGACCTTCGCCAGAAAGGGGAGCAGGGAGATGGGCCAGATGTTCTTGAGGTCTTTGGGGTTCGCCTTGGGTTTCTTCAGGAGGGCGTTGATTTCGGCATGCTTCCAGCTTTCGGGGAATGTCGCTGTGTCGAAGGAGATGTTGATGATCTTCCGTAGTTGGGGTGCGATGATTGCGTCAGCTTTGTTGAAAACGTGGTGCGGGCAGGGGTCTGACAGAGATCCTGAATGGATGGAGTTCATGATTTTTCGTGTCTCTTCATCGTTGACGTGTGACCAGGAGGTCAGTTGGTTGGTGCAGGTTGCGTTCGGGGTAGGGTCCGTTGTGGTCAGGGCGGATGAGGAGTTGAATTTGCCGTGGATGTCGGGGATCTTGCGATGGAAGAAGGTGGCCAATGAGTTGCACAGATCTTGTGAGGGCGGGATTTTGTTGGTGTTGGCGCTGGGGTTGGAGAGTTCCTTCACTATGTTGAATAGTTCTTTGCTGTCGTGTGCGTTGTTGTTCAGACGGGCTTTGAAGGACGATCTCTTGGCTGTTCTGATGAGGTGGTGATGTCTGCGGATGGCGTCCTTGTGGGCTGCGTGGCTGTCTGGTGTGCGGTTGTGGAGCCATTTCTTTTCCCGCTTCTGGCATGCATGTTTAGAGGTCTGGAGTTCTTCAGTGAACCAGGCGGCTTTCTTGCTGGAGTGGTTGATGGAGGGTTTCTTGATTGGGGTGAGGGTGTTGGCACAGTCGTTGATCCACTGTCGGAAGTTTTGGGCGGCGGCGTCTGTGTCGGTGGGTGGGTTCTGGGCGAGGGTGGAGGTCAGCTGGTCTTCGGTGACTTTGCTCCAGCAGCGCTGAGGCAGCTGTTGGGTGTGGTGGTGGTGGTGCGTGGTTGGTTTCTTGAAGGTGAAGTGGATGCATCGGTGGTCGGTCCAGTGGAGTTCGATGGTGTGGTTGAAGGCGACATGGGTGCTTGTGGAGAAGACGGGGTCGAGCGTGTGGCCGACGGCGTGGGTGGGTTCGGTGACGAGTTGTCGGGGCCGAGGTTGGCGATCAGGGAGGTGGAGTTGGAGTTGTTGTTGTTCTCGAGGTGAAAGCTCAGGTCCCCGAGGAGGATATAGTCTGTGGCGGTGATTGCGTGGGTGCTGGCGAGGTCGGCGATGGAGTCGCTGAAGAGGGCCCGGGGTCCAGGAGGTCTGTAGATGACTGTTCGGCGGAGTTGAGGGAGTCCTCTGCAAGGGTGTGTACCTGGAGGGTGGACTTGTGGACGATGGCTATTCCTCCTCCAATTCCGTTGGTGCGGTCTCTGCGGTAGATCTTGTAGCCATCCGGGATGGCTATGGCGATGTCAGGTGCCAAGGAGTCGTTCCACCAGGTTTCGGTCAGGAAGGCGACGTCTGAGGCGGCGGTGTCGAGCAGGTCCCAGAGCTCGAAGGCTTGTTTGCGTGCGGAGCGGGTGTTGAGTAGTATGCAGTGGAGGTAGTTGGGTCTGGTCCTTGGAGGTTTGGTTGTTCTGTCGCATGTGAAGTTGCAGGTTTGGCAGGCGAAGGGTCTGTGGGTGCATTTCGGGGCGGCCTGGAAGCAGCGGTGGTCTCGGCCGGTGTTGAGAGCGTGGAGGGTTTTGGAGTCGTCCAGATCCACACCAACCCGGACACCACCCTCAGAGGCACCCTGATCTACCGACCCCCTGGACCACGCACGCAATTCAGCGAGGACATCGCCGACTTCGTCAGCCCGCATGCCCTCTCCTCCGCTGACTACATCCTCCTGGGAGACCTCAACTTCCACCTGGAAAACAACAACGACCGCAACACCAGCACCCTGCTCGACAACCTCGCCAACCTGGGACTCAAGCAACTGGTGTCCACCCCCACCCACCTCGCCGGACACACACTCGACGCAGTCTTCTCTTCCAGCACAGACATCGGCTTCAGCCACGCCACAGAGCTTCAATGGACGGACCACAGCTGCGTCCACTTCACCTTCAAGAGAACGACGACCCACCAACACCAGCAACAGGCCGCCCGCAGAAGCTGGAACAAGATCACAGCAGACCAGCTCGCCACCTCCCTGAGCCAGCACCCTCCTGCCAGCTCAGCGGACCCCAGCCAGGCCGCCGACAACCTCACGAAGTGGATCAGCATCTGCGCGGACGAGCTCGCCCCACTGAGGACCCCGCCTAGCAGACCCGGCAGCAAGAAGGCCCCATGGTTCACCGACGAACTCAAGAGCTCCAAGAAGAACTGCCGAGCCCTCGAGAAAGTCTGGAAAAGGGAACCGACACCGGACAACAGGACCTCCTTCAAACTTGCCACCCGGAAACACCACCAGCTGATCCGCGCCGCCAAGAAAACAGCATTCAAGGACCGGTTGGACAACAACGCACACAACTGCAAGGAACTCTTCAACATCGTGAAAGAGCTTTCCAACCCCAGCGCAGGAAACAACGACATCACCCCATCGCAAGACCTCTGCAACTCCCTCGCTTCATACTTCCACAACAAGGTCGCGGACATACACAACAGCTTCAACAACCAACCAACGCACACCATGACCGAACAACCACCCCCCACCACCACCCTCCACGCCTGGACCCCGATCAGCACCAAAGACACCATCCGCACGATGAACTCCATCCACTCCGGATCACCGACCGACCCCTGCCCTCACCACGTCTTCAACAAGGCCGACGCTGTCATCGCACCCCACCTGCGAGACATCATCAACACATCCTTCGACACCACCATCTTCCCTGAGAGCTGGAAACACGCCAAACTCAGCGCTCTACTCAAGAAACCAACAGCGGACCCCACCGACCTCAAGAATTTCCGCCCCATCTCGCTCCTCCCGTTTCCAGCCAAAGTCATCGAGAAGACCGTCAACAAGCAGATGGCCGCCTTCCTCGAGACGAACGGATCCCTCGACCCCTCACAGTCCGGCTTCCGAGCCAATCACAGCACCGAGACCGCCCTCATCGCCGCCACCGATGACATCCGAGCCCTGATGGACAATGGAGAAACAGCGGCCCTCATCCTCCTAGACCTCTCCGCGGCTTTCGACACGGTCTGCCACCGCACCCTAGTACAGCGCCTCAACAACGCCGGAATCCAGGGGAAGGCACTGGAATGGATCATCTCCTTCCTCGACGGAAGAACACAGAGAGTCCGCCTACCACCGTACAAGTCAGAGGCCACCGAAGTCATCTGCGGCGTCCCCCAAGGATCCTCTCTGAGCCCCACCCTCTTCAACGTCTACATGAGCCCCCTCGCGGCCATCGTACGCAAACACAACCTCAGCATAATCTCCTACGCCGACGACACCCAGCTGATCCTCTCCCTGACCAACGACCCCGCCGCCGCCAGAGCCAACCTGCACGAAGGGATGAAAGAGGTAGCCGAGTGGATGACGACCAGCCGCCTGAAACTGAACTCGGACAAGACGGAGGTCCTCATCCTGGGCTCCTCACCCTCCGCCTGGGACGACTCCTGGTGGCCTCCCGCCCTGGGCACCGCACCCAAACCGACAGACCACGCACGCAACCTGGGCGTCATCCTGGACTCCTCCCTCTCCATGACCAGGCAAGTCAACAACGTCTCCTCGGCTTGCTTCAACATCCTACGCATGCTACGGAAGATCTTCTGGTGGATCCCCACCGAGACCAGGAAGACCGTCACCCAGGCCCTCGTCACCAGCCGACTGGACTACGGCAACGCCCTCTACGCCGGTACCACCGCCAAGCTCCAGAAGAGACTCCAGCGGATCCAGAACACCTCAGCCAGACTCATCCTCGACATCCCACGAACCAGCCACATCTCCGGACATCTGAGAGACCTTCACTGGCTCCCCGTCAACAAAAGAATCACCTTCCGCCTCCTCACCCACGCACACAAAGCCCTACACGACCAAGGCCCGAGCTACCTCAACAGCCGAGTCAACTTCTACGCTCCCAAACGCCACCTCCGATCAGCCAACCACGCCCTCGCCGCCGTCCCCCGCATCCGAAGAACGACTACAGGAGGAAGGTCCTTCTCCTACCTGGCCGCCAAGACCTGGAACTCCCTCCCGACCGACCTGCGCCTGACCCAAGACCACCTCTCCTTCAGGAAGAAGCTGAAGACCTGGCTGTTCGAGCAGTAGCGGCACCCCCCCCACCCCCCAGCGCCTTGAGACCCTACGGGTATGTAGCGCGCTTTATAAGTGTCACTGATTGATTGATTGATTGTATCGGAGTCTGGCGTCATGGGGTGTGCGGGGTCCAGAGGTTCTGGCGCTAGGTGCGGTCCAGGCACAGACAGGCGCAGATGGGCTTGCCTCTGGCGCGCCTCTGGTGCGCCAGCGGCGCAGCTGCGCATTGGCCTCCATTTAAGGCGGTGAGGGAGGGAGGGGCAGCTGGGAGCGGGGCGGCGGCTGGGCCTGGTAGACAGAAGGAAAAAGGGGGCGGGACTGCAGGGGAGCAGCAGCGGGAGCGGGAAATACGGGCTACAGGGAAAAAGGGGGAGAAGAGTAAATGGGCGGCACACAGCAGAGAAATGACAAAAAAAATACAATACATGTAAGGTAATACAGGAGGAGAAACAGCAAAATTAAACACTGGGCACAGTAGAAGCGGCGAACTTACGCTAACAGGAGGCAGCAGGGGGAAGGCATGGGCTCAACTGGTAGAGCTGTGCGGCGTGGTGAGCAACCTGGCCCGCAGAAGGGTCAAGGGTCACACTCACCGCCATGCAGCGGCCTCCATTTAAGGCGGTGAGGGAGGGAGGGGCAGCTGTGAGCGGGGCGGCGGTTGGGCACGGGAGGCAGAAGGTAAAAGGGGGCATGGCAGCAGGGGAGCAGCGGCGGGAGCGGGAAAGACGGGGTACAGGGAAAAAGGGGGAGAAGAGTAAATGGGCAGCACACAGCAGAGAAATGACAAAAAAATACAATACAAGTAAGGTAATACAGGAGGAGAAACTGCAAAATTAAACACTGGGTACAGTAGAAGCGGCGAACTTACGCTAACAGGAGGCAGCAGGGGGAAGGCACGGGCTCAACTGGTAGAGCTGTGCGGTGTGGTGAGTGACCTGGCCCGCAGAAGGGTCAAGGGTCGCACTCACCGCCGCGCAGCGGCCTCCATTTAAGGCGGTGAGGGAGGGAGGGGCTGCTGGGAGCGGGGCGGCGGTTGGGCGTGGGAGACAGAAGGCAAACGGGGCATGGCAGCAGGGGAGCAGCGGCGGGAGCAGGAAAGACGGGGTAGAGTGGGTGGGTTCTGGGCGAGGGTGGAGGTCAGCTGGTCTTCGGTGACTTTGCTCCAGCAGCGCTGAGGCAGCTGTTGGGTGTGGTGGTGGTGGTGCGTGGTTGGTTTCTTGAAGGTGAAGTGGATGCATCGGTGGTCGGTCCAGTGGAGTTCGATGGTGTGGTTGAAGGCGACATGGGTGCTTGTGGAGAAGACGGGGTCGAGCGTGTGGCCGACGGCGTGGGTGGGTTCGGTGACGAGTTGTCGGGGGCCGAGGTTGGCGATCAGGGAGGTGGAGTTGGAGTTGTTGTTGTTCTCGAGGTGGAAGCTCAGGTCCCCGAGGAGGATATAGTCTGTGGCGGTGATTGCGTGGGTGCTGGCGAGGTCGGCGATGGAGTCGCTGAAGAGGGCCCGGGGTCCAGGAGGTCTGTAGATGACTGTTCGGCGGAGTTGAGGGAGTCCTCTGCAAGGGTCTGTACCTGGAGGGTGGACTTGTGGACGATGGCTATTCCTCCTCCAATTCCGTTGGTGCAGTCTCTGCGGTAGATCTTGTAGCCATCCGGGATGGCTATGGCGATGTCAGGTGCCAAGGAGTCGTTCCACCAGGTTTCGGTCAGGAAGGCGACGTCTGAGGCGGCGGTGTCGAGCAGGTCCCAGAGCTCGAAGGCTTGTTTGCGTGCGGAGCGGGTGTTGAGTAGTATGCAGTGGAGGTAGTTGGGTCTGGTCCTTGGAGGTTTGGTTGTTCTGTCGCATGTGAAGTTGCAGGTTTGGCAGGCGAAGGGTCTGTGGGTGCATTTCGGGGCGGCCTGGAAGCAGCGGTGGTCTCAGCCGGTGTTGAGAGCGTGGAGGGTTTTGGAGTCGTCCAGATCCACACCAACCCGAACACCACCCTCAGAGGCACCCTGATCTACCGACCCCCTGGACCACGCACGCAATTCAGCGAGGACATCGCCGACTTCATCAGCCCGCATGCCCTCTCCTCCGCTGACTACATCCTCCTGGGAGACCTCAACTTCCACCTGGAAAACAACAACGACCGCAACACCAGCACCCTGCTCGACAACCTCGCCAACCTGGGACTCAAGCAACTGGTGTCCACCCCCACCCACCTCGCCGGACACACACTCGACGCAGTCTTCTCTTCCAGCACAGACATCGGCTTCAGCCACGCCACAGAGCTTCAATGGACGGACCACAGCTGCGTCCACTTCACCTTCAAGAGAACGACGACCCACCAACACCAGCAACAGGCCGCCCGCAGAAGCTGGAACAAGATCACAGCAGACCAGCTCGCCACCTCCCTGAGCCAGCACCCTCCTGCCAGCTCAGCGGACCCCAGCCAGGCCGCCGACAACCTCACGAAGTGGATCAGCATCTGCGCGGACGAGCTCGCCCCACTGAGGACCCCGCCTAGCAGACCCGGCAGCAAGAAGGCCCCATGGTTCACCGACGAACTCAAGAGCTCCAAGAAGAACTGCCGAGCCCTCGAGAAAGTCTGGAAAAGGGAACCGACACCGGACAACAGGACCTCCTTCAAACTTGCCACCCGGAAACACCACCAGCTGATCCGCGCCGCCAAGAAAACAGCATTCAAGGACCGGTTGGACAACAACGCACACAACTGCAAGGAACTCTTCAACATCGTGAAAGAGCTTTCCAACCCCAGCGCAGGAAACAACGACATCACCCCATCGCAAGACCTCTGCAACTCCCTCGCTTCATACTTCCACAACAAGGTCGCGGACATACACAACAGCTTCAACAACCAACCAACGCACACCATGACCGAACAACCACCCCCCACCACCACCCTCCACGCCTGGACCCCGATCAGCACCGAAGACACCATCCGCACGATGAACTCCATCCACTCCGGATCACCGACCGACCCCTGCCCTCACCACGTCTTCAACAAGGCCGACGCTGTCATCGCACCCCACCTGCGAGACATCATCAACACATCCTTCGACACCACCATCTTCCCTGAGAGCTGGAAACACGCCGAACTCAGCGCTCTACTCAAGAAACCAACAGCGGACCCCACCGACCTCAAGAATTTCCGCCCCATCTCGCTCCTCCCGTTTCCAGCCAAAGTCATCGAGAAGACCGTCAACAAGCAGATGGCCGCCTTCCTCGAGACGAACGGATCCCTCGACCCCTCACAGTCCGGCTTCCGAGCCAATCACAGCACCGAGACCGCCCTCATCGCCGCCACCGATGACATCCGAGCCCTGATGGACAATGGAGAAACAGCGGCCCTCATCCTCCTAGACCTCTCCGCGGCTTTCGACACGGTCTGCCACCGCACCCTAGTACAGCGCCTCAACAACGCCGGAATCCAGGGGAAGGCACTGGAATGGATCATCTCCTTCCTCGACGGAAGAACACGGAGAGTCCGCCTACCACCGTACAAGTCAGAGGCCACCGAAGTCATCTGCGGCGTCCCCCAAGGATCCTCTCTGAGCCCCACCCTCTTCAACATCTACATGAGCCCCCTCGCGGCCATCGTACGCAAACACAACCTCAGCATAATCTCCTACGCCGACGACACCCAGCTGATCCTCTCCCTGACCAACGACCCCGCCGCCGCCAGAGCCAACCTGCACGAAGGGATGAAAGAGGTAGCCGAGTGGATGACGACCAGCCGCCTGAAACTGAACTCGGACAAGACGGAGGTCCTCATCCTGGGCTCCTCACCCTCCGCCTGGGACGACTCCTGGTGGCCTCCCGCCCTGGGCACCGCACCCAAACCGACAGACCACGCACGCAACCTGGGCGTCATCCTGGACTCCTCCCTCTCCATGACCAGGCAAGTCAACAACGTCTCCTCGGCTTGCTTCAACATCCTACGCATGCTACGGAAGATCTTCTGGTGGATCCCCACCGAGACCAGGAAGACCGTCACCCAGGCCCTCGTCACCAGCCGACTGGACTACGGCAACGCCCTCTACGCCGGTACCACCGCCAAGCTCCAGAAGAGACTCCAGCGGATCCAGAACGCCTCAGCCAGACTCATCCTCGACATCCCACGAACCAGCCACATCTCCGGACATCTGAGAGACCTTCACTGGCTCCCCGTCAACAAAAGAATCACCTTCCGCCTCCTCACCCACGCACACAAAGCCCTACACGACCAAGGCCCGAGCTACCTCAACAGCCGAGTCAACTTCTACGCTCCCAAACGCCACCTCCGATCAGCCAACCACGCCCTCGCCGCCGTCCCCCGCATCCGAAGAACGACTACAGGAGGAAGGTCCTTCTCCTACCTGGCCGCCAAGACCTGGAACTCCCTCCCGACCGACCTGCGCCTGACCCAAGACCACCTCTCCTTCAGGAAGAAGCTGAAGACCTGGCTGTTCGAGCAGTAGCGGCACCCCCCCCAGCGCCTTGAGACCCTACGGGTATGTAGCGCGCTTTATAAGTGTCACTGATTGATTGATTGATTGTATCGGAGTCTGGCGTCATGGGGTGTGCGGGGTCCAGAGGTTCTGGCGCTAGGTGCGGTCCAGGCACAGACAGGCGCAGATGGGCTTGCCTCTGGCGCGCCTCTGGTGCGCCAGCGGCGCGTCCGCTGCGCAGCCGCACATTGGCCTCCATTTAAGGCGGTGAGGGAGGGAGGGGCAGCTGGGAGCGGGGCGGCGGCTAGGCCTGGTAGACAGAAGGAAAAAGGGGGCGGGACTGCAGGGGAGCAGCAGCGGGAGCGGGAAATACGGGCTACAGGGAAAAAGGGGGAGAAGAGTAAATGGGCGGCACACAGCAGAGAAATGACAAAAAAAATACAATACATGTAAGGTAATACAGGAGGAGAAACAGCAAAATTAAACACTGGGCACAGTAGAAGCGGCGAACTTACGCTAACAGGAGGCAGCAGGGGGAAGGCATGGGCTCAACTGGTAGAGCTGTGCGGCGTGGTGAGCAACCTGGCCCGCAGAAGGGTCAAGGGTCACACTCACCGCCATGCAGCGGCCTCCATTTAAGGCGGTGAGGGAGGGAGGGGCAGCTGTGAGCGGGGTGGCGGTTGGGCACGGGAGGCAGAAGGTAAAAGGGGGCATGGCAGCAGGGGAGCAGCGGCGGGAGCGGGAAAGACGGGGTACAGGGAAAAAGGGGGAGAAGAGTAAATGGGCAGCACACAGCAGAGAAATGACAAAAAAATACAATACAAGTAAGGTAATACAGGAGGAGAAACTGCAAAATTAAACACTGGGTACAGTAGAAGCGGCGAACTTACGCTAACAGGAGGCAGCAGGGGGAAGGCACGGGCTCAACTGGTAGAGCTGTGCGGTGTGGTGAGTGACCTGGCCCGCAGAAGGGTCAAGGGTCGCACTCACCGCCGCGCAGCGGCCTCCATTTAAGGCGGTGAGGGAGGGAGGGGCTGCTGGGAGCGGGGCGGCGGTTGGGCGTGGGAGACAGAAGGCAAACGGGGCATGGCAGCAGGGGAGCAGCGGCGGGAGCAGGAAAGACGGGGTAGAGGGAAAAAGGGGGAGAAGAGTAAATGGGCGGCACACAGCAGAGAAATGACAAAAAAATACAATACAAGTAAGGTAATACAGGAGGAGAAACGGCAAAATTAAACACTGGGTACAGTTCGAGCAGTATTACCGGTCCTATTCCTAGGCACATGTGTCTTACTTGTTTTATTGAGCTACCTAATTGTTCATGCTCCCTCTTATCTGTATTATTTGTGATATTTGTACTATTTACATTGATTTGAGGACCTACCTTCCCACTATGCCATGCTACCTCATATCTGTACTATCTGTAATAGTTGTACTATTTACACTAACGTGATGACCTACCTTCCTACTATGCTCCCTTGTTTCCCTACCCTGGCACTTGCCTGTGTAAAGCACTCTGTTATCTGCAAAGATCTTGTTCGCGCTATATAAAACTTTCAAAATAAAATAAAAAATAAAAATAGAAGCGGCGAACTTACGCTAACAGGAGGCAGCAGGGGGAAGGCACGGGCTCAACTGGTAGAGCTGTGCGGCGTGGTGAGCGACTTGGCCCGCAGAAGGGTCAAGGGTTTAGTTCTTCTTCTGTGCATTCTTGCTTTCCAATTTTGATGCACGTGGAACCAGGTGGCTTCAAACATGAGAGCCACTTCTTTAGCTTGGACTTTTGAATGCCACTCTATTCCTGACTAACTCTACAGACGTCAGCAAGACGTTTGTCTTTATTTAGTCTTCCTCTTTTTATGAACATGGTTAATAAGTTTGAGATGAGGGTAAGGGCTGCTTTGAGTGCCTGGAGTTGATTCTGGCTTCTGGCATTCTGCATTAAAAATAAGAGCTCAACCTAACCTAGCGGTGCCTCTGCAGCTCTTGGATTGGCAGAAAATGTGTTCTCCAGATGTCAGGACTAGGCTCTGTCTAAATTATTTTATATTGCCAAAATCTTTTGTGTTATGCACATTTTTTAAATGTTTTAATATTTCAGGGTTTGTTACATTTTGTGCAGTTTTCAACCAGACTGATTCCAGTAGAAAATGTATCACAGGAACAGTAAAGCCACTGCCACAAGAAGACAACTTATCCTTGAACCAGTCTCCTGGCTATATCTATGGAGACTTTGAATCGTTGCTGTGCCTTCACATTACATTTTCTTGCTAGCTTCATGCCAAGAGAATGATGCTTAATACATGTAATTTCATATAATTTTTAGGCCTGGGTGGAGTTTGCGGAGTTCCGCTATGCAAAACTCCGCAAAGTGACCACAAAACTCCACCGTGCTACACTGAGTTGCGTAAGCAGTAGAGTGCGTTAGGCAGCCATGGCCACTGCAGGTAAGAGCGGTGGGGCCAGTTGGAGGGGCGGGGGTTTCGAGAGGCGACCACGAGGGAAATTAAAATAAATAATACATTTTCCCTTGTGGTTGTCTCTCGAATTCCCCCGCCCCCACCCGGCCTCACCGCTTTTACCTACAGCGGCCAAGGCTGGTGTTATGTCGCGCTGTTCACACTTACTTTTAGCGCCAGATGTTTGTCCCATGCTGGAAGATCAGCACGAACGGCACTATGGAAAATCAGCACAAACGGCACTAGGCGTAGTGCAAGAGGGCACTGCTTCTTTCTGCTGCTCGAGTAGATGTTCTACTGGAGCCGCAGTTTCATCAACGCGAACAGAAGGTTTAGAAGGTTTCTCAATGCGAGAGGTAGTTGCCATCTGCAACGGCCAGCGTTGGGAAATCTTACCGGGAGTTGGTCTGGAGTAAGATGTTCCGCACTCGCCAACTTAACATTGGCGAGTGTGAGTTAGGAAAAAACGCCGCTATGTGAAGTGGAGTTTTTTGGAACTCAGCGCGCTACGCAGAGCGTGGAGTGGGAAAAACTCCGCAAACTCCATGAGCGGAGCGGAATTTCACACCTAGGCCTAATAATTTTCAAGAAATTACACAAAAAAACAAATAGGGATTTCAATCACCCCTAGTTAAGAATAACTTGCAGCGGAAATTCTTGGGTAACAGGGTCTACATTTTGGTGCAATGTTTTACTCCTCCCGTTCTTGTCTACCTCGGAGCAAGCTATGGGCGGAAGGGAGGAGGAGGTAGGTAGGGCAGCTTGACTAGCCATGCATTGATTGCACTGGCAGGAGAGTAGGGCCACTGAGGCCAAACTGTGTCAGACTGTTGTAAGGAAGCTTGCGATTGATGGGTCTGGCAAAGCCTTCACAATTAGCTTTTACGGACTGAGACACGCCGTGATTAACTGTAGCTGTCACGCAGAATTTGTACTGTGCTAAAGCACGGTATGATAGATTTGTTAAGAACACATCATTTAGGCCCTGCAAGCCAACTGGTAAATAGTTTAAATAATTAAACAGTAATGAATGCTATGATTAACGCCTAAACATGCGTTTTTCCCATGGTAACACATCGACTGATCAGAAGTCGCCAAAAGTCTGCACGACTGCTGCACAAAAACAATAAACTCAATAACTGGGTGAGCTCTCTTTTGTTTGATAACCAACATATATTGTCCTGGACGGAGGTATTTTAATGAGTTTGGAAAGTTGGCTTTTCTACATGCTTAAATATTGATACAGCTGGGCAATTTACACTATAGACGGGGAATCGTGTTACAACCTATGGGCGATTTTTCATCGCAGTGACGTAATTAACACCAGACCTGTGCCGGAAGTCTCGGCTATAACTAATAAATCGTACCTCCCCCGCTGTCATTAGTGGCTTCCCTTACTAAAGTGGGCAAGGAAAGGGACATGCAACAAATCTGGTTGCTCTCCATCAAGTTAGGGATTTACTCCCAGATTCATCAAGAACACATTTTGCTAATCCTTAATAGCGAAAAATACTGAATCGCTATTAAGGATTAACAAAATGCTATGCATCAAGAAATCACTGAAAAAATAGCGATTTCTAATAATTCCTTAATTGCGACTCGCAAATTGCGAGTCGCATTTAAGGAATATCTCTCCATTCATTAGCCCATAGGAAAGAATGGGAAGACAATCTCAATTTGCTAATCGCAATTAGCGATTCGCAAATTGAGATTGGGATTTCAAGGGTGCAGGGGTGTCCAAAGGACACCCTGTTGCACCCCTGAAATTATGTGTGCACATATGTTGCGCACACACATGCCCTCAGGGCATGTGTGTGCGCAACATGAAACTTTGAAAAATGCACTTTAGTGCATTTTTCAAAGTTTTTGCAAATTACCATGAAGTTGTACTTCATGGTAATTTGCGTGCCCTAATAGTGAATTCGCTATTTTTTTCACTTTCATGCATTGCATTTAAGGAATCTCAATTTGAGATTCCTTAAATGCAAAGAATCGCAATTTAGCGAATTCTTAATTAGCTATTTTTGCATTTGGGATGATGCATCCCAAATGCAAAAATACCGCTCGCAAAGGGCCAGATTTTCAGAATCTGGCCGTTTGCGAGCGGATTTTTGTTTGATGAATCTGGCTGTTAATTCTTTCCTTTGCTCCCTCCTTTCTCCCGCCATCTTAGCCTTACAATAATTTGAAAGTCGACAAACTTGAGTAGCAACACACTGAAATACTAGAAACGCCTGGTATTGGCAATGCTGGAGACTGCAAAAGTGCAGAAGCAAGCGTTCTAAGAATAATAACTTTTTATCGCGTTTTATCTCTCATTTTCCTTCCTTCATGGGTTGCTTGCCAGCGAACAGCAACTGTACCTTCGTTGACATGTACTGTGAAGACGTTATTACTTCTGGTTATTTCTACCTCAAACTGTTGCAAAAACCACCATCCCGCAAATGACGCTACAATGGCTCTCAAAACCCAAGCAGACATTATCAAACAAGGGAACACTCTGGAATGGGTGAAGAGAGCTGATTTTTGCCCTCTGAATGACCCCGTTAAAGATATAATTTTGTATGTTCTCTCTAATCTTTGCATTTTTTTAAGTATATATACCTATCTTGCTATCCACCCAGACTCTTATGCATCAGACCGGCCGCCAGACTGTCTATACGGCTCCTATCTATTTATATATTTCCTGTGATGATGATCACCCAACGACTAGAGATGATGGCCCAGATTTACAGATCTACTAAAAGACGGCACTGTTTCCCTCTCTTCTTGTCCTGGAGCACTTTAGGCTGTCGTGCACCAATGCACTCACCCTTGCGCCATACAGCAAGGGTGTATGTGTTCTATGAGGAGTTGTTTTTGTACCGGAAGTGCCAATTGCTTCTGTTTTTTATGTGCACTGTACAATGCAGCACGCACGGAAAGCAGGAAAAATGAGTTGCCACACGTGCCTCAAGGATGAGTAAGATTTTGGCACAAATTCCTGTCTCCAAATGTTTTTAGTTAGAGCTTTGCAGCAAAACCCATGGGTAGTTGCCTGGGAACACCCTAGTACCTCCCATGAAATGTCCCCTTGATGCAAAGCAGAGTATAGCACAACTTTGCGTTACTTTGGGAAACTATGCATTGCAAATCCTGACTTTCATTGCATATTAACTCCCAGCATAACACTTTGCGTTCAGTTTGCTTTGCAAAAGTAATGCAAACCCGGTGCGAAGCATTAGAGAATACGAGAAAGAGAATGCGTGAACATTGGACACTGACATTTTCATTACTATCACTAAAATTATTGAACAAAATGCACCAAATCTGCAAAATGGTACAAAAGGGGGTGGTGATGGACGGAGCATCTGAACCAATCAATCAATCAATCAATCACTGCATTTGTATAGCGCGCTACTCACCCGGAAGGGTCTCAGGGCGCTTGGGGGAAGGGGTCCGCTACTGCTCGAACAGCCAGGTCTTGAGTTGTCTCCTGAAGGCGAGGTGGTCCTGGGTCAGCCGGAGGTGGATGGGGAGGGAGTTCCATGTCTTGGCCGCCAGGTAGGAGAAGGATCTGCCTCCGGCGGTGGCTCTTCGGATGCGTGGTACGGTGGCGAGGGCGTGGCTGGTGGACCGTAGCTGGCGGGTGGGGGTGTAGAAGGTCAGTCGGTCATTGAGGTACTTGGGGCCCAGGTTGTGGAGAGACTTGTGTGCGTGGGTGAGGAGCCTGAACGTGATCCTCTTGTCAACGGGGAGCCAGTGCAGGTCCCTTAGGTGGCCGGAGGTGTGGCTGCGTCGGGGGATGTCCAGAATGAGACGGGCGGATGCGTTCTGGATGCGTTGGAGTCGTTTCTGTAGCTTGGCTGTGGTTCCGGCGTAGAGGGTGTTTCCGTAGTCCAGTCGGCTGGTGACGAGGGCCTGGGTGACCGTCTTCCTGGTTTCGGTCGGGATCCATCGGAAGATATTGCGAAGCATGCGAAGGGTATGGAAGCATGATGAGGATACGGCGTTGACTTGTCTGGTCATCGAGAGGGAGGAGTCCAGGATGAAGCCCAGGTTGCGTGCGGGGTCGGTTGGCTTGGGGGAGGTGCCCAGGGCAGGGGGCCACCAGGAGTCGTCCCAGGCGGAGGGTGATGGTCCCAGGATGAGGACTTCCGTCTTGTCTGAGTTCAGTTTCAGGCGGCTGTTCTTCATCCACTCGGCGACGTCTTTCATCCTTTTGTGTAGGCTGGTTCTGGCGGAGTCGGGGTCTCTGGTGAGAGAGAGGATCAGCTGGGTGTCGTCGGCGTAGGAGATGATGTTGAGGTTGTGTTGGCGTGCAATGGCGGCTAGAGGTCTCATGTAGATGTTGAAGAGGGTGGGGCTGAGTGATGATCCTTGCGGGACTCCACAGATGACTGCGGTGGCCTCGGATCGGAACGGGGGGAGGCGGACTCTCTGTGTTCTTCCGGCGAGGAAAGAGATGATCCACTTCAGTGCCTTCTCTTGGATGCCGGCGTTGTCGAGGCGTTGGACTAGGGTGCGGTGGCAGAGAGTGTCGAATGCTGCGGAGAGGTCCAGGAGGATGAGTGCCGCTGTTTCCCCGTTGTTGAGCAGGGCTCGGATGTCGTCGGTGGCTGCGATGAGGGCGGTCTCGGTGCTGTGGTTGGCTCTGAAACCGGACTGCGAGGGGTCGAGGGATCCATTCGACTCGAGGAAGGCGGCAAGCTGTTTGTTGACGATGTCCTCGATGACTTTGGCCAGAAAAGGGAGGAGCGAGATGGGTCGGAAGTTTTTGAGGTCGGTGGGGTCCGCTGTTGGTTTCTTCAGTAGGGCGCTGAGCTCGGCATGCTTCCAGCTCTCCGGGAAGGTGGCGGTGTTGAAGGAGGTGTTGATGATGTCCCGGAGTTGGGGTGCGATGGTCGAGTCGGCCTTGTTGAAAATGTGGTGGGGGCAGGGGTCGGTTGGAGAGCCGGAGTGGATGGTGTTCATCGTGCGGGCTGTGTCTTCGGTGGTCACCGTTGTCCAGGTGCGGAGGGTGGCAGTGGGGTTCGTTGGTTCGGTGGGTGGGTGCGTGGATGGTGCGCCGAAACTGTTGTGGATGTTGGCAATCTTGCGGTGGAAGAACGAGGCGAGGGAGTCGCAAAGATCTTGTGAAGGGGTGATGTCTTTGTTGCCGGTGCTGGGGTTGGAGAACTCCTTGACGATGCTGAAGAGTTCCTTGCTGTCGTGGGCGTTGTTGTCCAGTCGCACCTTCAGTGATTTCTTCTTGGTGGTGCGGATGAGCTGGTGGTGCTTGCGGGTGGCGTGTTTGAGGGCGGTCATGTTGTCAGTGGTCCGGTCGTGGAGCCAGGCTTTCTCGAGGGTGCGGCAGGTCTTCTTGGAGTCCTTGAGTTCGTCGGTGAACCAGGGGGCTTTCTTGCTTCTGGGTCTGCTGGGAGGGTTCTTCAATGGTGCGAGGTCATCGGCGCAGGCGGTCTGCCACTGCGTGAAGTTGCGGGCTGCTTCATTGGTGTTCGATGTGCTGGCGGGGGGGTTCTGGCTGAGGGAGGTGGTGAGCTGGTCGGCGGTGATCTTGCTCCAGCTCCTGTGAGGAACCTGTTGCGGGTGGTGGTGGGTTGTGGTTTTTCTGAATCTGAAGTGGACGCAGCTGTGGTCGGTCCAGTGGAGTTCGGTGGAGTGGCTGAAGCTGATATGCTTGCTGGATGAGAAGACGGGATCAAGCATGTGGCCGGCGTAGTGGGTGGGGGTGTTGACCTGTTGCTTGAGGCCGAGGTTGGCGAGGTTGTCCAGCAGGGTGGCGGTGTTGCGGTCCTTGTTGTTCTCCAGGTGGAAGTTGAGGTCCCCTAGGAGGATGTAGTCGGCGGAGGGGAGGGCGTGTGGGCTGATGAAGTCCGTGATGTCTTCGCTGAATTGTGTGCGTGGTCCTGGAGGTCTGTAGATGAGGGTGCCTCTGAGGGTCGTCTTTGGGTCGGTGTGAATCTGGAAGTGGAGGTGTTCGGCGGTGGCGAGGGTGGGTCGGCGTCGGTCGTGATGCGGATGGTGTTCTTGTGGACGATGGCGATGCCTCCTACGGTCTGGTTGGTGCGGTCCCTCCTGATGATCTTGTATCCGTCCGGTATGGCGATGGCGATGTCGGGGGCTGAGGAGGCGTTCATCCATGTTTCAGTGAGGAAGGCGATGTCTGGTGATGTTGTATCGAGGAGGTTCCAGAGTTCTACGGCGTCAAACACTCACACCCAGTCAACAGATCTGGGTTTAATCCATCACGGTTCTTTAGCCCACTCTGCCACCCCAGTTCAGACATGGCCATATGCAAATCAGTCTGACCCTGTGCTCCATGGGAACAGTCCAGCCCGAACTGCCAAGCCATGCCTTCCCTGGACCGGAAACAAGCTTCCGAGGACCGGTTTCTGGCATTTCAGCCGTCTTCAGCCCGGCTTGCTTGAATCCAGCGGCAAAGTGAGCAAGGGACTCACGTCTGATGCTCCGTCCATCACCACCCCCTTTTGTACCAAATCAGCAAAAGGCATTTTTATATTTTTTGTTCAGCTACGTTTTTTGAAATTCAAGAATACCTGTATGGGACAGTGCTCATGCAAAATGGTACTTTTGACCCAACCCCCTCACTCTTATAACTTTGTTACAACTGTACCATTCTGCTCCAGTTTTGACACACTCAGAGTAATCTACTGAACTTATATTCATTTAATGTTTGTTGGATATTTGTTTAGTGATCATTTCTTCATGCTATGCAGGCAGGATCGTAGAAGGCGAAAGCAGCAGCATTTATGCTGAAGATCCATGGCTTTCGAAAACTCAATAAGGCTGGCCTTTGGTGAATTTCTAAGGTCATGTTATTGCATAGTTGGGAGGCAGCTACTATGAAAGCTTTTCCTCCCCACCTTTTCAGTTTCAATCTTCAGATTGATGTGAACCAGAGTTGTGGTGAAGGTTCATCATATTAAACACATTTCTTCATGTGAATTGTGGGTCTTATACCAAAGAATGCTCAATATACTATACAGGCTGCTTTGAACTGAACTTTTGTTTCTGACCAATGAAATATAACCAAATGATCAGAAAAATTGACCAATTTATTCAGTCTACGCAGTAGTCGGTCTACAGCGTTTTGAATGTGGTATAATTTGGAAAAGCTATGGCAGACTGACCTTAGAAAGACTGCATCTCGTAACTCAGCCTTGTATAGACAACAGCACTGATGGCATCAGTGCTTAATTTTTTTAAAAGTTTAAAATGCTTTATTGAGGTTATAAAACAATGTAGAACATCAGTGCAAATTGGTATCATAATAGGAACAAATAGTAAACTGAAATGAAAACTAAGCAAATTGACAAAATGTCCAATAAAAAAAAACTATACTTAGTGAAAAAGCATTTTGGAGAATTCTAACTGAGAAGAAGAAAGAAGAAAGGAGAAAGAAGAAGAAAAAGAAGAAAGAGAGGGAAAACAGAAAATGAAAGGGAAAGAAGAGGAGAAGAAACGTCATTAAAACAAAAATTATGCATAAAGTGAACAATAAGAAATAATAAGTACAAAATTCATGTTAACTTTCTAGATAAAAAGGTAGTTAAAGGTAACCACAATAAATCTCTCTTGATTATAAGGGAGGTGGAAGTCGCATAAGCTCTGTCCATTCTGTGTTGATGGCATGATAAATTCCACCATGCCTGGAAAGAGATATTAGAAGTATCCTTCCAGTTAACAGTAATAATTTAAAAGGAGATTGCTAAGAAAAGGTTGATGAAAAGACCTACATCCTTATGATTAGCAAAAACAGGGGAAAGACTACCCAGGAAAACATGGTTGATGTGAAAGTGTACATTAAGTTGAAGGATATCGTTAAGTTTGGTCCAAATAGCGGTCCACATGGTGCTAGTGCGATGGCAATGGAAGAACATATGTAGAAGGTCCGCAGTAACATGAGAACAAGACCAACATTTAGGGGAATCTAATAAACGAAAGAGGTGAAGGACATTAGGGGTCAGAAACAATCTATTATTAAAATAGTATAAAGTTTGCGTTGTGCTGGCAGAGCGAGAAGTAGTGTGAATTCTGGACCAAAGCAATTCCCAGGTGCATATAGGAAGATCAAGATTGCGTTCTTTTTCCTATTGAAGTTCTAGGGGAGATTTAACTCTGGGGGCAAGGGGATGGGAAATTAGTTTATATATGGTAGCTGCCTTAAATTGAGTTGAAAAATCAATAGGATTTGGAGAAGGGGGAAATTGGTCTGAAAAGGTAGTGGGAGTGGAGCGCAAAGGGGCGTAGTAGCTAGCAAGGACATCAGTGAGTGTAATGTAGTGAGAGGCATGATGGGAAGAGATATGATAGAGGGATTGAAGGTCAGAAAAGGGCAAAAAGGTACCATCTTTCATCAGGTGTTGAGGTGTAAGAATACCTTTATCAATCCACTCCTTCCAAAACAAAGCACGATTATTAATCTTAAAGTGTTTATTATACCAAAGAGGAACATTCGTGGAGAATCAGTGAAAAGAGGGATGACTGCTTAACGAAGAAAGGGCTAAAGCCTTAGAATGAACGAAAGTAGGGAAGGACATACGTGTAGGAGGTGAGGTAATTTGAATAGCAGAAAGAAGAGAAAAGGGGGAATATTGGGCCTGTTCCAAAGCACTCCATGCCGTACAAGAGGAAGAGGTGGAATCAGAAAGGAATGTCCATATTTGTTTCAAGGTGAAGGCAGAATGATATCTTTTAAGATTAGGAAAATTAACACCCCCTGAATCTTTAGGAAGTTGAAGTCGAGCTAGTGACAATCTGGATTTGCGATTGTTCCACAAAAATTTGATGAGGATAGTGTTAATGGTGCGAAAGAAAGTATTAGGAAGAGATATGGGAAGCATAGAGAGATAGAAATTAATAATGGGGAGGAGCATCATTTTAATTGTGGCCACTCTACCTCACCAGGAGAGGAAAAGGGGAACCAGCTATCAATAAGGGCCGAAGTCTTTGTACAAATTTCGGTAAGATTAATTTTAACAATGTCCTTAATGTTATTACTGTAGAGAATACCAAGACATTTAATGTGCGAGGGGGACCATGCAAAACCAGAGTCAGTGAACATAGATGGGAGACAGAATTTGTTGAGGGGTAAAATTTCAGATTTATCAATATTCAATTTGTAGCCAGACACCGTAGAATAATTGAGTAAAAGGGAGAAAAATGCAGGTAGAGAAACAGATGGATTTGAGAAGAAAAGAAGAATGAAGTCCCAGCTTACCCTGTCAAAGGCTTTTTCAGCATCGAGGGTAATAGCTGCAAGAGGGGAGTCGAATTTAGAGGCAAGATGAATGATATTGAGGAAAGTGCGAGAATTATCTGTAATTGAACGACCCTTCACAAAACCCGATTGATATATGTTAATTAAATTGGGAATAACCTTATTAATACGAAGGGCGAGGAGCTTAGCGTAAATTTTGCAATCGGTATTTATGAGGGAAATAGGTCTATAATTCTTACACAGGGTGGGGTCTTTATCCTTTTTTGGAATAAGGCAGAGCATTGCTTGCGTAAAGGAGCCCTGAGAAACACCAGAAGATAGAAAGGAGTCTAAAAGTGACAATAAATGAGGAATCAGAAGAGCTTTAAAATGTAGGAAAAATCGAACCGTGAAACCGTCAGGGCCTGGTGTTTTGTCTTTAGGCAATAAGGATAGCGCCTCGACCAGTTCCACAGCAGAGATGGGTGTATCTAAGGAGGTAAGATCAGGAACAGTATCAGGTGATTTGGGAATGGACTGGAAAAAGGCGTCTATATGGTCAGAAGAAGGGGAAGTCTCAGGTGTATATAGGGAGGAGTAGAATTTAGAAAAGCATTCAGGAATGGAGGAGTCAGAAAAGTGTAGAGTGCCCGAAGAATCTTTAATAGAAACAATTTTAGACTTTTGTTTCTTAATCATTAGATAGTTCGCTAAAGATCTACCGGCTTTGTTGCGACCACCATACATCTTAGAATTAAATTTAAGGAGAGTGTTTCTGGCCGAATCCCAGGAAAGCTTATTATATTGCATCTTAGTTCGAATAAGAAGAGGTAAAATATCAGGAGAGGAGACAGTGAAATAGTTATGCTCCAAAGCTTTAATTTGCTTAAGGAGCGAGAGGGAGTGAGAAAGGACTTTCTTTTTCTTCCGCGAAACATGATCGATAATAAAGCCTCTGGCTGAGGCTTTGAAAGCGTCCCAAAGAATATGAAATTGTGAGACGGAGGAGAGATTAAGTTGAAAAAATTCTTGAGCAAAGACTAGAAATTGTTCAGAGAATAGAGAATCTAAAAGGAGAGAGTTATTGAAGCGCCATCTCTTGGAAGCAGAGGAGGGAGAAGAGTAATCCACATCGAGAATCACAGGGGCATGGTCAGAAATGAGAATGGAGCCAATTTTAATCTTATTCAAGTATTGGAGAGCAGGTTGTCTGAGGAAAAGGTAATCAATTCTGGAGTGTGGTTTGTGAACAGTAGAGAAGAAGGAGAAATCAAGGATATCAGGGTGAGAGGTGAGCCATGCATCTATAAGTCCCCTATTGGTAATAGTCTTGGAGAAACCTTTCTGCATTCTGTTAGGGACTGAGATTTACGATCAAGGAAGGGGTCCATCAATTGGTTGCAGTCCCCACCCAGGATTAAGTGTTCGGCAGAGTGTGAGGAAAGGAGAGTGGAAAAATCAGCCTAAAAAGGAAGTGTCAACACCAGTGGGACCATAAACATTACAGAGAGAGAAAGGATGATTTTTAACTGTAACATCTAAATATAACCATCTACCATTGGTATCAGCAAACTCATTATGTAGAACAACATTTAACGATTTATGAAACAAAATAATTACACCATTCTTGTTATTAACTGTAGGAGAACAAAGGATCTCACCAACGCAATACTTGCGTAACATAGATAGATCTTGGGTTGTAAGGTGAGATTCTTGCAGCATTGCAATTTGACACTTCAATCTGGCAAAATGAGAAAGCACTTGATGTCTTTTAATGGGATTGCGTAATCCCTTAACATTCCAAGTTATAAGGCGTAGTCCTTTCATGAGAAAGGAGTAAAACAGAATAGAGAAATAATTAACAAAGAATAGAAACAAAACTGCAGACAATAAACACAGTGACGATAGTAGGAAACAGTAAACTAAGACAAACTAAGGAGAAATAAGACAATTATCATGATTTGCTGAGTTCCATCTGTTCTCCTTTATGGGAGTGGATGAACTTGCGAAGGTCGTCAGGATCTTCAAAACTCCAGGGTCTTTCTTTGTATGTGACCTTGAAGAAGCAGGGGTGAATCAGTCCATAGCGGGCATTCATAGATCGAAGAGCAGGTCTCAGGTCAAGAAATTCCTTCCGACGGATGGCAGTGGATTTAGAGACGTCTTGACTAAAGAATATTCTGTGCCCTGACCAAAAAAGTTGTTTGTGCTGTTTCACTGTGTTAATAATGGCCATTAGATCAGAATAAAGAAGAAAGTAAGCAATAATGCCACGTGGTTTGGAAGAAGCAGAAGCAGTCTGAGGCCCAAGTCTATGCGCTCATTGAATATTGAAGTCCATCGTTTTGGGAAGACCAACAAGCTGGAGGACTTGAGTTTTCAAGAACAGTATCAGGTCATTACCCTCAGAATTTTCTGGAATACCGTAAATGCGTAAATTATTGCCCCTATTTCGATTTTCCAAGTCCTCTGTAGTCTTGTGACTGACTTCATTTTTGAGGGATTCAACAGTATTAACCACGTCTTAGGCGTCGCTGACCTTCTGCTCGACATCTGAAAGCCTGGAGTCAAGGCCTGTCAATTTATCCTCAATGCGCTGCAGGGAAGCGGCAGTTTAAGTCATGAAAGGTCTAATAAGGCGCAACTTCTCCATAATGTCCTCCAAAGTAAGTGGAAGAGGCGATTTGGAGGGAGAAGGCGGATCCTGTTTAAGGCGTTTGCTAGTAGTAGCCGTGGTGTCTTTACGAGCCGCAGAAGAAGAGCCCTGAGATTTCTGTAAGTGATCCATATTTGCGTCCAGTGAAAATTGAGTAAATCAGTGCTGCGTCAGAGTGACAGAGGAAACGTCAGAGAAACTCCTCAGCAGAAAAAAGGAAAAACTTCAACAAAAAAAAATGGGAGAAGGTAAACTTTCCAGAAGAACAGCGTGAAGAACAATGCAGGAGAAGGACTATAGCGTAAAAATTAGCTGTGCTGCAAAGGAGTATGCAAGTGCCTCAAATAACGTGCCAAAGTCATTAATGATGCTCATAGAAGGCAAAAAAAGAGGAAAGAAAAGTCTTCTGCCCTTTAGAAAATGTCAGTGGGGGCAAAAGAGCAGAGGTGGTTACACTGCATCACGCTAAAAAAAAGCACGAGCTAGTATGAAGTGGATTCATACAAAATGGCGGCCGCAAAGCTCCAAAAAAAACGGGAGCGAAAAAAGAGACATAAAGACCTCCAAAAGGTCTGTTACTTGCCCAGAACACTCTCCATGTGTTCCGACGTCCGGAACAACCCGCAAAACGAGGCAGGAGGGCGCAGAAATGTTCCCTGGTCGAGCGAACGTTGCTCGATGCGTCGGGAGTCCTCAGGAGGTGGCCATTTTGTTTTGCCGCGCACCCCGACTCCATCAGTGCTTAATTTGGAGGGAAAAAAACCAAGATGTGACAGGGCCCTTTTCAGGAGGCATCAACCATTGCCTCTGTCAATACAACTACTTACCATGACGCTTATAAAAGCGTGACAATTCAGACTATTACAAGCCACTCAAAGGTATAAGAATAACGGGGACGTCAGGTGTTAGTCATTGTTAATGTATTCAGCATTATTAAACAACTGTTGTTGTGCACATTCTAAAATTAGACATACTGCACCACCATATGGTGGGCAGTCATACGTGACGGTGCCAACAATTAAGTGCCAGTGCTGAGCACCAGAAACCACTGGTTCAAATTAAGCACTGGATGGTAGTCATTCTCTGTGAACAACGGAGGAATGGAAAGATCCTGTGCAGGACACTCAGATGGAAGAAGAATCTTTTAGTAACGTTTGAAGCATGTCTTTTCCTTGAGGCCTCTTAAATTAAGGAAGATATATGTACTAGTGTGTATACGCTTAGAACTAGCTACTGCTAAATTTATTGACAATTAGTCAAGGAGACAAAATGTTTTTAATGAACTAATATTTTTTTTTTTACAGGAAATCTTGTTTGAGCCTTAATTACTATGATGTGGGTGTTGCCTCTGTACTTTTTATCTGCAACACCAATTCCAAAGTCTGGTTTCAAGAGAGCCACTAGGCGGCAGTGTTGTGGTGGAGCCTATGCTTAGACACATCTGTTTTTTAGTAACACAGATCAGCAGCATGTAAGACTACGACATTATCAGGGCGCCACAAATAAGTAGCCATACATCTCAATAGGTCATTGTATAAACTATTCTATTTAAGAGTGTGGCATTATGGCTAGAGCTGCTGACTTTGGAA
The DNA here is from genome assembly GCF_964261635.1 of Lissotriton helveticus. Lineage (NCBI taxonomy): Eukaryota > Metazoa > Chordata > Amphibia > Caudata > Salamandridae > Lissotriton > Lissotriton helveticus. The sequence continues at coordinate 1,749,624,333 of NC_136057.1, read as the reverse complement.
CTGGAGAACTTATGCTCATCTAAAGTGCTTCAATACCTTTGTGTCTATGTCGGGCTATAAACAACTGCAGGAAAACGAAGAAAAAAAAAGATATATATATATATGTGTGTGTGTGTGTGTGTGTGCATATATATATCAAGACCACAGGCTTGTGGTCGAAACGCAACATCCTGACATGCTGAGACAATAATATTTCTTTATTGCATCTTTAACTGGAGTCTGTGCCCTTGTTTGGCCCACCGCGGTCATTCTTTGGGATCCTGGTTTCGTGCATATATATATATATATATATATATATATATTATGCTCCATGGGGTTGTCCAAGTAGCGGGTAGCACCCGAGCCTGCGTGCACCTTCCCCAAAGCGTTAGTTGGTATGGGCAGTTGCGTGTTTGAAATAGGCCCGACGCGTTTTGGAAATTTATTTTCCTCATCAGGGGCCAGCAGTAAAGTGCACGACGTCTACCATCTCCCTATATGCACAAGCACAATGTGTGTTTTTAGGATGATATATATATGTTTGTATGTATGTATGTATACTTATATAGCGCGGTCCTGTCACCCCAAGGGCATCCTGGCGCTTGAATCGACGTTCACACCGTATACACTGCTCAGGCAACCCTTGGGAAGAGATGTGTTTTCACGGGAGGAGGTCCCTTTGGCTTCTTAGGGGCAGTGGTAGCGAGTTCCAGAGTTTGGCCGCTGCGACACTAAACGAGCGGCCCCCCCATCCTCACTCTCTGGAATCTCGGTACCACGAGCAGGTGATCCGAAGAAGAGCGCAAGGACCGCGCAGGGGAGTACCAGACAAACATATTCTGCAATGGAACCGGGCCTTGTCCATGCACCGACCTGAACACTAAGCATGCAGCTTTGTAACAAATACGTAGGTGCACCGGCAGCCAGTGTAGGTCTCGTAATGCTGCTGTTGAAGAGCTGTGAGTGGGGCGGGAAAGAGCCAGCTTGGCGGCCAAGTTCTGCACCCGCTGCAACTTCCCCAGCAGTGTTTTTGGAGCCTCCAGAAGCAGCGCATTACAATAGTCGAGGCGACTCAAGATGGTACCACGCACCACTTCGGGCCTGGCCTGCTCGGGGAGAAGGGGCAGAACTTTACGCAGCATACGAAGCAGCGCCATGCACGTGGATGTGGTCTTATTCACGTACATATCCAGCTGCAAGTTGGGGCCACAAATCACCCCCAAGTTGCGTGCCGACTCAGCAGCTGACACAATTTCGGGGAAGGTCGGAGGCCAAAAGTTCTCCGGAAGATCACGAGGAATCCGGTCCATGGAGCAGTACAACACCTCGGTCTTTGTACTATTGAACTGCAAAGAATTGGACCGGAGCCAGTCCGCTGTGGCCGACATGCAGCGGTGAAAATATATATTCTGGAGAATAATAAAGACACTGAGAGAGGACTGATGTAACAGTGGCAATTTGAACATCGAGGGCGTCTGATGAAGGAAACCCTCCGAAACGCGTCATGCCCTGATGTTGAAAATAAAGAATGATGGTGTCATGAATCCCGCTGTGCCTCCTGAGTCTGATTCTATTGATGAAGATTGCCTGTGGAAAAAAAAATATATATATATATATCATATCAAGTGAACTGTGTTCATGAAACGCGTCGGTAGTTGTTCCTCGAAAATGGACATTGGAATTGTAATAAATTAACTGGAGGAAAAAACACCCTGTGAGTACGGTTTCTATAATCTGGAAAAGATTAATTTGGAGAAATATATATGACTCAAATAAATTGCATTTGATTCTTCACGGTGTACAAGCAGTCATTTACGTCCAGAATTCCCAGAAGAAGAGGCGTTCATGGTCTCGAAACGCGTCGGAAACTATGTGGACACTTTACAAAGCAGAAACGATGTGAGTGCTGCTTCGAGGCACAGACAGGCTGGATGGCAGAACAGCGCAGGATGCCTTCTTGAAGCTCAAGGGCTTTTGCTACTGCACATTATCCACACGGCTGCCCTGGCCGTGAAGAAGGGCACCATTCGACCCACGCAGATGGAAACAGAATTGTGGGAAGAAGCTGCGCCGAGGCATCACCCCTTGGCCTCGCAGTACGCTGTTTTATTAATCGCCAGCGCTACACCGATTTCTCCTGCCTACTCAAGGTCAAACAAATCATTCAATCAGCACCTAAAAGACTGCGCCTACTCAAGGTTGTAACACCAATACACTGTGCCAAACTACACCGACCAGAACTCTGTTCGGAGATACTGATAATGCCACGCCCACTTAGGGAGGCGCCTGACTCAAATAAATTGCATTTGATTCTTCACGGTGTACAAGCAGTCATTTACGTCCAGAATTCCCAGAAGAAGGGGCGTTCATGGCCTCGAAACGCGTCGGAAACTATGTGGACACTTAACAAAGCAGAAACGATGTGAGCGCTGCTTCGAGGCACAGACAGGCTGAATGGCAGAACAGCGCAGGATGCCTTCTTGAAGCTCAAGGGCTTTTGCTACTGCATATAGATATATATATATATATATATATATATATATATATATATATATATATATATATATATATATATATATATATATTCCTTCCGAGTCCCATGAACAGTCGGCTAGACGTTCACAATAGCTGGGCACTGTGTGCCCTAGAAGAACGCTAACTGGAGCAAACATGGCATAGGAAGGAACCTGACTCACGTGCCAGTACATACTTGTACAACAGTCACAATATCATTGTGCAGTGAAATAAGAAATAACAAACCAGTATCCTCCCCAGCCAACTCTCGATCCCAAACTAAAGACATCGGGATCTGGCGGCCTCTTCCGTGAATGGCTCTGGCCTCCCGTGCCCTCTCCACCCTTCCCTCGGCGCCACCCTCCTTTATTCCAGGCCTCGAGTACCAGTTGCTCGGCTAGGAAGTGCGCCAGGGCAGAAAATAGCCGGATGTGAAAAATAATACTTTCAAAGTCGGTTGTTATGGATGGCAGCCGGCCGTGTTCCTGACCTTGGGGTCTGTGTTGGTTGATGGATGATATTGTGTGATTTCATGCAGTGTTTGCCTGCTGTTGCTGACACCCGCCCCCTGCAGCCCCGCTTCCATATAACAAATACACCAGCCCTTGAAAATGCGCTTATTCTACTGCTTTTCCAAGGGAGCAGCTTGAAATATGTTTTGTGTGTGTTTACACAAAGCTCTCACTCAAACCCTAGAGTTTGCCAAAAGGCGCAGAAAGCAGAAGGAGAGGAATACAGAGTTTGAAGCATGCATAAAAGAACATTTTCAATCATATCAAACTTTTTTAATACTCTATACTTCAACAAGAATTGTCAATTTACACTTGAAATACATGAACCAATATTCAGATTAAAATGAAGAGCCAGATCTGTCTGGACATGAATGTCTGCAGGTTAAACACGAACCACTGCAGCAGGTTCCCATCCCAATTCAAGGAGCTGGGCTACTAGGAGTGGTTCTGTGATCAGTTTGTAATTTCTATTAGTACTGTCAGTATATTGTAATGTATAAAGCGAGAGACATGCTCTTCAAAGACCAGGCATCTCGATACCATGGATGGCCCACTTCCCCCTTTGGATCCTCTTCACACTGTAAACATCCTTTTTATGTAGTTTTCTTTCCTTTGTTCCATTTCCTATGTCTGGGTTTACATCAAATCAATGCCACATATATATATATATATATATATATATATATATATATATATATATATATATATATATATATATATATATATATATATATATATATATATATATATATATGCCTCGAGTTCTTAATGTTTAGCCAGAGTAATGGGGGAGTAGTAGTGTATTGTAATTGCATTTATATAGCGCTTACTACCCCTGATGAGGCGTCGAATCGTTTTTTCGGCGAGTAGCACGCTACTCCGGGACCCATAGAGGATTAGTGTTGAATTAGTATAGTGAAACATGCAAGTACATTTTAAGTGGTGGATAGGTTAGTCAGTTAATTGGATTTGGAATGATAGCAGAAGGATAGAGGAGGACAAAGGTTAGTATTTATATAGCGCTTGTTAACGCACGCTATTCAGGAAGCCTACATAGGATTAGTGGTGAATTAATATGGTGAAATATGGAGTCATTTCAGTGGTGGATATTAGTCAGTTACTTGGAGTAAGAAGGTTAGCGGAGGGATAAAAGGGGAAGAAAGATTTGCATTCATATAGCACTTGTTACCCCTGATGGGTGTTGAGGCACTTTTCTGGCGAGTAGCACGCCACTCCGGAACCCATAAAGGATTACTGTTGAAAATGAGTATAGTAAAAAAATATGAAGTAATTTGAGTAGTGGATATGTTATTCAGTTATTTGGGTAGTATATTAGTATAATTTAATATGGAATTTGAGAAGTGAACATGTTAGTCTGTTAATTTCGATTGAAAAGGATAGTGGAGGGAAAAAAGAGTGAAGGATTTTTTTTTAGGTCTTAGCAGTAGGAGGAGGCTTTTGGGTGAGTAAAAAGGAGTTTTGGAGGGGAGGACTCAGAGGGAAGAGTTTAGAAAGGTTTGTTTTAGGGGATCGGTATAGTAAAAGAGGTGACAAATGATGCAAGAAGGGGTAGAGTAGGAGAGAGTCTAGAAAGGGTTATTTTGGCAATCATAGTAGTGGTATGGGGTTGGGGATAAATGAGAGAGTGGATGTAGAGGATATATTGATAGATGTATAGGATAAGAGATAGGTAGGTGCATTGGAAGGAGTAGTAGAAGAAGTTTGAGATGAGTCAGAAGGTTGGGCTAGAAGATATATTGAGCAAAGTATAGGCTGAGAAATAGGGCAGTGCATTAGAAATGCTAAATTAGAAGAAAGTGATAAATATATAGATCCATAATTACATTGAAAGTATTTAGATACATAAAGGAGGTAAGTATATGTAGATTAAAGATATTGATAGAGGCACAGGATGAGAAATAGGGTAGTGCATTGGATATGCTTTTTCAGAAGAAAAGTAACAGACACACAGATCCAAGTACATGGAATGCACAATGGAAGTATGTACATGTAGACCAAAGATGATTTTTATTTATTTTTATTATTTTTTTCTCTCAACAACATAATTATTTTACATGTTTATTCAAAGTAATACACAAAGATAGGTACATATCTATAGTGAAAAAAATGCTGCTGTGAATTTCTGTTTGCGTATGGTGCTAATGTGGGGATGAGCCAAATCTTGAGTAGTTTTCTGAAGATAAGGTGGTTGTCGGTGGACCTTATGTTGGGGGGTAAAGAGTTCCATAGTATGGCTGCTTGAACAGAGAAGGATGTGCCACCCATGGTTTTTTTCTTGTATGGTGGGAATTTGAGGCGAGATGTTCCTTGAGAGCAGAGGTTCCTTTGTTGAATGTGTTTGGTGATTTTATTCCTGATGAAGAGTCCCATGTATTGCTTTGTGGGTGATATAAAGCAGCTTGAACGTGGATCTTCTGGCAACCGGTAACCAATGCAGGGCTTTCAAGGCAGGGGAGATGTAGTATCGCAGTTTGATATGCAAGAGTAGTCTGGCAGCCGAGTTCTGAATCCGTTGTAGTCTTTTTATGGTCGTTAAAGGTGATCCGTGGTAGAGGCTATTGGCGTAATCGAGTTTGGACAGAACAAGGGAGATGGTAGCTTGGACCTTGTGTGAAAATCCCAAATGAGGGAAAATTCATTGCAGCGTTTTTATAGTAGCAAAGCTTGATCTTGCTAGTTTATCCACTTGGGCATTCATCGACAGCTTGGAGTCCATGGTCATTCGGAGGTTTCTTACTGCCTTCAATACTTTAGGCAGTGATCCCAGTTCATCAGGCCATGCAGCAAGCGGGTTGTAATGTTTCCAATCGCCACACGTGAGTATTTCAGATTTTGAAGCATTCAATTTGAGATGGCTCCAGGTCATCCACTGATCCACGGCTCTGAGATAGCTGAAAATTGGTGATTTTCCAATGTCTTTGGGGCATTCCAGTTGAAGGAGTATTTCCGTGTCATCTGCATAGTTATAGCATGTAAGGTGAAATTTATTGATCAGTACTGGTAATGACTTCATGTAGATGTTGAAAAGCAAGGGCGAGATGATAGAACCTTGAGGGACCCCTGCTTTTGTGGAGTACGGTTTGGACGAGAAAGGTGGGTGAGCTGGCCCATTGGGGGCAACAGGATTAGTGACCTCCATTGGCCGTAGCAGGGCAGTAGCTAAGTTTCTGTGGGCATCAGATACTGCAACCATGACACCTAGTGGCTAGACACGGTATGGCACTTAGTATCCATTGAGGAAGGAAGAAGCAAGAATTACTTCTGGTGACCAAACAGAGCATCACAACGATTGTGTACTTCTTTCCTTTTGACAAAAAAATAGCACCACTTGCAAGGCCACAAAAAAACTTAACAGAGCAATGGAGAAGGAGGGGTGAGAGGGGACTGAGTCTAGCAAGCCTTCTTTCACTTTGGGGCCTTAGGGCATTGTGGATTACATAAACTAGTACTCCATTAGAGCTCTTTTAGATTCTCTAACATGCCTTTGTGAATTGGCCCCAAAACATCTAAAATGAGAACAAGATAGAATTAATAATGTCCCGTTAGTACAAATAGAAAGTATTATGCACTCTATGCACCTCTAGTAACAGTGGGTTTAACATGTCGAGACAATTTGCAAAGGTATGTAAGAATACATAAAGCAGCTCTCCTGTGGTTGGTACTACTTCCTCTTTCAAAAAATTATTTTGTTTAATGACCCCTTGTCTGTCTTTGTGATGATGGGCCATCCTATGAGTGTGGTGTACCAAAGAGGATGCCTGATAAACTACTGCACTATTAATCACAGGTTGCATATCATTGATCAGTTCTTGCTGTGAACATGACAATAAGTTACAATTGTTGCATTGAATTGATGCATTTTTCGATTAGTCTCTAATGGGGGTGTCCACTGCACCTCAGATTATTTTGTCTCTCTCAACTTTAGATTCCTTTTTCATCCTTACCTTCTTGACACTCCTTCTGACGTCTGCGCCTAGGGGCAGTTCAGATGTTTTTTGTGTAGAACATCATGTTCTCTCTTCGCTACTGTATCCTCCTTTCATCACCTTGCTGTTCCCTCATTTCTTGTCACCTGTTCCCTCCTCTCTTCGCTTTACTTTTCTCTTCTTTCCTTTCTGAAGCTCTTTCGTATTCTCTATGTTTAGCTTCCTCCTCAAAATGTCTCCTCATTTTCTCATCCATGTTCCTTCCCTCTTGCCTGCTCCCCCTTGTCATTCTGCCTTTTGAGGTGATGAATAGCATCCTTACAGGAGTAAAAGGGTGATGCCGTTTGATATGTGGGTGGCGTCTCTGACAAGTGGATATTGTGCTGGATGGAGTATTGCCTCGAGGCCTGTAGTGTGTGAGGAGATGTAGTTAGTGAGGGCCTCTTGCCACTGTAGAGAAAGACAGCTCTTGAAATAGAAAAAGTATAAGTGCAGGTACGGCATACCAAAGTGCCTTCTTGCTTCTGATAAATGCAGGCACTAATCTCCAATTAAAAGTATTGCACATCTGCTCAGAAGTGCAGGTACTCTCCCTCTCAAAATAAAGAAGTGCAGGTATTCAGTTCCTGACAGTACCTAAAAGTACTGGCCTATTTAAAGCACTGGAGAAAGGGCGAATATACATCCCCTTTCGATTTCTGTCTGCAAGATTAATGGCACAAAGTGGAGAAATTATAAAAAGGACTGGCAAAGCCAATAGGTTTCACCTCTACTGTTTGTATGGCATTACAACGCGGGCTTTTACCCTGCATGCCATTACAATGCGGGGATTACAACGAAAGTCGTTACAGCGACTTTCGCTGGAGGGCGCTGGATAGTGGAATAGTTTAATTTTCTATTCCAACTCCAGCCCACGTTGACAGTAGGGAAGGTGGTGGATAAAAAATTAAACTATTCCCTATCCAACAGCGCCCTCCAGCGAAAGTCGTTGTAACGACTTTCGTTGTAATCCCCGCGTTGTAATGGCAGTGCGGGGTAATCCCAGAGTTGACATGGCTGTTCCCCACCTCTACTAAATCTATTGGTTCTGGCTATCTATTTTTATACATATTGCTCAGCAGCACGAGCTGCTGTACAAATGGCTTAAAGTTTCCCAAAAAGTGCTTTGACACTTTGTCCAACGTTGACCCCGTCATAGCGTCATTTTTTAGCTTTTGAGACATGTGGCACAGCAGCTCATGCAGCTGCGCAATATGTGTAAAAACAACGTGGGGTGCTTAAGCAACACAATGGCAATGTGGCCTTCATAATTTTGATTTTTTTAGCTTTAAGCCATGTTGCTCTTGTGTCGCTTAATCACCCGCACAGTTCTTACACATATTGGACAGCAGCATGAGCTGCAGTGCAGCATGTCTCGAAAGAAAAGATGCTATAATGCATTGACTGTGTTACAGCACTTTTTTCCCTTTTAAAACATTTTGCACAGCAGCTCATGCAGTGCTACTGTGCAATATGTGAAAAGACTGCACAGAGTGGCGGGTGGTTCAGCAACACAAGCATAACATGTCTTAAAGAATTTTACGTATATGAAAGAGAGGGGCCCCTTCAGACACCCAGTGGGACTGGGGCACTTTAACAGTGAAAAGTAGAAAAATCCCAATGGGTACGTTACTCATTCATCATCTGCATATCCTCAATAAATTTGACAATTTCATTCATTCCATTCACTCACCAAGAATGTACTATAACATATAGCTCGATGTACTACAAAGACCAATAAATTCACTTATTAGACATTTTATTTAGTTTACAAATTCATTAATATTGATTAATACAGAATGAGGTGTCAACTTGATCCTTGTGGAAGCGGTTAACAAATGTTCCTCTCCTTTTAGAGCTAGGATAAAAAAGTTTTTTGTATAAATAAATACTATGTTAGCCAAAGATATGGATCATGTTTAGTAAATACACGCTCTGCGTTTACCTTAAAAAAGACCCTTTGAACTCTGTGATGTAAATATTCCAAAGTATGGTTTCTGAATTTAATTTATGTTTTTATAGGTGTATATCTATTCACAACTGTATCCTGCTTAAATGAGAGTGATCCTTTGGTCTTGATAAAGATGGAATAAACTGTGAACCCATCGAAACGCGTCAACGCACATTAACCTGTACACAATCCCCTGACTCCGCACTACTTGAACGGCAAAAATATACAAATGTGGTCAAGTAATGTAGCCAATAAATAGTTTAATAGGGGACGTGTAGCTTTCCAAGACCTGGGGCCAGATGTAGGTAAATCTCATTTACCGATTCTTAAATACCGAATTTTACCGATTCGGTATTTATGAATCTGTAAATCAAATGTAGGTAAAAATTCTGTATTTTTTACCGAATCGGTAAGATTCGGTATTTACCGATTCGGTAAATACCGAATCGGTATTTGCTATTGAATCCTATGGGCCTTGAAGCCCATAGGATTCAATAGCAAATACTGATTCGGTATTTCCCAAATCGGTAAAAATACCGAATTGCTAAGGGGGACAGGGTGTCACTTTGACACCCTGTTGCACCCCTGTAACTGGCTTTTGCGCCATGTGGCACACATACATGCCCTTAGGGCATGTCTGTGTGCCACATTGCACAGGTGTTCATGCACAGATATGCATGTACACAAGAATTGGTAATTTACCATGCAATTGTATTGCATGGTAAATACCGAATTCTTAAGGCCCTGTAGCACTGTTAGAAGTGCTACCTACATCTCGAAATACATATTCGGTAATTTTACCGAATGGAAATTTTACCAAATCGGTAAACTTAACAGAATCTGTAACTTTACCGATTCTGTAATTTTAACGATTCGGTAAAATTACCGATTCGGTAAAATTACCGAATATGTCCGTTTTTTGTGCCCCTACATCTCCATAGCCCTTTACCGGTCGGAAACGGCAGAAAATCGGTATTTTCGGCCGATTCAGACCGGTAAAGGGCTACCTACATCTGGCCCCAGATGCTTAGGTCTGGTGGAATACTCTCTTTATGTTTGTTCAATTTATATCTTTGTGTTCATTTGTGATCATTAATATGTTCAGACTGTTTTTTAATTTGTCCAGCTGATTTTCAGCCTTTATTATGTGAAAATCTTTTTAATGAATTTGTAAACTAAATAAAATGTCTAATAAGTGAATTTATTGGTCTTTGTAGTACATCGAGCTATATGTTATAGTACATTCTTGGTGAGTGAATGGAATGAATGAAATTTTCAGGTTTATTGAGGATATGCAGATGATGGATGAGTAACGTACCCATTGGGATTTTTCTACTTTTCACTGTTAAAGAATTTTAAACATCCTACGACATGGTCAGTGCTGGGCGCATCATAGCATTTAAAAAAAAACTTTAAGCCACGTTGCACAGCAGCTCGTGCTGCTGTGCAACATGTCTAAAAATACATTGACAAAACCAATAGATTTCACAGAGGCAAAACCTATTGTCTTTGTCAATGCTTATTAAAGAATACCAATAACAAGCTATGTAACAGTATTCCATCCTCTGAAACCATAATAATTAAGACTAATGCAATTCATGATTTATACGATTTGAAACATAGTACTGTCGGCCCTAAAAAAAATTATTTTCTCTTTGAAAATTTGAGCTTGATTCACAGCCATCCAGATTGTGTGGAGTTATGCAGTACCTAGCTCTTCTTGCAGTAACACCTTCCATCATAACTGGAATATCATAAAGGATGCTGTGACATGATTGCATCTGTTAAGTTGTGCACGCATGAAATGCGGATGCATCCCTGTGTGGAGGCACTCCTTAGGGTTCAATGAAGATTCCAAGGTTTGATATACGTTTCTGTTTATTATTCATGGATTGTTGGTTAATTCGTGATATTCATAGCATATCAGAAAATTTGATGATTTCATGTTCGAATCATAGTAAGTTGCATTTAATAAAAACTCCGATGCATTTCAGGCTTAAACCAGCCCTTTGTCAAGGAGTTCTGAAAAACTAAGAAGACATAAAGAAAATGTCAGGAATTTGAACGTGTCCGGATGTGGTTAGAAAAGTGTATAATGTGCCCGTGATTAAAAACAAACAAGTTAAAAAAAACATAACCGAGCCGAACCATATTGTGAAGGAGAGTGCACACGAGTGACTCAACTAATTTTATAACGTGGCAGTGTTTGGGATTCTAACCGAGGTGAGTGGGGAGGAGGAGTGTATGGCGAAAGCCATATTACTTACGAGACGCCGAACGTCGTTAAAGGCTAGCTGGCTAAAGGGAAAGAAAGTGGTGAAGTTAATAAACTGGCGGTTAGTTATGAAGTACATACCAGCGTAAATCGTCGGCGGGATAGAAGACTTACTTAGTGACATGAGCGCCGGTGCTGTGAATAACACCGATGCGAAGAATCTCAAGGAGGAGTTACGTGTGGCAGGGTAATGGGGTGTGTGATATATGACATTAGTTGACACGTGGGGTGAGGGAGGCTGAAAACAAATGATGGACTAACGTGAAGGCCATGTTGGGTGGAAAGGAGAGGTGTGCTGGGCAGGTGACGGCAGTGAATAAACTGATAGATAGCAGAAAACAAAATGAAAAGAAATACATAGGTAAATGCAGTATAGAGCAATACATATCATATTTACAGGTAACAACTAAATTCTGTGCGGTCGTTTAGACCAAATGGCTTCAATGTCTGGAGACGATAAATCCATTCCATCTCCCGTTGTAGAAGGAACTTGCGATTGTCTCTTCCTTCAATGTTAGTGATAGTTTCTAGAACGATGAATTTCAATTGGGCGATGGTGTGTTTAAGTTCAGAAAAGTGTGTAGCAACATTAGATTTTTCGTTCTTTGTGCGGATGTTCGATTTATGTTCATTAATACGTACTTTTATTTTTCTCTCTGTTTTTCCTACATAAATTTTACCGCAGGGACACTTGATGGCGTAGATTAAGTTTGAAGTATCGCAGGTCGCATTAACATTAAGTTTGATGATATGGCCTTTCATGGGATGTGTTATGTTGTTTCCTTTGATGATGCAATTACAATTGTTGCAGTTCATGCATGGACGGGTTCCTTTGCTTTCTTTAATTGTTTCGGTATTTTTAGCCAGTATTTCCTTTATATTTTTGCTACGAGTGTAGGCAAATATAGGTTGTGTTTTGAAGATATCTCTAAAGTCAGGTTCCATTTGTAAGATGGGCCAGTGTTTTAAAATAAGTTTCTTAAATGTGGCAGTGGATGTGGAGAATTTTGATACGATTACCATGCGTTGGTCTTTTGATATGATGGTTTTTTTTAAAGCTTCCTGTCTATTGATTGCTTCAGTTCGTTTGATGGCATCCTCAAGAATGACGTGTGGGTATCCTCTTTCTGTAAATCGATCGTGCATTTCTTTGATTCTTTGGTTAAAGGTGATCTCATCGGACACGATACGTTTAACTCGAAGCATTTGAGAATACGGAAGGTGTTTCTTAAGTGATCCCTGGTGGAAACTGGTATAATGTAGGGTGTTGTTACGGTCCGTGGATTTGCGATGTAGATCAGTGATGAATCCATGTTTTGTTAGTTTAATGTTAACATCCAGAAAATAGAGATCGGTGTCACTCATTTGCCAAGTGAGTTGGATTCTTTCATCCTTGGTGTTCAGTGAGTCTAATGCATTTTGTAGGGATTCTTTGGAGTCGTTCCATATCATAAATAGATGGTCAATGTATCTGACATAAAATATCATCCTGTCATTGAAATCTTTGTTGCCATATATGTGTGTCTCTTCAAAGTTATTCATATAGATATTCGCGTAGGTAGGAGCCACACAATTCCCCATCGACATTCCGGATAGTTGAAGATACCAGTGGTTGTCATGTTTAAAGTAACTGTGATACAGTGTATATAGAATGAGTTCCATTAGAAATTCTTGCACGGATGTGTCGATGTCACTGTTGAGAATCGCTTTTTCAATGGCTTCGATTCCCCCTTTGTGGGGGATGGAAGTATACAGGGAACTGACGTCAGCAGTGCATAGCACTAGGGGTTCTAGTTCTTCAATCTTGACTTCTGCTAATTTCAATAGAAATTCGGTGGTGTCTTTGATGTAACTTTGCATCTTAATGACTAAGGGCTGAAGGTATCTATCTAGAAACTTGCCCAGTGCTTCATGTAAAGATCCTCTGGTGGAAACGATAGGTCTAAATGGCGAGTCGTTAAGGTTCTTGTGAATTTTCAGAGTCATGTGAATTGAAGGACTCTTGGGATGTTCACGTAAAAGATAATTTTTTGTACGGTTTTCAATGATGCCGGCATCATGTGCTTTATTCACTATGATTTGTAACGTGGTTTGAAACTCACATGTTGGGTTGTTATCCAGTCTCATATAAGTAGTCACATCGTTGATTTGTTCCTCAAGTCTTCTGTTGTACATGTCCATGTTAAGAATTACCAGGGCTCCGCCTTTGTCGGCCTTAATGCATTTGATGTCCGTGTTGTTGGCCAAACTTTTTAATGTATCTTTATCTTTTTGTGTGATGTTACTATGCATTGTGACTTTTTTTTAATTGATTTTAGACAAGTCATTTTTAACCAGATTTTTAAACAAGTTGATGCATTTGTGGCTGCAAGGTGCTTGATAGTTGCTAGGGGGTCTAAGACCCATGAGTTGATCTTGTTTTCCTTCAGTGTCAGGGGATGCTACATTCTCAAAGAAATGGCGTAGTTTGAGTTTTCGTGTCAATTTAAACGTGCTAACTTCAAGTTCCAATAGGTTAGTTTGAGTGGTCGGTATAAACGATGTGCCTTTTTCCAGTAAATTCATTTGGTGTGATGAAAGAATGGTATCTGAAATGTTTATCACTAGGTGTTTATTTTGGGTTTCTGGTCTTTCTTGGTTACGGTGCTTCGTGTCGTTGGAGGACTCTTCTCTTTTTCCTTTCTTTTTGCTCCTCCTGAGTCTTCGGTTTCCTCCTGGCCTGATTCTAAAAAATGAACCGAGGTAGATTGCTATCCTTCTTTAGAAGTGGTGGCTTGGTTGTTCGGCTGTTGATCAGCTCTAGGGATGTTAGCGGTTTGTGTTGAAAGTTTATGCGGTGGACGATAAGATGAGTCGCTACCAGATGATGACGTGTCTGTTTGGGCGCTATATGGTTTATTACGGCGTCTTTGGGCGTATACGTCTGCCCAGGTGTAAACTTCATCCAATTTATAGTCCAGGGTGTCCCTCCTGAATTTTCTCACCTTTCTCTCATTTATTTCTTTGCGATGTTTATCCAATGATAGATTGATGTCTTCTAGAGTTTTCGTTAATTCTTCGGTTGTTAGCAAGTCCGTTAATTCGCTTTCAATGTCTTTAATTTCTTTGTCTAAATCTTTAAGAATACCGGATAATTCTTCAACAATTAGTAGAATTAAATCGAGACTGCATTTGTTAAGAATGCCATTCCATTTCTCTTTGAAGGTTTTTGAATTTTTACAGAGGGAGGGTTTGAGAGCTATCCGTAGTCCACGTGGAATTCTTAGGGCTCTGTGATATCTCAATAATGTGCTTGCGTGAAGCTTTTAGTTGACGTGTCGTTTGGACAGATATAACAGTTGTTTTATGCATTGCTCTTTAGTGCGTCCGGTGGAAGGTTGACTGATGTCTTCTTCGATTAGTGAGTAAATACGTTGGCGTTCTTCTTTGCTGTAGGCGAGAACGTTTGCTCTTGCTTCAGTTGTTTTGCTAATTTCATCGAATTGCATGATAAAGGCGTGCTATCCTCCGTTGGGCGGAAAAAGGGTAATGACTAGAATGGTGATAGAGGGTGCACTGCTAGTTATGTAGATATTCTTTGACAATAAGTGTAGTAATTTGTTTTAATGGTTTGGGTGCTCTCCCAGGTGGCGTCTCCGTCCAGGTGGCACCAATGTAATACTGATAAGTTGTGCACGCATGAAATGCGGATGCATCACTGTGTGGAGGCACTCCTTAGGGTTCAATGAAGATTCCAAGGTTTGATATACGTTTCTGTTTATTATTCATAGATTGTTGGTTAATTCGTGATATTCATAGCATATCAGAAAATTAGATGATTTCATGTTCGAATCATAGTAAGTTGCATTTAATAAAAACTCCGATGCATTTCGGGCTTAAACCAGCCCTTTGTCAAGGAGTTCTGAAAAACGAAGAAGACATAAAGAAACTGTCAGGAATTTGGACGTGTCTGTATGTGGTTAGAAAGGTGTATAATGTGCCCGTGATTAAAAACAAATAAGTTAAAAAAAACATAACCAAGCCGAACCATATTGTGAAGGAGAGTGCACAGGAGTGACTCAACTAATTTTATAATGCGGCAGTGTTTGCGATTCAAACCGAGGTGAGTGGGGAGGAGGAGTGTATGGCGTAAGCCATATTACTAACGAGATGCCGAACGTCGTTAAAGGCTAGCTGGCTAAAGGGAAAGAAAGTGGTGAAGTTAATAAACTGGCGGTTAGTTATGAAGTACATACCAGCGTAAATCGTCGGCGGGCATAGAAGACTTACTTAGTGACATGAGCGCCGGTGCTGTGAATAACACCGATGCGAAGAATCTCAAGGAGGAGTTACGTGTGGCAGGGTAATGGGGTGTGTGATATATGACGTTAGTTGACACGTGGGGTGAGGGAGGCTGAAAACAAATGATGGACTAACGTGAAGGCCATGTTGGGTGGAAAGGAGAGGTGTGCTAGGCAGGTGACGGCAGTGATTAAACTGATAGATAGCAGAAACCAAATTGAAAAGAAATACATAGGGAAATGCAGTGTAGAGCAATACATATCATATTTACAGGTAACAACTAAATTCTGTGCGGTCGTTTAGACCAAATGGCTTCAATGTCTGGAGACGATAAATCCATTCCATCTCCCGTTGTAGAAGGAACTTGCGATTGTCTCTTCCTTCAATGTTAGTGATAGTTTCTAGAACGATGAATTTCAATTGGGCGATGGTGTGTTTAAGTTCAGAAAAGTGTGTAGCAACATTAGATTTTTCGTTCTTTGTGCGGATGTTCGATTTATGTTCATTAATACGTACTTTTATTTTTTTCTCTGTTTTTCCTACATACATTTTACCGCAGGGACACTTGATGGTGTAGGTTAAGTTTGATGTATCGCAGGTCGCATTAACATTAAGTTTGATGATATGGCCTTTCATGGGATGTGTTATGTTGTTTCCTTTGATGATGCAATTACAATTGTTGCAGTTCGTGCATGGACGGGTTCCTTTGCTTTCTTTAATTGTTTCGGTATTTTTAGCCAGTATTTCCTTTATATTTTTGCTACGAGTGTAGGCAAATATAGGTTGTGTTTTGAAGATATCTCTAAAGTCAGGTTCCATTTGTAAGATGGGCCAGTGTTTTAAAATCATTTTCTTAAATGTGGCACTGGATGTGGAGAAATTTGATACGCGTACCATGCGTTGGTCTTTTGATATGATGGTTTTTTTAAAGCTTCCTGTCTATTGATTGCTTCAGTTCGTTTGATGGCATCCTCAAGAATGGCTTGTGGGTATCCTCTTTCTGTAAATCGATTGGGCATTTCTTTGATTCTTTGTTTAAAGGTGATCTCATCGGACACGATACGTTTAACTCGAAGCATTTGAGAATACGGAAGGTGTTTCTTAACCCCTTCTACGCTCATGACGAGCTCAGCTCGTCATGGGCGTAACCTGCGCTACGCGGATGACGAGCTGAGCTCGTCACGTAACGTGGGTTTTTTAAAAACGCAGCGCGCAGCGGGAAAACCGCTAGCGCGCATGCGGTTAAGTGATCCCTGGTGGAAACTGGTATAATGTAGGGTGTTGTTACGGTCCGTGGATTTGCGATGTAGATCAGTGATGAATCCATGTTTTGTTAGTTTAATGTTAACATCCAGAAAAGAGAGATCGGTGTCACTCATTTGCCAAGTAAGTTGGATTCTTTCATCCTTGGTGTTCAGTGAGTCTAATGCATTTTGTAGGGATTCTTTGGAGTCGTTCCAGATCATAAATAGATCGTCAATGTATCTGACATAAAATATCATCCTGTCATTGAAATCTTTGTTGCCATATATGTGTGTCTCTTCAAAGTTGTTCATTTAGATATTCGCGTAGGTAGGAGCCGCACAATTCCCCATCGACATTCCGGATAGTTGAAGATACCAGTGGTTGTCATGTTTAAAGTAACTGTGATACAGTGTATATAGCATGAGTTCCATTAGAAATTCTTGCATGGATGTGTCGATGTCACTGTTGAGAATCGCTTTTTCAATGGCTTCGATTCCCCCTTTGTGGGGGATGGTAGTATACAGGGAAATGACGTCAGCAGTGCATAGCACTAGGGGTTCTAGTTCTTCAATCTTGACTTCTGCTAATTTCAATAGAAATTCGGTGGTGTCTTTGATGTAGCTTTGCATCTTAATGACTAAGGGCTGAAGGTATCTATCTAGAAACTTGCCCACTGGTTCATGTAAAGATCCTCTGGTGGAAACGATAGGTCTAAATGGCGAGTCGTTAGGGTTCTTGTGAATTTTCGGAGTCATGTGAATTGAAGGACTCTTGGGATGTTCACGTAAAAGATAATTTTTTGTACGGTTTTCAATGATGCTGGCATCATGTGCTTTATTCACTATGATTTGTAACGTGGTTTGAAACTCACATGTGGGGTTGTTATCCAGTCTCATATAAGTAGTCACATCGTTGATGTGTTCCTCAAGTCTTCTGTTGTACATGTCCATGTTAAGAATTACCAGGGCTCGGCCTTTGTCGGCCTTAATGCATTTGATGTCCGTGTCGTTGGCCAAACTTTTTAATGTATCTTTATCTTTTTGTGTGATGTTACTATGCATTGTGACTTTTTTTTAATTGATTTTAGACAAGTCATTTTTAACCAGATTTTCGAACAAGTCGATGCATTTGTGGCTGCAAGGTGCTTGATAGTTGCTAGGGGGTCTAAGACCCATGAGTTGATCTTGTTTTCCTACAGTGTCAGGGGATGCTACATTCTCAAAGAAATTGCGTAGTTTGAGTTTTCGTGTCAATTTAAACGTGCTAACTTCAAGTGCCAATAGGTTAGTTTGAGTGGTCGGTATAAACGATGTGCCTTTTTCCAGTAAATTCATTTGGTGTGATGAAAGAATGGTATCTGAAATGTTTATCACTAGGTGTTTTTTTGAGTTTCTGGTCTTTCTTGGTTACGGTGCTTCGTGTCGTTGGAGGACTCTTCTCTTTTTCCTTTCTTTTTGCTCCTCCTGAGTCTTCGGTTTCCTCCTGGCCTGATTCTAAAAAATGAACCGAGGTAGATTGCTGTCCTTCTTTAGAAGTGGTGGCTTGGTTGTTCGGCTGTTGATCAGCTCTAGGGATGTTAGCGGTTTGTGTTGAAAGTTTATGCGGTGGACGATAAGATGAGTCGCTACCAGATGATGACGTGTCTGTTTGGGCGCTATATGGTTTATTACGGCGTCTTTGGGCGTATATGTCTGCCCAGGTGTAAACTTCATCCAATTTATAGTCCAGGGTGCCCCTCCTGAATTTTCTCACCTTTCTCTCATTTATTTCTTTGCGATGTTTATCCAATGATCAACAATTAGTAGCTTCACGCAAGCACATTATTGAGATATCACAGAGCCCTAAGAATTCCACGTGGACTACGGATAGCTCTCAAACCCTCCCTCTGTAAAAATTCAAAAACCTTCAAAGAGAAATGGAATGGCATTCTTAACAAATGCAGTCTCGATTTAATTCTACTAATTGTTGAAGAATTATCCGGTATTCTTAAAGATTTAGACAAAGAAATTAAAGACATTGAAAGCGAATTAACGGACTTGCTAACAACCGAAGAATTAACGAAAACTCTAGAAGACATCAATCTAATGTTGCTACACACTTTTCTGAACTTAAACACACCATCGCCCAATTGAAATTCATCGTTCTAGAAACTATCACTAACATTGAAGGAAGAAGAGACAATCACAAGTTCCTTCTACAACGGGAGATGGAATGGATTTATCGTCTCCAGACATTGAAGCCATTTGGTCTAAACGACCGCACAGAATTTAGTTGTTACCTGTAAATATAATATGTATTGCTCTATACTGCATTTCCCTATGTATTTCTTTTCATTTTGTTTTCTGCTATCTATCAGTTTAATCACTGCCGTCACCTGCCCAGCACACCGCTCCTTTCCACCCAACATGGCCTTCACGTTAGTCCATCATTTGTTTTCAGCCTCCCTCACCCCACGTGTCAACTAACGTCATATATCACACACCCCATTACCCTGCCACACATAACTCCTCCTTGAGATCCTTCGCATCGGTGTTATTCACAGCACCAGCGCTCATATCACTAAGTAAGTCTTCTATGCCCGCCGACGATTTAAGCTGGTATGCACTTCATAACTAACCGCCAGTTTATTAACTTTACCACTTTCTTTCCCTTTAGCCAGCTAGCCTTTAACGACATTCGGCGTCTCGTAAGTAATATGGCTTACGCCATACACTCCTCCTCCCCACTCACCTCGGTTTGAATCCCAAACACTGCCGCATTATAAAATTAGTTGAGTCACTCGTGTGCACAGGGATGCATCCGCATTTCATGCATGCATAACTTATCAGTATTACATAGGCGCCAACCTGGACGGAGACGCCACCTGGGAGAGCACCCAAACCATTAAAACAAATTACTACACTTATTGTCAAAGAATATCTACATAACTAGCAGTGCACCCTCTATCACCATTCTAGTCTATGATTGCATCTGTCACAGCAAGCACAATATGCAAGTGATCAAGGGCGGCTCTAGGCTCATGGCGGCCCTGGGCAGGGAGCGTAGGTAGGGGGCCCTTTAAGAGGGGGTCCGGGCGGGGCAGAGGGCGGAGACCAGTGAAGAGGGGGGGGGGGGTTAAGGGTGTTTGGAAGTTGAACATTGCCGAAGGCCGCCAAATCCCTTCCAGGGGCCGCCACGCAAATATGTATCCATCCTCACAGGATTATTATATTAAGGATATATATTGGCGTGGTGGCCCTGGGGTTTGGTGGCCCTGTGCAGGTGCACAGCTTGCACATGCCTAAGGCTGTCCCTGAAGTGATGTGGTTACATTGGCACTGAATGTAGCTTCAGAGACATACATACCTGACAACTTGAAGAACAATATCACAGTGTGAGGAGGGGGCGGGGCCTTGAAGGGAGCGAGGCCTTGTACAGAGAAGTTCCTATGAGGCACTTTTTAACCCAATCCCGCTCCAAAGCCCCCTCCTCCCCCCCAAAAAAAAATTTGCTGAGGCTGGTGCTGTTTTCACACCCCTTAGTGGACGTCAGCAGTTCAAAGCCTCGGAAAAGGAGCTATTTACAGTAGTTTTAGGCTTGTTTTCCCTGCCACTGTGTGATATCAGCTCCTCACCGGGAGACCCTGTGATGGGAGCCGATATCATATGTCACACGGTGGCACAGTGTGAGTTGGCAGGTATGAACGTAATAATAGTGCAATACATTGGATGAGTAATGTGTTTCTTTTACTTTTTATATATCTGTGCTCCTGCATGATTCTCAATTCCAGGAATATGCAGCAAAGGGACAGAGTTTCTGAATTGTTTTGAAATGATTTTTTAAGCAATGGGGCAAGAGGTGCGTCATATCGCTTTTTTTCTTTTTAAAAATGGTGCACAGCATCTCATGTTGCTATGCAAAATGTGTCAAAAAAGTGCGGTGGAGGCGGATGGTTAAGCAACACGAGGGCAGCATGTCTTAAGGCTAAAAAAAGCAATATAAAACAACATAGAACTTTTTTTAAACTTTAAGCCAATTTGCTCTCGTGTTCCTTAACCACCCTGTCCTCCCACTCACATTTTGCATAGCAGCATGACCTGCTGTGCAACATGTTTTAAGAGAAAAAAGCACTATGATGCATCATAACGCCAATGGCAACACGGGTGGGGGAGAACAAAATTGGACAGGGCCTGGGGGTGTGAAAATGGACGGCGGGGGAATGGAAAGCAGGGCAGAGGGGGAGAAAACAGACAACATGAGCAGCCAGTGAGTCTAGGTGGGGGAAAGCAAACAGCAAGGGTGAACAGATTACAGTTGTGGGGTGAGGACCATATAATGCCACGCGTTCCTATAGAGTGCATGGTCACAAATGTTTTTGAAAAGCACCGTCAGGAGAGTGCAGCCAATGGAAGAACACTAGCTGCAAACTGATAGCTGTGATAGGTCCATGCTCCATGGCAGGGACAGAAGACTGCAGAGAAGGGGTGAGCAGCCAGCAGGAGGCTTGACCAGTAAGAAACAAGGAAACGAGAGTGAAGTGGAAGCCAACCAATGGTAAGTATTGGTAAGTAAGTGGCGGGCTCTAAGCCAGTATATAAACTTTCCCCCCCCCCCCCCCATAACAATCACTTTTGCTGACAGCGCATGCGTGCTGTAGGTGAAACCTAAAAATTTATTCTCCAGTATTAAGCGGGGTGCAAAACTATTTGACCAAGACCTACTTACTCCCTTTTCAGAAGATTTCTGAAGAATATTTTTTTTTTTATTTCGGTGTAGTGTCGCTTGGCAGCACTCGGGTATAAACTATTTTGAAACATTAGGTGAAGCAGTGCTCTTATTATGGTGCATTTTCTGTGTCATGTGCATTTGAAGATAGTAACAAAAGAGAAATCTGGGGTTGGCAAATGAGGTTGTCCTTCTAACTGGTCCTCACATTCCCCACTGCGGTTGGCTGCTAACACTTACGAAGCAGGGAGGTACTGAGCGGAGTGGGATGTCTCCTTTCTGTGTTCTCCAGGGCTCCCTGTCGGGAAACATATGGAACTACGTGGCCAGAGCCACGAGCTACAGAGGCCCGCAAGAGTAACCACACCTGCCCGACCAACGAATTTGCCTTAACCACACACATGCGTGGTGAAGGCCAATGCGCTCTAGTGTTCGTAATAGGCGGGCAAAGAGGAGTGTCGGGAAGCGGACACGGACAGGTAAGTGGAGCTGGGGCCGGGCCGGGTCGGGGGGGGGGGGGGGAGGAGTTCTTGTAGTTTTCAGGGGTGGTGGGGGTTTGGGGTCGTTTTAAGGGGTAGTGGGGTTTCTGTGTAGTTTTAAGGGGTGTTGGTGGGTGTTTGGGGTGGTTTTCAGGGGTGGTGGGGGTTCTGGGTAATTTTTAGGGGTGGAGGAGGGTGTGGGATAGTTTTCAGGGGGAGGGGGTTGAGTCTAGTCTTCAGGGGTGGAGGCAGTTCGGGGTAGTGTTCTGGGGTGGGGGGTTTGTGGTAGTTTTCAGGGGTATGGGCGTTCATGGTAGTTTTCAGGGGGTTTGGGGTATTTTTCAGGGGTAGTTTTTAGGGCTCAGGGAGGGGGTGGGGTACATTGTTAGGGCTTAGGGGAGGGCAGGGTAGTATTTAGGACTGGAGTCAGTGTCGTTTTTGGGAGAGAGGGTTGGTTTACAGGTGGGAGGGGGGTCGTTTTAGAATTATGGGAGGGGGCAGGGGTTGGGGGGGTCAAGTATTAACCACGGAAATGTGTTTACCATGCATGCTATGACAACGCATAAATCGTGGTAAAGGCATGCGTGGTTACAACTTGCATAGCACAGACTGAGTGGAACCGGCATGCGTGGTTCCATCACACAATCCGCTTCCCCTGCTCCTCTTTGTCTATGGTTCCCTACACCTAACTCTTCACTTCATGCTGCTTCAGTGAGTGCCCGCCTGTGCTTTCTTGTAAGTCACGCTTTACCGAAGCTGGAGCGAACTCTTTTAGCAAATAAAATAAAACAAAAGGCCTCGTGCTCCCATGTTGGCACTTCTGCTGCCTTCGTGGAGGAATCCAGGCCCCGGCTGTCAGTTCCCGCCCCTTTTCATACAAATACCACACCCATATGTGAACTATATGCGCATTCGAAAGAGAGGGGCGTCCAATAATTAACATTTCACAGTTCACCATTTTTTTACATAAAAATAATGAATTTCGAATTAAAAAAGGTCACCTGCACTTTGTTTCCCAGAATTAAAACCTCCTTGGCTTTTTTGCCTGCTGCCTGTTATCCACTCGTCGGCTGTGAGTCACTCGCGGGCCAAGCGCCGCGCAGAGCGCGCCGAGAGGCGATACTCGAGGCGGGCGGGCGGCTCCTGGAGAGCTCTGCTGTGGCAGTTACCGTCGGTAATTACAGTATAGCAGGCACTCCGGGATTGATTCAGAAATAAAAATACTTGCGCGTGGGTGGCCTGTGATTTCGTCTTGGAGAGCCTGATGTGGGAGAGTTTTTTCTGCGCTTGGCGAATACCCTATTCGAAGAAAAGCGCCATTTGGGTGACGCACCGCGAGGCAGAAGCAGGGGGCAAATGTCAGGGAATGGCGGGAAACCACAAAACGGCCGGCTGACGAGACGACGCTGCCTGTGGAAGTGGATTCTGTTCACGCAGAGTTGGATTCATCTGTTGTGTTGTTTGGATCGGTGCACCAGGTGTTTTGATTGTGAGAACACCTTGCAGTAAGAAGGCACCCACTCTGTACAATCTTGTAATATAATTTCCCCAGGTACAGAATAATGGGGCATATTATCAAGGACGGGCGATACATTATCGCCGCTTTTATCGGCAGGAAACGGCCGATGAAGCGGCGATAATGGGCTTGATAATATGCTCTATGAATTCCTATCGAAGCCCATGTTAGATGTCTTCACATCTAACATGGGCTTCGATAGGAATTCATAGAGCATATTATCAAGCCCATTATCGCCGCTTCATCGGCCGTTTCCTGCCGATAAAAGCGGCGATAATGTATCGCCCGTCCTTGATAATATGCCCCAATGTTCCTTTCTTAAGAGTTTTCTATCTAGTACAGTGTTCAACTGAGAGTGATGAATCTTCCAAAGGCCTCATGTATCGAGACCCCAGTAGCTTCTCATGAGACTCAGTCCTTAACCACTTCCGTGCTGATGACTGAACCGCTCCGTCATCAGCCACGGTAGCGCAGTGCTGATGACGGAACGGTTCCGTCATGGCCCGCCCGACGTGCCTGCGCGGTGCTGATTTCGCGCCTGCGCGGCGCGTTCTATTGAGCGAGTGGTGCCATGATGGAACCGCTCCGTCATCAGCACAGCTCAACCCGGAGCGGTTCCGTCACCAGCATGGGCGTGCCGTGCGCCCCCCCCCCGCCCCCTTAGCGCTGCGGCGGAATAGCCGCCGCAGTGAAGGAGTTAACCCCTTCGGCGCTTATGACGAGCTGAGCTGAGCAGGGCCGTTTCTAGGTGTTTTGCCGCCCTAGGCGAGAATTGAATAATGCCGCCCCCTCCCTTTTACTACCATCACACTCTTCCCCCTGTCATCCAGGCTAGAAGAATTAGACATAAAAAGCATTAGATATAAAAGAACTTGTATTGGAGCTAGTAGCATGAAGACTGAATAGCTGCATGTTGTACACTCCTTACTGACAGCGAAAGTATTCACAACTCCCTATCATTACCATTAACAATGAAGAACAACAGGGAGTTTAACCAGAATGCAGTGTTTTCTCACCACTAATTAGGAGGTTCACTCCACGCTGGGAGTTGACGAAATTGTGATTTTTGTTTTCAAAATCGACATCTCTTTTACAAATATTTTACAAAATGACGCAAATTTCATAAAATGCTCTTGGCCAGTATCTCAAATGAAATTTACACACAAGGGCTTACTCCAGGTAATAAAAAAAGTCACAAAAGATACCAGCAGGAGACTGGTTTGAGAACAAATGCATCTCAACCACAGTTTTAAGGTTCTTGCGAGGACTTTTCTCCTTGAACTAGTGCCCTCTGGCTGAAAAGTAAGCAACATTTTACAATAGCAAAATAACAAAACTTAATTTATAAAATTCATGCAATGCCGATATTCTCATTACTTGAGATTTTGCAGCTGTAATGAAACTTTCACTCAGGCCTAATTATATCCTAGAATGGCAAATTGTCTCAAACAATAGCAGGGCCGTGTTTTTTTCTCGAATTACCGAGAACCCTGAATCTCCCCATTATGCTTCTATAACCTTAATTCTTTCACATACACACTGCCAGATGGTCCGTCTCATACACGAAGGCCTGGAAGGACACAGAAAAACAAGCGCTGGCCTTTGACTGCCTGCCCTCCTCTCCTTGATCTGTTCTCTCCTCCGTCCTCTCTTTTCTTTCTCCCTCATCCCATTAGGCAATTCTCTCCTCACAACTCCCCTCGTCCCTCCTCACACAGCCCCCTGTATCTTTCCCTGTCTCTGTACCCCTGCCCCTCTCCCTCCCAATGCCCTCATCCTTCTGCAGCCCCCCTTCTGGTGGTGTCCTTGGGGCAGCCAGGTCTCCTCATCGCCTGTAAGTTCTTAAAGCTCAGATGGTAAGTGCAGCCCACAGACCTGTCATGTAATCTCTCCTCTCTCATTCTCTCCTCACCCACCACCCTGCGCTCAACCCTCCTCTCTTACTCAGCTGCCATCTCCACCTTGCCACTCCCCCCCACCACCCACCTCAATGTGCATCTGCTCTTGTTCTTATCTCTATATGTCCTCCAGGCCCTCTGTGTCCCTGTCAGGCCCTCCATGTCCGTCCGCTCCACGGAATGTTTCAGCTTTTTTTTTTTTTTTTTTTTATTTCAAAATATTTTTATTGAAAATAAATTTTACATATCCATAGAAAAGACATTCTTAATACTTGTACTGGTCTTGCAAGATTGCGGCCTGGCGGGGCCTGAGAGAGAAAAAAAGGAAAAGAGAGAGAAAAGAGGGGAGGGGGGGGGTAGGTTGGTTATCGTTCCAGGTATGCGTCGAGAGCTTCCCACATATTCTCCTTGGCCGTATGATTTGCCGCCTTTTGCTTGGCGGTGATATTATCTGCCCCCCTGAGGAAGGTTACCCAGTTGAACCAGCGCTTGAAAGTGGCTTTGCTGGTGTCCTTCCAGTTACCCAGAATCGTTTTCACTGCAGCCGTTAGAAGGACATCGACCAGGTCTCGTACTTCTTTGGACTGGAGTTCTGTTGCTAGGAATGCAGTGGCTGCCCCGGCTAGTCCTCTTTGTATCTTACTTCCCGTTATTGTGTCTATGACGTTGTAGACCTTGCCCCAGAAAGCTTTGACTTTGGTGCACTCGAATAGCATGTGAGATAGATCTCCCGTGGCCCTCTGGCAGTTCCAACATGTGCTGTTATCACTGGCTCCAACCCTCCCTAGTTTCGCTGGTGTCCAGTGCAACCTGTGAAGTAGCCAATATTTGGTTTGTGCTAGCTGTGGTGTGATTTTGTTTTTGGACGCTGTCGTCCATAGTTTGGCTCTTTCTACTTCGTTCAGCTGTCTCTGTATGGTCTCCTTCCAGAATGCCAGCGTCTTGTTGTTTAGGGTTGTGGTGCGTGGTGTGATTAGCTTGTAGATTTGTGCTATTTGGTGGCCCGTCTTGTTTAAGTTTTGCGCGTATTGTATGATGGTGGGTGTTTGTTTCGTTAGTCCTGCTTTGGTGACAGCTGCTTTTATTTTGAGGAATTCGTAGAACTCCTTGTTAGGCAGGGAGGTTATCTGCTGTAGTGCCGTGTAGGTGAGTGGGGTGTTCCCTGCCTCTAGTTGCGAAGGCGTAGTGATGCCTCTGCTTCGCCATACCTTGCTATCTAGTGTTTTCCCTTTGTATGTGACTTTGGTGTTATGCCACAGAGATTCCCATTTGGTGCCTTTGATACTCACTGCCATTTCCCTGTCTACTCTTAACAGCGCTATCTTTGTGTTGTGAATTATTGCGTTTCTGGCTTCTGGGTGCTTGTGGGCCGTGAGGGCCATAATTGGGTCTGCGCCACTCAGAATACACCTTTCCAGGTCCAGCCACACCGGCGTGTAGTCTGGTGCGGGGGCCCAACGCCTAGACAAAAGCATCAACATGTTCCTCTGGGGAGGGAATGTTTCAGCTTTTTGTTCCTCTGTTTACACGAGGCCATGTGCCTCAATGTTTTACTCTCCTCTGCGCTGTCATGAGTAGATAGGCATCGTGAAAAACCCTACGTGTATATTTATCGGGGAGGGGTCCCTGCAGTCCTTTTGTACACAGGTTTGAGAACAGAAAGACCCGCCGCTGAGAGGGGGAGAAGAGGGGCAGAGCGAGGCGTGTCCAGAGACGGAGGCACCGGATCACGCACTCGCTTTTTACTCTCAGGAGAACTATTAGTTACCAGCTGTGCGTCACCCCACTTGTCACCCCCTGGCGCACCCCCGCCTTGGTGCATACCTCCGTACCTGACTGTTTCTCTGCCTCTCTGTCTGTACTGTGACCCGTGATGACACGCGCATCGCAGCCATGCTGGCACAGCACAGATCGCGGCGCACACGGCCCCCGCCACTGGCGCCAAAACGTGACATCAAATGATGTCGAATTGTAGAAGGCCTACACAATTTCTCCCCCTTTTTGCTGCCCTGGGCCGCCGCCTAATCCTGCCTAATGGAAAAAACGGCCCTGGTCGTGAGGCATAGGAGCTGTGCTCATGATGAGTTGAGCTCGTCATAACTGCAGCAGAACACACATGCGGGGCTAATTCCCCTTCTGTGGGAGCGTTCTATGGGAGTGGGTGGAGTCGTGACGAGCTCAGCTCGTCATGAGCACAGCTCCGCTGTGCAGCATGATGAGCTGGGCTCGTCATGAGCACCGCGGCGCCGCGCGCAGCTCCCCCTCCCTCCGTGGGGGAATTAGCCAGCCCCGCATGGAAGGTGTTAAATATTAGGACCCAGTATTTATGCAAACAATTTTGATGTCTGTTCTTCACCTGGGATATTAGGAACTGCATTATGTGAATTTGTTGGATGTTGCTGGTAGGACCCTGGCTCTCTGTATAGTGTACTAAAACGAAGTACACTGTGCAGAGTGTCCAGTGGATCCCTTATTGGATTACAGAGGTAAAAGTAGATAATACTAATGCTCTATTTGTGATAGTGAGGGCGAGCAGTTAGGCTTATCAGAGGGTAGTGCTAAGCATTTGTTGTACTCACGAAGGCCAAATGAGACACACACTCACGAATAAATCAGAGACCAATTTGTAAAAACAGCATAGATTTTTATATCATTTTCCAGACCAAGAACTTTGTTCTAATGTGAGTACTTCTTAAGCTATGAATTTGTAAAGTTCGCAACAGAACTCACTGTTGTGCACAATTAGGCACAATCGAAGTCAATGGGAGATAATAGGAAAAAGCATTGAAAATTACATAGTGAGACTCAAGGTTCAGCTTCTGGATTGGGGTAAGTAGCAAGATCAGGTTCAATGTTCCAGGAGCAGAAGCTAGGAAGCGTCCATATTCAGCTTGGGAACAGGGTGCTGGAGCCATTGGTAATAGGTACGCTATGATGAAGGGGCCACCTGAAAACACACTGCACAGCTGGACTTAAAGTTAAGGCCGGGAAGTCCCACTCAAGGGAGCAGATCGCAAGGGCATCAGGACCATGGGAGCTTAGCTAGTTAGTTGTTACCCAGTCCGGGGTAGCTAGGTGCAGAGCAGATAGGGCAGTCAATTGCAGTGTGCCGAGATGATCCTCACAGTCAGTCAGGGTCAGGCAGGTTGTAGAAGCGATTCCAGGACAGCTGGGGCACTCACAATTGGGTCTCAGGGGTCTCATAGTCCCTCAGCGGGTTTCTGAGTCCGGTGTAATTCGAGTCTGGATTGGACTGCTTCTTCTTGCTCTTCGGTGTAGGGGGTCCTGTACCTCAATTATTGGCATGGCTCGGGTAGGTCCTGGTGGCCTCCCACTTGGTGGGGGAACAGTTCTGACCCTTCTGAGCTGATGTATATCTTCTTATTTGGATGCTATGTCGGAGTCGCCGGGGAGTAGCAGTTCGGTAAACCGAACTCTGCAGTTCGGTGCCTGCATGATGCAGGGGAGTAGCTTCTCTACTCCAATAGAGGTTACTGGCAATTTGGCGAAGGCTGGAGGTGCTCTGGAGTTCTTGGAGGCCTCACAGTTGCAGTATGAGACAGAACACCGTGATTGTGGAGTCCTGAAAGCAGTTGTTAGGGTTTTATTTCTGTAGCAGATTTTCGGTTCTCAAGTCAGCAGCTCTCCTTTCTCCCCTCTAAATTTAGGGGCGTTAAAGGGGGCATGCATGTATTAGTCAATGGGCTACCTACCTTTCGAGTGTTTCACACCCTCTAAGTGACCACTTACTGTGGAAAGGGGCACTACCCTAGCCCTAATTGGTAAATTATTGCCATCCCAAGATGGAGGAATTGGGAATTATCCCGTGCCCCACCTTAGGGGTTGTGCTGGCTGAATGTGGGCACACCTCCTAATTTAACCAATTTCCCCACCTGTGTTCCCACCAAATGTGGAGCAGGACAGGCAGTCTGGCATCTTCTACTACTTGGAGATGTCTGGCTTGCCCTTCAAAGGAGGCAGCCCCTTTGAAGGATTCCGCCTTCGATAGTCCTTCCTGCCTGAAGGAATTGTGAAGCACCTCCACCCAGGACAGACTTTGTTCCTGGCCTATGAATGTGCTGGCTCTCATTTCGTGAGGTCAGAAAGATATCTGATGGCAGCAGGCTGGAAAAGACTAGTCATAGACCACACCAGTGCTTGGTATGTTTTCAAGGGACCCTCTAAACGGTCCTCGGTGCACATCTATTATTAAATTCAACACTGGAATAAGTGAATATTTATTATGATAAGCTGTTTGGTACAAAACATCTTGGGGTACAGTGAAGGCACCATGGAGCTAGGAAACTCGGAATGAGAAGTATCCAGCCCATGTACTCTCTGTGGCTTCTCTGTACACTTACAATATCTAGAATGGCTTTGAAATTGCAGGGTCATATCTGCATGCAGATATGTAAACACAAGGTATAAGGTGCACCCTGCCTCAGGGATGTAGGGCCTGCAGTAGGGGTAACTTACCTATACTTCAAATAGTATATGTGGGCATGGCACACAGGGCTGTGTGCCATGTTGACTCTTCAGGTTTTTCTGCACCAAGACACACAGCTTTAAATGGCAGTTTGCATGGACTTGGTGAGGGGTCCCTTGGGTGGCACAATTTGTGCTGCAGCCCCGGTGTACCCTCTTCTGTCCCAATGCCTTAGGTAGCAAGGATACCATTTACTAGGGACTTACAGGGGGATCTGAAGTTATGCCAATTGTGGCACAGTGTTAGGATAGAGATGTGGGGACCTAATTAAAAGCGACCAAGTGCACGTACATTTCTAAACTACATCGGGCAAAAATTGGAGGCTAACCATGTCAAAAGAGGCACTTCCAACAGTGCTGCATAATGTGATTTCAAAAATTGTATTGTTCTTGCTTTAAGTTGATTGGGTCAAACTGTTTGGCCCTTATACAAATGTGTTCATGCATGTTTTTTGTTGTATTTTGCATCATAAAAGAAGCCCATTCCTCCGGTTGTGGGATCATTCTCCCTTGATTGTTAGGAGGCAACATTTTTTTTGTTTAACCTCTAATTTATGACTTACTTTAATCTAATTAATATATATGTATTTTTTGCCACTTATTTACTTTTTCCTGATATTCATGCTATTATTTGGTTTAACCAACTAACCGACTGACTCCTAACCATATATTTTGTTTTCTGTAATGCTTGAAATCTTTCAATAAGCCTTCAGGCTTTATTTATAATACTTGTCAGTCTTCATCATAAAGCCTAATGTGCGTTACATTTAATTTTGAAATGTTACTGAATATAATATTAAATTACATTGTTTACCAGATTCATTGAGGAGCAACAAAATACTTAGGGGATTAACACTCTCCTGGTTCATCAGTGGCGCTTTAATTTGACATATCGAGAAAAAGCACCATCACTTCCTTC
Source organism: Lissotriton helveticus (assembly GCF_964261635.1). NCBI lineage: Eukaryota > Metazoa > Chordata > Amphibia > Caudata > Salamandridae > Lissotriton > Lissotriton helveticus. Next base: position 1,749,593,589 of record NC_136057.1, on the reverse strand, counting down.
ATCTAAACCTCATTGAATTCTTGTTCTTTCTGGGCCCTTCCTCTTTCTCATATTCTCTCCACATCTACTAGTATGCCAATTCCTCACTTCCTCTTTCTACCTCTTGCTTCAGCCTCAAAATGATTTCGAACCCATCCTTGTCCTTTCCATGCACATTTTCTACATGGCACGCTTCTGCTTTTTACACGGTTCTGTGAAATCCCGCCTCTTCACTTCCCACACCTCATGATTCTAGATTTGTCTCTGTTTCATTCAGGTTTGGATAACTGCTCTCCCGTCCTTCTTTGACTCTTGGCTCACTCTTTTCACCTCTTCCAAACCATCTACAGAGCCTCGATCAGACGCCATGATTCTGTTTTTTTCCACTACCTCTCCTTCTTCATCGCTTGCCTCTTTTCTGGCTTCTTTCCAGATGGGGATTCCTTTCTTCTTTCCACCTTTTTCTTGTGTGTCTTGTTTCACTTTATGTTCCACCCACACTCTACCTTTCTCTTCCCAGGTCCCATTTACTATGCTTGCCCTCCCCAAGCTCAGTCACATTGCAGCCATTCTCTCTTCTTGCGTTCAAATATTAGAATATTATTATACGGTATTTTCATTTGTATAGCATTAACTGCCTTTGTCATGACATCATGCTGCTATGCTATGCTGTGCAGGTTTATAAAGTGCATAGCTACCCGAAGGCTTCCCGGCACTGTGTGAATCAAAGAGCACATCCTTAATAATCAAGAGCTAATGCCTAATTAACTAATGAAGGTAGAGCCATGTTTTGAGCATTTTTCTAAACTTTATACTGCAATCTATTTCGGGTCTTCCTTTCGTGCAGAGCTGAAGATCTGGGAAATCTATCAATTGAACTGGAGGAACCATTGATTGAAGGTGTATAATGATTAGGGTTCCCTGTTTTATGGTATTTCTATTTTTGTCATTTCCGTCTGTATTTATCCATATTTATTTTTTGCTAATTTTACCTGTATTTATCCATATTTATTTTAGGTTTGTGAAAAAAATAAGCTGAAATGTGTATATTTCCAGATGTATTTAACCAGGTAATGTGCACTCCTGCCTCAATGCCCGACAGGTTTCAGTGATATATACACAGTCAGATGGTAAAATATGCACTTGTAAGAAAATATGTTCATTTTAGTATCAAGGTTGTGCAAATCTACTGCGGTTTAAGGCAATTTACTAAAATCCCTATTTTATTTTTATGTCCTTGCTTGTCAATCCGCATAGTTATTGGCCTGGCAGTCTTGATTGACAGCATTTAGAATCACTAAAAAACAACCCATATTTCCATTTTTATCCACATTTAAAAATAAATACTGGCAGGAAAATAAATGTTTTTCTGTCTGTATTTATCTGTAAAAGTCAGTAAAAACGGAAAACAGAGAGCCTTAATAATGATATTTGGTTGTATGTGGTTAGTGGAATTTGTAAAGTGTTACGTTTTGAAATGGATTGTTTGAGTTAATGTTAAAGTATAAATAAGTCTGTCTAGGAAAATCAAGGTCATTGTCTCACAAGATGAGGCTGCCTATGAGAGTGTCTTAACTTTATGCTAGCTCTAGTTGCATGTTTGTGAGGTAGGTGCTAGTGTGATGTGTGACGGTGCTGTTGATTTACAATGAACAATATCTTCCTAGACAATTATAAAGATGGAGAACATATATTGAAATATGTGTCAAGTCACCGTAACCAAAAGTAACCACAATTAATTACTAAAATATATAAAGTACATATCTTTTGTTAGATATTTATTCGCAAGTTATGCAAAGTTAAAAACACTAATATTCCATATAAACATACAAGAATTTTTTTTCCAGTTCGCAAAAAAATAAAATAAAAAAAAGTATACTATTAAAAATGAAGACAATTCTGTGGCGAAATTGTTTACTTTTCGACGCGTGTTTCGGCGCAAAGAACGCCTTCGTCAGGAAAACAGCCACAATTCTTTGGTTTATGGCTCTAGATGAATGCCAAATTTTGATGTGTTAATAGCAATCAGATGGCAGAAACCTTGTTTCTTATATTAAAAGGTCCACCCACAAAATGGGGATGTCAACCAGTACTCTAAATCAATTACTGTTCCTTGGAGGATGTTATTGTCGCTTTGCGTTACACAGGAGAAGATATTTAATGGATAGATTACACACTCAGGAATACAGAAGAGATGTCTCACATAGATGGCGGACATACAATCAGCGCACTTTTTCCTCGATATGGATATTTCTTATTTTTATCGTCCCCTTCTGGGTGAAGTGTCAGCGTGTCACCTAATGATAGATTGCAGTCGAACAGGGGGCTGTTGATTTAGCCACTCTTTGCCAGGCATATGGGTTTTGAACAGTGTTGTACAAGGACAGAGGCACTGTTCTGTTTAGCATGTGCTATCTTTGTGGTTGTCTCGTGACATTGGAAAAATGGTGGATGGTGTTATTATTGGTTGGAATGCTCCTGGATGTCCTATGAAAGACAAATATGGGTCATATGAGAGATGTCTTGATTGTCATTCGCAAGCGATGTGTAGAACTTATTGATTGTGGAATTGGGTGTTGGCTTCTTTTCCTTTGAACAGTCAGATTAGTAGGAGAAAGAAGTATTGGCAAAGCCAACAGGTTTGGCGTTGACTATCAGTCTTTTGGCTTTATTGATGGTTATTTTGTTTTGTAATGGTTTTTGTAAAACTTTATTGTAGGGGGAGCATCCAGGCTCTTGGCAAACAAATATCTAAAAGCTAAAAAAAAATGTTAATCTCAAAAAGCATAGATTCCATAGAAATCCCTGACAGTGAAGAGAACTACTTTGTCTGCAGGTGTGTTCCTTGTGAATGAGCAGAATGCCACCACTCACTAATTCATGAAGAGTGCTGACTGAAAGCCCCTTTTAGAAATTATATTATATAGACATATCATTTTAGTAAAATCGCGGAGTAGCAGAGCAAAGAGTGACCTGGACTTCGGTGAAAGCTAAAAAAATGGGACACCTTGTCTGCTATTTGGGTAGTTAAATGCAGTCAAAACGGCAGTAGAGTGGACCCCTTAAGGATCCGTTGCCACTGCACCTTATGCACGTTTGATTGCTACAACCTTGATAGGGCAGTTGTTTGATACCTCTTGCAGATATTTGTGTAAAACCTAGAGGTGACATCCCATAATCTTAGCAGGGCAGGTTCAGCCATTCATAATTGACAGATTGAGTTTTAGTAAATCAAGAGAGAATCGCCTTTTCCTTTGAGATATTAATGTGTAAATTCTGGTAAATATAAGTACCCTTTACTTACAAATGTGAAAAATAAACGTATTACTCAAACGTGCTAATTTAAACCATATAAAACAAGGCTTCACTTTGGCAGCCACCAGAGCATGAACATGTCCAGAAATGTCTGCTGCTGTTAGCGCCCTTCTATAAAATGGCTCCTTTATGAAAAACATTATTTCCTAGGAGTGTCACCATATCCCAAGTCTGGGCTTCACGCCAGTTGGTTGTCACTGCAAATTTAGGAACGGTGCGGCTTCCTTGCCTTTTTCTTCATTTGCCACTGATTTCTTGACAGATAAGCAATCTGTGTTCATCATCTGTAGCCAGAAGAAAATGGTATCTTAACTGTATTAATCCCTTGCACACCCACGCAGCCCTCTGCAAAAAAACATAAAAAACGACTCAGTGAACATTCCAAGGCCCATAACACGATTCATAAAACAGAAATAACTTTAGGGGTGCTAACTATCCCAGGCAAAATTTTAATTACGCTGGCTTAGTTCACATAATTTTGGGAATTCACGTCACGCGTGTAACAGAAAATTCTCGAAAGTGCGCCATTTTGCCCGACGTGTAATTACAGAGCCATTTGCATTAATTTGCTGAAAAAATATAGCACCGGAACACCGCAAAGAGCCACAACTCGAGACGCTGTTGTTCGTGTAGTTGTGTTTTTTGCACTTTTTTTTGCCCGAAATGTATACTAGCATCAGAAATTGATACAGGGACAACATTTTCAAGATTTCGTGCAAAAATATAGTGCTAAATGACAAACTTGCATTTTGCGTAATTACACATAATTTTAGGTAGCTGTTCCGAGATTTCACATAATTATGCATTAGTAATTATGCAAATGTCGCATACCCCTAGCGCTAACACTGTCTGCATATCTACAAAACTGACATGGCTAACATTAATTAAGGTCACCTTTGGAAACAGCTCTAGCAGTGAAGTCCAGGTTATGAATAATTGTATTAACAACTTTATTATGATACCGTACAGCACGAATCATTGAACAAGGAGCACATTGACTACTCGGGCTATATTACCGAAGTGCCCTGGGGTACAAGGGGCGTTGGCGCCCTCTTTGTGTGCCCCAAGGGCACTTTTGCTATTACTGAAGTGGCCTCAGACGCTTGTCCATCCTATTCTGTAATACTGATAGCACTGGCACACATAAAGCACCAACGCTATCATCAGAGGGCGTTTTCTCATATGCATGGGGGGCTGGTCCCATGGAAATGAGGGAATCCCTTTGCCTCTGTGCCTGTGCCATATTACGGACGTGGACGCAGATGCAAAGAGGCTCTCAGGAGGAGCACTGACAGCTGGCGCACTGTCAATGCACCTCCAGATAGCAGCCCTCTGGAGGGGAGAAAGGGGGTCCCATGGACTCCCAGACATCCCCCTGCAGGTGGGTGCAGTCACTCACTGAACCAGTCTGCAAGGGGATCTCTAATCCCCTTCAAAAGAGCAGGCGGGTTGCCGCCTGCAGTGTTAAACATAGAGCTGCTTCAAAGCAGCCGCTCAGTTTTTCACAGAATGCGCTGTACTTGGGGCAGCGCAAGTTTGCAGCTGCACTTGGGGCTGCACATTCATCCTAATATGGCATCTTTCCTTGATTGCTCCAGGCGTACCTTTTAATAGGTGCGCCAGGCGTACCTTTTAAAAGGTGTGCCCAGTGGAATCAAGGAAAATATACTTTATTTATACGCAGCCCCAGGCAATTTTTAAAATTCATGGCATTTCGCATTTCAAGAAGAAACAGGAAATTACATGAATTTGCTGAAGAATGACATTGTTTAATCCACCCATGCCTTCAGCCAGATTTCCTCTCCCAGCATGGACTTGACTTCAGACTGTAGACATTTGTGTTACCACACTGTCACTTGAGTGGTTAATGGGGAAAACAAAATGGCAGCCACTCTGCCATTTCATCTCCTTTACCAGCTTCCATAAGCTCTGCCCTGTGTGTGTCATACTTGAGTGGGAAAGCTGGACAAGTCAGTTGCGGCCATGATACTCTTGGTCCTTCTTGGACAGCAGAGTTATGGCCCCCGTTTCTCACCTAACCTTAAAAGTGGCAAAGTTTTCTTTGTCAAAAAAGTGTGAGATTGCTATCTGTTAGGTATAACAGCTTTTCATAGCCCTAGCATTGATTCACCAGTCTCAGAGTTGACCGAGGTGATACATGTCTCCTTCCTGCATACTCTGTCCTGACAGCTCTCCAACGTCTCAAACACCACTTCTATAAAAAACCATCCGATCCAAATATCAGTGCCGAATCATCACCCTGTATTCAACTCCCATTCCTGAGTAAGATCATGGAGGTGTGGCATCTGTTTCAAGCCGCTCAAATAAAATTCTTCATGACATCCATTCAGAATTTAGAGCCACAAGGGGTACTGCATCTGACCCGAGAGGATCTCCTTTCCTCACGTCACACAGGTATATCTGAATTACTGATCTTGCTGTCTGACCAGTCTGGATCATGAGAACCTTTCTCGATCTTATGGAAAAAGGAGCTGCTATCTCGAGTACAGCATTACTGCGCTTTGATCCTTCCTATTCGACTCCTGCAGAAGATCCTAATCGGTCCATTCACTTGGCAAGACTAAATCATTATCCAAATGTATCTGGACAGCATTCAGATATACATCTGTGGGAAATGTTTTAGTAGACCCTGGGCAGTCATAGGTTACTGGACACAGATTGTATCAATCAGAGCTGTTTACCACTGGCGTCCCGATGTGTAAACTTACTATTGGACCACTAAGTCCAGTCCTTCAGCGCCTGAATCTCAGGCAAGTGGCACTGAGCAGAGCAAGGCTTACTCAGGGAGGTAGCGTGAGTTTAGAATTCCTGGAATAAATAAGCCACAAATACACGTCAGTAATGGAATGTCCTGTCAGCGTACAGTCTTTTAAAAAGAAGTTATTCAATATAAATCACATGATACACAATATATAAAAAGGTTTCAGAAGAAACTTTATTATGGGTGTTATCGTTACTCCTAAAAGAAACTGTTCACAGCGAGAGTCGCCTGTACCACCTTTGTGGGAGGCTAATTTGCAAGGTGCTCTAGCATTAGAGTCTCTGGCATTCCCTTTGGTCAAGTGGGGAAGCTCATGGAGCTATTCTGGAATTGCTGGACTCACTCAGTTCTCTGTTACCAAGAGAGTTGGCTCTCTCCCTGTGAATGTACTCCACCTCTGCTTTCCCTGTAGTTCACAGTGTATTCAATTTTGTCTGAAATTCCGATGTAGGCCATGCCTGCTTCATGTGTTGTGTTTCTCGCTGTTCACAAGGTATGCACTGGTGCTGATGAAAAAGCAGTCCTTTCCCCAGCTCAACTAGTGGTGTGCGGTGTGATCGATGTTGTGGCGCAGACCAAGGGTCAGTTGAGGCACTGTCAGCATCGGTCGGAGGGGCATTGTGGCAGTCGCAGATCTCACATCTTGATGGATCTGCAGAGGTCACATCTTGATGGACCGACGCTTGAAATTTCTTCCTCCAAACCAGACACAAACACACACCCCAAAACGGCTAGGTGCTCACCGCTAGACAAGATCTTGGTTACTTGCACTGATCTCTCCATCACAGTACGTTGGCTTCTTCCTCACCGCCCCAAACCTCGCAATCACAGTTGGGACTGGAAGCTCTACCCTACAGCTCAGAGAGCTTTTTGAACCCACTGGTGTGGCAACCCAGTTGCAGAAAGAAATATTGGCATAGTTTCTAGCCCATCTTTATACTCAAGTTGCAGGCAGACGTTGTGTATTCTAGCCGTTCGGTTCTGTGACCAGTTCTGAGCAGGTTTACACTTTAGCTATTTCTGTATAGACTGCTCCAGCTCTGGTCTTTTGTCCAGAATGAGAGACGAGGAAGTGGTGTGAAACTGGGAAGGGGGAGATGGGCGTCTTCAAGAGTTCAAAACCTATAATCACTTATCCAGATCGCATAACTTGACACAAGTAGGACATTGTTCAAAAATCATACTTATCATTCCACATTCCATAACAAAATAAGTAGCCATGAGAAACGAAGTTAATGGATACTGTTAAAATGTAATAGACAGAGTCCAGGATTTTACAAAACGTTGTTTGGCAACCAAAACCCTTTTGTCGAAACCTATTTCTCTGGCCAAACATGGCCGAGGTGGTTCGAACATGAGTGCTGTGAGGCCAATAGGAATCTGTGTAGGGCTTTAACATCCAACCCAAGGAGCACTGCAGACGTGAAAATGGCTAGTCGGAGGTACAACACAGAGATTGCCAATCGGAAAGGAGCACTTTTAAATGATCGCTGGGAAGCTTTATCTGAGGCTGCCACTATGAAAAAGGGCAACACATTTTGGTCTGCTGTGACGGATTTGCGATCTATGGCCAGCTATTAACCCCTATCAGCTGTACCATTTCGAGTGAGTCTTGGGAAAACCACTTCTCAAAAATGTATGCTACCCCCCCCCCCTCCACAAGAGTCAGACCAGTATGAATCTGGCCCACTTTCCAGCATACAAATAACTTTGCCTGTGATGGAAGAAGCTATTGACCAGAGCCTCAGGAATAAAGCCCCTGGCCCGGATGGGTTACCCATAGATCTAATCAAATGAAAACCAGATTTTTGGGCACCTCTTCTTTTGAATGTTTTTAACAATTTAATCCATGCTCCAATACCCAGCACCTGGGCTACTAGTATTATCGTTCCGATTTTTAAAAAGGGGGACCGGTCTCAACCTAATAATTATAGGCCTATCTCCCTGATCAATAACACTTTAAAAATATTGGGCAGAGTTTTATATAATAAGATTTTAGTGTGGTCAGAGGAATGTGGCATTTTGGAGCCTTGTCAGCTAGGTTTCCGCAGTAAGGTTGACATCAATAAACAGTGTTTAACTCTTAATCTGGTAATTGGGAAATAAACCATCGCGCGGGTCTCCCCAATCTATTTGGCCTTTATGGATTTGTCCTCCGCCTTTGACCTTGTCGATAGGTCAAAGCTCTGGTCTATCCTCCTGGCCTATGGACTGGACGAGCCTTTGGTACATTTTTTAGCGCATCTTCATAAAGATCTTCAGGCCCAGGTGAGGATTTGTTGTGGGGGGCGAGGTCTCTGGGGCCATTAGGGTAGGAAGGGGGGTCAGACAGGGATGTGTCCTGGCCCCCCTCCTTTTTATTATCTACATTAATGGATTGAATAAATAGTTAAAATCCACAACCCAAGACATCCCCAATATTAATGGGAAAACACTTCTTGTACTATTATACGAAGATGATGCAGTCCTTATAGGCCGCACTCCAAACTCTCTGCGCATCTTAGTGCAGACTTTGGTAACCACATGGGTAGCTTGGACTTATGCGTCAATTAAAAAAAAATTCTTTATAATGTCGTGTGGCCCTGGGAAACGACAGCTCAGCTCTATTACTGCGGGCAGTCAAAAATTGACGAGTACTAGCACCTTCTCCTACCTCTTGGGGTGGTCTTTGCTGCGAACGGCTCATGGACTGAGCATTTGGCTCACTCCAGGAGCAAGTTCTCAAAGGCCATCAACTCAATCCTTAGCCTTCCTCCCCCAAAGAGCACCGGTGCTATTTTAGCTATTTTAAAAAAAATGTAATCACAATGTGTTCCAGTAGCCACGTATGAAGCCGAGATTTGGGGAAATGCCAACCGCTCCTGTTTTCAGCAGGAAGAGAACAGATTTTGCAGGAAGCTGTTGGGTGTCCCAATCTCTACCCCACAATATATTTGCCACAGGGAACTTAATTTAAAGTATATCGAAGATTTTATAAGCGCCCGCCCTGCTCTTTTTTGGTTATCGGTTTAGAAGAATCAGGCTGCTTCCTTAACTAGAGAGATTATCAGTGACTGTGTTAAATGTGGGAAAGGAATGGATATCCCTTGGCTGTCTGAACTGTACCAAAGTCTATGTAGTGTTAATAAAGGTTGTATTTTCTCAAATCCCATCACAGCCAAAACATTGCATAAAAATGAGTTCGAGAGTGCCCTTTATTTATTTTATATTGTACAGAAAGGGTTGGTATGGAATCTAAAAAATATCTCGCCTCCAGCAATATGACTATAGAACAGCATAGGCATCCCCTACCTATCTATCTCACTTTACCTATGAGTCACTGGGAAAGGAGCCTTTTATTTCACCTAGGAGCAGGAACTGTTAAATTTGCATTATGTTTTCCTCTTGGCTACCATTCCAATCTTGACCATGTACCCTGTCCATGTGATGGTGTGAGCAGACAATCTTTTTAAATTTTTTTTGTTTCTTTGTAAATATTATTTAAAATACACCAAGTCGCTTTTAACTCCATTTTTAGGTTTTGCCTGGCGAAAAGATGCGCTCTGCGCATCTTTTTCGCGCAGGCGAAAACCTGATGAGAACTGTAGTGTGGCTTTGGGTCGGCCCTCGTCATTCATTGGCTGGCTCCATAAATGGAGCCTAGCCATTGGACGAGGGGCCTGTCCGTCAATGCCGGACCAGATTCGGGGGCGTTCCCGAGATTCTTTGGCTTTTGCCGACGTCACGCGACGTCAGCCGAAAGCCGGGAACGCCCCCGAATCTGGTCCGGCATTGCCGGCACTTCTGCGTCTCTCCACCCCCCTTTCCCGCCCCCTCCCGCTTGTTCTTTCTGTTTTCATGTTTGTTTCATTTTCTTTCGCCTTTTCCCTTGTTTCTTTGACTTGGTAGTTCTTTTCTCTGTGCCTGCTTCTGTGAGGCATTGTTTCTTTCTGTGTGCTTTATGAATGCCAGTGTGTTAAAGTGTCTCTGTGCGTGCCTTGCGGTTGTGTGCGGTCCCCATCTCTGTGAATGCCTCTGCATGGCTCAGCTTGTGCGAGTCTGCTCCATGCTGACTGTAGCTCCTCCTGTGATTCACTGCAAACATCAGCCTCGTGCATTCCGCTCACCACAGGAAGTCAGTGGGTGCCTCAGAGCGGAGGTGCAGTCTGAGTGAGACTCTGCTGAGGCCGCCTCGGGTGGGTGCTCGTGAGGAGGAGCGAGGGCTGCAGGAAGCCTGGCACGCGCGGCAGGGCGCACAGGGCACACCCACGCGAGCGCTCCCTCCACTGCCCGCACCTCATCGGAGCCAGCTGCTATGGCTCGGGCACACCTCTGACCCCTGCCCGTCGGACACCTCGGAGGACCGAGCCCGGCCCCCACCATGTTCACTCGAGCTGTCAGCAGGCTGAGCCGGAAGAGACAGCCTTCAGGTAGGAACCCCTCTCTGTTAGACGGGGCGAGGGTCGTCTCTTGGGGGCGCGCCGGAGTCTGACCGCAGGACTCTCCCGCCGGAGCTCTGCTGAAGTCGGGCTGCAGTTCACAGTGGGAGGCGCTTCCTTATGGACCGAGCAGATGTCTGGCTGCAGGGTAGCTCCACGTAGCCAGACTGCTCTCTCGACTGATGTCTTCACTGGAGGACACCCTGGGGAGACAGGCGCTATTGTAGGGACTCAGCTGATGTCTGACTGAGGGACACGTCCTGGCAAGGGGCCTCTGCTGATGTCTGACTGCAGGGCACCCTGGGGAGCTGGGTGCCTTCAGTGGAATGTGTCTGTACAGCTGCTGTCCATCTTTAGTGTGCCTTGGGGCTATGCCCTCTAGGCCTCAGCTAGTGTCCGAGTGCAGGGCACACAGGTGGTGGGAGGAGGGGGTTCCCATATTTCCTCACACCCCTTTCCCTCACATGAGATGGAGACATGTAAAATGCGGAACAGAGACTCGTGGGTGAGTGCCCTTTTCCATGAATCAGCCCCGGACTTGCAGCCGCGAAGGGAGGGGTGTCTCAGCTGTTTGCCAACCTATCTACTCTAGTGAGTTCTTTCTTAATATATTGAAGACTCGTCTGTCTGTTAAAGTTTCTCTCTGTTATTCTTTTTCACTCTCCCTGTCTCTTCCTCTCGCCTTCTATACGTTGCTGTACAGACTTTTTCTCTCTGCCTTCTCCCTCAGTTTAGGTAGATTCAGAAACTGGATTGGGAGGGGGAGAGGGAGAGGCAGCCCCCCCCCCCTCTCCCTAAAAAAAAAACATGACTTTGGCCCTCCCAGTCAAGCAGAAGAGGCCATGGACAACGCTCCTCGAATTGCTTTCTCCATGTCGATGGCCGAAAGAGATTTTTTTTTTCTCAGTTTGTTTACTTTAATTTTCAGTCAGGGGTCCTTAGAGAACCTCTACAACACCTTTAAAGTGCTCCTTTTTTAAAAACGAGTGTTTTAGTATGTAACTATAAAGGGGAAAAATACTGGCTTTAGGTGATTTTCCCATCTTTGTACAGGGTCAGACATTAAAATGAGGATCAATTGGGAGCGGTGACTTCGAAAAACAAGCATTTGCAATGCAATAGGTCTCGCATTTACACAAGTTTAAGCTATTGGCATTGTAAATGACAATGCCTTTTATTTATGTTTTAAAAACAAAAATAAGAGTCATTGTTATTTGCAATGCCAATAGCTCTAACTTTAACAAAGGCAAAACCATTGCATTGTAAATGCTTGTTAGGTTTTGCCTGGCGAAAAGATGCGCTCTGCGCATCTTTTTCGCGCAGGCGAAAACCTAATGAGAACTGTAGTGTGGGTTTGGCTCGGCCCTCGTCATTCATTGGCTGGCTCCATAAATGGAGCCTAGCCATTGGACGAGGGGCCTGTCCGTCAATGCCGGACCAGATTCGGGGGCGTTCCCGAGATTCTTTGGCTTTTGCCGACGTCACGCGACGTCAGCCGAAAGCCGGGAACGCCCCCGAATCTGGTCCGCCATTGAAGGCACCCGGAAGAAGTCCAGGTGAGTGCTTAGGAGTTACCGAGGCCGAGATCGTTCTCCTTAGCCCCCGCTTTTGTGGCCTAAAAACTCCTGGCTGTGAGCGCCCCTGCCGTGAGGTAACCCTGCTGTGTTCCGCGGCCCGGGGCCTGAGACTGCCCTAGAAATCGCCTCCCGCATCTCCAGAGCCACGGAGACCAAACCGAAGGGGCAGCTAGCTGATTGGTGGCTGGCACGCAGGAGCCGTGCTCTGATAGGCTGCTGGCACGAGTTTCTATTGGTCAAGGAGCTCCGACGTCATGGGGGCTCGCTTCAGGGCCGCGCTCACGGGTTCCTCAGGGCAGTTCTTCAAGAGCTGGAAATAAACGGAAAGTTGCCACTCCTGACTGGGTCACAACAACCGCAGTATGAGGGTATCGCGTCTCTGTTACAGTATGCGCAGACTACCCACTCCATATCCTGAGGAAAGTCATGGTTCGGATTCTCTCAGACGACCCAACAAGTTTGCAAAAAGTGATTTACTGCCTCCGCAGATTTGGCTACAGGCAGCATGCAGTTGAGCACGGCGGTATTAATTCGATGTTGTCAGATACTTAAATTGTAGTTCATCACAAGGTTGTCCTCCCCACGGAAGCAGGAGGGCGACGTCCGTCTAATACAACTCAAACAAATGTCGAGGGCTGGAGGTACAGCGGTAACCTGAGCTCAGACATTCCCTAGCTGCGTGTCCACGTCATGTTTCTTGTGCTTTAGACCCGCGGTTCGAATGCGAGTCCCGGCCGCGTACGCAGTCTTGCAGTGGAGGGTCCGGCCCTGTCTATGTATGGCTCCTTCCAGCCTGGACTGACAGACACTGCCCGTCTCAGAAGGGCACAGGAGTGACGCCGTCCCCGCTCCGAAAGGAGAGCTCACCTCTCAACACGTGGCATGGCGGGGGTCGTATTTAAAGAAACGGGAAGTTCTCGGGTTTGGTTTCAGACCCGGGCAGCGCTGGCATAGGCCGGACTGGAGGTGGCGGCGTGGGAGGGGGCCAGCTGGCAGCGACAGACTCCAGCAACCAACTGCAAACACGTTACCTACGAGACAGAAAGAACAAAGTCAGCTTTTCATTGGGAGAACAACACTTTCTCAGAGTTTGAGTGTCTTGCTCGTTGCGTACACTGTACCAAAGATGCACACGTCCAATGTTATGTTTTGGTTGTAAAGAGCAACTTACACAGAAAAGCCAATAGCGTGCGCCCAAGGGGAGCGGGGGCAAGAAGAATAGGAGAGGGGATTTGTTTGACCAGCTTACAAATCATAGTTGTAAAGTCTCTTAACAGCCATGCTAGCTTGCATCAATGCTATCCGGCATCCCAACAGACGCTGTAGCACTCCTCTGCCCCCTTCTATTCTACTGAATTTACACCACCCATACTGCACCCTGGTCGGTCTCCGAACGTAGAAATGACAAGTCTGCAACTCTCCAAGTAAAGTACTATTTACAGTGGATAACGAAGCCACGATTACAGAATGACAGCTGTGGAATAGAAGTTACGGTAGAGTAAAGCTCGAGTTCAGACAAAACTCGAAAACAAGCACTGGCAAATGTGATAGGTCCTGCAATTTTTTCTAGCAAAAACAAAATATGCAATTTACATGAAGTATAAAAGTAAGACACGTTGCCACTGACAAGTGGCATGCACAAGTTTGCAAAAAACCAAAAAAACAAAAACAAACGAGCAACATAAAAATACACTCCAAAAATAAAAATCTTAAAAAACAGCAATTGGCCTGCCAGCCCTGGCTCTGAATCACTTCTTTTCAGGCCGATAGACTCCTATGGAAGCGCAAAATGAAGCCACTGATAGAATAGAGACAACTTCTGAAATGGGTTGAGCATTGGCCAAAGGAGTGGTGGAAGCAAAATGTGAATTGCTCTTCAATAGAAGTCACAAAACTGGATGGCCAGAAGCCCCCCTCAATATGTACATATAAATGTGTACTTTTTTAGAATTTTTTTTTTTTTTATAAAACAGGATCCTGACAAGACAGCTTGAGCGGTTTCTAGATCTGACCCAATAACAGTTATCAAACTTAAAGGTTAATGTCCAGTCAAATGGATTGCTTTGAAAAGGAATGAAGGGTCCATTTACATAAGTGTGTTAACAGGACATAAACAAGTACATTAGATTAACCATCCACCGTCCTCTTCCTCCCCGCTACATTTAGTGTAGGAAAAAGAAAAAGCTTTCAATGGCAGAGCTGTAGCCAGAGACACCATGGCAAACCTATTCCGTATGGCGCCCAGACACAGATACCCTTGTGAAATGACAGCCCTAGGTAGAAAAAGTCCCCAAGTGCTGAGAGAACTATCAGAGCATTGGGGGGGTTGGGGGGGGGGGGTACATTAGTTATGTTTTCCCTGAGGTGAATCTCCGGTTTGAGGTCTGTCTTCGGCCATAAGCTAGGGGTCAGACAGGACTGCAAAGTATGCATGGCAGACTAAACTTACCATTATGTATTACTATTCACAGAAGCAGCCCCTGCTGTGTATGCAGGAGATGTTTCAGGGGAAACATGTCAGACTAAAGGACAAAAATATTACATTAGGTGGCATGGCTGCAGCGCAAACCTCCCCACACTAGCCTTTTTAGTACCAGGCATTCAAAGTTAAAATGAGGCCAGCAAATAGACAGTCGGGCTAAATGCCAGGCACTGGTTTTCCCGGTTATACATTTAAGGCTTCAGGGACCCTAAATACATTTTACAAAGGATAGCATGAACTAAAATAACTTTAAGACTACTGCTTATACTTCCACATAGTTTAAAAACACTACTGCGTTCAAATATGCATCATAATCTACGTCTCAGACAGGATTAACCCACCTTGATATACTGTATGTCTTGACAAAGCTGTGAGCATTACAGTTTAAAGTTAATAACCATTACTGGAGCCTCTGGCTTGTGTTTCCATATTGCAGCCACCAGATGAACTAGTTTGCTGGTATTTGGATGGTGTTAGACTTAATCCGTAAGCTTGTCAAGCCTTCTGAAGGACCCTTCCATGCAGCCTTTATTGCCCCTTCCCCCATTGAGGGATAAAGATGAGACTTACTAAACACAGTAGCAAAACGGATACGCAGTTTGGGCCGTACTGGACTAGGACCCCCCCTTGTGGACAACCGCATCTTGAGTTCGACAAAGGACAAAGAAATACAGTCTGAATCATCTAGAACCAGACTACTGGTGTGGGCCAAGCCACCACAAGGTTCAGAGATTAAAAGTCACAGGGACCAGAACGCCAGACGCTCAGATGAAATGCAACTCACAGGCCAGATAACTACTGTCAAAACGTGGATTGGGAAGGGGAAGGTGGATGGGATAAGAAGGTGGAACATGAGCCCACTTTGGTCCACGTAAGGGACCTTGATATTGTCTGAGCTCCAAGCTTTTAATCACTTAATGTTTGGCAAACCATGTCTTCTGGACCTGTGGCTCCAAACAACTACTGGTTGGTTTTACTTACACTGGCAACAGTTACTGTAGTTGTGATCATTTCATCCCCCCCTAGTTTATGTGTCCTTCTTCCCTCTGTCTGCCTGGTGTTTTTTGCCGTTCTGCCCTCTGTTACAATCATCCCCCCTCGTTTTTGTGTCCTTCTGCCCTCTGTCTGCCTCGTGATTTGTGCCGTTCTGCCCTCCGTTAGAATCATCCCCCCCTCGTTTTTGTGTCCTTCTTCCCTCTGTCTGCCTGGTGTTTTGTGCCGTTCTGCCCTCTGTTACAATCACCCCCCCTCGTTTTTTGTGTCCTTCTTCCCTCTGTCTGCCTGGTGTTTTGTGCCGTTCTGCTCTCCATTAGAATCACCCACCCCTCGTTTTTGTGTCCTTCTTCTCTGTCTGCCTGGTTTTTTGTGCCAATCTGCCCTCAGTTATAATTGTTTCCCCTCGTTTTTTTGTCCTTCTGCCCTCTGTCTGCCTAGTGTTTTGTGCCGTTCCTCCACCTGAACTGAGCCCTTTAAAATAAGGCCATGCTCCAAAAAGTACCGTAGCCACCTGCCCTGAACCATAAAAAAGTGCCCCCTACCTCCGTGAAGTACTCTGACTCTGCTCCCTACCCTCCCTTGGCGCCTAAAACTGTCCCCTGCCATGCACCCTACAAAGCATCGACTTAGTAAACTGTCCCTTCTCTGTGTGCTTCGAGGCCGTCAAATGTAAGTCTAGGCACAAATGGATGGTTGGATTTGTGGGGTAAAGTTTTATTTAATATGATTTTATGTAGCGTGAACTTTACCCAAAGGTGTCAGAGCGCTTTACATAAGAACCAGTTGCCAAACCTAAAGACTTTGATTTACATGCGTTAAGTAAAAGATACAAACAGGAAAACAATTGAAATGTACTAGATGTAGTCACACAAAGAAGAGACTGTTGTTTCTCGTTATATTTCTATATACATATGGAAGGGATATGAATAGATGTACTGCAAGAGTCACATAGGAATGTTAGAGTAGAAAGGTCTACTGCATATACTAGTGAATACAGTCATCTCTATATACAGAAAAAATGAGTTATATTTAGAGGGGTCGGAGTGGGACGCGGTGGATGGATGCATGATGGATGGATGTATGCATGATGCATGGATGTATGGGTGGATGCATGGATGGGTTGTTGGTTGAATGGGTTGGTGGATTGCATAAATTGTTGAGAGATTGGCTGTATATATGCATCTATCCATCCACCCATTCATGCATCTATCCATACACCCATCCATACACCCATCCATACACCCATCCATGCATGCACCCATCCATGCATCCACCAAGTCATCCATGCAAGCATTACAACAAGAGCCCGCAGCTCTCCTTCGTCTCTCCTCGCCCCCCCTTCCCTGGGCCCTGCCCTGCTATTGTAAATGACAATGCCATTTATTTATGTTTTAAAAAAACATAAATAAAAATAATGTCAAGAGCAATGCCAATAGCTCTAACTTTAACAAAGGCAAAACCATTGCATTGTAAATGCTTGTTTAAAAAGCATAGGCCTATTAGCCTGGATAATGCTTATTTGTGGTTACTCACTCTAGCCGATGAAGAGTTGGGTTTCCGCACAAGCACGTTTCTGAGAATTGCCACTCGAGCACGCAAGATGAGTTCCAACCCCTGCGCTTTTATATTTATGTATGAATACTTTGTATAAACTGATGTATGAACTGGTATTTTATATAATTATAAACTGTCTATTGTTAATGGATTTTATTATTACTCTCCATTTGTCAAATAATTTGTTATGCTGTTGTGCTTTTATGGATACTAAGTTATCCGAATAAAGTTTTCTGAACTGAACTGAAATAGACACTGTAAAAATACCATCGAGCCAAATGTGAAGAGTAATAGCAGACTCCGCATATTAGCACAAATAAGCTGAAACCCTTCTTCACATGTTTAATTACCAAGCACTTGCAGTCTGGGAGAGGGAAAATGTAGCTAGGGACATGGAAACAAAAACAGACTTGTGGATGGGAAGCCTACTGCTTGTTGCTGTGAAGAGCTAATTTCCTTTGTATTTTCAGATGAATTTCCTTCTACATCTGACAGCGCACGTACTCTGGTGATTTCTATTGTGAGTATGACTGAGGTTTTGGTTACGCAAGACAAATGAGGAAATCGCTGCTTGAGAAACTTGCAATGGT
Organism: Lissotriton helveticus; assembly: GCF_964261635.1. Lineage (NCBI taxonomy): Eukaryota > Metazoa > Chordata > Amphibia > Caudata > Salamandridae > Lissotriton > Lissotriton helveticus. The sequence continues at coordinate 1,749,575,896 of NC_136057.1, read as the reverse complement.
ACAGCCTCCGTGTCTGGTTTAAACATTCGTAGATTCTTGAAAAGCTAGGTGCGGATTTGGTCGGAATTGCACAATTATTTCACAGTTATCGCCCGAAGTATGACCTGTATTATTCATGCAAGGCAAACTAGCGTGTGGCAAGAGTGGAATCTCCACTCGCAAATTCATAGAATAGGGATAGGCAGACCTTTCCTACCAGATGTTTTGGAAAGAACTGGAAATTCCAACAGATGCATCGAAATTTCACTATTGTGATGCCTACTGGGTGTTTCAGGGGAATGGCCCTTCACTAATATGCCGCACGCCGATCAAGCTATATCTCTTGTGATATTCACAATCAATTGCAATCCCTTTCTCACACTTACCTCTAACCCCCAGATGCATCAAGCATCCATTTTGCGATTCCATATTAGCGAAAAATAAGGATTCGCTAATAAGGAATTGCAAAATGCCATGCATCAAGAACTCGCTTTAAAAATAGCGATTTCTTAAAATTCCTTAATTGCGACTCGCAAATTGCGAATCGCAATTAAGGAATACCTCCCCATTCATTCCTATGGGCCTAGAGGCCCATAGGAATGAATGGGAATACATTCTCAATTTGCGATTAGCAATTAGCGAATCACAAATTGAGAATGCAATTTCAAGGGTGCAGGGGTGTCCAAAGGACACCCTGTCGCACCCCTGAAATCTGTATATGGGTACATCTTGCACACACACATGCCCTAAGGGCATGTGTGTGGGTAAAATGGAACTTTGAAAAATGCACTTTAGTGCATTTTTCAATGTTTTTGCAAATTACCATGAAGTTCAACTTCATGATAATTTGCTACTCCTATTTGCGAAATCGCTATTTTTTTTAGTTTGATGCATTGCATTGAAGGAATCTCAATTTGGGATTCCTTAAATGCAATCGCAATTTAAGGAATCTCAATTTAGGGATTCCTTAATTGCGATTTTTGCATTTGGGATGATGCATCCCAAATGCAAAAATACCGGTCGCAAAGGGGCAGATTCTGAGAATCTGCCCGTTTGCGACCTGTTTTTTGCTTGATGCATCTGGGCCTAAATCTATACATACTTATAAATGAGCCAGGAAAACGTGTTTTATTAAGTGTGGAAAAGTGCAACAACAGTCCCCATTTTCTGAGTGAGTGTGGGGAGGAAACATTTTGCGTGATAAATCGTTTTCCATCAAAAGATAAACCCCCTGCATTTAATATCTCTATGTTCTCCTACACATTAGAATTAAAAATGTGGAAGAATTTACAAATATAACATTCTCTTCCTATTTCATGAAAATTGGTTTGTGTTAAGACTCTTTCTCTAATTCCAGTAAAACAATTGCAAAACTTGATGCCCTTTTTTATGCCGATTATGCCACTAAAACCGAGGTCATTCTGGTGTAACCTGGAGACCACATGGTAGAGCACGAATGTGGACAAGAGCACAAATATATGTTCTAGGATGGGGCAGGGGAACTGAAACCACAGGAAGAGTGTTTGCACTTGGTGGAAACAAAGATAACAAGCATTTGCATAGCCAATAGGTCTCGCCTTTGGGACTTTATAAGTGTTTAGCTAGAGCTATCGGCTTTGCCAATGTTTTTAAGCTATGTTGTGGAGAATTGCGGCTGCTGTGCAGCATGTTGAAAAGCTATAATAAAAAAGTATCATTATCATTTTTGTTACTTTATGTATACCCAAGAAGACATTATGTACCACTGAACAACCCTATTAAAAAACTATTAACATAAAACATGTCTCCTATTATTTTTGACTTTGTAATGCTGGCAACCTCTTCCTGCCTGTTCTAATGCTTGTTATAGGAAGGTATGATATAGAAGACCAGCACAATGAGGGAGAGATAGTGGGGACTGAGATTGGGAGATTTGCGCAAGACCAAAGCAAATAAGAAGAGAGACAGATGACATTAAGCCATTTAGAAAAGTAAAACAGGCAGCAAAGGTGGAAGGTGCACGTGGAGGGAGTCACTAACTAAATATACGGAAAGGAGTGACATGAAGGAAGATGCACAGGCAGATAGGCAGGCAGGGAGGGAGTCATGCATACAGCGAATGAGAGAAAGCCTGGCAGGCAAGGGAGTCAAGGCCAGGCAGAGGTAGGCCACAACAGTCACAGAAAGAGCAGGGACAGATTATAGAAGAGGCATGAGGGACGCCCTCAAGCGGGTCTGGGGTGGGGGTCAGACTAAGGGAGGGAGTGCATTGCATTGCCACAGCATTGCAGCATGTCTGAGCCCTCGGAACGGTGCGGACTGCCGCGAGATAAAGCGTTTACACTTGAATAGTGCCAAGAGGTGCTTTCAAGAGGCACCTGTCACTAACCAGCACGGTAATAACTGAGCAGGGAGTAAACTAGTTACCCAGTGGAGGGGGGGCGGTGGTATGCTGAACCAAACAGAAGCGGACAGCTACCACATTTATGCAAGGACGGGGTGGAGAAAATAATGAGGTCAGCATTGCAGCATGTCTGAGCATCATAAGGTTATACTTTATAGAGCCATACGCTAGGGCGCTGCTGTTCCTCCACCTCATGAGCATCTCTCAGTAGAGCATGATAAGGTTATACTCTATAGAGCCATAAGCAAGGGTGCTGCTGCTCCTGCACACCCAAACCCACTTTAAGAGCATCACTGTGGACATCATGAAGGAGTTATTATGCTTCCCTAATCCATGAACAAGGGTGCCGCTGTCCTATTTGTCACCAGAGATGTGTAGTCAATGCATGGCCGGCACTTACACAACAGTTAAACAATACAGGTCTCTTTACAACATGACAGAGCCACAGGCTTCACAGGCCGGTAGACAACGGGCTCCTGCCGTGTGTCACTAGAGATTGTGATGAACGAGTTTGAGGCGCTTCAAGGGGCTAAACACGAGACAGGCCTCGGCGGAATCAAACCGGCTTACAAAGGGTGGGGGTGCTCTGCTGCCTCCTGTGAAGCGTTAAAGTCATGCACGACAGAAGCCACGGAGTACGGCAGAACAAGCGTCTACCTCAGGCGCGGCAGTCCTGTGTGGCATCACTTTTATTACAAACTGTCAGCCAGGGACATATTGGAACAGTCCATTAGTTAAATAAATCAGCTGTCATCGCCTCCCTTCACAGGAATGTCGCACTAGACCCCATTCCCCATAAGAGACCTTTGCACGGAGCTGGGTTCTCAGTAAGGCTTCTATGCGCTATGGATATTTCTGCCCCAATTAGTAGAAGGAGCACCAAGGGTGAGGTACAAAGGGCTGATCTGTGCAGACTGTTCCCAGAAGAGACGGACATTGGCTTGGGAGAGGCCCCTTCTTGTCAGCACCAAACGCGCCTCATTTTTGCTCTGTAAGGCGTATAGGAAAGCCGACAGTGAGGAGGCACACAGCACCCAGTGTCTGCACTCAGAGACTGAACCCAGGAGACACAGCGTCCCCAAGATGAAACTGCCAGCACCCTGCCCAGTACAGCCCCCAGCAGCTGCGGGATTCACTTTTGCTGCTATTCTTTCAACAAAGCGGCTGTATGTTTTACTCTGGCCCCCTCTGGCGGTGATACAGGCGGCAGCTGTTGAGATAGCTAGAATGTAGCACAGAGGCTGGTTTTCTAACCCTCGAGGTTCCCCGTCTGTCTGCGCCTCCGCTACCGAGGTTACCCCGATTCTGTTGGAATGCAATGTAATGCAGCTTCAGATTTCGGAGAGTTTGTGAAGTGTGTTTCACAACCAACCAGCATCACAGATTATTCATTCCTTCTCAACACATCCAGAACCAGGCAGCTCCCTCGGAGCGACGCGAACTGCTGCTAAAACAAGAACAAGGAATGCGCATGAGAGAGAGGGGGAGCAGGAGGTGGGCCCGGGATTGGTGCGTGCGTGCGCAGTCTGCTCATTTTCAAGCACTGCTCTTGTGCTTGTGGCATGCCCCTGCTCGGTCCCGCAAGGTAGATGCCGCCACAAGCACTGGTGTGTGCTTGAAAATGAGCAGAGAGACGGCTAAAGGACCTCCTAAGCAGTGCATGCGCACTGCGTAGGCGAGACCTAAAAAGACATTTGCGACTATCCCGGCCAACAATGGAGGAATTCCCCCAATGCGTTTCCAGAGTTCATGAACCGGATGAATGTGCCACTAGATAAGGTGTGCAAATGAAAACTCTGGGTCAAGTAAGGCCGACGCCTTTTTGAATCAGGTTAGGGGTTATAACTCTTAGGGTGAGTAGGTGAGTACCTATTAACGCCAGGACTTAAGGTTTTGTGCCAGGGGCGTTAATTTTGCTGTGGAACTGATCGATGAACCCGAGCAAGGCTTATTCTATGTCAACGGCCTAATGGCTAGTGCGCTGTCGACCTAGAAGCTGAGGAACCAGGTTCGAGTCTCAACAGGGATGCTCAACATCCTGTGATTCTGAGCAAATCGCTTAAACTCTCAGGGCCTAGCAAAATTAATGGTCGAGTTTGCACTAAATAAAACAAAAACAAAAAACAATATGTGCCAAGGTGACTGGATCAACCTCTAGTGGCTACCCAGCAGTATGTCTAACGCCGAGGATATGGAGTCCCTTCTAAAGCAGGTATCACATCTAGAGAGGAGAGTGTGAGTTTGTTAAAACATAACAGTTCCATGTGAATCCTTTTGAAAAAGTTGTACTACTGAATACTGAGCCCCAGAATATCAAGGGACAAAATAATGAAAGCCTATCATGGCTCCACATCTTTGTGGCTTGAAGGTATCTAGCTCACCAAGGTACATATATGTGTAGTTAGGAATAGAAAATCTATACTTACTTGTCGATATTTCAGTTTCAGCCTTTTGCTGTGGACATGCTGTGCATTCAATATTCCGGTTTCAATAGTCAGGGTGGACACCTTTTGAAAATAGATGAAAATGGCCACCTAGGAAAATGGGTGTATGCTGTTCACTGGGACTTTGAAAAAATTTCAAGCAGCAAACTATGGATATTTTATTATGCATTTTGGGGTAGATTTGGTGCGGCTTCTGGTGGCCATTGTATCAATGTGAAGCAGAACGTCATATTATCTGCAGCACAATATAAAAACAAATATTGGAAGATGTAAAAAAAAATTGAAACAAAACAGTCATTTCTATTTCATTGAATGTGTGCTTGGCTTGTGAAAAGGAACGAAACAATTTGTTGAAAAGGAGAAAAAACAAAATTGACTGTTTCTTTGCAAGACTTGGCTTCACAGCCAGCAATCAATAATGTGGAACAATTCACTCAATGAGAGTTGATTAAAACGGTGACTATGTACAAAGAGCACATCACAAACTAAATGCTCTCCACTCTTAAATGGCAGTTATCCCCACTACAACACCCAAAAGGGGTACTTTTATTGCCCTCGGATTGTTAAAAGGCAGAGTTGCCCATTCAGGAGGGCAACCAGCAGTGGCCTTCAGGGTACAAAGTGTTGCCTTCAGCACTACTCCTGAACTCCAAATTATTTCAACACATGCTCCTTTTAATTTAGCTAATTGGAACAAATGTATGGGAAATTGCACATGTTTTTAGGTCTGGCTTGACTGCTGTAGCTGACTGCAAAACAATGTGTTACTAATTCTTTAAAATAAAGGTAGAGTGGGATTTAGCTCCATTCAGAGGACTATACTGTCTTTCACCTCATTTTATTGGGACTTTAAGTACTTTAAATTATCATTCATCCTTCCAGGCAGTCCTTTGATTGGAATGTATGAGGGACTATTTGACATCTTAAAAGTCTGTCAGCACGGTGGTTGTCACATTCAGTTCCTAATCTCCCCTCCTGAATGCATTCCATAGAGAAAGCAATCCTTTGTGCCACTTTTTTCTCTAACATTGGCAAAGCCATTACGACAGACAGCCCTTATGGAGATAAGAGCATGCAATCCATGTAAACAGGATTTGTGAATGGCTGTGTTTACAAGTGTTGGCATAATAAATCCAGACTATTGGCTTTGCCATCCATTGTTTTTGTTTTGCTCCTCTCCAGAGGCAGATAAAGGAGTCCGTGTCATTTCATAGTCAGCACAATTGGTTTTACTTGTTTTTAAGTGTCACCTCCACCATGCTGGAGATATTCTGGCTGAACTACAGGGGGTCCCCATGTCAAGACACAAACAACCTCAAACAGCACTAAAAAACAAAATGAGCGGAGGCGTGTCAGAAACATCTGTGTTTGAAACGTGCTAGCATTAGGAAAGCGGGGATCTGAGCTCACTAGGTGGGAGACATGTTATGCCCGTCCTCTGGGAGAAGGCACCTTCCTTCTGTTTTTGGACTGCTCCTCAAGTATGGAGCCATATTCATAGCCCTTCTCTTTCTTCTAAAATCATAATCTAAGGGGTCTCCAGAGGGGGTCCAAGAAGTTGGATCCACTGTCTATGTTAATGGTTTTCATTTAGATTCATTGTATAGAAATTTACCATAGTTGGATAACCAGTAGATCTAGCAAGGCTCTGGCCCTGATGGGCCTACGTCGGCCACCAATGAATTAGATTATGAAAGGGTTGAAAGAATTGACTGAAATCAAAGCTCGGATGTCTATTTGGGTCATCTTCACAAACGCATTTCAAATATGCCGCATTTTAAACTATAAGACACACAAAAGGTGATGGGAGGAATGCTTGCAATTTGTCTAACCACTGGCAATTGCATCCCAAATCATCGGTCATTGGCTCTCAATGTTTGTTTTTGTCTACTGGACAAGCAGGCCCAAGTTCCTGCAACATAACCTCTCTGCCAGTTTGCTGTACTCCTGGATGGATGTATTAATAAGGGTTGTCTGTTAGGGCAAGGCCTATGTTGCTTTAAAATGATCAGACGTGCATAACCCCGACCCTTGTATGTAGATCTGTGGAAAGTTGGAAGAACCAGAAGTTTGCTGGAATCCAAATCTTAATATAATGGGAGTCCTGCAATATTCAGAGATCTTATTATCAGAGAGCTTATTATTATGACTCTGATAAAATGTTTTCACCTTACTGCATGGCATTCAATGGGACAAGGTGTTATTTATTTATTTTTAAAATACCATGCACTTGCTGAAGGCCTGCTACATTAATTTACTTTTCTAGGTCGATGTTTGAGTAAGCTTGAGGGTACTCTCTCCATTTGTGAGAAATTGCAGGCCCAGACCCTGTTCTCAGAATAGCCTGCTTTATTACCTAATCTCTGCAGTCGCACAATCTGTCCCAATACCTTCAGTAACTTTTTATGTTGCCACAAAGGGCATTCTCGCTGCCAAGAGACTCTGAATCCAACCAGCACTCTCTCGATTTAAGCTGCAGACCCTCAGGATCAGAATTAACTGCAATAATTGTCTCAGGGTCTGAACCTCAGACCTGAGCTCTTCCTTGCTCATATGTTAGGGTCTACCCAAATTTTAAGAACGTGCTGTACTATGTGTCAGGGTCCTAAACCTTAATCCTAAAGTGTTCTTGTTTTTGCTTGATTGAACTCTTAGCCAGGGCGTTAAGTGAGATGAAAAAAAACTTGGGGTTCTCTCAAAGTGGCGTGACAGATGTAATTAAGGGTGTGGCTTAAAACACGTAAGCTAAAACTCTGTGCTTAGCATAGTGTGCCACCCGATTGGTAGTTTGCAGCTTCTGTCATTGCATCCAGATATATGATACAACAAGTAACATTACACCTACAACAAGCCAGGACTGTTGGCTTTGCCAATTGTTGTTAGTTGCATAAGCAACAACTATGGCTTCCTTGACTAGAATATTGAAAATACTTCTGAAATGATGAGACTGAAAGAACTATATCGAGTCTCTTTGAAGTTACTTCAAAGGCAGCGCAGAGGTACTGCTGCGGAGCTAATATTTTGTTTTATCCTGCAGGTGAGGGCAAAAATGAAGAGCCCTATAGGGACCTGTCCAGCCCCTGCTTTGTGGAATTGCCGGCCGTGCTGAGCACCGTCAGGACCCGGCCTACTTAAAGCACTGCTTTAGCACACTTTTTTGTGCTGTCTTATGGTGTCTGAGCTTGACACTTTACTCTGCCACGTCCATACATCATGGTGGCTGCTGCTAGCCTTGTGGGGGATACCATGGCTAGTAGTCAGGAGGCAGATGAGGTTTCTGGGTAACATCTTCCTCTCGCACCCGCCCGCCCTCATTCTCTCACACACTGTCAGGGCCACCTACGGTTCTTGGGGGAACGGCGTCCCCATAACTCATCCAGAACAAATCACGATAACCAGCGAGTTCTAATGTTGTGTCTTTATATCAGGCTAGAAGCGGCGTCAGAACCATTCTGATAGCAGCCTACTTAAACAAGACGTCACTGAATCGTCTTTTCATGCGACCGTGCCATTGGAGGGAGGGCATGAGAGGTTCGCAAAGCTATCTGTCTTTAAGAATGGATGCATTTATTCGGCCATGTTGTAAAGCAACATTCTAACTAGCAACTAGCACAAAGAACCGAGGGGCATATTAGCAAGAACCTCGTTAAAATTATTGCTGTTTTAAAACAGCGATAATGGGCTTGCTAATATGCATTATAGAATTCCAATAGAAGCCCAGGTTAGATGTCCTGCACATCTAACTTGGGCTTCTATTGGAATTCTATAACGCATATTAGCAAGCCCATTATCGCCGTTTTAGTGGCAGTTTCCTGCCGCTAAAATGGCGATAATTTTAACGAGGTTCTTGCTAATATGCCCCGAGTGGCGTCTGACTCGCCCACCCACAGACCTTCGGCGCCTCGTCAGGGTTATGAGGCTCTATGTAAAATCACAAAGTAGTTGAAGGGTTGAGTGCCGAGTTTTATTTCAACCAGTTCCTGGCTGCGCTGTGAAGTCCCCACATCACCAAAGGTTCAGAAGTGCAGCGGTTCCGTAGTGTGACCACGTGCGCTCTGAGGTGACCTTTAGAAGCGCAGTGAGTGTGAATCCGACGCGAAGAATTAAGGCAACAGCTCATATCCTTAGGAAGCCCCGTAGTGACAACCCGTGCCTACACTGAGCTCAACAACCCCGTGGCCCACACTCCACTTCCCTCACAACATATAGAGATCCATGTGCAGCTCATGTCTGTACGCGTTCTGTGTGCTTTTATTATCTGCCTGTCTCTTTAGAACTATGTCGGAAAGCATACAGTAGAACTGTACAGGAAATAACGTCGAGGTAGAATGAAGTTGTATATTATAAGTAGTATACGAAAAACTTAGGGGCATATTAGCAAGAACCTTGTTAAAATTATTGCCATTTTAGCGGTAGGAAACTGCCACTAAAATGGCGATATTGGGCTTCCTAATATGCGTTATAGAATTCCAATAGAAGCCCGGGTTAGATGTCCTGCACATCTTACCTGGGCTTCTATTGGAATTCTTTAACGCATATTAGCAAGCCCATTATCGCAGTTTTAGCTGCAGTTTCCTGCCGCTAAAACAGCGATAATTTTAACGAGGTTCTTGCTAATATGCCCCATGATTTCCATAATGGTCATAATTTAGAAGTAATTATTTTAAGTGACATGTTTATATCAAAAAGTTTTTCTATGTTAAAAAATTTATTTTTTGTAATAAGTGAGGATAATAGTTAAGGTATGTATTTAGGGTAAAGGTTAAGGGTACAAACATGATACTAGATATCATAGGGGTAAAGGGCGGTAGTGCAGTGGCATTTAGGGTTAGGTGGAGTTAGAGTAAATGATGGATTGGTAATTCAGTAGGAGTACAGGCCGTAGTTCTGGCCTCTGTTAGGACATGCTTTCTGGCAGGGCACAAGTCCTAAACAAGCATTGGCATAGCCAATAGGTCTCGCCTTTGGGACCTTATAACTGTTTAGTTATCCAGCACAATATCCTTGGTGCAACAACATCAAGTGTTGCATGGCTAGTCACTTATAAGGTCCCAAAGGGGAGACCTATTGGCTATGCCAATGCTTGTTTTGAATGAGTGGTTCATGCCGGTATGTCACTGTGAGGTAGAGATGCTGCAAGTGCTTTTACAGGAGCCCCTGAGACATTGGGCCTCTTCAAAATGTATCTTGGGTCTAGTGTAATACTTCTAGCCCCTATTTCCGTCTTCTCGCACCCAATGCATCCTTAAATGTCTCATGTACAGCCGGGGTTGACACTCCTATTACCCCTGCCCTCCAGTGACACTTAACCCGTCACGGGTGGCTGTGGTGGGTGTGGTGGTGGTTGTGAACGTGGTGGTGAACATGGTGGTGTTGGTGGAAATGGTGGTAGATGTGGTGGTGGACATGGTGGTGGTGGTGGACGTGGTGGTGGTGGACGTGGTGGTGGTGGACGTGGTGGACGTTATGGAGGACATGGTGGTGGTGGACATGGTGGTGAACATGGTGGTGGGCGTGGTGGTGGACGTGGTGGTGGATGTGCTGGTGGACATGGTGGTGGATGTGGTGGTGGTGGTGGACGTGGTGGTGGTGGCCGTGGTGGTGATGGATGTGATGCTGGTGGAAGTGGTGGTGGACATGGTGGTTGTGGTGGAGGATGTGGTAGGGGTGGTGGTCGTGGTGGTGGTGGACATGGTGGTGGATGTGGTGGTAGACATGGTGGTGGTGAATGTGGTGGTGATGGACATGGTGGTGGTGGTGGTGGACGTGATGGTGGTGGATGTGGTGGTGGTGGTGGTCGTGGTTGGGGTGGACATGGTGGACATGTTGGATATGGTGGTAGTGGTGGATGTGGTGGTGGTGGTGGTGGACGTGGTGGTGGTGGACATGGTGGATGTGGTGGTAGTGGTGGACATGGTGGTGGATGTGGTGGTGATGGACGTGGTGGTGGTAGATGTAGTGGTGATGGATGTAGTGGTGGTGGTGGACATGGTGGTGGTGGACATGGTGGGGTTGGACATGGTGGTGGTGGGCATGGTGGTGGGCATGGTGGTGGTGGTGGATGTGGTGGATGTGGTGGTGGTGGATGTGGTGGTGGACGTGGTGGTGGTAGTGGATGTGGTGGACATGGTGGTGGTGGATGTAGTGGTGGTGGATGTAGTGGTGGTGGGTGTGGTGGTGGTGGATGTGGTGGGGTGGACGTGGTGGTGGTGGACATGGTGGACGTGGTGGTGGACGTGGTGATGGTGGACATGGTGGTGGTGGTGGAAGTGGTGGACGTGGTGGTGATGGTGGACATGATGGTAGATGTGGTGGTGGATGTGGTGGTGGTGGACGTGGTGGTGGTGGGCATGGTGGTGGACGCTGTAGTGGTGGTCGACATGGTAGTGGTGGACGTTGTGGTGGTGGACATGGTGGTGGAGTATGTGCTAGTGGTGAAGGACATGGTGGTGGTAGACGTGGTGGTGGTGGATGTGGTGGTGGACATGGTGGTGGTGGACATGGGGTGGATGTGGTGGTGGTGGTGGACATGGTAGTGGTGGACGTGGTGGTGGTGGTGGTGGGCGTGACGGTGGACATGGTGGTGGTGGTGGCGGGCGTGGTGGTGTTGGACATGGTGGTGGTGGTAGATGTGGTGGGCGTGGTGGTGGACGTGGTGGACATGGTGGTGGAGGATGTGGTGGGGTAGTGGACATGGTGGTGGTGGACGTGGTGGTGGTGGCGGATGTGGTGGTGATGGACGTGGTGGTGGTGGACCTGGTGGTGGACGTGGTCATGGTGGACATGGTGGTGGTGAATGTGGTGTATGTGATGGTCATGGTGGACCTGGTGGTGGACGTGGTGGTGGTAGACATGGCGGTGGTGGATGTGATAGTGGTGGACATGGTGTTGGTGGACGTGGTAGTGGTGGATGTGGTGGTAGTGGACATGGTGGTGGAGTGGTGGATGTGGTGGTGGATGTGAGGGACGTGGTGGGGTGGTGGTGGTGGACAAGTGGTGGACGTTACGGTGGATGTGGTGGTGGTGGACACGGTGGTGTTGGAGGTGGTGGTGGACATGGTGGTGGACATTGTGGTGGATGTGGTGGTGGTGGTGTACGTGGTGATGGTGGTGATGGATGTGGTGATGGTGGTGGACGTGGTGGTGGTGGATGTGGTGGTGGTGGTGGTGAACGTGGTGGTGGTGGTGGTGGACGTGGCGGTGGTGGTGGTGGTGGAGGAAACGGTGGTGGTGGACATGGTGGTGGTGGACCTGGTGGTGGACGTGGTTGTGGTGGACATGGTGGTGGTGGATGTGGTGGTTATGGTGGACCTGGTGATGGATATGCTGGTGGTGGACGTGGTGTTGGTGGATGTTGTGATGGTGGACATGGTAGTGGTGGACATGGTGGTGGTGGTGGATGTGGTAGTGGACATGGTAGTGGTGGACGCGGTGGTGGTGGACATGGTGGTGAACGTGGTGGATGTGGTGGTGGTGGTGGATGTGGTGGACATGGTGGTGGTGGTGGATGTGGGAGATGTGTTGGTGGTGGACGTGGTGGTGGTGGTGAATGTGGTGGTGGTGGGCGTGGTGGTGATGGTGGTGGTGGTACAAAGGGGGTGGTGATGGACGGAGCATCTGAACCAATCAAACACTCACACCCAGTCAAAAGATCTGGGTTTGATCCATCACCTTTCTTTAGCCCACTCTGCCACCCCAGTTCAGACATGGCTATAAGCAAATCAGTCTGACCCTGTGCCTCATGGGAACAGTCCAGCCCGAACTGCCAAGCCATGCCTTCCCTGGACCGGAAACAAGCTTCCGAGGACCGGTTTCTGGCATTACAGCCGTCTTCAGCCCGGCTTGCTTGAATCCAGTGGCAAAGTGAGCAAGGTACTCACGTCTGAGCATACCCTGCCACACTTATGGCGGCCAAAGCGGTACAAAAGGGGGTGGTGATGGACGGAGAATCTGAACCAATCAAACACTCACACCCAGTCAAAAGATCTGGGTTTGATCCATCACCGTTCTTTAGCCCACTCTGCCACCCCAGTTCAGATATGGCTATATGCAAATCAGTCTGACCCTGTGCCTCATGGGAACAGTCCAGCCCGAACTGCCAAGCCATGCCTTCCCTGGACCGGAAACAAGCTTCCGAGGACCGGTTTCTGGCATTACAGCCGTCTTCAGCCCGGCTTGCTTGAATCCAGTGGCAAAGTGAGCAAGGGACTCACGTCTGAGTATACCCTGCCACACTTATGGCGGCCAAACTGGTACAAAAGGGGGTGGTGATGGACGGAGCATCGTAACCAATCAAACACTCACACCCAGTCAAAAGATCTGGGTTTGATCCATCACCGTTCTTTAGCCCACTCCGCCACCCCAGTTCAGACATGGCTATATGCAAATCAGTCTGACCCTGTGCCTCATGGGAACAGTCCAGCCCGAACTGCCAAGCCATGCCTTCCCTGGACCAGAAACAAGCTTCCGAGGACCGGTTTCTGGCATTACAGCCGTCTTCAGCCCGGCTTGCTTGAATCCAGTGGCAAAGTGAGCAAGGGACTCACGTCTGAGCATACCCTGCCACACTTATGGCGGCCAAAGCGGTACAAAAGGGGGTGGTGATGGACGGAGCATCTGAACCAATCAAACACTCACACCCAGTCAAAAGATCTGGGTTTGATCCATCACCGTTCTTTAGCCCACTCTGCCACCCCAGTTCAGACATGGCTATATGCAAATCAGTCTGACCCTGTGCCTCATGGGAACAGTCCAGCCCGAACTGCCAAGCCATACCTTCCCTGGACCGGAAACAAGCTTCCGAGGCCCGGTTTCTGGCATCACAGCCGTCTTCAGCCCGGCTTGCTTGAATCCAGTGGCAAAGTGAGCAAGGGACTCACATCTGAGCATACCCTGCCACACTTATGGCGGCCAAAGCGGTACAAAAGGGGGTGGTGATGGACGGAGCATCTGAACCAATCAAACACTCACACCCAGTCAAAAGATCTGGGTTTGATCCATCACCGTTCTTTAACCCACTCTGCCACCCGTCCATCACCACCCCCTTTTGTACCGCTTTGGCCGCCATAAGTGTGGCAGGGTATGCTCAGACGTGAGTCCCTTGCTCACTTTGCCACTGGATTCAAGCAAGCCGGGCTGAAGACCGCTGTAATGCCAGAAACCGGTCCTCGGAAGCTTGTTTCCGGTCATGGGAAGGCATGGCTTGGCAGTTCGGGCTGGACTGTTCCCATGAGGCACAGGGTCAGACTGATTTGCATATAGCCATGTCTGAACTGGGGTGGCAGAGTGGGCTAAAGAACGGTGATGGATCAAACCCAGATGTTTTGACTGGGTGTGAGTGTTTGATTGGTTCAGATGCTCCGTCCATCACCACCCCCTTTTGTACCGGTGATGGTGGTGGTGGACATGGGGGTGGATGTGGTGGTGGATGTGGTGGTGGACTTGGTGGTGGTGGACGTGATGGTGGACATGGTAGTGGACATGGTGGTGGTGGACGTGGTGGTGGTGGACATGGTGGTGGTGGACGTGGTGGTGGTGGACGTGGTGGTGGTGGACGTGGTAGTGGTGGACATTGTGGTGGTGGTGGTGGTAGATGTGGTGGATGTGGTTGTGGTGGTGGACGTGGTGGACGTGGTGGTCGTGGACTTGGTAGTGGTGGTGGATGTGGTAGTGGTGGTGTACGTGGTGGTGGACGACTATTGGGTAGGAGGGTGCTGACAGAATACGGAAGGAGAGGAGAATCTCGAAGGTTGCACATGGGAGAGCAGAAAGAGGCTGAATATTAGAAACAAGCCACGGCATCGCTCTGGTTGATATGTGGGAGGGGTGTTCTGTGCAGAAAGGCATTACGGAGCTCAAGTAAATAAATAAATAAAACAAGCGCGGTACGCAAAAGTAAAAGCGACCGCATTTTGAGCTGAAATGCACGCTGTGCTTAATGAGCCATGACAAGAGAGGAAAGCCAAGCTCGATTCCACGGACCCTAGGCCAGGACAGAGAGAAGGCTGGACATGCACCCGCCTTTGGCCAATTGCGTGCTGTCTTTCTTCAAAAGACGCATGCAAAAGCTAATAGTGGGTGAAGAAAACAAAAGCACACGCACGAGCGTGTGTTCCAAAGTTTAAAGCCCTTATTAAATGTCTCGCAGGGCAGTGCATGCTGGCTGGCTCAGGCAAGACCTAAAAAGGAAGTGGGGGACTAACCTAGTTAGGCAGTATGCAAGTGACATCAAGGCACGCGACATCACGACGCGTGACATCACGGCGCATGACATCTTGGCGCATGACATTACATGTGGCATCACAGGAATTGACATCATAGGAAGTGGCAACACAAGCCATGATTTTAATATTTAAGTGTGATATAAAGCACTCTAACACTGCTTTGGAATGCTTAGCGCTATACAAGAAAAAATAGTGGTACTTAAATTATTTCAATGCCTCCAATTGGGTGGTAACGCTATATAAATTACATTTAATATTATGTAACTACTGGGAGAGACCAACACATCTGACATTCTTACAGTGTATGCATATCTAGTAAACAGAGCCTGAACAAAGTGAAAAGCTGCCTCTCTTACATATGTGTGAAGTGCTAATCTCTGTTTCCCCTGTGCTCCATTTGCATCAGGTGTGAGGCTCCTGACTGCTCCCAACCAGGAGACTACAACAAAAGGAGGACTGATGACCCCTCAAATTTGGCCTTTGTTATGGGCCCAGCAGGAGTCTTAAATAAGAAGGCTCAGTCCCCATCATCTGCATGTTGTTGTTTGTTGCAGATGGAAAGCAGGCAACATGCAGGGGCTGCTGAATATGTCCCGGTGTTTGGAAATTACACTGGGACGAGTTCAGCACATTATTCAGTGGAGTCCAAATTCTTCGCAGGGTGTACTGCGTTCACCCTGTGAAAAAAGTGGGTGGACGCTGTCCACCCGCGTGTACGCCCGACTGTTGCCCTGCTTTCTGGAAAACATGGTCCTCGACTCGAGGTTCCCCTCATAGAGCAGAAAACTATTGTTTTTCTATCAAGTCTGGGGGCAGGCTCTTCTAAGTGACCTGTAACCGGAAGAATCAACCTTAGAGGAACAGTTCGCTGCTCGTTCTAAGCTACTGCAGGTGGTGTGCTTTTAAAGTTGTTTTCATCTATTGGGCCTTCTTTCCTGCAACTTAGTTGTACGGTTATGTCTGTGGTCCTCAATCACTCAGACTTTCACAGAAAATCAAATCAATCATTCATTCACAGCGCATAGAAACCCAACCAACTGGAGCAACCAAGAAGGTTGGAGTCAAAATAGAGATGTTTTAACATCAATTTTCAAGAATATCGACTTAGCCATATCGACTACCATTATGTTGTCGACGTAAATGCTGCTTGCGCACTCCCCAAAGGCAGAGCGCTGTATGTTCCCCGGAGCCAGCCGCGTGACTAGGCCGCACCGGGGTGCTGTGCGCAGTGTGGGAAATGATCCAGCACACTGGTGATCGTCTGATGTGGAACTTCATAAGCTGGACTCCACTTATTTATTTATACCTCGGGCAGGGTTTTAAGTGGGCCGGGTCCTACCGGTGCTGAGCTAAGGGGGCATTGAACCGAGTTCCTATCGAGCTCTGTTTTCATGCCCTGGCACAGACGGTCATGTTTTCCCATAAACAGTAGGATTAGAGTTAACATGATTCATACTAGTGCGTAAACAGATGTACGCATGCTCACTTCTTACTAATGGAGAGAGAGCTCAAGATGGAACTGATGTGAAGTCGGATTTCCCCTCGATACTGGCCTTTTTAGCACTACAGGCCTGACGCAAGTTTCTCTGCTTCAGCCCTACTGGCAGATCAGTATAATTAACTATGGAGACGCATTCCTGGCCTTCCGGGGACATTTGCTTCCCTGGTCCTTATATAATTAAAAAAGACAAATGAAGATGACATTAAGTAACATAGACCTCTCTACGTCAGACCTCAGGATGAAAGGAGAGGCTTGTGATGGAGAAGAAAAATGGCCAGCCACCTACAAAGGCATGAGAGGTCCAGAGCGGGGCAAATGCTGTCAATGGATATGGGGTGGCTCTAGACTCATGACGGCCCTGGGCAGGGAGCGTAGGTAGGGGGCTCTGGAAGAGGGGGTCTGGGCGGGGCGGAGTCCCCCAGAGCTCAGGAAGGTGGAACAGAGCTGGAGGGGCCGCCACGCAAATATGTATCCATCCACAGAGGATTATTATATTAAGGATATATATTGGCGAGGCGGCCCCTGGGGTTTGGCGGCCCTGTGCAGGTGCACAGCTTGCACATGCCTAAGGCCTCCCCTGAATGGATGGTGGGAATAGAACACGGGGCAGGTGAACCCCAATTGAGAGGCAGATGGGTTGGTGTGAGAGGGAACAAGAAAGTGAGACAGAGTAACTGAGATAGGAGTACAAGCAAAGATAGCAAGGGAGTTGCAAAAACAGTAATATCACTGAGAGAACAGGAGAGACTGACGGAGACAGGCAGAGCGACTGAGTCGACTGGATAGCAACAGGAAAGTGAATAAAAACGAAAAGGGGCTAACAGAAACATAAAGAGAGTAACATTGAGGGGACTAGAAAGTACCGAAAGACAGTAACAGAGAGAAGTAACCACAAGAGCATAGAGAAGGCATGGGGGTGAGTAGAAGAGACAGCGGGGAAATCATAGACAGTAAAAAGCAGCATACAGATGGAGTAACAGAGGTAGAGAAGGCTCCCAGGGAGGGAGGGTACTGGCAGACAGGTGAGACATACTGAGGGAAAGAGTAACAGAGTAAAGACAGGAGGCCATGACATGTATCACAAGTAAGTACCTGTTCTCAGTAAAGTTTTTAGCTATTTAACTATTCTTTGCTACGTGAAGAATCGTGATTTCCTTAAGCACGCAGTGCTAGTTCCCACAAGTTAGGCCACACCCCTAATTGGGTTGGCCACATCCCTTTAACAGGTTTGCCGTGCCCTTTTTAGAGACCCACCAGTTTTTTCATCCCACTTAAAGCCCTGACTTTGGGGTCCCATGACCCTTGGAACATTCCAAACTGCCCCTGAGGCTGAGGGCACTTGAGACACCACCCCTCGTCCTACACTGTTATATTCCTCTTTTACCCTAATAAAACAAAACAGATAAAAACAGAACACTTGATTTGAACAGAGAAAACCTTAACTACATCCCCGTAGGGGGACCAACGACAAACACAGAAACAAACTGCCTTTTTGGGCTAAAGGATATAGGCTGCTTTGGACAGTAGTAGCTACGAGTCAATCACATAGTCATGAAACTTCTGGGAAGGAGTGGGGTTTCTCTGCAGGTTGTACTGGGTCAGACCACAGTCTTGTTAATCTTGGAGAGGGGTGGACCTCCCACTGCCTCCTCTCACCGGCAACTGTGCAACCAGCGTTGTTATCTCAGAATCCACTGTGGACAGCTGGATGGGCGCTGGGCATTCAGGACGAATGCTGGATGGGTTAGCCTCTTCATCAAGGCCATCCAGGTTTTCTGGCAGGTGGTCATCCTCTGGAAGAAAATTCCCATGTGTACATGGCTCTCCTGGACACTCCTGGTACTGTTTGAAACAGGACACGTTCTGGGTTACTGTCTCTCAACCACTTGACGCTGAAACAATGGTCCCTAGGATCTTTGTAAGTAGCCATGGGTGATGCTCGAACAGGAGCCTGAACTTGCTCCCTGGGTGTCTATCCCTCACAAGCATCTATTCTCCTATGAGGATGTTTGAAATTTTGGCTCGATGACGGCCAGCGGTTCTGTTCTTGTTGTCGGGAGGGTGCTTAGTGGCTTGGAGTTGGGGTCATCTCCCACGTCGGTTGGTGCAGGATTAAGTCCTTGACTTTCTGTCCAAAACAGAGGATACTGGGTGCTACCCCCGTGATGGTGTGAGAGGTCAGGTGATAGTCTCTCACAAATGCATAGATTGCCTCTTCAATGCATTGCTGCTACGCCTGTGCTATAAAGATGGTCTTGGCGACGGTCCTCATGAATCGCTTACCCTCTGTTAGCTTGAGGCCACCGAGGGGTGATCTTGCAGTGCTTTGTTCTTCAGGACTGTAGGTAGCTGGTGAGGTCATGACCATTGAAGGGGGGGTCCATTGCCTGTGCGGAGCTCCCTTATGAAGCCATGAGTGGCCATGATTTTCTTCAGCTTTTGAGTTGTCTCTTCCATCGAAGTAGTCATTAATATCTCCACCTCTAGGTATTTGGAGAAACTGTCAATGACTACTAACAAATGCTGGCCTTCTGGGAGGCTGACAAAATCAGCACTGACATGGTGCCACAGAACCTCTGGAATCTCTTCGGTGATGATAGGTGGCGGAGAGGCTAAACTCCGGTGGCTTGACATAGGTTGCATTATCGAACTGTTCAACACTGTCATCCAGACTGGGGAACTACACTTTGATGTGCAGTCTGTTTTTGCTCTTGATGATCCCTTGGTGGAACCAGTGGAAAAGGTCCACTATGCATTGAGTCAGGCTGGATGGTATGCAAGCCATGGGCCATCTTAGCAGACACCCATCCGCCGTAACAGTGAGCTCATCTCGTTCGGTGTGTGGGGATATCAACATTCCTTGGGCTTCTGCCATCTTTTTGCAGAGTTTTGCCGTGAAAGCATTCCAATTTCATTCCTGGGTCACTACTTTGTCCTTTTGAATGAAATCTTCTGTTTTAGTGGGTTCTATGATATCTGTTAAGGAGATGGTAATCGGTGGCAATCATTTCATGACCATCCTTACATACTTCTTTGCATCTGTAGCTGCCTGTTCTTCCTGGTATGTGGCTGGTTGTGTGTGTCATGACAAGTAGTCAGCAGGGTTGTAAGCCCTGGCTTTATACTCCACTGAGAAGTCTTATTCTTGTAGCTGGAGTTTCCAGTTTTCAATTCGCAGTGGAGGTTTTGATGCCGGTCCCTTTAATAGAGAGATCAGTGGTTTGTGATTGGTGCTAACCTTAAGCAGGTGGCCATATTGGTAGATGCGGAAATGCTGACACCCCCAATAGATTGCAATGGACTCCTTCTCAGTATGGGAATACCACTGCTCTGTAGGGGTTAGCATGTGGCTGGCTCATGCAATCGGGACCCACTCCTCGCATACTACCAGTTCAGTGTCTTTGGATATAAATAGGCAAGCGTGGTGCTCCCTGAAAGTGCCCGCTTGGTGTCTTAAAAAGATTGCTCTTGCTCGGTGCCCCAATAATAGGGGGTCAATGCCTTTGTGAGGTACTGCAGTGGTACCGTGAGTTGGGTGAGACTCGGCAGGAACCGGCCACAATAGGTGACCATGCCCAAAAAGCTTCTTACCCCAGTGGCATTGGTGCTAACTGGATGTCACAGACTACGGCTGGGCCAGGGGCGACTCCAGTAGTGGAGAAACTGAAGCAAAAAAATATCTCTTCCTTGAGAAACTCACATTTTTCCTTGTGCTGGGTGAGCCCGCAGTCTTGGAGACGTTTGAATACCGCTCTCAGTTTGTGAAGGTGCTCCTCCAGTGAGGGGACGTGGACAAGAATGTCATCCCTGACATTTAAGACTCCCTGAAGACCAGCCAGCACTCCCCTGATAATGTCCTTAAACACATTGGTTGTGATGGGGATACCAAAATTGAGGTGTTTGTACTTCCTCAACCCAAGGTGGATGGAGAAATGCTGTTGCATGCCGGACAAAGGTGCTAGGTGGATCTGATGGTAATCAGACCTGAGGTCCATCTTTGAGAATCAGAGGGAGGGAGCCTGACAGTTATCCTATGATGGCGTCCACAGTCAGGGTTATGTGCCTTTCCCTCTTCACAACTGTGTTTGGAAGTCTCATGTCAACACATATTCGTACCTCTCAAGGTTGCTTCGGTTTGCGAGCAACCATGATAGGTGAGACCCAGAGCATAGCCCTTTAAACTCTCTCATTAATGTTCATTGCCCCTAGCTTCTCTAACTCTGTCTCTACTTTTGGTAGAAGACAATATGCCACCCGACGGTGACACAGGGCGATAGGTTGGCCCAACTGATTGATATGCAGGCAGACTACTCGGTCTTTGAGGCAGCCTATGCCTTGCAAGATGTCTTTGAACTCGCTGAAGAGAGAGTCCGTCCTATACAAATTCATGGATTCAAAAAGTGAACTGGACTAACCCCAGGTGTTCAGCCATAGGGCAGCTGATGAGCATATCAGATCCACCTCTTGTGATGTATACCTTTGCTTTTGTGGACTGTCCTTGGTGTCCGATTGTGGTGGTGAAGGTGCCGGCAGGAGAAAGAAATGTAATGGTACCTAAAGCGTACACTCTGGAAGCTGTGGGGTGAAGTGCTGGTGGAGATGGCATCTTCTGATGCATAACTAAAGGCAATATGTTGATCAACACCCCTGTGTCTACCAGGGCCCTGAGCAGCTGTCCATCTATTGTGACCTGGCAGCAGGAACATGACATGCATGGCCTATGGTCGGTTCAACTGATGTGAGCAGTCCCTTCTGAGGCATCGTCATCCATATCAGCATCATCCGTGAGCACTGATTGCATTACCACGTGGTTGGTTGCTTTCTTCATGGGCCCTTTTGACAGAGGTGTGAAGCAGCACACCTTCGCATTGTGGTTCATCTTCCCAAATGCGGAACATATCTTCTCTTTCGGAGTCCGCTGAGTGTGGGGTTGCACAGCCTGTTGGTTTGAGGCGTCTTTGTGCGGTCACCTTTGCTGCAAGTTGATGTGGCTTTAGCAACACGGTTGATTGGTTCTGCCTTGATTCCACACTGAAGGGTTGCCTCCATGTGGGCCGCCCATGACTTTGACAGCTCTTAAGACTGGCCCAAAGTGAGGATGTCCGCCATGGTCATGTGGGGAACCTGGAGTATCTGTTCTCGTAGCTAGGCAGAAGAGCAACCCCAAATGGGCCCGGATCTCATCATGCTCATAAGGCAGGTTGCAAGTACTAGCCAGCTCCCTTAGTCTGGCATAAAATTCAACCACTAATTCTTCTGGTGTTTGGTGGACTTGGAAGAAGGAAAAGCTTTTAATCCGGGCTGGCTAGAGGTTCAAGGTGGGTTGTCAATGCAGCTTTAAGCGTGGGATAGGGCGGGCCTGCATCACCGACCGTTTTGGACAGCTTGTGTGTGGTGGGATCACCTAGGTGGAGGAGCAAAGGCTGACGCCTATCCTCTTTCAGACCACTGCAACGAAATGCGTTTCAAGGTGATCGACCCACGTTGCCCACTTTGCGGCTTGTGATGATGGGACTCTGGCAACCATAAAAGGCTCGATGGTCAGTATAGATATTTTAGGTGTGACTTCCCAGCAGAGAAAAGGCAACATTTTAGTGAGGGAGAGTCACTAGGGGTGTGCACTTGCCTGGTGGGGTAGCGGGAGCATGTCGTGTAGCAGCAACTTTGACCTTTACGAGGCCCAGGAGGTCAGTGCATAGGCGTGCAGTTTATAAGGCCACAAGCAGATGTGAATGTGACAATGGCCAGGCCAGGAATACTTGGACCCCTATGTCTGCTGCCAGATGTCGTGAGACACAGCCTGATGTTCACTGGGCGGGTGAGGGCTTGCCACCAACAAGAGCGTGGAGCTTAGAGATAGGCCTCATCTCTAGAGTTGCCTGCCCACTGAGTGCCCTGGAGGGGAGCACGGCTTGCAGCCCCAGGGCGGTGTTTGCAAAAATTGTGCTCAGCGAGCACGTGTTGTAGGATTTATGAGCAACGAGCCGGGCCGTGGAGGAGGCTGCTGCTGAGCTAAACTCCATGTACCAGGAGGCACAGGCAGGGCACCACCGCGCACCACGGTTTTCAGAAGGCTTTTGTAGGCAGGTGATTTGAGGGCAGGGGAGGTAATCCTTTTCGCCGGTAGTTATGTTCCCCGGGGCCGGCGCGTGGCGTTTCCTCACCGGGGTACTGTGCGCTGTGTAGCGCGCGTTCCAAAGTATTAGACAGCACACTGGTGATCATCTCAGTTGGATCTGCCTTAGCACGGCTCAGCCCATTTACACCTAGGGGTCCCATGACCCTCGGAACATTCCACCTTGCCCCTGAACCAGGGGGCGCTTGAGACAACATCGCTCAGTCTACAATGTTACAAGCAGTTCCTCCTACTAAATTCACTGAGTGTCTCTGCCCCAGAGAAGGGTTAGCAGCTGAGCCCTGTCGTTAGGGCCCTTTGCCTTCTGTGAGCAGTAGTGGCAAGTCACTACAATGGAACAATTTTTCAGGGCAGTGCTGCTCGGAAAAGATTGACGAGGAGTATTGGGCAAGTTCCAACCGGGCAAACCATCACGGTTCCTTCCCTTTTATTTCCCAAAAGGTTGCATACTGGGAGCAGTAGTTCTGGTTGGCCTTATTTGATTTTACTGACTTTCCCCAGTGGTGTAATGACACTGGAGGAGCCTCTGCCAGGTACATGGAGGGGCCCCACTCCGGATTTAATCTGGAGCAGTCAGGCCAGAGTACTATGCTGATGGGGCCCCCTGCAGCAAGGCCCCCCCGCATTGAGTTAGTTGTGGGGGCCTGTGTTACTTCACTGACTATCCCCATGAGAATGGTAACATGGTGAATGGTCTGTACAGCCGCTAAGTCGATAGCTGCCATTAGCTGAATGTCTTAACTAAGGGACCTTATTCAGGTGCTCTCACTCATCACTCATTCATGGCCTCCAGGCACTCAAAGTAATTGAACATGAGTAACTCGTTATTTCCCAAGGCATCTCCTGTTATGGACCACATGCAAGCTGCTGTCTGTAACTCAAGCCACCTTTCTGTTCCGAAACCACCCTGCTCCCCCGCCCACCTCTTCCATGCCTTTTGAGCCACTACCAACCGTCACTACACTGGGCTGAACCCCCCTTTCCATAGTGAAACCCCATGTCAAAGGCACCTCTTCAGAACCTGAGATCCGGGTGAGTGACCCAGCCAGGTGAGGACCCCGCTACTCCCGATGTTCTTCTGTAGCGGCGGCTCCTCCGCTAAAGTGGAGGAAGGTCGCCCACTGCATTTTGAGCAGTGGAAAAAATACAAACAAAATGATAATAACACCATGTTTTTATCATTGAACTTTTCCGGTTTACAGAGCGGGCGGGACAAGGCTGTGTCACAACCAGCAAGGGGGGGAGGGGTGAGCACTTTAGTGCGCTTGACTGTTTGGCCGGTCGTCTTGGGCTCGCTAAACAGTCATGCACACTTTGCATGTTCCCCACCAGGCTGTGATAATACAGAGCCTGGTGAGGAACATGCACACGCTCCTATTGCCTGTCCGAGCGCCGAACCACAGCACTCGGGCCAATTACAAAACTACATTGCAGCATTGTGATTGGCTAGGGGAGCCTGTTTGCGCTTCCTGCTTCAAGCAGCAATAGAAAGGGACGACGTGAGGCAGCGGTCTAAAAGCAAGGTAAGTAATTTTTTTATTGTTTTTTTTCTATGCCGCTTCTGATGTCATCAAGCTGCCTGTATTGTTGTAAACATAGATCCTGTTATATGATTTCCAGTGGTCACCTGTCGTGTCCATGATGGATCTGCCTTTAATCCAATGTAGTGCCAAGATACTGTAGATAGTGGTTCTTGTCAATGTCTCATCCATGAATTCAGGCTTTGTCCTGGTGTTTGTGTGGGCCAGAAAAGTGCCCGAGGCTCCTATGCAAGGCCTTGTTATTGGGACAGCGACACACTTCAGTCTATAGGTAGTTACGCAGTTTGTGCTGTGAGGCACAAAGCTTTGGATCAGTACAGGGGGCAGTCATAAAAAAGCCAATAAAGTTGTTGGAAGGGTCCCGGGTGCCTCCCTAGGATAGGTAAGTTTGGTATTTTACCAGATAGCACACAGAAACCAGAGAGAGAAGGCATCAGCAGGGACAGGGGCAAACAGGCACCTTCAGGGATAAGGGGTGCATAGGAACCAGCAGAGGCAGGGGTACACATGCATCAGTTGGGATAGGTAAATACATGCACCACCAAAAAATAAGACCACCCAGGCATCAGCAAGGTTAGGGACTCGTAGTTCCCCCCTTTGCCCTGACGCCACAGGTGATAGGGCGGCTGGCGCCAGCGCTACCGGGCATATGCGTACCCCGCAATGCGGACTCCCAACAGATGGCGCTACCTCATGGCCCCATGCCTGACCTTAAGATGGCGGCAGGCACCGATCCAAGGCACCTGTGACACCCGATGTCCGTTCAATGAGCTACTGCGGCCCTGCGGCGCAAAGACGACCCCGGTAATGTGCGCAGACATCCCATCTTGCAGCAGACTCCCTGCACAGCATGCTCCTTGCTGCTACCACCGGGGGACCCCTGTCGTTGGCATAATGGGGGTGCACTGTGTAGCGGTGGGATGCCCTCACCCACCCCAGAGAACACTCTTCATCGGAGCGGCCTGTCCCGCCATGGATTGAGGGGCGCAGAGGTGCCCCCACCCAGGAGTCTAAGCTTACAGCCCCCGCTTCCGGGACTGGAGGCGTGAGGACAGCTGAGCCCAGCCTTCTTTCAGCCCTTCAACCCCTGTGTGTCTCCTCTCCAACAACTTCTGTTGTAGTCAAACAAAGTGCTGCTGCAGCCAAGCAGGAGCAAGAACCAGTGAACTTTACCCAGGTATGGGGGCTAGGGAGCCATGACCGGCTGATTGTCTTCGAAGTTACTCCAGTGGACCAGAGCCTACACGCCTCCTCTCCCTTCCTGACTTTGATCTCTGAACTATGTACCCCCCCTCCCCGGACTTCTCCTGGCACTCTAATTCATACTCACTGGGTCACGGGTCACTCTCATGGATTTCTGTACGTTTTTTCCTTTGTCCGGGCCGCCATTTTGCTGCTGTTTTCTGCCGCTTTTTTCTGGACCCTGACCCGCCATCTTGTCCATTCCCTTGTCCTTTCCCCTTTTCCCTCGTTTGCTCCTTGACGATCCTTAAATGTTTCTTCCTATTTCTGATTTGCCTTTTCTCCATACCCTTGTATCCCTCCCACCCTCCCTTGGTGTTGTGACTGCGTCGCCCCTCCGACCCCTCTTAATGGAACTCTGCTCTCCTGGTTTTTTGGGTCTCGACCTGAGAAAATCTACTATTTGTATATATATGTATATAGAGAATACTATAATCACTAGTATATGCAGTAGACCTTTGTACTCTCTACCATTCCTATGTGACTCTTAGAGTATATCCATTTGTATCCCTTCCTTATGTGTATAGAGATAACTCTAATCACTAGTATATGCAGTAGACCTTTGTACTCTCTACCATTCCTATGTGACTCTTAGAGTATATCCATACGTATCCCTTTCCTATTGTTAACGCGGGATTTCTGGTCTATTGTAATCTTACCAGATCCCAGCTCAGGTCGACTGAATCGTTGGTACCTGTCATTGAGTAAAAGGCAATCCACTACTAGGTTAATCAAGAAAGAACTTACACCACTCTAAAGAACCACTTACCACTGGAAAAGGTTAAAAAGTTTAATTTAAAGCCAAAAGTATCTGGAGATACAAACATCTCAGAATAAGGTTCAAAAGATATACAGGTATCAATATAAAAAGGTACTCTCTGAATGCTCTCAATCGACAAAAGGAAATTATCAAAAATATCTCAAATACCATGAGAGTTGCAAGAATCGCTGTGAGTTGCAACTTGAGAGTCATTTACAGAAAAGAAAAATACAGGTTAGTCTGTCCCTACACTAGACTAAGTGACATCCCTATTTAACAAGATCTTTACCTAAAAAGGTGTCAGCAGTGGTGACTTCCAAAGAAGATCACACACTTCCCTTAGTCTTTGTCTCAAAGTCGAAGTCTTTCAATTCTCTATCTGCCTACCCATCCGCTCTCTTAGGCTCCTCAGATCATCTGCTCTAACTCCACCCCGGGGTGCTTTCCCTAATACAAAATCACATTTCCAATAGGAACGCCCCTTGAGACGCCTCTCACGTGGCGCAGTTTTGAGGCGCAAATTCCGTGCTGGTGCTCCTCGGGACTCTTCACTAAAGTTGACCTTGCTTCCCAGGCTTCTCTCCGACCAGGCAGTACCCCCTAAAATTCCTGAAGACTCCTACAGGCCTGTGCCTGGCACCTCTGAACAAGGGCCTATTCATTATTTCTGATTTAAGTTCCCCTTGCACCTGCAAACAGACACTCTCTCGGTAGGCCCCAAATTCCAGCATCTGCCATATCTAGAAGTCATAAAACATCTTGAACAGACCTATCGTCCGTGCTCTGTGCGACCTCTCCTTAACGAGCTCATGCAGATCAAAGAAGCGACTTTATCTATTCAGGCCTACTAGAATTACATGAAACGGGCCTCTGCAATATGCACATTAAATTTCTTTGTTTAAACAATATTCTAACTAACACACATTACTATAATGTAACACATCTATATAAAACATATACTTCAGTTCTATGCCTAATAATACACTTGCAGTAAAATGACATTAGAATCTAAGTCTCTAAAAGTGTAGCAGCATCTTTCGTTTCTTGTGAAATGCCATGTGGCCTACACATTTTCATGGTTTGCAGAATTACATTTCGTTTCACTTAGTCGTCTAACGTGTGACTCCAACATCATTTTAACATTTCTACAACCTCTACATTAGTTTTTCACACTTATATATGCATCTCTATTCTAATTAAACACTCAAGTATATATTTTCTCTATATAAGTTGACACTTTTGTATATTCCACGCTAAACTAATACTACGTGCTTGTAAATATGGTGCACTTCTACATTTTCAGATATGTGCTCTCTCAATCCCCCCTTTGATGACTTACAGTAGTCATCATCATCACAACACCCTCTCTAAGGTACAAAGTATCAAACTGAAGTCGTTGCAATCTTCCCTCGTTTCATCTCCTCTAGAGCCCTCAGACTCCGGTACTGATTCTCCTGCATCGCAGCTAATCTCCTCCCCTGCTCTCGCATAGATCTTTGCAACCTGTTTGCTCTATACCATTTGTACAGTTTCACCAATCCCCACAAAGAGATTATGCAAATCACTATTATGATGATAGGTTTCAATATGTACCAAATGATATTCTTTCCCAGATTGGCAAACCAACCTCCAACTTTACCCATTCCTTGACCTACCTTTTCCCACACTGTTACCTTCGTCAAATCTTCTATCTCATTATGTATTTCAGTAATGTTTCGAATGTACTTTTCGAGAGGTTTTGAATTGTCTGGAATGTAAGTGCAACATTCCTGGACCTTCAAAGCCTTACAGACTCCGCCCTCTTTGGCCAACAAAACGTCTAGAGCAAGTCGGTTTTGAAGAACCATTGCCCTTATCGATTGCATCTCTCCCTCCACCAGCATTAAAGATCTAGCAGTACTGGCGGACAACCTATCTACAACTGTTGCCAATCTTCTTATCTTAACATCATTCAGTGCTATCCCTAAAATAGGAAACATAGCACCAAACACATCTCCAACTACCTCCTCAGCGCTTACATCCCTTCTTCCTCTAGCTGATGTTTCTCTCTTTTTGGTTTCTAAGTTCTCAGCATGGTATATTTTGGGGAAGACAATTGCTAAATAACATGATCCATACCAATTATCTGGTAGTTTCACGTATGCATTTCTTCCACAGACAAAATACACATTCGGGATCACCTGCCGTTCCTTCAGGAAATCCTTAGAATAGTACTCTAATTGGAAAGCATGTTCACAATGAACTTCTCCTACAAACACATTCTCATAATATGTTTGACTTCTGTGTATACATAGCTCTCCCCTTTTCTCCCGATCTAAAGCTATTGGACCACTGCTACCCTTTCTTTGGTGTTCTCTTTCTTCCCGGGTCCAATCTGTTTTCCATTGTCCCGAAGCTTTTAGGATCTTTTGTCTCCTATATCGATCATCCACCTGCCCTATAAACGTTTTCTCAATTTCTGACACTTTACAAGTCAAATTATTTCTTCGAGCATGCGAAGTATCTAATGTTTTCCATGGAATGAAACATTTCTGTAACCTGTCCTCACACTTATAATAATCCCACTTATTTAGATGTTTATAATTCGGCACCTCTGGCAGTACCGAATCGAAGTTCGAAAAGTAATACTCAAACCCCTCTCGTTCATAAAATATGCTCAGCAACAAACTACATGAGATTCCATAGGTCAATGGAAGATGATGATATCTGATGCCTTCATCTACAGAAGCTGGCAACTGCATACAGACGTAGCAGTTCTTCGCCTCCATGACATCAATATATTCATAAAGCAATTTGGCATAAGCATTCGTTTTAAAATTCCCCTGTGACTCATCTGCATGTAATCTTTTTATTTCAGCATCTAATAAAGCGTTTTCTTTCGCTGTATTTTCCCCCTGTTTACCAATCGTAGGAGGCTTCTGTGTTGGTACACTTTTTGCTTCTTTTTCTGCTTTCACATCATTTTCATGTCCCACTATATATGATACAGTAAACTACTAAAACTATAAGAGAAATCACTACCCCTAAAAGTGTGCCTATTATGCATTTTGCCCTGCGGTTCGGGTTGCCAGCCTCCATGGTCTCAAAACAGTGTAGTTCTGGTTTTCTTTCACTGCACAAGTCTCTTTTCTTTGCTTCTCCAATCTTTCGAACCACACCTCCTGGAAACTGAAAAATCCCCTCCGCAAAAACAGTCTCTGAGTTCTGTAGCAATAGGCAACCCTAGCCCTTCTCCATCCACTAAAAGGGAAGTCCCTAATTCTTTCTTCTTCCACTCGGCGCTAGGTTATCTTTCAATCAATATTTACAAAGTTCTTTACAAAGTCTTTAATAGTCCGAAACTATGCGTGTTCCCAGAGCTTCCACCACTAGCTCAAATATTTCCATATGAAGAAGGACTCCCTCCAGTATTGGACACCTTGAACAGCAACACGGAAATTCAACAGTCTCAAAGATCAATTTTCCTATTCCGCTCAGGAGAGGAGGATAGACGATGTTGAGCGTCAGCAGTCTTTCGACCTCCAATCCTGGTAACAGGAACTTTACTGCCACTGTGATGATTGGGTCAGTTCTGGTCAGGGTCACTTCCCTCACCCTCCCAGTTCTGCGTCCCGCTGAGGACATCTGTAGAGAGGTAGGTCCACTCAGGAGTAGCGTATCTTCTGCAAGGCACTCGCACCCTCCTTGATCTTCTCGGACCTTCCTGCTCTTGTCCTTGTGCACTTTCTTCTGGATCTGAATCTTCGGATATAGGAGCAAGAGTTTCCTCTCGAGCTGGCTTCAAGCTTGGCCTCCTTTTTCTTTCAGGCCAGGTAGCCGCTCCACGCCTTGTTCTCCTATTTCTTGTCCGGTCACTCAGTTCTTGATCACTCTGAACTTGCTCTGTCTCTGAGTTGGTTTCACAACAGCTTTCTCCCTCAGTGGCAACTTCAGTTTCACTGCCGTCCTGTTTTCCTTCCTCTTCTGGATCTGTGACACTCCCAACTTCTTCAGACACCCCCACAGCTTGACTGACCCCCTCTTGTGATTCTTCCTCCACCACTGGATTTTCGTCTGTGAGAGGAGCTGTTTCTTCCAGGGGTGCTGGAACTCTTCGAGTATGGGAAGCATGGATCCAATTTGGCAGTCCTCCGCACTTCACGGCGGTGTTCGTGATTAGGACTATCTGGAAAGGCCCCTTCCAGCGCACGTCCAAGCAGTTCTTCCGGACGTGCTTCTTCACCAGCACCCAGTCCCCTGGGCACAAGTCGTGGCACTGATTTCTTGAAGCTGGAACTTCTGCGGCCTGTACCTGAAGAGACACAGAATGAATGGCGTCAGATAACCCCTTGCAGTAATCCAGGATCAGGTCATCTGTAATGTTCAATAATGCAGCTGTGGGGATAGTTGGAAGTCTCATTGCCCTCCCCATCAACACCTCATGTGGAGAGAGACCTGTCCTCCTGTCGGGTGTGCTACGCATGCTCATAAGGACCAAAGGAAGAGCATCAGGCCAACTTAGGGAAGTTGATGAACACACTTTAGCAATTCGACATTTCAACGTCCCATTTATCTGTTCCACGATACCTGAAGCCTCTGGTCGATAGCTACAATGCAATTTCTGATCAATGTTCAATGCAGAGCAAAGCATCTTCACAACTTCGCTGTTAAAATGTGTCCCTCTGTCCGATTCCAGAGAGGCAGGCACCCCGAAGCGCGGTATCAACTCTCTAAGCAACAACTTTGCTACTGTGAGTGTATCGCACCTGCGTGTAGGGTACGCTTCAACCCATCTGGAAAATATGCATACTACAACCAAAACATACCTAAGGCGGTTGACCCTTGGCATTTCAATAAAATCTAATTGCATTCTGTTGAAAGGCCCCCCAGACCTCCCAATGTGACTCAATGTAACTGGTGTTCTTTTCCCTATGTGCAACTGCTGACAAGTGACACATCGCTTACGCACTGCTTCTGCTGCAATCCTAAACTTTGGGCAATACCAAGTCTGCCTGAACACCCTCAGCATGGCATCCCTTCCCAAATGCACTGGACCATGTATCTGTCGAGCCATTGGGCTCGCTAACTCCTCAGGTAACACAGCCCTTCCATCTGCTGAAATCCAAAAATCCATTTCGCTTCTCACATACCCTGCTGTTTCCCATGCCTGCTTCTCAGATTCAGGTGCATTGTCTTGCATTTGTTTCAAATCTTCCCAAGTATTGACTGTTTCTAACATCATGCTCAATTCTGTCTTTTCCTGAGCCCCACTTACTTCCACCTCCGCGAAAGAGTAATCATGCTCCGCACAATAGCGGGCAACTTCATCTGCATATCTGTTTCCCTGTGACACAAAATCCGAATTTTTCATATGAGCTACACACTTTACAACTGCTATTGCAGCTGGACCCTGTAATGCTTCTAACAACAGCCGCACAAATTCTCCATTTCTGATTGGCGAACCAGAGGAGGTCATGTAACCCCTCTGAGACCACAATTGCCCGAAATCATGAACTACACCAAAACCATATTGGCTATCAGTATAGATGGTGACTCTAATTTTGCTACCTGCTATACAGGCACGGGTCAATGCAACAATTTCTGCTACCTGAGCGGAGTGTACTCCTTCCAGGCAAGCGGCTTCCACAACTCCAGTAATGGTGCAAACAGCATAAGCTGCTCTCAACCGACCAGTATCGTCTCTTAAACATGAACCATCGACAAAGTAAATTTCATCGGGGTCGATCAATGGTTCATCCACAATATCTGGTCCGGGCTTCATGCATAGTTCAGTCACATCAAGGCAATCGTGATCTTCACAGTCTTCGCTTTCTATGTCATTAGGAAGTGGCATCAGAGTAGCAGGATTCAAGACAGAGCACCTCTTAAGGGTCACGTTCTCTGCAGCAAGAATAACTTGCTCATAGCGCGTGAGCCTACTGTTGGTCAAGTGCTGGGTCTTGGTCCTGGTCATTAACAGTTCCACAGAATGAGGTACATACACCACTAACTGGTGTCCCATCACTATGCTTTCACAACGCTCAATGCTGACACCTGTTGCAGCAACTGATTTGAGACATCCGGGCAACGCTGCGGCTACTGGGTTTAAAGTAGCCGAAAAGTATGCAACTGGTCTACGGGCATTCCCATGTACTTGCACTAAGACTGACAAAGCACAGCCCTCTCTTTCGCAGCAATAGAGGGAAAATGGCTTTTCATAATCCGGCATCCCCAGAGCCGGAGCACGACACAAGTCATCTCTCAGCTGTAGGAACGCCATCAAGCACTCGTTGTCCCATGGTACCGTATCACTCACCTCCTTGTGCGTCAGTTTCTGTAAGGGTTTTGCTTTCAGTGAAAAGTTAGCTATCCACTGTCGGCAATAACCAACCATTCCTAGAAACATCCTGACTTCTCTCTGTGTTGTAGGCGAGTTCATCTTCATGATTGCCTCTATTCTATCTGGTGACACCTTACGCTTTCCCTTTTCTATCCGATGACCCAAATACTGTACTTCCGTTAGACAGTACTGCAATTTACTCGGAGATACCTTGTGTCCATTTTCAGCTAAATGGTTCAGCAAGGCAATGGTGTCTTCCTTGCAAGCTTCTTCTGTTCCTGACGCAACAAGTAGGTCGTCTATGTACTGGACCAGAACCGAATTCTGGGGTAGTACCAGACTTTCAAGATTCTTTTTCAGTAACTGATTAAAGATTGATGGGCTATCTGTGAACCCTTGTGGGATTCTACACCATGTTAAGACGCGATTCTCCATTTTAAACGTGAAAAGGTACTGGCTCTCTTCGTCTAATGGGATTGAAAAGAAAGCCTGACAAAGATCTATCACTGTGAACCACTCAGCTTGGAATGGTATCTGAAACAGTATTACTGATGGATTCGGTACCACTGGACAACATGAAACAACAATGTTATTAATTTTTCGTAGGTCCTGTACTATCCTAAATTTCCCACTAGGTTTCTGCAAACCCATAATCGGGGAGTTGCATGGACTTCCCACGATTTCTTTCAGTATTCCCTGTTTAATCATAGAGTCGATCACAGGTTTTATTCCTGCAATCGTCTCTTGGGACAGCTTGTATTGTGGCGTTCTTGGATAATCAACGTTTGGTTTCACTATGATCTTCACTGGCTCTACCCCTTTGACTAATCCTATCTCTTCTCCTGTAAAATCCCATACTTCTGATGATACTGCCTCGCGTAAGTCCCCAGGAAGATCCTCCACAGTTAGAGTAGGATACAGTTCTATGCATGTTCTGGAGTTCACAATTTTGAAGGTAGCATCATCATCTGTCGTTTCTACCTCTACTCCCTGAGGCGTGCAGTATATGGTACAATTCAGTTTGCACAATAAGTCCCTTCCTAACAAACATACAGGGCTTGAATCACATACTACAAACTGATGTTCATTCATGTAATTTCCGATTTTTACTGACACTGGTTCCGTCAAAGGGCTAGTCATTCTCTTGTTTGCGACTCCTACCACCTGAATTGTTTCCCCCGACATTGGTAGATCCGGAACCACTGCTGATCTCAAAGTTGATCGAGTAGCTCCAGTATCCACCAAGAATGTCATAGGACACCCTGCCACTTCAGCCTCAACAAACGGTCCTCTTTGATCCACTTCCAGAACTGCCCCGAGGGTACAGTCCTCTTCTTTGCTTACACGTTGGCCAGTCAATGGATCAATGTAGTAACCTTTTTCCTCATCTATGAAAAGAGGCATTTGTCTAAAAACCTTTCCCCCGGTCGAAATCTTTGGTGGCTGCGGAAACTGAGCTCGTGGAGCCGAAGTCCCCCCTTTGGCCACCTTGATTCTCGGCACTGGTACCCCTTGAACTGGAACCTCTCGAACCTCCTCCTCTACCTCTAATTCTCCATTCTCAGGGTTATAGGGACACTCGCGTCTCCAATGCCCCACCTGATGACACTGGTGGCACTTTGTCGTTCTTTTCAATGTAGCAATGTCAATTCTAGGTCCCACTTTTTCCTCACTGTCTTTATTTTGATTGCTTGATTTCCGTCTCATTGTCCCTGTACCCTGCTGCTGCTGTCCACCCTTTCCAGCTGACTGCATCTGCACTACCATCAGCTTCTCTTTTAGCTTCTTTGCTTTGGAATCTATTTCATCGCTGCAGTACCTGGCATACCTCAAAATCTCATCTAATGGTCTGTTTTGCCAACAAATCAAATGTTGCTGAATCATCAAACAAATATCAGGTCTCAACCCCAATACAAACTTTGACACAAACTGTCCTATATCCTTGGGGTCCATTACATCGAGTCCACTGTATTGTTTGAATGTTTTCAGCAATCTCTCATAAAACTCATGAACTGTCTCCTTGGGTTCCTGTCTTGTTCGGTCTATTTTTACCCAATCTATGTCTTGTGGTGGGACCTTTTCCTTCAACCAAGTTATTACTCTTTCATATTTCAACATTACAATTTCAGACGGTCCATTTGTGGCAGCATTCCTTTCTGGTTCTACCGTTGGCCACTCGACGCTAGTCTTGCATGCTGTCCACAAATCTCCTGGCACCACATTGTCAAACAAGGTGTTCAAATCAATCCACAATACCTTCGATATTTTCACGAACCTTTCTACCTGCTTATACCACTCAACAGGATTGTCCCTTAACTTCGGAAATGAGTTGGTAAATGCAGCCAAATCTCCTCTACTCCAGGGCACATGTACATAGTTCCCATTCGATATTTCCCTCAAAGGAAATGCCTCCATCTGCATTACCCTTCCCTCCGGAGACATCACACTCGTGCTCCTCCTGACAGTACCCCGTTTGGACCATCTCTCTTCCCACTTGTCCAGATCTCTCCACACTCTTATTCCTGCTATCAGTTCCCTTATGTGTGTCTTTAACCCTGTAGTTCTCTTCTCATCTAAGTCTTGATCTGAATACTGCAACCTATGGTTACTCTGTAATGTCCTCATTCTGGACAAGTCTACCATATACTTGTCTGCCAGTCCAGACAGTTTCTCATGAATTGCTCTTGCCTTTCGGGTAATATCTTTTGCTATAAACAGTAACTCATCTTGTTCATACAGGTCAATCCTTTCTAAAGGCAACGTTCCATCTATTATCTCATCCAGGTCAGATTTTAAGCTAGTGACATCGAGTCTTTTGGCCTTTACTGCAGCTCTCAGTATGCTAGTTCTAGGGGGTCCATTCACATCTCTCCCATCCCAGCTCCGAGTCCTACGTCTAGGCTCAGGCGAGTTATGGGGAGTCCTCCCTTGTTCCCACCTCTCCAGGTCCCATGCAGTTCCATCCTCTCTGGGTGTATGGTGAAACACTTTCCCATTTCTCGTAATCCCACCAGTCCCATCCTGCATGATTTCCCTAGATGCATGGTATGACATTCCATTACTCCCCATTTCTTCACAATTGGTCTGTGACCTCTGATCACCCGATGTATGGCAAGATCTTTCATTGTTCCCCCTATTCCAGTGTTGCACATTCTCCCCTGGCGCGTGATGAGTGCACCTAAACCTATCTCTGTATGCTAGTACCATTTGGTCTCCACCCTTTTCAAAGAGCCGAGACATCTCTTCACACTCCATGCTTCTACCATCTCGCTCCTGCTGGTCCCTCCCATCATTAGGACGTATTACTCCTCTGTTCTCTGGCCTGTTACCATCCCACTCCTGACTACTTGCACTAGCCCCGCAGTGAGACAATGTTCCGTTGCCTCGGCTTCCCCATTCTGCTTCTGTTCTTGGCCTGCTGGTTGGTGCTTCTGTGGACCCCTCCCATTCTCTCAAATCGGCCCTCAACTCCTTAAAGGATTTCGGCCGTGGTCCCCTCAGGTCCATCGGTCCTCTCTGACCCCCCTGTTCTGCTGCGGGACCCACTGCTGGATCAGATGGGGTGCTCCACGTCACTGGTCCTGGCAATTGTCTCCAGGCATTTGTCGTGTTATTTCTCCTTTCCATTTCTGCTCTCTCTCTATCTAACCTCATCTGTTCTTCCTCTCTGTCTCTCTCTGGGTTGTAAATCGATACTATAGGACCTATGGTAACGGGTACTTGTAGAGCGTCTGGCAACCCATAGGACTCAACTCTCTCTGTTTCCGGTACCTTCTGCACCACAAACCTTCCGACTACTGTCGGTACTGTACTAGGCTGAGGTGTCTCCTCTCCTTTGGGCGGTGTCCACTCTGATATAGGGAGTGGTACATATCCCTCTACGGCAGGCCCATCATCCCTTGCGAGTCCCCTATCCTCCATTCTCCCAACGTTCGGAGGCGGTCTATCTATTAGCAACCTATTTATCAAGTTGTCCTCCGACTCCCTCTCCTCATCCTCTTCCATGAGCCTCTGTTCTCCTGTCACCTCTCTCACTGGGTATAACTTATCCACCTCAATAGCCTGTACCCTCCATCTCTTGGCGTCCGCATCCCATTTGGCATCTCGCACTACCCTTACTGATCGCTTCAACCTGTCTTGGCGCCTGTTCATATTTCTGTCGTGTGCCGCCCTAGGCCACGCATTAAGGGCCTCAAACTGGGTTGGTCTAGGCGGAGGATTCAATGAGGACATAATTGATTTCAGCCGATGTAACACCTCTAACTTGAACGTCCCATACTTAGGAAACGTCAGTTCTTCATTCCCTTCCGAAATCTTATTCCATTCACTAATCCATAGTATCGTATGCAAGCCAACATTCGCTGCCATATAGTAAGCTGGTGTACCCTCTGGCGGTGCCTCTTCCCCGTAATAAGAGTTCCTTCTCTTTCTCTTAAAAACCTCTCTCAAACATTTAAAACACTTCATGTTCAAAACCTACAATATTTCTATTTTCTCCGCGTTTGTTTACTTCCCGATGACAATCCACCAATCTCAGCTCGGTTCTCGCTAACTGGCCTATCAGAACGCGACTTCTCACTGACGTCACACCAGCCGCCCAATCCCGTCGTGGCTCTTGCCGACGTCACACCAACCGTCCTATCACGTCGCGGCTTCTCACTAACTGCCCTATCTCCGCGCGACTCTCGCTGACGTCACTCGTCCCCCTTCGCAGCGGTACCCCTCCTTTCTCAGCTCGTCTCCGCGTTTATGCATGCGTCCCATTCATACTCCGAAAAATGATTACTTCCGTCCAAGCGATCACTTTTCTTTTGACTGTACGCCCACAGTCAATCTGTAACTGTCACCTTAACTGGCGAAATGTCTTTCCGTTTACGTCCAGACAATCGCCTTCTCTGATAGGTTACTTACACACAGTAACTTTCGACCAGCGTCCGTTACTCACACACTCACTCTTACGCTCCCCCTATCTCGGTCCTGCGGCGGTCAATGGTACCTCATGACCTCCTTACTCTGGTCGACAATTACTCTGGATGTTCGATACACCCGAACCACTTAAGCTCTCCCCCGAACTTAAGATTTTACCAGGTTGCGCGCGCTCACAACCTTCTCACAATCACGCTACAGGCATTCAACTCCGCATGACATTACAATACAAATACAACACAAAACACCGCAATCTGTCCACGCATGACCCTTGTTATACTCACTCTCGTCCGATACTGCTGCTTTTCTCTCTCCGTCAGCGCCTTCTTCGGCAGGCCACCTCTCGAACTCTAGGGACCTTGGGGTAAACTAACCTAGTCTAGATTACCTTCCTCAAGAAGATAACCATCCTACTCTGCTACCAACTGTTAACGTGGGATTTCTGGTCTATTGTAATCTTACCAGATCCCAGCTCAGGTCGACTGAATCGTTGGTACCTGTCATTGAGTAAAAGGCAATCCACTACTAGGTTAACCAAGAAAGAACTTACACCACTCTAAAGAACCACTTACCACTGGAAAAGGTTAAAAAGTTTAATTTAAAGCCAAAAGTATCTGGAGATACAAACATCTCAGAATAAGGTTCAAAAGATATACAGGTATCAATATAAAAAGGTACTCTCTGAATGCTCTCAATCGACAAAAGGAAATTATCAAAAATATCTCAAATACCATGAGAGTTGCAAGAATCGCTGTGAGTTGCAACTTGAGTCATTTACAGAAAAGAAAAATACAGGTTAGTCTGTCCCTACACTAGACTAAGTGACATCCCTATTTAACAAGATCTTTACCTAAAAAGGTGTCAGCAGTGGTGACTTCCAAAGAAGATCACACACTTCCCTTAGTCTTTGTCTCAAAGTCGAAGTCTTTCAATTCTCTATCTGCCTACCCATCCGCTCTCTTAGGCTCCTCAGATCATCTGCTCTAACTCCACCCCGGGGTGCTTTCCCTAATACAAAATCACATTTCCAATAGGAACGCCCCTTGAGACGCCTCTCACGTGGTGCAGTTTTGAGCGGCAAATTCCG
The DNA here is from genome assembly GCF_964261635.1 of Lissotriton helveticus. Lineage (NCBI taxonomy): Eukaryota > Metazoa > Chordata > Amphibia > Caudata > Salamandridae > Lissotriton > Lissotriton helveticus. The sequence goes on along the minus strand of NC_136057.1, from coordinate 1,749,537,355 downwards.
TGCTGGTGCTCCTCGGGACTCTTCATTAAAGTTGACCTTGCTTCCCAGGCTTCTCTCCGACCAGGCAGTACCCCCTAAAATTCCTGAAGACTCCTACAGGCCTGTGCCTGGCGCCTCTGAACAAGGGCCTATTCATTATTTCTGATTTTAAGTTCCCCTTGCACCTGCAAACAGACACTCTCTCGGTAGGCCCCAAATTCCAGCATCTGCCATATCTAGAAGTCATAAAACATCTTGAACAGACCTATCATCCGTGCTCTGTGCGACCTCTCCTTAACGAGCTCATGCAGATCAAAGAAGCGACTTTATCTATTCAGGCCTACTAGAATTACATGAAACGGGCCTCTGCAATATGCACATTAAATTTCTTTGTTTAAACAATATTCTAACTAACACACATTACTATAATGTAACACATCTATATAAAACATATACTTCAGTTCTATGCCTAATAATACACTTGCAGTAAAATGACATTAGAATCCAAGTCTCTAAAAGTGTAGCAGCATCTTTCGTTTCTTGTGAAATGCCATGTGGCCTACACATTTTCATGGTTTGCAGAATTACATTTCGTTTCACTTAGTCGTCTAACGTGTGACTCCAACATCATTTTAACATTTCTACAACCTCTACATTAGTTTTTCACACTTATATATGCATCTCTATTCTAATTAAACACTCAAGTATATATTTTCTCTATATAAGTTGACACTCTTGTATATTCCACGCTAAACTAATACTACGTGCTTGTAAATATGGTGCACTTCTACATTTTCAGATATGTGCTCTCTCACTATGTATATAGAGATAACTCTAATCACTAGTATATGCACTAGACCTTTGTACTCTCTACCATTCCTATGTGACTCTTAGAGTATATCCATTTGCATCCCTTCCTTATGTATATAGAGATAACTCTAATCACTAGTATATACAGTAGACCTTTGTACTATCTACCATTCCTATGTGACTCTTAGAGTATATCCGTTTGTATCCCTTCCTTGAATATTTCTTCCTTGTGTGACTTTATTACTTGTACATTTGCAATTTTTTTCTGTTTGTATCTTTTATGTAACGCATATAATCCTAAATCCTTATGTATCGCAACTGGTTCTTATGTAAAGCGCTCTGACACCTTCGGGTAATGTTCGCGCTATATAAAATCGCATTAAATAAATTAAAAAAATTAAAAAACAGAAACAAGGGCACACAGGCTCCAGCAAGGATAGAAACAGACAGGCACTCAAGCACCAGAAGTTACAGGGCTCCCACAAAGAGAGGAGGAAGGTGAAACACTGCCCTGGCCCGCCCTACCAGGAGGTGGGCCTGCTAGAGCCGCACTTGAATGCCTCATGTGAAAGCTTCAGCTCAGCTCCCTGGGTGTGAGCTGGCACTCTGTGAGGCTCCCAGCTGCACGACAGTCATCTCTGTTGTGCAGGTGGGTGGGTGAGAGTATGTGTGGGTTTAAATTGGTCTGCAGCACAATAGAGAGCAGCCTCTTTAGAAGTGCAGGCATCAAAGGAATGCGATTCTCCTTTCTTCATTGAAGAAGGCAGCCCCTGCTTCCAGTTTCACACCGCCTGATAGGCCAGCACAGAACAGGATGGAGTTGCTGGGTAAATAGGGTTTGCACAATTTACATAATTTGCATTTGCATAATGACGTGAAATTTCGGGAAAACGACGCGGAAATTCTGCATAATTACGCACAATGCAAACCCAAAAGTTGCTGCTATATATTTAGAACACAATGCCTCCTTGATCTATTTTGGACATGAGGACGCATTCTGTGGTAAAAAATAGTGCAATAACAATTGCAATGTAATAAATAGGAGTAATTCACATTCTGGTTGTTTGCGCTGATCCTGTGTGCTTGCGCAAAACTTTTGTCACAAAAGTTATGCAATTATGGAATATTGTGTAATTTGAGAAATTTTGAATAACAGTTTTAACATGAAAGAACCGTAATGATCAGGCCGGTGCTAGGCATGGACAGTGTGGGCAGCTGCCCAGGGCCTCACACACAGCCTACTAGCATGGGGCCCCGCACCAGTTTAACAAACCACCAGCCCTCTTGCACTCTTGCCGATTCGAGAGAAAGAAAGGCATCTCTCGGCAATTGGGCCTATGAGAAGGAGGGGAGAAGGCCCTCTTAGGCATGGTGTCCCAGTTGCTACCCAGCTGCCCATTCAGAGACACTGCAGGACGCCCATTGTCAGCACTTTAGCGCCCCACAGGTTTAACTCTCAGCCCCCAAGCAATTCTCACACCTTCAGCCCGAAATGAGCTGTAAAAGGGGTGCTCGTAGGTGGCTGAGAGGAAGAGCTGTGGCCAGGGAGAAGTCTGAATGTAGCAGCTTCTGGAGCCCTGAACATGTCACGTATGCAAATTGGAGGGGCCTTGCACATTCCCTTTCAACACAGGGCCCCAAAAATCCTAGAACCGCCCCTGGTAATTATGCAAGATTGCACCAGCATCATAGAAATGTTGTCGGGGCCTAGTAAATAGCAAAAAAATGCAATTCTGATTGTAGGGCTGCACACAAGGCTGTGGATCTGTAAATCTGCAAAGTATTGGACATTGCAATTTTGCATATTTTTTAGGCTTCGCTAGCTTTCTGAAGTTGGCGAAATTTAAATTGGCGGTGCAGAAAAGTGGCCTTGTGCTTCAGCGGAAAGAACCTACTGATGCTTTAACAGGCCAATAAACCCAGCCTTTCTCCTCTGACAGAAGCCGCGAATCCAGACTTCCCAGCAACGAGGAAAGGCCAGGGCCGGACTGGGAACCAAAACCGCCCCTGGCAAAGTGCTCGCCTCCCCTCACCCCCCCTCCCACATGGGGGGGTGGAGGTGCCGCCGAGCTCTTTGCCAGGGCCGGTTTTCGGCCGATTTTGTTACAGGGCCGATTTTGCAGCTAAGCTGCAAAAACGGCCCAGTAACAAAAAGGCCCCCAGGGGCCTAAAAACCGGCCTCCACCCGTGCAGGGCACTTGGGGATTGCACGATGCCCGCTACGGCCAGTCTGGCCCTGGGAAAGGCGAACCACAGCGATTGCATTTCCCGCTGCCCCGGAATGGCAGAGCAATCTTGAGCGGCAGAGCAATCTTGACCCCATGTTGGGTCCGATGTTAGGTGTAGGAAAGGGGGTCAGGAAACTGAAACTATGCCTCAGGCGAAGTCGGGGAACTTCACTAGGCCCAGGCAGAAAATATAATTCTGCTCACAGAATGTGGCAGAATTCCGGCGACTCTGCGTTACTCTTGTAATGTAGAGTTCCGGCCAAATTCCACCAATCGCCGCTTGGTAAAATTTCTTCTTTCTTGAGGCTCCAGAAATGCAAGTAGGAGCAAGTGTGAGCAAGATTTGGCATCCCCTAGTGTGATTTCCGGTTGATAAGAGAACTTCCGTCAAGATTCCCTAGAGTGGGCCATCGTGAGCTATTGAACTGCTGCGTGCTCTTGCACACCATGTTGGCCAATCGAGCTGATTTTTCAGCACGGAGCTCACTACTAGCGCTGAAACACAGTGCGAGCAACGCGACGTGCATATTTCTGCCCATTGGTGGAACTCCACTGAATCTCGCGGAGTTTTTTCTAACTCAGAGGAATTAAATTTCGCGAGTTCCATCCACCCCTAAACTTCACACTTTTTTAGGAAGTGCCACATAAATCAGACTCTGTGGATATAGGGTTTCACTTTACCCACTACTAGTTACAACCAGTATCCACCCCACTTAACTGCCTTAACCCAGTGCAGATGACAAGTGGCCTGAAGTCATTATCATCATATATGTAAAATGGTTCAGTCGTTTCTGCAGGCTCGATTAACAAAGCTTTTTTTCTATGAATGCATGTGTTTTAATGATGGAAATTCGGGAGTAAGACACATGTACACAAGGAAGAAGCGTAAATTAGGACTTGTTAAATGTATTCCTTTGTCCTTGCTCTTTACCAGGGTCAACTTTTGGGTACTGTGCCACTCTGATACGGGGCCAGTTGCTACATCAATAGTTGTTAAAACAGCTTTGAACTCCCTGTACCCATGTGCATCATGGGTGTGCATTTCTCTCTAGCTGTATATGTATGTATATGGTGAGAGATTTCCAAGACAATGGCTGAGGCTTAAAAACAACACCAATCTTGTCACTATCACCAAGGTTAATTATTTCAGTTTGTTTTAGGTGCACATGGACCGAGGAAGGCAGCCATTACACATCCCCTTAATTGAAGAATTCAAACTATTGTAAATTTTTTGGTCCAGCACTCTAACTTTGTATCCAGATCTTATACTGACAGAATGTCTTATATACTGTCCTAATACGCAGGATGAGGAACATATTACCTTCAATTATGTAATGAAATCTTCAAAAAACGTCACAATGATCCACAATTTTGATTAATGAGTCATCCTTTATTGACGAATAATTTTCCAAACATGGTTTGTCATTTGTAGCCAGAGCCAACTCGTTTCATTCTCTACTAACTTCTTCAGGGCTTATAGTTTCTTGCTTTCACTTTATCTGAAAACAAGAAACTATAATCCCTGAAGACGTTCTATATAAGGCAATCTGTGAGTATGAGATCTGTATACCAAGTTAGAGTACTGGACTATATTCTGTATAATATATATGTATGGTATTTCTATAGCGCAAACCTTTCTCAACTGAAGCATATAACGTTGCCCTTTCCTCCTTCTTATTCCCACCTTTATGTGTGGACGTAAATCTGCTCTTTTTGCACACAGTGTCTTTATATGTTGGTTCACCGGCACTGGGATCTATGACCCATCATAAAACTAAAGGATTTCAACCTTCCCAGGATTGTTGCACACAAATATCTTTGACAGGTCCCCATAAAGGATGCCTTTGGTGTTTGGGCTCAGGACATGACTCGAAGTCATGTGAAAATGCCCCCTCATGAGTCTGCAGGTGTTCAGTGAACCTGAAGCGATGCTATACGTTGTTAAACACTGGAAGAAACCATACAAGTCCTGCTACCAGGTTGCTCCTGTAACAGGTCATTGTAGCGGTCGAAGTCTTTGGTTAAGTCAAAGAGTAAGCACCAGAAAACTAAATGGTACTCATCCCCATCCTGACACTTTCCCTCTACATACAAGTCTTGAGGGCATCAATGGCCCACTCAGTCTCACTTCGGATCCATTGAGGAGCCAATTCCACAATTGCTCCTGGTACACCCGAGTTCCCTGGGTCATCGACAATGTTGCAAAATATAGAGGCCTTTAGGGAGGTCATGTTGCACATCTTTGGCACACTTCCAAGGATCCACAAGGGCCTCCAGTCATGTTACTGCAAGCAGATCTGTTGTTGGTGCCATCTGTGTCTCTCCAACACGCCTCTGGTTCAGTGCGGACTCAGGTGCCAACTTCCACTATGGTGCACCAATCTGTGGTAGTCCGTCAATGCTATGCCCGAAGCCACCACTGCCGGAGGCGAACCCTTTACTGATACTGTTGTCCGACTCTGGGCCAAACGAGTCTCAGCCTCGACCAAGGTCACACCTCGTTTTCATCCCGATGCACCTCGTCCGCATACAGTTAAAGAGTGTATAAAGACCTACGACAACGCTCTGTAATTTATATGGACAAAAGTTCCCAAAAAATCAGTCAATAACAACTAGAGAGGACACAAAAATGATAATGAAGAAAGAGTGTCACAAAAACATTGATGTTTTCATATTTAAATTGTGATGACATATTTGTTTCTACAATATCCAAAACGTTATTATAATTGATCCATAAATTGACACCCTCACTTCTATACATTAATCATATTAACAGTCTTACTATGTACACCCAAACAAACAGCACAAATTGTAATTATTCATTGGCTGGTGTACTATGGATAACATTTCTATAAGAATCTGGAACTGCTAAATACTATATACAGAAATCAAATAACAATGTAGCTTGTAAATGATAATCGTCAATCTTCAGATCACAATGTGGCTTAATAATGATACTCTTCAATCATCAATCATCTACATGCGTTTCGGCACAGAAGAGCCTTCTTCAGCAGAGCCACAATTAAATCAGTGAGCAGTACCTGTTATTATTATTTAAAAAGTGATATGTGCCCTAACAGTCAAAACATGACAATTATAAGTTAAAATACCACCCAGTTTGTGACTACCAGCAGAAAGAACCATCTCCAAAAAGTGGCAAGTACCTCAACTGTGAGTTTATGATACCTTAGTGCTTAAACCAAAATGAAAGAAAACCCAGAGAATCTCTCGGAGATGCAAAAAGTAGTGCTCCAAAATCAAAACATATTACCCACAGCGTAGGATAAAGATATATATCACTCAACATTGCTGCCTTCTTATAAAACGATATAAAATATCTTAAAGCCTTCCATCCACATTGTCATTGAGAGTGGTTATGGTCCAACACCTGGCACACTATCACATCCTCTTTTATGCCAGACACCAAGGAGTCACACACACACTTTCCACAATTCTGCCAGTGGCCCTGTGAGAGGGTGATGTTCATGTTGGTCTCCCACATTGCGGGTATGAAGAACACCAGGGCGCACAGTTTGAGATGGCTTCTGCACTCTTCCCATGAGTGGGACATTCATGAGTGAGTCCTCGACTCCATCTTCCAGGTCTGGCAACGCCTAGCCATCAACACCTTTGCCACTCACAAGTTTCTGTGGTCCCAGTAGAGTATGGCCCAGGGCTGGGCATGACAGAGAAGGAACATGGTGAGAAAGGTAACAGCAAGGGGACAACGTGCAATTAAATGATATAGGGGCAAATTTATCAACATCCAGATTTGCGAATCTCAAATAGCGATTTTTTAGAAATTGCTATTTGAGATTTGCAAATTGGTATGTATGAAGAAAATCACATTTTTTTATGCAATTTCTTAAAATTCCTTAATTGCGATTAGCAAATTGCGAATCGCAATTAAGGAATACTTTCTTATTCATTTCTATGGGTCAGGAGGCCCATAGGAATGAATGTGAAGTTATTCTCAAATTCGCAATTTGAGGATCGCAAATTGAGAATAATTTCAAGGATGTCATAAGGACACCCTGATGCACCCCTGAAATTCACATGTGTGCGCATATGGCGCACATACATGTCCTAAGGGCATGTATGTGCGCCACATGGCACCTTCACAAATGCAAAAAAATACTTTTGTGAAAGAAATCGCTTATTACCACCAACTTCAAGTTGGTGGTAATTTGAGATTTCTTAATGAGAAATCGCACAACTTGGGTGCTTCATACATTGCATTTAAGGAATCGCAAAATTTGCGATTCCTTAATTTCAATCGCAAAATAAGGAATCGCAAATTTGCGATTCCTTATTATGCACTCAAATTTGCTACAAACATACCATTTTGCGAAAATGAGTTCGCAAACGCCCCTTTGCGAACCCATTTGAGCTTCATACATATGGCCAATAATCATGAGAATTTCTGCTCCATTGAAATGGCCAGAGCGACATCCCAGGTGAAGAGATAAGCAAGGCTAAGAAAGACGGGGCAAGGCAGTGCTGTGTGGTGGATATATCTCGCGCCAAGGCGAGACACAGCAACCCGCATGTGCACCTGCACAGATGAAAAGAGCCCTATTCCTCCCCCTGTGTCACCGAGGGCATCATTCCAGCCGGTAGAGCCATCAGTCGCTGGATAAGGTGCTACTGTGCAAATGATACAGAGTTGGAAGACCGTACCAAGAGACAGACAAAGCATCTCTCACGAGGACCTGTAGTGAATCCTTTATCCTCTCCTGGCCTAGCACCAAGGGCACCATGTAGGCTTCATGGTGCATGCAAAGAACCCATCTTCATTCTTCCTGTGTCTCTGACTCAAGCTCCATTAAGACAGTGACTCAGCAGTGTGCCCAAATTAAACTTTGTTGAGAAAAATCTGCAATCTAAGAGTTGTAGATCCAAAGGTCTCTCTGCAGTCTACTGGAGGGGAGGTGGCAAGGTCAAGTGGTACCAGAATAGCTTGACTTAAATATAGTCTGACAAAAATATAGCATCTTAAATTTCATTTACAGAAATATCGCCCTACTGGAGTTAATAATGCAAAACCTATACCCCTATGGAGCGATATTTTTTTATAAATGACGTATGCAAGATAGTATCTTTTCAGGCTTTAGATTGAAGCGTAGCCCAGCGAGGCCTTACATTGTTGATGTATTGATGTGAGTAGATGGCTAATGAGGTCAAATCTGTGGAAGATCAACCGTGGGGACCTTAGCGCTGGCAACTTCTGTTTCTGGCACACACATCTTCAATTTATAAGAGCTCATTTTAGTAACACACAGTATATGACCCCATGTTGCTATGCTTGCATGAACAGCTTCTGTCACTTTATTTTGTACTGCCCAATGATGTCATGCAGGCATTTGGACAATTGGAATTCTGACCCTCTTGGATTTGTTGTATTGAAGAATTTTTGTCGCTCCTAATGCTCCTGAGTAGGCAGAGATTGTGCTTCCAGGTTCTAAGGGGCATATTATCAAGAAAGGGCGATACCTTATCGCCACTTTTATCGACAGGAAACTGCTGCTAAAGCAACAATAAGGGGCTTGATAATATGCCCTTGAGAATTCCAATAGAAGCCCATGTGCGACCAGAAACTGTGCTTCTATTGGAAGCCCAGGTTTTAGCGGTACTTTTCTGGCGCTAAAGCGGCGATAATTTTATCGCCTGTCTTGAAAATATGCCCCTATGTTCTTTAAAGATGGAAAGCATTGGTGTTTCATTTTTCTAAGAGCTGGTGTTTGAAGTACAGGTGGTGTTCTAAGTTCTATAAAAGTTCAAAGGGGCAGATGTATCAAGATACCATTTTGCGATTCTCAAATAGCGATTCATAAGGAATCGCTATTTGAGAAGTGCAAAATGGTATGTATGTAGAAATTCGCTATTATTTAGCGATTTCTTAACATTCCTTAATTGCGATTAGAAAATTGCTAATCGCAATTAAGGAATCATTTCCCATTCATTTCTATGGGCCAGGAGGCCCATAGGAATGAATGTGAAATTATTCTCAATTTGCGAATAGCAATTTGCTAATCGCAATTTGAGAATAATTTCAAGGGTGCAAGGGTGTCTTAAGGACACCCTGCTGCACCCCTGAATTTGACATGTGTGCGCATATGGCGCACATACATGCCCTAGGGGCATGTATGAGCGTCATATGGAACCTTTAGAATTTTAAATAAGTGCATTTTGAAAAGAATTCGCCAATTACCACCAACTACAAGTTGGTGGTAATTTGCGAATTCTTAGTAAAAAATCGCAACACTGAAATGCTTAATACATTTCAAATAAGAAATCGCTATTTGCCATTTCTTAAAAGCCTCGCAATATTAAGGATTCGCAAAATTTGCGATTCTTTAATATTGCGAGGCTTTTTGCACGATACATTCCAAATCCCGTTTTTTTGTCGCAAACGCTGCTATTTTGCGAATCGCAGCGTTTGCGACAAAAAAAACGGATGATACATCTGCCCCAAAGTATGTTACGTTGTGCAAAATCAAGCTATTTTGGAGTGCACATTGTAAGTACTGCAAAGATTGTTATTCAAAGTTCTGTACACCATGTGGCCCAAAGCTCTAAACCTTTTGTTAGACATTCTGTAGCCTTTAGTGTTCTTCATTCCATTATCCTTGATGTTGGAAGCGAATCAGAATGCCACCCCTGCCCGTTCCCTGATTATTGCCGGGCCCTTGTGGCATCTAATCAAAAGGACCACCCTGTCATGACGTCGGTGCTTCCAGCAGGACATTGGGCCACTGCTTATAAAAGGGGAGCACCAAATGAACCTTGCAAATCCTCCTTGGCCCCGTTATTAAGTAGCTATTGGCTGGTGGCAGAAGATATGTGGTTAGACATGTAATGTTTGGTGACTCCCTGTAATAGGCGCCCATTGCAACCACCTCTGAGAAGTGGGGTATATGTGGGAGGTGATTGATGGTGTAAAGGAACTACTCCCATACCTTATGCACCTCTTGGAACTGAGGGAGGATGGCAGTATCTAAATGGCCAGGATATTGGATTATATCCAGGTGCTGTCAGTGGGCGGAGCCGAGGCAGGAACTAGTTTAAGTGTGTTTTTGCAGAACAGGCTTTCACATGAAATCACCATGCCGATGTTTGTGTCTAACTGTTGAAGCATGGAAAACACTGTTCCTTCACAGGTCCCAGAAGATTACTTGATAAGGTGATCTGCCTTCCCTCCCTTTTGTCACTGAAATGTAATTTGTATCGTTAAAGATAATACAAATTGGGCTGTTGCCTCTGAGTCAACCTACCCTAGAATTAAACATGGCTGCTGCCAGTACCTGGCTGGTCCCCACGAAATGTGTCAAATACGTTTAGTACAAAAAAGATGCTTTTATGAAGGATTAAAAGTCGAACCACACAGCCAAAGAGGACATGTGGGAGGCCCTAGATGCGTATTTGAAGCAGTGACACCTCTCCCCCCCCTCTTCTCTTTTCCCTTTTCTCTTTTCTCTCTCTCTTTGGCACCACTAGGCCAAGTACACATTGTAAGAGCAGCCCAAGAAAGACAACTGTATACATTGTATATGTGAAATTTAATTCAATAAAAACTTTTGAAATAAAAAAAAAAACATAATGTTCAACGAAAAAAATAAAAAAAAATAAAAAAAGTCAATCTAGTGAAAATGTTAGGAGGGTGCTTAGACTTTTTGGCCCGACTGGAGGAGCTACCCTCGATATTGCTACACACAGCTATCATACTGGTCATTGCTCTGACCTTTGACCTGGCAACAAGCGGGCAGTGATGTAAAGAAAAATGATGGACCTCCATTGCAGACTGTGGAGGGCGGTCTCTCAGACTCCTCTCCCAGATTTTCTGAGAACTTGAGCTGTCTGTATCCCTCTGAAAAGGTAGTGGTCCCCCTGCTCTGCGGCAGGGGCCTGTGTTACACACCACTAAGCCTTAGCTGCTCTTCCCGGATCAGTGCCCTGCTAAGTGACTTGCATGACAAATGGGAGACTCCTGTCCTGTGCCATCCTGTGTATCAAAGTCTAGTCAAGGCCGTCTGCTTTCATTGAATGCCACCCGCCTGGCCTTGGTGTTTTCTGAGAAATATGCCATGCTGTTGGGAAGCATAAACAATATTTTTCAACAGTGGAACTTTACACATTTCATCATTGTTGGTTTGAAATTAAATATTTAAAGAGCCATCATCGTCCTTTAAAATGAAAACGTTTTTAAAAACCTGCTCTGCAACCCCTCAAGAGACAAATGGCAAGCTTGTAAAGTGAATTAGAATTATGGGCTGGAAAGGGGCAGGGCTTGATGCATGTTAGTGATCTAAGGCTTGGTGGCACTGAGTCCCACCTTGATAATGCTGCAGCTGAGATTGTCTGCAACAGATTAAGATCCGTAACATAAAGGTAATGATCTACTAGTTCTGTAGGGCGGTTCCTATTTACCAGTTTACTTATAAAATACTTGGATGGGGGGGGGTGTTGCTAAGTTTTTGTTTTTGGGTTTTATAATTCCCAAACTATGATTTATCTTTTAAGAGCTGCAGGCTGAACCATCTGTAATTTGGGCACCGTCAAGGTGGGAAAGAAAGTAAGACACTAAAGGCCCCATTAGGATGGCTGGCGGATCACCCCCGCCAGGCCGGCGGTAGCCACCACCGGCCTGGCGGGGGCGGTCCGCCCGCCATCCGTGCCGGAATGACCCCCCGCCATATTTTTATGGCTGGGGGTCTGTGGCGGACGGAAAGACCGTCTGCCGCTTTTCCGCCCTGGTCGCCTTGCGACCGGGCGGAAAAGGGTTCTATATGGTGGCGGTGTCTATCAGACACCGCCAGCCATATTAGAATGGGCATTTTCCAATGCCTTTCCGTGGTGGCATTGCCGCCCTGAAAAGGCATGCGAAGTCTGCTTTGGGGGCCCGTTGCGGACCCCCAGGGACTCCGGGGGGGTGCACATGGAGGGTATCCATGCACAACATGGCAGGCACCGCGCGGTGCCTGCCATGTGGTGCATGGAAGTGCACAGCATGCCTTCCTGGCATTGTGGCAGGCGGTGCTGAGTGCACCGCCCGCCACAATGTCAGGAATGCTGGATGCGCCCGCCACTGTGGCGGGAGCATCCTAATTGCAGGCACGGGACCCCCGCCCTTATGGCGGGCGGTCAGTATATACGATGGGATGGCGGACGGACAAAGTCCGCCTGTCATCCTAATGGGCCCCTAAGTGTAGGAAAGTGCCTGTATTGACATGGTTAGCCCTTGCTTTTTGCCTGATGTCTGCTGTAATTTTGAACTGTAAGTGCAGTGGGTCCTTGCTAACCAGGCCCCCAGTGACTGATCTCATTCCCTAAACCTGTACCATGACTGGCACAACTTCAGTAGCCCCTGTAAGTCCCTAATAGATGTTACTCCTGGCACCCAGGCCATTGGGTACTGAAGAGGGTCCTCTGGGGCTGCAGCACTGATTGTGTCACCCCAGGTACCCTGCACCCAGGCTAAGCTCTCTGCCATTGCAGGCTGCGTGTCTTGATGCAGGGAAATCCGAAGAGTCGAGATGTCACACAGCCCTGTGTGCCATGCCTCCCATGTACTGCATAAGATATAGGCAAGTCACCACTACTGCAGGCCTTTAGCCCTAAGGCAGGGTGAACTATTTTCTATGTGTTTGCATACCAGCATGAGCAAATATGCCCCTACAAATTCCAGTCTAATCTGGGATATTGTAATTGAACAAGGAAGCCATAAAGAGTACATGAGCTGGATTCTTGTCAACACGAGCATCCTAGCTCATGATGGCTTCACTGATTTACGAGATGTTTGGTAACAAACATCTTGTCTTAATACATCCTCACTGATGCCAGTGATGGATGTATTAATGCATTCACAAAGAAATCCCTTTTAGAGGGTCCCCTATAAACCTACCAAGCACTGGTGTGGTTCCTGACTTGTTTTCGCCAGGCTGCCACTACCATATATGTTTCTGACCTCAAGGGTGGGAGGGTCTCCACTTAGCCTTCACCACCCCTGAGGTGGGGCAGGCGATATGAACCCCTCCTGAAATTCCACTAATTTGGAATGGTGGGTAATCCTATGGTAGTGCCTTTTCCCACATGAAGTGGTCACTAGAGGGTGTAGACACATTGGCTACTACCTCTCTCCCGTTGTAACGCCTCTAAATTCAGTATTTACGTGGCACCCGAACACCTGAACATCAGATTCAATGGCCAAGAGAAGACTAGGACAAGAAAGACCCGCTGTTCGAGAACTGAAGCCCGGGAAACATCCATCACAATGCAACTTTTAAGACGCACTGCCATTACAACGCAGGATTTACAACGCAAGTCATTACAACGACTTGCGCTGGAGGGCGCTGTAGGATAGGGAATAGTTTAATTTACTATCCAAATCCTTCCCTTCTATCCACGGGGACTGGAGTTGGAATAGTAAATTAAACTATTCCACTATCCAGCACCCCCCAACGCAAGTCGTTGTAACGACTTGCATTGTAAATCCTGCGCTGTAAAGGCATGCGTAGTAAAAGCATGCATTGTGATGACATACAACCCTGATGCCCTGCTGCAGAAGAAAAAGTTGCCAAACCTTGCCTGCAGCTCCTAGGATTCGGCAATCGCTGCTGCAGTATCATCCTGAAACCTAAAAGGACTCCAAGAACCCTGGAGCACCTCCAGCCTTCAAGAAATCACTGTGCAGGTTCCTTGAGGTGAAGGCATCACTTCCCTGCACAGCTCAGGCACCAATCCCATAAAGTCCGGTTTGTCCACTTGCTGCACCCCGATGACCCTGATGCAGCACCAAAGCAAGAAGAGATTCAAACAGCTCAGGATGTTCAGATCCGCCTCCCACCAAGTTTGGAGGCACCAGGACCTACCAGAGCCACGACATACCAATTCCCGGGGTATTGGACCCCCAACAATAAAAACCAAGAAGAAGAGTCCACATCAGAGATCAGAAGCACCAGGGACATCAAGACACCCAAGACCCACTTCCTGAGTGTCCCAGCTGTCCCGAGATTGTCTCTCCAAGTTACCTGCTCCTGAATGCGAGGAATCTCAAAACACACAATGCCTGGCTAACCTGTTAGCTCAGAAAAGTTATGAGTAGGGAGCTACCCTTTCTGTCAGGAAAAGGACTGGGTCAACAACTATGAGAAAAAACAGGGTGCCTTTTCCTGATTGTTATACCTTATTCGGTGTGCCTCTCCCCCTGGGGGTGGCCACCTCTATGTGTACAAGAATTGTGCAGTCTTATTTAGGTTACCAAATTTACAACATGAACTAACAACCCTTCAATGTCATAGGGGACCATATATGAAACAAAGACTTGTTTAAAAATTGTCATACATTTATTCAAAAAAAAAATTTGTTTAAAAAAAAGTCATATTACTACAAAACTGTTGCATTAAAAACCGTTACACAAACTGTCTTTGTTCCTATTATTTGTGTTTTATTACCTTTGTACAAACATGTTTTTTGGAAATAATGCTGCATAAGGAAAAATCCTTTTCTTTTAAAAAATAACTGAAATTGGTTTTAAGAAATGTGTTATTAATATTGTTTGTATAAATTGAACATATATCGTGTAACGGTTTTTAATGCAACAGTTTTGTAGTACTATGACTTTTTTTTAAACAAATTTTTTTTTTGAATAAATGTATGACAATTTTTAAACAAGTCTTTGTTTCATATATGGTCCCCTATGACATTGAAGGGTTGTTAGTTCATGTTGTAAATTTGGTAACCTAAATAAGACTGCACAATTCTTGTACACATAGAGGTGGCCACCCCCAGGGGGAGAGGCACACCGAATAAGGTATAACAATCAGGAAAAGGCACCCTGTTTTTTCTCATAACCTGTTAGCTCTGCACCTAGCCTCACCAGCCCTAGCGCCGACCAACCAGCACTGCTCCTATGGTCCCCAGGCCCTTGCGACCTCCTCCCTCTAAGGAGACTCACCAGACTTACCTGTAAGTTCCTCTGTGCAGTGCATTTTCAAGTAGCTCCTTTCATCTTTATTTACGACAAGGGGTGGTGAGGGACGGAGTCTCTGAATTAAGCAAAATACTCTCACCCAGTCAAGAGATCAGGGCTAGATCCAACACCGTTTTTTAGCTCATTGCACCATCCCAGTTTCAGAACCTGGCTGTATGCAAATTAGTCTGTTCCTGTCCCAGTGCATGATGGGAACAGGGCAAACCAAACTACAAAAGCCAATTCTTACACTGGGAAGGAAACAAGCTTCCGGGGACCGGTTTCTGGCATTACAGCCGTCTTCGGCCCGGCTTGCTTGAATCCTGATGGTGCAATGAGCAAGGGACTCATGTCTGAGTATACCCTTCCACGCTTAGGGTGGACAAAATTATTTACGACAAGGGGTGGTGAGGGACAGAGTCTCTGAATTAAGCAGAATACTCTCACCCAGTCAAGAGATCAGGGCTAGATCCAACACCGTTTTTTAGCTCATTGCACCATCCCAGTTTCAGAACCTGGCTGTATGCAAATTAGTCTGTTCCTGTCCCAGTGCATGATGGGAACAGGGCAAACCAAACTACAAAAGCCAATTCTTACACTGGGAAGGAAACAAGCTTCCGGGGACCGGTTTCTGGCATTACAGCCGTCTTCGGCCTGGCTTGCTTGAATCCTGATGGTGCAATGAGCAAGGGACTCATGTCTGAGTATACCCTTCCACGCTTAGGGTGGACAAAATTATTTACGACAAGGGGTGGTGAGGGACAGAGTCTCTGAATTAAGCAGAATACTCTCACCCAGTCAAGAGATCAGGGCTAGATCCAACACCGTTTTTAGCTCATTGCACCATCCCAGTTTCAGAACCTGGCTGTATGCAAATTAGTCTGTTCCTGTCCCAGTGCATGATGGGAACAGGGCAAACCAAACTACAAAAGCCAATTCTTACACTGGGAAGGAAACAAGCTTCCGGGGACCGGTTTCTGGCATTACAGCCGTCTTCGGGCCGGCTTGCTTGAATCCTGATGGTGCAATGAGCAAGGGACTCATGTCTGAGTATACCCTTCCACGCTTAGGGTGGACAAAATTATTTACGACAAGGGGTGGTGAGGGACAGAGTCTCTGAATTAAGCAGAATACTCTCATCCAGTCAAGAGATCAGGGCTAGATCCAACACCGTTTAGTCTGGTCTGCCCTGTTCCCATGATGCACTGGGCCAGGGACAGACTAATTTGCATACAGCCAGGTTCTGAAACTGGGATGGTGCAATGAGCTAAAAAACGGTGTTGGATCTAGCCCTGATCTCTTGACTGGGTGAGAGTACTCTGCTTAATTCAGAGACTCTGTCCATCACCACCCCTTGTTGTAAATAATTTTGTCCACCCTAAGCGTGGAAGGGTATACTCAGATGTGAGTCCCTTGCTCATTGCACCATCAGGATTCAAGCAAGCCGGCCCGAAGACGGCTGGAATGCCAGAAACCGGTCCCCGGAAGCTTGTTTCCTTCCCAGTGTAAGAATTGGCTTTTGTAGTCTGGTCTGCCCTGTTCCCATGATGCACTGGGCCAGGGACAGACTAATTTGCATACAGCCAGGTTCTGAAACTGGGATGGTGCAATGAGCTAAAAAACGGTGTTGGATCTAGCCCTGATCTCTTGACTGGGTGAGAGTACTCTGCTCAATTCAGAGACTCTGTCCATCACCACCCCTTGTTGTAAATAATTTTGTCCACCCTAAGCGTGGAAGGGTATACTCAGATGTGAGTCCCTTGCTCATTGCACCATCAGGATTCAAGCAAGCCGGGCCGAAGACGGCTGGAATGCCAGAAACCGGTCCCCGGAAGCTTGTTTCCTTCCCAGTGTAAGAATTGGCTTTTGTAGTCTGGTCTGCCCTGTTCCCATGATGCACTGGGCCAGGGACAGACTAATTTGCATACAGCCAGGTTCTGAAACTGGGATGGTGCAATGAGCTAAAAAACGGTGTTGGATCTAGCCCTGATCTCTTGACTGGGTGAGAGTACTCTGCTTAATTCAGAGACTCTGTCCATCACCACCCCTTGTTGTAAATAACCCTTTCATCTTTAAGCACCAATTCCAAGACACCAGCACCTCTGCTACCGGGTGATCCTGGACGCTGCCGAACTTCTCCTGCTGGAACTTTGGACCTGGCCCTGACATTGACCTAAAGTGAGAAGGTGAACTTTGCAAAAGCATTGCCTGAATTTCAATGCATTTTTCTGCTTTTCCCCATTGTTTCTTACCGGGTGTAATTCTGCATAGAATTGATATATTTTCCGAACTGTGAAAAATCATAACTGCAAAAGTAATTACGTTATCACTATGTTTATGGTCTTAAAAATGATACAATATTGATTTTATTTTTACAAATTGGTCTTGCATACATTAAAACAGGCCACAGCAAACCCTGTGAGGGATGAATTTACTTCAGAGTTTATTTTGGTAACGAGCTCAATTTATGTTTTTTTATCACTTTTCAGATTTACTATCCTCCTAGTCATGTGTTGCAAGTACCATTAGAACTATCCAGGCATCCATCGCACTGAGTATTATCAAATGGAGTCTGAGTTATACTGGCCCAGGTACATTTTTCATTTGGCCAGGGTTGGTGGATCACTGGATCTATTAAAACCAAGATTTGAGAAGGTCTTCATGAAAAGGAAAAAAATGTGATTTCCTAAATATGCAAAATATCCTCCTTCCAAATCTTCACTTTTTGCCTTAGAATGCTAAAGAAGTTCTTTAGTAACAAACACAACGTTTTCACTCTGCAATCTTTTTGTACCTCACCCACTGTACAAATGGTTGTCATTACAGTGTGTTTCCGATTGAACACGTTTTTCACCCATAACAGATTCAATTTAGGAAAAAATGAGGTGCAATAAAGTGCAGATTTCTTGGTCGCTGGGAATATATGTGCAGAAATACTGTGAGTGAACGCCATTTACTGAGCTCATCAGAGGCTAATTGGTGTGGGGAATGAGATCTGTTTCACGCACAAAGGAACATCGATAGCAATGACACAACCAACATTAGAGTTTAGCTCACATCAAGACATTACTGTGGATTAGAAGGCATTTTCTGAAACCAGGATGCAGGCAAGGCACTCATATTCCAGAGGGCAAAAAGCAGGGTGCGTAAATAAAGTTCCTTCAACGGACCCGGGAGTATCTGTGCTTCATTGGTTTACTGAAAGCCTCTCCTCAGCCTGCCAAGATAGCTCAGTGGGTTTAGAGGCTACTGTGACAATCTGCTGCGACATGAAGGCCGTAAGATGATGGTTACAACAGGACTGATTCAGTCTTTCATCCTTCCAAGGTCAGTAAAAGGAATGCTAATAAACTGTGCCTGTTTTCGATGCACCGGTTAACAATTAATTGTATGGTTTGTTCTATATAAAGGATGAATGCTATCAACGTTATTCAGTTCAGCTGGAGGCCTTACCAGCGGGAGACGCTCATGTGCATTCATTATGCGCAGGGGCACAGGGTCAGTCTGCGTGAAACCTTGTCTCAAGAGGTCTCTGTGTGCTGGGCGGCCTCAGCTTCAATGTTCCTCTCCTCAGGCAGCCACAGTCTGCTCCTTTGGGCTCAATTAGTAAGAATTGCATTGGTTAGTCGGAAGTTTGGGGGCTTTTACAGAATATGTACAACTCCCAGAAGTGCCTAAGGGTACATTTGTGTGCCTAGCCAAGTGAATATTTTGTCTACTCACTCACTGCCTCCTGAGACACCCAGTCATATATATATATATATATATATATATATATATATATATATATATATATATATAGTAGAGCAAATTGCGCAAGCGCTTCGGGAGGGCTCACCGCTTCATCCGACCCTCCGGTCTGTATTAAGCTCCTCTGCAATGTTCACAGGTTCCCTTAAATTAAAAATTGGGTCCGACGCGTTTCGGGGGCCACAAACGCCCCTTCCTCATGGACTGGGCGCAGTTCAACACCATGTTCTCTTCACGCTGGTCAAACGAGTTTTAGTTTGAACAGCTGGCGTCGTCCTCCCTGAGTGGGTGGAGTCTGGCAACACCGGGACTCTTGGTCAACGTAGTCCTGTGAAGTGAAACAAAATAGTAACCTTAAGTAGGCTGGCGTGTCTGCACTTTCATTACTGTCATTAAGATCCATAAGTAGGATGGGAGGGAAGCTGCGGGCATCACGTTTTATTCAAATGGATGTTGCGCTGACAGGCGAGTGTGCTTGATCGCGCCTAAGTCTCTTAGGACAGGATACATGTTCCGCCATCAGAGTGGAGCTCCTTCCGCGACCAAGGCTGGCCACCTGAATATAGTAGAGCAAGTGAAGCGGTGAGCCCTCCCGAAGCGCTTGCGCAATTTGCTCTACTATATTCAGGCGGCCAGACTTGGTCGCGGAAGGAGCTCCACTCTGATGGCGGAACATGTATCCTGTCCTAACAGACTGAGGCGAGATCAAGCACACTCGCCTGTCAGCGCAACATCCATTTGAATAAAACGTGATGCCCGCAGCTTCCCTCCCATCCTACTTAAGGATCTTAATGACAGTAATGAAAGTGCAGACACGCCAGCCTACTTAAGGTTACTATTTTGTTTCACTTCACAGGACTACGTTGACCAAGAGTCCCGGTGTTGCCAGACTCCACCCACTCAGGGAGGACGACGGCAGCTGTTCAAACTAAAACGCGTTTGACCAGCGTGAAGAGAACATGGTGTTGAACTGCGCACAGTCCATGAGGAAGGGGCGTTTGTGGCCCCGAAACGCGTCGGACCCGATTTTTAATTCAAGGGAACCTGTGAACATTGCAGAGGAGCCTAATACAGACCGGAGGGTCGGATGAAGCGGTGAGTCCTCCCGAAGTGCTTGCGCAATTTGCTCTACTATATTCAGGCGGTCAGCCTTGGTCGCGGAAGGAGCTTCACTCTGATGGCGGAACATGTATCCTGTCCTAAGAGACTGAGGCGAGATCAAGCACACTCGCCTGTCAGCGCAACATCCATTTGAATAAAACGTGATGCCCGCAGCTTCCCTCCCATCCTACTTAAGGATCTTAATGACAGTAATGAAAGTGCAGACACGCCAGCCTACTTAAGGTTACTATTTTGTTTCACTTCACAGGACTACGTTGACCAAGAGTCCCGGTGTTGCCAGACTCCACCCACTCAGGGAGGACGACGCCAGCTGTTCAAACTAAAACGCGTTTGACCAGCGTGAAGAGAACATGGTGTTGAACTGCGCACAGTCCATGAGGAAGGGGCGTTTGTGGCCCCCGAAACGCGTCAGACACAATTTTTAATTCAAGGGAACCTGTGAACATTGCAGAGGAGCCTAATACAGACCGGAGGGTCAGATGAAGCGGTGAGCCCTCCCGAAGCGCTTGCGCAATTTGCTCTACTATATTCAGGCGGCCAGCCTTGGTCGCGGAAGGAGCTCCACTCTGATGGCGGAACATGTATCCTGTCCTAAGAGACTGAGGCGAGATCAAGCACACTCGCCTGTCAGAGCAACATCCATTTGAATAAAACGTGATGCCCGCAGCTTCCCTCCCATCCCACTTAAGGATCTTAATGACAGTAATGAAAGTGCAGACACGCCAGCCTACTTAAGGTTACTATTTTGTTTCACTTCACAGGACTACGTTGACCAAGAGTCCCGGTGTTGCCAGACTCCACCCACTCAGGGAGGACGACGCCAGCTGTTCAAACTAAAACGCGTTTGACCAGCGTGAAGAAAACATGGTGTTGAACTGCGCACAGTCCATGAGGAAGGGGCGTTTGTGGCCCCGAAACACGTCGGACCCAATTTTTAATTCAAGGGAACATGTGAACATTGCAGAGGAGCCTAATACAGACCGGAGGGTCGGAGGAAGCGGTGAGCCCTCCCGAAGCGCTTGCGCAATTTGCTCTACTATATATATATATATATATATATATATATATATATATATATATGTTTGCCACAATGTGATCCAGCAGAATTCGAGTGCGCTCATCGGCGTGTGCTCAGCCCAGGGGTCGGATCCAGACCCGAAAATCACTTTTTATCACAAATGAGGCGGCACAACTGGATTCTTATTGAAGCCTTTTAATCAGCGCTTCACCCCACCAACGTGTTTCAGCCACACAAGGCTTTGGTCACGGTCAGTTAGTCCTTCTACCATTTCCATTTAAATACTAGCCCATACTAGCCTTAGGTGGCATTATGGGATACGTAGTTTGGAACAAAGTTAATTTTTTTAAATCAAAGAGAAAAAGAAAGACAGGTGTGATTAACCATTTGTCGTGTCATTAGTACATTTAACTACATGTTAATTCACATGGGCAGTATTGTAAATTGAAAGTCAGTCTTGGATTAGTTCCCAATTACTGTTAGTTCCAGCGTCGGGTATAGTACCATAGCAATTCGAACTTGTCAGCTGGTACTATTGAAAGTCACTCTAAATGTGGTTTATGTAATTGAATGCAAATGTGGGATCAAGTACATAGGCAGCACCACTTGCATGTTAAAAAAGAGAATCCTGGAACATATCAGGGCAGTGAAGAACAAAAACATGTTGTATGCCACGGCGAAACACATAAATGTGTGCCAGGAAGGGGACTGGAGAGCAATGAAATTTTATGGTATGAAGATGCTAACTAAAACGGAAAGAGGGGGTGACATTGTTCGAAAATGAAGACAAATTGAGTCCCGTCTCATTATCCGATTTCGAACAAAAATCCCGAGAGGTATGAACTTTGGGGAGGACCTCCACATACATCTAGAGTGACTTTCAATAGTACCAGCTGCCGTGGAGGGAGTTCCGTGGGGCAGAAAGGCGGGGCAGGGGAAGGGCAGGGTGGGGGTTAGTAAACACTGGAATGTGGATGATTGGAGGTAAGTAAACAATTAAATAAATGAAACGAGTTTCATAGCGTGTGCTGCATCGCATTTTAATGAGGTGCAGCACATAGGCACGGATTTAACACAGCCTGATGCACGTGCATTCAAAAACATTGGCATATGGGTGCCTGTCTATAACATAGAAATTTAAACTGTGACGAGGCTTTTCCAAGAAGCAATGCCTTACTAAGTTACTGCAATTTCTCAATACATGGAAAAACTAAGAATCACTAAAAACAGGCCTCACAGTGACTGCAGCTGGATTTTCAGAGTGCTGATGTGGAATATCACCTAAGTTATAATGGTGTCAAAAATTGCATATTCACTCACTCATCCACTTATACTTTCCTCGCAGTGACTTTAGCACCTGTTCAAGACATCTGTCTGTAAACTACATGCCAGTCATACCTTAACCGTTCATGTTCTGTCAGCAATTAAAGTTTGTACAACTCTATGATGCTGGATCGTTTCTGAAGAAATGAAAGATGGTACACATAGCCCTCTGTGAAGTACTTAACTTGTCAAGGAAATTAGTGCCAGGGCCCTCGTCAGGAGACCATTGCAATTAGCACCACCCATTGTCCCTGCCAGAGCTGCCAATGACGGAACCATCACAACTACTAATCATCACACGCCTACAAGTGTTATAATTCAGATTATTCCAGGCCACCCAAAGCTTTAAAATGGCTTCGGTGGCAAGTACTAGTCACTTTTAATGTATATAACAAAATTAGACAGACAACGCCATCATGTGGCAAACTGTCATAAGTGCCAGTGTTGACAATTAAGTGCTGGTGCCAAACACCAGAAACTACCAGCTCAAATTAGGCACTGCTTCTGTGTGAGAGAGAAGCATACTTTGCAATTGCATTCCAGTCCCTTTTCCTTGAGGAACTAGTTTGCACTGCTATTGCCGATTTGTACTTGCTTATGCTGATGCTGCTGATGCTACTGTGGCTGTGTCTGTCCTCTGAAGAAGGGGTGATTGCACTATTTCTGCCCGAAGTGCAGCTGTTCTATGAAGAGGAGTGTTTCCACAGAATTTTCAACATCTAATAAAAAATAAAGTATAAGTTGAATGCCCTTGCATGACATACCCAAGCCAGTCAGACCCATGGGAAAACTACTTGCTGGGCCCTGACCTAGAGACCCTGGTTTCAATCACAACTTCCCAGCTTGACCCAACTGCACCACCTAGGGCAATTCCTTTTCTTTGCTCTGCTTCCATTTCAGTAATCGCATTTGAGAACAACTTGCAATAATTTAGTCCAGAATGTGCAATGTACAAAAACCTCTCTGTACATGGCTTAATAGACCATAAGGTTGCTCTGACTTTAACAACAGTAAGGACTTTGCATAGGAAGCATAAGACAATCGAGTAGCCTCTTGGGTCACTAATACAATGTTATCAGGGCAGAGGAGGGGAAAGAATGCAATATCCATCCAGGATCCGAATTCACAATGTATAATTGGGAAACCTGGTTTTAATTCCAGTTTACCAAGTTTGAACTAAGTGCGTGACCATAGGGTATTATTTTTCTCCACTGTGCCTCCTTTTCCAGATCACCATATTTGAAAGCACCTTAAAATAGTTCAAGATCCACACTGTACAATAACCTTTCTTGTGTAAGGTTTAATAGACCAAAATGTTTCATCTATAAAAATAAAAGGATTATATAGGAGGAAACAAGACTACTGACTTGCCTCGGGCATTATTAATAAAATTGTCATAGCAGAAAGGGTGTGTAGCAAGAAAGGAGATGCTTTGATGTTGGCTATATAGTTTGCGGTCTCAAAGCCTATGCCCTCCCACTGCCCACACCCACTGAGTTGTAAGTGTATGATTTGTGGGTATTGGCACGGTTTCTTTCATTTTGCAGGTTGTGATTATATCCTGGGAAGCATGCTGCATATTGACAACCCCACTAATGGTATGTTGCCCACCTGTTCCATCTCCCATTCCACTTATGAGGCTGGTGAACAAGCCCTATAAAGCAAAGGTTGTATCACAATACTTGATGTAAAATGCCTATATTGCTGGGAAAGACACCTGACCCATATGGACGATATTCAAACATCAAAACAAGTTGATGAAAAAGAGAAGCGGGTGTTGCTTGTCCTCCTGTTCTTAATCTTGTGGTAGGAAGACACCAGTAAAAACAGTTTGCTCTAACCCACCTACATTTTGAACATAGTTCTAACAGTTTAACAAAGGGAGAAAATGAATGTTGACATAAGTGACATAACCACAACTAAACTAGGGAACGTAATAACTAGGAGACTGTACAACCAGTGAAAAGTAGCTCTTTTAAATATGTCCCAAAGCAGGTCAAGGAACACACTGATTAAGCATGCTGCATGATATAGGTAAGGGTTCACCCTATATGAGTACCTGAATGTATCTTGAATCCATAAAGGGTTATGGTATTTCTCACAAGAGTTTTGTACTTCCTGGGTGTTTATGTCTGTTTATGAAAATTATGCAACAGTCCTTTAATTTCTCTCACTCACTCTTTAGTGCATTACCTACCTGTGTTTCACCTGGCCTGTATATGGAGAGAATCATGTGATGTTTTTTCGGTTCACGCTACCTGTCCATAACTCATTATTTGCATTAGGGATTGTTGGCCTGCGACTGTCTGTGTAGTAGCTTTATTGTGAAGCCTGCTATAAAACCTTCCACTCCTCATAAGACAAGCATTTACAATGCAACGGTTTCGCCTTTATTATTATTATTTATTGAATTTGTATTGCGCTCAGCTACCCGTAATGGGTTTCCCGGCGCCAGGGACAGACTAGAGAAGAAAGATAGGTAATTGCTGAAGCAAGGAATGAGCAGAAACAGTGACCAACTAAAACAAAAAAGTTTTTAACTTTTTGCGAAAAGCAAAAAGATTGGTCTCCGTTTTGAGCACCAACGGAAGAGCATTCCACATCTTCGGCCCCAAATGGGCGAAAGAGCGGCCTCCCATTTTTGCCAAGCGAATTCTGGGAATTACAAAATTGGCTTGATTTGATGACCTGAGAGGACGACTAGGCTGGTAAGGCCGGACAAGATTGTGCAAGTAAGTGGGAGCAGAACCCTGACGAATTTTGAACATAAGGCACAAGGTTTTAAAGGCCACACGGTCATTAATTTTTAACCAGTGAAGGTCACACAGGGCTTGTGTTGCAGACATTCTTCGTGGAACATTGCACAAAAGGCGGGCAGCTGAGTTCTGCACAACCTGGAGTATATTCAGTGTAGCTCTATCGGCTCCTAGATAGAGCACATTGCCATAGTCGATGCGGGACATTACAAGAGCCTGGACAACAGTTCGACGAGTGGACTCAGGCAACATCCATAGGATCTTCTGCAACCAGCGTAAGGTATTAAAGCAGATTGCAGCGACCTTAGTTGCCTGTTATCGCATCGAAAGTTTCTCGTCGATTAGAAAGCCGAGGTTACGAACAACTGGCACGGGGGTAGGCAGTGGACCCATGTCACTGGGCCAGTGTCTAGGGCCCCACAGATCTTTATGTTTGCCAAGTATGATGACCTCAGTCTTATCACCGTTGAGTTTTAGCAGATTAACCTGCATCCAGGCCGCAACCCGAGAAAGGCCGATTTTAAGGGCCGAGGTGTCCTGAGACCTACTGCCAGACAGGGAAAACACAATCTGCGTGTCGTCTGCATAAGAGTATATGGACAGACCAGCGTCCTCTACGATAGTAGCAAGGGGTCTGATGTAGATATTGAACAACAAAGGGCTCAATATAGACCCCTGAGGAACGCCGTAAGCAGATGAACAGATCGCCGATTCAGCTTTGGTTGAAAATACCTGAAAGGTGCGCTCATTAAGAAATGAGGCCACCCAGGCAAGCGCAGATCCAGCAACGCCAAGGGAGTGAAGGGACTCCAATAGAATGGAATGCGACACGGTATCAAAAGCCGCGCTTAAATCCAAAAGGATAAGCGCAAAGGTCTCACCACTATCAATACCGTGTCGGAGTCGCTCAGTCACCCCCAGAAGTGCGGATTCGGTGGAATAATTGGCGCGAAAGCCTGATTGGGATGGATGAAGATATCCCGTATTTTCCACAAACTCGTTTAGCTGAAGGTTGACATGGCGTTCTAAAATTTTAGAACAAGCTGGCAGCAGGGATATAGGCCTAAAGTTGGCCAGGTTAGTAATGTCCACACCAGATTTCTTTTGTAGAGGAACGACCATGGCATGTTTCCAATCCTGTTCAACACGAGATTCACTGAGAGAGATGTTAAGTAGCCTCATTAGGAATCTACGTGGTTCGAGGTCAAGTTGTTTCAATATATTCATTGGGACAGGGTCCCGAGGAGATCCTGACCTAATGCTTTTTAAGCACGACAGGAAGGAGACATCATCAAATAATTTCCAGTTGTGCAGAAACTCAGTGGGAGGGACAGAGACATTGCAGCAGAAGCCAGGTAGAGAAGGATCAGTGGGAGGTGGAAGGGAAGTTAAAGATTGATGAATGTCCTGAACCTTCGATATAAAAAAGTCCGCGATAGCATTACAATGTTTACCATCTAAAGCTGGCAACGCAGGGACATTGTCAGCACCTGTGAGTTTATTAACAGTAGCAAAAAGAGTCCGAGGACAATTCTGCACTGAAGTGATAGTAGAGGTAATGTAAGCAGCTTTGGCCCGTTTACAGTTGGCATGATAAGCTTTTAGCTCATCCTTGTAAATCAGTTTAGAGGGAATGGAATAGAATCTTCTCCACTTCCTCTCCAAGGCTTTACATTTAACACGTTGGATTTTTAACTCATCCGAGTACCAAGGTGCTGGGGGACGCAAAGATCGAAATTTACTGCCAGAACGGGGGGCATACACAGATACTGCATCTGTTAGCCACCTAAGAATGGGGGCATTCAGATTTTGCTTAGTATCAATGAGAGAAGGAATAGTCTCAGTCAGATGCAGATTAAAAGTGGCTATATCAATTTTGTCCCATTGCAAAAGTTAGAGCTATTGGCATTGTAAATGACAACATTTTTATTTATGTGTTGGTTTTGAAAACAGATAAATAAATGGCATTGTCATTTATATTGCCAATAGCTTAATTTCTCGCAAATGTGAGACTTATTGTACCCTACTGGACGAGCTCAGCAGACAGCAATTACTTGCAGACGAGTTCTATAACACAACAGTGACACTGCTAAATCCAGCGCTTCACAACAACTAACACAAGTTATACCGGAAATGAAAATCAGGCGGAGGCCAATATAAAAGCACCAATCACCGTGTCGCGTGATCGCCATCACACAAGAGAAAAGATCAGGTGTACACAACTATACAAAGCGAAAGCAAACACGGGCAGAGCAAAGGACTTTAAACACCATTTGAAACACAGTCCTCCTTGAGCAACTAACAAAGTCGGAACTGCTTGGAGGTAGATGGCACCGCTCTCCTCTGTCCCACTCAAACATGGGTAACGACATTAATGGGACACTACAAAGCACACACACCAAATGAATCAAGTGATTTCACCCATGAACTATTGGATCGACATTTAGTTTACAAAAAAAAAACACAGGCCACCCCGCAATATATTTCGACACCAGCATGAAGAGATCAGCTTACATGGCGACTTGCATCCAGGAGCCCAGCTCGGCGTCTGTATTCAACATCTGAATCATTATGCGACTTCCCTTCCGAGACATGCTCCAGAGTGAATTAGAAAGTCTAAGGACGGCTCGAAGAGCTGATCGTGGTGAGTTAGCAGCATTCAGTTTTCCTCTCTCCAGCTCGGAGGATTCAGCACTTCCATGCAATCTTCAGCTATGCAAGAGTCGCCTCTGAAGAATGCATCTGTGCCCTAAAATAAACTGTCCGCCGAAAACGTACCCACACGCACCACCTACCTCCCAGCCTTCCTTGTAAAGCAACATAAGATACGTTACGTACTTGTAAAACCCAAGCTTCTGTAGGAATAGAGGAACACTTGGTGAACTAGATAAAAACTACTTACTAAGCCGCAGATCAAAGTTGGCGCGTTGTTATTAGTGCACTCCACGTGACGCTCCTGGGAACAGATCCATCATTTATAATGTAAGTCAGTGCTCCGCTGCGTTCTTGGTCATTTTATTAATCAAAAATGTACATCTGTATGGCTACAAATAATATGGTCACTATTCTATACACACACCCGCAGTCACTGCATTACTTTAAACGATTCAACTACAGACATGGATCATCAAACCCAGCCGCAACTGTGCACAGCTCAGCACCTTGACTCTTCAAAAGAGTAAGTAGGTTGGGTAAGCTGGGCGTAAACTATATATGCACTTGATGGCCCAATGGAAAACATGTTCCACTTATAGTGACGCCATGGGCCTATTAAGCTTAGAAGCTGCTTTGTCTCCAGTAGGCTTTACGCTTACCTACACCACCCTTCAACAGATTACTGTTATGCCTACACAGAAGTGTTAACAGGGTCACGCAAATCAACACATTGGCATGGCCAATAGCTCTCATGCACAACTGTGCAAACGTCATAGAGCTACGCATGGGAGTGTCCAGCTGTGATAATGTGTCTGCTACGGAGTAGTCACTGTGCACCTATTGGTATGGTGGGGGGGAGGCGAAGCGAGAGCGGGACGGAGAAGAGCTGTGGGGAGGAGAGCTGCGGGCAGAGGAAAGGGGGAGGCGAGAGCGGGGGGAGGGGGAGGCGAGAGTGGGGGGAAGGGGGGAGGCAAGAGCGGGGGGGCAAGGCAAGAGCAGAAAGGAGAAGGGCTGCGGAATGGGGGACTTAGGGACGCTGGGAATGAAGCTCACGTTTCTGGAGCCACGACTGACTATTATGTGACATCCCTCGGGTGAGATTGTGTGTGAAGTAGACACACGGCAATGCACCATTATTGAAGACACAAGTACACTGCCGGTCGCTTTAAAGCTATGTCGGCGCCACGCACGTCGGTACACGGAAACGACAGGACACATAAACAACAAAACAACAAAAACAGAAGACGGAAAGAATCCACGGACGGAATACACGGAGATGACAGGAAACGGAGGACGTACAAAGAAAATTATAACAAAATGCTGCTTACCTGCTCGGAAATAAAGAAATACATCCTGGCAACTTAAATCGCGCAGCCCACTCCTGTAAAAGACACGATGGAAGTGACAAAAACATGCAGAGAAAAAAAAAACGCCCACCGTTGCAGACGTTCGAAAAGGGGCGGAGCTAAAAAAAATCACCGGAACGCCCACTAATCTGCTCCGAGAATTACTGACAGATCTCTCTTCCAATGGCTAGCCTCCATTTATGGAGCTACCCAATGGAAGAGAGAGGCGGGTGAAAGCCCCTTACTGAAAAACATAAAATTTCACCTGCGCGACACTGCTTGCGCAGTGAACGCCAGGCGAAACCTAAAAATGATCCACATTGCCAGTGCTTGCTTTCAGACATGATATGAGTAAAAGAGGGATCCCTCACTGAAAATGTGAGCAGATTTTTCTTTTTGTTTTATGCATGAGATGACCATATTTTATTTAAGTGAAGTAGGCTACTTAGTAAAATTTTAAAAGATAGCCGACAAGTAGTTCCTTGTCATATATAACACCTCCGGCGAATTTTGACATTTTAGCCAACAGCACTTTGCATGTTGGGGTTTGGATCCCATAATGAAACTGTTAAAGGCACAACTACAAGGCCCACAATCAGCATGCTGTTGGCTGAATTTACCGTTGTTTGTAGTTCGAAAGCAATTGTAAAATGTAGATTAAAATTTAGTTCCTAACTTTCTACTTTTTTTCTTATAGGCAATCATGGGTTAAACGGCCCAGTGGGTGAGAGGGTATTTTTTTCAGATGCAAATGGCGACATCTCCTATTAATGGGATAACATTAACACTCCTTGGTGTACAAGC
Organism: Lissotriton helveticus; assembly: GCF_964261635.1. NCBI lineage: Eukaryota > Metazoa > Chordata > Amphibia > Caudata > Salamandridae > Lissotriton > Lissotriton helveticus. Next base: position 1,749,507,596 of record NC_136057.1, on the reverse strand, counting down.
TGTCTCAAAAGATCTATTTGTAAGAGCAATGCCAGGATCAGCAAGCTAGAGTGTCTAGAAACACAGAAAAGAAAAATAATGTCAATTTACCCCTCTTTTTTGTGTGGTTTAGGTGGCACTCTCACCATATCGCTGTGAATGTGATGAATCCTGCCTCAAACAAGTGCAGCACAGTCTGCAGGCCAGGCATGGCCTGTACAGGTGAGAGCGGTGGGGCAGGATGGGGCAGGGCGGAGGGGGAGTCGACAGACAACCGGATAGGGACAATGAAATAAATAAACCACTTACCTTGCGTTTGCCGCATCGCGGAGTCGGTGATGCAGTAAATGCAAGGTAAGTGGTTTTATTTTTTCCCTATCCCATCGTCTGTCCACTCCCCACACCCCACCCCCCCTATCAACTCCTCCCCCACTGCTCCTCGGCTCTTACCTGTACCTGCTGCAGGCGCTGCCTTGCAAGGGCCGCCAGTGTACATACATGATTGCATCTCCAAGGACGGTGAAGATATAAAACAGAAGCGCACATTTTATCAACTGTCCATGCCAATGAGACAGAAAAAGAGGAAACAGATGTCGTCAGGGGTGTGCTGTGTAGAATCAGGCTCGTTTGTTTGGTAAAGGTTTTTCCAAACGGAAGTCTCAACTGCTGCCAAAATTCAAACTCCCAACTATGACGTTTTTCTGATTCACCTCAGCTCATCAGCAGGAAGCAAAGCAGAATAGAGACCTGGAAATGTGGAATCATAGAGAGGAAAAATGCTGGACTGTTTATACATATTTTTGTAATGTGATGTGAAAATAGTTGTTGGAAAGGCCATCTGTCTGGGAAATGCTTTAAAATCTGGTCTAGAGACAGCTTTAGTTGTTCCCCAGCCTCATGATTTTTTAAAAAGGCCTAATACATATGCATACAAGGGCTGTCGATCACCTGTCATCATTGATTGATCTGTTTAACAAGGCAAACACAAAGAGATGATGGACGCTGACATTTTTCAGACACTCACCCCCTCACAGATCTGGGCTGAATCCCTCATCGTTCTTTAGCTCACTTCGCCACCCCAGTTTGGACCCAGCCATATGCAAATCAGCCTCATGGAAACAGTCCAGCCCGAACTGCCAGACCAGGTCCTCCCTGGACCAGAAACAAGCATCCTGGAACTGGTTTCGGGGTTACACCCCTCATCAGCCAGGCTAGCTTGAATCCAGTGGCAAAGTCAATCAATCAACCAATCAGGGATTATAAGCTGTGATTCACCCATGAGGGTCTCAAGGCACTGAAGGGGGGGTCCGCAGATCTTTTTAGCCAAAGAGCCAGGTCTTGAGGGTCTTCCTGAAGGAGTTCAGGGAGGGGGGCACGTCTGATGTCTGCTGGTAGCTCATTCCAGGTCGTGTCTGCAATGTGAGAGAAGGATCTTCCGCCTGCTCTGGCTCTGTGGATGCGCAGGGTTTCCGCCAGTGCGAGGTTGGAAGATCGGAGTTTTCTTTTGAGTACGTGGAAGTTGATTCTGTCATTGAGGTATTTGGGTCCGTTGTTGTGTAGGCATTTGTAGGCGTGAGTGAGGATTTTGAAAGTGACTCTTTTCTCCACGGGGAGCCAGTGGAGACTTTGTAGGTGTTGGCTGATGTGTTCGTGTCGGGGGATGCCGAGGACGAGTCTGGCGGCAGTGTTCTGTATTGTCTGGAGTTTGCAGAGTAGGGACTTGTTGATGCCGGAATAGAGTGTGTTTCCATAGTCCAGTCTGCTGGTGATGAGTGCTTGGGTGACTGTCTTCCTTGACTCAGGGGGGATCCACTTGAAGGTCTTGCGGAGGATGTGGAGGGTGTTGAAGCAGCTGGAGGTGACAGCGTTGACCTGTTTGTTCTTGGTGAGTGATGAGTCGAGTATGATGCTGATGTTCTTGGCGTGGTCTGAGAGGGTAGGTGGGCTTCCGAGGGTGGTCAGCCACCAGGTGCTGTCCCATGCAGAAGGGGTGGTATAGAGGACGTGGACTTCTGTCTTCTTGGCGTTGAGCTTCAGGCAGCTGTTGGTCATCCAGACTGCAACGTCTTGCATTCCTTTCTGGAAGTTTAGTTTAGCAGTGGTGGAGATGGTGGACAGAGTGCTGACACTTTTCAGACACTCACCCCCAGTCATAGATCTGGGTTGAATCCAACATCGTTCTTTAGCTCACTTCGCCATGTTCCCATGAGACACAGGGTCAAGACCGATTTGCCTATGGCTGGGTTTGAACTGGGGTGGCGAAGTGAGCTAAAGAACGATGATGGATTCAATCCAGATCTGTGAATGGGGGTGAGTGTCTAAAAAGTTTCAGCGCTCTGTCCATCATCTCCTTGTGCTTGCTTTGATCTGTTTAACAATCATTCACATTTTGCCTCCGCCAACCACAACATACTACATGTGCCAATGGGCCAGCTCACTTCATCCATTAGCTCTTTTGCACTGCGTGCAATAGCATTTTACCTCATTTGATGCAGACATCAGTCTGAAACGAACTGTTCTTTGATTCTCGGGCTGGTGTGCCTGGGTATTATACCACTCCTTCAGTTCTATATGTTTGCCAAATTGTTTGCAGATCTTTACAAAATAAATAAATAAACCAGTGTGTCCCTGACAACGTCAGATCTATTGGCTTTGACAAGGCAGCTTCAAGCTAGAGGTGGGCCTGCTTTTCCCTGCAACAGAAACCACAGGATGGAGGCCTCTGTAATCAGGCCCGGACTGGCCGTTGCGGGCACCGGGCAATCCCCTGGTGCGCCGCAAGGGTGGGGGCCGGTTTTGGTCCCTGGGGGCCGTTTTTGTTACAGGGCCGTTTTTGGAGCATAGCTGCAAAATCGGCCCTGTAACAAAATCGGCCGAAAACCGACCCCGGCAAAGAGCTCGGTTGCACCCCCAGGGGGCCGGCTGAGCACTTTGCTAGGGCCGGTTTTGGTTCTCAGTCCGGCCCTGTCTGTAAATATATGGACAGCTTCTCAAAACCTATAATACTCAGGGGTGTCATATATAACATTGTCTTATTTTATACCAGCCGGGGTTTCAGTTACAGGGACAGAGAGTTCCAGAACTGGTCAAAGCACAAATTAATCAATATATGCATAAAATATGCAGTCATTTTCAATATATGACAAACCTGGCATCAGTTATATGCACAGAATGTCCCAAAGCTGCAGAGCTTTAAAGAGGCTTTGTTAATGAGTAGTGATTTTCGAGTTTGCACCAGCCCAGGCATTAGTACAGGAGTGGTCTACAACTGTTACCATGGGGTTAGTACACAAAGGGTGATAGCCAGAGATTATTTTTTGTACAAAAAAATAATGAATTTGGGCAGCACCACAGTTTTTCTTGGATCTGCAAATGCCAAATGCCGGGGTTACCGTAGACCAAGGCTAACTAGTTTTGATTCCATCCCCTGCCTCTTTCCTCCACCACCCTACATTTGCTGTCTCTCGACGCCACTCTTGCAGGATTTGCCATCACTGCTTTCTATCTGTGTCACTATTTCCTATCTTTTTCTCTTTCTCCATTATTTGCCCTTCTCTTTCTGGGTCAAAATCTGCTGATGAAAAATAAGTGCTGGTGTCCAGAAACGAGTGCTGGTGAACCCAACCTGAACAAATGAAGCACTGGTTATCTCCTTCGTCTAATTCTACGTCTTTGGATTTGGGCGATCTGAGCTCTTTCCCTGTCATGTCGCCAAGCTGTTCGCCTTCTGAGTGTTATGGTTGTACAGCAGAAGTGTGAATGAACAGTGAGGGCCTCTGCTCTGTTGCATTTGTTGAGGCTGGAACAAGAGCACCCGCAAGCGAATAATAATATGTTGCCTACAACTGTAAGGCAAGGCAGGAAATTTATTAATTTAACCAATATTTCACATTCCATAGGATTTCTTCCCGCAACATCTCTGTCCTGCAGCAAGGTATTTTAGGGCGTTAGAAAGTAAATTTGATCACCAGTGCATGTCTATGTTTATCGAAGAACAAGATTAGACCTGTAATATTTGTCACTAAAGAGATCTGATTCTTGGTGTGTCATCTGTAGATAATTGTTGGCATGTGAATCTCAGCTGCCCAAGCACTGGGATCAGTATTGGTAAAGAAACAGTTATTCTTGTATGTCAAAATATTGAAGTTCGTAATGCCGACATTCACATTTATAGATTCTATAATATCAACTACTAACATATTGTCACGGTAAACATATTTATGGAAGCAAAGATGTATGATTTGTAACTCTACATCTACTTACCCTGATAATATGATCATTTGGCTGGTTTGTCTTCTTGTACTGATCAAATTTGAAATATAAACATTTTCCACATGGAAACCTGATGTTGACCTTCGTTATTTACCAATGGACACTGTTGTAAACATTTGGCTCTGACACCGGAACCTCACCACACTCAATACGTGTACACTGGACTTTGATTCATTTGTGTCGTGTGAGTCTTGATCCACACACTTGCAGGGGTTGTTTTTCTTCTGGGTTTGTTTCCCCTGACCTGTTGGCACCGGGAACTTATGACATATGATATTGGACCTTATAAATGTACATGCTTGAGCGCCATCACTGCCTGCACCTAATTCCAAACCCATCTCAGTTACCCATAATATGATCATAGTCAACGTTGTGGAGCCGAGTGATATAAGCACAAGTGAATGTCGATATTAAGTCTTCGTTTTTGTGGTAGAATACCCAAAGTGTCTTGAGTAGTTCCTTCATGGAGTGAATGGCCTGATGACTTCTCAGAACAATAGGAAAGGCTTATTTTACTAGACAGTCTCGATATGTTTGGGATTCTATGGTCTGACATATCTCTGTTCCACTATGAGCATCTGAAAATGGCAATCCATCCAATGTGGCCTATTGATCTCCTTTCAGTCTGTGTTTCTATGAAGACTCTGAGAGAGTAACAGTCAGCAGGCTGGACATCTCCATACACCCGTCAGTGAATGACACCTATCTGTATTATTGGTATTGGAGGGTCTATACTCTGGAGAATAATCTACCCTGGTATATTGAGGAGTGGAATGCAAGCACTTGTTTAGCCTGATCCCATTGAGAACTGAGTTTCTGCCCCTTCTCAGGATCAAAGGTCCAGGGATCCTGCTGATCTCTGGATTTGCAATACTCTGTGGCTGCCGTGACAGCTTTTCTTGGCACCTTGTTATTATAGACTACAATGCTTTCTGTTGGGTGTCGCAATTGCTTTGCTTGAAAAAATGGTGTTAAAATTCACACCTGTATGTGAAGATCAATATATGGTCTGCAATGAACTAAGAGAGTATGGGCCTATGTTGATCATCATTCAACATCCCCAAAGTACATTATTGAAATAGGCAACACACAACAATATTCATAAATATTTAGTATATTCAAAGTCATATATCTGAATAAAACAAACACCTTTCTTCATATGTGGCTGTCATAAACACAGAACTATCCGACAACGTGACTTAGTGATAAAGTGACACAAAGTGAATTTTTTTTTACATGACACAATACAAAAAAAAAGATCTCTACATGATATACATGGAAAAATTAAAGAAATGCCAGTTCTCTCCGTCTCAAATAGTTTAAAAAAACACTCTTTATATATTATTAAACTTCTTTAGGATGGTTGACAGAGAACATGAAACAATAGGGTTGTTTTTATTTTATTTTATAAAGTTTTTATATGTCAACGTTTCAACCTGTGTGTATGTGTTAGTAGATAGATATCACGTCGGGTCTTCCTGAGGACTAATGAGTTGAGAACAGCCTTTAGGGGGAGACAATTGATCACATAAGAGTTGTGTGTGTTGTCTTTAAAAAAGTTTTTAAAAAACAAGGAGGGCGCTAAGGGGGACTCACCTAAATGCAAGGAGATTTTGGGAAACTGAACTCCTCCAGACCAGGATGGAGTCCACAACAAGTATCCACATGCATCAATTCAAAATACTACCAAAGGGGGACCCCCAACGGAGTTCACTGTGAGATAAAATTATATCATGAGTTAGACACCTGCATCGTGCATAGTGCTGATATTACAGACAGACAAGGCATAAAACGATCACCTGGGTCTGTATTGAAAAAGCATACACTGTGTAGAATGCAGTATGCCTTCACAAACTTCATGATCCCCAAGGGTTGATGCAAATGAAAAATTAATGTGTATTAACCTAAGGGAGGACTGAAAAATGTGTAAACCAGGTGAGACATGGCGCACATCGACTCGCCAAAGACAGCTTTCTGACCGAATAAAGTCCTCCCATCTCTCGTGGAAGCCAAATGCAACCGGAGAAGTTTACTTAATTTTAAAAGGAGAGAGCATGACGGTCGCTGCGTAAGAGTGCATGTCTACTCTGGGAATTACGTGAATAGCCGAAAGCCGCCAAATACTCATATGGTGGCACTTATGCAAGGAATTCTGAGACGTCACAGCCAGCTCATAGATTTCGTGGATAGCTAAAGCCTCCTAGTGACTCGTGAAACGACAAATGCAAAGGGAATGTGATGAGCCCGCACATAGCAAAAGGAAGGCTGTGTGAAAAAATTGCATTGATCTATCAATGACCTCTTATCTTATCCACTTGGTTAAAAACCACCTATTCCATTCTGGAAGATGAAGTCCACAGCGGCTACGCTCTGTGTTAGAAAAATGTTTGTGCCACGTTTGGACCGCTTATCTGGTCCACTTGTTTAAACCAGCTAATTTCATTCTGGAAACTGATGTCAGCAGCGTCTACACTCTGTCTACCCTCTGTGTTAAACAATCATTTGCAATGCAATAGGTCTCGTATTTATGCGAGTTTAAGCTATTGGCATTGTAAATGACAATGCCTTCTATTTATGTTTTAAAAACCAAAACATAAATAAAAGGCATTGTAATTTACAATGCCAATAGTTCAAACTCGCATAAATGTGAGACCTATTGCATTGCAAATTGATCTTCTACTTAGCCATGTTGCAGGGTGTAGAACCGCGCTTCAACATCCATCAGAGGTAACAAGTGCTATATGAATGCAAACCTTTCTTCCCTTTTTATCCCTTTGCTATCCTTCTCACTCCAAATAACTGACTAATATCCACCACTGAAATTACTTTCATATTTCACCATATTAATTGACCACTAATCCTTTATGGGCTTCCTGAATAGCGTGCTTCAACACCCCATCAGAGGTAACAAGCGCTATATAAATACAAACCTTTTTTCCTCCTCTATCCTTCTGCTATCATTCCAAATCCAAATAATTGACTAACCTATCCACCACTTAAAATGTACTTGCATGTTTCACTATACTAATTCAACACTAATCCTCTATGGGTCCAAGAGTAGCGCGCTACTCGCCGAAAAAGCACTTTGACGCCTCGTCAGGGGTAGTAAGCGCTATATAAATGCAATTACAATTCAATACAATACAATATGTGGCCAAAAGTGGCCACACATAGTACTGTATCCTGCAAAGTTCCAGTTAGTGGCATTGTAAATGGCAATGTTTTTTGCCTAGTCATTTTATAGGGTGCAGTACCATATGTGGCCAAAAGAGGTCCTCTTTTGGTCACATATGGTACTGCACCCTGCAGTAGATATGGTAAATCCACCCTACCCATAATGCATTACATGCAAGACAGTACCACGAGTACATTCAACTAGCCATGTCCATATATAAAATTTGTAGCTTTGAAATTTGACAAAAGAAAGGGAAATTATTAGACGGCCTCATATAAATGTGAGATGTTCTTGTGAGTGAAGTAAGCACTGACAGCCCAGCTTAGGACCAAGTGTGTGTCCAACCTGAAGCCTTTTAAGAAAAAAAGTCCCTTGAGGCTGTAATTAAGACCTAGTGAGTAACAACACATGTAACATGGGTTGTCCTCATGGGAGGTTACAAAAAGAGACAAGGCAGTTACAAAGAAGGGACTACTAAGCCTATTGACCAATAAAAAGCCACTATTTACAAAGGACAGGGACAGGAGCCAAATAAAAAGATGGGTGGAGTTTTATACACATATCCTGAATACAACATGCCTCGAAGAGACAGTGCGCGCGCTGCCTATGCCAGACATAAATACGAGTTGTGTCCTGCTCGATGCTGTGAATGGAGTATGGCAGTGACATGGATGCTGAATGGATCTAGAATAGTAAATAGTTTACATTTTTGTCAAGAATGGAACCTGGTAATGTCAATGGAGTGAAAACATAAAAACATTTCCTATTCACTGCTGACATTTACCTGAAACATAACATACCCAATATCTATGTCAGGAAAATGCAATTCATGATGGTACATGGCATATTCAAACCGTCACATGCACCACCTGGCATCTGTTTACAATGTTACATTTTTACATGTTGCCCCTCTCCTAAAGACTTGTTAAATTTTAAAAGTTTTACATTCTCCTAGACACATATCTTATCACTGCTACAGTATGCGATATCATGTGCAGATGTGGCTTAGGTGGAATATACAATATCCTGTTAAAAGAAACCAAAGCGGGACCTGCAGTACAAAGTCAGATACAAGTGTAACAGGAAAGTTGGTCACACCCATGGGTGTCATAATTAATCAAAAACATTACAATCATTTCAGAATCTTCAAGAATCCAAAATTGGGCATTAACAATGATCCCGCAAGGTTAGTCATTGCTAAGTAACCCTTCCTGTCCTTTGATTTCCTTGAATTCATTAAGGCCATGGCTTGCTCTGTCCAGAATATGAATCCATTTGCATTCACTTAAGGTCAAAACAAATGAGATGTCACCCCCGCCTGGGTTTCGGGTTACTTTCTCTTCTCTAGTACCCACCACCTTAAACTTTCCGCCCGATGTCCCAAGGTTTGAAAATGCTCCACGGGGAGTGGGGGCTGTGGGAGGGGCTTCTGGACTCTAAGTCTAAATCTGCTGCAATGTTAGGGGATTCTTGCATTCACCGTTTGTCATGTTTGTCCCACTTATTGTCTATCACAAGGGCACTTTATCGCATAGACTACCTCTGAACTGGTATAGTTAGGGTGATGTTTTTGTGTATATCTCCGATCAGAGTGAGTAAACTCCTTGATCTCCGCTGTTAGCTCACAAGCCTTATAATGACCACGCTTATAGTGTCCAACAAGTGGTGGTTGACTCAGTTGTGCTCTTAGATTTAAGGCACAGGGTTTTAAGAGGGAACTAACCACATAGTCATTCACATTCCTTTCCCTTTTGAAAGCAAAGACTGGTTTCTCCGCCGATTTACCCTCATCTGCCACCAATCTCCAGTATATGTTCACCACCTTCTTGATCTCATGGCTCCTTGTACAAAATGTGGTGAAACAAACCAGGCTGTTCTTAGCCATGTCTGCCCTTTCCTGTACCTCCAGCAGTGTGTCCTGAGGACAGTACCATGCCTTCTTTCTATGCAGAAGGCCCTTGGGGTACCCTCTCTCCATCAATCTGGTAATCGACACGTTAGTTTCTTTTAAAAAAAATCTGTCCTGTGTGCGCAATACCTGCAGAGCCTCAGGAACTGCTCCAATGGCAGAGTATCCCAAAGATTCCTGGGATGGTGGCTGTTATATTTGAGAAGTGTGTTATGTTTGCTAGGTTTCCTGTATAAAGTTGTTAATATTTTCATGTCCTCTACTTTAAGTGTAAGAGCCAAGAAACTAATCTCATCCCTATTGTAAGTCATCGTAAATTTTATATCTGGTGATCTCCCATCTAACCAAATGAAGAAAGCATTCAAATTTAGTTCACTCTCAGTCCAAACCATAAGTACATCATCAATGTACTGCTTCTACATTGTGTTATTGTCCCAAAAAATATTATCTATATTATATATAAGGATATCCTCATACTATTAAGATTTGCTGGATCAGGAGCAAACTCAGCCCACATAGCCACCTCTTTCTCTAGAGGAAAAACTCATGTGGAAATACAAAATAGTTTTGGTTCATGGCAATCTCAAGTAGTCGTACTATAAAATTGGTGGGGAACCATGCGGGTTCTCTCTCCTATTTAGAACTTCACGTACTACCTGTAATGCCCGGTCCCGAGGTTTGCTTGTGTACAGCAAAGTCAGATCAATGGTCACCTGAAATTAAGCGGAGGGATCAAAAGGTTGATTTTCCACCATCTGGATAACATCCATCATATCCCTGACATACGACCTAGTCTCCACTGCCCACGGGTTTAGAAAGGTCTCAAGATATTTGTAAAGCAGGTCAGAATTGACCCACAGCCCGAGACAATAGGTCTCCCTGGTGGTCGTTCAAGATTTTTGTGTGCCTTTGGGAGGGTATAGATGGAAGGGGATCTGGGACTTTTTTTTCCTTAAGAAAGCGTATTCTAGTTCATTAAGGTACCCCTCATTGAGTCCTTCCTACGTCTACCTGCAAATCAATTCGACAAACTCCTGAGTGGAGTCTTTATTTATCTACTTGTCACTTTCTTGCACATTCAACTGGGCTAAAATCCCATGGACATAGTCCTGGTTGTTCTATATGACTATGGCTCCTCCCCTGTCTGCCGCTTTTATCACAAATTCAGAATTATTTTTAAAAGATACCAAACGCTGTCTCTACTCTTTAGTAAAATTGTATTTAATGTACTCTCTATTGTTTAATAGGTTCATAATTTCCCTAAGCACAATCTGTTTAAAAGGCAAAATCTTGGGCGGCAATAGTGGAGGCACTACGAAACAAGGCCCCATCGACAAATTTATGGGGCCGAGTGGTGGAGCGGCGGCGTCCGGAGGCCAACCGGGACCGGGCCCGGACAATGCGGCCCTTATGGCGGCTATAACACAGTCGAGAGACATGCTGGACGCAAAAATTGGGGCAGTTGGGGCCGATGTCACATTGCTCCGCCAAGACTTACGTAATGCTGTGGCCCGAATAACTGAAACCGAAACCAGAATCACGGAGGTGGAGGATGATGTGGTTATACTTAAGAAGAAAGTGGCGACTATGGAAGGAATACAAAAGGGCCTTGCATTCCGGGCCGAGGACGCAGAAGGGCGGGCCCGGAGAAACAACCTGCGGTTCGTGGGACTACCGGAGGACTGCGAGGAGGGCAACATGGAGGCATTCCTGACACGGTGGCTGGAGGGGTGGCTCCCCCCGGACTCCCTTTCGCGATGCTTCATAATTGAACGAGTGCATCGAGCACTTCTTCCAAAGCTGCCGATGGGAGCTCGCCCCCGTCCGGTCATTGCCAGACTCCTCAACTACCATGACCGCGACACTATCCTGCGACAGGCGCAAGCAAAGGAGCCCTTAATGTATGAGAACCACAAAGTCCTGATATTCCCGGACTACACTAAACTAGTACAGCAACAACAGCAGTCCTTTACTGCAGCGAAGGCACGGCTGAGAGAACTTAAAATCCAATACGCCCTGCTCTACCCTGCCCGCCTGCGTGTGGTGTTTCAGTCCAAGACACAGTTCTTCAATACTCCGTAGGAGGTTTTTGCATGGACAGATAAGACGGTCCGGGTCAGGGTGCCTACCCCCCCGGGCCGCGATTCCGACTCCTCCTCCGAGACGAGACCCCCGAAGACTCCCCGGAGGTCACGAAGCAGAAGCAACTGGAGGGCACGCTCTCAGAAGAAACAGCCTCCCAGAGATGGGGCGACGGGAGGCGACAATGCAGCTGATGTTCCGGCTCCGGGGCCATGAGGACACGTACTACTCTGGAACTATCTAATGAAACACCCCGGATGGATACAGATGGGTCGTGACCCTCCCGGGAGAGATAATCAGTCCTGAGACTCCCCACCAAACTGTTTAATTCACGGTTACTGTATAGAGGTGGGACGTAGGTCGGGGGATGCCCACAGGAGGGCGGACATCACCCCGAGAGTTAGAGCAGTTAGTTGGGTAAGGGTTAGTTAGGATCGGGTGGGTAGTTGGTTGGGATCCATTGGAATAGTGGGTCACTAGCCTCCCGTTGGGGGCTGGAGACTTTCTATACCGCGACAGATACTTCAATGTTGCTGAGGTATGGGGAAGGGGGGCGGGGGGAGGAGTTGTGGGCAGGGTTGGTGGCGAGGGAGGGGTTGGGGGTTGTTGGGGGGGTGCGAGACATGGGGGTGGGGGTTGTAGGGTGGGTTGGGGGGATGGGACAGTTACTTTCGGCACAGTGTACGTTCGAGTCTGGTTGCAATCGTATGTGTGTGTGTGGCCCCGAGTACCCAGGACCCTGATTTGTTCACCCATAGATGGAGGTTGATACCCACGGTACAGGCCTTCCGCGGGCGTCACTACGTGTAGTGAGTTGGAATGTCCGGGGAATACTCGACGAAATAAAGTGAGGTGCTGTGTTGCGGCTGGGGAAGAGAGAGCGGGCTGATGTGTTATTCTTACAGGAGACACACCTCCTAGGCAACAAAACCCTTAGTTTACAACGGTATGGCTACCAGCAGGTGTTCCATGCAGGCTTTGTGAGAGGGTCACGAGGGGTCGCAGTTCTAATTCATCGCAGGCTACCCTATATACATGAGATGCAATGGGTGGATGCCCGGGGTAGATTTGTTTTCATTAAAGGAATGGTGGGAGATGAGCCAATGGTCTTTGGCAGTGTGTATGCCCCACCCCCGTTGCAAGAGGTACTCATTGAAAAGTTGTTTGGCGTGTGGGCTGAAATCCCGAACGTAATGTCGATAGTGGGTGGTGACTGGAATGATGTCATGAATGGACGTATGGATTGGTATAGACCCGGAGGGGGTCACACAACTGACTCCCCCACTAAATTGAATGGCATGGTGCGGGGGATGGGCTGGATAGATGCATGGAGGTACCAGCATCCTCATAGCCACGAATATACATATGTCTATGCAGTTCATAAGTCCTTTTCCAGACTTGATTACATATTTATCCCTACTACCTGAATGGGGAGGGTAGCCTCCACGTCCATGCTCCCGCGTGGCTTGTCGGATCACTCTCCAGTGGCGATGGATGTACATCTGGATAAGACACTGCAACCCTTTAGATGGCGCTTATCTACGTGGCATCTGCAACAAGATGATTATAGGTCGCACATGCAAGAGGCCATTTCTCGGTACTGGGACAGTAATGATAGGCCTGAAACGGATGACGTAACTCTATGGGAAGCTTTGAAACCAGTGCTCCTTGGAGTAGATATCGCCTGGTGCGCGGCGGCACGTAAGACCCGTAGGGGAGCAATAGAGGAGACTGCGAGGCAGGTCCGGGACCTAGAGGAGGAAAGCAATGCGGGGGAAACGCAGATGCCATTGGGCAGCTGCTGCTGATGCAGCAGTCATACAACTCTTTACTAATGGACGAGGCACGCTAGCTGTGGTTGGCTACGCAGAGTAGAATTTATCAGTGCGGTGATAAATCCAGCACCATGCTTTATAGGCTCTGTCAGGGAACTTTACAAGCACAGTCCTTGCCAGGACTCTGTGACGAGGCGGGGGATCCTGTGACGGCCCCGGTGGAACTGGCGGCCAGCTTTGCACGATACTATGCGGCCCAATATGCCCGTCGGGAAGTCATCCCGGAGGAGGATGTGGATAAATTCCTGGCGGATCTCCTGCCACGGGCTCTTTCCGATGAGGGCCGCGACCAGCTGGATCTCCCGCTGCCAATGGAGGAGCTGGATGCGGCACTCGGAGAACTGAACACTGGTAAGGCCCCCGGGCCTAATGGATTTCCATGTGAATTCCTAAAGACATTTCATCTTCAGCTCAGTACGCGCTACAGGAGGGTGCTGGAGGCGGCCAGGGACCGTGGCCGCCTACCGGCGGACTGGCGACACGCCGAGATTGTGGTCTTCTGTAAACCTGGCAGGCCCCCAGAGCAACATGCATCATATAGGCCAATCTCGCTCCTCAATGTTGAAGCGAAAATACTGGCGAAAGCCCTGGCCAATCGCCTCCTTCCATACATTACAGATCTGGTTCATCCTGACCAGGCCGGGTTTATGCCCCATAGAGCGACGAGGCACAATATCAGACGCGCGCAGGTGGTGATAGGCGCGGCCCGAGCTGCCGAGATCCCGACAGCGCTCCTCCTGGCTGACATTGATAGAGCCTTCGATTCGTTAAGCTGGGTCTATCTCCGAGCGCTTCTGTCTCGCCTGAACCTTGGGCCCCGCTTCCTCTTGTACTTACAATTGCTATACACGGACCTGACGGCGTCGGTGAGGGTAGCGGGAGCGGTATCGGACCCCTTCCCTATCGGCTGAGGCACCCGACAGGGCTGCCCCCTCTCACCCTATTTATTTGCCCTGGCCATGGAGCTGCTGGCGGCGTGGGTGCGAATGGACGCGCAGATGCGGGGACTTGAGTGGGAGCGTGGACCGTCCGATCGGAATGCGCTGTACGTGGACGATGTCCTTTTCTTCCTCACAGATATCAATAGATCGGGGCACAGAGTTCTTGAGATAATGCGGGTGTTCGGGGAGGTATCTGGCCTGCACTTCAACATACGAAGTCCACACTATGGGTGCTGGGAGGGCGCGGGGGGCAGGGACCTTGGGCGTCAGCGCTGCAAGAGGCGGCTGGCGGCTTTAAATACCTGGGCGTATTCCTTACAGATGTACCGGGGATCGCTTGGGCCCGCAATGTGGTGCCTGTTTGGGACCGTGTACGGTCGGATATGAAAACATGGTCCAGGATGCCCCTAAATATATATGGCCGCTCAGCCATTTTCAAGATGGTGGCTCTCCCGCGTCTCCTCTACCAGTTGCAAAATTATCCATACCCCATTACGCCGCAGTGGTTTAGGCAGGTGAACTCGGCATTGGGTCAGTTTCTTTGGGCCGGTGGGGTGGCAAGAGTGGCGCTCTGCACCTGTTTCCTCTCCACGTATTGTGGGGGCCTGGCGACTTCGGACATTTTGTCCAACTATCAGGCGTCCCACCTGCTGGTGCTGAATGACTGGTGGTATGGGGACCGAGGTGACCCAGCCTATGCCCTCGAGAGGTACCTGATGGATCCAGATACGCTGCATACTATTCTATACTCGGCAGGCATAAGGAAACGGCTCCCAGTGGTTACCCAAGTAGTTTTCAGAGTGTGGCGTGGAGCCTTACGCCGTATGGGGTGGTGGAATAAATTAACGAGAGAAACCCCACTGTGGCAGAATGGGCAACTACCGGCACTGGCGGCCTTACAGGGATTCCGAGACTGGGATGCCATTGGCATTTCGGCGCTAGGCCACGTTATCAAAGGCACGACCCTCAAATTGTTCCAAGCCCTGAGAGAAGAATACGATATGCCTCGAGCCCAATTCTTTAAATATCTACAGTTCCGTCACACCCTGTCCCCCTCTTTGATAGGCCTAGACTCGTTGCCTCAGTTTAGGCCCCTTGAAGCCAAGGTGTTTATGGGAGAATTGGGAACTAAGAAAATATCCACTATATATCAAACCCTAGTCACGCACTGCTCTTCCCCACTAGATAAGCTACGCACTGTGTGGGAGGAAGACATAGGTACCTTGAAGGAGGAAGACTGGAGGGAGGCCCTGGAGGCTCCGAGAGGAGCAGCAATTGTGGTGCGCCTGCGTTTCATTCAGTTTAAATACCTGCATCGAGCCTACTATACTAGAGATCGACTGTGGAGAGCTGGTCTGATTTCCTCCCCTGAGTGCCTGCGGTGCGAAAGCGCGGTGGGCACGTTTATACATACGGTGTGGTCGTGTGTGAAGCTGGCAGGGTTCTGGACTGGTGTATGGAATTGCATGTCTGAAGTGCTGGGTTGGGACCTCCCCCGCTCGCCGAAACTGGGCCTTCTTCATGTTATGGAACAGGTCGGAGGGAACATATACAAACGCCATCTGCTGCTTCTAGGCCTCACGGTGGCCAAGAGAGATGTAGCTCGGGCCTGGAAAGACCCTAGGGCTCCCTTGCTCGAGGTGTGGAAGAGGGGATTAGACTTTTGTATGGGGCTGGAACGTCCGATCTTCGAAGCCAGGGGCTGCCCCCGAAAACATTTTAAAATATGGAAGCGATGGGCGGACTATAGAGGATTATGGCTGGAGCCGCCAGCGCCATGGGATACTGATGTAGAACATTTGAGCGTTGATCCTGGGTGAAGAGGGGTACACACTGATTGTGATTTCATGAGCCTTTCCGTTTGGACCATGTCGACACTGTGCGGGGAGGGGGGCGGGACCCGGGAGGGAAGGTACGGGGAGGGCGTGGGGGTAGGGAGTTGGGGGGTATTCGTTCACCTCAAAATGTTGATTGTAAAGCTAATATGTGATGACTATTGTTTCGCTCACTGGTCCTCCGGTTCATGGGAGGCAGTGTCCTCCTTGTAATGCTTCATCGACATAATAAAATCTGAAGAAAAAAAAGGCAAAATCTTACATGACATTAGGTGGGCTGGTGGTGTAAAAGTGAAGGGAAGTCTGAACTTGGTTGCAGCACTGTTTAGTGATTGTGAGAGATTGGGGTTCTTGGTAAAAAATGTAGTAGGCTTATTTATCTAAATCACTGCTGTAATTCAACCTTAATGTTGAAACTGTTTGGTGGTGTGGTGGTGGTTACAAAAGAGAGGCCCTTTGCTAGCATGCTCGCCTCATGCTCAGTTCATGTATAATTTGAAAGGTTGATAATCAGATTTTTCAAGTCCATCTGTAGGGCTACTAGAAGCACATCCCTTATTGGATGGTTATGTCCTTGCAGATCTGCTGGAGGAAGCTTGTCAACCTCCCCTACCACCTGTAAACCTGTCTCCGGGTTTATATTTCCCGTAGATTCCCTTGGGGGAAGAACCTGATTCCTCTCCTCCCACTCTGTGAATTATTCCCTCTGGTCCAACCCCTGTCTCTCTCTCTGGATCTGCCCCATTTCTGGTCCTGACCTCTCCCTTTGTGGGGCATCCATGAACCGGCCCCTAACAAAGCCGAATCAGAGCTAGGATCCTGGTAGCTAGGGCCCTGGTTTAAGTATAGCCCCCCATGCTCGTTCTGTGTTACTCTCTGAACCACTTACCCCTGAGGAATCAAAGAAAGTAGTGACGCGTTTGGGCCCCTTTCTCCCTCTATTGGTGCAGTAACCTTGATTATCCTTCTGATAATAGTCTTCTGCAAAGTAGGTATAAGTTACATTTCTTGTCATGGGCCACAATATGTTTTGCTAGTTTGTCCAATTGTATGGCCTGCATGATGATATTGAACTCTGTAATTGTTCTCTCTCTACACTCTAGCATCTTTCGCATTACTCAATGCTCTATCCTCTGAGATCTCTTTCCTGAGGTCAGCTATCTCTTTGGTTAGTTTTTTAACATATTCAATGGCTTTTTCCACCCCCAGCACCATCCAATGCCAAGAGCAGTTATTGGCCACGAAACTGAAACCCTCCTGCAACTTAGGAATGTCAACAAAAAACGGTGGCTCATTCCTTACTTGTAGCCCTTTTGGAATAATGTTGGATTGTGATTATTTTGTTAAAAGGTTTCCCTGTAATCTAGTGCATACTAACTGTTTATTTTTTTAGTTTTTCCAGTTTTACTAGTCTTTCATTTAAAGTGGTATTCAGGATTTCTAAAAAGCAACTATCGCCCTTGTCTTGTATGAGTTTGTTGATATACTCCACTCGCAGATCACATGGAAAGCTAAAAGCCTTCTAACGTCTTGTGAAACAGCAACAGCAAAGGGAACGTCATGACCCGCATTTAGCAAAATGAAGGCTGCAGGAAAAAAATCGCATTGGTATGTCAAGGACCTCTTTTCTTATCCATTTGTTTCAAGAACACCCGTTCAATTCTGGAAGCCAATGTCGGCAGCGCCTACACTTCAACTGTGCTCTGGGTTTGAAAAACTGCTTGTGCCGCGTCGGACCTCTAATCTTATCCACTTGTTTAAAACAGCCTGTTTCATTCTGGAAACTGGTGTTGGCAGCATCTACGCTCTGTGTTAAAAAACTACTTATGCTCCGCTCAATGCAAAGAATGGAGTATGACAGTGCCAAGGAAGAAAAGAAAAACGTGAAAATTAAATATCTTAAATCATTGTCAAGAACGGGATGTGGTAATGCCAAGGGTGTGAAAGCAAAAAAACCATTTCCTAATAATTACTGACACGTATCAGAAACATAACATGCCCAGATCCGTGTCAGGAATATAAAATTAATGATGGTACATGGCTCATTCAAACAGTCACATACACCACCTGGCATTTCTTGGCACCTCAGCAAAATCCACTGAGTTCTCTCCCAACTTTCTCCTCTCCTGGTCTAGGCATATACATTGTGCTTTACAGTCAGACAACTCTGAGCTTCACAGAGATGACTAAATCTGTTTGCAGCAGACTATCCTCAGGAGAGCGGCCCAGACCTTTGTCCTGACCAGAGCGGGCTCCTGGATTTTCTGCCTCCCTAAGTCCTTTTCTGCTCCTCAGAGGCTGTGGCTCGTGCTGTAGTGGGCTGAAAGCCCGAAACCGGTCCTTGGATGCTTGTTTCCAGTCCAGGGAGGACCTGGCTTGGCAGTTCGGGCTGGACTGTTCCCATGGGGCACAGGGTCAAGACTGATTTGCATATGGCGGGGTTCAAACTGGAATGGCATGGTGAGCAAAAAAACGATGGATTTAGGCCCAGATCTCTGTACTGGGGTGAATGTATGACATTGTTCTGCATTCTGTCCATCTACTGTTGTTTTTGCATTGGTAGTGTCTTTTACAGCTGGAGGGAGCAGGTGCAAACACCTACCCCAAGAGTGTTCCCCCTGTTGCCGTGAGGCTTATCTGTTTTTTTCTTATTATACAGCCATCCCTCTAAGAAACCCCACCGACTGGGCAATAAACGCAAAACATCTGCGGTGTGTGCATGCATCAAACTGTAACGCCACATTACTCTTGGAGAATCGAAAATGTAAGGGTGAAGAAAGTAGCTCGCAACTTTGAATCCATCTGGAGCAACCATCCATTCGATTCTAAAACGTGGCTATTATTTAGAAAATGCAGAAAAACATTAGTTTTCAGATCAGCTAATAGTTTGTCTCTTGATGGGTCATTTCTCTTTTTTAGCCTACTGAATTTTCGTTGGCATATGCTGAATATTTTGTAGTACAGTAAGGTGTGTCGGATATGTGTATATGGGTGGGGGGAAGCATGCATTGCACTAACTGTAAAATAAAGAAATCCCTAATAATATACTGTAGAGTTCTGAGGTCTATAACTTCTCCTCTCACTATCCATCCAGCCTTCACAGGCTCTACTCACCTTGACCTGGTCCATCTATCCATCAGGTCTCTCTTCTGCTCTCTGTTTTCCACATCTGTCAAATAATCTTCATCTCCTGCTCACCCTGCCCATCCTCCCACATTCGCCTCTCCACACTGGTTCTGTTGCTGCTTCTCGCTCTTCCCCAACCACGGTGCACCCATATGTGCAAAGGTGTGGGCCCTACCACTCAAAGCATCAATTATGTAAGAAGCATTCTTGACAGGTTTGTGATATTCAATGTTAGGATGGGTGCAGCTTAGATTTGCTTAAAAATATGTGATGAAACTGTGCATGTTACAAATAGGGATGTGCGAAATTAGTGTAATTTACTTTTGCGTAATTATGTGAAATTACGGCAACATTTTGCTAAATGATGCTAATAGTAGTCCATCATTTTGAACGATATTGTAGTGTGAAATGTGTCCTCACATCAATTTTTGGTGCGAGGATGCATTGAAACAAAAGCATCGCAAACAACTCCCATTTGCGTTCTGTGGTACAGATTCATTTGTGGTAAATTTTTGCCACAAACTGTCCATATGTAAGTGTAGTGGTGTTGGAATTTCATGTAACAAGGTTAATTTGAAAATTCCCAAAATGATATGAATTACACCAGCGTGATTTAATTTCACTGGCTAAAAATTGTTTGTAAATACAGTTAACGCATAATACAACTTGCATATCATGGCAACACATATAAAGGTGGCATAAAATGTCATGCATGTACAATATTTACATCCCTCATAGATCCTGCAGCTAACAAAATATTTGCATAAGAGATACGCAAGCAAGCGCATGAGTGTCTGGTAGGTGGGTATTTGCACTGTCCATGTAGCCACTGCTCCCCAAGAAAAGAGGCCAAACAGGGTTACAAAGGGGGTTGTGTAGGTTTTTTAAATCCCTTACCCTGCACCCCAAGTGCAACACACCCCAATGTTGGTGACGCCATCCAACAAAAGACTGACCCAGACGGATATGGCCTGGTATTCTAGGGAGAGAAATAAAGTGCCCCTTCCTCTTAAGTCCCACTTACCTCCTGGAACACAGTCAATGGTGCCCTTCTGCTATTTGCAGGTGGCACTTGCCATCTCTAGCAGGGTACCTCTCACCACGACTCTCTCTCCATCACAAGCTCTGTCATCCCTTCTCTTCCGGGATCTCCATCTGTTATAGATTGTTTTGGTCTTGAACCTGCCACCAATCACAGGCTGTCTCTCTGATTCTCTCCCTGTTTTATTTTGAGTATTTATAAAGCGCGACTGATACCTTGCAGGCTTCCTGGCGCTGGAGAATACTCTACTGACAGATAACCGGGAAGACCAATCAACAGACATTTATTGGGGGAAGAGCCAGGTCTTGATACGTCTTCTGAATGGGAGAAGCTGTGAAATCTGACGAATGTCAGTGGGCAGGCTGTTCCACAACTTGGCCGCTGCAACCCTGAAGGATCTGCCCCCTGTTCTGGCTTTATAGAATCTGGGTACCTCTACCAGACAGGCCGAGGATGAGCGTAGATCTCTAGCAGGAATGTACCACCGAGACAGGGCTTGCAAAGGTTTGGGTCCAAGTCCGTGCAGAGCCTTGAAGACAATGCAGAGGGACTTGAAAGCCACACGTTGTTTTAGGGGTAACCAGTGTAGCTCGGCCAGAGCTGCTGTGGCCGAAGCCCTCCTCGTCCAGCCAAGAGCCAGCTTGGCGGCGGCCGATTGGATGCGCTGTAGTCGATCCAGCACCGTGACTGGAGACTCCAGGAGCAGGGCGTTACAATAGTCAAGGCGACTAAGTATCGTACACCTGACTATCGTCGCCCGAGCTTGTGCCGGGAGGAGTGGCATGATTTTCCGCAGCGAGCGAAGCAGGGCCGTGCAAATCCCCACAGTTTTCGTCACCTGGGTTTCCATACTCAATTTGTTGTCAAGCATGGCTCCCAGGTTGCGAACCGAGGCAACTGGCAGCGGTTTGTCTCCGATCTCTGGGGGCCAGAATTCGTTCGGGAACTGGCGGGGTATCTTAGTACCTGAACAAAACAGGACCTCCGTCTTAGAGGAATTAAACTGGAGGGAGTTTCTGTGTAGCCATCCAGCCGTCTCTCTTAGGCAGTCGTGGAAGGTGGAGAGAGGAATGGCATCTTCACCTTCCCAAGAGAGGATGAGCTGTGTGTCGTCAGCATAATTTATTGTTTTGATCCCAAAGGATTGGATTAGCTTGACTAGCGGGATGAGGTACACGTTAAAAAGGATGGGGCTGATGGAGGAGCCCTGAGGGACTCCCTGGGGTACTGGTGCAAAGGAGGATTGGAATGGGGGAAGGGAGACAGCCTGTTTTCTGTCCCGAAGGTAGGAGTGAAACCAGAGCAGAGCAGTGCCCTCCACTCCCACTTCACCCAGTCTCCGCAGCAGCGTACCATGGTTGACCGTATCGAATGCGGCAGACAGGTCCAGCAGTATCAGCGCCACTGGCTGGCCCCTGTCTGCATGCATGCGAAGATCCTCCATGGCTGTTAAGACTGCTGTTTCGGTGCCGTGGGCAGGACGGAACCCGAACTGGTAGTCATCAAGAAGTTTGTTCTGTTCTAGGTGGGCGGACAGACACAAACTGACCCATCGTTCGGCGACCTTCGCTGGGAAAGGCAGCAGGGAGATGGGTCGGTAGTTTGATAGACACTCAGGGCTCAGCGAAGGTTTCTTCAAAAGAGGGGTGATTAACGCCTGTTTCCACGGGGTTGGAACAAGGCCACTGTGCAAAGACTGGTTGCATATTAGGCACATAGTGCTAAAAAGTTCGTTTCCAAAATTATTCCAGACTTTTGGAGGCAGGGGGTCAAGTGGAGAGCCCGAGGTGATACCACGCGCCAGTCTTTCAAACTCGAAGGCCGGGATTGGGGGAAATTCCCGTAATCTAGCCAGAAGGACAGAGCCTGGAGGCGGCAGGTTTTGAGAGCTGGTGTCCGGTCCCTGCGTGTTGGAAGTTCCCGAAGAGGGAGGAGTTTCCAGGTTATGAATAATGGTGTTTATTTTATTAATGAAGAACACTGCAAGATTGTCGCAGAGTGCTTGAGTGGGGGGCTGTGTAGAGATGGCACAGTCTGGATTGGTTAAGTTTTTGAGTATCTGAAAAATACTCTTTGAGCTGTTGGTGGCGTTGGTAATGATGGAGCAGTAATGTTTGGCCTTATTGTGGGCAATGGCAGTTTTGTACTCCTGGAGGTTTTCTTTCCAGAGAGTTTTGTGGGTGTCAGCATAGCCTTGCCTCCATTTTCTCTCTGCTTGTCTACATGCTAGTTTGAGAGCTCTTAAAGAGTCATCAAACCAAGGGGCCGGTACTCGTCTCTGTGGTTTGCCCTTTTTCTGAGGGACGAGGCGTTCCGAGATGTTGGAGATCCTTGTGCAGAGGGATAGATAGTTAGCCTCAACTGGTTGAGTAATGGAAAAACTGTCTTCCACTTCAAATACTGGGCCATTCAGTCTGTGTTTATCCAGAGCCTTCCAGTCTCTGTACGGGGGTACAAGGCCGTGGCGGGGTGCCGGTCTACGAGACCTGCTGCCTGCTATAAGAAATTTAATAAGTGCATGGTCGGTCCAGCACATCGGCAAAATATCGCTTAGAAGTGCTAGCTGAGGGGAGGAAAAGATTAAATCAAGCTGGTGCCCCGCTGAGTGTGTGGGTTTGTTCACTAGCTGGGAGAGTCCCATTCCTTCACAGGAAAATAGGAGATTATTAAGGGCAGAATCTAGGCTGCCGTTGGGCCAAAGATTAAAATCGCCCAAGACAATCAGGTTGTTATGAGAGGTCGCCATATTGGTAAGGGTGGTGAGGAGCGACTGCTGCTGAGTGAGATTGAAAGCTCCCGGCGGGCGGTAGCAAATCACAGCCGTGAAAGTTGTTCCAAGATGACAGTCGATGGAGAGGCCTAATATTTCGGTCCCGACCACTGGGTCCATAGCAATAGTTTTTACAGACCAAGAAGCTCTATAGATTAAACCGACACCACCGCCCCGACCCTTAGGTCGAGGGAGATGCAGGATTTTAAAGTCTTGTGGGCAGGCCCAATCCAGTTCTATATTGCAGTCAGAGTGGGTCCATGTTTCCGTCAGGAATAAAGCATCTAGATGGTGATTATCTATGAGCTGGGCGATTTCGTGAGCGTGTTTGGGCAGGGACCTGACATTCAGCAGGCCGCCTGTGAGTAGGCCTTTGCGCGCAAAATCGAGCAGAGGATAGGCGGTGTCCTGGAAGGACAATTGACCTTCATGAGCGAAGTCTCTAAGAAGAAGTAGAGCCTCACGCGTCAAGTGCGGGGAGCTACTGAAGGACGGGGAGATCGGGGTGGCGCACCGGGCGCTGCCGAGGCGCGGACGAGCGCAGACGAGCTTGCCTTATGCGCGCCTTCGGCGCGCATTCGGCGCGCCCGCTGCGCTCGTCCGCTGCGCTTCCTGCCAAGGCACATACTAAATAGAGAGTGACTGCGTAGGAGGGGGGTGCGTGGCCAGCCGCGGTGGGCGTGTCTGGCGGGTCCCTCAACCAGGAAGTGGCGGCAAGACGCGGGACTAGGGCACCAACAACAGCTGTCTGCTGCCGAGCGCTATCGCCGCAATGCCAAGGTTTTTTCAGTGCGCAACAGGTATTAAAAACACAAGATACACTGTTTAAAATACAAGTTTTAAAAAGATCGTTGCTCCCGGCTTTCCGCCTCAGGAGTTCTCCGTGTAATGGGTGGCGACGCTCGATCAGCGCGCTTTTATATGAGCCTGGGAGGGGGGGGCGTGGCCAGCCGCGGTGGGCGTGTCTGGCGGGTCCCTCAACCAGGAAGTGGCGGCAAGACGCGGGACTAGGGCACCAACAACAGCTGTCTGCTGCCGAGCGCTATCGCCGCAATGCCAAGGTTTTTTCAGTGCGCAACAGGTATTAAAAACACAAGATACACTGTTTAAAATACAAGTTTTAAAAAGATCGTTGCTCCCGGCTTTCCGCCTCAGGAGTTCTCCGTGTAATGGGTGGCGACGCTCGATCAGCGCGCTTTTATATGAGCCTGGGAGGGGGGGGCGTGGCCAGCCGCGGTGGGCGTGTCTGGCGGGTCCCTCAACCAGGAAGTGGCGGCAAGACGCGGGACTAAGGCACCAACAACAGCTGTCTGCTGCCGAGCGCTATCGCCGCAATGCCAAGGTTTTTTCAGTGCGCAACAGGTATTAAAAACACAAGATACACTGTTTAAAATACAAGTTTTAAAAAGATCGTTGCTCCCGGCTTTCCGCCTCAGGAGTTCTCCGTGTAATGGGTGGCGACGCTCGATCAGCGCGCTTTTATATGAGCCTGGGAGGGGGGGGCGTGGCCAGCCGCGGTGGGCGTGTCTGGCGGGTCCCTCAACCAGGAAGTGGCGGCAAGACGCGGGACTAGGGCACCAACAACAGCTGTCTGCTGCCGAGCGCTATCGCCGCAATGCCAAGGTTTTTTCAGTGCGCAACAGGTATTAAAAACACAAGATACACTGTTTAAAATACAAGTTTTAAAAAAAGATCGTTGCTCCCGGCTTTCCGCCTCAGGAGTTCTCCGTGTAATGGGTGGCTGTTCTCCACCCAACAAATGCCTTTCATTGCCTTGTCACCCTTCCCATCCACCCACCACATGCTGCCACTCTTTCTTACATTCCCCCATTCATCACAGGCTGTAGTTCATCCACCAATGTCCATAAATCACCGGCTCTGGGGAAACATCCTTTACAACGAAACTTTTACAACGCAGTGCTTTTACAACGCAGGATTTACAACGAAAACCATTACAACGCATTGCACTGGGGGGCGCTCTAGGATAGGGAATAGTTTTAATTTACTATCCAACACCTTCCCTACTATCCACGGGGACTGGAGTTGGAATTGTAAATTAAACTATTCACTATCCAGCACCCCAAAGCGCTATGCGTTGTAACAGCATGCGTTGTAAAAACTGCGTTGTAACAGCATGCATGGTAAAAGCATGCGTTGTAATGTCATACATCCCCGGCTCTGTCCCTTCTTCTCAACCAGCCCCTCCATCCAGTATAGACGCTCCTTCTTTCTTCTCTCACTGTCCCTACATTTATCACAGCCTCTCTGTTTCTCTTCCTGTGCCACATCTTTTACAGACGCTCCTGCCCATCTTTTTCTGTGGCCGTCTCCACATCCATGACAGACACTGTCTCTCCACCTCACCCTGTCTTTTCACCCACCGCAGCCTCAATTTGTCCTTCTCACTAAGCCCGGATAAAATGTAAATTACGCTATTGTAATTTGCGTAATTTCAGGAAAGTTGTGATCCACTTGTTATATGAAATTCCCAAATTTACGCTATTACGCCTATCCCTTAATTATGCACCATTCGCGGTTAAAAAATTGCTACAAAACGTAACATTCGTTGTAAAAATTTACAGCGAGCACATGGGCGCAACGAAAATCAAGAAGCTGTTCAAGGTTCTTTTATTTAAATGGGTCCTGAAGGAAAAACTTGGAGCTAGGACGCATTTGTCACTATAATGGAGTCCATGATGAATGGATTTGCGTTTGGCTTCATTGCATGTAATTTCACATAATTTTGCCAAAATATCTCTTAATTATGCGAAAGCAAGTAATGTAAATTGTGCCCCCCTACTTCTCCCGCTGTAGTTCCCTCCATCGCATGTTTTGCCTGTTCTCTTGTTCCCGCCCCATTCCTCCCATCAGGGAGATTTAGAGACTGTCTCTCTGCAGGCTGTCTGTCATCAACCACCGACTCAGTAGCTCCCTTCCCCTACACCACCATCCATCACAAGCGCTCTCTATCCATTCGCCCTGTCTCTTCATACATCAAGGGATCTTTTTCAATTTCCTCTCCTTTCATCACACCTTTCATGCCGTGTCGCACTCTCCTTACCTTGACCCCCCATCTATTACTGACTTTGTTTCGCCTTCTTCCTTATCACTCCTTCTATCACAGACTGCCTCTCCACAGTCTCGCTTTTCATTTATCGCAGTCCCCACCCAGTCTTTCCTTCTCTCCTTGCTCCTCCTTTTATCTTTGACTCTACCCCTTCGTACTCTCCCAGGGTCTTATTTATGAGCTCCTTGCAACCCTTTTGTGCTGCCACCACATCACTGTTTGTGACACAGCGGTGGCGTAAACAATGCAACACGTTGTTCCATATTTACAAAGTGAAGCATCTAAGCAGATGCTTCACCTTATAAATCCATGTGCCGTATTATTCCTGCGTCAGGTATAATGTATGCAGGGTGGGCAGTCCCCCTCAAGAATGCCTCACAGAAGTGGCGCAGTGAAAAATCAGATGTCACTGCCCACTTCTAGGAAACCACTGCGTCAAAACCTTACGCCTGCCTCATAGCAAGCATAAGGGTGACACAGTGCAATGTGTGTAGGCCTCCCCCATGCATTGCTGGAGTTGTGTCATGCTTATGACACAACTCCAGGAATGTGTGAGTTTTCCACCAACAGATATGTCAGGATTCCTGACGCATCTGTCACTCCTTCCGACATGGAGGGCCGTAAATAAATAAGAGACATCCATGGTGTCGCAAGGAGGGCGCAGTGAAAAGTGTTGCATCGCTGTTTTATTGCAATACAACACTTTTCATAAATGAGGCCCCCCGCCTCTTCACCACCACATGCTCTCTTTCTAGGTTTCCTTTTCCTTGTGGGGTCTCTGCTTCCCCTCCCACTGGCCCTCTCTTCATCTGTCACGTACGCCGCCTCTACTTCTCCACCTACCCTTTAGTCAATCACAGACACTTTCCCTCCTTCTCACTCAGTTCCTCTATCTCTCTCAGACTCCGCCTTTTCTCTGCTTGCCCACCCGCCCATCAAACGTTCGGTCTGTCCTTCTCTTCCCCCTTCTTCCTCTGTCCATCCACCCCCACGGGCTCGGTCTGCGCCTCTCGCTCTGTCCCTCCACCTATCACCGACTCCGTTTTTTCCTCCTCGATAGGGATGTTGTTACCTCGGTGCCCGCCGGGCCCTGCGTGCTTATATAAATATTTAAATCACGGAACAGCGCACAGTCAGATGTTAATTACTGCTTTTGTTTTATCGAGTACATTTAGAACAAGTTTCCGGCAGTCCTGGGTGCCTCCGGGCACAGTGCACATTAAAGATCTGAACCCATGATGGATTACCTGATAATCAATGTCACTCAACGCAGGAGCAGGCGCTATGTGCCAACGCAGCACAAAACCCATAACCTGAAGGAGCGTGAATTACAGCCTTAGAATGAACCCGATAGTGCAGCAGGTCTAGTGGTACCGGTCCAGAGGCCTGAGGGGCCCCCTGCACTGTAATCCAGTTAGAGCTGTTTTTAATACCATGGGTAGCCATTTCCCTTGCTTGCATTGGCAACCAAGGGCCAGATTTACCGTAGTGTTGTGTCGCCTTTGTGTAACACACGGTGGGCCATATGTATCAAGCCAAATTGACTTCGCAAACGCAGAAATTCGCAGAATTTCGGCGTTTGCGAATGCAATTTGGACTAATGGTATGCATCAAGGAAATCTTCATGAAAAATAAGGAATCGCAAAATATGCGATTCCTTATCTTGCGATTGCATTTGAGGAATCGCACATTTTGCGATTCCTTAAATGCAATGTAAGAAGCCAAAACAAATAGCAAATTGGCCTTAAGGAATCGAAAATTACCACCAACTTCTAGTTGGTGGTAAGTTGCGAATTCCTTTCCAAATGCATATTTTTTCATTTTTCTAAGTGCCATGTGACGCACATACATGCCCTTAGGGCATGTATGTGCGCCACATGTGCACCCATGCAGATTTCAGGGGTGCAACAGGGTGTCCTTTGGACACCCCTGCACCCTTGAAAATATTCTCAATTTGCGATTAGCAAATTGCGAATCGCAAATTTCCCCTTCATTCCTATGGGCCTCCTGGCCCATAGAAATGAATGGGAAATTATTCCTTAATTGCGATTAGCAATTTGCTAATCGCAATTAAGGAATTATAAGAAATTGCTAAAAAGAAGCGAATTTCTACATACATACCATTTTGCGATTTCTAAATAGCGATTCCTTAAAAATCGCTATTTAGGAATCGCAAAACGGAATGTTGATACATATGGCCCAGTAACACAAGGGCAACGCAACACTAAAGTCAGATTTATCAAGCAACGCAAGGCCCCCTTGCATTGTGGTTAGTAAATCTGGAGTAGCTCAAGGCAGCGCAAGTTGCTGCCTTGTGTTACTCTGCCCCAGGCAGGCATTCCATGGGTGGAGCGTGGGTGTTCCCAAGCATGCACCTATGGAGGTTGATGTACTCTCAGATTTACCATTAGTTGTAGACCTGGGAATTTCTTAAAATGCTATGCCTTCCCAGAGGAGATATAACAAGAAGAAATAGCTTTATTTCTTATTGTTTATTCCTCTTTCTATGTGTGCTGCAGCACCCATAGAGGAAAAAGCCCCAGAGAATTGTTTTTACGTAGGAAGGTGCCGCTTCCTGTACAAAAACAATCCAGCCTGCAACGTGGGCATCTTTGCACCATGGTGCAAGGGTGCCTTTTTTTGGCGTTAGGCAGCACATTGTGCACCAGCGCTTGGAAAATACATGAATACATTTAATGTTAAATATGGCGCATTTCTGCCCTCTTCCTTTCACACATCGCAGCAAGGTGTCTTGCTGTATTGCATGAAAGTTTAATAAATCTGGCCCCAAGTGTTCCCTCGCTGCCCTGTTGAAGTCAATATAAGGGCCAGGGATTTGGTGTCTTTCTTTAAGTTGAAGTCCAGGTGACTTTGTTCTCCAAAATTCGGACAGCTTCTCAAATATGGTTATCCATATTGTCATATTCATCACATGTAAAATTAAATATATACCGAAATTGAAAATTACAATTTAAGGTTACTGCTGGCATGTATATAAAAAGTGGAAAGCCCCCCCTTGCAGCTTTCTATCACCCTTTCTACACTGCCGCTCCTTCTGTGGCTTTCATTCTCCCTCGCAGCTGTCTCCCAACAGCACTTTATTCCCCATCCCGTGCATCTTCCTTTCATGCTCATCCAACTACTCCTGCAACACTCCAAGCCCATCATCTGCAGCCTGTAGTATCCTCTCCCTCTCCTAATGCAGCTTTTCAAGTTGACCTCACCTCTGCACCTCACTTTCCTCCATTTTCTGTGTAAACTTCTTCCCCAGTCCTTTCCATGCCGCTGCAACTGTATTGCTCCTCTTCCCATGCAGGTTACATCTTCAATATCTTCTCTATCCACCGCTCTCTTCTTACCTTTTCAGCTCTAACTCCATTCCTAATCCATGTGCAGCTCTACCTCCCCTCTCCCTTGAAGCTCCATTTCCATCCCCTTCTCCACCCTTTTAACTTCTTTCTCTCGCATTGTATTGCATTACAGCATTTATATAGGACTTACTATCAAATGTGGGATATTGAAGCTCTTGCCTACAAGGGCCGCATGCTCTATCATGTAGACTGTGTGGTTGGAAGGATGTTATCTTTGTTTTGATCCTATGGGGAAAGTATTTTCATGCTGTGTGTGATGACCACCGAGGTGCAGTTACTGTATAATGAGACACAGTATGTAGCATTGTGGTGGATGTTAAAGTTTGGGAGAAAGACACACAGTTTTATGGTTTTCAGTAATCTGGTAGCTTTGAACAGCTCTGCATGGTCCCTTAATGGTAATTCTGATGATTATAGTCTACGTAACTAGCTACTGCACTGGGTTGTCCATCCTCAAATTTTATTTATAGTTTTGGTCCTGGGCTGGGATGGTCGGACAGAGAAAAGAAGAGGAGAAATCTGCTCCGATAGGCTTTGTTTCTATCATCACATAGCTTAGTGTCGTGAGATATAAAAAAGTGGTCATAGTGTGCAGTTATTTGGATCTGCAGCAGTGGATTAGGTTAAAGTCCATGGATTGAACAGGAGAATGTGAAAGATCTCTTCAGTTAGTCCATGGCTATTCTTTTCGTGATGTCTAGTTTATTGACTGCTACAGCACTGGCAATGGACAAGCCCAGTAGCAGATATGTCTTCAGATTACTGCTGAGTGTTAGGGTATTCAGGATTAGTAGACCATTTAGTAATAGTGTGGACCAGAAATCTTAATATATGTATTGAAATAACTAAATAATACCCAGGCAAACCATACCTCAGCCCTTTTTAGCTTACCTGTATATATAAAGTAGTTTGCTACTTGAGTTGTTCTCTATCTGCAGGTTGTAAGCTGAAGATTGAATTTAAAGGTCTGATTTTCTTTCTGGGTTCTATACCAGGAATGTGGGATGATTAAGTTATTTTGGAACGAGACGTTTTTAACTGCCTACGGGAGTATATATGTTCCTGGATGCTTCGATAGTGGCTGGTGTTGAGTTCCAGAGCATGGTGACTTGCACTGAGAAAATAGTGCCTCCTATGGATTTCTCATTGGAAGGTGGTATGATGATAAATGCTGCAAGGCTGGAGCACAGTGTCCTGTATTGTTTATATTGTTTCAATTTAACTTCTAGCTACAGAGGTTCCTTTCCTTGTGAGGCTCTGTGGACATCATAGAGCTCCTTGAGCTATAAGTAGCCAGTAAACTGATTACAAGACTGGAGTCATGTGTTCCCTTGGGTGGATGCGGAGAAGAAGTCTTGCACCAGTATTTTGGATGAGTTGTATTTTGGGTATGATAAATCTGGGTGTGCCAAGGTATCGGCTGTTCACATAGTCAAGAGTGGAAATTACAAGTGTGAGGATGGCTTGCAGTTTCTGTTGGTATCTAAGGTATGGGAAGATGTGCACCAGTGTTTTCATTGTTTGAAAGACACTCTTTGTGATGTTGTTAAAGTTTGGTATCAACGGCAGTTCTGAATCCATGATTAGCCTTGGGTTCCTGACAGCACTTGATGATGTTGTATGCTCCTTGGGCCATATGGCAGTAGGCTGGTATATTTTGCCACTCAAAAGTTGTTGAAAGATTCACATCTTTAAATTCCTCCAAACTTTCCAATGGTTTGTTTTAGCAATCAAAGGCAGTGGAATGTTATTCAACACCTTAAAAAAAATTAAAAAAGGAGAAGGATCTACCACCCTTCCTCCTTCATTTGATTCATAGGAAAATAAAAAGACGAGCTTCTCCAGGTCTGTTTGGTACAAATACTCTATGTGTCTCTGAAATACAAACTGGTCTAGTTCTATAAAAGTCTCTGTGAGTAAGACAGGCCAATTTAAACAACACTATATATTTTTATAAATCATTATGAATAAAACCATTAAAAACATTACAAATATTTATTTTCCCACCAATGGCAACCCAGAATTTTGTATCAGTCTCAATAAAAAAAATTGAAAAACCCTCCCCCTAAAAGCGCGACTAATACCAGGAGGCTATTTAATTCCCCATTGGGATGGAATCACAGAGACAATCTCTAACTGCTCCTTAAAATCAAAAAAATCACACAGGCAAATGCAAAATTTGTGTTCCGCACACAAACTAAAGGACATATGGAGATTAGCCAACCCTACTGGCAGAGACTACATGTTCTATTGACACCCACGCCACACCTTTTCAAGAATCAACTATATATTAGTGTATGAATTACACAAATGTAAAGTCTCTGAAGCCCCTATCAAACCAACATAAGTCTCAGATGGAGCATGCATTACTATTACATATGATCTATCGCCCACTGCTTCCAAATAAAAACTATGGATAATTAATTAGTTTCTAACTAAAGAGGAATCACACTCAAAACACAAATCAAAGAATATCTACAACATAGCACTCCTTCATGCCATAACCCTAAAATAATGTGGGATGCACATAATGCCATGATAAGAGTCTCAATGATTCACCAGTTGGCAATGTAAAATAAGGAAGATAAATTAAATCTAGAGACCATAAAAAAGATATTAGAACCTTTTGAAAAAAACACCAACCATGATAAACACAAATATGATAGAATTGGAAAAACAAAAAAATTAATACAACAAAATCCTCTTGGAAAAATCTCAACTTATTATTACCTAACATAAAGGACTAAACTTCTGTAGTCACAACAAATCAGGGAGAGTCTTTGCAGCCTATGTTAAACACAATAATCATACTTTAAAATGACCTCTATTAAAAACTCATACGGACTTCTGTCCACAAACCTGGATGACATATTGTCAACGTTTGAAACATTCTATTTTAACCCATTCTCCAAACGTAACTTTTCTACAGATGACAAATGCTCTCTGTATCACAAAAATCTCTCCATACTTTCTACAAACGATCAAGAAAGAAAAACCCTCAACGATCCCAAAAATGCATTAGAAACAAAAATATATATTTTCTCTAAAACTAGGAAAAATAGCTTTCCAGCTTCCTTCTACCGCTGTTGGTATTAGTCCATTTCACAACCTTTAGAAACTCCATTTCACCACTAATCAGATACTGGTGACATTGTTTGCACCAAATCACATGACGCCATCATTGTATTTCCATAGGAAGGAAAAGATTCATAAGAACCTACAAACGACTGCCTCATTTTCCTAAATAATATACAGTGAAATATACCCCAAAACCCTAGCCAATTGATTAGAACCCCTTCTCAAAACGATCATCCACCTGTACCAAACCAGCTTTATCAAAGGCAGATGAGCCTCCGATAACATCAGTCCTTTTAGCCATGTAATTGGAAAACCAAACATTCTACCAAACCCCAATTAACTCAAATAAACTATTAGAAAACAATGTTATGTATCCATTGAATCTAACCACTTTGGTTACAGTGAACAAAGCTCACATCGGAACACTCAAAGCATGTTCTAATGGGAAAACTACAAGCCATGTGACAGGTATTCACTAAGCTTACAAACAAAACAACAGTCTGAACATTTGTCTCACTGTGACATAACCCAAGCATAAAGTTGAACAGTAAAATGCTATTCTTTCAAAACTGGTCACATAGAGGGATAAACCTCATAAAAAACATTGGTTAAAGAGTCAACCCAATCTCTTCTCTACTGTTAAACTCAACTATAACCTCACTGGCCTGGACTTTTGTAGCTTCCTTGAAATTAAATGAGGCATGCCGAGCCCGCGAGGCAATGCTATCACTGTACTGTATGTATATATGAAAATGTGCTAATAAAAACTGTTGAAATAAAAAAAAAAAAAAAAAAGCCAAACCTCGTTACAAACTTGATCTACCTCATACTTTCGTAAAAATGTATAAAGGTAGCTATTGCACTTCTAAAATATATGCCCTATTGATGCCCTCCTTTACTAGTCAGCTAAATTCACTCCAATCCAAATGGGAACTTTTACTCAATAGCTCTATCTCACAAGACCCACATCGCACTAAACTGGGAAGACATTTGGCGTAGACGCCCCAAATATAATATTACCTCTTCTTTCATTCAATGTAGACTCTAGAGAGCACACATGGCTCTCTAGCCTCCCTCTTAAACTATTCAAACTAGGACTCATTGAATCCAACAATTTGCTGGTTGTGCAAGGTTAATCAAGGATCCCTTAAACACACGTTTTGACTGTCCTTTCATCAAAACATTTTGATATGACATAAGCACCTACATAAACTATATCTTCAACATACGTTGGTGCCCCTATAACTATTGAGTCCTTCCCAAAATACATCACCCAAACATTAAACAAAACTAACATAATCCTTCTGGACTTGTTATTAACTATAACTTTCCATCCATACATGGTGGACATGGACGCAATTTATAATAGGTGCAGACAACACTCTAAACACCCTCCTGTCTCAAGCTAGCCCTAAACCAAACCTCTGTGCCAAATTGGACAAATAGGTAGAAGGAACCAAGTCCCCGAAAAATCCAGAACCTCCACCAAACACCCCAAACAGACAACAGCAATAAAACCGGGCATTCACCTAGGCATTCCTACCCAAATGGTTGTCCTCTTCTCCTCATCTCCTCCACCACTACCTCCATCCTTGCTGCTCCTACCACCTTTACCCCTCTATCTCTTCCTATCTTTCCTTTTCATCACTACTCATAATTTGGGTGCAATCTACTTCGCCTCTACTGAATGGTCTTACAATTTTAATTCCCCAATTATTTGCCTTGCTTTCCCCATACCATAATTTTACAATGTATTAAAGACTCCTTATCGAGTGTTCAATGTTCTAATATGCTTACACCATGTATCGTTTTATTTTTCCATTTTTCTCTATGTTTAAGCAAAACCATACTAATTTCTTCTTGTGAGCAGCTGCATGCAAACATGGACATTTCTAGCAACATTTCACTACTCCGCAACTGGTACCACTATCTGCGTGTCATCAGCATATGACATCAATGACAGTCCAAAATTCCGAATTATCCCACCCAGTTGAGAGATATAAACTGTAAATAATGTTGGGCTCAAGACGGAACCGTGAGGTAGTCCACATGCCAGCATTGTGTTTTGGAGGAAAAAGAGGAAAAAGAGGACTACCTTAGAGTTTGAGTGTGGTTTGTTAAAAGTGAGTTAAGCCAATCTTTGGCTTTATCTCCTATTCCTGAGGCTTTCACTTTCTGGATCAAAATAGAATGGGAAACGGTGTCAAAAGCCACACTCAAGCCAATCAATACTAATGCAGCGCTCTGACCCTTGCCTAAAACGAGTCCACCGCCATCTAACACTGTAACAAGTGCTGGCCCCGTACAGTGTGGTGTCCTAAATCCACTTGAGCCTTGTTAAATATTCACTTCCATCTGATATTTTAGTTGATTATTTATTTCCTTTCACTGGAAAGTGCAAGCTTGAGATTGCTCTATAATTAGACACTTATTCTGGATCTTCATTTTTTTTTTTCAAAAAAGAAAGTATCTGTGCATCTTTCCAAGAAGGACAGGATCCGACAGGGTCATTATTTATGCATCAGTGTGTTTGTAAGGCTTATACAGACCGCTCAGTTGCTATCTATTTCTCGCATTCTACTGATCTCTGGCGGGCAGGGGTTGGCAAGTGTGACCTTCGGATTTGCAACGGTGCTGAAAATAGAGGTAACTGGCCTAAAGATACTTTTGAGATTTTCAGGTAGACCTGCACCTCTGTAGGATGAAGGACAAAGCCTGGCTGTGGCTCACTCTTCACCAGACCTAAAGGCAGGAACACGAGCCTGGAATGTGGTACACCCTGCCCCAGCCCCACTAACCACCACGAGGAACTCGTTTAATATGTGAATGCCTCTTTCCAAACCAGGCTGGCCTTTTAGGGACCCTGGGCTTATGTATGACTGGCTCTTAACTCCTAAAGGCTTTTCAGTAACACCGGCCTATCTTGTGACGGAGTCTTCCTCAGTCATAATGGCCCACATGTGACTGACTCTTCCCCAGGACTACTGGCATTTCAGCAGCACTTATCTGGTATGCGTGGCATCTCGAGGCCTACTAGCCTCTTCTGGGTAACTGATATGATAAAAGACTGACCTCCCAAATCCCAAAGGCTCATTAGGATGACGGGCGGACTTTGTCCTCCCGTCATCCTGTCGTGTGTAGGGACCGCCCGCCATAAGGGCTGGGGTCCCGTTGGGGGTATTAGGATGCGCTTGCCATAGTGGCGGGCACATCCAGTGACAGGCACTGCGCAGTGCCTGCCACGGTGTACTTTGCAATGCTGGGGGGTACCATAGGTACCCCCCTGTGCACCCCCCACCCCCCGGAGTCCCAGGGGGCCCACAACGGGGGCAGGGTGTCTCCGCATGCCTAATGCCGCCACGGAAAGGCATTCGAAAATGCCCATGCTAATATGGCTGGCGGTTTCTGATAGACACCGCCACCATCTTAAACTTTTTCCGCCCCGGCCGTAAAGCGACCGGGGAGGAAAAGCAGTGGACGGTCTTTCCGTCTGCCGCGGTCCCGTCCCCCCCCGCCCTACTAATACGGCGGGGGGTCATTCCGGGTAGGATGGCTGGCGGATCGCCCCACCAGGCCGGCAGTGGCTACCGCCAGCCTGGCGGGGGCGATCCGCCCGTCATCTTATTGGGTCCCTAAGTGTCTTTTATGTGCAGTGCCCAAAACATGACGGCTTCTTCCCAATCCAACTGCCTAGGTGCATGACTGATTCTACTCCAGCTGTGCATTGCTTTCAGAGACACCTGTCTGCTGGCATGTGACTGACTCTGCCCCTAACCTACTGGTGTGTCAGAGGCACGGGCAAATGGGGGGAATGCCCCGATTTCCTACTACGCCATTCCACAGCTGCCTGTAAGGGCTGCATTGATGAAAAAGCACCACCCACAAGCCCCAAATACCCCGCTATCCCTGAGCCCTACAGACCCAGTTGAGGTAGGAGATATTAGGTTGGGGGGGCTGGAAAACATATGGAGCAGCAGGGGAGGGGGTGGACGTGGGGATTACAGGCAGACTCCCAATGTCTCATTTTTAGGTCTCGGCTATTCTATCCCGCAGGGATAGATAGGCGAGTATATAGTAGGCAGTTCAAAATCTCTACCAACTGCGAATCACATACAGTTTATGTGGACACAATCACGCGCATTATCAACAGCTACCACAACCACGCGCATTTTTTTAAGAGCTTCCATTTGCTCCCAGACACTTCGTGCGCACGCGCCGCACTCTCCCTCTGTTGCCACACGCATTAAACTCACCAGGCAGCACACCCCCTCCCTCTCCATATGGTCGCTTGAGTTCACGTCGGAGGGGAAACAACCTTTACAACGCAACTTTTACAACACACTAGCATTACAACGAAACTTTTACAATGCAACATCCATTACATAGCATGCCATTACAACGCAACCATTACAACGCATGACACTACAATGCATACCATTACAACGCATGTCATTACAACACAGTCATTACAACGCATACCATTACAACGCATACCATTACCATCCAACACTTACCCTACTGTTGCATCCCTTGGAGTTAGAATAGTAATTTTTACCCCTACACTATCCAACACTTACCATACTGTTGCATCCCCTGAAGTTAGAATAGTAATTTTTACCCCTACACTATCCAATACTTACCATACATGCAATGTAATGTTATGCGTTGTAATGGTATGCATTGTAAAGGTAGTATGCGTTGTAATGGAATGCGTTGTAAAGGTAGTTTTTAAAAATTCGTTGTAATGGCATGCGTTGTAATGGAATACGTTGTAATGGATGTTGCGTTGTAAAAAATGCATTGTAAAGGTGTGTGTTGTAAAAGTATGCGTTGTAACGTCATACAACCACGTCGGAGTGCTTTCCCAGTCATGCTTTGCCCCACTGACCCATTTGTCTGTGCCTCGCATCAGACTTCAAAGGTTGCCGCTCCCCTGCCCACCCCGCGCCACAGCAATGCTGAGAGCTTGTTTCCTCCAGTTTCCTCCCTTTCAGTTTTATTTCTTCCAGTTCGTGATTCTCTTCTTTCTTCCTTTGCCCCTCCAACCTCCGTTCTTGTTCCTCCTTTTTCATTATATCTCCTGCCCCCTTTCCACCTCGTGTTCTTCCATTTATTTATTTACTTATTTATTTAATGCGCTTTTATATAGCGCAAACATTACCCAAAGGTTTCCTTCCCCTCCCTTGTTCCTCCCCTCCTTCCCGTGTGCACCATGCAGTCCTTCCGCGGCTCACTTCTTTTCCCACATTTCTACCTG
Source organism: Lissotriton helveticus (assembly GCF_964261635.1). NCBI lineage: Eukaryota > Metazoa > Chordata > Amphibia > Caudata > Salamandridae > Lissotriton > Lissotriton helveticus. The sequence continues at coordinate 1,749,469,857 of NC_136057.1, read as the reverse complement.
GGCCGCCTCTAATCCTGTAACCACCCTCTCCACTTCGCTGTCTCTTACTCCATGTAGCCTGTCTCTTTTCACTCGTTCTCTGACTGCCTTTGTCCCAGTGCCTCCTGATGCACACCACCACATACGTCACTCTCTTGACCTCTCTGCGCAGTCTCTCGTGCTCCTTCTCTCCTTCCGCTACGCCACTCCCCCTCACTATATCATTCCATTGCACCTACTCCTCTACCCCCTCCATCTCTGGCTACGTCTCACTTCTTCCACATCATTACTTCCCCAGCCCTCCCTTTGCTCCCTCTGACCACCTGTAAGCATCTTCAGTTGCACTCTCTTAAGTGTCCACACACCCTTTTCATGTCCTGTCCTCCCTCTCCTCATGTACCCTCTAGAGCAGCACTCTCTTTTATATTCTTCTCTCATCCACTTTCTTCACATCACTTCTCTTTGCTTCCCATTTCTTACAATATTCCACCCTAGAGTCCTCACCGTCACTCTTTCTTTCCTTCCCTTCTTACGCATCCACATTTCATTCTTTTCTCTCTTGCCTCTGCTTCTCCTTTCTCTTTCCCCCTCCACTATTCCCTCAGAATCTTTTTCCCTCCTCCTTCCTATGCTCGCTCCCTCACCCTTCTCCCACCCTCCATGCCCTTCACTTCTCCAGCCTCCGTCCCATCCTCTCATCCTTATCTCATTGTTTTCATCCCCTCTGCCATCGTCTCTTCTGTATCTCGTTATCTTCTCCACTCTCGCCTCATTTTCTTTATTTTCTCTCCCTATGCTTATCCGTCCTCATCTCCTTCTGTTCTCCCCACCCCTCTTTCTTATCTTCCGATGTTCTTTCCTCGCCTTGCAGGGTCCTTCTTCCCCTCTTCCTGCGTAAACCCCTTCTCTTCTCCACATCTGTTTTATTCTCTCCCTGCTCGTCATTTCTAGCATGTTTACAGTCCCCACCGCCACATGTTCACCTCCTCTCTCCCCTCTCCATCCGCCCTTCTCATCTCTTTCTGGCCTCACCCTGACCTCGCACCTTATTTTATTCAGGACAGTCTGGATGCTTCACAGCTCCTCTGGCCTCCCTGCCCCCTCCCCCCCCCGATCTCTTTCTTGCTCATCTCCTTTCCTCTCCAGCCTCCTTTTCCTCAAGTCTCTTTCCACTCCCATCTCTTTTGAGTCTCTCTCTTCCACCTACATCCTCACCCTTATCTCATCCACCCTCTTCTCTCCACCTTCCATCCTTTTCTCCTGGTCCTTCTATCCCACTCTTTATCCTCTCAACCCCCATCTCTTTCCTGCCCGCTGCCCATGCTTCTCCATTTCTTCTATTTTCTTTTCTCTCTCCTTCCCCAGCTTCTGCTCTTTCTGTACTCTCCCCTCGTGATCCTGCCTCATCTTATCACCTTTTAGTTCTCCTCCCTCCATCTTCCACTTTTTCCATCGATGTTCACTCATCTCCCTGCACTCTTCTTTCATCTTTAGATCCCATCCCATCTCCCACTCTCCTTCCCCCTATCTAGTCTTGTGTTTTCTAGAACTCGCAGGTATTCAGAGGGTAGGAGGCTTCTGAGTTTCTAAAAGCACTTTGCACTTCAGGAGGTCCCGCCCACACAAGAACAGTCATCCCCCTTAAAAATCATTCTTCATGTGCTGAATCGCGACTCTCCAGTTCCGGTGTGTGTTCTCTCTCGGGCCCAAGCATTATTAATTGTTGGCAAACTGGCCTGACCTCTACCTAGGCTAGTGACCTCTCTGTGACAAAGAGCCATGCCTTGTGGACTACCAGATCCTGTACACCTGTGCTTGCATACATTCAGTTCATAGTGGGCACTTCACACACACACATTGCACCCTCACACACACTGCACACACTGCACCCTCACACACACTGCACACACTGCACCCTCTCACACACTGCACCCTCACACACACTGTACACACTGTACCCTCACACACACTGCACCCTCACACACACTGCACACACTGCACCCACACACACTGCACCCTCCCACACACTGCACCCTCACACACTGCACACACTGCACCCTCACACACACTTCACACACTGCACCCTCACACACACTGCACACACTGCACCCTAACACACACTGCACCCTCACACACACTGCACCCTCACACACACTGCACCCTCACACACACTTCACACACTGCACCCTCACACACACTGCACACACTGCACCCTAACACACACTGCACCCTCACAGACACTGCACCCTCACACACACTGCACCCTCACACACTGCACCCACACACACTCTGCACAGACTGCCCCCTCACACACACTGCACACACTGCACCCTCACACACACACTGCACACACTGCACACACAGCACCCTCACACACACTGCACACACTGCACCCTCACACACACTGCACACACTGCACACACAGCACCCTCACACACACTGCACCCTCACACACACTGCACACACTGCACCCTCACACACACTGCACACACTGCACCCTCACACACACTGCACCCTCACACACACTGCACACACTGTACCCTCACACACACTGCACACGCTGCACCCACACACTGCACCCTCACACACACTGCACCCTCACACACTGCCCACACTGCACCCTCACACACTGCACACACTGCACCCTCACACACACTGCACCCTCACACACACTTCACACACTGCACCCTCACACACACTGCACACACTGCATCCTAACACACACTGCACCCTCACAGACACTGCACCCTCACACACACTGCACCCTCACACACTGCACCCACACACACTCAGCACCCACACACACACTGCACAGACTGCACCCTCACACACACTGCACACACTGCACCCTCACACACACTGCACACACTGCACACACTGCACACACAGCACCCTCACACACACTGCACCCTCACACACACTGCACACACTGCACCCTCACACACACTGCACTCACAAACACTGCACACACCGCACCCTCACACATTATGCAGCCTCACACATACTGCACCCTCACACACACTGCACACACTGCTGCACCCTCACACACACTGCACACACTGCACCCTCACACACACTGCACCCTCACACACACTGCACCCTCACACACTCTGCTCACCCTCACACTCTGCACACTCTCACACTCTGCGCACCCTCACACTCTGCGCACCCTCACACTCTGTGCTCCATCACACTCTGCGCACCCTCACACACTGCACACTCACACTCTGCACCCTCACACTCTGCACCCTCACACACTCTGCAATGGAAAATACACTCCAAATACCACTCAGAGCCACATATTTACACTGCACTCAATGCAACATACACTTCAAATACCACTCAGTGCCACATAATTACACTCCACATAATTACACTGCAATCAATGCAACATACACTCCAAATACCACTCAGTGCCACATAATTACACGGCACATAATTACAGTGCACTCAATTCAACATACACTCCAAATACCACTCAGTGCCACATAATTACACTCCACATAATTACACTGCACTCAATGCCACATACACTCCAAATACCACTCAGTGCCACATAATTGCACGCCACATAATTACACTGCACTCAATGCAACATACACTCCAAATACCACTCAGTTCCACATAATTACACTCCACATAATTACACTGCACTCAATGCAACATGCACTCCAAGTACCACTCAGTGCCACATAATTACCCGCCACATAATTACACTGCACTTAATGCAACATACACTCCATATCCCACTCAGTACCACATAATTACACGCCACATAATTACACAGCACTCAATGCAACATACACTCAGTGCCACATAATTATATGCTACATAATTACACTGCACTCAATGCAACATACACTCCAAACAATACCTCTCAGTGCCATATAATTATATGCTACATAATTACACTGCACTCAATGCAACATACACTCCAAATACCACTCAGTACCACATAATTACACGCCACAAAATTACACTCTACTGAATACAACATACACTCCCCATATTACCATTCAGTGCCACATAATTACACACCACATAACTACACTCTTCTCAATGCAACGTAAATACACTCCACATAATACCACTCAGTGCCATATAATTACACACCTCATACTTACACTCTACTCAATGCAACATAGATACACTTTATCTATCTGTCTATCTATCTATGGCCCTCACTCTATCTGTCTAACTATCGCACTCACTCTATCTATCGCCATCACTCTATCTATCAATTGCCCTCACTCTATCTATCTGTCTATCTATCTATCACCCTCACTCTATCTATCTATCGCCCTCACTCTATCTATCTATCGCATTCACTCTATCTCTCTATCGCATCACCATAGCATCACTCAGCACCACCACAGCATCACTCAGGGGCACCACAACATCACTATGCGCTACCACAGCATAACTGTACGCCACAGCATCACTCGTCGCCACCACATCATCACTCAGCGCCACCACAGCATCAATCTGTGCAACCATTCAACAACAACTGGTTCAAATATGTTCTCTCAATGTTTCAAGCTTTATTACAAATGTCACAAAAAGATGTTAATATTTCACTTCTGTTCTTGGATTTACGTCACAATAAAATACAATGAACATAATCTTCACAAAAGTTATTTCCAAAAGCTATTGCCATTATAAATTACAATAACTTTTATTTAAGTCTTAATTATTAAAAAAAATAAAAGCCATTTTTATTTGTAATATCAATACATCTAAGTCACGTAAATACAACACATATTGCATTACAAATGCTATAGGTGTTACATTTGCGAAAGTTAAAACTATTGGCATTGTAAATGACAAAGATATTAATTTCGCTATTTTCAAAACCAACACATGAATAAAAAATGTGTCATTTACAATACCAATAGCTCAATCTTTCCTAATGCGAGACCTATCGCATTGCAAATGCTTGTTAGGTAAGCCTACCAGACAGCACAGCTGTCTTGTATACTTATGACTTCTTGCTGCCATTCTGATAGCTACCCTGGAAATGCATTTCTCCCTTTGCTTCCTACTCGCTTTGTAGTTTATAACTCAAAGTTGCTTGCTTTCTATTTGCTGGCTTTATTTGTTTTACACTGTCCATCTTGAGTTAATCCCTCCTGTGAGAGACCCTTGTTTACTCTATCCTTCTGAGTATTCACTTTCTGTAAACAAGCCTTTAAATCTTTTTCTTATCTTGTCACATTTGCTGGGCATTGAAAGAGAGAGGCCAAATGTCAGGTTTCTTCATCTAGGGAGCTTGGTGTTTATTAATCCTTCTCTGCCTTTAAAGTGAAAGAATGTATGTGACAATCTAGTTGAGTACCCATGTGAGAGAAGGTGTAGGTTTTATTTTTTCAAACACACACAAAAATTGAACGGTGCTGATATTTCAGAATATATCAGAATTATGAAAGTACAAATGAAGCTCATTTTGTTTGTAATTCTAAAGTGTGCTGGAAACAAATATTTGAATACGATCAAAACACATCAATACACTAGATGATGACATTTCCACTCATTATCATTTGTGTTTAGTAAAATTGTATGACGGTGCCAATGTAATGGTCTTTGCAATTGAAAAAGTGTTGTTTGTAATGCAAGTGCGCTACCACACCATGCATACTCCACACTATGTCATTCCACTTTACCTCACTCCACTCTACAACACTTTGCTCCACTCTGTGCCCTTCCACTCTATGTCACGCCAGTCCATTCTATGACACTCAACTCTACTCTATGACATGTTACTCCACTCTATGCCCCTCCACTCTGTGACACTACAACTCACCACGCCACCCGACTCCACACCACTCAACTCTAAACCACTCCCTCCACGAGACAACACACCCATTCTACTCTATGCCCCTGCCTCTCTATTTCCCTCCACTCCACACCACTTACCCCACTGCACTCCAATCCACCCCAATCCACCCCACTTGACTTCACTACAATCTACCCCAATCTACTCCATCCAATCTTTCCCACTCCATTCTATTCTACCCCATTCAACTGCACTCCAATCTACCCTACTCCACTCAGCCACATCTACCCCAGTCCATTCCATTCTAATTTACTCCACTACAGTCTACCCCATTCCACTCCAATCTACCCCACTCCACTCCAACCCAGCCCACTCTAATATAACCTAACCCAATTTACACTATAATCCACCCCAATCCACCCCACTCCAATCTACTCCACCCCAATCTACCCCATTCCACTCCACTTCAATCTACACCACTCCACTCTGCCCCACTCTATCCCACTCCAATCCAATTTACCCCAATCAAGTCCACTATGACCCAATCGACCCCAGTCTTCCCCACGCAACTACAATCCACCACAATCTACCCCATTCCACTCTAATCTACCCCAATCTACCCCACTCCAACTGAAACTGCTCCACTCCAAACTATGTCACTCCACTCCTCTCCAGTCTACCCCACCCGCTCCATTCTACCCCAACTTACCCCAATCCACTCTAGTCCCCTATAATCTTCCCCACTCCACCACAATCTAGTGCACAGAATGGGGTTCCCGGGACACTGCTGAAACAGACTCTTGAGGATGCATCCATTGGGCCAGTATGAAGCTTGGGGAAGGGAGCTGTTGCCTCTCCCCCCATAGATCGACTGGCTCAGGGGGATAGAGTTCCTGGGGCCCTACTGTGGCTTAGGGAGGGAGCTGCATGCCCCCTCCCCTTTATTTTTAAATCGGCTCCAAATGCATAGGGGTCCACCAGGCATCTTGGAGGTTCATGCTTTCACCCAACTCTACGCTGCACACTGCCAAAGGCTGTGTTCTGCAAGGATAGGGCGCCAGCAAGCAGGTTGAACGCAAACAGTCAAAGGCCATGTCCAGCGGGGGGGGGGTTGGGTGCCAGCAGACGGCCAGGTCCTGCTCCCATGCCTGACACGGCACTCGACATCGTACTTTACTTTAAAAAATTCACTGAAAAAAACAAAAGTTAAAGTGATGTTATATTTAGGAATTGTATGTTTAAAAAACTGAAATTCACTGAAAAAAACAAAAGTTAAAGGGGTACATGCATCAAGCTTATTACCGGTCAAAACGGGCCGATTCGCCCCTTTGTGATTGGTAAAAAGCCATTTCTGATGCATTAATCCAAAATGCATTCACAAAAAAGGTAATCACAATTTTTGTGATTACCTATTTTGTGAATGCATTTAGGGAATCACGATTTGCAAATCCATAGAAAAAAGGACAAAATTGCATTTTTCTGAGAGTCATGTGGCGCATACACATGCCCTTAGGGCATGAGTTTGCGCCACATGTGCACACTTACCTGTTTTGGGGTGCATCAGGGGGGACCTTAGTCCCTCTAGTACCTTTGTAATTGCATTCGCAATAATTGCAAATGCTTTCCCATTCATTCCTATGGGCTCGCTATTATTTTGCGAATGCTACATGTATAAGGAATTGCAACTCCTAAATAGCGATTCCTTAAAAATCGCTATTAAGGAATTGCAATTCCTTTTCTTGATGCATGTGCCCCAAAGTGATAATGTAGATAGGAATTGTAATTATATCTTACTTGAAATTTTTTAAAAGCCTTAAAAATTCACTTAAAAAAACAATGGTTGAAAGGGCATTAAAGTTAGGTGAAAACATCAGTTAAATAAAAATCAGTTAAAACATGCTATTTTAAAAAAACAAAATCACTGAAATTCACAAGTTTTAGTTATCTCAAATAACTGTATCTCCTGCGCTAAAGTAACTATGCCTTGCGCCTGTCACGAAACAGACAGGTAGGAACCCCAACAAGTACGGAGTAGCCACTAACCTGTCTTACTTGCCCGCGGAGACCACAGTCTGAAGAGATACCTCCCAATTCCCTTAAATGCCAACCCTCCCAATGTGGTAGACACACTGAAGACAGATAGCACTCCGGGGGAAGAGGGAAGGGGTTGTTCCTGGGGGGCACCCTCGTGGTCTGGTCTAGCGTGGTTCTTTGGAACTAAGAAAATAAAGGACACCGTTACTACGTTCATAGACAGAGGCTAGCCATCAACTTAGAAGGGTACGTTTGGAAACACTCACTGCATGCCCCACAGTGTTCAAGGTTGGTTCTCGGGTGACAAAGGGTCAGGAACTCGGACTCTGTTCCTCAGGCTGTTACTGCACAGGATTCTGAGTACAGCTCCTAAAGTCAGGTGTCAGTACTGGGCGTTTGTCGAGCACGCTGTAGTCTCTGTAACATTCAGAGTCTACTAAAGCAAGGTAGTTGGACCGGGATAAGTCCCCCGGTGCCTGATAAGCAAATAAAGGTACAAAGGGTAACAAAAGGTTAAGCACGACTGTGCTAGTTCTTACCTCCAACCAGTAGCGGGAAGGAAAGCGTCCGCGGGTTCTGCTGGCCGGGTCCGTGTAGCGGGAAGGAAAGCGTCCGCGGGTTCTGCTGGCCGGGTGTAGGCTCTAAACCCGGGAAGATTGACAAGCACCTCGCACTTCCTGGGAGGTGCTTATATACCACTCCCCCCTTCGCCGGTTCCTGACTGTTAGCGCCCAGGGCTTTTCTGGGAGTTGTAGTTTTGTAGCGTTTTTGCCACCCCGACGTATGCCTGCTTTTCAGAATCGCTACAGCGCCCTCCCCATGCACTGCTAATTAACTCACATATTACATCCCTCTTGAAATGTTGAGATCTTTGATAATATTACTGCAACATCTGAAATGACATCATTGATGAAAACACTGTGTATGGCAAGGGCGCAAGTTATAGTTACTTTAAGGCATGAGTTACAGTTACTTGAGATAAATATAACTGGTGAATTTCAGTGGTTTTGTTTGTTTGAAACATATGTTTTCATCTAACTATAATGCCCCTTTAACCTTTGTCTTTTTCTGTGGATTTCTATGAGGTTTTTTTTTATTTAAAGTAAGATATAATTACAATTGCTAACTATAACATCACTTTATCCTTTGTTTTTTCAGTTAATATATATATAAATATATATATATCGCTGCTCCTTGTTACACCTCGTCTGTGCACTCTCGTGCGGGTGCTTCCCGCGGGTGGTGTGCCGCATCTAATATTGCTCCATTCTTCACGCAATTCCACAGGCACAAAGAGCAGCACTCTCGGGGGCGAGTCCAAACAATTTATTCACGGACTCACGGTGACCAGACGCGTTTCTGCAACCGCCTTTCTCGATGGTGATCACCATCCGTGAATAAATTGTTTGGACTCGCCCTCGAGAGTGCTTTTCTTTGTGCCTGTAGAATTGCGTGAAGAATGGAGCAATAATATATACAACCTGGACACATTTCAGGAAAGTGTGGTCCGTGACATTAAACATCTTTATTCTGCTATCAACAAGAAAAAGTTTCACATTTCTAAACAAAATCAATGTTATAAACAACTAATTGTGAAACTTAAAAAGAACAACAATGTCATCGTCAAGCAGGCCGACAAGGGCGGCAACGTGGTCCTGTGGCCTAGGGACATGTATTTACAACAGGCGGATTCACAATTAAATGACATATCTTGTTACCGCAGAAGCAACATTCAGATTGTGAAGAACACATGGACTGCACAACATCAAAAATCACAAGTGTGGAGAAGTGCGGGGTTACTCACACATGAGGAATTCAAATACCTTAAGAAGGATTATTCTGTCATTCCCTCTTGGTATTTACTCCCCAAGATTCACAAAGACACCCATGTACCACCTGGCCGTCCGATTATCTCGGCCATAGACAGCTCTCTGGAACATGTGTCTAAATACATCGACTTTTTTTTGCAAAGCCATGTTAAAAATCTTCCTTCCTATGTTAAGGATTCCTTTGATTTTCTTGCAAAAATTGAACACTTCATCTGGGAGGACAACATGGTACTCATGACTTTGGATGTTTCATCCCTTTATACCTCAATCAGACATGAGGATGGACTCAGGGCTTTGGACCATTATCTGAATAAAGACTTACCTCTCCCTACGGCACATAACAAAATGCTGGTTGACATGACCAGAATGTGCTTAGAACAGAATTGTTTCATTTTCAATGGCGCAATTTACCACCAGGTCAGAGGTGTGGCGATGGGGGCCTGTTTCTCACCTAGCTACGCGTGTCTTCACGTTGGGCTATGGGAGGAACAGGTCCTAGTCGGCCAGCACCATGATTTCTTTTCTTACAACATTGTTTTGTATTTGCGTTATATTGATGATGTTTTCTTGATTTGGAGGGGTAGCGAGGAAGAGGCCAGAAAGTTTGTCGATTTGATTAGTTTAAACACCATTAATCTTAATTTTACGGCGAACTTTAGCACTGAGTCTATCTGTTTCTTAGATGTTGAGGTATTTGTGGAGGGCACTAGTCTTAACACCAGACTGTACAGGAAGCCGAGCGCAGGAAATACCATCTTGCACTCCAATAGCCAACACCCAGCTCACTTAATTCGGAGCATTCCCTTTGGGGAAATGCTCAGAATAAGAAGAATCTGCAGTACGGATGCCGAATGCGCGGCTGCGCAGGAGGCTTGCAGATTACGCTTCCTGGCTAGAGGCTATTCCACTGAAACTTTGGCCAAGGCTATCACACGTTCCAACTCAGTGAGCAGGCAGGAAGCATTAATACCCAAAATGAGAAATGCTCAACTGAATAATGATGTGACCAAGGATGCTCAAACTTGTTCCTCTAGAGCTATTTTAACATTCAACCGACAACACGGGGCTCTTCGTAAAATTATCAATAAGAATTGGAATTTAGTTCGCAGTGACCCTGTGATTGGTCACATGGTGGACACTAAACCGATTCTCACTTTTAGAAGATCCCCCTCTATGTCTAAGGCTCTAGTCAATAATACTTTTGAACCTAAGATTTCTACCACCTGGTCAGCATTGAGGAAGGGTTTCAAGACTTGCCCCCAATGTAAGGCCTGCCGCTTTGGCAGCAATAGGACACATTTTAAAAGTCCTTTTTTTGAGCATCCTACCGCCATTTCCAAGTGGCTCACATGTAAAACAGAATATGTCGTCTATGTGTTGGAGTGCCCATGTGGGCTACAATATGTGGGCAGCACTAAGCTGCCCGCCCACAAGCGGATACTCCAACACATACGGGCAATTTCTGGACATGACCAAAATTATCCGGTTGCCAGGCATTTCCAGGACAAACATCTAGGTGTCCCTGATTTACTTTTATTCTTTTTAATTGATTGTGTTGAGGCCTCGAGGAGAGGAGGTGACCGTGAGGCCAAGCTCCGTCTCCTTGAGACTCGATATATTCTGGAATTAAACACCAAAAATCCAAATGGCCTCAATGACAGGGAAGACCTTTATACTTGCCTCTAGAATCAACTTATATGCCTGCCCATGCCTGTCCGGATATTTTAATAATCATTGAACTGTTCCCTGTAGAGTTTGTTTCCTGATGTACATATGATGAATGAATTTTTCTCCTTTTTATCTTTTGGTATATAACCATCTTTGATTTTAATTTTGGAATCACCAATGATCAATACTTTGCACTTTGCTTAACTTTGCACTTTACATTATGCACTTTATATGCCTATGACTACTATTGTGACTTGCCCACTTGGGCCCAACTCTGAATGCATATTTTTTTGTGTCATCCATTTGCTGCTATCGGATTCTCATTATTTGCACTATTTGTAAATACTATATTATTTTATACAATCGGAATATTCAGGTTTTAACTCTTCAGTATGTACATAGATGAATTTATTTATCGTGTGCATATATATGTTAGTGTTTTTTCATTGATCAAGTTTTGCTATTTCCACATGTTTTTATCTTGTATTTATCAAATCACATATATAATTGATTGATAATATGTGGATTGCTTAATCATGAATCATGGTAGCCCACTAGGGCTCTATCCACTATTCCGTTGTATATGTTTGCAGCAATCACGTTATGAAGTATTTCCTTCATTTCTATGACACAATGTTATGCACTGTCACTTTAAAAGTCCAGCTCGATGCACGCTGTTTGTCATGTGATCAAGCCTCCCTGGAGGCGAAACGCGTCATGGCGGCAGCGCTGGCTCTTACGAAATAAACACCGTTCACCAGCACCTTTTGGGTCGGCTCTTTGTTACAAGCATTCGGACTTCTGTTGTTCTGTGTGACAAGATTCGCCATATATATATATATATATATATATATATATATATATATATATATATATATATATATATATATATATATATAATAACTAACATGTGCATAGTCAAATTTTTTATGATCATCCACTGTTGGTGGGCCCGCTGGTTTAATCTATGATCCCTTGTGTACCACCCTAAAAATCACGTCTAGAGACACCACGGCAGCTTGCTAATAATCCCATTATTTTCTTAGTGTTTCTGCGAAGAAAGAACCTCTGTGTGACTTCTAAGTCTGCCCTGTCAAGAATTATCTCCTGACCACCTGGTCCCCAATTACAAGTGTCCTGATAAATTCCGGTATCGGCAGTAACTCTTGTTACTCCACGTACCAGAATTACAAGTTTAGTAGAAAACACTGGCTCTCCTCAGTGTTCCCTTTGTCAGTTGCAGCCGTTAAAATCTGAAAATATTTATAGCGGGCAAAATGTTCATTAAAGAAGCTGAAGCACCAAAATTCTCAGGATATGAATCATTTTAGGGCAAAACTTGTAAATGGTGCTATGTATTGCCAGCCGGCTCGTAGCTTCCCACCCTTTCTAGATCCTGTTCCAGCTCGATTCACCGGCCGGCTGGAAGCTACCATCCGGCCGGTGAATCGAGCGACAACAAACGAAATACAAACCCAGATTAAAGAACATAAAGTGACGAGTGAATTAGGATAAGACTCCATCAACAATCCCATAGGACCGGGTACCATACAAGCCACAGTGCACCACGGTGAAGCTACGAACATTACCGTGAGAATATCGTTGTTTTGCCAAGAGCCGACACAGCCGCCCTGGGGAGACTTTAGGAGTAACAGTACAGGCCACTTTCCAGTCCATGTCCTGAGGAGAACCCCCAAACAGTGTCCGGGTTCGAAACGCGTTGACCCTGTGCTGGAACAGGATCTAGAAAGGGTGTTTCAGGATAGTAATTTAGGACTTGTCCACCTGATTTTGGACCCTTGGAACTAAAGAAGTGTCCAGCACAGTCAAACAAGCAGGCCAGCAAGAAAAGAAGTGAACGGCCGCTTGTCTGTTCTTATGTTATCAGGACTGGTGCCCCATGAATTGAATGTTTAGAGGCATCGTTTATTTCCCTTGTTTGTATATGGTGTTCCCATGAATGTTTTCCATTTATATTGTCTGTAAAATGTTTTTTCGTAGGATGGTGTTTTATGTGAATTTTGCTATTTGAGTATCTTGATATTTGGACATATGCAAATGTTCTTTAAAAATTATGATAAAAAGTAAAAACCACTAAACGTCAAGTGTGCCCGCTTAGGATTTTTGGGCTAAGTGTGGTGTGATTACATTCGAACAATCTAGCTGGCCATCTTTTTGTTGTTCAAGATTTTCAGTATAGCTATTGACAAATTAAATGAATGTGGATTTTTTTAGGTCTTAGTCAAAAAAGAGTTGGGAATCTGCCCAAACGGTATTGCCAGCTTGTGTGGGGGCAGATCTGTCCATCTTTTTGGAGTTCACAGGAGTTGTGCTGGTTACACCTGGAAACCTGCAGCTTCCAGAAACGCTCCTTGAAAATGTTTGTCATTTCCATTTCCTAGGCAATAACAAAATAAATGCTCCATTTCCCTCCTTGCTCGTAGATTTACAACTTTGTGTGAGCACATCTTTTTAGATGTGCAAAACCAACTTTTCTCAACCAGTAAAGTGGTTCTTCTCTCATAAGTAAGACTATGTACTCATAAAAGTTCGATTTACACATACACATAGCTTTGAGAAACATGATGTCTATAAATGTAGCTTATGTGGATATCCTGACAACCTCATCTGGATTTCGCCTTCCTAGATGAAAATTGGACAGTTCTACTACTACCTACCATCAAGGTGTCTGACAATCTTTAAAGGGAATTCTCTGTGTCATATCCTGACTATCTCGTTCTAATGCTTCCCCGGAATACAAGTCTCATGGCACCTACTATGCTAGAAATAAAAGCTGGACCGCCCGCCTTATGGAAAACAATAAAAGCTTATTGTCCAATACATTTTTCCGGACACAGTGAATTAATTTCTTTCTTATGAAATCATATCTTTATCTTGTCTCTATTAAACCATCCTTGCTTGACGTAATGCCAGCGCTGAACCGTTCTCCAGAGCATATTGGTAAGATAATGTCTTCTCCTTGTTTTTCTTAGTTTTGCTCGACTGTTCTTACTCTCACCATAACACGTCTCTCACGTTTTTTTTTTTAACTTTGCAAACTTTAGGCAGATCTTGTCATGTAATTTGTGGGATAATGAGCAGTGTTGGGTGAGGTGGGTGTTATGTTTGTACAGCATACCATCAAAAGGGAATTATTTTTGATTTTGGAGCTTAATATATTTTCTGTTGAGCTAAAGCTTTTCCACTTTTTTATAATGTTTGTTAGTAGTGATCTTAGTTAGTGTGTGTGTTAAGTTGTTTAAAGACATACCCCAGCACGTGACTTTATTTTGGCTCTGCATATGTCCATAGTGTATGTGAGGCATTGGCTGTGGCTATGCCCAGCATGCACAGGGCATATTCTAATAACCATGCCCTGATCCGGGCGTAGCTTCCATTGGTGCTGCAGGTGCAGTGGCACTGAAGCCCTGAGCAAACACAACAAGTTGATGGGCTGATCGCTGAAACTTTTCAGACACTCACCCCCAGTCACAGATCTGGGTTGAATCCATCATTGTTCTTTAGCTCACTTTGCCACCCCAGTTCAGACCCAGCCATATACAAATCAGTCTTGACCCTGTTCCTCATGGGAACTGTCCAGCCCCAACTGCCAAGCCAGGTCTTCCCAGGACCAGAAATAACCATCTTGGAACCGGTTTTGGGGTAACACCCCTCATCAGCCTGACGCGGGAGACAACCTTTACAACGCAACTTTTACAACGCATACCATTACAACGCATTGCGCTGGGGGGCGCTCTAGGATAGGGAATAAGTTTAATTTACTATCCAACACCTTCCCTACTATCCACGGGGACTGGAGTTGGAATAGTAAATTAAACTATTCACTATCCAGCGCCCCAAAGCACTATGCGTTGTAATGGTATGCGTTGTAAAAGTTGCGTCGTAATGGCATGCGTTGTGAAAGTATGCGTTGTGATGTCATACATCCGCCTGACTACCTTGAATCCAGTGGCAAAGTGAGCAAGGGACCCACGTCTAGGCACACTCTGCCAACTTAGGGTGATGATAGCGGGTCTGAATGGAAAGACACAACTCTTCCTAGCCTTAGGTAAGGTTTTATTTTATATTGTAAAGTTCTTCATAGAGGTATTTTCCTTGATGCCAGGTTGTACTTAGGTGTATAACAATAACAACACTAGACTGTAGGAGTATGAAGATTTCCCGGGCTCTCTTCTCTTCCTGGGGCGTCTTCTGAATGTCCCGGTCTTCTTCTCTACTTCTCGTCTTACTCCACTCCTTGGGAATGGCTCGAGTGAAGGGAATGAGAGAAGCAGTCAGTGTGGGGTTCTAGTTGGTGCTCAGCGAGTGACGGTGGTACAAGACGAGGTAGTGTAAGTGAAGGGGAGGGTGTCGTGCAACACACAGGGCTCAGCTCTATAATTGTGCCCTAGACGTCCGGCGCTTCCCACCTCCCTACCCAGCCCAGGAACCTTTTGCGTACCTGGTTTACCCACACTCCTCCGGGAGTATGACGGGATGAAGTGTGGTGCCGGCCTTCCCTTGGCTCTTCCGCCGTCTTCACGTTCCCGGCGTCTTCTTGGCTGGTTGGTGCTCGCTCTCTTCTTCCTTCAGTTCGTGTCTCATTCTCCTTCTCTCTGCATTCCTCACTCTCCTCTCGCACGTTGGTGTAAAAACACACCTCCTTCTGGGGCTCGTCCTCTTTACTTGGAACTGTGGCTGTTACGTAATGCCTGGGGGTGGGGCCGGCTTCTGTTGACTTCCAATTAAAGGGACAGTATCCAAGTCCTCCGGGGCTCTCGTCTTCCTCATGGTACCGGCCTTCCTTGGCTCTTCTGACGTCTTCACGTTCTCGGCCTCTGCTTGGCTGGTTGGTGCTCGCTCTCTTCTTCCTTCGGTTCGCGGCTTGTTCTCCTTCTCTTGGCGTTCCTCACTCTCCTCTCGCACGTCGGAGTAAAGACACACCTCCTTCCGGGGCTCGTCCTATTTTCTTGGAACTGTGGCTATTCCGTCAGGCCCAGGAGTGGGGCCGGCTTCTGTTTACTTCCAGTTAAAGGGACAGTATCCAAGTCCTCCGGGGCTCTCGTCTTCCGCGTAGGTTATTCGCCATTCGTCCTGCTGATTAGGAAATAAAGGCGAAGAGTCACATTGAGGCTCCCACCAGTCTATAGTCTTTTGTGTCTTCTCCCCGGGACCCTCTGCCCTGTGAGAGGTAAACAAAACAAACACAAGGAGCTGATGGACGGAGCACTAAAACTTTTCAGATAATCACCCCCAGTCACAGATCTGGGTTGTACCCATCATCGTTCTTTAGCTCACTTTGCCATCCCAGTTCAGACCCAGCCATAATCAACTCAGTCTTGATCCTGTTCCTCATGGGAACAGTCCAGCTGGAACTGACAAGCCAGGTCTTCCCTGGACCGAAACAAGCATCCTGAGGCCGATTTCGGGCTAACAGCCCTCATCAGCCAGGCTAGCTTGAATCCAGTGGCAAAGTGAGCAAGGGACCCACGTCTGGGCATACCCTGCCAACTTAGGGCAAACAAAGCAAAGATAAGGAGATGATAGACAGAGCACTAAAGAAGCATTGTTCGCTCATCCTCGCTACCCCTGAAGTCCACTGAAGATGTGTGCCTGGGCCTCGAGAGTATGCGGCAGAAGGACGCGCTGGATGTGCGGCTTGGGCCAGGCTGATATCTCTGCTCAGATATGAAGGTACTGAGATCTGCAGCCCCAGTGAAGATTGTACTGCAGCATATTTTTTTGTGGTTGCATATGGGCTGCAAACTTGCAGGCTATTGGGGCCTATACTTGCCTGAGGCTGTATATTGACAGCGTGGGAGTCCTGTGGAGCTCTTGAGCTTATAAGTCAGAGGCCCCAACAATACACTGTGATGTGGGGTGGCAGGCCCACCAAGGACCCCTCAGTGACAGCGGGTGAGTGACCCGCTGTGGGCTCTTCTGGGTAGCTCTTCGATGTTGTTTGCTAGTTGAGGGACCTGCCCCATTTCTTAATTGTGGATTACTTAATCTGCCACCGGCCGGGGTCCCGCCTCTTGGTATTTGCAGTTACCTTTGCAGATCCTGGCATGAGTGACATTGGTACTCTTGGATGTCGCAGGTGATCAACCTCACTGTACACACAGGGCGATCACAATCCTCCCACCCTGATGGCGCTTGTGTGAAATAGGAGCTTATTTTTTAGTTTTTTTATGAGTGCTCAGCTGGTCCTCCCCCCTGTGAGTTAGTGGTTTAGGCCTGAGAAATGGGCCCCACTGCTTGGTACACAGTGCCCCTGTAAGGCGCCTGGTGTTACGTATCTTTTGCCTGCCAGTGGCGCCTCACTGTTGTGGTACATTCACCGGAACTGGTGCCTTGAGAGCTCGGACATAATTTGCTAGCCCCGTGGGAGGGTGATCCAGCCTCCTGCCATACAGACGGCCCTGCCATGGCGCCTCTGGGTCTTCTGAAACTGGCCCATTATGGTGAAGCACAAGAATCCCACCTTGACGGGAGCAGCCTCCAGTCCCTAATGCTGAAGGTGCTGAAGGGGGTGGCTCATTACGCCATCTCGAGCCTAGTTTGGATTGCCACTCCATCCAATTTAGACTTATCTTGCAGGCCAAACTGGATACCAAGACTGCACTTGAATCTAACATTGAGTCAGTATTCCTAGACATCTGACAGCTTCGCACGGACAACTGCAAGTTGGCTGAGCAGGTGGATGATGCTGAATCCACCTTGACAAGTGTATGACCCATTGTGAGACCTGCAGTCCCAGGTACTGGAGATGAAGGCTAACATTATATCTGAGCAACCCACAGTAGAGGACGTGGAGGGCCACTCTAGGCACAACAATGTGCAATTTGTGAGCTTTCCAGAACAAACTGAGGGAACCAATATGAAACTCTTCCTTGAGCAGTGGTTGTCCAAGATGGTTCTAGCTGGGTGATTTCCAAAATTCTTCTCCTTTAAACATGCCCACTGTCTGTCAGATAGGCCCCCACAGCCCGGGTCATGCCCACGCCCAGTAATTGTCCAACTCCCCAATTGCAGAGTCTGGGAACTGCTTCTCCAGCTCTATCGTGCCAAGGGTCCTTGGTGCTTCGAGAACTCTGAAATCACTACCTATTCAGATTACACCACAGAAATAAAGCACCACTGTGCGTCATACACAGCAGTGAAAGCTCAGCTGAGCACATCAGGGATTGCCTGTGCTTTGTTGTTTCCTGCCAAACTTCGTGTCACAGATGTCAATCAAACCCACTTTCCAACTCCCAGGGATGCTTGGACCTGGCCACATGCTAATGGACTGCTTGGTGATGCAGTCACCACCCAGGATCCTGTAGACTGGCACACGCTACCGTGGCGGAGATGCAGACCTCGAAGGCCTCGCTCCACTCCGAAATCGGAACAGGTGGCCCATGAATGTGCACAGGCAGTTGTGGGGGTCCTGCACCATCTTCATAACCCCTTTGAGGCCTTGAGATCAGATAACAGCACTGACACTGCCTCAGACTCTAATGACACTGTGATCTCCACTGGCGATGACATCCGGAGCCCATCAGTGGCTCCCCACATGGCTGATGGTGGTACTCGCTCTTAATTCTGGTGTGGCACTGGCAAGCTCTCTGGGATTTTACCCAACTTCATGATGTGGCCTGGTGTAAAGAGTCAGGAGTGACCCGGACAGGTGGTTTTTTGAAGAAGGGGTGATTCATTTGTTTGCTGAGCTTTGCAACAAATTTCAAATACTGGCTGAGCAGTTTCTGATCTATGGAGCCGTCCACCATGCACTGTTGTTATGTTATATTGTTATGTTATATTGTTTTATAAAGCGCACAGCTGCCCCAGCAAAGGAGCGTCCCAGCACTGATGGCAGAGAGGATGAGAGACTGCTGACAAAAAAAGCAGGGCCTATAGTCAGGGAAAAAGGTGGGTGTTAATAGCTTTACGGAATGCAGATAATTATTAATGCCGTGGATGTGTATACAAGTGAATTCCAGAGTTTGGCTGTCAGCATGCGGAAGGAGCGCCCACCAGCATGCACCCTCCTTACCCGGGGAACAACTGCCAGATGATGACCCATCAAGTGGAGTTGGCGGTTGGGTGTATATGATGAAAGCAGGTTGGTCAAGATGTCAGGAGAGAAAAAGTTCAGGATTTTAAAAGCAATGCAGAGGCACTTAAATTCCACATGTCTTGCCACCGGCAACCAGTGCAGCCGATGAATAGCACTGGTAATGGAGCAGGTTCTAGAGAGTCCAAGGAGAGTTCTAGCAGCAGTGTTTTGGACCCTCTGCAATCTCAGAATCTCAGTCTTGTTCGTCCCCAGGTAGAGCGAGCTAGCGTAAACCAGTCTCGACAGAACGGAGGCCTGAACAATAACCTGCCTGATGGGTGGATCAAAAAAAACAACAGCGGTTTGAGCCACCGCAATACATCAAAACAAGTCCCTGCCACTGTCTTAGTTTGGACCTGGAAGCTTAGGGCCGAGTCCCCCCAAACACTTAGATTTTTTACTACCTGTTTGGGGCAGGTGCACAGCCCTGGGTATCCGGCCACCAGCGTTTGCTCTACAGCTCAGAATCTTTCCCTACCAGCAAAACCTCAGACTTGCTGGCATTGAGCTGGAGGCAGTTGGCAGTCATCCACTCAGCGATAGCAGCAAGATCGCCCAGAAACTTATGAGCGTCCCGCACGGACTCGTCAGAAAGTGCGACTACCAACTGTGTATCATCTGCATATGATATATCTGTAAGCCCTCTACTCCTTGCCACAGCTGCTAATGGTTGGACATAAGAATTTAAAAAGCATTGGCCTCAAAGCCGAGCCCTGTGGCACACCTTGTTTAATAGTATGGACCATGCAAGAAGGCTAGCATAAAAGACTAGACACCTGGCTGGAATTTGTACGCCTTCTAAAACACCAAATATGCTATCCTACTTGCAAGAAGGGAAATCTGCAGGAAATGGAAAGACTCTTCACCGCCTACTTTTAGAGATTGGCAAAACTCAGTCTTGCAGACCTCTTGTACCGATCTGGCCAGATCTGGTAGTCAAAGTAAAAGTGCCTTTTGGTATCAACTTTATTGGCTTCATTGACTCATCCGGGGTTTTTTTTTTCACGGGTCCAATGATTGATCTCCTATGGTACTTCGACATCCTGTACCTGTGGAACAGCCATTATCCGGTTCATGCCCGGCCCCACTTGGCTGCTAAACTACCCCCAAGGTTTGCCGCAAATTGGTAAATCATGGACTCTGTGCCTTTCTGGAATGCAGTTGACAGGTGAGGGATAAATGGCCCCTACAAGACTCATGTCCCCTCCAGTTTTTCAGATAAACTGAGACAGCTGCTCTCTGTATATTCCTTTTGGTACTCTGTCTACATGATGGTTATGAGGACAAAAAAAAAAAATAGTATGGACCATGGAGGTGAAAGGAGGGGCTGTTACCTGGAAGGTCCTTTCAGAAAGAAAAGAGACAAACCAGTCCACGGCAAAGCCCACAATGCCTGCCAAATGCCACTGACCTCGAATTTAGGGCAGGACCTGATGGGGCCTGTGACAGTGCTCCCGCTCCACAATATGTTGGTATATGGGGGTACTCATAGAATTTTCATTTTCATACCACTGTACGCAGCTCTTTTGGGCCAGGGGCAGAAGCTATTCACCAAATCCAGAGACCCCTGTATGGCGGATTTCCACCTCCACTTGACATACAAACAGTAGATCCAGGCTTTAGGCTAGCTATGTATGTTTCGCAGATCTCCCATTTTTTATTTCACTCACCAGAAGTATCACAAACCCCATCACTTATTGCGCATGTTCCCTGTGTCTTACTCAAGTTGCCATGATACGGGGTCCTAAATGCAGGATTTTTCCACATGGTATGGGATTGTCCAGTATTGCACTGTGTGTGGGAGTAGGTGGCATAGAGTACCTCTGCCCTGGTTGATACTGTGCTCTTGCCCTCTCCAAAGTCCTGCCTACTGGGCAATGGTGGCTGCTACCCGGAAGCAGCAGTGGGGCAGAGTGTGGGGTGGGGAGGTGGGAGGATGATGAGATAAGTTAAAAAAATCACTTACCTCCCGGCTTGCTGGCTGACCGGCTACCTCCTCATCTACATCCTCTTCCTGGCTTCTTGGGAGAGACAGGAAGCACCAGGGATCCCAGTCTCCCTGCAGCCAATCACCACGCTGCAATTCAGTGTTGTGATTGGTCTGAGCACTGCGACATGGGGCTCAGCCAGGGGCTGGAGAGGTGGGCATGTTCTCCACGCAGGCTGTAATGCAGCCTGCATTGAGAATGCGGTATGTGTGCATTACTGTATGGGCGGCCCGAGAGCACTCAGCGCAAAATACTCTCCCTTGCTCTGAGAGCAGCCCACCCCACAAAGATGCCTCAACGGGGAAACTAAAATGATAATAACCTCGAGCTATTATCATTTTAATGTTCCTGTTTTTACTCTGCAAAAAGCAGTGGGGTGACACTCCTCTGCCTTAGTGGAGGGGCCGCCATTGTTACTGGGTATCCACCCTCGAGCCAAAGGGGACAAATATCTTCATTAGATTTATTGGCTTGGCAATTGTGCAGTGCAAATGCCAGATTGCTGTGGCATGGAAATCACCGGATGCTCAACACCTTGCTACACTGGGTGAAAGGTAAGGCTGCGGTACTCTCCGATGCTCGTGGGGGAGAGGCTGAGTGGGGAATAACATCATGGGATATCTATCTGCAAACGCTGGAGGAGGCAAAGAATAATGGGCTGAGTACGCAGTTGCCATTGGTTTAGAGGTGTTCTAATGACTGCTTTGTGTTATGATAATTGCTGTAATGTCTCTTTTTTATTTACTGTGCACTTACTGACATTGTTTATATTCCACATTGTATACTTACCAATGATAGTGCCTGTCAGAAGGCATGATTACATATGGCCATCCAGCCTATAGCGCTTTGATTCTGTATGCGACTGAAAATGTAATGTTTGGTGAGAAAATCTTGTAAAGCGAGTAATGGGAGCCCACACACATGAGCATGTTTGTTGTGTTCTTCAACTTGCTAATAGAGAAATGCAACAAAAAAATCCTTCCTTTAGTTTTTTTTATCCTTTAGTTATTTAATCACCAACTCTTTTCATATGTTTCATTTGTTTTTCTCATCTTTTATATGTTTTGGTAATGTGCTGTGCTTGCACATACATAAAGAACCTTCGGGCCATCCAATTTCAACTATTGGTATATTCACATCTCGTTCATATTTTGCTTCTGTTCACCACTACGAAGCGTGGGGCAATAGGTCAGCCCACTTCAACCACTGGCTATCTTGCACTTTGCTATTGCTCCAGCTCATATTTACACATCTGGTGAGTGTTTGTATTGTCAACGCTCCGTCCATCATCACCTTTGGTTTTTCTTTGTTCGCCCTAAGTTGGCAGGGTATGCTCAGACGTGAGTCCCTTGCTCACTTTGCCACTGGAGTCAAGCAAGCCCGGCTGAAGACGGCTGTAATGCCAGAAACCGGTCCTGGGAAGCTTGATTCCGGTCCAGGGAAGACATGGCTTGGCAGTTCGGGCTGGACTGTTCCCAGAAGGCACAGGGTCAGACTGATTTGCATATAGCCATGTCTGAACTGGGGTGGCGGAGTGAGCTAAAGAACGGTGATGGATTAAACCCAGATCAGTTGACTGGGGGTGAGTGTTTGTATTGTCAACGCTCCATCCATCATCACCTTTGGTTTTTCTTTGTTCGCCCTAAGTTGGCAGGGTATGCTCAGACGTGAGTCCCTTGCTCACTTTGCCACTGGAGTCAAGCAAGCCCGGCTGAAGACGGCTGTAATGCCAGAAACCGGTCCTGGGAAGCTTGATTCCGGTCCAGGGAAGACATGGCTTGGCAGTTCGGGCTGGACTGTTCCCAGAAGGCACAGGGTCAGACTGATTTGCATATAGCCATGTCTGAACTGGGGTGGCGGAGTGAGCTAAAGAACGGTGATGGATTAAACCCAGATCAGTTGACTGGGGGTGAGTGTTTGTATTGTCAACGCTCCGTCCATCATCACCTTTGGTTTTTCTTTGTTCGCCCTAAGTTGGCAGGGTATGCTCAGACGTGAGTCCCTTGCTCACTTTGCCACTGGAGTCAAGCAAGCCCGGCTGAAGACGGCTGTAATGCCAGAAACCGGTCCTGGGAAGCTTGATTCCGGTCCAGGGAAGACATGGCTTGGCAGTTCGGGCTGGACTGTTCCCAGAAGGCACAGGGTCAGACTGATTTGCATATAGCCATGTCTGAACTGGGGTGGCGGAGTGAGCTAAAGAACGGTGATGGATTAAACCCAGATCAGTTGACTGGGGGTGAGTGTTTGTATTGTCAACGCTCCGTCCATCATCACCTTTGGTTTTTCTTTGTTCGCCCTAAGTTGGCAGGGTATGCTCAGACGTGAGTCCCTTGCTCACTTTGCCACTGGAGTCAAGCAAGCCCGGCTGAAGACGGCTGTAATGCCAGAAACCGGTCCTGGGAAGCTTGATTCCGGTCCAGGGAAGACATGGCTTGGCAGTTCGGGCTGGACTGTTCCCAGAAGGCACAGGGTCAGACTGATTTGCATATAGCCATGTCTGAACTGGGGTGGCGGAGTGAGCTAAAGAACGGTGATGGATTAAACCCAGATCAGTTGACTGGGGGTGAGTGTTTGTATTGTCAACGCTCCGTCCATCATCACCTTTGGTTTTTCTTTGTTCGCCCTAAGTTGGCAGGGTATGCTCAGACGTGAGTCCCTTGCTCACTTTGCCACTGGAGTCAAGCAAGCCCGGCTGAAGACGGCTGTAATGCCAGAAACCGGTCCTGGGAAGCTTGATTCCGGTCCAGGGAAGACATGGCTTGGCAGTTCGGGCTGGACTGTTCCCAGAAGGCACAGGGTCAGACTGATTTGCATATAGCCATGTCTGAACTGGGGTGGCGGAGTGAGCTAAAGAACGGTGATGGATTAAACCCAGATCAGTTGACTGGGGGTGAGTGTTTGTATTGTCAACGCTCCGTCCATCATCACCTTTGGTTTTTCTTTGTTCGCCCTAAGTTGGCAGGGTATGCTCAGACGTGAGTCCCTTGCTCACTTTGCCACTGGAGTCAAGCAAGCCCGGCTGAAGACGGCTGTAATGCCAGAAACCGGTCCTGGGAAGCTTGATTCCGGTCCAGGGAAGACATGGCTTGGCAGTTCGGGCTGGACTGTTCCCAGAAGGCACAGGGTCAGACTGATTTGCATATAGCCATGTCTGAACTGGGGTGGCGGAGTGAGCTAAAGAACGGTGATGGATTAAACCCAGATCAGTTGACTGGGGGTGAGTGTTTGTATTGTCAACGCTCCGTCCATCATCACCTTTGGTTTTTCTTTGTTCGCCCTAAGTTGGCAGGGTATGCTCAGACGTGAGTCCCTTGCTCACTTTGCCACTGGAGTCAAGCAAGCCCGGCTGAAGACGGCTGTAATGCCAGAAACCGGTCCTGGGAAGCTTGATTCCGGTCCAGGGAAGACATGGCTTGGCAGTTCGGGCTGGACTGTTCCCAGAAGGCACAGGGTCAGACTGATTTGCATATAGCCATGTCTGAACTGGGGTGGCGGAGTGAGCTAAAGAACGGTGATGGATTAAACCCAGATCAGTTGACTGGGGGTGAGTGTTTGTATTGTCAACGCTCCGTCCATCATCACCTTTGGTTTTTCTTTGTTCGCCCTAAGTTGGCAGGGTATGCTCAGACGTGAGTCCCTTGCTCACTTTGCCACTGGAGTCAAGCAAGCCCGGCTGAAGACGGCTGTAATGCCAGAAACCGGTCCTGGGAAGCTTGATTCCGGTCCAGGGAAGACATGGCTTGGCAGTTCGGGCTGGACTGTTCCCAGAAGGCACAGGGTCAGACTGATTTGCATATAGCCATGTCTGAACTGGGGTGGCGGAGTGAGCTAAAGAACGGTGATGGATTAAACCCAGATCAGTTGACTGGGGGTGAGTGTTTGTATTGTCAACGCTCCGTCCATCATCACCTTTGGTTTTTCTTTGTTCGCCCTAAGTTGGCAGGGTATGCTCAGACGTGAGTCCCTTGCTCACTTTGCCACTGGAGTCAAGCAAGCCCGGCTGAAGACGGCTGTAATGCCAGAAACCGGTCCTGGGAAGCTTGATTCCGGTCCAGGGAAGACATGGCTTGGCAGTTCGGGCTGGACTGTTCCCAGAAGGCACAGGGTCAGACTGATTTGCATATAGCCATGTCTGAACTGGGGTGGCGGAGTGAGCTAAAGAACGGTGATGGATTAAACCCAGATCAGTTGACTGGGGGTGAGTGTTTGTATTGTCAACGCTCCGTCCATCATCACCTTTGGTTTTTCTTTGTTCGCCCTAAGTTGGCAGGGTATGCTCAGACGTGAGTCCCTTGCTCACTTTGCCACTGGAGTCAAGCAAGCCCGGCTGAAGACGGCTGTAATGCCAGAAACCGGTCCTGGGAAGCTTGATTCCGGTCCAGGGAAGACATGGCTTGGCAGTTCGGGCTGGACTGTTCCCAGAAGGCACAGGGTCAGACTGATTTGCATATAGCCATGTCTGAACTGGGGTGGCGGAGTGAGCTAAAGAACGGTGATGGATTAAACCCAGATCAGTTGACTGGGGGTGAGTGTTTGTATTGTCAACGCTCCGTCCATCATCACCTTTGGTTTTTCTTTGTTCGCCCTAAGTTGGCAGGGTATGCTCAGACGTGAGTCCCTTGCTCACTTTGCCACTGGAGTCAAGCAAGCCCGGCTGAAGACGGCTGTAATGCCAGAAACCGGTCCTGGGAAGCTTGATTCCGGTCCAGGGAAGACATGGCTTGGCAGTTCGGGCTGGACTGTTCCCAGAAGGCACAGGGTCAGACTGATTTGCATATAGCCATGTCTGAACTGGGGTGGCGGAGTGAGCTAAAGAACGGTGATGGATTAAACCCAGATCAGTTGACTGGGGGTGAGTGTTTGTATTGTCAACGCTCCGTCCATCATCACCTTTGGTTTTTCTTTGTTCGCCCTAAGTTGGCAGGGTATGCTCAGGCGTGAGTCCCTTGCTCACTTTGCCACTGGAGTCAAGCAAGCCCGGCTGAAGACGGCTGTAATGCCAGAAACCGGTCCTGGGAAGCTTGATTCCGGTCCAGGGAAGACATGGCTTGGCAGTTCGGGCTGGACTGTTCCCAGAAGGCACAGGGTCAGACTGATTTGCATATAGCCATGTCTGAACTGGGGTGGCGGAGTGAGCTAAAGAACGGTGATGGATTAAACCCAGATCAGTTGACTGGGGGTGAGTGTTTGTATTGTCAACGCTCCGTCCATCATCACCTTTGGTTTTTCTTTGTTCGCCCTAAGTTGGCAGGGTATGCTCAGACGTGAGTCCCTTGCTCACTTTGCCACTGGAGTCAAGCAAGCCCGGCTGAAGACGGCTGTAATGCCAGAAACCGGTCCTGGGAAGCTTGATTCCGGTCCAGGGAAGACATGGTTTGGCAGTTCGGGCTGGACTGTTCCCAGAAGGCACAGGGTCAGACTGATTTGCATATAGCCATGTCTGAACTGGGGTGGCGGAGTGAGCTAAAGAACGGTGATGGATTAAACCCAGATCAGTTGACTGGGGGTGAGTGTTTGTATTGTCAACGCTCCGTCCATCATCACCTTTGGTTTTTCTTTGTTCGCCCTAAGTTGGCAGGGTATGCTCAGACGTGAGTCCCTTGCTCACTTTGCCACTGGAGTCAAGCAAGCCCGGCTGAAGACGGCTGTAATGCCAGAAACCGGTCCTGGGAAGCTTGATTCCGGTCCAGGGAAGACATGGCTTGGCAGTTCGGGCTGGACTGTTCCCAGAAGGCACAGGGTCAGACTGATTTGCATATAGCCATGTCTGAACTGGGGTGGCGGAGTGAGCTAAAGAACGGTGATGGATTAAACCCAGATCAGTTGACTGGGGGTGAGTGTTTGTATTGTCAACGCTCCGTCCATCATCACCTTTGGTTTTTCTTTGTTCGCCCTAAGTTGGCAGGGTATGCTCAGACGTGAGTCCCTTGCTCACTTTGCCACTGGAGTCAAGCAAGCCCGGCTGAAGACGGCTGTAATGCCAGAAACCGGTCCTGGGAAGCTTGATTCCGGTCCAGGGAAGACATGGCTTGGCAGTTCGGGCTGGACTGTTCCCAGAAGGCACAGGGTCAGACTGATTTGCATATAGCCATGTCTGAACTGGGGTGGCGGAGTGAGCTAAAGAACGGTGATGGATTAAACCCAGATCAGTTGACTGGGGGTGAGTGTTTGTATTGTCAACGCTCCGTCCATCATCACCTTTGGTTTTTCTTTGTTCGCCCTAAGTTGGCAGGGTATGCTCAGACGTGAGTCCCTTGCTCACTTTGCCACTGGAGTCAAGCAAGCCCGGCTGAAGACGGCTGTAATGCCAGAAACCGGTCCTGGGAAGCTTGATTCCGGTCCAGGGAAGACATGGCTTGGCAGTTCGGGCTGGACTGTTCCCAGAAGGCACAGGGTCAGACTGATTTGCATATAGCCATGTCTGAACTGGGGTGGTGGAGTGAGCTAAAGAACGGTGATGGATTAAACCCAGATCAGTTGACTGGGGGTGAGTGTTTGTATTGTCAACGCTCCGTCCATCATCACCTTTGGTTTTTCTTTGTTCGCCCTAAGTTGGCAGGGTATGCTCAGACGTGAGTCCCTTGCTCACTTTGCCACTGGAGTCAAGCAAGCCCGGCTGAAGACGGCTGTAATGCCAGAAACCGGTCCTGGGAAGCTTGATTCCGGTCCAGGGAAGACATGGCTTGGCAGTTCGGGCTGGACTGTTCCCAGAAGGCACAGGGTCAGACTGATTTGCATATAGCCATGTCTGAACTGGGGTGGCGGAGTGAGCTAAAGAACGGTGATGGATTAAACCCAGATCAGTTGACTGGGGGTGAGTGTTTGTATTGTCAACGCTCCGTCCATCATCACCTTTGGTTTTTCTTTGTTCGCCCTAAGTTGGCAGGGTATGCTCAGACGTGAGTCCCTTGCTCACTTTGCCACTGGAGTCAAGCAAGCCCGGCTGAAGACGGCTGTAATGCCAGAAACCGGTCCTGGGAAGCTTGATTCCGGTCCAGGGAAGACATGGCTTGGCAGTTCGGGCTGGACTGTTCCCAGAAGGCACAGGGTCAGACTGATTTGCATATAGCCATGTCTGAACTGGGGTGGCGGAGTGAGCTAAAGAACGGTGATGGATTAAACCCAGATCAGTTGACTGGGGGTGAGTGTTTGTATTGTCAACGCTCCGTCCATCATCACCTTTGGTTTTTCTTCATATTTACACATCTGCATAAACACTTCAGAGCTTGGACTCGATTGGCCAATACTGTGCCCATGCTTTTTTAGGTCTCGGCTAGCGAAGGCTGCGCTTGTGCAATCTCGCTTGCGAGATTTTATGTTTCTTAGTACGGGGGCTTGAACCCGCCCCTCTTATCCATTGGCTAGCTTCCGAAACGGAGGCCAGCCATTGAGGAGAGGGGCGTCACTCCGTTCAAGCCCCGTCTTTTTCGGATTCGGGATGTGTTTTTTGCAGTTTTTAACTCCGTGTAGTCATCCGTCACTCAGCAGCAAAAACCACGCCCCCGAATGCGAAAATGTCGGTGCTTTTCTGACGCCATTTCTGCCCGACCGCCGCCAGAAGAAGTCGAGAAGATGCTGAGTCCTCCGGTAAGTGCTCGCTTTTCTTGCCTCTTCTTGCCTCGTTCTTGTGCTTGCTCTCCAGCCCCCTCGTTGTTGTGCTTGCTTTCCGGCCCCCTCGTTGTTGTGCTTGCTCTCCGGCCCCCTCGTTGTTGTGCTTGCTCTCCGGCCCCTTCGTTGTGCGTCTGCCACCCTCGTTGTTGTGCTTGCTCTCCGGCCACCTCATTGTTCTGCTTGCTCTCCGGCCCCCACGTTGTGCGTCTGCACCCTCGTTGTTGTGCTTGCTCTCCGGCCCCCTCATTGTGCGTCTGCCCCCTTGTTGTGTTGTGCTTGCTCTCCTGCCCCCTCGTTGTGTTGTGCTTGCTCTCCTGCCCCCTTGTTGTTATGTTATATTGTTTTATAAAGCGCACAGCTGCCCCAGCAAAGGAGCATCCCAGCATGGATGGCAGAGAGGATGAGAGACTGCTGACAAAAAAAGCAGTGCCTATAGTCAGGGAAAAAGGTGGGTTTTAATAGCTTTACGGAATGCAGATAATTATTAATGCCGTGGATGTGTATACAAGTGAATTCCAGAGTTTGGCTATCAGCGTGCGGAAGGAGCGCTCACCAGCATGCACCCTCCTTACCCGGGGAACAACCACCAGATGATGACCCGTCAAGCGGAGTTGGCGGTTAGGTGTATATGATGAAAGCAGGTTGGTCAAGATGTCAGGAGAGGAAAAGTTCAGGATTTTAAAAGCAATGCAGAGGCACTTAAACTCCACATGTCTTGCCACCGGCAACCATTGCAGCCGATGAATAGCACTGGTAGTGGAGCAGGTTCTAGGGAGGCCAAGGAGAGTTCTAGCAGCAGCGTTTTGGACCCTCTGAAATCTCAGAATCTCAGTCTTGTTCGTCCCCAGGTAGAGCGAGCTAGCGTAATCCAGTCTCGACAGAACAGAGGCCTGAACAATAACCTGCCTGATGGGTGGATAGGAAAAAGAACAACAGCGGTTTGAGCCCCCGCAATACATCAAAACAAGTCCCTGCCACTTTCTTAGTTTGGACCTGGAAGCTTAAGCCTGAGTCCACCCAAACACTTAGATTTTTCACCACCTGTTTGGGGCAGGTGCACAGCCCTGGGTATCCGGCCACCAGCATTTGCTCCGCACAGCTCAGAATCTTTCCCCATCAGCAAAACCTCAGACTTGCTGACATTGAGCTGGAGGCAGTTGGCAGTTATCCACTCAGCGATAGCAGCAAGATCGCTCAGAAACTTATGAGCGTCCCGCACGGAATCGTCATAAAGTGCGACTACCAACTGTGTATCATCCGCATATGATATTACTGTAAGCCCTCTACTCCTGGCCACAGCTGCTAATGGTTGGACATATGAGTTGAAAAGCATTGGCCTCAAAGCTGAGCCCTGTGGCACACCTTGTTTAATAGTATGGACCATGGAGGTGAAAGGGGGGGCTGTTACCTGGAAGGTACTTTCAGAAAGAAAAGAGACAAACCAGTCCACGGCAAAGCCCACAATGCCTGCCAAATGCCACTGACCTCGAATTTTGGGCAGGACCTGATGGGGCCTGTGGCTGTGCTCCCGCTCCACAATATGTTGGTATATGGGGGTACTCATAGAATTTTCCTACCACTGTACGCAGCTCTTTTGGGCCAGGGGCAGAAGCTGTTCACCAAATCCAGAGACCCCTGGATGGTGGATTTCCACCTCCACTTGACGTACAAACAGTAGACCCAGGCTTTAGGCTAGCTATGTATGTTTCACAGATCTCCCATTTTTTATTTCACTCACCAGAAGTATCACAAACCCCATCACTTATTGCACATGTTCCCTGTGTCTTACTCAAGTTGCCATGATACGGGGTCCTAAATGCAGGATTTTTCCAAATGGTATGGGATTGTCCAGTATTGCACTGTGTGTGGGAGTAGGTGGCATAGAGTACCTCTGCACTGGTTGATACTGTGCTCTTGCCCTCTCCAAAGTCCTGCCTACTGGGCAATGGTGGCTGCTACCCGGAAGCAGCAGTGGGGCAGAGTGTGGGGTGGGGGGGTGGGAGGATGATGAGATAAGTTTAAAAAATCACTTACCTCCCGGCTTGCTGGCTGGCCGGCTACCACCTCATCTACATCCTCTTCCTGGCTTCTTGGGAGAGACAGGAAGCACCAGGGATCCCAGTCTCCCTGCAGCCAATCACAACGCTGCAATTCAGTGTTGTGATTGGTCTGAGCACTGCGACATGGGGCTCAGCCAGGGGCTGGAGAGGTGGGCATGTTCTCCACGCAGGCTGTAATGCAGCCTGCATTGAGAATGCGGTATGTGTGCATTACTGTATGGGCGGCCGAGAGCACTCAGCGCAAAATACTCTCCCCTTGCTCTGAGAGCAGCCCACCCCACAAAGATGCCTCAACGGGGAAACTAAAATGATAATAACCTCGAGCTATTATCATTTTAATTTTCCTGTTTTTACTCTGCAAAAAGCAGTGGGGTGACACTCCTCTGCCTTAGTGGAGGGGCCGCCATTGTTACTGGGTATCCACCCTCGAGCCAAAGGGGACAAATATCTTCATTAGATTTATTGGCTTGGCAATTGTGCTGTGCAAATGCCAGATTGCTGTGGCATGGAAATCACCGGATGCTCAACACCTTGCTACACTGGGCGAAAGGTGAGGCTGCGGTACTCTCCGATGCTCGTGGGGGGAGAGGCTGAGTGGGGAATAACATCAAGGGATATCTATCTGCAAACGCTGGAGGAGGCAAAGGATAATGGGCTGAGTACGCAGTTGCCATTGGTTTAGAGGTGTTCTCATGACTGCTTTGTGTTATGATAATTGCTGTAATGTCTCTTTTTTATTTACTGTGCACTTACTGACGTTGCTTATATTCCACATTGTATACTTACCAATGATATGGCCTGTCAGAAGGCATGATTACATATGGCCATCCAGCCTATAGCGCTTTGATACTGTATGCGTACTGAAAATGTAATGTTTGGTGAGAAAATCTTGTAAAGCGAGCAGTGGGAGCCCACACACATGAGCATGTTTGTTGTGTTCTTCAACATGCTAATAGAGAAATGCAACACAAATGATCCTTCCTTTAGTTTTTTTATCCTTTAGTTATTTAATCACCAACTCTTTTCATATGTTTCATTTGTTTTTCTCATCTTTTATATGTTTTGGTAATGTGCTGTGCTTATACATACATAAAGAACCTTGGGGCCATCCAACTTCATCTAGTGGTATATTTACATCTCATTCATATTTTGCTTCTGTTCACCACTATGAAGCATGGGGAAATAGGTCAGCCCACTTCAACCACTGGCTATCTTGCACTTTGCTATTGCTCCAGCTCATATTTGCACATCCGCATAAACACTTCAGAGCTTGGACTAGATTGGCCAATACTCTGCCCATGCTTTTTTCTTTCCAATCTGTGTCAGTTTTTGTCGTTTTTTGTGTTTCAACTACGTTTTCAGTTTGCAATAATTCAAAACAATAAGTCATTTTCTGTGCACCTAAAACAATCATAAAATTCTGTGATGTGCATTAAAAAAAACTTATTTCCATACTTGTTCTAGGTACATCTACCTGCTAGAAAGCACCAGACCTGCCAGATGACTTGGTCTCCTGGTGAAGAGTGAATATCATTCATTGTGCATTGGTGGGCTGAAACCCTCTGCACATAAGATGTGTTTCATTCAAGTGTGGGGGCTTTGTATAATCAACATCCATGAGTGGTTTTGATACCCTCCTGGGACATTGGCGGCACCCTCAGAAGCTTTTGTTGGACTGTTGCCGGAGGGATAGGAAGGTGTCTTCAGGCCGCACTGGCCAGTAAGCCTCACACCCACCTTGGCCTTGCGTCTTCCAAAGTTCCTCCATAACTGGATGGACAGTGGTGAGCTCAAAGCACCACCCTCATAACCTGCCCCCTCCAATGCCCCTCCTCTTCACCTCATTCAGTAAAATATTTTCACGGTAAGAAGCACCACACAGGCCGAATAAAATGCTCCTCAATGTCTGTTTTTTAATTGTATTGCAAGCATAGCTGCGGACTGAAGGCAACAGCGAGTTTATTATTTTACTTTTGTGGCATACCATTGCAAATAAAACAACTAAGATTCACACCAGCTTCTCAACTCCAGACCTATTGGGGCTGTCTAAGCTTGTTTTAACGTGTTTGCAAGAGAGGCTCGCGCAGAAAGCGTTATAAATAAAATCCCATTAGATTTCGAGTCTCGGATGCCGTCGACGCTGCTGTGCGCGCGCAGGAGCGCGGCTGGCTGGCAGCCTCCGCCTGTCAGTATGTGGGTGTTGTTTGCAAGGCGCGCACATCTGTGATCGAGTTGTTTTCGCGGTGCCCTCTCAGCCTTGTAAGAGAAAACACCGGCACTGGCTGCATTCACCAGCAAAGATTTTTTCGCATGGGACAGACAGGGCGTATTCCTCCAGTTTTTTGGGGTAAATTACCAGTTGTTCGTTCTCATGCCTGCAGCTGCCCGCTTTGAAGGCCTGGTTCACCTGCTGACTAGGACTGCATGCAGCATCGTCCCCTGGAGGCTGACGCAGCATTTAATCCTCCTGAGTATAAAATGGTGCAGATATTTTAGAAAAATCCTTGGCTCAAAATAGAAAAGAGTTGCACAATCCCAGTTTGCTCCAATGAACCCTTCTTTTGCATGGCGCATGCGCAGGAAAGAGTGCAGTTGGTGAACAAATAGGGCCTAATCAAGACATCTGTCCTTATTTCTCTTCAGGAGGCCGATCCCATACCCGAAACACTTAATGTGGGGTCTGGAAATGGCCGGCCGTGAATGAGACAAGTCCGGGACTACACCCTGTCATGTGGGGGCTTTCGAGGTCCCACACAGTGCAATGGGTGCAAGGTCTGCTTGCACACATTGGAAACAAAGGTTCTGTGGGTTTTATTTCAGTCAAAATATCGACACATGCATTGTATGAAAGCACACAAGGCCTCTCTGGGTGCAAAAAAAGTATATGATTATTATTTCCCTTTGGTTAGTAACATACGTTTTAAAGGAGTGCTGATGGTGCAGTGCTCACAAGTGCAGGCAATGTAAATAATAAAATATGATACACATATGGACAAGACCGGGATGTCGTTAGTTTATTAGAAATGTTCAGTCCATTACAAACATTCCTCCATGTGTCAAATTATTTTTTTTATAAAGGACAGCCCCTAGGTGGATGCCGACGTTTCAGACGAAAATATTAAGTCACTGGGTTTCCCCAGGATGGCAAATGCAGTCTGGAGCAAACTAAAGGGTAAGAATTATTAAAGGCCTTTCACAAACATTCTAAACAATTACAAACATGATCTACATGCTAGCGCCAGTTCACCGTGTACCGCATGCCTCAATACTGTAGAGCACAGTTGTGCATGCTGGGTCCGCCAAAACCCGGGGCTCGTGATCGGCTACTCGCAAGATAACGTGTAATTGAGATGAGAATACAATCAAAATTCCACAAGTGTCACTTCCGTGCTGTGACGTCACTGCAAGTAACAGACCGCCTCCACAACCAGAAAGGAAAGCAAACGACCAAATGCGCTTGCCCGAGGCCACGCAGTGGCCATCAAGAGGGCGGGCCCCTAGTCACGGAGGGCTGCCCCCGCCCATCTTGTGGCCAGCCATTCCTCACCCGGGCAGGCTTCGCCCGGTAGGAGATAGGCGTGTCATTGACGCACGTCCGGGGCGGCTGGGAGGCGCCTCCAGGGGTACTTTACCCCCTTGCTCCAACAGGGAGGCCTCTTTGCCGCTCCGGACGTCGTCGCGTTACAGTCGCGGGACACTCTTTTCCTTCACCTTTGGTCGCCGTCCAGAGGTCCGGTCTTGCGTCGATGTGATGAGTCCGACGATCGACTGTTGCTTTGCTTACAGTGAGTAGGATGAGAAGCGTTTTGGCAAGTTTTCTTTGCGGGTGGTCGTGCCGAGGAGTTGCCGTGAAATTAGGACGTCGGGTCCCTGGTTTGTCTCGGGCACGTGGTGAGTGGCGCGGGGGCCGGTGTCTTAAGCTCTATGTGTTTAAATGTCGGCCTCATGGGAGGTGCAGGAACTCGTGTCGGCGCCCCAGTAGTCCTTCGGGCGGTTGTGGGCCTGTGCAACCGGGGGTTTGCCAAGTCACGCCCCGCAATGGGCGTGTGTAGTATAATTATGATAATTGTGCAGCAGTTGGGTGGTTCGCCATTGTGCTGATTGGCTCAACAGGCGGGCAGGTGGCGAGAATGCGGCCTGCCCTAGGATCGCCCGTAAGTTAACCCACCATCATTACATATGTTGTATGTAATAAACCTGCAGCAATTTTCCCAAACTTAACACTTGTGTCTGTGTGTTATTTGCGGGTTTGGGCATTGTGGGGCGGGGGATTCCTGTGGCCCTGAAGTGACTATGCGCTTGCCCAAGGCAACGCAGTGGCCATCAAGAGGGCGGGCCCCTAGTCACGGAGGGCTGCCCCCGCCCATCTTGTGGCCAGCCACTCCTCACCCGGGCAGGCTTCGCCCGGTAGGAGATAGGCATGTCATTGACGCACGTCCGGGGCGGCTGGGAGGCGCCTCCAGGGGTACTTTACTCCCTTGCTCCAACAGGGAGGCCTCTTTGCCGCTCCGGACGTCGTCCCGTTACAGTCGCGGGACACTCTTTTCCCGCCCTTCCTCGAACCCAGAGTGTCTGATTGAGGGGGGCTCTTGGGGAGCTTTAATGTGTTCCTTTTTCGTTGCAGGCGGAGTTACTGGGCGATCCGGAAGAAGAGAGGTGCATAAAACTGTACTTCAGCGGGCACATAGGGGTGCCAGAGCCTAACCTGTAACCTCATGGGAGGTGCAGGAACTCGTGTCGGCGCCCCAGTAGTCCTTCGGGCGGTTGTGGGCCTGTGCAACCGGGGGTTTGCCAAGTCACGCTCCGCAATGGGCGTGTGTAGTATAATTATGATAATTGTGCAGCAGTTGGGTGGTTCGCCACTGTGCGGATTGGCTCAACAGGCGGGCAGGTGGCGAGAATGCGGCCTGCCCTAGGCTCGCCCGTAAGTTAACCCACCATCATTACATATGTTGTATGTAATAAACCTGCAGCAATTTTCCCAAACTTAACACTTGTGTCTGTGTGTTATTTGCGGTTTTGGGCATTGTGGGGCGGGGGATTCCTGTGGCCCTGAAGTGACTATGTGCATTTATCCTATGCAGGCAGCGAACACCCACAACAAAGGCTGCTCGCCTCCTGTGTAGCTCAGTGTATAGCTCGTGCTCTCTTCGGAGACTTCTTTAGAGAAAGTAACAGAACTGTTGTATCACTCCTCACTTCAAAGTGTGTGGATATTTTGACTGAAATAAGACCAACCGAATCTTTGTTTCCAATTGTGAATGCTACAGTCTGGGTCCGGTTGGTGCATAAAGAGATGTTGTCCTGTCGGTTGTTCTCTATCTGCAGACACGGACAGTAGGGCCAGGTTGGCCTTTTATCCTATGGGCATTCCTATGGTAGGGCCCGGGG
This sequence comes from Lissotriton helveticus, assembly GCF_964261635.1. Taxonomy (NCBI): domain Eukaryota; kingdom Metazoa; phylum Chordata; class Amphibia; order Caudata; family Salamandridae; genus Lissotriton; species Lissotriton helveticus. The sequence goes on along the minus strand of NC_136057.1, from coordinate 1,749,433,423 downwards.
GGCGGGGCCATTTGAGGCCCTTGCCTCTGTCTCCAGTTTTCTGGGGTTATGAGTGCTTAATTTGAGCAGGTGCTTTCAGGTGCTCAGCACCAGAACTAATCCTCAGCCCCGGTGCTTATAGCACCAGTTAAGGACACACTCATTTGGAAGGCACGTGATTTTCCACAGAATCACAGGATGTTGAGCCACGCCAAGACTCAAACCTGGTTCCCCAGCTCTGAAGTCTGCACCTCGACCCATTATGCCAAGTCCTATCCAGAATAATATGCGCCAGGGCTCTAGTCAGGAGGCAGCTTGAACCAGCACATTTCTCCTGTTAGCAATGCCTCCTGAGGGGAGACCCGGCACTTTTTATTTTACAAATTAACCACTGCGCGGGTCAAAGGACAGGGACTGAGCGAGAGAAGACAGAAAAAAGGCACGAATGAGTACGAAGAGATGGAGGTCGTAGGGCTGATTTAAACCTTTTTGCTGTGCGGCGTGTGGTTCCCACCCCTGACTGACAGCACCTTCCAAGGCGCACCCGCTGTTGCCTCAGGGGCTGCAGTGCCCCATGGGTGGTCCCTGAACCACCTTCCGGGCGGCGCTTGGTTTGCTTGTCCCCAAGTTCTTTTTGCCCACGCGTCTGTGCAGGTGAAGTGGCGCAGGCGCACAGCACAATGTGTTTGCATTTGTATGCAGTCCATCGACTGAAACGAAGGTCGTCCTCTTTGCGCTGCGCGAGCGATGAATTTGCATCTCAGCAGGATGTGTTTTCAGCATAAGGAAGAGTTATTCAACCGTGCTGCTTCTACAGCGAGGCTGCTCTGCCCAGACGCAGGAGGGTTGGACCCTCGCCAGATGAATAAGAGTCAAATGTGTCCTATGTGTATATCCAATGCTTAACTTGTAAAAAAAAAAAATCAGGAGGCAACTGCAGTTTGCACCACATATTGCCACAGTACTTACACAACTACTAAACATCACACTGCTACAACTGTGACACTTAAGACTATTTGAGGATGACAAAACTTTAAGAATGGCTTGGGTGGCAGATATTAGTTGTTTTTAATGTATAGTGAATAATAAACATTTTTAAATTACACAAACAGTGCCACCATGTGCTGTCATAAGTGCAGGTTCCGGCAATTAAGAGCGGTGCCCACAGTTAAAAGTGCCGGTGCTGAGCACCGGAAACAACCGGGTCAAATTAAGGACTGTGTATATCCCAAAATTCAATATCTGGCCTTGAAGGACTGTTAGGTAATGTTGGACACAGTTCAGAGAGCAGTGACACGCTTTCGCTTGAGAGGCTTTCAAATATTCATAGGAGTGGGGTAAAAACCGCAGACCCTTGCAGTCACTTAGGCGCTGGGGGGGCAGGGGGGTTGTGAGGAGACCCTTCAGGGGTTCCCGATCAGCCCAAAGCCAACAAATATCTGTGAAATATGGGAATGCTCTTCACATTTTGCAGGGGATGCCCATCATCTTGTGTTATGCTACTGCACAGAAGCTGGGTAAGGCATTTTATAAACAAGCCAACCCTGTCACCCTTACCATGTCGATGATATTTCCTGTTGAGAAATAAAAACAACAGTTATAGCGCCTGGAAACAGCAGGTTTGTGCGTGCATACTACGTTGTAAGCAGCTTGCTGTTGCTGTTACAATACATGACAAAACTAAAGCTCTGAATTAAGATTGCATGCCTTCTGCAGGGCATTGCTTACACAGGAGACACTACTGACTTCTACACCTCAGTGATAAAAATGCATAAAAGATAAAAGGCAGAGTCAGCTCTGAGAGGATTCAAACCTGTTTCTATAGCTATACACTAACGCCAGTTTCAATATTTGCAGTAAAACACATTTCTGCCATAGGGTTCACGTTTATTTCCTTACTTACCAACATTATGTTTTAATCTCGATTCCGTTGTTGTGTAGATTCAGCCAGCCAAATCAATACTCATATTGTTTACATTTGATAGCAATAACAATGCCAACATGTTTTATGATTTTCACTATTGCTTCTTCAGGGCATCTGACATATTAAAGATATCCTTGTTGCAAATGAGTCTGTATGTTCGGATATAAAGTTGGTCAAGTATTTGTAGATGTCAGAGTTTTGAATACATAGTGCTAATGCCTTTTAACAGGTTATATAAGTTTCATCTATGTGACATCGGGAGTGGGGAAGGTTGTGGGATGTTACCATGCAGCCCAATCAATGAGCCTACCTTAAGACTTAATACATTTACATTTATTTTAAGGCACTACATCTGAATAACCTGCTAAAAGGTATTAGCATTACGTAGTATGAAATGCACATCCTCTTTGTAAGTTATATGTACATAAGATGCCTGTATGCGTGTGTTGTATAGCTTTCTCAATTTTGAAAACATTTCACAAGTAATATATGATTTTTTTGTGTTGTAAGTCGATTCGATTCGATAAAGCTTTATTCGATTTTGTTTTAAAATCATAAAATCGTACATATAAAACAATCTTAAAATAAATGCATACATACAATAACAATATGACTACAAGTTAAAAGGACATATGCCCAACCTCAGAATTCGATAATAAGACATGTTAATCAAACAGTTTATCATTATCGACTATGATAATACATAGAGCAATCAAAAGTTGCGACAATTGTGTAATGGTTCGAATCTTTTCGGAGCGGAGAAACTAATGCCACTGGATACACGAACCCCCCTCCCCAGCGGATGGTGATGCTCTACTGTTGGTCTGAGCAGGGGAATGTTTAGCGTACAAGGATAAAAGTCAAGTAGGTCCCAAGTGCATATAGAGCCATCTCCTTCTTGGGGCGGGCAAGATCTTAAGTACGGGACGATGTTCCTATTCCTGAATTTAACCAGTACCAAGTCCCCTGGAATGTTTTTAGGTAACGAGCCCAGCCAGCTCACCCTTCTAACGCTCAGGATTCCGCCATCTTGGTCCGATGGTAGGGGTCTATTTTTCCCCAGCCAGAATATGACCTTATTTAATAGATCCTGCTGTCTTTCGGCTTTCCCGAAAGCAAGTGCTGGCACTCCTGAAAGAACGGACACATATGGCACGGCTTCTGGAGGAAGGTGTATACGTGGTGTTTTGTTTAATTCTGTTCTAACCAGGGCCGGACTGGGAACTGAAAGCAGCCCTGGCAAAGTTTGCCAGACCAGCCCCCGTCCAGCGCGTAGCGAGCTTGCGCACCGAGCAAGCCTGACCACTACTAGGGGGATTTGGGGGGTATCCCCCCCAAGAAAAGTTTGGAAAACAACAGACCAAAATGGTGAATTTTACAGCACATTTTTCATTACATATTGAATTGTATCAACTTTCAAAGCATAGTAAATAGTAGATGATGACCTTCAAGAGCATCAGGTTACCTACCCAGTCATATGTACCCATAGGCATTCTTTCAGAGAGGACCGAAAAAAGAGGCACATGTAGTGAATCAGAGAGAACAAAGTAAAAGTGAGACCAGCCCCCACATGGTGTGTAGCGAGCAAGCGCAGTTAGCAGCATCCACTACTAATGGGAGTTTGGGGGGTTGAACTTGTCCCCCCCCAAGAAAATTTGGGAGATAGAAAGGCCAAAACAAAGCCTTTTTCAACACATTTTTCATTACATATTAGATTGTATTAACTTTTAAAGCATATTAAATGATTACCTTATGGCGCACCAGGAGAGTGTTTCCTAGGACAGACTCAAACTGTATAGAAGCTAAAATCTCGACAGAAGGAAAAACTGCTTCATTGGACAGAATCAGACTGAGGCATGGTGAGAAACGGAATAAGATCACAACTGAAGAATAGAGTGCACTCCCTAGGACATGCTCAGAGATAGAACAGTACAGTACAGAGTGAAATTATAACCTGCAGATTACTCCCTGGGTAGGTGTAAAAGAGATTGAATTAAATACATTGCTGCCCAGGACTCTTTAAGGGGCTGTACTTTGATGATCACAACACCCTTTGGGCCACTCTTGATTATTCAACAAAAAGTGCTAGGCGGAAACAATGCGGACTACAACAACAACAACTCTGATGTAATGATTGAACGCAGCGCTTGCCAGGCTGACTGCCACGTGTTGTTGGCAGTATCTGTTTAAACTTGGTAATCCAACATGGCTCAGACTCCGTCCCAAAAAACAGACTTTCATGTTCAGGACAAAGCCTTTGTCCTGATCATGAACTAAAGGCCCCCCACATTAGCCTAAGCAGCGCAAGTGGCAGTGCCCAGGGGCAACACCAGTGGCCAGTGGAAAGCAAAACAAAAGGACTCACTAGTGTAAAAAAAAAACACTAGAAAGCCCTGTTGTCTGATTCAAATATAGTTTTCAGCACAAGCCCCAAGTTGGGGCTTGTGCTGAAAAATATATTTTAAGCAGACTTGCTGACCCCAACCTTCACCCCAATTACAGCCCCCAACAGTCAAGCAGCACAACAGCGCCACCAAAGGGAGCACAGTCACAAGTATCCACAGTGCTGCACTAGCATAGCCAGACTCGCACAGGCAGGCCAGGCAGCCAGCCAGCCACCACCACCACCTCGCTCCGGCAGCAGCCACTCTGCAACCTCACGTTCCGTATTTTAAAAATGTGCTATAAATAATTTGTTGGAGCATCAATTAATTATTTGAAATCCAAAATGACATAGCCTTACAGTATGTCACTGGCCACAGCTGCAGCACATTATGTGGGTACTTTATAGCACAGTTTAAGTATAAATTAACCTCTTTAATTAGGATTTCTTTTTTAGAGCAAATTATTTAACTCCGTTTTTTTATTTTTATTTTTCCATTATGATTTGGGATTACCATAGCTCCTGTGCTTTTCTTAAGGTGTAATTACTTGAAACTACAGTGAAATTATGCAAGATCATACAGAACTACATGAGGAGTGTAACCTTGCATTTAGTGCTATATACTTGGTGCAAACTGCACCCTTGCATCCAAAATAGACCCCAGGGTGCATTTTGTGCTAAGAAAACAGAACTAAATGCAACAGAACAGGAACAGCACCCTCTAGTCATGCTCTGTTCCTGTGCTATTCCAGTTGGCATTGCTACCCTAACTTACTTTGAATTATGCCAGCAGGCATGATTGTGTAATTCTCAGTAATTTTGCATACAAGAGTAATGCCAAATTACAGAAATTACTCTGATTACTGTAGCATAATAAAAATTTCACCCACGTCTACGTATGATCTGCATTTATGCATTTTAAAAGCCTGTGATTTTCTGTATAGTAGGTTTTACCGCCATTAACATGCTTAATACATGGTAAATACATCACTCCACTAGTGCTTTATAAAGTGGAGGATATTTAAAGAATGAAAACTGCATACGCATTTACTGGTAAAAGTATAGAGCTCTTATAAAGTGTGATGCCCTTTTGAGAACAATAACAGTTTGAAGCAACTGCAGGTTAAATATCTATAATTGTGTTCAACCAGTAAGCAAACCTTTAAAAGGGCGAAGGAAAAAGTGATGGCAAAACACTACGTCAGCGGACAGCACGTAATACAAACCGTTGTGGGGATTTCTGTTATTATCTTGAATTTAACCTTGTAACCATTAAGTGTATTTAAACGTGTATCTTTGAGTTTCTGAGTTAAAAAAAGCACTTCCTCCAAAACATCAAGCTCAACCATAGAGCGTTGAATATCCTGCAAGGGGAGAGGCAGGTGGGAGATCGACACCTATTTATACTCCGAAAAGAGCAATTAAAGGCTGATGGGTGGGGCGGGGGCAGGGAAGCCTGGCAGTCTGTTGGAAGATGCAGTGTAGTTTGCATTAAGCGTGTCATGTACTTTCTTCAAACAGGAAACAATCTTGTTTCCTAAAAACAGTGTAACCGGTACCAGAGGGTTTCATATATAGGAGCAGGGGAAACTCGAATCATAGCGATTTTGTAGTATCTCGCTGAAATTGCTCGCAAAAGAAACAGCAGCAGCACGTTACTGAATCACGAGTACATACATAAAAGTAGAAGAAATGCAATTTGTATGGGCCATCGACATTAGCCTGTGACCAAAAATAATTGACTCAGCACAAGCTGTGTAATACAACACACGTTTGCATTTGTGTGCATCCGAATACGCTGCTTACACGCAGACATTGTGAACATAGAGTTTCCCTCTTTTATTCAGATGCACGCACGCTGTGGAGTGCAGCCAGTCTGCACCGCCACCGGGTCGTCCGCCCTGGCCCCGCTCACCAACAGCCAGGAGGCCTAACCTGAGTGAGTGCTGTGATGGACCGGTACAGGCCTCCAGCCGTGATGACTCTCCCCTGGGAATGTGTGCGGTCCGGGACTCCACTCACACGGTAATGAGGCCCCACTTCACAGTCTAGTACAAGTCCACGCCAGGGCACGGGAGATTGCAAAAATGGAAACAACACTCACCTGGCGGCGGCGGCCGGCACTAGCAGACATTTGGCAGCAGGGACACTGGGACAGGGCAGGGGGGGGCTAGAAATAATTAAATTATGGGTGGCGAGAGAGGGCCTCTCGTCGTCACGGTCCTGCGCGCGCCCCAATGCGCATGTGTCTTCTCCAACAGCCGCGCCCGGCCGGGCCTTCCCCACCCCCTTAAAGTGGGTGAATTGAAGATTAAGAGCAGGCCACGCAGACGCGGCGGTGGAGTCATCTGCGCGCTGCGTGCGCACGCGACCCACCCACCCCCTAAAATGGCACTGTTGCTTGCAATCCATTATTTATCCAGCAGAGATTCATTAATTGCACTTTTTTCCACACAGACTCGGAGTGAAACGCAGGCACGCAGCAAAGTACAGTAAGTGACTACTACTGTACTGAGTGTACAAAAAAATCGGCCTTTAGCAACAAAACCGGCCCCCGGACAAAAAAACGGCCCCCACCCCTGGCAGCCGACCGGGGGATTGCCCGGTGCCCGGCATTGCCAGTCCGGGCCTGGTTCTAACCCCTGTGAACCTTGGTGGAGCAGGTTTAAAAGGGGCTTTGGGTGCAATTGGGGCTGGGATTTTGGGTGGTTGTGATGTAGGTTGGGCATTTGTACATTTAGGAGTTGGCTTAGATGTTACCAAGGTTGTAAGTGGCTGGGAACGGTTAGATGTTACCATATGATTGGTAGATGTCTGAATGGTCGCGATTGTGTTCTCTAGACCTGAGAGCCTTTCCCCTATGGAATTGATTTTATCAACTAGTGGAGAAATGATGGCTTTGACAAGATGCTCAATCTGGGTCAATAGAGACAACTGGGGGTAGAGTATTGTATTGTCTGGTTTATCTGTAGACTCCATGGTAGTAGGCAGGTTGTTGACAGGTAAAGTAGGACTTACGGATAGTTTTTGTATTTTGGAATGATTCCCTTCGGGATTGTCCTCGTAGTGCTTCCTTTTGGTGGATAAGGGCCGGGGAAGGGCTAGATCTTGGATATTGTCTTTCATAGGTGAAAAGGAAGGATCCCGTATACTACCGTTAGTACAAGAAGAGCTGGTGCCTTTAACAGGAGAAGGTGATTCTACTACGGCGTACTTGGTGTTGCACAAGATGTTTAATTCATCCCACAGGGACAGATTTTGCGCTCTGACTGGAGTTTGTAAGGGAGATTGCATACTGAGTAGAGAGTGGCAAGGAGAGTTGTAGTCTATCTCATGAACAGTAGGCAGTGTGCTGGTGCTATTCATGTGATGCTCTTGTAGCCCTTGGCACGGGCCCCTCTCAGAAGCAATGTTTGTGCGCCCCTTGCGTGACATTATTAAAGTAGGATATATCAAACCACAAAGATAGTCAATTAATAAATGGAGTCACTCTACCACTTCTCACAGTACAGTCAAGGGAGTAAGCCCGTCCCGACCCCTTCAGACCACGGAGGGCCACAGAGGGCCCGCCCTTTGCCCGGGCTTAGCCTGGCATCACCCGCGCGCGTCCCGCGGCGCGGAAGGGGCTCTGTCCTTTTCTGCGCCTTCCAGGCGCGTCAGTGGGCGGGAAGGGGCGGAGCAAAGCAGGCAAAGGTTTGTGGGGGTTGTAGTCCCCCTGCTCGGCGGCCGCGTGGAGTTCCGGTCGCGGCGGCGGGGGGGACCAGCAGCCAGAAGGGATGCAAGCGCCGGCTGCGCTTTGGCCAGTGAAATCCCCAAGCCCCCGGTGAGTTTCTCTGTCAGGATGGTCTCCCCTGTTGTAAGTCACATTCATACAAAATATTTTTCTAATCTTTAATTTTTTTTACGAAATAGATAATTGTATTTGTGTCTACTGTCATCATACACGGCTGTGGTAATGGCCATATGGGGTTTTGGTTACGTTTGCTGGCTTTTAAGGCTAATTGATAAGCCTGGGTTTTAAACCTAGCAAACACAAGGAGATGATGGACGGAGCACCAAAACCTTTCAGGCACTCACCCCCAGCCACAGATCTGGGTTGAATCCATCATCGTTCTTTAGCTCACTTTGCCACCCCAGTTCAGACCCAGCCACCATGCTCACTTTCCCACTGGATTCAAGCTAGCCTGGCTGATGAGGGGTGTTACCCCGAAACAGGTACCAGGAAGTTTGTTTCCGGTCTAGGGAAGACGTGGTTTGGCAGTTCGGTCTGGACTGTTCTCATGAGGGACAGGGTCAGACTGATTTGCATATAGCCATGTCTGAACTGGGGTGGCAGAGTGGGCTAAAGAACGGTGATGGATTCAACCCATATCTGCGGCTGGGGGTGAGTGCCTGAGAAGTTTCAGTGCACCGTCCATCAGATAGTTGTGTTTGTTTTGACCGCCCTGCTCCTCGCAGAAGAGGTCGCTCCCAGCGCTGCTCCCTGCTGCCCATACCGCCAGACTGATAAGTGCTTTCCAGACTTACTGCATTTAACCTGCACAGAATTACCGCATTTAACTTGCCCACAGATCGTAGCGCTAGACGGCTTTGCCTGATTTGGGATTTGCATTCATTTCTATCTACTCGCGCTCGACGGCGTCGCATTGCTACACTGTAGCTTACTAGTGCCTAGTAACTTTCCATAGCACTTGGCTGACAAGGTGCGCTTGCACTCGAAGTTATTTCCATTGCGGCCATTTTAATCGCACTGGTGTTGTTGTTGTTTAGCCTCCCTGACCTCAGCCCCTCCCCGCTCCCGCCTCCCAGCTGACCCCCCCCTCGCCCCTCCCCTTCCCACTTTCCATATATGACAGATGCACTTGTGCGCAGCGTTAACGCGCAGCGGACGCGCCCCTTGCGCGCCGAAGGTGCGCCAAAGGTAAGCCCGTCTGTGCCCGTCCGCGCCTGGACCGCGCCCAGCGCCCGTCCCCCTGCCCTATGCCGCTCCCAACCCCCCAGAGTAACTTATGATGCCGCTACTCTCCTCGCCTTCAACGCAGGACGCACCCCACTATGCTGCGTAGCTACCCCAGGACGTACCCACGGCCCATTCTCCTGCCTCTCCTGTAAGTTCTACTGCCTCAGGACCCTCACCAAACACACTTCCTCCACACTCAGCACCGAACCCAACGACTTGAAATGCATCCTACTGAACACCCGCTCGGTCCACAGACACGCAACCGAACTCTGGGACCTAATCGACACTGTGTCACCTGACATCGCCTTCCTCACTGAAACTTGGATGAACGCATCTTCTGCCCCCGACATCGCCATAGCCATACCGGACACCTACAAGATCATTCGAAAAGACCGCACCATTAAAAAAACTGGAGGAGGCATCGCCATCGTCCATAGAAACACCATCAAAATTACAACCAGCTCTGACGACAATCTTGCAACTGCCGAACACCTCCACTTTCAGATACACACCGACCCCAGGACCACCCTCAGAGGAACCCTCATCTTCAGGCCCCCAGGCACCCGATCTCAATTCAGCGACGACATCACTGACTTCATCAGCCCGCACGCCCTCGCCTCCGAGAACTACATTCTTCTAGGAGACCTCAACTACCACCTTGACAACACTCTCGACAACAACACCACCACCCTCCTGGACAACCTGTCCAATCTCGGACTCAAACAACTTGTTGACACCCCCACTCACACAGCCGGACACACGCTCGACCCTATCTTCACCTCCAGCAAGCACATCTCCTTCGATCACACTACAGCTCTCCACTGGACGGATCACAGCTGTGTTCACTTCAGCTACAAACAACCCTGACCCACAACCGTCCACAACCCATTCCCCGAAGGAAATGGAACAAAATCACCACCGACCAACTTCTCGCATCCCTCAGCCAAAACACTCCCACCCTAACAACGGACCCAGACCAAGCGGCCACAAACCTCAGGCAATGGATTACACACAGCGCGGACGAACTAGCACCCTTGAAAAAACACCAGTTGAAATCACTCAGCAAAAAGGCTCCCTGGTTCAATGATGACCTTAAAAAATCCAAGAAGACATGCCGCACCCTGGAAAAGAATTGGAGAAAAGAACCAACCTCAGACAACATGACCTCCCTCAAGACAGCCACCCGCAAACACCACCAACTGATTCGATCCGCCAAGAAATCAGCATTTAAGGACCGTCTCGACAACAATTCTCATAACAGCAAGGAACTCTTCAATATCGTCAAAGAATTCACCAACCCTCCCGCAGCATCCAACGACATCACTAACTCCCAAGACCTCTGCAATGCGCTATCCTCCTTCTTCTACAACAAAATTGCCGACATCCACAACAGCTTCAAGAACACTCCCAACGACCAACTCACCCCACCCCCTTCCGATCCCACCCCTCCAACTAACTACCTCAATTCCTGGAACCCAATCACCATTGAAGATACCATTCGCCTCATGAACTCAATCCACTCTGGCTCACCTTCTGACCCCTGCCCCCACTACATCTTCAACAAAGCTGACTCCATCATCGCTCCCCAACTCCGCGATGTCATCAACTGCTCCTTCAACTCAGCCACCTTTCCAGAAATATGGAAACACGCCGAACTCAGCGCCCTTCAGAAAAAACCAACAGCAGACCCCTCAGAACTGAAAAACTACCGACCCATCTCCCTCCTCCCTTTCCCGGCCAAAGTCATCGAGAAAGCCGTCAACAGCCAACTCGCAGCCTTCCTTGAATCTAACAACTCCCTGGATCCCTCACAGAACGGCTTTCGAGCCAAACACAGCACCGAGACCGCCCTCATTGCGGCGACCGACGACATCCGAGCACTCCTGGACAACGGTGAAACAGTGGCCCTCATTCTTCTCGACCTCTCCGCCGCCTTCGACACTGTCTGTCACAACACCCTCATACAACGCCTCAACAACATCGGCATACAAGGAAAAGCCTTGGACTGGATCATCTCGTTCCTAGCCGGGAGAACACAGAGAGTCCGACTCCCCCCTTTCTACTCAGAGCCCACAGAAGTCATCTGCGGCGTACCTCAAGGCTCATCACTCAGTCCCACCCTCTTCAACGTCTACATGAGTCCCCTCGCCTCCATAGCACGTCAACACAACCTCAACATCATCTCCTACGCCGACGACACCCAGCTGATACTTTCCCTCACCAAAGACCCCAACACCGCCAAGGACAACCTTCACGAAGGTATGAAGGATGTAGCCGAATGGATGAAACAGAGCCGCTTAAAACTCAGACAAAACTGAGGTGCTCATCCTTGGATCCTCCCCCTCAGCTTGGGACGACTCTTGGTGGCCTTCCGCTCTGGGATCAGCGCCCACACCCACCGACCATGCACGTAACCTTGGCTTCATTCTAGACTCCTCTCTCTCAATGTCCAGACAAGTCAACGCCGTATCGTCCTCCTGCTTCAACGTCCTTCGCATTCTCAAAAAGATCTTCCGCTGGATCCCCCTCGAAACAAGAAAAACTGTCACCCATGCACTGGTCACGAGTCGACTGGACTATGGCAACACTCTCTACCCCGGAATTACAACAAAATTGCAGAAAAAGCTCCAGCGCATCCAAAACGCATCAGCGAGACTCATATTAGACATCCCGCGCCAAGAGCACATCACCGGTCACTTAAAAAACCTCCACTGGCTTCCCGTCAACAAAAGAATTACTTTCCGCCTTATTACCCACGCACACAAGGCCCTTTATAATCTAGGACCAGAATGCCTCAACTCCCGATTATCCTTCTACTATCCCACCCGCCAACTAAGATCATCCATTCAAGCCCTCGCCGCAGTCCAGCGCATCCGAAAAACTACCATGGGTGGCAGATCCTTCTCCTTCCTAGCTGCCAAGACCTGGAACTCACTCCCCACCCACCTCCGCCTTACTCAGAATCACATCTCTTTCAGAAAAGAACTGAAAACTTGGCTATTCGACAAACAATAAACCCCTCCCTCTAGCGCCTTGAGACCCTCTGGGTGAGTAGTGCGCTTTATAAATGCCTGAACTTGAACTTGAACTTGTTTTGAGTTTTAAACCTAGCTTCTGCATTTGACCACATTTTGTGATATTATACAGAGGAGAGTTTTCCAAGATGTTAACAGTATATTATAAAGTTCCAAGGCAACGTTCTTTGGAAGACAATTTTTTGATAGCTTGGAGTCTGGGTTCCTTCCATGCAAAAGAAACAGTTGATTGATGTTACAAATTGTAGAGCAAATCGGTCATGAGGGGTAAAAATGCATTAATCATCTTGCACAATACAGTTTCAGTTCTCTTTTCTCTTTAGAATCTCTCACTTAGAACCATTAATAACAGCATCAATTTCCAGCACAAACACAGCACCAACTGGACTGTGTCCAGTAACATATTGTATAGGTGCTATGTTATCAACTTCAGAAGAATGAAAGGCTACATTAGCCCGGTTGAGATTTGTACCTGTGACTGCCAGGCCTTTGGCCATGCACCCAGCCCTGTGATCAATAGCTTTTGCACCCTTTCCTCACTTCCCACAGTCTTGGGTCTAGTTTGCGCTATATAAAACTCTAAAAAAAAGTATAAATGTCTTTTAAGCTCAAAATATAGAATCCTAGTGGTGGGTGGGTGAACTTCCTTGAAGCTGGCTCTGGAGGGAATGAACCCACGGCCACCACACCTGAAATCAATATCACTAGCCTGATGTTTTTTATTTTCTTTGAGGCAGTCATAAAGGTTGATTGTTTCTATCTGTAGAGGCTTTGATTGTGTTGCTGGTCCAGTATACTGGCGCCCAATTAAGTGAGTATTGTTATTAGAGAAAACAAACTGATGAATTACTCAAGTCAACTACTGATGAACAGAATCTGACAAGACCTATGCAAATTAATGGTAATTACACAATTCATAGTACCACTTAAGGATCACCTTCATTTTGCTCTCTTACATATCAAATTCCAAAAATTGTGTGATTTAGAGCCACCGCAATTAGATGATTCTGCAGCCGTACGGTTTTCTGTATAATTATGAATATTCCACATGTGTTACAGAATCCATCATCTGCTGCATATCCTGCAGATTTTAACAAAACCTTTGTTCCTAACGCAAATGAATCAAACGTTATTAAAGATGCAGTGACATGTTTTGCTGTGCAGAGGAAAGTCCATTGCAAAGGTTGACTAGTCACCTCTCAGTTGCTTATTGCTTTATTTGGGTGTTAACCTGGTGCTAATGAGGTGAAACATTTGCCCAAACTGTGTTAATGTGTTCAAATAACAAAATGATAAAGTAATACTATCAAAAAATGTGCCACATTTTGTCGCAAAATGTGGCTTTTCTTGCTGCACAATTTAGTCCATTCTGTCGAATAATTTGGTCCTGCACTGCTGCATAATTCCAGTGGCCTGTTTTAGACCCCTGGGGCGGGCTTTTTTGTTAACGGTGGCCGATTTTTGCAGCATAGCTGCAATATCAGTCCCCAGCAACAAAATTGGCACAAATCTTTACGCTAGGCACCCCCCCTAACTACCACCCACCCCCATCTCGGGGCAGGCCGAGCTCTTTGCCAGGGCCGGTTTTGGTTCCCAGTCTGGCCCTAGCACCATATATCAATTAAATCTCAAAGTAAATTGAGGGGATCGTGTTTATATGTGTCTCTTATTCAGTGTATTACAGATAAAGTGAATGAGAACGAAAGAGATATAGATATCACCACTTTACTAACAAAGCTCATGCCACGCTATTGAGCTCATCCTTTGGGCCTAATGCTGTGACTCACAGTGTCAGGAATACCTTTACTTTAGCTGATTCCAATATTAAAGAAGGGGCTTGTGACCTGCACATCTGATAGATCTTGCATTTGTGTTACTAACATGACCACAATGTTTCCATTGGTGTCAAAACCAAGGTAAGAAAATTAAACCGCAAATGAATCCAACTGACTATGGTGTACTTCAAGTAGGAAAAAGTCTTATAACATCACCAAAGTAATTATTTGAATCAGGAAACTCAGCAGAAAACAACTGCCTTTACAGGAAAAGGCGTTTAATCTGGTAGAGTGGAAATCTGTTTTTCTAAAGACTACCGTCAGGGTACTGAAATGCATCACCGTTATTTGGGGTTGCGAAATTTGGATTAAATTAAACAAATTATTATTATATGAAGATATTACCTGTTTCCGCTGTGCTGGTCGAAGAGTGTGGTGGGAATCTGAAGCTGCCTTTATTGAGAAATGTTTTTTTTTTATTTGTCAGCAAAATCAAGTTTATTAAGTGATTAGCATTGGTGTTAAAGATCTTTAGGTGGATATTAGCAAGAAATAAAAAGCTATGGTGATGATTAGGATGAATCAGGATACGTTCTTTCCTTCAAGTGAAAAGCTGTGCTGTGTCTCCGTGAATCTTCAGATCCATTTGTTACAGAAATCAGCCATAGTGAGGTTACAGATGATTTGAGAACCGGAGAACAGATCTGCAAAACCACATGAACGATATAGATACTTCTTTACCAGGAGTAATGACTGCACTGAAGCAGTTTTGGATGGCTTGGTATTCGATGTCAAAAGTTTGACATAATATAGAACTCTATGGGGAAACGAGAATGTGTTCGTATTATGTCTTTGTGTGGTCTAAGCTATGGTTGTGTATGCATAATTAAATGCGGATACATCCCCTGAACGAGGCACTCAAGGAAGATTTCATGAACGTTGTATTCAGTTGTAGATATTTATTATTCAACGTATATCACCAAGGTTTTACTGATATTATATTCATATCAATCCATAGTTAGTCGAGGAATAGACGACATGGGTGACTCCGATGCATTTCGGGCTGAGCCCTTTTTCAAGGAGCACTAAAGAGAAGAACAGGGAAGGGGTGAGGGTGAGGAAAAACGGGTGGCAGTGTCAAAAAAATAAAGTAAAACTCAAACGGAGACGGTCCACGTTAAAAATTTATGTGCCGATCAATGGGTGTAATCGCTGGTGTTTTTTAAGCGAACACGAGGTATTGACGGTGTGTGAAAAAGTGCTCTATGTTAGCGAAGCACCAGCGATTACACCCATTGATCGGCACATAAATTTTTGCCACCCGTTTTTCCTCACTCTCACCCCTTCCCTGTTCTTCTCTTTAGTGCTCCTTGAAAAAGGGCTCCGCCCGAAATGCATCGGAGTCACCCATGTCGTCTATTCCTCGACTAACTATGGATTGATATGAATATAATATCAGTAAAACCTTGGTGATATACGTTGAATAATAAATATCTACAACTGAATACAACGTTCATGAAATCTTCCTTGAGTGCCTCGTTCAGGGGATGTATCCGCATTTAATTATGCATACACAACCATAGCTGAGTCTACCTGTGTTCAAGACGGGAACACAACCCTACGAGAGCACCCTAAACTTCTATTTACACAGCCATAAACTGTTTTCAAATTGCTGTGCACCACCCCTTATCTTCTTGTTTTTGTGGTCTAACACATGTAATAAATACCCAGAAAATCAAGTCCTCTGAATGTATGATACCAAACCTGACAGTAATGTGGAGTATAGTAATGGAAATACAGCGCCCTAAAAATTGCTATTAACATGAAATAGCCATCAGAAATCTTGTACAGGCCATTTCATTTGCTGAGACGATAATGTTTTCCAGACCATTGGACTCGTTTCAAGTATGCTCAGTCTCAAACTTAAAGAAAAGATACAGCAAATTTGCAATTGTGGAGCAACAACTTCTTTTTGTGCCAAAAGATTCCACAGGCTTTGACAAAGATCTGATACAGATGCGAGGGGCCGCCCAGTCTAGAGTACAAACAGGTATCCAAACCCACTCCTGCAGCTCCAACATTCAATGGGCATGTCAGAATTTTCCTCTGTGTGCCGACGTCTACTTGGGTTCGGGACCTATTGTAACATCACTGCCCAGATGATCTTTTTAAATTCACATTCCCTCAGAATGGCCTGGTAGTGGATAAGCAATAATCAGACTCTAACTTTGCACAAATTGATGTTTCAGTTGCAAATCTATTGCGATCCTAATAAAAACACATAACAAAATACAAAAATATCCTGGACACTGAAAGTGTGATGCAATGCTTCATGAGTATTGACGACCTTCCTTTCCGATTGATTTGGACGCCGAACCATACTCAAAATATGAGAATCAGATCTTTTACTTCAAGTGCAATAATTAGGTATATTGGATTTCTTCATATTTTAGATATTGCTTAATAATGACAAGAGTCAACTATCTTCATGTTCCATATTATGCTCAGTTACGATTATTAAAAAGTAGAGATTCTCTATTCGCCATCCATTTTGAACATCAGGTAGATGAAGTGGGAATTTTAAAGTCTAATCTTTCATTTTTACAGTATGACCTCCTTTATGACTTACCACATCCTAATATTTTTATCTGTGGACTGTATATGCTGTTTGTAATTTATCTATCTTATGTTCTTAATTTTATGTTTCAATCTAAGTATTTTTTGCTACGTTTAACAGTATGCCCTTCCTTTTTAACTCACCCCGTCTTGATATTTCTTCTTTTCTTGTGGATTGTCTATGCTGTTTGTAAGTTATCATGAATGGTGCTAATTGTTATCTATCTAAGCTTGATGTGCATTTATTATTGTCTTCCTCACTTTGTCTTTATTTTGCACTAATTCTAACTAGTTATTTACGCGCTGCGTGCACTCAAATCAATCTACATCACTTTATCTTTTTTGGTTATAATTTTTTTTAATTTTTTTTTTTGTCTGTATGTTACACTGTAGTAACAATAACAAGTCTTGCAGCTGCTCTTATTCTTTCCTCCCCTGTCTTTCACTGACCTGTTGATTACTTTGAAACCCCTCCGTCCCATTCTCCCCAACCACCACTACCACTTGGATACCTCACCTTCTCGGATGTCCCATCGCCCCCCATTCTCCTTTTCCCCGTTCCCGTCGTACCCCACCCCTTTCTCCCTCCCACCCATCTTCCCCTTACCCCCTAACCATTTTAGTGGACCCACCCTGCCGCCCCTCAACCATACTCCTATGACACTGGACTCTCCCATCTCTAGACATGGCCCTAACTCCTGGTCCATACTTTACCCCTCAAACCTTTTCAAAAATGGCGAAAAAAACTTTAACACAAACTTCTAATTCTCCACCAAGAGAACTTATTTGTTGACAATTACCTTAGCCAAACCTCCATCATAAAAACCAAATATATCTTCCACACCAAACGCCCTTCTCAATGGAAAAGTATCTTACTTTACCACCTTCCTATCAAGAATTCCCGCAAAATACCTTCTGCCCTAAAACTTTCCACCTCTCCATTCCCCACATTTCCTGGCAAAATTGACATCTCTATTTTTAAATCAGGAAATATCCTTATCCAAGCCTCTGAAAACCACCTCACTATTTTCGAACACTACTTCAGCTCCTTATCCCAATACTTACTACCTACACTTTTCCCTATCCTTCCAGCCTCACAAATGCAAGATGCCTTTCTGTCCCCTCAATCCGTGCCATCTACCTATCTGTTCCGTGACGCACCAATAACCATTGTTTTCCCTGATTCTCAAATGGATTTTCCCTCTACCTCATCTGCTTCACTCACTCCACCTGACTTTCTTTTAATTTCCTCATCCTCCCAAACCCCACCTCCTCCTATACTCCAGCCCCCCGATCCCTAGTCGGCTCCTCAAATTAATACTATCTCCTTCTCCCTTTGTTACCTTACTATTATGCACTCAGACACCCAAATCTTCCACCCTCCCCATGTAACCCTTCCCCCTGATCCCTCATCGGCTACGCTAACAACTCCCATCTCTTCTCCTGTTAGCCTTCCCCCTCTTTATCCAACTTACAGACCCCAACTCCCCTCCCATGCCCCATTTTCCTCTATTGGCATCCAGTTGACTCCTGAGAGTGCCCTATCATACCCTTCATTTCCGCCTCTTCCCTCCATTCATAACACCCCTCTACAGCCTCCGCCTGGTTTCCTACCTTTTCCACACTAGACCATCACCCCGACCAACTTGGACCATTTCCCTCACCCACCTGACCTCCTAGCATCACTTCTTACCCAATCACTCCTTCATATTGAACTACAACTCTCAACACTCATGTTAGAATTCTCTTCTCTCAGAAATGACGTCAACTCCCTCTCCACAAGAAACCCTCCCATTCACACCTATCCCTTGAACTCCACTCAAACACACTCGGTGAACAAAGGAATATTTCCACGAATGGCAACTCTCCTCCTAGGCCATCTTGTAGTAATTGTTCACTCCACCAACCCCACTCAATGAACCGGCTTCCCTCCCCTGACCTCCCTGATCTCAATAACGCCTACCCCATCACCGCCCCATCTACGAACTCTCCACCCCATTCATCAATCCCAGTGATCCTCGGAACAAGTAGAACCCTGTCCTCCCCTGTCTCACCCAGACCCCCTCAACAACTCACCACTATCCACGCCTGTTCTTCCACAAAAATAGGCGACCCTAAACCCCTTAACTGCATGCTGGTCAATTGCCGATCGGCAACGTGTCATGCAACAGACATCGCTGAAACCATCCTCAGTGAAAACATTTACATCGCCTTTCTGACAGAAACCTGGCTTAATGCCAACTCCTCATCAATCTTGGATCTACTCTCTCCCCCTGGTTACACCATCCTTAGAAAAGACAGGCTTAATTAAATTGGAGGGGGCATTGTAATAATTTATAAAGAAGAACTTAAACTCTCACCTGTCCAGCTCCCTGACTTTACTACATTCGAATACCTTGTAGCTGAACTCACGGTCCAGGGCGCCCCCTCTATTTGCCTTCATAATATCTATCATCCCCCCCGGTGACCCTCTTTCCTTTGTTGATAAACTATCAGATCTTCTTATTCAATCTGCGACCTCCAAGTCTAAAAACCTCTTCCTCCGGGACTCTAACCTCCACTGGAATACAACTGATTACCCCTCGATTAAACTCATCAATGACTTACTGGACTTCAGCGATCTGAAACAACTCTGCAATTCTCCTACACACTTCAAAGGTGCTACCCTTGATGCTATTATTACTAGCAATGACCTTGCTTCTCTTTCCCAGATTATCCCCATTGACTGGTCTGACCACCACCTCATCCTCTTCATGATCAATAGTTCCTTGCCCCACCCTTCCTTAAACACCTCCCAGCAAAAGAAAATGACCAGAAATCTTCACTTTATCCCTCCGGGTGAACTGGAGAAAAAAATGAATACTTACCTACGGCTTACTCCTCTCTCCCAAAGTGCCAATGGCCTTACTGAACATTACAACAAATCCATCTTTGAAGCCCTTGACCAAATTGCCCCAGCCAAATTAAAACAGCAAAAAAGTAACCCCTCCAAATCCTGGTTCAATACAGACCTCAACAACGAGTGAAGACCTCTCAGGCAGACTGAACGCACATGGAGGCACCAGCCTTCCTCCCCAAATCATGTCCTACTTAGAGCCGCTAGGGCCAACTATAAAAAACACATCTTTAATGAAAAAACTTCCTTCTTCCATTCTCAACTTGACCGAGCTAGAAATCGACCTGGGGAACTATTTAACATTGTCAAAAACCAAACTGCCTCAGCCCCGCCTAAACTATTGGCCACGGTCGAGAGATGTGAAGAAATTGCTAGCTTCTTCTCTGACAAAATCACTAAGATTGATCAATCCTTCATCGTTACTCCCCCCCAAATAACCTATCCCCACCCCTTAACATACCCTCTTTGTCCCCATCCACTCTTATCCCACCCTCGGAGTGCACCCAACTCCCCCTCACTGTTACCTCTCCTGAACCTTACTATTCCGCCCCCCAGTTAAAAAACAATGCATCCTGGAAGAATTTTTGTCCTGTATCTGAATGAGATGTCTTAAACATCATCTCCAAGCTTAAACCATCCTCACATACCAGAGATCCCCTCCCGGCCTATCTTGTACAAGACCTCAAACACATCATTGCCCCTTATTGGACCTCTATCAATAACGCCTCCCTGGCCACCGGCACTATCCCTGAGTCCCTCCAACTAGGCCAAATTACCCCCATCATCAAAAACGCTACTGCTGACCCCAATGACTTAAATATTCTGCGCCCCATCTCTAACCTTCCTTTCCTATCTAAGGCCCGGAAAAAATGTGTCTTGCTCCAGATGGACAAGCACATCAAATCATTCAACCTTTTGGACGCTTTACAATCTGGCTTCGAAAGGGATGTAGCACTGAAACAGCCATGCTCAATATTATTTATGACATCCATCACTCCCTAGACAAGGGTGAATCCTCCCTTCTCATTCTTCTTGACCACTCTGCTGCTTTTGATACAGTTAATCATACTGCCTTACTCAATATTCTCAAAGACCGTTTTGGCTTTGATGGTGCTGTTCTCAAATGGTTCACCTCCTTTTTCCAAAAGAGAAAGCAACAAATTAAAGTCTACGACTGCCTTTCTAAACCTTTGCCAGTCACTTTGGGCGTTTCAAGGGGCTCCATTCTCTCTCCAACTCTATTCAACCTCTTCATGGAACCCCTTACCCTCATCCTTAAACAAGGGAAAACCAGTTATCATCTATATGCCGACAACACCCAACTTTACTATAGAATCAAATCCCATGCCGATGTCTTACATCTCAATGATGCCTTAACTAAGATCCAATTGTGGTTTCATCCTAACCACCTCAAACTTAACCCTAAAAAAACAGAAATCATTCTATTCTCGCCTAAAAACATCTCACTCCCCATACAACATTGGATCTCTGACATCAAAGCTCTCAATTGCTCTCTCTTTCTCTCTAACTCATTCAAATCCCTCGGCATCAGCGTCCACACAATTCTCGGCTTTACACCCCACATATAAAATTTGGCTGAAGGTGCTCTTTTCACGCTTCACCACCTTAAAAAAATTAAACCCTTCATCCCGGCAGATGACTTTAAATCAGTTGTGCAATCACTGGTCCTGTCTAAAATTGACTACGGGAATGCCACCCTCGCTGGTACCCCTAAAGTCCATCTAGCCCCGATCAAATCACTTTTGAACCTTGCTGCCAGGCTTATTACTGACTGTAAGCGCATTGATCACATCTCCCCCGTCCTCAAAGATCTTAAATGGCTTCCGATCGAAGGCAGATCCACCTACAAGACCGCTTGCATCACGCACAAAGCCCTCCATCATAACACCCCTTCTTACCTTGCTGACAAACTCCTCAAAGCGGGTAGTACTAGAACAATGAGGAGCACTAACGCCATGGTCCTTGTCCCTCCTTTGTTAAAAAAGAAATCTACACAGTCCCGCTCTTTCTCCGGAAACGCACCCACCATCTAGAATGCCCTTCCTACAGATCTTGCAACCCCTCTTACTCCAGCTTCAAAAAAGACCTAAAGCTGCTCCTTCTGAATAAATGTTGGAGTACTTAATGTACTGTCACTAGTTAATAATTCCTACCCTTGCCACATCAGCATAGTTCCCCCTGACTTTTGTTTCATGCCATCCCCCCTACTCTATTCTTTAATTTTGACCACTTCCACCCCACCCCCCCTCTTTACTCTTTGGGTAATGCCTATCATCATCCACTCATTTTCCCCTCAACCCACCCCCACCCTCCACTGATGTCCTTCACTCTCTTGCCATCCCCTCTCCTGTCACACTAACTAACTTTGCTTTCCTCCTGTGCTATCTTTTTTATTTCATTACCTCACAGTACTAAAATGTAATTGATACCCCCCCCCCCCTCCTCTCACACTAACGGACTTTTCTTTCCTACTGTGTTATCTTTTGATCTTTTTACCTCATTACCTCATTGTACTAAATTGTAATTGTAATTGAGATTCTGTATTTCCAAAACCTGTAAAGCACTCTGATACTCCTGGGTCCAGCCAGCGCTATATAAAACCTTTTAAATATAATGGATGGATGGATGGATGGATGGATGGATGGATGGATGGATGTGTGTGTGGGGGGTACATCTGAAACCATCTTTCACCTTCCTGAAACTGACATTTGCTTTAGTCAATATTTGTAATGAATTGCCTACGCAATGTCTTTACCATTACAACTTCGCTGGTGCCATATATTTAACAAGTCCCTCATTGTGGGCTTGTTGTAGTCTCTACTCGATGCAATTGACCCAACCCGACCGACAGACCTGATAACAGGGATTTGCAAAAGGAAAGCCCAGCGCTGGATCTGCGGTGTTCGGCTCCCAGGGCGACCCGGCGTCGCTGTTCATAAGTTGCGAGCTCCTGTACACCGCTCCTGGGGGGTCTTGCAAGCACGGGCTCGAAGGAGTTTCCCTCCATTAAAATTCACGTTTTTAATCCGCGTCTTCCCCTGGGGCGGTGCGGTGACACACGGTGTCAACAGTTCGGTCTGTTCCGAGGTAGTTTTGGGGGCAGAGACGCCGGGTTTCTGAGCAGGCTTGCTGGAAGAGCCGGGAGAGGAGGAGGAGGAGAGAGCAGGCAGCCGGAGAAGAGGCGCACAGAGGGAGGGAGGGAGGGAGAGAGGCAGCGAGAGAGAGAGAGGGCGATCTCTGAAGTGGAGGAGGGCTGGACGCGTGCAGCTCCGGCTGCCGATCTGGGCTCCAACTGCTGCCTCTTCCCCTCCTGCCGGACAGGTCAGCCTCCCTCCCTGCCAGCAGCCTAGGAGCCCTCCACCCCGGGACCACCACCAGCCCCCGCGCCCAAGAAGGATCGAGAGACAGGGGGGCGGCGACTGCTGCCGGACAGGTGACCCTCCCTCACGGCAGAGCAGGAGACCCCCGACCCCGGGACGACATCCCCCCGACCCCCGCCAAGAAGGACCAAGAGACATCAAGAGGCAGAGAGGAATTTCCCCCGCAAGCAATAACACCCCTGCCCATCCTTTTCTGGGCTCCGAATTCTTATTTCCCTGCAATAAGAAAAGCCATTTGTTTGTGAGAGCTCTTGTATTTTTTTGTATTGGTAGATTTCACCCCCTCTTCCGCTTGAGACCCCCCTCTCCTTGTTTTGCATTAGCAATAATTTAAGCCTTTTGTGAGGGGGTGGCAGAGAAGGAGCCTCGTCCCCCACCCTCCCAGCCTTGGCACCGGGCAATGACTTGGAGCGGGGACCCGCAGGGCGCGTCCTCGCTGCTGTCCCCCGGGGGCGGCCGCCCCACCTGCCGGGGTCGCCTGTGCCCCCGACGCGCCCGGAGCCTCACTGTTGCCTTCTTCGACGACCCCTTCGTGCCGGCGTCTGTTTTTTCGGACCCTCCCTGCAGACTTGCATTTCTTTAACACTGTGACCTCGTCCTAACTTCGGCGGCACTTGCCTCCAATGTGCATATTTTTTTATTAGAGCTGTTTAAGGGATATATGGAAATATAGTTTATATTTTTTTCTTCTGGCGTTGTCTACTGCTCATAGAGTTATCGCTTATTTTTGAGGATCTCAGTCTGTCTTTTTTGAGTGGCCTTTTATCTAATTTTTTTGCCTGTTCTTTGGAAAGTTTGCACTATGATGGAACCCCCTGCACCGCCGCCATGCTGCAAGAAGAGCCTTTCCCTCTCGCTCCCCGTGCCCCGGGAGGGCCAGGCCACCCTCAAGCCCCCCCAACACCTGTGGAGGCAGCCCCGGACACCCATCAAGATCAAGCACCGGGGGTACTCGGACACCGACCGGCACCCCCACCGGCAGATGGAGCGCGCCGACGCCATGGACACGTCAGACCGGCCCGGTCTCAAGAAGTCACGCATGTCCTGGCCTTCCTCGTTTCACGGGACCACCAGCAACAGCCACCACCACACCACCAACAAGCGGTAGGTGGGGGCTCATGGCACTGGGGGAGCGGGGTGGTGACGTCACTGGTGGCATACATGCCAGGCTTCTTCCAAGCATGTCACCAGAGTAGGCACAGGGCAGGGGTCAATATTCTGAAAATGTATTATGCAACTGAAACTAAGCAACACTGCATTGGACCTCAAAGAGAGCTTTAAATGGACTACACTTTTTGTTCAAGGATTGTGGAGTATTCACTTGCAGGCTGTCTGAATCCTGCACAGATTTCAGTGCATTCTGTCCCAGACTGTGTGTGGTGCAGTCTGAATCCTGCACAGTGCAATGCTACATCCGCCGCAGCGATTCTGGTGTGTTCTTCACCTGCACATTTTCTGGTGCAGTTTAAATCCTGCACAGGTTTCAGTGCATTCTGTCCCATGTGCAGACTGTGTGTGGTGCAGTCTGAATCCTGCACAGACTTCAGTGCATTCTGTCCCAGGTGCAGACTGTGTGTGGTGCAGTCTGAATCCTGCACAGACTTCAGTGCATTCTGTCCCAGGTGCAGACAGTGTGTGGTGCAGTCTGAATCCTGCACAGATTTCAGTGCATTCTGTCCTAAGCGCAGACTGTGGTGCAGTCTGAATCCTGCACAGATTTCAGTGCATTCTGTCCTAAGCGCAGACTGTGGTGCAGTCTGAATCCTGCACAGATTTCAGTGCATTCTGTCCTAAGCGCAGACTGTGGTGCAGTCTGAATCCTGCACAGATTTCAGTGCACTCTGTCCCAGGCGCAGACTGTGGTGCAGTCTGAATCCTGAACAGATTTCAGTGTATTCTGTCCCAGGCGCAGACTGTGGTGCAGTCTGATTCAGCACAGATTTCAGTGCATTCTGTCTCAGGCGCAGACTGTGGTGCAGTCTGAATCCAGCACAGATTTCAGTGCATTCTTTCCTATGCGCAGACTGTAGTGCAGTCTGAATCCTGCACAGATTTCAGTGCATTCTGTCCCGGGCGCAGACTGTGGTGCAGTCTGAATCCAGCACAGATTTCAGTGCATTCTGTCCCAGGCGCAGACTGTGGTGCAGTCTGAATCCTGCACAGATTTCAGTGCATTCTGTCCTAAGCGCAGACTGTGGTGCAGTCTGAATCCTGCACAGATTTCAGTGCATTCTGTCCTAAGCGCAGACTGTGGTGCAGTCTGAATCCTGCACAGATTTCAGTGCATTCTGTCCTAAGCGCAGACTGTGGTGCAGTCTGAATCCTGCACAGATTTCAGTGCACTCTGTCCCAGGCGCAGACTGTGGTGCAGTCTGAATCCTGAACAGATTTCAGTGTATTCTGTCCCAGGCGCAGACTGTGGTGCAGTCTGATTCAGCACAGATTTCAGTGCATTCTGTCTCAGGCGCAGACTGTGGTGCAGTCTGAATCCAGCACAGATTTCAGTGCATTCTTTCCTATGCGCAGACTGTAGTGCAGTCTGAATCCTGCACAGATTTCAGTGCATTCTGTCCCGGGCGCAGACTGTGGTGCAGTCTGAATCCAGCACAGATTTCAGTGCATTCTGTCCCAGGCGCAGACTGTGGTGCAGTTTGAATCCTGCACAGATTTCAGTGCATTCTGTCCCAGGCACAGACTGTGTGTGGTGCAGTCTGAATCCTGCACAGATTTCAGTGCATTCTGCCCCAGCCGCAGACTGTGGTGCAGTCTGAATCCAGCACAGATTTCAGTGCATTCTGTCCCAGGCACAGACTGAGGTGCAGTCTGAATCCTGCACAGATTTCAGTGCATTCTGCCCCAGCCGCAGACTGTGGCGCAGTCTGAATCCAGCACAGATTTCAGTGCATTCTGTCCCAGGCACAGACTGTGTGTGGTGCAGTCTGAATCCTGCACAGACTTCAGTGCATTCTGCCCCAGCCATAGACTGTGGTGCAGTCTGAATCCTGCACAGATTTCAGTGCATTCTGTCCCAGGCACAGACTGTGTGTGGTGCAGTCTGAATCCTGCACAGACTTCAGTGCATTCTGCCCCAGCCGCAGACTGTGGTGCAGTCTGAATCCTGCACAGATTTCAGTGCATTCTGTCCCAGGCACAGACTGTGTGTGGTGCAGTCTGAATCCTGCACAGACTTCAGTGCATTCTGTCCCAGGCGAAGACTGTGGTGCAGTCTGAATCCTGCACAGATTTCAGTGCATTCTGTCCCAGGCAAAGATGTGGTGCAGTCTGAATCCTGCACAGATTTCAGTGCATTCTGTCCCAGGTGCAGACTGTGGTGCAGTCTGAATCCTGCACAGGTTTCACTGCATTCTGTCCTAGGTGCAGACTGTAGTGCAGTCTGAATCCTGCACAGGTTTCAGTGCATTCTGTCTCAGACGCAGACTGTGGTGCAGTCTGAATCCTGCACAGATTTCAGTGCATTCTGTCCCGGGCGCAGACTGTGGTGCAGTCTGAATCCTGCACAGGTTTCAGTGCATTCTGTCCTAGGCGCAGGCAGTAGTGCAGTCTAAATCCTGCACAGATTTCAGTGCATTTTGTCCCGGGCGCAGACTGTAGTGCAGTCTGAATCCTGTACAGATTTCAGTGCATTCTGTCCTAAGCGCAGACTGTAGTGCAGTCTGAATCCTGCACAGATTTCAGTTCATTCTGTCCTAGGTGCAGACTGTAGTGCAGTCTGAATCCTGTACAGATTTCAGTGCATTTTGTCCCGGGCGCAGACTGTAGTGCACTCTGAATACTGTACAGATTTCAGTGCATTCTGTCCTAGGCACAGACTGTGGTGCAGTCTGAATCCTGCACAGATTTCAGTGCATTCTGTCCCAGGCGCAGACTGTGGTGCAGTCTGAATCCTGCACAGGTTTCAGTGCATTCTATCCTAGGTGCAGACTGTAGTGCAGTCTGAATCCTGCACAGGTTTCAGTGCATTCTGTCTCAGACGCAGACTGTGGTGCAGTCTGAATCCTGCACAGATTTCAGTGCATTCTGTCCCGGGCGCAGACTGTGGTGCAGTCTGAATCCTGCACAGGTTTCAGTGCATTCTGTCCTAGGCGCAGGCAGTAGTGCAGTCTAAATCCTGCACAGATTTCAGTGCATTTTGTCCCGGGCGCAGACTGTAGTGCAGTCTGAATCCTGTACAGATTTCAGTGCATTCTGTCCTAAGCGCAGACTGTAGTGCAGTCTGAATCCTGCACAGATTTCAGTTCATTCTGTCCTAGGTGCAGACTGTAGTGCAGTCTGAATCCTGTACAGATTTCAGTGCATTTTGTCCCGGGCGCAGACTGTAGTGCACTCTGAATACTGTACAGAATTCAGTGCATTCTGTCCTAGGCACAGACTGTGGTGCAGTCTGAATCCTGCACAGGTTTCAGTGCATTCTGTCCTAGGCGCAGGCAGTAGTGCAGTCTAAATCCTGCACAGATTTCAGTGCATTTTGTCCCGGGCGCAGACTGTAGTGCAGTCTGAATCCTGTACAGATTTCAGTGCATTCTGTCCTAAGCGCAGACTGTAGTGCAGTCTGAATCCTGCACAGATTTCAGTTCATTCTGTCCTAGGTGCAGACTGTAGTGCAGTCTGAATCCTGTACAGATTTCAGTGCATTTTGTCCCGGGCGCAGACTGTAGTGCACTCTGAATACTGTACAGATTTCAGTGCATTCTGTCCTAGGCACAGACTGTGGTGCAGTCTGAATCCTGCACAGATTTCAGTGCATTCTGTCCCAGGCGCAGACTGTGGTGCAGTCTGAATCCTGCACAGGTTTCAGTGCATTCTATCCTAGGTGCAGACTGTAGTGCAGTCTGAATCCTGCACAGGTTTCAGTGCATTCTGTCTCAGACGCAGACTGTGGTGCAGTCTGAATCCTGCACAGATTTCAGTGCATTCTGTCCCGGGCGCAGACTGTGGTGCAGTCTGAATCCTGCACAGGTTTCAGTGCATTCTGTCCTAGGCGCAGGCAGTAGTGCAGTCTAAATCCTGCACAGATTTCAGTGCATTTTGTCCCGGGCGCAGACTGTAGTGCAGTCTGAATCCTGTACAGATTTCAGTGCATTCTGTCCTAAGCGCAGACTGTAGTGCAGTCTGAATCCTGCACAGATTTCAGTTCATTCTGTCCTAGGTGCAGACTGTAGTGCAGTCTGAATCCTGTACAGATTTCAGTGCATTTTGTCCCGGGCGCAGACTGTAGTGCACTCTGAATACTGTACAGATTTCAGTGCATTCTGTCCTAGGCACAGACTGTGGTGCAGTCTGAATCCTGCACAGATTTCAGTGCATTCTGTCCCAGGCGCAGACTGTGGTGCAGTCTGAATCCTGCACAGGTTTCAGTGCATTCTATCACAGTCACAAAGAATGGTGCAGTCTAAATCCTGCACAGATGTCAGTGCATTATGCCCCAGGCAAAGATGTGGTGCAGTCTGAATCCTGCATAGATTTCAGTGCATTCTGCCCCATGCACACACACTGATGCATTCTGAATCCTGCACAGGTTTCAGTGCATTCTATCACAGTCACAAAGTATGGTGCAGTCTAAATCCTGCACAGATGTCAGTGCATTATGCCCCAGGCAAAGATGTGGTGCAGTCTGAATCCTGCATAGATTTCAGTGCATTCTGCCCCATGCACACACACTGATGCATTCTGAATCCTGCACAGGTTTCAGTGCATTCTATCACAGTCACAAAGTATGGTGCAGTCTAAATCCTGCACAGATGTCAGTGCATTATGCCCCAGGCACAGACTGTGGTGGTGCATTCTGAGCACTGCTGCGATTGCATTGCATGCTGATCCAGCAATGCATTCCGTACACTGCACACATTGCGGTATGTTCTGTCCCCCAAGTACAGATTCGTGTGCATTTCATCCCCAGCACACATGTTAGGGCGCTCGCAGATTTCAATTCATTTTGCCCGCAGCACAAATTCTGCCGCTTTCTTTCCCATCAAAGGTTCTTGCCCCCCCAGCACATATTCTAGGCACCCTGCCCTCAGCACACAGCATGGTGCCTTCTGCCCCCAACTCAGATTGTGCAACACGCCGGCCTCTGCATCTATGCAGATGTGTTTTATTTGCTCTGCAGACTTTCTTGAGGTTCTTTTTCTTTGCATACTGAGTTGCTCTTTTTACTGACTTTGATTATTACAGAGTGATGTATTTGCATGTTATCAATGGCGATCCATGATGCAGCTGTGTTGCATTTAATTTCTGCTTCCTATTCGCTTGCATTGCTCTATCAGTTCATATTCAGTCCATGTCATACCAGTTGTGTTTTGTTCCCTTGTGCACATTCAGTTGCATTTCATTCGCCAGCGGAGATGGGGCTGCATAACATCACACTCCCACATACGGTTTCAGAAGCCTTTTATTCCGCGCACAGAGCTGGTTGCATTTTATTCCCCGCACCGATTCCGTTGCCTGTTTGCCTCCTGCACAGATGAACTTTACTTCTAGTGAAAATGAAGACGCGTTTTTATTTGCATGTTATAATTGCCTGGCAATCGGTTGTATTTTGGTCTTGGTACAGACTCCGTTGCATACATTCCCAGTTTAGAATCGTTTGCATTGTATATCCGATGCATGTTAGTTACTCCTTTGCCGTTTTCTTCCCGTTGCAGATTCAGGTGTGTTTGGTTCCCCGTGCAGGTTTGGTCATATTATATGCGCACTTAGATTCGGCGCTTTTTGCACGTTCTTCCGAGACACGCTGCAGCTCCCAGCGCTGACAAGCTGCATTTCTTGCCAAGAAGCCGCCGAGAAGCCGCTCTTTCGCGGTGCACGGCTCCCGGGTTGGGTGCAGGGGTGTGCAAATTTCGCAGCAGGGTTCCACTTCACGCAGGATAATTGTTTCTGGGAAGTGCGGGCGGGGGTGTGGGGGTCGGGGAGGGGGCGCTGGCACGCGGCGGATAGACTTTGAACCTGGGATAGCGCCTCTCCAGGTGCAGCAGCGAGGAGGGGAGAGTTACATACGCTGCATGCACAGGGGGCGACTTTAAGCTACTTTCTGCTCCCTGCTGTGACGCATGTCCCTCTTTTCGCATAGTTTTGAAGTAGGAGGACCATAGAAACTGCTCTCAACTCGCAGTTTGCGAGGGTGTGACTTATGCTTTAGATGTTCAGCCTGTAAAGCCTTAAACGCTGAGACTGTTGCTTTTGCTCTCAGAATCCGAGATACCGTGAATGTTTGACTTATAGCTGGGTTAAATTCAGTTTTCTGTTGAATATAATACGGTTGACGCTGACAAATAAACACATGCACGTACACTTACGCACACACTCTGCTCCATTGTGTGAGGCTCACACACTGAATGAGAAAGGCTGTGCTTTATCATATGGTGAATAATGCAAGAATGCAACGACACTGTGCTCCAAGGTGTGAAGCTCACACCGAATGAGTGAGGCTGTGCGTTTGCGTCTAACACTCATCTAATGAGTGACACCTTGTTCCAAAGTGTGGGACTGTGCTTCATGGTTTGACACACAGGCACTTAATGAGTGACACTGTGCTCCAAGGTGTGAAACTGACACCGAATGAGTGAGGCTGTGCGTCTATGTTTAACACACTCATCTAATGAGTGACAACATGTTCCAAAGTGTGGTACTGTGCTTCATGGTTTGATACCCAGGCACTTAAAGAGTGACACTGTGCTCCAAGGTGTGAAACTGACACCGAATGAGTGAGGCTGTGCGTCTGTGTTTAACACACTCATCTAATGAGTGACAACATGTTCCAAAGTGTGGTACTGTGCTTCATGGTTTGATACCCAGGCACTTAAAGAGTGGAACTGTGCTACAAGGTGTAAAACTCACTCCTAATGAGTGAGGGCCCGTGTATGATGCACACATCCAATGAGTGACACCATGTTCCAAAGTGTGGGACTCTCCTTCATGGTTTGACACCCAGGCACTTAAAGAGTGGCACTGTGCTTCAGGGTATGAGACTCATACTGAATGAGTGCGAAGACTCTCCAGAGTGTGTGACAAACACATGCAATAAATAAGGCTGCACACCCAGGTGTTAAGACTCACACTGAATGAGTGAAGCAGCATGTGCCACACATTTGCAGTAAGTGGCCCTCAGTGAGGCTGTTCTGTAGGTTGGAACACACACTTATCCAGTAACGAACACTGTTTTCCAAGATGTGAGACTCACACAAATAGAGTCAACAGTGCTCCAAAATAGCACACACAATACAGCAGTGAGTTTGTGCCAAGGAGTGAGACTCACATTGAATTAGTGAGACTCAAACAGAATGCTGTGCTCCAGAGTCCAATAAGTTATACGTCATTGTGTGAGACTCCATTGATGCAATTTGGGGACTTTCGAAGTAGCTTGGTGTAAAACTGCGCTACAAGTGTCTGAAACTTTGTTTAACCTCTTGACCGCAACGGTAATTCCGCTGCGGTGCTAGGGGGCTGAGTGCGCCGCCGCCATGCTCGTGACGGAACCACGCCGTCATGAGCCACGGGCAAGCTGTGCTCATGACGGCGTGGTTCCGTCACAACTCCGCCCACTCACTAATTCGCCCGCACAGGCGGGGAATCAGTGCTGCGTGGGCGGAGCGGCCGCCGCATGACAGAACCACGCCATCATGGGCACACGCCGCCCGTGGCTCAAAAGTGGGAGATGTCATGGAATTTAACAGTGGCTTTGAAAATGGAATAGACCAATAGTGTATTTAACCTCATAGCTGCTGCCGTCGGCCGCCGAACGTTCGGAGCACTACCTGGCTGGTGCTGCTAACGTTCAAAGGCTGACGCTGCCCCGCCCACTCTTTGGAACGCCCAGCACTGCGCCGATATAACGGCCGCAGCTAAGGCGTTAAAAGTGTAAACTACCCACCCCTCTGAGACTGACAAAGGAAACAGCAAGGCTCAACGGCGAATACTCTGTGAATGTTCATTAGACTTCGGAAAGTAACCAGGGTGAGGTGGCGCTCCAGTACATGGAGCTGCACCAAAGAAGACTTGAGATCGAGAGTATGAGTTGCCATGTCTTTGAGGAACTCCTCAGCCCGAGTTTTCTTGAGTTGCTGAACCATCCCCACTGTTTTCGGAACCCAAACCTCACCCATAACCAACCTAGAACCAACTTGTGGCTAGTTACGGGGGCGGACTGGTAAAGCTACTTGGCAGTGCTTAATTTGTAAAAAAAAAAAAAAATAGAAGCGTGGGGAGGCCTCTGTAACTTGCACGGCCCATTGCTCCCACTAGCGCTACCAATTGACAGCACTAACACTACTAGCCAATACACTCATACAAGTGTGACAATTCAAACTTTAAATGTTCATTAAAATGACTAAAACATGCCACCTAAGTTATTCTTATTGCTTTGGGTGGCATGTATTAGTGATTTTAATGTATGCTTAATAATTAAACAGCAGCTGTTGTGATCCTCAAAAAATAAGACAAACAGCTCCACCACGTGGCAGGCTGTCATAAGAGCCGTTGTTTCTCTAATAAAAGAGAGGGACCCCAACAACCAAAGGGATGGAGTACCACAGTAGACTTTCGTCAAAAGAATATTCCCTTTGGGACACCTTAATGTAGGAACAGGTTTCTCAAACACAAATAAACATAAACCAACAATACCATGACACTATACTTGTGAAGCAATATACACAACAACTAAATTATGAGAAAATACTGCACAGTTTGTTCATATATAATACAATAGTTTAAAAAAAGGAAGAAGGGACAGACAATTAAAATAAGGAAACAATAAAATTCCTATTTGTAAAAAAGGAGGTAACACACAGAGAGTCAATTCAGCAAAAGCATCAGAATTATTCTCCAATTAATGTAGGACAAATTCCTCCTTGATTTCATGCAACGCGTTTCGGCGGACCTTCTAATAAAGCCACCTTCATCAGGAATACATATAATGTCTTCCCAGTTAGTTCTCGTATTATTACAAAGGACACCACAGGACAGATACCTCCTATGTCTATGATAAAAACTCATGTGATATTACGGAAATTCTTCTTATTGCCAGCGATCTTTCTTGATCATCAGGGCTGCAGTATCAATGTACCCCAGGATCGATATCTCTGGTTCAAATGGGCTGATAGGAATACGAATAAAAAACTAATAAAATGTTATAGCTCCTAGACACGCGGTAACCAGGCACTTTTTGGTATACTTATCACTCTCATCCACACTCATAGATAGTGGCGTGACTCAAAAAATCCTAACCGTTCTTAACTCATAATATCATAACGGTTCTTGAATGAAAGATACCGCCGGTGTCATAGGGTCTATGGCGTCCCGCGTGGCATCCAAATCAGCCCCCCCCACAAATTTGGCTCTAGTTGCACCTCTGACACTTAGTACCCCAAATGAGGTATATTGATACAGCTTACCTTTTTTTTTACACAGATGTTAAATATTATTGAGATTGTTGGATTTTGTACCTGCCTTTTTCGTTTTTTATTACGAGGTACTGAGTTATATCGAATGTCCGGATCGCATGTCCTTTAGCTTTCCTGGTACAATCTTAAGACGTGGACTGTCCCTGGGAGTGGCATTGTTCCTTCGGTTATGTTTGTGAGATAGATGGGTAGGAGGGCGGTGTGTTTGAACTGTAAGGCAGCAGTACATTCTTCAAAAGTGTTGTAGGGCAGTTGTAAATCCATGTGTGAACCTAAAGGACAGTGTTGCATGCCTTAATGGACCTAGAGGACAAAAGTTCTTGATGGGGAGCAGTAGTGTAGGCTCCGGTGGAGCTTGAAGGCAGTAGTGTATGAGTCGCTGAAGCTTCAGGGTCGACCTGCATGCCTAATTGAGGATAGGGTAGAAGTGCGTGCTCACTGAAGGTGGTGGGCAATAGTGCATGTTACTAAGAGGCTAGAGGGCAGTTACACACGCTTCTGTAGAGCAGCAGTGCATGCCCTTGAAGGATCTGGAGGACAATAGAGCATCCTTCATTGAAGCTCTCCAGTAGCGGTGCAAGCCTTGCTTCCTTGAAGCCGGGCACTACTGTATGTCACCAAAGAGCTGGAAGGGCCTGCGTAGATCCTGTTGCAGCTAGGAGCAGTAGTACGACTAGTAGTAGTGAGGCTATTGGTCGTACCAGCAGAGGCATCCGTAACAGCATCTGTAGCAATACTGACGTCTGTACTGGAAGCCCTTATAGTGATATTTCAAGTAGTACGAGTAATAGGAACCGTGATAAAAATAACACTGCTAACAGTACAAGCAGTAGTAATAATCTTTCTAGTAGCGGCACCAGAATTAATCCTATTATTACTATCCCTTATGCTTTAATCATCAACAATACCACTGGTCATACTCAAAATAGTTGTGCTACTACTAGAATCACTACTATAATTAGCAGTACTAAGTGTAGTAGTAATGTTAACACTTCCAAACAACATTAGTAGCATTAAAATGCCTGTAGGAGATGTAATTTCAGTAAAGGTTAGCAATTCAAAAAGAAGTATTATTAACAGTATGTGCAGTACTGCAAGAGTATGAGCTTGGTGTCACTCCTAGTTGTAGTGACAATTGAAGTATTGTTAGTAAAAGTAGCAGTGATAATAATAGTATGAGCAGCCCCAATAAAACTAGCTGTGCTTCGAGCAGTGATAAAGGCATTAGATCCAATAGTTCTACAACTGCTAGCATGTGTAGTGTTCGTATTAGTACAGACAGCAGTAGTAACAATCATAGTCCTAGTAGAACCACGAGACGTGCAGTAATACTATTAGGTTTTTGTTATTGCCTCATTATTCGCTATGGCAATACTACACCCGGTATTTGCAAAGATAATGAAGGGTGGTATTTACTTAGTCCAGCATTATTTCATCATTCTGAGTTCCGCTCCTCGGATCGAGGCTGACGGCTTACTACTGCTATGCATGGTTTACCCTGCTCTTAGCAGCAAAATACCGACTGATCAGTTTGTCCCCCACACACACACTGCCAGGTTTTACCTGGAAAAATTTGCACATCGAAAAGGGTGGTATTTCATCAGTATGTGTCATTGCGATTTGAACCACCGTGCAAACTATCATGAGCTCTGGGTGAAACCATTAGCCATAGAAACCTCTTCTGTGTTAGCCCTGGGTAGTTGAGCCACTGAGTAGTAAAAAAACATTCGGATTTCCTGACTCTTCTCCATGAAAATGTATGAGGGGCTTTAGATGCAGTTAATTTCAGTATTTTCATATGTGATGGCAAATTTCAAACCCTGGCTGGGTTTGACTAATCTGTGGGTCTACAAGTCACTCGTGAACTTGAGTTATGATTATTAGAGATCACGTGTTAAAGGAAATATCTATGAAAGTGACCTTCTGCCACGAAAAAACTCTGTTTGCAGACTCTTCGGAATAATATGGATGCTTTCCATCTCTGTACTAAGTGGTGTCTGGAGTAGATCTAAGATCCAGGTCAAATATTCCATATATTCCCATAAGGTTTATTTACATACAATTAATCTAATCCTTTAAATAGTGGTTAGTCTGAAAATCTGGCACGGATCCTGTCCTAGTTGAGGTTGGCACTCTTGTTTGTTGCAAACAACAAACAATTAAGTGGCCATAATACATGGCTAACCTCAGAGCGCCTCCGTGTTAGTTTACTTTTTCAGGGAGGGCAATCTGTTTTTATGAACCAACAGTTTAGCAGAGTTGGATTTTATTTTTGCATGACCCATCTCCCAACATGCTCCTGTGGTGCGGCAGTCCAGTGTGGGTGCAAAAGAGCCAGATCCATACCCTATTGGCAGGCTAACCATTCACTCTGCAAATAGGTTCGATGTAAATTCTATATACATTAATCTTCAGTGGATATCCTAAAAATCTGACCTGGACATGGCCCTCCTTGGACCTGCATTTTTCACCTCTGCAGCATGGTACATTTACCACAGACATTTCACCCCTTATGTCCCTTTCTAGGTGTGAGACTTCCGGCGTAAAGCGGATGTCCCAGAAACAGCTATTTTTCCTTTCTTCATTAAGCTCTTGTTTTACCCAAACAACATATGCTCTGAGGCAGTTGAAAAATAACCGCTCTGGATGCTTTTCAAACAATAGCGATCGCAGATAATTCCTGTTCGTCGACAGGAGGTGATTAAGCTCGCACTGACAGCTGCTGCTACTCTAAAAGCATGGTAACGTTTTTTTAAGAAGACAATTGTTTTTTTTGTAATGAGCTGAGGAAATTCCTTGTTTTGTCTTAGATATTTTTTTCCCGGTAGTTTGACAGAGATGTATACAAAATTAGCCTCGCGGGAAAGGAATCGTCATTTCCTGCAGCAGGATGACCCACCCAACATGGACAGGACAGCAGGCTGCGGGAATTTGTGTTTTCCGCTGTCACCTGCGTGGCAGAGGGGAAAAACACGGCCACCGCTGGGCTGTTTCTTTGCCCCTGAAGGCCCACTATTGGACTTCCGGCAGAGAAAGCTCGCGACAGCGTGGAACCGCCAACAAGCAAGCAATGTGAACCCTGTAGTTCTGCTATTAGCTGCCTGTCTTTTGGCTTTGTCAATGCTTGTTTTTTTTTGCCATGGGTTTTGCAAAGCTTTATTTTTCGGCAATCTGCCAAGCCCTCGCCAATATAAAAATAAGTTAGGTAAAGGCAAAAATATTGTTTTTGTCTCAAATAGCGTACCTTCCCCCAGTAGTCTCTGACACTGAAGGGGACTATTTTGTGCGCAGGTATACTTACCAAAGAACAGCGCACCATCACTCACAGTAAGGCTTGGCCAATTTATAAAATGGACTAACCACTTGCCCCATGCAGTATGCTGGGGTGGCATAATTCAAGTCTTCATGACACAATAACAGACATAAACGAAGACTGAAAACTCCATATTTAAGTATATTATGCACAACATTTTAGTAACATCAAAAGGTCTTGGCTGCAGCCAGACTTAAAAAGGTAAGTGGCTGCCACTCCCATCCCTGCCTATCAAAAGGAACATTCCTGCCCGATTTCAGGAACCTTCCTTCCAGCCTTTTTTTAAAACAAATATAAATTGTCAGATTCCCACTTCGTAAAGCTGGGCATAGTTTTTCAAAACGCGTTTGTTTGCAAGCTTCCATCCTTCACAACTTTGCACAGATGTGTGTAAGAGATCTTCTGGCTTTAAGAGTGTGACAATAACTCTGTGCCTCATGTGTCGAGGCTGGCCTCAGTTGTGTTATCCCATCAAATTATTGCATGCCTTGTGTGTTGTAGTGTATTGCAGCTTTCATATAGTGCTTTAAGGCTGGATTCCCACCCATCTAAGGATGCTTAAAAGAGATACTGATCTTAACTCCTGAAACCCCGTGATCTTTTGACAACTTCCTTACGACCAGGGGAACTGAACGTGAGTCCTGGCTTCCCCACTT
Organism: Lissotriton helveticus; assembly: GCF_964261635.1. NCBI lineage: Eukaryota > Metazoa > Chordata > Amphibia > Caudata > Salamandridae > Lissotriton > Lissotriton helveticus. The sequence continues at coordinate 1,749,396,070 of NC_136057.1, read as the reverse complement.
TCACCAAAGTTGTGTGATTCTGAACAAACATTTCAGCCCCTCATACCTTTGTGCCTTTATTCACCATCATGATGGTAGCGATGTGGCTGTACATCTTTAGATTTACGCGAGCCTCGGTGTCCTGGACATGGGGCCAGTGTGGCACCAGGGACTAGTATCTATCCAATGTCCAGATAGGAGAAGAGTATTGCTTTGATGTTGTGCTGAAGTTCAGGTTGGGTATGTAGGGTTTTTTGGTAAAAAGGAGAGCAGGCACCAGTTTGGGATAATGGGACGTCTTGGCTATTTTGGTTATGGAGGAGAGGTCTGTCAACCATAAATCAAGGTGACCTTGAGCTGAGAAAGAGTTGATGTTTGTATCCATCCACCTTTATGCCTTTGCGTCATTCCTGGAATTTTCCCTTGTTTTGACCGCAAAATGATTTTTGGGGGTTTAGCTTCAAGTAGGCATCTGACTTCCAGCATGGGTAATGACCATGTAATCTTCTTGGGAGAACTCCACCCATTTTCTTGTGCTTTTTTCTTTTCTTTTCTTGCCATCGTTGAACAATTAAATATAGTGTTAATTCAATGCGAGCTTAAATAAATAACTCATTTGGTTCGCAAGTGTGTATTTTACAGACTGAAAGCACACTTTGGCTCACCACACATTTGTAGTGTGCAGTTTGTATGTTTTAATTGCGCATGGATGAAATATGGTAAATGTTACATGGTGGCACCCAATCACAAGGGGGACTTCATGCTTTGATGAAACGTTTCTGAAAGATTTAGAACTGCATGTATGTGTACTTATAAAGTACACTCCCTGCTTTAACTATACATTTAAAATACTTAATTTGTGCTGATGCTTGCAGGTGGTGGGCACCAGTACTAAGATTTGGGAACTGGGATTTTAGAGCAAGAAAGCAAAAGGGAGAACAGAGAAAAAAGAAGGAATAGGGAGAAAGGAAAACAGTGACAAAGGAAGTAAGGAGGGTCCTAAAAGAACGTGCAAGAGTGGCATAGAGGCAGGAAGAGCAGCAGAAGAAAAGGCATGAGGTGGAGTTAAGACTAAGGAGCCTTGGGGTTTGCCAACCTTGGCATTCTTCAGTGCTGACAATGGGCTCCTGAAACAAACATTGCTTATTTATTTATTTACACAGTTTTATATAGCGCTGGCTAGACCCAGAGGTATCTGAGCACTTTACAGGGGTTTGAAGTTGAAAACAGATAACAGTAAAATATTCATACAGAAAGGAAAAAGGGTGTAAAAGACAATATAATAGAATTCAAAGAACAATAAAAACATGGACAAGAAGATCAAAAGCTAAGGAAGTCCAACATTATGATAGGAGAATTGCACAAGCGTAGGTAGCATGGGAGGATGAGGGAAAGTATGGGGGAAGAGGGAACAAAGGAGGTACATCACATGTAGGAGTAGGTGGAGGTTGAATGAGAGTTAATAGAAGGAGGGTGGGAGTATAAGTGAGGAGGAGAGGCGTGAGGACGTGAGTCGAGTAGAATGTGGAGAGGAGTGTGGCACTCTCATGGGCGGGTTGAGAGACCCTGTAAGGTGGCAGGATTAAGGACCCCAGAATTTCTGGAGAAGATGTTGTTTGAGGACTTTTTTGAAGCTGAAGTAGGAGGGGTTGCAACGAAGATATTTGGGGAGTGAGTTCCAGATAGTAGGGGCGTTTCCGGAGAAAGCGCGAGATTGGGTTGACTTCTTGTTAACCAAGGGAGGTATCAGCATGAGAGAATTAGTGCTCCTCAATTCTCTGGCACAGCCCGCTTAATGGAGTTTTTGTGAGAGATACGGTGGGGTTTGAAGATGCAAGGCTTTATGTGTAATGCAAGCATTGTTATAAAGGGATCTGCCATCAATAGGGATCTATTTGAGATCCTTGAGGACAGGAGACATGTGATCATACCTCTTGCAATCTGAGATAACCCTAGCCACGAGATTGAGGACCGACTTGATTGGGGCTAGGTGGACTTTAGGAGTTCCTGCGAGAATGGACTTTCCATAGTCCAATCTGGAGAGTACTAATGATTGGACAACCGATTTAAAGTCGTCAACAGGAATGAAGGGTTTGATTTTCTTGAGGTGATGAAGAGAAAAGAGAGCGCCTTTCGCTGCGTTTTTGATGTCGGGAGAGAGGCTGATGTTTTGATCAATACTTATTCCAAGAGATTTAACTGAGCTGGAGGTGGACAAGGAGCAGTTGAGGGCTTTAAGATCAGAGATCCAAAGATGTATTGGAAGTCGATTATTTTTAGGAGTAAAGAGGATGACTTCTGTTTTTTTGGGGTTGAGTTTAAGGTGATTGAGATGGAAACATTGTTGAATCTTAGTCAGGACATCGTTGAGGTGAAGAATGTCTGAATGGTAACTGATTTTATAGTAGAGCTGGGTATCATCAGCGTAGAGGTGATAGTTGATTACAGCTTGCTTGAGAATAAGTGTGAGGGGTTCCATGAAGAGGATAAATAAAGAAGGAGAGAGGATAGAGCCCTGGGGGACACCCAGGGAGACTGGCTTCGGTTTAGAAAGACAATTGTTGATTTTAATCTGTTGGGTTCAGAACTGGAAGAAGGAGGTAAACCAGTTGAGAACAGGGCCATTGAAGCCAAACCGATTCTAGAGGGTGTTGAGTAAGGTAGAGTGGTTTACAGTATTGAAAGCAGCAGAGAGGTCAAGAAGAATGAGAAGGTAGGCCTCCCCCATGTTGAGGGAGTGGTGGATATCATCGACAATGTTGAGCATCGCAGTTTCCGTACTGCAGCCTTTTTGAAAGCCAGACTGTAAAGTGTCCAGAAGGTTATATGAGTCAATATGTTTGTCCAGTTGTAACAAGGCGCCTTTTTCGAGGGCCTTGGAAAGAAGAGGTAGATTAGAGATAGGACGCAAGTTGTTACGGTCGTTGTAATCAGCAGTGGATTTTGAGGATGAGAGAGATTTGGCCTAGTTGGAGGGAAACCGGGACAGACCCCGAGGTCAAGGAGGAGTTGATTATAAAAGTCCAATAAGGGGAAATTATATGTTTTAAATCTTGGACCAGGTTGGTGGGGAGAGGGTCGCAGGTATGAGAGGAGGGCTTGAGCTTGGAGATGATGTTAAGAACATCACGCTCAGAGACTGGGTTAAAATAATGCCAAGATGCATCATTTTTTAACTATTGACTGGTGAGGGAACGATCAAGGGGGGTGGTGGTGTGGGGGAAATGGACAGAGTTAGGTGGGGGTGATGCTGTAACAGGAGGATTGGAAGGAAGGGCAGTGAGAGTAGATGAGCTCAGTGGGGAGGGTGAAGTGGCAAAGGAAAGATCAATCTTAGCGATTTTATCATAGAAGAAGTTCGCAATTTCTTTGCAACTTTCGGTAGAGGCCGTCAATTTGGGAAGGGCAGAGGTTGTTTAATTTTGGATGATACTAAATAGTTCTCTAGGTCTATTCTTAGCTCGGTCAAGTTGTGTATGGAAGAAGGAGGCTTTTCATTGAGGATGTGCTTTTTATAATTAACCCTAGCAGCTTTGAGGAGGGCAAGGCTTGAGGGGGATGGATGTTGTCTCCACATGCGTTTGGTCATCCTAAGGGCGCATCTATCGTTATTGAGGTAAGCATTGAACCATGATTTGGCGGGGATTTTTATTTTTATTTTTATTTGGCTGGAGCAATGAAGTAAAGAACCTCAATGATGGATTTGTTGTAGTGATCGGTAAGATCATTAACATTTTGTGAGGGAGAAGGAAGTTGAAGTTTAGCTCTGATCTTATTCTCCAATTCACCAGGAGGAATACGGTGAAGATTTCTGGTTAATCTCTTATGTTTGGTTTGTTTGGTGGAAGGGGGAGGGGCAGCGCTATTAATTGTGAAGAGGATAAGATGATTGTCTGACCAGTCAATAGGGACAATGTGAGTCAGGGAAGCCAGATATTTACTAGTAATGATAGCGTCAAGGGTAGCCCCTTTGGAATGTGTTGGTGGATGGAAAGTTGAGTCAAGTCATTGACCTCGAGGAGGTCATTGAGGATGTTAACTGAGGAATCCGTCTTATTGTTCCAGTGAATATTGGAGTCTCCGAGGAAGATGTTTTTGGAATTGGAAATCGAGGATTGTGAGAGCAGATCAGACAATTCCTCAACAAATGGAAAAGAGTCACCAGGGGATGGTAACTATTATGTAGTCGAATAGGGGGTGCCCCCTGCACTTTAAGTTCGGCTCCCATGTATTCGAAAGTGAGTTGGTCAGAATTCTTAACCAGGGAGAGTTGGAGTTGATCTTTAAAGATAATGGCTAGGCACCCCCAATTTTGTCGTGCCTGTCTTTTCGGAGGATAGAGTAACCCGGGGGGGGGGGGGAGCAGGTCAAGAATCGATGCAGAGTGGGCCTTGAGCCAGGTTTCCATGAGAAAAGCTATGTCAGTGGCTTCACAAAGGATAGTTTCCACGATTTCTGATGCATGTCGGGAAGACGATCGACAGTTGACCAGCATGCAGTTAAGGGGTTTATGATTGGGTTCAGGAGAGGATACCGAATGGATGGTGGTGTGTTGCGGGGAGGCCTGGGGGATCCAAGGGAAGTAGGGGTACGGCTGATCCCTAGGATCACGGGGATAGAGGAATGCAGTGAAAGAGGATCAGAAGTCGTAGTGAGTTTCAAAGGGAACCTGGGCGAGCCAGTGGAGGCAGGGATGTGGTTTCTACCAGGGCCGGACTGGGAACCAAAACCGGCCCTGGCAAAGTGCTCGGCCGGCCCCCCCTCCTCCCCCTGGGGGAGGGGGGGGATGCCACCAAGCTCTTTACCAGGGCCGCTTTTCCGCCGAATTTGTTACAGGGCCGATTTTGCAGCTTGCTGCAAAAACGGCCCTGTCACAAAAACGGCCCCCAGGGGCCCAAAAACGGCCCGCACCCTTGCGGCCGACCGGGGAATTGCCCGGTGCCCGCAACGGCCAGTCCGGGCCTGGTTTCTACCCAGGATCACCGGAATAGTGGCGTGAGGCACAAGGGACTCGTATGTCATGGGGCTAGGAGGGAAGGTGATATGTAAATCCCAGGGAACCGGAGGGGAGCGAGGGGTTGGGTCTTGGGATGGGGAAACGGGGCTGATCCCCGGAAGTCTATCAACTGAGGTGCCATAAGGTGAGGTACATCCATAAAGAGGGAAGGGGGGGTTTGAATGACCGCCGCCCATTGTGACGGGATGATTGGCCGGTTTGGAGTCAGAGAGGGATTTGAAGTCTTTCCTGAGAGATGAAAGTTCTAACGTCAAGATAGGGAGGTGGAGTTCAATGTTAAGAAGTGATTGGGTTAAAAACATGTACGGTAAGGAGGAAATGAGGTACCTAGGGAGAGGGGCGGGTTCCCCATTAGCGAGTGGGATAGGAAGTGGACAAGGAGGAAAACCAGACGGCGGGATGAGACGAGTGTTCCGGATGAGAGACTGAGGATGTATTGAGGAGTGTGTGTCCCTAGAGCCAGGGGTCTGATGGGTGCTGTGGGAAGATGCGGGGGACGGGGGGAGGTGAGGAGCGTTGCTATCAAGTCTACGGGAGAAGGAATCATTGGGATTAGAAGGGTTTGGAGTCCATCGTGGAGCAAAAGGGAGGATAATGGGAGGGGTCTCGGAGTGTAGGGGGATCAGAGTAGGTGGATCAATCTGATTGAGCGGAGGGGCAAGGGTGTTACTTATTATGCACTTATTATTTTTTACACCATAAGCATGGAAGGAAGATTTGAAGAAGATGAAGAGTGAACGCAAGTGTAACTAACTTGTAGCACGTTGGTATATCAGTACACTTGTGGGTGAGGTGTCCGTTGAAGATGTACATCTCAAATTCCTGTTCAACTGAAGATCTTCATAAACTGAATATCCCTATATTTGGATTAATTCCCCACTAAATAAAAGTGTTTGGATACATATGACATTTTTAGGTCTCGCCTGTTGGTAAAGATACCTACTGTATCCATTAGAGAGTTAGGCCCTCACTACGATGGCAGTCGGATGAGCATCTGACCACCATTGCCATGGGCAGGTGTCCATCTAATAATGAGTTTGCGGTCCGACCTGCCCAATTATGATCGGACTCCCATGCAGGTGGTCAGAAAGTGCAGTTTCCTACTGTGACTTCCGCTGTGGCCCAGGAAAAGGGCTGCAGCACAAGCAGCAGTAGGAAAAAGCACTTTGTGCACATCCATGCACTGTGTTACATGCACATGTGGTGCATGGATGTGTGAGGGGCGCTACATGTGCACCCCGGGCCACATAGAAGTGGCCCATGGGGACAGGGGTCTTGCTTGGGCGCCCCAAGGCCCCTTACTAGCTGCCTTTTCATGAAAGTAAGTAGGATATAATGGTTGGGGTGCAGACGCGGTTGCAGGATGGCGGCTTGGACCTTGTTTGAAGTGTCAGGTCTTCAGAATGTATATTGGGCTGTGAAAAATTAACTGCACAATATTGTTTGCTAATTCATGAAGCTATATGGAGCACAGCCAAAAGGCCGTGAAGTTTGTTTCTTTACTACTAAAGCAAGGCAAACCTCATCGAAAGATAAATTTGCAAAAAAATTAATCTGAAAACCTGCCATTGTGCCTAAGAAAGCTTTACAAAATGTAGACTAGTGGAGACTTCCTGTAACATTCAATCAGAGTGAATATTTTTTTACTGTGCGCCGTAAATTATCTCGCAATTTTGGAACATTTTCCCTCGTGCAAGGCGAAGACAAACCAAGCTTCATCTCTAACCTTTGCAAAAACTGAAAATGGCCAGAATTATTTAATAAACTGGTGCACTCCTACATATGTTGTATATGTACACTTTGGTATGTTTTGAAGTGCACAAATCGAATGTTGGATGTTGGTGCATAGATATGTGGTGTTTGAATGCTTTTAGGAGCAATCAGATTTTTGTGTATTAGAAGTCACTTGGAGTGTGGTTCTGACCATCCTTATGGACTGGTATTCACACAAAGACGTGTGTGAGTAAACAACCTAGGCAGTCAATAGCAGTGGCAAAACAAGTAGTATCAAATGACAGTAAAAACTAAGGAATTATAAAAATTTTTTTTTTTAAAGTAATCAATGCTTTAATATGGACAGTTAAAAATCATATAAATACATGACATAATCATAACCATAAGATATGAACATAGGACTGAAACACATACATTTCATTAATATTTATACATTTAAGAAAATACACTTGAATTATAAAAATCACACTGTGGCAAGTGCAACTCGACGCGCGTTTCGGCGTAAAGACGCCTTCTTCAGGAGCCACCCAAACGTGTTGATATCTAAAAAACATACATTAAAAAATATCAAAACAAAATATTAAATCTCAAGTTACATGCTATATGCAGATAATAAAGAAAACAATCAAACATTTATTCATATTACAAAAAGAATACAAAACCTAAGTGATCACTGTCAAGAGAAAATGCAATGTCCTGTTTGTCACACCAATAGGATATATTCATAGAGGGAATTGTGCCATACTCAAAGGGAAAAAAAAATATTTTTTTTCTAATAATAGAAAAAATGAACCTATTTACAGACGTATTTGCAGACTTATTTGTCCATTTTTTGAAATCATCAAAACTAATCACAAAATACTTTTATGCAAAGATGTAATATGCAGCAAATGTATATTCCTGATGGCTAAATTGAGGCTATTGATTTTATACATATAAATGTATGCAATCTATACAAATTAACACAAGCATATCGCCATCTGAATTAATTACATTACATATGAACATGAATATTTATTAAAACATTTTTTTTTATAATTCCTTAGTTTTTAGTGTCATTTGATACTACTTGTTTTGCCACTGCTATTGACTGCCTAGGTTGTTTACTCACACACTATTGTCCCTGCCCTAGGAGTTCACTGGTACCAGTGTCCAGGGGGTCCTTGTTTTTTTGCAATCCATTCACACAAAGACGCTAGTCACCAAGACAGATACCTGTTTTTTTAATTCAGGGCAGAGAGTTTTTAATATGGAGGCGGTGTGATGTCGTCCATGCTGTAGTGATATTAAGCAAATATCTTGTAACACGCACAGGCATTAGGCTGCCATAACAAGTTAGAAAAGTAAGCCTCATCCTTTGCCATCCCTTCAATTACTTTAATGCGCGACAATTTACTGTGGAGCAAAGACTATTGTCTGTTCATGGTGGTGGGTGCTGTTCAGAACACTTTGACTAGGCAAGCTCTACCGTTGGAGTTGAGACCCACAAAGCCGGGATCCTAGGTTATGATGACCATCCAGTGGAACCTCTTGAGCAAGTTTCACCTCTATCAGGGTCTTCGCTACACTGTTTTCATAACATTCTCATTCTGCCTTCAAGTGTTCTGTATGTTATGTTATGTTATGTTAGGAGATTTATAAAGCGCATGGCTGCCTCAGCAATGGGGCGTCCCCATTAGTTTCATCCGATGACCATAAGTGTGAAAGATAGACCTGGGGTAAAAGGAGAAAGAAACCAGCAGCAGGATTAGATAGCAATCAACCAGGTCTTCAGTGATTTCCTGAAGATCAAATGGTTCTGGGTGCACCTTAAAGGAAGAGGGAGAGCATTCCAAAGGGCAGGGGCTGTGGCGGAAAAGGACGGACCACCTGCCCTAACTCTTCTAACACTTAGCACACAAGCTAAATTACGATCAGCAAAACACAAGGCTCGAGTGGGAAGATATGGAATCAGCAAATCAGATCAGGTGGGGCCCCCTGAGAAAAGAAGATCTTGTGGGCTGTGCACAGAACCTTTAAATTGAATGCGCTTATCCACCTGGAGGCAGTGTAATTTACGAATGGCATCCGCAACTGAACAGTATTTAGGAAGGGTAAACACAACCTTGCAGCTGCATTCTGAGCCAACTGTAGCCTTCTAATCACCGGCTTGTTTACTCCCAGAAAGAGGATGTTACAATAGTACAGCCGGGAAAGAATAGCGGACTGAACGATCACTTGACGAATGTGGGGATGAAAAAAAAACACAGAATGGGGTTGAGCCACGTAGAAGCCCAAAACAGGTGCCTGCCACCGCTTTCACCTATGCTTCGGATGTTAGGGCATTATCGACCCAAACACCTAAATTCTTAACCATTGACTTGGGACAGGGGGGAGCCCCAAAAGAAGAGAGCCACCAATGGTCTCCCCGGGCATGGACATCCCTGCCTACAAGAAGAATCTCCGACTTGCTGGTATTCAGCTGCAGACAATTAGATGCCATCCATTCTGCAAAAGCCTTCATACCTTTTTGGAAGTTGACTACATCTAATTAAGTAGTGTCGGAGAAAGAGAACACAAGCTGAGTGTCGCCAGCATAGGACACCAGCGCAAAGCCCAGAGATTTCAACAATGGCTAAATGTAGATGTTAAACAGCTTGGGGCTCAGGGGGGAGCCCTGAAGGATGCTGTGGTGTAAAGTATGCCAGTTGGAGCTAGCAGGAGGAGATACCACCTGAAAAGAGGGGTCGGCGAGAAAAGAGGAGAACCCGGTCAAAGCAGTGCTACCAACCCCAATCTCTTGCAGGCGTTGGAGCAAGATGTTGTGGCAAACAATGCCAGAAGCAGCACTTAGTATGGTGGGTCTTAATGTAAAACGCCAATATTGCACTCAAAACACAAGTCAGCTGGTGCTATAGTATCAGAGCTAGCTGAGGGCCCTCTCCGTATCCTGATAATCTGCTTCTACTCCCAAACTGCTACACATTGGACCTGAAAATGTACCCCTGGTTTCGATGGAGATCATGTATGTCTGTTCTGGAAGTACTACCATTACCTCTGACTGGAACATGTGTCCTAACCACTCCCTCCAATCCTCCCTTTTCATAGATAAACAACTTGCTTGACATTATTTTTTTGCTTTTATCGTTGGTGTGTGATTTCCTACTCAGCTGGCTATGCAAATGCATAACCATTTCTGCCTTCTTCACAAGTGAATACTTTATTGCCACACACCTAGGACAGTTGCCTAGTGGCTTCAGGTAACATTCATCTTGAATATTTTCATTTCCGCCAACTGGGCGCCAAGCTATTTCTTCTCAAAAACTTTTGCTGTCATCCATCCCTCACTTTGATTTTGCGTTGGCTTCTGCCGTTCCCCCAATTTCCTCATGGTACTTGCCTGATACTTTATTCATGAGCTGTGTCCCATGTTGCCTCCTTTCCACTTACACATGAGATTTCCCACTTCCATCACTGTTTACATGGCATGTTTCAACCACCACCCTTCTTTTCTGGAGCTCCCTTTAAAACATGTGCCCAAATTTCCCAACACCGCCATATTGGTCCCTAACTCATTGTAGCCAATGATCTACTATCCAAAGTCCCAGAATTACATCTGTCCCATAAAGAGTGTTCTTTATGTCACTTCCTCACTGGTCAAAGAACTTAGGAACTTTCACTGAATCCCACCCCGATTCAAAGATCTCCAGTGGCTCCCGTACCACGATCTGCAAACATGTGAAATTGAGCATTGCACAATATCTCAAAATCAAGATTAGGGTCTCCGTTGGACAACGTAACACCCACTGCAGCAACCTCACCGTCAGGCTAGAGTCTGAGAGAGCGCAAACTGATAAATGTATGAGTACATCACACTTATCTGTAGTAAGCATAATTCATGAAGAGAAATGCCATGAGTGCTAATAGTATCTGCAATTATATCCTAAATGTATAGCTAATGTAGAGATTTAAGTAGGTGTGGAACTAATACAGAAATGTGTGACATTATATGACTTTATTAGACGTGATTATTTTGAATCCATGTCGTGAAGCTGTTACAACATAAGATGGTATGCGGTAAAACGCAGAACGTGGTAGGCCTCAGGGCCAGAGCTGGAGGGAAAGGGAAGGTGGTTCTTTTCACGACACAGATTGTTTTAAGGTTTTTGGTCATTGCATTAAATAGGCCATGATTTATAGAATTGTTTACTTAATAATAGAATAAGAGTATTAACATGTTTTAATTAAATGAAGAAGTTGAATGCTATAATCATAATGAGAAATATTGTAGGCCTGAAATGTTTTAGCATTGATTTACACGTACATGTCTGGGCTGAGAAATGTTGCAAGCCTTTTTAGAAGTTTATGAGAGTTGGGTTCTTGGCGGCAGATATCTGTCTGCAACAGGAAAGGGGGGATCCAATTATAAATGAATGAATAGAGGTCTGTTCAGTAGACGGCCCAGACATGGAGGAGGGTTTTGGAATGTTTAAGGGGTATCAGCGGGCCGGAGAAGAATCTGAGAAGCAAGGTCAACTCTAACGTCTGAGGCCCAATACAAAGCATCATGGAAAAAGCCTGAAGTTGCACCACGTGAGGGGCGTTCCACAAGGGGCGTCTCAAAGGTTGTTGACTGTTTTGTATTAGGGACAGCACCCCTGGGTGGAGTTAGAGCAGAGACCTGAGGACCCCTAAGAGAGTGGATGGGTAGGCAGAGAGGGGTCATGACTGGAGAACTTTAGGTTTTCACCAAGAGACTTAGAGTGAGTGACTTCCCTTGGGGGTCATTCACTGCTGACACCTTTGTTAGGTTGGGATTTGGTTAAGTAGGGATACCATCTAGAACAGGGTAGGGACGCCTAACCTGTGTGTTTTTTTCCTCCAACCTAAATGAAGGAGAGATATGCGTCTATGCTGATAGCTTTGCTATTTTTAGAACTTGTGTTAGTGATTTCTGTCGCTCGTCTGAGGGCTTTTCGAGAGCACATGTATGTAATTGGACCTGTGTATCTCGTGAATCTCATTCTGAGATGCCTGTATTTGCAGCTCATTATATCTTTACAATAAACTTTTGAAAATTAGAAGTTGTCCGTGATCTTTGAGAGTAGAGTCCTTTCTTGGGTGAACTAACTTGGAAATAGGTGCACTTTCTTTCCTTACAGACAGGCAATAAAGGTTCAGTCGACCAGATCGAGGTTTGGATCAATAGATATAAGGTATCGATCAAAATCTCGCCCTTTCAGTTGGTAGCTATAGAGGATGGTTGCCTTCTTGAGGACGGTGACCTAGGCCAGGTTAGCTTACCCCAAGGCCCCTAGAAATCGATGATCGGAAGAACAGCCCGCAGATGAAGATCCGGATGACGTGAGACAGAAAAAGCAGCAGTATCGGTCGAGAGTGAGTATAAAGGGTTATGCGTGTTAGATTGCGGTGTTTTGTATTGTATCTATGTTGTAATGTCTGGCGGAGTTGAATGTCTGTAGAGTGACTGTGGAACAGGTTGTGAGCGCGCGCAACCGGTGGAAATCTTAAGTTCAAGGAGAGCTTAAGTGGTTCGGGTGTATCGGACACCCAGAGTAATTGTCAACTAGTGTGAAGGGGGTCATGAGGTACCATTGACCACCCGAGAGACCGAGATAGGGGGAACGTAAGAGTGAGTGCGTGAGTAACGGACGCTGGTCGGAAGTTACTGTGTGTGTAAGCAACCTATCAGAGAGACGATAGACATCTCGTCAGTTGTGTTGACAATTACAGATAGACTGTGGACGTACAGTCGAGAGAAGTGACCGCTTGGTCGGAAGTAGTCATTTTTCGGTGTATGAATGGGACGCATGCATAACCGGGAGACGAGTTGAGAAAGGAGGGGTGCTGCTGCGAAGCGGAGAAAAGAGACGTCAGGTGGTGTCGCGCAGAGATTGGCTGACCGGAGAAAGACCGCGCTGTGATAGGCCAGCTAGCGAACACGTCACACAGGGTCGCGACGTGATTGGCCGACAGGAGAAAGACCGCGCTGTGATAGGCCAAGCTAGCAAAGCCGCGACAGGATTGGTGGATTGTCATCAGGAAGTAAACAGAGTAGCGAGGCTGGATTTTGTGCGCATAATTATGAAGTGTTTTAAATGGTTGAAAGCGTTGTTTAAGAAAGAGAAGCGGGGATCGTATGAAGGGGAAGAAGCCCCGCCGGAGGGTACGCCAGCTCGTTATATGGCAGTAAATGTTGGGTTGCATACGATCCTGTGGATATCAGAGTGGAGTAAGATTACTGAAGGAAACGAGGAACTGACGTTCCCGAAGTACGGGACGTTCAGATTAGAGGTGTTACATCGATTGAAATCAGTCATGACCTCAAAGAGACCCTTGCCTAGACCAACCCAGTTCGAAGCCCTTGATGCCTGGCTTAGGGCAGCGCATGAAAGGAATATGAACAGACGACAAGAAAGGGTGAAACGCTCGGTAAGGGCAGTACAGGATGCCAGGTGGGATGCAGATGCTAAAAGATGGAGAGTGCACAATTTGGAAATAAATAAACTGTACCCAGTGTTAGAGGCGCCAGTAAATAAAAGCCCCCTAGAAGAAGATGATGAGAGCGAAACAGAGGATAGCCTGATAAACAGATTATTGACAGACAGGCCACCCCCATATAATAAAGCAGGGGGAGAGGTCGAGAATACTGAAGGAGAAAAGGGGGGCATTGCAGGAGAGCATAGACCGCTTCCCAGTTCACAGTGGGATCCTGAGCCAAAGAAAGAGCTGTTCCAGCCTAGTCAGGTGCAGCAGGTGGTCGGTAGGTTTGTGGTACAAAGAGCGCCGGAAACGGAAAGTGCCACATCCTACCCATTACCAGATGCACTACAAGTACCTGTTACCATAGGTCCTATAATATCGATATATGACCAAGAAAGAGCAAGAGGGGAAGAACGGGTACGGAAAGACAGAGAAAGAGCAGAGAAGGCTAGGAGGAACGATACCACTAATTCCCCAAGTCAGATGCCGATACCCAGAGAGTGGAGTACACCGATGCACACAGCAGGGGACCCGGGAGGAGATCCTGGGGGCCCTAGATGGCCAATGGATCTGAGGGGATCTGGACGAAAATCCTTTCAAGAGCTAAATGAGTACATGAAGCAGTGGGATGAGGCAGTGAAGGCTCAAAAGTGCATCAATGCTGCAGAAGCAGAAAGGGAAAGTCAGGACAGCAGAGCACGGACTCACTGCGGGGCTGGGGAGAGTAGCCCGGAGTGGGACTGTAGAGGGAGTAGGGGAGTCACCCATTGGGCCCGGAGTGGAGGTAGAACAGACCTGGAAAACGGGGGCCCCGGGAGTGAAGGGGTGGCGCGCCCAATACTCAGTGAAGGGGAGAGGAGAGCACAAGAGTACAGAAACAGCTTTAAATGTCCACACTGTGTGCCCGGCACCAGAGAACTGAATGGGAGTTGTGAGAGGTCGCACCATAGTCCCTGTGATGACGGCAATGAGCGCAGCCCAGGGAATATGGGGAACCAGGAAGGATCGTATCGGATACTGAGCGATACGAGGCAAAGGGAGTGTAGCGACCAGAGGGAAAATAACAGAGAGATGTGCGGTGAGACGAGGGAAGAAGAAGAGAGTGGGCAGAGAGAGAGTGGGGGTAACAGGCCCGTGTTCCATCACCTTCCTAGATCGGATGGCCGAGCATGGGACCTGGAGAGATGGGAGCGAGGGAGACCACCCATTAACTCTCCCGAGCCCAAACGCAGAGCTCGAAGTTGGGATGGTAGGGAGACCAGTGAACCCCCTTCGAAAGACATATTGCGAGCTGAGATAAAAGCCAAAAGACTCGATGTCTCCAGTTTAAGGTCAGATCTGGATGACATGGTAGATGGTACCCTGCCTTTAGAAAGAATGGAAATGTATGAACAGGATGAAATACTGTATATGGCAAAGGACATTACTCGAAAAGCGAGAGCAGTCCATGAGAAGTTAGTCGAACTAGCAGGCAAATATATGGTGGATCTGTCAAGAACCAAGGCATTACAGGGTAACCACAGGCTACATTACTCAGATCGAGACCTAGATGAGAGGAGAACGATTGGGCTGAAAACACACATAAGGGAACTGATTACTGGAATAAGGACATGGAGAGCACTAGATAAATGGGAAGAGAGGTGGTCCAAGAAAGGGACCGGCAGGAGAAGCATGATTGGTATGACACCAGGACAGCAGGGAATAGAAGCTTACCCTTTGCGTGAAGTGGCAAATGGGAACTATGTACATGTCCCTTGGAGTAGGGGAGATTTAGCTGCTTTTACCACCTCTTTCCCCAAGTTACGAGAGAGCCCAGTGGAGTGGTACAAGCAAGTGGAGAGATTTGTAAAAATCTCAAAGGTCCTTTGGATAGATCTGAACACGCTGTTTGACATTGTAGTACCAGGCGACCTGTGGACAGCATGCAAGGTTAGCGCTGAGTGGCCCATAACAGAGCCAGAGAGAGATGCCAAGACTAATGGGCCGTCCGAGATTGTGATGGCAAAATACGAGAGAGTGATGACTTGGCTGAAAGAGAAGGTGCCAATGCAAGACATAGATTGGGTCAGAATAGACCGAACAAGACAGGAACCCAAAGAGACAGTTCATGAATATTACGAGAGATTGCTGAAGGCGTTTAAACAGTATAGCGGCTTGGATGTAATGGATCCAAAAGACATAGGGCAATTTGTGTCCAAGTTCGTCCTGGGACTGAGACCGGATATTAGTTTAATGATTCAGCAACACTCGATTTGTTGGCAAACTAAACCCCTAGATGAAATACTGAGATATGCCAGGTACTGCTGTGATGAGGTAGACTCCAAGGCTAAGAAACTAAAAGAAAAGCTGATGGTGGTACAATTGCAGACAGCAGGAAAGGGGGGACCGCAACAACAGCAGCAAGGGACAGGTACCGGAGGAAAGAAGCAGTACAGTCAGAACAAGGGTAATGAGGAGAGTTCCACCTTTAGACCCAGAATAGACATAGCTACCTTGAAGAAAACGACTAGGTGCCACCAGTGCAACGAGTTGGGGCATTGGAAACGCGAGTGCCCTTACAATGTAGAGATAGGAGAGCAAGAGATAGAGGAGGAAGAGGTCCAGAGCGCACCTATGAGAGGGGCGACGCCATACCAAGGAAAGGTGCTCAAAGGGGGGGGGGCTCCTCCCCGAGCCCAGTTCCCGCAACCTCCTCGAGTAGGGAGTATGGGAAAGACCTATAGACAAATGCCCCTGTTTGTGGAAGGGGAAGAATGCTATTATGTGGACCCATTAACCGGACAGAGGGTGGAAAGAGAAGACTGCACCCTCGGGGCAGCCTTAGAGGTAGATCAGAGGGGACCCTATGTGGAAGCAGAAGTAGCAGGGTGCCCTACGACATTTCTGGTGGACACAGGAGCCACTAGATCCACGATCAGATCAGCTGCAGTTCCAGACCTGCCCATGTCTGGAGAGACCATACAGGTGGTAGGGGTCGCAAACAGGAGAATAACCAGTCAATTGACAGAACCGGTGCAGGTGAAAATAGGGAAGTACAGCGATGAGCACCAGTTTGTGGTTTGCGATTCAAGTCCTGTGTGTCTGCTAGGAAGAGACCTGTTGTGTAAATTAAATTGTACTATATACTGTACACCTCAGGGAGTGGAGGTACTGACAAATGATGATGATGCAGATTTCAAAGTCGCAAACTCTAGAATATGCGTGGAGCTGTACCCTACTTTGACAGTAGACGAGCTCCCCTGGGACTTGAGAGAGACAGTGGCACCAGAAGTATGGGATTTCACTGGGGAAGAGATTGGATTGGTCAAAGGGGTGGACCCAGTGAAAATTGTAGTGAAACCGCATGCTGAGTTCCCAAGAACACCCCAATACAAATTGACTCCAGAAACGATTGCAGGCATAAAACCCGTGATCGAGTCCATGATTAAACAGGGAATACTGAAAGAAATCGTGGGTAGTCCATGCAACTCCCCGATTATGGGTCTACAGAAACCAAATGGGAAATTTCGGATAGTGCAGGACCTTCGAAAGATTAATAACATAGTCGTTTCATGTTGTCCAGTGGTACCGAATCCATCAGTGATACTGTTTCAGATTCCATTCCAAGCAGAGTGGTTCACTGTGATCGATCTTTGCCAGGCTTTCTTTTCGATCCCTTTGGACGAAGATAGCCATTTTCTTTTCGCATTTAAGCTGGAAAATCGCGTCCTAACATGGTGTCGTATCCCTCAGGGGTATACAGAGAGCCCATCGATCTTTAACCAGCTTTTGAAGAAAAATCTTGAAAGTCTAGTGCTGCCCCAGAAGTCAGTTCTGGTCCAGTACATAGACGACCTCCTTGTGGCGTCAGAAACAGAAGAAGCTTGCAGGGAAGACTCCATTGCTTTGTTAAATCACCTAGCTGCCAATGGGCATAAGGTATCCCCGGGAAAATTGCAGTACTGCCTGACAGAAGTGCAGTACTTGGGACACAGAATTGAGAAAGGCAAACGAAAAGTGTCACCAGACAGGATAGAGGCGATCATGAAAATGAATGCGCCTCAGACCCAGAGAGAGGTCAGGATGTTCCTAGGGATGGTGGGTTATTGCCGACAGTGGATCGTGAACTTTTCACTGAAAGCAAAACCTTTGCAAAAACTGACGCACAAGGAGGTGAGTGATCCGGTACCATGGGACAAAGACTGTTTGATGGCGTTCCTACAGTTGCGAGAGGACCTGTGTCGTGCTCCGGCATTGGGAATGCCTGATTACAATAAACAATTTTTTCTTTACTGTTGTGAGAGAGAAGGTTGCGCGTTGTCTGTGTTGGTCCAAATCCATGGGAATGCCCGTAGACCAGTTGCTTATTTCTCGGCTACTTTAGACCCAGTAGCCGCAGCGTTGCCCGGATGTCTCAAATCCGTTGCTGCAACGGGTGTCAGCATTGAGAGATGTGAAAATATCGTCATGGGGCACCCGTTAGAGGTGTGCGTGCCACATTCTGTTGAACTGTTGATGACCAGGACCAAAACACAGCATCTGACCAACAGCAGGCTCACGCGCTATGAGCAAGTTATTCTTGCTGCAGAGAACGTGACCCTCAAGAGATGCTCTGTTTTGAACCCTGCTACCTTAATGCCACTTCCAAATGATATTGATGATGATGATGAATATACAGACCATGACTGTCTCGATGTGACTGAACTATGCACCAAACCCAGACCCGACATCGTAGATGAGCCACTGACCGACCCAGACGAAGTTTTCTTTGTCGATGGCTCATGTGTAAGAGACGAAGTTGGGCAGTTGAGAGCAGCGTATGCTGTTTGTACAATTGAAGGAGTTGTGGAAGCAGGGTGCCTGGAAGGAGTAAACTCCGCTCAGGTAGCCGAGATTATTGCCCTGACACGTGCTTGCTTAGCAGGCAATCAAATTCGAGTCACCATCTACACCGACAGCCAATACGGGTTTGGGGTAGTTCATGATTACGGGCAGTTATGGTCTCAAAGAGGGTTCATGACTTCTTCAGGCTCTCCCATTCGCAATGGAGAGTTTGTGCGCTTGTTGTTAGAAGCATTGCAATGTCCAGCAAGTATCGCAGTTGTAAAGTGCATCGCACATACCAAAAATGAGGACTTTGTTTCGAAAGGCAATAGATATGCTGATGAAGTTGCGCGGTATTGCGCAGAACAAGGTTACTCTTTCACAGAGGTGGATGTGGGTGGAATAAATGTAAGAACTGAATTAGCCATGATACTGGAAACTGTTGATACTTGGGATGAATTGTCAACCATGCAAGAAAATGCTCCTGATTCAGAAAAGGAAACATGGGAAAAGGCAGGATGTGTAATGGGTGAGACCCATTTTTGGGTCTCAGCAGACGGCAGAGCAGTGTTGCCCAATGAGATGGTGAGTCCAATGGCTAGACTCATACATGGTCCAGTACACTTAGGGAGAGATGCTATGCTGAGAGTGTTTAGACAGACTTGGTACAATCCTAAGTTTAGAATAGCAGCAGAAGCAGTGTGCCAGCGTTGTGTGACCTGCCAGCAGCTGAACGTAGGAAAAAGAACACCAGTTGCACTAAGTCACATAGGAAGGTCTGGAGGTCCATTCAATAGAATGCAGATAGATTTCATTGAAATGCCAAGATGCAACCGCCTTCGCTATGTCCTGGTGGTTGTTTGTGTGTTCTCCAGATGGGTTGAGGCATATCCTACACGTAGGTGCGACACCCTCACAGTGGCTAAGTTACTGCTTAGAGAACTTATCCCTCGTTTCGGGGTGCCGGCCTTTTTGGAATCAGATAGGGGAACACATTTTAACAGCGAGCTTGTGAGGATGATCTGTGTAGCACTGAATATTGACCAAAAGCTCCATTGCAGTTACCGACCAGAAGCCTCAGGAATTGTGGAACAGATCAATGGAACGATCAAGTCCAGAATAGCTAAAGTCTGTTCCTCAACGACCCTGAGTTGGCCTGATGCCCTGCCATTAGTCCTCATGAGCCTTCGTAGTACCCCAGACAGAAGAACAGGGTTGTCACCACATGAAGTGTTAATGGGGAGAGCAATGAGGCTGCCATCTATTCCAGCTACTGCATTGTTAAATATCACAGATGATATGATCCTGGACTATTGTAAGGGGCTGTCTGACGCCATGCGTTCTGTGTCCCTTCAGGTGCAGGCTGCAGAGGTTCCAGCGTGCCAGGGCCCGTGCCATGACCTGTATCCTGGGGACTGGGTCCTGGTGAAGAAACATGTGAGAAGAAGCTGCTTGGATATTCGTTGGCGTGGGCCCTACCAGGTCATCCTGATCACCAACACAGCTGTAAAGGTGGGAGGCCTGCCCAATTGGATCCACGCGTCACATACGAAAAGGGTTCCAGCACCTCTGGAAACAGCTCCTCTCTCGGATGGACGTCCAGCTGAGGACCAAGAAGCCATAGAGGGGGCTAGCCAAGCTGTAGAGGTGCCAGCGGAAGCAGGGAACGAGTCTGACCAAGCTGAGGACGGTCAGTACAACAGCGAAACAGAAGACGCTACAGAAGGAGAAAATAGCTGGGAGTACGAGTCTGACCCTGACAGGTCTGAAAGAGAGCGAGAACAGACCAGAAGGAGAAGGAGTAGAAGGGCACGTGGAGAAGCTAATTGGCCGCAAAGAAGGAGCTCTAGCCTGAGGTCAACTCCAGAGTTAACCCTTCCTCCGATATCAGAAGACTCAGACCCAGAAGAAGGTGCTCAGGGCGCTGAAGCACCGGACCGAAGAAGGTCAAGAAGAGTGCGTGTGCCTAACAGAAGATACTCCACACCTGAGTGGACATATCTGGCGACAAATGTCTGTGAAACCGGAGACAGGGAGGATCCGAGCGGTGGTGGTGTCCAGTTCTGAGCCCATTATCACCGTGGAAATACGATTGTTGGTACCCGGTGTCGAACAAGAAGGGTCACTAACATTCGTGCTCCCCAGACCTCCCCGCCTCAGCAAGTTAAAGCACATGTTTCTTACAGAATTGCAATTCCCCGACTTTGGTACAACGATAACAGCACATGAAGAGCACACTCTTCGCTTGGAAATATTGAACTATGCTATTGAAGCTGCAACCACAAATCTGATAGTTGACTGTTAAAGGATTTTGTAAATAAAGCAAGCAGAAAAAGAAGATTACCTAGCGCCCAGGAAGCAGAGAATTTTAGGGAATCCCTTGAGTTGATGGAGAAGGGCTAGGGTTGTCTTTTTGAACTGTTAAAGGACTTTTGCGAAGAAGGTTGTCAGCCTCCAACTGTGTGGATTCTAAAGACAAAAAGGATTGAAAAGAGACTGTAAAGGAACGAGAGGAAAAGAACTTTTTGCGGAGATAAAGAGAGAACTATATAGTCTGACGAAATGGAGGCCGGCACCCCGAACCGCAGAGCTAAATGTATAATAGGTACACTAATAGTAGGAGTGATATTATTAATAGCTTTAGTGGTAACCATTTCTTATGTAAAGGGACATGAAGAAGAAGTAAAGGTAATTGATGTGAGTTCTGCAGGAACGCTTACACCTACTGTTGCAGGTGAGAAAAGGGAAAACACTCAAGAGAAAGCGTTATTGGCTGCAGAAGCCCGCAGGTTACATGTAGACGAGTCCCAAGGAGACTTTAGGTCAAATGCTTATGCTAAACTTTTGTATGAATACGTGGATGCCATGGAGGTTAAGGATTGCTACGTCTGCATGCAGTTGCCTGCGTCTGTAGATGAAGGAATTCGATACCATCACCTCCCTCTGACATATGGCATTACATGTAGCTTATTGCTTAGTATATTTTATGAGAGAGATAGTTTTGAATACTATTTCTCTAATTATGATTCAGTGTTGCCAGAAGTCCCAAATTATAAGCAGATGAATAAATGGGATTACTGGAAGAGTGAAGACAGATTGGCCAAGTTCTTCATTCCTTGGATTACCTTAGATACTTCACATGCCCGTAGAAATAACCTGACATGCAAGGTGTCAGAAGTCGAGAAGAAGTTCATAGGGCAGGTGGATGATCGTTACAGGAGACAAAAGATTTTGAAGAAATCAGGACAAGGGAAAATAGATTGGACCGAGGAAGAGAAGTCACATAAGAGAAAGGGTAGTAGTGGTCCAATAGCTTTAGATAAAGCGCAGAGAGGAAAGTTATGTCTTCACCGAGCCAAAACGTATTATGAAAATGTATACGTGGGTGAAGTTGACTGTGAACATGCTTTTAATTTAGAGTACTACACTAAGGATTTCCTGAAGGGAATGCAAGTGATTCCAAATGTGTATTTTGTATGTGGAAGAAATGCTTACGTGAGACTACCTGACAACTGGTATGGATCATGTTACTTGGCAATTGTCTTCCCCAAAATATATCATGCACAAGACTTATTGATCATTGAGGGCCAGACATCAGCGAGGGGAAGGAGAGATTTAGGCGATGCAGAAATGGTTGGAGATGTTTTTGGAGCTATGTTTCCTCTTTTGGGAATAATCCTTAATGATGTTAAAATTAGACGACTGGCAACAGTTGTCGACAGGTTGTCTGCCAGCACTGCTCAGTCCTTAATGCTGGTAGAAGGAGAGATGCAATCGATAAGGGCTATGGTTCTTCAAAATCGTCTTGCATTAGATGTCCTATTAGCAAAAGAGGGCGGAGTCTGTAAGGCTTTGAAGGTTCAGGAATGTTGCACTTACATTCCAGACCTTTCAAAACCCCTTGAGAAAGTTATTAAGAACATAACTAATATTCACAAAGAGATCGAAGACTTGAGTAGAGAAAATGTCTGGGAAAAGGTGGGCCACGGAATGAGTGCAGTTGGAGGGTGGTTTTCCACCTTAGGAAAAAGCTTTATATGGTATATTCTAAAGCCTATCATCATAATATTGATCTGTGGGATAATATTGTGGGGATTGGTGAGGGTATTCAAATGGTACAGAGCAAGAAAGTCAGAAAGGGCCCAAAGAGAGCAGCTGCAGAGATTGGCTGCCATACAAGATAATCAGTACAGGAGCCTGAGAGCTCTGGAAGCGCAGAGAATGCCAGCAATAACTGCAGTTTAAATGTTAGTGATGACCCCGAGAGGTCATCAAAGGGGGGAACTGAGAGAGCGCAAACTGATAAATGTATGAGTACATCACACTTATCTGTAGTAAGCATAATTCATGAAGAGAAATGCCATGAGTGCTAATAGTATCTGCAATTATATCCTAAATGTATAGCTAATGTAGAGATTTAAGTAGGTGTGGAACTAATACAGAAATGTGTGACATTATATGACTTTATTAGACGTGATTATTTTGAATCCATGTCGTGAAGCTGTTACAACATAAGATGGTATGCGGTAAAACGCAGAACGTGGTAGGCCTCAGGGCCAGAGCTGGAGGGAAAGGGAAGGTGGTTCTTTTCACGACACAGATTGTTTTAAGGTTTTTGGTCATTGCATTAAATAGGCCATGATTTATAGAATTGTTTACTTAATAATAGAATAAGAGTATTAACATGTTTTAATTAAATGAAGAAGTTGAATGCTATAATCATAATGAGAAATATTGTAGGCCTGAAATGTTTTAGCATTGATTTACACGTACATGTCTGGGCTGAGAAATGTTGCAAGCCTTTTTAGAAGTTTATGAGAGTTGGGTTCTTGGCGGCAGATATCTGTCTGCAACAGGAAAGGGGGGATCCAATTATAAATGAATGAATAGAGGTCTGTTCAGTAGACGGCCCAGACATGGAGGAGGGTTTTGGAATGTTTAAGGGGTATCAGCGGGCCGGAGAAGAATCTGAGAAGCAAGGTCAACTCTAACGTCTGAGGCCCAATACAAAGCATCATGGAAAAAGCCTGAAGTTGCACCACGTGAGGGGCGTTCCACAAGGGGCGTCTCAAAGGTTGTTGACTGTTTTGTATTAGGGACAGCACCCCTGGGTGGAGTTAGAGCAGAGACCTGAGGACCCCTAAGAGAGTGGATGGGTAGGCAGAGAGGGGTCATGACTGGAGAACTTTAGGTTTTCACCAAGAGACTTAGAGTGAGTGACTTCCCTTGGGGGTCATTCACTGCTGACACCTTTGTTAGGTTGGGATTTGGTTAAGTAGGGATACCATCTAGAACAGGGTAGGGACGCCTAACCTGTGTGTTTTTTTCCTCCAACCTAAATGAAGGAGAGATATGCGTCTATGCTGATAGCTTTGCTATTTTTAGAACTTGTGTTAGTGATTTCTGTCGCTCGTCTGAGGGCTTTTCGAGAGCACATGTATGTAATTGGACCTGTGTATCTCGTGAATCTCATTCTGAGATGCCTGTATTTGCAGCTCATTATATCTTTACAATAAACTTTTGAAAATTAGAAGTTGTCCGTGATCTTTGAGAGTAGAGTCCTTTCTTGGGTGAACTAACTTGGAAATAGGTGCACTTTCTTTCCTTACAGACAGGCAATAAAGGTTCAGTCGACCAGATCGAGGTTTGGATCAATAGATATAAGGTATCGATCAAAATCTCGCCCTTTCAGTCTCGGGTTCGAAAAAGCACTTCGAGCACCTCATGAGTGAAGAGAATCCATTCAGGTGGTCCCTGCCCGTTTAGGAGGTCTCTCCTCCTGCCACCTCATCCCTAAGTATTTGAACTCTTTTGCCCCGGTGCTAAGGGCGCTGAAAACGCATACCCCGTTTCACAGGCACTTTCTCTTTTCTTGAGGAGTTTTGTGAGAATAGTTTGCATTTTTTGTCTCTCAAATGTTTATTTGTCATTTAGAGCTGCTGCTGTCTGGTCGCCTTTGGTGTTTGGATCCTGCATAGTCGCCTTATGATTGTTTTTACTCGCGGTTGACTAGTGTTGCAGAGTTTACACATGGGAAATTGGTTGTCTAACTCCCTGAAGCCTTTTTGGCAAATCCAAGCTCTACAAGCGAACGAATACAATAGATTAGAATGCCACCTTGACCTCAGACTTTTGTTGAAACTGAGTACATGTGTGCAATAAAACATCTTAAAATGTTTGCTTTGGGTAGATTCAGTGACCCAGTGTACCTGCCGTACAAGCCATCTGCTGGCAGCGCATTCGGGCACATACCTGTTTGTCTACCTGGCAGCGGGAGAGGTTTTCCATCTCCAGTCTGAGAGCCATTGTGTTTCAACAGGACAGGGATCCGCGAGATCCTGTTCGCAGCGGCTACGAGACTCCCAGATGCCTAGTTTTATCCTGCTTCGAAAGAGATGAAAGCAACCTGCTCATGGTAGACAATAATAGTAATAATTAAACTGATAACATTGATATTAATACATTAAAGTCATGTATCTACTTCTGAAATTGATGAGTCATCTGAAATTGATGTGAGCTGCTTCCAAAACAGACAAAGACATTTTAATTTATTTTTCCAGTAAAAGCGATTTACAAGCCGCCCACTCACCATACACTTCAGTTTCCTTAAAGGTGTTTTTTTTGTATCAAGAGGATTACGGACAAGTGCCTATAGTGTTGCGCAAAAGGGCTTCCATGAGATGAGCGACATCACTTGAACTAAAGAATTACAAGTGAAATTGCTTTTTGTTGTTGGCATAAATCCCAAAATGGTACTTTGTCTGTTGACTGCTTACGTGCTGAAGCTTATTGAAATCCCCTGGCATACGCGAGCAGGAGTAATGAAGCCCAACCTTGTACATTCTTCGTAGCCCATCAAGGACCAAGCACCAACAACAAGATTATAATTTTATTTTTTTCTAAAATTGTGTAAATGGGGATTGTGTAATACGACACATCCTAAAACGGGTCAGACGACCTGGATGAAATTCCTGTCCCATGGTATTTGGGAATGGTGGCCCACAGAGATCAAGATTATTCTGTAGTGTCAAATGGAGAAGTTGGAGTTAGGATTCGACTCTACTGCGCAAAGGGCTATCCAGTGAATGATGTCACAACCGGTTTTAAAATCCAAGGAGACATCATAAAACAAGGAAACATTCTGGAATGCCCATTGTTGTGATTGTTAGTGATGCAGGACAAAGTAAAGAGAACAGTTTTTTTCTCTACACTGGATAGTCCTTTTAAAATATAGCCACTACAGAAGACATGACTCTTCCAAGCTTTTGGCCAAGGTCAACTTAGTCCGTTGGTTATTTTAAAGTTGCGCTTAGTTTGTGGTATACGTGCACTGGGATGTCTGTTTTTGTAGAGTTGTGTAAGTTAGCAGTTGTAACTGAACACAGCTGCCCACTCTCACACTGTCCTACTTCCTACTCTAAAGTGCTTAGTGAAAACAGTCTATGCGGCGTAGAGACCATTACTGTGCACTGTAGATAAAAAATCAGTTCATCGACACCATCAAAAAATGAATCACTTCTATTTTTGTGGGAGTATCAGAACAATGTATGATATTAAAAGCTGTTAACAATAAAAATCGTAATTAAAAAGTCATATGCCTGAAGCTAAGGTCCTACTAATAAAAATATACACTTTTTCTACAGAGAAAGTACAATCTCTCAAAGTCAACCCTAGGGTTTCGTCTGACTCGGCCATCTATTTCAGAGTGTCCAACATAGGTCCTGGAGGGCCAGGGCCAAGACATATTTTGGGGATAACCACTATATTTTTCCATTTGGATCCATTTAATGTAAATTTATGTTATGTGGCTATTCCAAAAATGTTTCCGGGAGCTGGCACGCATGGTCATTGTTGGGTGGCCTTCCTGTGTTACATCCTACGCATCAAAGGAATGGACGGAGTCTTCCGTTCATCCATGCAAGTTTCAATACAAAATTAAGCTTCTCCTCTTCTGAAAACAACCCACACTAGCCACAAAAGAAGTACCACTCACTTGGCTGAAAACCCTATCTTCAGAAAATGGAGGTTGAGACCTGCTCAACCCTCTGTGGGTTAAGCACATGGTCCTCAGAGTATCTCAGGAAAATGGACAGAAGAATTTCTTACTGTCACAGTGCGCCCCTTTCACAAACTCACTATTAAATCCTTCTCTATGTTCATCTGTGTTTGTGCTATCTTGGCATCTGGCGGGCGGTGCTAACTCGGCTTTGGCGTTGTGGGAGCGTAACAGCTGTGTAGTGGCACCGCTCCAACACTCCAAACTCATAATCGGGCCCTAAGAATGTGTGCTGAGAATTCGACATCCCTTCGTTCAGATCCAGGTAAACTATGGTAAAATAAACATTTATGTAGCAACAAGACACACTGAAAACCTAAGTAATGGGCTGATTACATTGGCGGTGAACCCGCCACTGGCAGGTTGCCGGGGGCGGGTTCACCGCCATCGTACTGCGGTTTTACGCCTGCCAGATTACTATGGTGGGCGGAAACGTGGCGGTCAGAAAGACCAACATCCACGTTTCCGACAGGCGGTCATTTTCCGACCGGCAGTTGGACCGCCCGCATAGCCCAGAATGGCGGCGGTGCCTGTTAGGCACTGTCGGTCAGATTATGATGTAAATCCCTGCCAGCCTTTCCATGGCAGTTCACCCGCCATGAAAAGGCTGGGAGGATGGACATTAGGGCCCTGTAGTGGGCCCCCTTCACCGTGGGCCATTTCTTTTGGGGGTGGGGGGCACCTATGGTGTCCCCCAATACTTCCCTGCACCATGTGATAGGCACCACATGGTGCCTGCCACGCAGCACAGGAAAATGTAAACAGTGCAGTTTTTGTATTGCAGTGGATGCTGCAGCCAACAGCACCCGTGGCAATGCAAAGTATGGTGTGTGCGACCGGCACGGTGGCGGCCGCATCCTGATACCCTCTGTGGGACCGCTGCCCTGTAGGCCAGCGGTCCCACTCCCGAGACGATGGGGGATGGGCTGAAGTCCGTCCGCCATCGTAATCAGCCCCATGGAGTCTTTACTCCTGGCATGCAACCAGAGAAGGCACTGAAGGTGATAACACAAAAAATAGATAAAGATGCTGAAGCGCATTGGCATATGAGCAAAAAGCTAAACCATAAGAGTGTGTTTGGTTGTAATGATTTCCAATGTGGGATCATGCCTCGGTGCCATGTGTGATTGATCAGAGGGGTGCTTTTCTATTGATATAGGTCTCTGCCCTTAGGTGGATAGTAGGCTGAAGATAAGTAAGTATGGCAGAGGATAAGGAAAGGTAAGAAATAGAATGCAAGAAATTGGTAATAAATGATGTCATTCTTGTTTGGTTGGAAGCGTATGGTTTATGAGCATGGCTCGCGGTGTCAAGAGTAATGAGTGGTTAAAGACACTTTTATGTTGCTGTCACTGCGATCAGGTAGAAGCACTTCCGCTTGTAGCGGAAGGAAATACAGTGAGATATGGGTGTGTGTGAGCTTCTGACATCCTTCATAGGGTTTTAGAATGTGTTCGTTGGTCAGCGTGGTCCTGCCTTATTAGTTAGGAAGAGCCTGTTCTTTTACTTTCTTCCCAATTTAGGATGGCGTTGGATACTTCTTGTCTTCGCTGAGGGAAAGTTCCACAATTTTGCACCTTGCACAGAGAAGGACATTCCACCACTACATTTGTTCTTGTTGGAAGAGATGGTCTTCCAAGTTTCTAGCCCAGAACATTAGCTTGGATGAACATCAGGCCTTTGCCGTGGATAGCCCTATGGATGATGCATCGGGTCAGTCCAGGGTGCTGCCTCAGATGCCAAGTTTATTTTGTCACACTAATATGTACTAAATGTGGGCAGTGTCAAAGGAGACAGATGAGTCCAGCAAAAGTAGGGCACACTCCTTTTCACTCTACAGTTGTTTTCATCCAAGATGGCTGCCGGGGAACATTTGCTGCACGTAGGCAGTAGCCCGTTTGGTGGTCAGAGAGTAGATGGTTCCCTTTTATGAACTAGTATATCAAAGCGAATCAGTCTCCCTATGAACGAGCCATTCACGCTCAGAGTGTTTTTGGATGGGTCTGATGGCTCAAGGTTCTTTCATCTGATGAGTGGTGTGATATATGAGGTCTTGAGGGCAGAGGGTAGGATCCTGAAGCTAGTGTGATGTTGATGATGCTTCTTGCTATTTCGGCAGCAGAGAAGTGACGAGCAAGAATTATTTGGAGGTTTGTTCTGGTCAGGCATCTGACAGAGAGGCGAGTGATCCTCTTTCCTTCACCAGCACCTCGAACTATGTCCTCTTGCTCCTGAGGGAGTGGTGCACTTTCTTTTGGAGACTAATTTGTCAGCAGTGTTGTCGCTGGTGGTTTGTCATCACAATACTGTCAAGGGCTAGGCACTCTAAAGGTCTTTTACGAGTCTTCCTTGATTAGCTGGGGAAAGGGATGCTCCTGCCAGTAGCTGTGGTGACACCTTGCACTGAATAGTACCTGTCAAAGGTGTCAATGGTCTCCTTTAGATAGCCACCTCCTTGGCCATCCTGTGGCTCTTGATCAGTGATCTCAGGAGTTGGTCCTGCCAGATTTTTAGCCTATCCCCATTTAGATAAATGTAGCTATCTTAAAAATCTGGCATAGATCCGGCCCTCCATGAAGGACTTTGGAGAGCCCTGCTCTTGATCAAAGATTAAGATGATGCAGAAATAGCTACACAAAGTACCAATCGCTTCATGAAGAGGAAAGCGCCAAGCAGAGACATCCAGTAGGAGATGCATAGGGAAATCAGGATGCAAGGATGAGAAAACAGTGATAAAAAAAGAGTAGGAAGTAGGCAACGAGCGAGATGAACAATAAGGGAACTACCCCCAGATGCATCAAGAACCCATTTTGCTATTCCTTAATAGCGAAAAATAACGATTCGCTATTAAGGAATAGCAAAATGCAATGCATGAAGAAATCACTAAAAAAATAGCGATTTCTTAAAATTCCTTAATTGCGACTCGCAAATTGCGAGTCGCAATTAAGGAATACCTCCTCATTCATTCCTATGGGCCTAGAGGCCAATAGGAATGAATGGGAAGACATTCTCAATTTGCGAATCGCAATTAGCGAATCGCAAATTGAGAATGCGATTTCAAGGGTGCAGGGGTGTCCAAAGGACACCCTGTTGCACCCCTGAAATTGATCTGTGCACATATGTTGCGCACACACATGCCCTCAGGGCATGTGTGTGCGCAACATGAAACTTTGAAAAATGCACTTTAGTGCATTTTTCAAAGTTTTTGCAAATTACCATAAAGTTCAACTTCATGGTAATTTGCCATCCCTATTAGCGAAATCGCTATTTTTTAAACTTTAATGCATTGCATTTAAGGAATCTCAATTTGAGATTCCTTAAATGCAAGTAATCGCAATTTTGCTATTTCTTAATTTGCGATTTTTGCATTTGGGATGAGGCATCCCAAATGCAAGAATACCGGTCGCAAAGGGGCAGTTTCTGAGAATCTGCCCCTTTGCAAGCGGATTCTAGCTTGATGCATCTGGGCCCTAGTGTGTTGCTTTTATCAGTCTTAGAGTTCTCCTTTACATATTATTCAAACAGGAACTGACATTACAGGAAAATAATCCACTGCATCTTTGATGTGGCACTTCACACAGAAATCTGACCACCTTCTTGGAAAAGAAAATTTCTAAGGTTTCATCATGCCCCTCTCTTCTAACACCTTGCAGCGAGGAAGAAGCTGACATTTGGCATATTTCTTTGCGTGCAGAACTCCACAGCCCCACTGTCACCTTTCCCATCCATTCCTCCTTGCCTTTTTACGCGGCATGCCACTGGATGGTAACAATCACGGAAACACTACTGTGGTCTAGACTGCAAGGATGCCCAATGGCATACAGAGCGTGGCATCCTGCAGAAAGCTTGCTGACAGCAGAATGAGCGCACTGTTCTCCTCCAAAGGCTTGCTGCGTCTGGTACCCTCTTAGCGTGGAAGTAACATCTGTCTTGTTGCCAGTGCCATCTGGATTGCAGAATACTGTCAGAATTCTATGTAGCTCCTTGAAAAGACATTTTGCACTGGTGATCTGTGTGGAATGCAGCGTCGGCTCCTCCGCCAAGGCGGAGGAGTGCCGCCCCACTGCTCTAAGAGCACTGCAAAGGAGAAGTAAAATGACGTTATTATCATTTTATTTTTAGTATTTGGATCTTGCAGCTAGTTTAGGGCGGGGCTCACGTGACATTGAGGGAAAAGGACTGGCTCCTGCACCATAAGTGCGCATGGCGATTTGACTTGCCGTCTTGGGCCAGCCAAACCGTCATGCTCACTGAGCATGTTCTCCACCCGCTGTATTGCCACAGCCTGGGTGGAGAACATGGACAGCCTTCCACTCCCTGTCTGAATGCTGAACCACGGCGCTCAGACCAATCATGAAGCTGCTGCCGTGCTGGTGACAGTAGCGTTGTGATTGGCTAGGGGAGACTGGGAGACTGTGTGCTTCCTGTTTCCTGCATGGGCCTGAGGCGAGGCAGCGACCGGCGACAGGCAGATAAGTCTATTTTTTATGTAAATTCTTTGGGTGTAAACACCCACCCCTCCCACCCTCACCACCATTCCCTACCAGATGCCACTGGTGGAATGAAAGTCTTTTGTTTTCTTAATGGGTGATTTTTATATTGAATATTTTTAGGTAGGTTGTGTCATTTTTATTTGATTTTTCCCTTTTTCATATTAGAATAAATTCTGTTTGTAGTTTTCTTTATGTGGTTAGTGCATGTGGACGTCTTCTTAGTTTTGGCCCAATCACTTGATCTCCTATGCATCAAATCCATTATAGTCCAAAAATTGGGAGTGCTTACATGAAGGTTTAAGTATCTCTATACATACTTATGTTTTTAAAGCGCACACTTGGCTTGGGATCAGTGGTCCTGAACATCATGGGAAAGAGACAAGTCAAGGTCACGTTCAATAATTAGGGATCGTTGGCGAGTGGCTGAGTGATCAGGCCTGTAGATACCCGTAACCGTGGCCGGTGAGGAGGTCTCGCAAGAGATGGATTGTACGGTTATTCCTGCACTACAAGATCAATTGGACAGCTTAAATATGCTGGGATCATATATTGCACAGTATGACCTCACAATTGGAGAATGCTTGCCTCCTGCCTTTTGGCTTACTAACATTATTGAACGCTAGGTAAAAACTGTAACATTTACCCTGAAGAGCATTTTAGGGGAACCACATTTCCTTTTATTTACCTTTTGATGACTCTTGCACCGCTTTAGCAGAATAGATAGATTTCAGGTTGGCGGGGTTGGCTCTGCATTTTTCGAGGATTGATTTGCAGTTGTTGGAGTGTCAGTAATTTCCGTGGGATTTTACTTACAGTGCTATTTATTTTGAATTGCAATCAATTTTCGCTCTCAAGTCACAAATTGCTCTGTCTGTCCAGTGAGATCAATACGGATGCTTTCTTACTTTCCCCTGGGTCCTAAATCTGTCCATTGTAACAGCGCGCAACCTGTCAGATTGGTCTCAACTTGGCTTTGCTGAGAACACAGGTTGCGCCGCACCCCGTGCTAGCCTATCGTTTCACATCTCAGCTTTTGCAACCAAATGTAAAATTTAGAGGCTGGATTAGTGGCTGGGATTGTGTGTGTATCTTTAGTATATGTCTGTAAAATGATCATTTAACCCCTTTGCTGCTTCTGTCGGCCAACTGCCGTCACGGGCACTACCTCCGTAGTGCTGCGCACGTCCGTTGGCTGACGCGGCCCCGCCCACTTGATTAAACCGCTGCACCGCAGCGGAATTCACGCCACGGTTAAGCGGTTAAAATGATTTTTTCAACAGAAGCAAAATTAGTATGCAGAACTAGGTTTTTTTAAAGTTTTTTTTAACTCTTTCCCTCTCTTGCCCCCAGTGTAAAAATATTGTGTGATCGTTAACATACCACATTTGTAAGGGTTATACTAGCTGGGTCGGGTGTCGCAGTGGACTAATGCATCCACTGTAGGGGCCTGTGTACGACCTCATGGTCACAGGTTCTAATCCCAGTGGGCCCACTCAGCCTTTCATCCATCTGCGGAAGATAAAATGAGTACCATTGAGTTGGGTAACAATATATATCTGTTATTCAGTGCCTTGAGACCCTTGGGTGATAAGTGTGCTTTACAAATACACATGTTATGTAAAAAGAATAAGTGTTTCTATTTCAGGCACTTTCTGGGTCATTTAGACCCTGGATGATTATCCCCTAGAATGCCGGGGGCAGAGATCATGACTGCCGTAACTCTGGTGGAAGAAGATCCGCCCTATTTAGAGATCCAGGCCTGTCTGGTGCGGATCCATGTCCTGCAAAGGGATCCACAATGGGTCCAAATTCAGCACTAAAAGATTACTGTGTGGGTGCCACGTTTCCCTGAAGCCAAACTGTTTTCCAGCAAAAACAATCACACAAAGCAGGAACTTGTTTTCTCTAAACACATGTAAAGCCCCAGTTTGCAGGAATTCTGCCCCACACATTGAGCCATTCCCCCCAACCCGGACAAACTCTATGCTTACAAATCAAATTTCTAGATACCGGGAAATCAAGGATTAATCTCAATTATCTGAAGAGAAATATTGAGAGGTTTAGGCTAAGCTTGAGGGAAGCCTAAATATGAATGTGGGAAAATATACTTTGTCAAGAGTGCAAGGTAACATGCAAACACCGAAAAAGAGATACTGTGAATGCTGGAGCCTGGTCTGATTTTGACCCTTACAGTTTTGCTCACAATATTCTTTACAATTACAAAAGAAATATGCAGTATACTTTGTTTTGGAAGGTCTTAAATTCATTGAAGCTGTTGATCTTATGGAAAAGATGGCCCTGTTCTCAGGATTCCACAGACCGGTGTTTAATTGTGGCTTTATCATTTTAGCTCCATATGCTTCAATGACCTCATCACCTAAAGTTTTAGTTGAAGGATAAGATAGTGTGCATGAGAGGAACGCAGGATATGTACACAACTGAGGGGTAGTTCAAAGTACACCGCTAAAAAAGTGCATTTTAGTGGGTTTTCTCTGTAGGGGGTGTGGTTCTGCCAACATCGTAACACGCGTTTATTAAATGTGTGCCCCTTCCGAGCACCTTATGGATTTAAATAAGGGCTAAAATTAGGGCAAATCTACGTTTTCTCTGACAGTGCCTTATGGTAGTGCCTGTCCATTGCATGGTACGTAGGCTTGCTCCCCTGCCCGGAGTGTCCAATTGTGTACAAAATTTGTATTCCGAATGTTTGGACTGGTGTCACACTAATATAGTCTGTGCGCAGGGGCATACGCCTGTCCTTGACAATGTAAACTTCTGGACCTGCCCAGTTACCTGAAGGGGTGCACCAAGCGTACCCTCTTAGGAGACAGTGAGTTACTGCCCTTATCCTCAGTGTATCATGTAAGTGGTGCTGGCTGCATACCGTGTATCATGAATCTATAGTATGACAGGACCTTTTTCCTCAGTGTCAGAGAGCCTGTGGCCTACAGACCCCTTTTTTGTAAGATTTAGCTGTTATGTAAATGAGTGTGGCACATATATGGTTGTAGGACTCATTGTGTTGTAGGTACTTTACCAAAATATTG
This sequence comes from Lissotriton helveticus, assembly GCF_964261635.1. Lineage (NCBI taxonomy): Eukaryota > Metazoa > Chordata > Amphibia > Caudata > Salamandridae > Lissotriton > Lissotriton helveticus. The sequence continues at coordinate 1,749,362,458 of NC_136057.1, read as the reverse complement.
TGTCAAAAATATTGATTGACACAAATATTGTGTAAAAAGATTATGGTGTACAAATATTGTGAATATTGAAATTAAGAAGATCATTTTCTAAGTCTTTTCTATTGTTTTGTTTTTATGTTGTACATAATATCTTTTATTAACTGATGTGTTGATTTTTTTATTAGTTCTTGTGTTTTATGTTGGTATTATCTTAATGATAAATATGTTTACTAATATTTTGTTTTTTATTTGATAAAATATGTTTTTTATTTTATTTACATTTTTTAACCGGTTGTTTGGTTTCTAGGAGAGTAGGGTTGGATGTTTGTGAAATATTTTATAATCGATTCGATTTGTTATGTTTTAATGTATTAATTTGATAATTATATAAATATTTGTTTCATTTTTTATTGGATCATTTTTAAGATATGGTCTATATTTTTTTACTTATTAATTGGTTAATTAGAAAAGTACTTTTTTAAATTGTTTTATTAATTTGAATATTCATTATTTTATGGTTGAATATTTTGGTAGACTAATTATATAGTGGTATTATTTTTTTTGAAATAATATATATTTATATTAATTTCAATTAATTTCATTTGTTTTGTGGTTGCATTTGGGTGGAAAGTGTGTCCACTTAATTTTTTTAATTGATATCATTTTTATATCATTGTATATTTACTTTTATTTGTTAATTTCATGTTTTTAATTTTTTATTATTTATATAAATTATATCATGTTAAAAAATAGTTGTATTAGTTTGTGAAAATATATTTTATGTTTTTTATTTCATAAATATGTATTTGATTTTATAATAATTTATGATTGTGCAAAGTAAATCTGAGCTTTACAAAGTTTAACATTTTCCATACTATAGCTTACACTGGAATGACAATAGTAGTTCTGACCCTTCCAAAGTCCAACACCTCCTCTAGGGTTGGTTATGTTGGAATGGGAATAGGGAATCTAACCCCATAAAAGTCCAACACATTTCCTACTGTTGGTTATGTTTCAGTGGGAATAGTAAATCTGACCTTGCCAAAGTCCAACACTTTCCCTACTGTTGCTTATGTTGGAATTTCAATAGTAAATTTGACCTGCCAAAGTCCAACACTTTCTTTACTATTGGTCAGGTTGGAATGTGAGTGCAAATGTTGACACCCCCAGGTGTAATTTTTTTAAAACCTAATATTATTGTAATTGTTTTTAAGGTATATGTTGTAATAGTATTGTTTTATTATTTAACAATTTTAATATTTTTAATTTGTAATCTCTAGTGTTTGCATTTAGAATTATTATTAGCATGCATTTTTTTTATTATAAATCCAAATCATTATAGTTTTTAAAATGTTGATTATTTTTTAGGATATAGTAAAGTATATGTTGTTTCTGATTGTGAGTTATACATTTTTATATAATTTGTTGTTAATATACATATATTTTTTTAAAGAATAATATGTTGTGCAATAATTAATATTTGGTATACTTATCAATTGTATGATGATAATGTGGTCTGCTATATTTTTGTGGACGATATTTTGGAATTTATACACAAAGGAGACGATTACGATGTGGCCCGGAAAGGTTCCGACCGACGGTTGGAGCCTTCTGGGCCGCATTGTAATCGGCCTCTCGGTTTACTTTCTGACTGCCACATTACAATGCTTACGGTTGGAAACTAAACCAGCCAGTCATTCCGGCTCAAGGAGCCCATCGGAGCTTGCTCGTAAACCCAAAGGGCAGACCTTTCCGCCCTTGGGATTACGATGCACGGTTTCTGGCAAGGTTTCCATGCCGGCCTGTCTGACATGGAAACCATGTCACAAAGCGTGTTTGGGGGCCTCCAGCAGGGCTCCCTTGTATATGCGGCCTCCGGTTTGTGGCTGAGGAGACAACTATGGTGTCCCCCTATTGATCCCTGCACCTGTGGCAGTACCTTGAGGTGCCTGCCATGGGGTGCAGAGATGAACAGCACCTCCCATTTCCATATAGGAGCATGTATTACTGCCGGTTTATAGGCATAATGCATGCGCCCATAGGGAAATGTAGATATGCAACTGAACAGTGTTCTTTCGCATCCTAATTAGGCGGTTGGGACCACCGACCAGAGGTTGGTCAGTCCCAGGACCGAGACGGTGTCGGGCGGACGTAGGCCGCCTAACATCGTAATTAGGCCCAAAGTATAAAAAGTCAATATTCATGTCCTCATATTTTAACTGAAGTACCGAAAATTATATGATCCCCTCCCAACAATAATCATTACATTACCAAGTCCCTTATCATTACCAATAAGCAGTCGGTCGGCAGTGTAGAAGGTTCAAGCGTTTATTAGACAAACACAAACTCTGCCAGAGGAGCTCCTTGCGACCTGACCCAAAAGGTCCGCCAAGAAGACTGCTGGCACATTGTCAGCACATCACATATATACAATTGCGTTGGCACCGGCATGGCCTAACATGGAAAAATACAAATTGGTACAAGCTAGTACAGTAATAGGAAAGCCCATATAAGGCACACAAAGAGCTCCTGATTTCGCTCAGGCAGCAAGGTCAGACGGGTGACTCCCTTCTGTCTTCTCAGAGACAAACCACCCTGCACCCCTCCCGGAATGTGCTTATCGGCCCTTCCTTGGCTAACTACGACCTTGCCGAGCCTACCGAGCTGAAACAGCAGTTTCTGCAACAGTTGGTTTCTTTCCCAGGAGCAGGGCTTTTAGAGCTAAGGGAGAATAAGGCCTGTGCATGTACGATATTAAAGAAGGCCATAATATGGTATTCATATAGCGTAACGTGGCATGAAGCTAAGTGAAAGTAAATACCGTAAATACTAATTATGCATGTCTACAGTGTGAGTTTAGTGACACCATGCTAATCCTAACATATCGATTATCAATACTACGTGATCAGGAATCGATTCTGGTACCTCAAACCCTCCTTTTAGCGTGGTGGCGCTAAATGACAACAGACATCTACTCCTCAAATATTTCTTCATCGATGATCATCATATCATGTACCTCTTTCTGCAGCATTTGGGCTTTAACAGCGATAGGGGATGGAACACACAGAGTGGTGATACGGGAAGCACAGTAAGAACAGCAGGCTGGACCACAGTGCATCAAGACACAGCACGTGAAAATGATGGCAGCAGCTCCTCCTAAAATTAACATTACCTTCCATCCCCATGTGGCCAGAAGTCCCCAAAACCAACCTGACAATGACCAAGACCCATTGTCAACATGCATTTCGGAAGCAATGCGATGCAGTTTCTGGATGGCTAGATGGACGGAGGGGGCGGAGTCAGGAATATATACACAACAAGAACTGCCGATGACGCGGCATGCCCCACCCCGATCAGCTAAGATAACGTCTAGAACCATTCGATTTTGAAGCGCTACAAGGCGAGTAGCCTGAATTTCCACCGTTAGGTTAGTTAAAATATCAGTAGTGATATTAATGACATTCTCCACTATTCTAGACAGTCTCCTAATTTCCCTACTATTGAAAATAGGCCCCCAAAAGGGTACTAGACCCTTGCTGAAATCCGTAAATTGCTGCAAGGAAGTATCCGTCTGATCAACTTCAGTCATATCGAGCTGTCTACGTGCTCTATGTAAGAGTGTACTACGGGAATGGCTCGAGGTCACCTCGGTGAAGCTTGCTATCGGTGTGCTTGTGATTGGAGCGGCTGAATTCCCATGATACGACCGCATCGGGTATAACTGATGCGTTTTATGATAGTTGGAGGGAGCCACATAAACAGGGGGAAACAGAAAGGACAGATAACAGCGTCCCCCCCAGTTTCGTGGTAGCCAAGTGTATGCATGTTCCCCACACACGAAGTACACATTGTGGGGAGTAATCAAAGGAGGGCTAATACGTTTTCGCAGTCGATAGGTATAATTGCAGATGCTATTCCCCATTTGTACCTTACCTATCCCTTGCACACAAAATCCTGCAGAAACATTCAAAATAGGGATGGGGACAGTGCGGTCTCTGGTAACATTTCGTTCGATGAAAATCTGAAAGTATTGAGTGGCATTAAAGTCTTTAAAATCATACAGTTCATCTTGTAACCAAGTTTTGTTCATTGCCGCTAAATACAGCTGTATACAACCTTGTGGGTCAATTATCACCTTATCCCCATGTCCTGTTCTATTATAAGCATAGTGCGTTCGAACATAATCAAGAATAATATTATGCTCATTGACATCTAGATCCCTGAAATGCTCACTCCCATGCCGGTATATCGCCAGAAATAGTTTGTACCATGCCTCACAACTACCTAGATAAGACAGAGGGCGGGAGAGAAATAGATCATGATTGCGCACTACAGTAGGCAGGAGTCCACAAACCCAACAATCCGTGGCGTTAGTAACATTATGCGTCTGATGCAACATTTCTATGAATACATTTTTAGCATATTTTTGGCGATGTCTTTCTTTGTGGGGCGCTAGGGTAAACAGGAAATGTTCGGGAGGTGCGGCAGTTGTGGGCAAAAACTTTTGTAATGGGTATTTATGTTCTAGGTATACAAACAGACTCATGAACACAGCTACTATAACAGTTATAGTTACAACAAAAGCTATTTTGACCTTCGTGGTCCACGTGGAAAACATTGGCTCATAAAAAGGTATGCGTCTAGGCGCAATAGGAAACTCTTCTTCTAGGATTACACGACCAAAAGGGTACATTGCTAGCTAAAAGTCCAGAAATAGGCCTAGCAGTCCGACCTGCCAGAGGGTTTCTTCGTTCCTGCGTCCGTCAGAGTCTCACAGGCAGACTCGTATCCCTATTCCAAGGTGGAAGCCATATCCGTTTGAACAGAATCTTCTTTCTGAACAGAGCACAATGATTGAAAAGTTCCAGCTCTCAACGAGTTCAGTCCAGTGTCTTGCTCAGCGCTCAGACCGGTAGTCTAGCAAACCCTATCTTATGCAATGAAGTCCTTCCCTATCTCCTGACAATGTGGTCTGAGGCGCCGTGTGTCGGCCTTCTGGGCCGAAGATTGTATCGCTCACGACCCAACACTTCAGGGTCAGAAAAGAGCACACCCGGGGCTTTCCGTACTGGTGACGTTTGGTCGTCTGGGGTACTTGAAACAGAATTCAACGCTACTGCACGCTCACTTGCAACTTCAGTGGAGACCAAGTCATCTGATCTCGCCGATCCTTCCTGTAGCCTCCGCTCAATCTCGCAGGCGTCAGAAAAGGGCACGAATGCATCAGCTCTTTCAGTTTCCTGTGTTAGAATTTCCCCTGGACGTGACCGCTCACCAGGGAGTGGAAGTGGTAGCCGTTTCAGATGCGAAACATGTATCCAATGTTTTCGGCCATCCACTTTAACCGCCGTCTGGGTGGCCAACAAAATCTGCCGTGGCTCAGACCATCTGGGAGCCAAGCTGGTGTCTCGCTCAAACTTTTTGACCAGGACCCACTGGCCGGGCTGTAAACGATGACCGGGGCCCTCTGGCAGTGGCTGCAGTACAGAAGCTACCTGCTGATGAATAGAACGAAGGTCTTTAGTCAAAGCATACAGGTAATCAATCAACATAGGATATTCAATATCTGCAAAAGAACGAGGTCGAGGTACCCCCCACACGTTAGCAGGTCTCCCAAACAGTATCTCATATGGAGAGAGACCCGAACGTGAGTGCGGGGTGACACGTAAAGACATAAGGGCTAGAGGTAAAGTGTCAGGCCAGTTCAACCCCGTGCTCTCCTTTATTTTTGCCATTTTTAATTTTAGAATGCCGTTGTACTTTTCCACGAGCCCTGCTGATTGGGGGTGTCGGGCAGCATGGAACTTTTGTTGTATGTGTAAGCCCTCGCAGATATGCCGCACAAGGGCCCCATGGAAATGTTGCCCGTTGTCCGACCAGATCAAGCGAGGCAATCCGAAGCGAGGCACAAACTCTTTCAGGAGAGCTTTTGCAGTTGCCAATGCTGTGTTCTCCTTAGTAGGGTATGCCTCAACCCATTTGCTAAATGCACAAACTACAACCAGTACATATTTGAGATTATTGACGCGGTCCATATGAATATAATCCATTTGGAGCACTTCAAAAGGCAATGCAGGTGGTGCGAAGTTCCCGGCTAAAACAGTTTCTCCTTTTCCTGGATTATGCTGCAAGCAGACCATGCAATATTGGACCAAACGGACAGCCGTCCGTTGGATATTCGGATTATTCCAAACTGGATCTAAGATCCCACAGATACCTTTTGCTCCTATGTGGGCTGGTCCGTGTGCCATTGTTACCACAGCCTGTACTAATGCATTGGGCAGTAGCCATCTTTGCTTTTCAGTCAAGTCGATCCAACAATTATTGTCATCCAATCTCCCTATCTCTTGTTCCCATTTCTCTAGTTCCGCTGAGGTGGCTTCCTTCTGTAGTATTCTCACACTTTCCATAGTATTATCAAATAATCCACAGTCTCCCCCCACCCATCTAGTAGAGGAATGAACGTACATGGGTGACATCAGCGACTGAGCTGTCTGCTTGGCCACCTGGTCTGCAAAAGCATTGCCTTCTCCCACCTCATCCACAATCACTTTGTGAGCACTGCATTTGATAATAGCCACTTTCTTGGGGAGTGTGAGAGCATCCAACAACCTCAAAACCAGCTGCCCATTCTGTATTCTCTGACCGTGTGAAGTAAGGAAACCCCTTTCTTTCCACAGCCGCCCAAAACTATGGGCTACGCCAAAGGCGTATTGGCTGTCCGTGTAAATGTTGACCTCTAGTCCCTCACTCAGCTCACAGGCTCGTAACAAGGCCATAAGTTCAGCAGCTTGGGCTGATCGGTGGGGTAGTCTGAGTGTTTCAACAACTGTTTTCAGAGTCGTGATCGCATATGCAGCTGTCGTTGTGCCATCTGTTAGTTTGAAACAGGAACCATCCACATATAGCTCTCCCTGGGGTTGATCTAAGGGTGTGTCTGTGAGGTCAATTCTACCCTTGGTCTCTTCCTCTGTGCGATATATGCAATCATGTAAATTAGTGTCCTGTTCACTCGTATGGAGTGGTAACAATGTGGCTGGGTTCAATGTTGCACATCGAGTAATCGTAATATGTGGTGCAAATAAGGTCAGCTCATACCCAGTAAGGCGTGCACTCGTAAGATGCTGCGTTTTTGTTTTATTTAGCAAGGTGTCTACTGCATGCGGCACCATTACAGTCAAATTGGAATTTAAAACGAGTCCTTCTGACTGCCGAATGGCCACTGCTACTGCAGCCGTAGCCCTCAGACAGCTAGGAAGTGCTCTTGCAACATTATCCAATGTTGCTGACAAATAAGCGCACGGTCTTTGCTTACCTCCAAAGGCCTGCGTTAAAACAGATAATGAACAACCGTCGACCTCGTGTACATATAGTACAAAAGGTTTACGATAATCTGGAGTACCCAGAACAGGGGCAGAGCATAAAGCAGTTTTTAGAGAGTCAAAAGAGAGCTGACATTCATCCGTCCAGGGTAGGGGTTCATGCACATCTTTGGTAGTCAAATGCAACAAAGGTTTAGCCAGAAGTGAAAAATTAGGTATCCATTGGCGACAGTAAGATGTGATGCCAAGAAAAGCGCGGACTTCACGCTGCGTGCAAGGTACAGACATGTTAGAAATGGTAGCAATACGTTCAGGTGTTAGTCGTCTACCCTCCTTCGATAAGAGATGACCTAAGTAGGTCACCTCCTTTCGACAATACTGAAATTTAGATAACGATACCTTGTTCCCCTTGACAGCCAAATGGTGCAACAATTTAACCGTAGCTTTTTTACATCCATCCTCTGTGTCAGATGCAATGAGTAAGTCATCTACATATTGCAAGAGGACATTGCCATCCGGTAATTCTAAGTCATCCAACAGAGCCTTCAGAGCCTGGCTATATATGCTCGGACTTTCAGTGTAGCCTTGAGGAGCGCGACAGAAGCGGAAGCTGCGTCCGGATATTGAAAATCCGAAGATCTGTCTGCTATCAGGGTGGATAGGAATGCTGAAGAAAGCATTTTTCAGGTCAATGACCGAAAAGTACTGTGCAGTCGGAGGAATCATGGTGAGAATGGTAGTGATATCGGTCACCACAGGATACTGTGGTACCACAATTTTGTTAACGGCTCGCAAATCAATCACAAAACGATAGGCAGCACCCATCTCCCCTTGGTCATGGTTCCTCTTCAAAATCGGGAGGATCGGGCTATTGCAAATATTGGCGTTTGTTTCTTCTACAACCCCTTTGTCAATCAATTCCTGGATGATGTGCAATAAAGCCCGTTCCCCCGCCGGTGCTATTTTGTACTGTGGGATGCGTGGTAGTTTAGCGCCTTGCTTCAACGTGATGTGAACTGGGGGTATGTCCAGTTCACCCACATCTGCGTCCCCTGTCGCCCAAAGGGAGGTTGGGACGCCATCGAACTCCGGTGGGAGTCGTTCATTTTTCGTAAAACATTGTTTTACAGGTGTTACAGAAGGACGTATAGTTAAATAGACCCCATCCGCAGAACAATGTATAGTAGCATTCAATCTTTTCAGCATATCCAATCCCAACAGATTCTCCCCACAATTCGATGTCAATAAGAAAGGAGTGTCCATAGTGGCTGGACCAATCGTAAAGGGGATAGGTTTAGAGATGGGGCTTACAACGGGGACTCCGGAAAAACCCACCGAAACATTGTTTTGCCCGGACAGAGCTGCCCCTGGAACCAATGATCGAGCAACGGAACTGTTCATTGCTCCTGTGTCAATTAGAAAATTTTCAGATGTCCCCAACACTTCCCCTCTGATGTAGGGTCCCCTCTGATTGACCGGAATTGACACATGGCCCCCCCTCTGTCCCTGGCTATCCTATGCTGGGGCATATTCATCATCATTCCCTTCGGCATAGTCACCATGGTAATATTGTCTGCGTTGGGTGTTATCGAAATGATTTCTTTCTGACCTGTCTTGTTGAACGTCTCTGTGCTCGTCTCTATGCATATCACCTCGGTCGGGGCCCCCTCGTCCTCTACCTCGTCCGCGAATCGCTGCGTTCTGGGCGGCCAAGTATGGACACTGAGCCTTCCAGTGTCCCTCCTCTTTACAATAGGAACACTGGTTGATGCCGATCGACGGGGCTCCTCCTGAACCCCTTCCTGTCCCTGCCCCTCTCATCATTGGGCCCCGACTACCTCTACCTCCTCCTTGCCCTCGAACCACTTGCTGTAACAGTACTCGAGTCTTCAGATCCTTAACCTTTTTATCCACCTTATCCTTATTTTCATTTTCTCTATGCTCGTAGTACTGGGCCATGCTGAGGATTACAGACGGGGAAGAGGTAGTCCAGGTACTCTCTGCCGCCTCCAGTCGTGCTGAAATTTCCGGAGCCAGGTTCGTAACGAACCTGTTAACGAACAACCTTGTGCCCCCTTCTGTGGCCAAATCTTGTCCACTAAAATCAATGAAAACCTCTTCGAACCTGGTAAAGAAGTCGGACACACTTTCGTCCTTCTTTTGTCTACAGGCGGACAGTTTATCCCAATCGACTTTTCGGGGTGGGATCAGAGTATGCATAAAAGTTATTATTTTCGCTGGAAGAGAAGTTATTTCCACTCTTGGTTTGTCCCCTGGTTTGCGATCCTGGTCCCAGCCCCTTAACTCCTCCCACGTGCCACCAAATTCAGCATGATTAGAATCGTGCACCTGTCGCCATATATCAACCGGTACTAGTAATCCGAAGAACAATTCAACATCGGCTAAAGTCATTACAGCGGATGCAGCTGCTTCAGTCAATTCTTTGTAGTACGCAGTAGGATTCTTTCGGGGATCTGGCAGCTGAGATTTCAACGCCAGTACTTCACTTCTTTTCCAAGGGGTATAAACCCACTGTTCCTGGAACCGAGCCGCCACCCCTTGTCGTATGATCGCCTGGTTACCATCTCGTTGTTCGGGTATTTCGGGATGATAGATTGGGTGTACTTCTCGCATAGGGTGCTGCGTAGTCCACTGTGGACTTTTCAAGAATAATCTGTCGCGATATTGTACCAAAGTGTCTACATTCTTAAATACTTCTTCCGGTGTTAGGCTAAATTTATGGGCCCAATCTCTGATAGTATACAGGATCTGGGGGGCTGTCCCGTCCCTAAAGCTTATTTCCCAAGACCCAATGAGCGAATTGGACATTTCGTATAGCACATGTTGTTGCATGACCGGCTCTAAATCCTTCACAGTACTCCATATGTCAATCAGGGTATATACTTCATTCCGTACCCACTTGATAGCCTGGTCTCCTAATGCTTCCTTTTCGCCATATTCTACAGATGCTCTAGTGAACAAACGCTTGCTATCTAGGCCCCCTACAGCTCCCCTCGGGGTCGGGTCAAACCCTCTGGGTGTAATACAAACTCGGGGGGAGGATATCTCCGGCATAGGGAGACTCAAGTGCGTCTGAGGGGAAGTGATCAGTTGTGTAGACTCGGGGACAAGCGTAGCCAAGGCCCCACCTTGAGGAGAGGAAACATCGTTATTTTGTTCATTGGTAACGGAGCCCCGTTCCTCGGGCGCAGATGCCCGTGGTCTAACTTCTGGCTGGACAGGTATTGCAGGGTATATACGCTCCGGGGCATATGGTGGGGGAGGCCTTGCATTTAACAATTCCTCAATCTCATCTTCCGCCCCTTCTCTGGCTACATAACATTGGTCTACCTGCAGTTTAAACCGCCTGTCTGCAATTTCAATATTTTGTTCTACCTTATTTTTATCATATGCGATAGCCTTCTGGGTAATAGTCTGTCCCTGCTCTATCTTCATTAATTTTTCAGATCGAATGCGTCGTCTCTTTGCTTCTTTCTGCCATTTGTTAAGGGTGTCGAACATCGACTGCCGGCTGCGTTTAATAAAAAGACGTTCTTGTAAATATGCCAGTTTTTGTTCATCGAAAGACCCTGTTTTTGGCCACTGTAATTCTATATTGTCCTTAGTGTATTTATGCCACAGAGAGTTAAAGATGAGGGGGCCAATACCATGCTTACAATACATAAAGTGGCTAGGTGTCCCCTCTGGGGGGTTCGGCTGACTCTCGTCTAACCTCCCTTCCTCACTATGGACACAACCAAAACACAATTTGCTAAGGCACGGCATATCGTATTATCTCGTTTCTGGCTGAAAAGGAATTTCTCCGTTAGTACAAATTCAACAAAATTAAATATCACGTTATCCTTACGCTTTCATTCTCATGGCCATGACACCCATCATCCTCACATCCGTATTTTCCTTATACATCAGACAAACGTAAAACGTGACACATAAGTTCCAGCAATTGCAATCGAAAAAGTGGAGCCCGTCGGCTCCCACTCGTGGAGAACTCTTCTGCTAATTTATTCAAAAGGCTGCAAAAACACGACCAACAACAGTCTCGTCCTCAGACTGCCTAAAGATGGTTACACAGGTTTTAAACCACAGACCGGTCTACAGGCCATCCGACAGCATTCATGGTTCACCTCCCGAACTGTTCTGGCTAAGCCCGCGTTTCAGCGCCGCTCCAGATTTGTCCGGGTGCTACCCAATCTCAACCATCGGCTTTCCCGAGAACAGTCCGGCCGAGCAGGAACCGCAGTTCCCCTAGGCGTATAATCCTTATCTTTAGTGTACCCAGAGCGTTCGCACGTGCAGTTCCACACTGCCCCCGTCGAACCTCCGACCAAATCCTCTCTGTGACAACTAATGCAAAGTCAGAGTTCCTCCGTGACCATGGGCCACCAAATGCTTAAATCCCGCTATTTAAATCTGCATATGCAATTCAACATATAACGAGACACAACACTCACCTGGTGCACGCAGGTTTGCCGGAACGTTCTTCACTGCCGACGTTTGCCCAGTATCAGCGCTGCAGGTTCTCGGGTTGCACCCGAAGGACTCCGGCGTGGGGTTACTAGCAGCTGAAGCCCTCCGGACCGGGAGGGCAGAGCAAAACCCCAATTTCTTATGCGTCTGGTCTGCAACTCTCCCGATCAAGAGGACCCCTTTCGATGTCGTCTGTGGCTACACAGGGACGACCCCAACGCGGAGTCCCGGCGGAGTCGCCAACTGAAGTACCGAAAATTATATGATCCCCTCCCAACAATAATCATTACATTACCAAGTCCCTTATCATTACCAATAAGCAGTCGGTCGGCAGTGTAGAAGGTTCAAGCGTTTATTAGACAAACACAAACTCTGCCAGAGGAGCTCCTTGCGACCTGACCCAAAAGGTCCGCCAAGAAGACTGCTGGCACATTGTCAGCACATCACATATATACAATTGCGTTGGCACCGGCATGGCCTAACATGGAAAAATACAAATTGGTACAAGCTAGTACAGTAATAGGAAAGCCCATATAAGGCACACAAAGAGCTCCTGATTTCGCTCAGGCAGCAAGGTCAGACGGGTGACTCCCTTCTGTCTTCTCAGAGACAAACCACCCTGCACCCCTCCCGGAATGTGCTTATCGGCCCTTCCTTGGCTAACTACGACCTTGCCGAGCCTACCGAGCTGAAACAGCAGTTTCTGCAACAGTTGGTTTCTTTCCCAGGAGCAGGGCTTTTAGAGCTAAGGGAGAATAAGGCCTGTGCATGTACGATATTAAAGAAGGCCATAATATGGTATTCATATAGCGTAACGTGGCATGAAGCTAAGTGAAAGTAAATACCGTAAATACTAATTATGCATGTCTACAGTGTGAGTTTAGTGACACCATGCTAATCCTAACATATCGATTATCAATACTACGTGATCAGGAATCGATTCTGGTACCTCATAATGACAATATTTTTGTTTGTTGCTGATATTCTCGTCATACAACCGTGTTGTGTGAGTCTGAGTACTAAGGTCAGTGGGATCCATTTTCGATGCCTCTGGTTTAATTTCGCACATGATGGAGGTGGAAGTATACATGCTGGCAATTTTTTGCTGGATGGTGTAGACCCAGATACAGGAGTGAGGAGGATGGAGACAGGCAGTGCTTAATTTGAGCCTGTGGCTTCAGTCGGGGCCCAGCGATACTGAATTTTGGGAAATGTGTCTTATTTTCCTTCACATAGTTTGATCCAGAGCAAGAAAGAGAAAAACACAAAAGGGGAAAGAAGAAAGAACAGAAGGACAAAAAAAAGTAACAAAAACTAAAAGTAGGGGTGAATCAAACCCTGCAAGGGTGAGAAAAGAGGCAGGGAGGAGGATTAAAGAGACATGAGGTGGAATGTCCACTGTGTAGACTTGGTATTATTCACCCTGATTGCCAACAGCACTGACTTTGGTCTTCTAAGCAAAAACTTTTGGTCCCTGCACTTTTTCTTTTGAAAATTAAATACTGAAGACAGAGATACCTATAGAAATTCCAGGAAGACTTTGTTAACGATGGGCTGCTGATTAGTTCTTTCTAAGCACTGCCATTTGGTGGATGGTAGAGGTGAGATGAGGTCTGCATTTTCTGTTGTTCAAGGATTTATATATGCTTCTCATACATACTCGTACATGCACCTGCGCTTGTGTGAAGCTATTCCCTATAAATAAATCATGCTGGAATTATGCTCCTTTATGCAGAGTGATACATGTGAATTAAAGCTCCTGCATGCAGTTACGGGTATGTGAATTTATGTTACTTTATGCATTCATGCATACATGAGATTATCCTCCCAAATGCAGGGACACATTCATGGATGTTTTGCTGCGAGACATGCCTTCAATTAAGCTCCTATATGTATTCACACCTGGTTTGATTTATGTTACTAAATACAATAATCTGTATTTTGTATTTGTATTTATATAGCGCTTACCAACCTAGGGGAGGCATTGATGCACTTTACGGCGAGTTAAACACTACTCTGGAACCCAAGATTAGTGTTAAATAGTTGGTAGATTTATAATACAATTTACTTTTTTTCTTTCCTCGTGGATTAGTTGTGTTAAATTTGTGCTCTTGAGTTCTTGTGTGTTTAGTAGTGTTCTGAAGTGTGGATCTATGGTTCTATATGCCGTCATACATATATGACTTGATGTTTCTTCATGCATTCACAAATGCATTGATATATGTGGTCACACGTAAATAGATTAATCATTCTCTTTTATACATCCCTGCATGCGGAACCATTTCCCGGTGTGCCAATGTATGCTACTCCATGCAGCCGGGCTCCCCTCACTCATTTGCATTGTGGCAGATATTTTGAGTTGGAAAATGACTTCTGAGGCCTTTGCAAGTGATCTAAGGAGTTCTTAGCAGGAGTCCTCTTCCACCCCCTGCCTCTGGCGAGCTAATCCACGGATATGTACCACGCGCGGATTGTTCATCTCGCGGCAGGCTGCGGGCGATGGCGAGATTTCACACTACAAGGAGGCGCGAGATATCAAAGCCGCGAGCTTCCTTTTCAAGTCTCGCGTTTGAACAAAGTTCAGCCAGGATTACAGCGGCGAATCAAAGTGTGATTGGAACCGGAGCCGGGGGAATTAGGATGAAATCACCTGCGATGTCCGCTAGAAATTGCCTTTCGTTCTAATTTATTCCATTTTTTCGCGCCTTCTTGACACTTCTTTGATGCGTTATTTTCATTGGTCCATCTGGATACAGGTGAGGGGCGAGGATATCGGATCCCTTCTGACCCCCTCGTCTCTCAGTCTAAATTTACTTTTCCTCTCAGGTAAAAAAAATGTGTGTGAAAAGGCTGGCTGCAGTGAGGCTAGAGAAATTTGCCATGCCTTTGACGAGTATCACGACGTTCCTTGTCTGTGCGAACCGTCTAATATGCATGCATGAAAGAACTGATGTCCCAGTGAGGAGTGGGCAAAGTTCTGTCCATTAGTGAGAACTGGGCAGTAAAATCATTTGTGGGTGTAGTCAGTAATTTTTGAGAACTCCGGTACATGCCAGGGCGTGGTTTTCCCTCTTCTATCCCTCCACTGTCCTTCTAAATCCAAATAACTGACTAGCATATCCACCACTCAAATCACTTTCATATTTCACTATATTAATTCAACACTAATCCTTTATGGGTTCCGGAGTAGCGTGCTACTCGCCGAAAAAGCGCTTTGACACCTTGTCAGGGGTAGTAAGCACTATATAAATGCAATTACAATACAGCTTGACCTAGTGGCGGAACAGGCTGAATTAAACCAGTTCGACCATGTAGCTGCATATGGCCACTTTGCCACCAAATTCAAAATCTTATGTAGCGTAGCCCAGCTACTTTGCTCTAGAACTTCTGCATAAATTATTATCCTGTTTTTACTCGCCTGTCTGTACACTTCATCGCTGGCAGGTGTTATGTTTTCAGTCGGCTTCTCCTCATAAGGTGTGTGGAATGCATTTAGTTTGCAAACTTTATGAACTTTTCATGAAACTTAAGTACTGTTGCAAAGTTTATTTTGCGAGAAAACGATTCTTGTTAGTTTCATGGGAGTAAGTGTCTCTCAGCAAAAATGGACTTTAAGTGTCATAAGTGTCTGGCAAAAAAAAATGAGGGAAAATTCTTCTGAGGAAAAAATCTTTTTCGCACGAATTTTTGATCTGGGAGTTAAACATTTCAAAGTCGCTTGAAACAAACTACTTTGAAACCTTTTATAAGTACAAAGTTGGCAAAATTTGCATGAAAATTGTGAATTTCACGCAGCCCTCCACAGTCGTCTCTTAACAGAATTTTATTTAAAAAAAGCAAATGATCGTTTATCTTGCCACTGTGCATTGGCTCATCTCTGTATACTGTCCCTGGATCCGTCAGCATATGTTAAAAATATTCAGTCGAGCTGTTTTGTAGGTAATTTTTCACACCTTTTCCCTCCCAATTCCGGTAATTGATGTTACAATTGCCTTAGGGCGCTCAGTGCAGTTTTTTAAGAGCACTTGGTTAATCCTCACAAGGCGCCATAAACACAGCGTTCAAACTGTCTTAATTGGACCTTTAATGCCCTTTCCTGGGCACAGCGGTGTTTCCCGCCTGTGCCGCTCCAGCATCTTTACGCTTTAAAAGTATGCTCCTCATTAGAAGGCAAAATTGCGCTGGCATATTGTCAAAAAAGCCCCAGGGATCCCTTTTCAAAGAGTTTGCCCATTTTCCACCATAGTAATGTGAATATCGCTTTCATTAAATCTGAATAAAGTCTACTAAAAATGGCAGGTTGCGCAAGTCGTCCAATTTTGGTCGGCTTCACGCTAGGTGTGTAATCAATATTGAAGAATGTTCTCATCATGATAAGAAATTTCTCTAGTGAACTCTTAAAATGGGGTGTTCAGTCTATGCACAGAAGGGCCAGATCCATGCCAGATTTTTAGGCGTAGCCAATTATTCAATAATTTATTTATCTAGTTTACTTCATTGTATGCAACTTTATCTTACATGGATACCCTGGAAATCCTGGTTGTACCTGGTCCTTCTGGACCTACATTGGACACTGTGCTTTATGTGGAGCCACTGAGGACCTGGACATCAAGCCACAATGGAGTGATTATTCATCAGCATGCAAAGCTCTCCCAGCTAGGCCACAGAATGTACCTCATGGTGACCGCCGATGGGTGAAAACCTTCACCAACCACAACCTGGGTGGCGTATTCTCCCTCCATCTGAATCCAAGCAAACCTCATTTCCTGTCCTAATGTTAGGTTCAGGCAGCTTTGACATCCGCTGACAAGTGTTGCGCAACCTCAACAATCTAATGCCGCGCCTGCTTTTCACAATAACTTGAGTGTCCAGATGTTGGTTTCGCGTTTTGTGCTGGTAGCCTGCGGTGTGGTCAAGGTAGATAAAGTGGACTGTGAACCTAAAGTGTGCACGTTTACATGGTTGACATTCACTGGCAAGCAATATGATAGTTGGCTTGGTCAATGCTGAAGCAACGTCTCGTTGTTCAATCCACTGTGTCGACTCAGCAATGTCGGTATCCTTTTTAGGTCTCGCCTGTCGATGCGCATGCGCATCGAGCAAGGCGAGAGTATTGGGACTTATCCGCTCTTTATCCACACTGCAAGGAATCGTGGCGATTCCTTGCAGTGCCCGTGACTTTTAAGCTCAATGCGCATGTGCATTGAGCTTAAAAGCGCGTGCACGTCCGTCTTTGTTTACCCGCTCCGCCCCCTCCCCGCCGTCTCGCATTTCCCCTGTCGCACTTCTCCTCCCCCCTCCCCTCTCTTCCCTCCGTCTTGTTTATCTTGTTTTCCTCTCCCCGCCTGTCTCTGCAGTCGCATGTATTCTTGTTTTCCTCTCCCCGCCGCCTCACTTTCTCCTCGCTCTCAACTCCGACACACACTCCCAGGATGATGCTGAATTTGAAAGTCCGGTTTTTATCTTGTTTTCCTCTCCCCGCCTGTCTCTGCAGTCGCATGTATTCTTGTTTTCCTCTCCCCGCCGCCTCACTTTCTCCTCGCTCTCAACTCCGACACACACTCCCAGGATGATGCTGAATTTGAAAGTCCGGTTTTTATCTTGTTTTCCTCTCCCCGCCTGTCTCTGCAGTCGCATGTATTCTTGTTTTCCTCTCCCCGCCGCCTCACTTTCTCCTCGCTCTCAACTCCGACACACACTCCCAGGATGATGCTGAATTTGAAAGACCGGT
This sequence comes from Lissotriton helveticus, assembly GCF_964261635.1. NCBI lineage: Eukaryota > Metazoa > Chordata > Amphibia > Caudata > Salamandridae > Lissotriton > Lissotriton helveticus. Next base: position 1,749,344,938 of record NC_136057.1, on the reverse strand, counting down.
TTCTAGATGACACCCAGAAGATTGTTGCCAGCCTCGTTTAACCCATCACAATTTATTTGTGTTTAATACGTTTCTTCGGAACTTGGTTAGCTCATGCTTTATCAAAATGAATAGCGCTATCAGATTGTCTTATTTTATCATGCTCCATTACATAGCGCTTCATAGTGATTCATATAGCGCTTCCTATTAATGGCGAGGCGCCGAAGCGCGTTCGGAGGGCGAATAGCTTGATCAGATTGCCTTATTTGATCATCTTCAGTTACATAGCGCTTCGTAGTGCTTCATACAACTCTTCGCATCGAGGCACTGTAGCGCCTTCCATGGGCTGCTCCTCTTTTGAAATACACAATTGACTTTGCACATGCGAGGGATTACGTTGGGCGGCGGAAACATATTTAAGTGTCCCATCACAATTTATTTGTGTTTAATACGTTTCTTCGGAACTTGGTTAGCTCATGCTTTATCAAAATGAATAGCGCTATCAGATTGTCTTTTTTTAACATGCTCCATTACATAGCGCTTTACAGTGATTCATATAGAGCTTCCTATTACTGGCGAGGCGCCGAAGCGCGTTCGGAGGGCGAAGCGCGAAGCGCGTTTGGAGGGCGAATAGCTTGATCAGATTGCCTTATTTGATCATCTTCAGTTACATAGCGCTTCTTAGTGCTTCATACAACTCTTCGCATCGAGGCACTGTAGCGTCTTCCATGGGCTGCTCCTCTTTTGAAATACACTATTGACTTTGCACATGCGAGGGATTACGTTGGGCGGCGGAAACATATTTAAGTGTGCCTTCATCACTCTTGCCCTAATGCACTGCAGATGATTATGAAACAGAAGTACTCCTTACAGCGAAGCCATTCTTAATGCTTCTTCACAACATCGAGCCTCGAGCCCTCACTTTTGTGTCTAAATGCGAAATATTCCAGAGCGCAGAGAGCCTAGAAGAGCTCAGATGCTCTTTTTAATTGAGAGTTACAACAAGGAGGTCCTCACCTCACTCTGCATTTGCTGCACTTTCTCGTAGTGCATTTACGGGATTGTAGCATGTTTAGACATATTTGATTGTGTGTGGTGAAAACACTGCTTTTCACCCATTAAAAGTTGCATGGAATGGCCCACGCATTCTTTTTGCAGCTATATAAGTTGGTCAAACACACTGTCCCGGCATTAGTGCTCTCTCCTCCCCCCCCCCCCTCTCTGTTGGTGTCTCCTTGAATCTGTGTGCCACACCATTTGTTGTCTGAGCCTCGGCATCAAAGGGTCCGCTCCCCCGCCCCATCAGGACCCACCCCCCTCCCTCGGTGTCACCTCTCATTTGCAATGCAATCGCGGGCCGCGGCACTCGTGCTTTAGCTGTAAACATCTCAAGTTACAGCTCGGTGCCGCGATTGCATTCAAATGCTTGTTTCATGTACTTCCTTTCATGTTCCTATTCTTTTTCCCCTTCAGGCAACTTTTCCCTTTCTTCTTTCTTCACCTCTCGTCATCATCTTCCTTCCCTCGTAGTTCATTCCTTTTCTCCCCTTTCCTTCCCTTCTGAGTTGTCGCTTCTTCTCCCATCCTTTCCCTCTGCTTATGAATATCTAAGCTCTTCTTTCCCTCTCTCTCATTTTCCTGTTCCCCTGTGACCTTTCTCTTCGTCCTTCTTCTTCAAGATCATTTCTCCTTTCTTTTCCTCTTAATTCTGCTGTCCTTCTGAACCCCTTCGTCTTTCCACTCGCTCTCTTCCTATTGTCTTTCCTTTAGCTCTTTTCTCTTTCCTGTCTCTCTCTCGCTCCTTTCATCGCTCTTTCTTTTCTATACTCAGCAGCATTCCACAGGGGGCTGCTGCATCCCCCACATCTCTGCTGAGAATGCCAAGCAGACAAAGCTCGCCGTGTCTCTAAATATTAAACCACAAAATGTTTACCACACATTTTGGACCAGAAACAAAATACCTCTTTCTAAATATCTCTAGTTTTTTTTTTCAGACCGGGCTCCCATCCCTGTAATGCCAGTCACGGATTGGCTCTGGGTTACCCCGACCCTACATGCCTTCGGCGCTGCCCTCTTTTAAGCCTTGTTTTTTTCATGGCGTGTGATTTATTTTACAACTTGGCAGGGAATGTTTGCATCTGTACACTGCTTAAATCACATGTAATACATTTTTGCTAACACGAGCAATTGAAATTCGCATGCGGTTATAGAGTGTTATTTTTGTTGCTAACATGAACAATTAAAATTTCCATGCGGTTATACAGTGTAATTTTTGTTTGAAAAGTAGGGTACATATTTTTGTTTAGTTGATTGTGTGTGGTGAAAACGCAGCTTTTCACCCATTAAAAGTTGCGTGGAATGGCCCACGCGTTCTTCTCGCAGCTATATAAGTCGGTCAAACACAAACCCTGAGCACACCAACAAGAAAACAATGTACTTTAACACTAGAATGTTTGTTGAGCGGATGATTTTCCTTCATACATTGTCATATGCAAAACCATGAGTTAACACAACTGTATAACTTAATAGGAAAACTATAACTCGGATTTCAAACTCATTTGCTCCTTTTGCCAGGGGTGTAGCTTGGTCTGTAAAAATTGGGGAGAGTGGGAGGGGATCAGCTTCACATTTCCCAACAATCACATTGGCATGCCTTTCTCCTTATTGCCGTTGCGCGTCGTTATTTTCCTTGCACCTTGCTTCTTTCAATTTTTATGTTTTTTTTTTAAACAAGCACGGCACAATTTCATTTTAGCAGCCGCGCACCTTCAGTTTCTTTTTTTCCAGCATTGCAGCTTGCTCCTCATTGTGTCCCGTGTCATTCCGCTCCAGCATCCATGCTTGTGGTTCCCTGATCTTTTGTGTGTCTCACTGTTTCTTGGGTCACTTTATATCACTGTCACAGCATTAGTGCTCTCTCTTCCCCCCCCCTCTCTCTGTTGGTGTCTACTTGAATCTGTGTGTCTGAGTCTTAGTGTATGTGTCTTCCTGTGCCAATGGCTCCCTGTCTCACTGTTGGTGTCTCAGTATTAATGTGTCCTACTCCATGTTGATATCGCCTACTCTGTGTCTCCCTATCTTCATATCAGTGTCTCCCTCTCCTATTACAGTTGGTGTCTTCCTATCTTAGTGTGTCCCTGTCTTCTTGTCTCAGTGTCCATATGTCCTTGTCTAGGTCTCCCTGCTCCAATGTCTGCTCTCGGTATCTCATCGTCTCAGAGTCTGTACCTTCCCTCTCTTTGCCAGTGTCTCCTTATCTCAATTTTTCCCTGTCTCAGCGTTGTTTTCTCCGTCTCAATGTTTTCTCCCTATCTCCATGTTGGTGTCTCCCTCTCTGTGCCGTTTTTCCCTGCCTCAGTGTCCGTGTCTCCCTGTCTTAATGTTGGTGTCTCCTTCTCTGTGTATTAGCGTCTCTCTGTCTCAATGTCAATGTCACCCTCAGTGTCTGTCTCCTTCGCTCTGTCAGTGTGTCTCTCTCTCTGTTTTCCCTTTGTGTTATTTTCTCCCTCTCTTTCTCAATGTCTCCCTGTTTCAGTGTTTGTGTCTCAGTGTCCGTGTCTCCCTGGCTCACTCAGCGCAACCACAGCATCACTCAGCGCAACCACAGCATCACTCAGCGCAACCACAGCATCACTCAGCGCAAGCACAGCATCACTCAGCGCAACCACTGCATCACTCAACGCAACCACAGCATCACTCAGCGCAACCACAGTATCACTCCGCACCACCACAGCATCACTGGTTCAAATATGTTCTTTCAATCTTTCAAGCTGTTTTCAAGCTTTCAAGCTTTATTACAAATCACAAAAAGATGTTAATATTTCACTTCTGTTCTTGGATTTTCGTCACAATAAAAAACACTGAACATAATCTTCACAAAAGTTATTTACAAAAGTTTAAGCTATTGACATTACAAATTAAATAAATTATTTAAGTATTAATTATGTAAAAAATTAAAAGCCATTGTATTTGTAATATCAATACATCTAAGTCACGTAAATACAAAACATGTAGCATTACAAATGCTATAGGTGTCACATTTGCGAAAGTTATAACTATTGGCATTGTAAATGATAAAGCTATTAATTTAGCTATTTTAAAAAACAACATAAAATAAAAAAAAATGTAATTTATAAGACCAATAGCTCAAACTTTCCTAATGCGAGACCTATTGCATTTCCAATGCTTGTTTGATTCCGCTGCCCTCCTGTGCTTTGTGAAGAAATAGTTGAGTGGTGTCCTCTCTAGAATTTGCAGGTTTTTCTGAAGAATGCTGAAGCTTAGCATTAGTTTATGTTGAAGGACAAATCCTAATGCAAGAGTACATTTAGCGAGCATGAGTTCGCACTCTTTGTGTTCTGCTGCATTTAGCGCTGTTTCTTAGCTGAGACGCGAGGCGGCATTTTGTGCTAAGAAAACAGCGCTACATGTTAGTAGTAGGATGGAGGTATTTGTGTTCTGTTGCATTTAGTGCTATTTCTACGCGCAAAATGCATCTTCGCATCTATTTTGGGCCTGAGTGGGCATTTTTGCTCTAAGAAATAGTACTAAATACAGAATTACTCTTCTCGCGTATTTCAAGGGTAATCTCGCAGAATTGTGGGGTAATTCCATGTGATTATGCTACACTTAATTAGTTGAGTTAAGCCTACCCCTAATAAAAACAGGCGCTCAGCTCAGCGCTGAGGCAGCAGAGATCATCATGATCCGGCCAAGGAATGCAGGAGTGGTGATGGATAATGTGGTAGAGCGGACATCTTGTGTATCTATAATATTGTAAACAGTGTAAACATGCGCGTACGTTGTAAAAACTGTAGTCTAGTCTCACATGTAAAGTACATCGTTCACAGCAGAGTTTGCTGAAATTAATCTCTTGTAAGGTGAATTGATTTATGCATTGTTCTCTTATCAGCAGCGAAGCAGAATGTGTTGCGAGCTGAAATTTTATCAACACGTCACTCACAGTTGCATTAAGCAGAATGTTGCAGAAAGAGTGTTCTGTTTCCTTTGATAAAACTGATAAAAGTCCTCTTCGCTTTGAAGGCTTGAGCTTTGATGACCATTCGGTTTACTTGAATGACTACTGGGCCCGATTATGAGGGAGACTGATTCAGGTCTGGGGATACCGTGTGGGCAGAATTACTGTTTCTGACTGGTATCCACGCACCTAAATCTGCCCAATCATGGTGTTCCTCCTAGAATGTGGATTAACACGTGGACCCCATAAAACCAGGTCCAAACCTGCATGTGTCTTTCCCTTCCGGGTTGAATAGTGGGTCCAGATCTGCATCCTTTTTCTTCACTGCTTAACCCCTTAGCTGCGGCAGCTATTCTGCCGCAGCGCTAGGGGGGGGGGGGGGCGCGCGACGCTCCCGTACTCATGACGGAACATCGGGTGGGCTGTGCTTGTGACGGAGCGGTTCCGCCATGGTCCCGCCCGCTCAATAGAATGCGCCGCGCAGGCGCGAAATCAGCACCGCGCAGGCGTGGCGAGCGGTGCGTGACGGAACCTCTCCATCACCAGCACAGCCCACCCGAGGCTCGTGATGAAGCGGTTCCATCACAAGCATGAAACGGGTTAAAGCAGGTGGTATATTGGCGAGGGGGCTGCTGAGAGGCTTGTGGGGTGGTTGGGAGGGGGTGGTGGCAGTGGGTGGGGGCACGGGTCAGATGAGGGCCAAGCTGGGTGATGCTTTGTTTCTCCCCTGACCCCTGTTGTGTCTTGCCCGCAGGGGGAGGGGGCTGTGTGCCATTGGCTTCTCTGCATGCCCCAGGGTGTTCCCGCTCATGGAGTTGAAGATGGGTGGGACAAAGCCACATGTCAGCCCCATGCTCTGCCAATGCCCAGGGCTGCTGTTTCTGGGGATGTGTGGTTCCGAGCTGTGCCCCTGCGTGAAAGCCCCGCCCTCCCACCACATGTCCTCTAGTATCACCAGATGCAGAATCACACCCAGTGAAAATGTCCCAAAATTACCGAGTATGGAGTTTGCAGACCTGGTCATTTTAGGTATGAAAACACCAGGCAACATGTAGTGTGGCAGAGTGGTATATCATCAGCAGATACCACTCTGCCATACTTGTAGTCAGGCCCTATGTAGCACTTTAAGTGTCCTGGCATGAGTTACATGAATATTAGCAGTACTGACATAGTATAGAATGCACTCTAGATCCCAGAAAAAACACTTTCAGTTAATTGCCCACGTTCCTTTTTTATGCCAGCGTCTATAATGTTCCCTACATCTTGACCTGTGCCTGACTCTCAATTCTAACACAGTGACCGACAATGTGTGATTGTGGGCCATTACCAAGCTCCAACAAGGAAGAGCTTGAGAACTAGCTTTGCACAATTTTCCATTGGTATTTCGGAGTTCCTGGTAGGCTGGAGTTCCTTTCCTCACACTAGTTGGAAAAGAAATTAAGGACTCGGAGGACAAGCAGAGGTCAGCAATTTGAGCAGAGAGCTGGCCGATACTTAATATAGTGCTCTAGTCTGCTTTCCCAATCTTATTTTGTGTTACAAGAATTGTGTTTGGTGTTTGCCACTCTATTTTAGTGCCCAGGTAGAGTGTTTTATATCTGGAAGGTGCAATTATAAATATGTTTTTTGTCAAACCTGATCTTGGGTTAACAGACTGTGAGCGGGATGAAGGTATCAGAAGACACAGGTGCTTTGGGTAGGTATGGTTTTATTTGTTTCAACAGTTTTGTCTTGCGAGGGCTAGCACGATAATACGGGAGGGTGGTCTCTTTCTCGCTCTCTGGGGATTCACTCCCTTTTACTCCTCGGCGTCGCCTCTCCAGGGTGTCTCAGGCTCGTAGTCGCGTAGACGAAAAGGGGCCCAGTAGCAGGGAAACGAAAAGAAAGAACAAAATAAAGGAGCCTGTTTTAGTGGAATGTTTTCTTCCTAATTACGATTGGGAAAAACGGGGTGAGGAGTCACATGGTGCTCTGCCACGCTAAGGATGAGTGTCGAGGGTGTTCAGGGGAGGGGAGTGCACGGGTGATACGGTGAGGCAATCGGGCTATTTACAAGTTCCTTCCAGCCCACCCCGCCAACCGGGCACGCACCTGTGAGAGCCACACTTCTCCTGAAGTATGGTTGGGCGGAGCGTGGGGTCGTTGGCATCCTGGCTCGTCCAGATCCCGGCTTGATGTCTCCTCGGGTCTCTCGGTATTCTCCTTGTTCGGCAGCCTCTCCACTCGATCCTCACTTCCACGCGACGCTCTTCTCGGTAATCCTCTGCGCGCCCTCCACCGGCGTGTGCTTGTCTTTTTGAGTCCGGGATGTGTGCCCACGTCATACGTGACGTCCGAAAACGTGGCGGAGACTCCGGCGAATTCTGCCCAATTAAAGTAACAGGGCTCTGTTACGTTCTCCTTGTGGAGCACAGGGGACTGTATCGGCTGCTGCTGGGAGAGAGATGAGGAAGCGCTATGTGTGGTGATACACGGCAACACATCCCCCCACATCCCCTCATGACGGCTCTCCCTGTCACACAGACCAAACAGTAAGCTACACTGAATGATGCAACTTCCCCATTTTGAATTTGGCCATCAAAGATGGCCAGTTATTGACCAGTTCCTGAAGAAACTGCAGCGACTTCCGATCAAGGGGCAATGGGGTCCTGCTGACCTTGCAAGTACTCCAAAGAGGTGTTGTAGCCATATGTTTCTCTGTTGTGACTGGGATGGAGTTTCACAATATGGGGTCTTCCACTGAATACGTTCTGTTATTCAGTTTGGTCAAATGGCTCACTTTGACCAGGAAGATATTTGGGAGATCACTTGAAGTTGAGAAGATAATCTGAATTACATTTTGTTGTGACCTGATGAACAAGAGCTTTGTTTGCTGGGAGAAGTAATATTGGTGTCCTCTCCAGTTGGAGAGAGGTCAAACACCAGATGGATGAGCCCAGAAAGGACAGATTCATGTGAAAATGTTGGTTGATGTGTAAATTCATAGTTTTTCTGGTCATATTTCTTAACACAAACACTACTGATGCAGTCATCTTCGGATGCACAGAAGTTGGTTCTATGGGATTTATGGGCTAGACCTCTTGGTTGCTCTTATTGGGAAGGTCCTCCATGTCCCCCGTCACTGTCCTACTGTGCTTCCTGTGTTGAGTTCCTTCGGCACCAGTCAACTCTGGTTCTGTAACCTACACATGTTGCAATGCATTCATTTTCCTATCTAAACTACCCCACAAAGCAAGGTATACACTGTGGAAAAGCCCTCAATAATCACATGAAAATTATGAAAATTGTCCCTTTCTTAGAACCCTTCTTCCAGTTCCCCATCACTGCTTCTTCCAGTCACTGTACAAGGACATTCTTGCTCCTGGCTACAGGCTCCTTCTGACTCCTGATCACTAACCCTGCCTGCCACACTTTCCTGTTCCTGTTCCCAGCTCCGCCTGGCTTTCCATCAATGCCTGTGCTCTGCAGTACCTCCCTATCATCGCTGTGGTTCCACCCCACACTCCGCTACATCAAAGAAATGATCCTTTATACCATAATTACCATATAATGCCACCTGCCATTGTACCGGGTCCTGTTAATGCAGATCCGAATGTGCGGGAATTTTAGTCGCATTTCTAGAATCGCGTTTAGTGTGCGCAGGGAATCTGCAGCATCCCATTAGCCCACGAGCATGTTGAAAGGGCAGTAGTCTGCACCACATCTTTTCCATTCCTCTTTCACTTCCTCCTGCCAAAGATAAGCCTATCACGTGAACCAAGTCTAGCATCTCCAATCATGTCACAAGCATGTCATATCTCCTATGAGTCTGCCATGTCCCCGTCAAAGAGGTCATTGGCTGGGTGCCAGAGCACGCCTGGATGAACTATCAGAAAATTAAGGCTTAAAAAGGATCTTGTACAAGCTGTATGAGTTGAATTGAATGCTGCTTGTCTGGAATGAACTGTACTTGGGAATTGCTCCTCACCTGGCTTCTGAGTGAATTAGAAAAAAATATCATTACGCTTTTTTTTTGCATGATGACTTTTTAATTTTGTCTGATTGGTGTTCCTGGGAGCAGTGGAATTCCTGCAGGTAATTAAATCATTCCTCGAACACTCACAGATGCAGCTTCCTACCCCCAGGAGCTGTTTCGTGCATTTCTTGTGATTGGTGTTCCCGCGCCCCCATTTAAAGGGAGCGGTTGACTTTTCCCGCTCAGTGGCAAGACGTTAATTTCTAAGCATAATACGGCACAATTTCATTTATGGAGCCAGTGGGACTAAAAGTGGAAGGAATTTCCCGTGTTGCATTGAACAAAAAAAAATCACCTGTGATTCCCTGTGCACAAGCTCCCGATGTATTTTACCCTAAGAAACAAGGCACCAGCAGATGCTGCGGATATGTAAATTCACACCTAAGAACACATATTCTTTGGTTTCAAAGATTCCAAACAAAAACTTAGCTTAATATCACATTCTAGAGCTAGCATCGCTTCTACTAGGATTTTATGACCTATGGATATCTCTCATGGATGTTCAACATACAAATGGCATTGTGTCTGTGTTTTTTGGGGTCATCTCTAGAGGGATCCATCACTGAGTATTTTGAAGCTGGAAAATAGTAGTTCCTAAAATTAACAGAAATTACACTTTAGTATGTCACATAAATATGAAATATTGTCTCTGTTCATTTGAAGGCAAGATGGCAGTTCGCTGGTTCCATTATGCGTACGACTCCACATTTGTGATTGGTTCGCTCATCAGTATGGGTCTGCTTTTGCTCGCGCCTGGAGCTGCAGCGTTGCCCTTGATAAAATCCTCATTGTTGTACTGAGGATTGCAGTTCTCTTTGCCTAGTAGTTGATATTGCTCCCAACAATTCTAGCTTAATCATCTGTCTTTTTTTGTCCTCCTTCTGTTTTGCTTAAATCCTCTTCCTTTCTCGTATAATAAATCTACCCTTAGAAAGATAGCAGAAAGAGAGAGAGAGATTCTTCCCCCCCTACCCCCCTCTAGTAAACCAGGCACATATGAAATAGGAAAATCTCTCACTTGATGGGATTTGAATAATTCAGGTTTCTGGCTCCTCTGGCTCAGGGAGTGTTATTAACTTCCTGAGCCCTGACGCGCACCTGTGCGAATCCTACTGACTCTACTGCCTGAGTAATCGCCAGAGTCGCTGGATGGAAACCATCTTGTAAAGTTTTTTTTCCTTTTCTCCTCTTCCTTGCTGTTTTTATCTACTGACACACATTGTCATAAGATTAATTGACAGAACGGAAAATGAAATACATTCTTTGGCAGGCTGACAAGCTGGACCGTGGCAGCTAAAGTTGGGTGCAGGTGATACAATAAAATATTGTAAAATATAGGATTGAGGTACTGGGTTTTTAAGAACCGGCACAGAACCGGTAACCCAGCGGTGCCAGGGGATCAACACCCGGAGACCTCGGGTTCTTCCTGATACAGACCTACAGAAACTCGGAGTCTTCTAGGTGAAGTCAAAGATTAGTTTATTGGCTGCAACCAAGGTAACAGGTGTCCTAGAAGTACAATACGGGTATGTTCTCAGGAGACTGCACACTTTTACAAAGTCAGGCTTCTCTTCTTATACACAAAGTTGGGCCTCGGGCAAAACATTCTTGGTTGTAAAGTAAATAGTTAACATATTCTGGTTCAAAGGAAAAGCAGAGTCATGATGACATGTCCACATTTCACTTAGTGCTGCCTACAACAAATCATTTGGCAAGGCCCAACATTTCATCAGATAACACTGGACCCCTAATAAAAACGGGCACCTCCCCACCATAAAGTACGTGAAGGAAAAGAGTGGAAAGAGATGTGAGCGAGATATGGCAGGTGTGCGCGCTGAAATGGTTTTATGGCCCGTTGAGCCTAGATGCTATCTTGCTCGGCCACTGGAAGGGAACTGACCTAACGAGATCGGCCTGGGGCAATGGTTCCAACTTGTACTGAGGTCAGGGAAAAGTCGATCAAGGAGTACATGTCCTTGTGGAATCAAATTCAACTGGATTAAGGCCTATGTAAAGGGCAACATACAAAAATGGGAGTCAAGGGTTCAGAATGTAAATGACGATTTCGAGGTGAAATCGTCACTCGAATAGGCTGAAAATACATGTACATGATGTACTCGTCATTCTCGGTCTTTTGATACCAAATTCATCATGTTTCGACGAAGTTTTAATTCTCGAGTCCAGAACTATTATATGCATCCGGATTTTCAGAACCACAGGATCGATGCTGGTGCCTTAATATTGGTATTTGTGATTTACTCGGATGTATGCGTCAAATAGTAGGAACGGTCTGGGTGAAGTGTAACCCCCACAGCGGCTAACATTTGTAGTTAACTTGTTTGTTTCGTTGGCACAGATTAGCATGTCGGAAAACAGAGCCACGCTCACTGATGAAACTCACCTGACGAAACAACATCCAGCCTCCTGCTGTGTACAAGACTCCATCTGAGGGTACAGTGCCCATCCTCATGATGTACAAAAATGAGACAGGATGTAGTCTTATGGCAAAGCGGTCGACCTCGAAGCTTGGGAACCGGGTTTGAGTCTCGGCAGGGACGCTCACCATCCTGTGATTCTGGGCAAATCACTTAATCTACCCGCGCCTAACAAAAATGAATGTGTCCATCCGTAACAAAACTGGTGCTCATGTAAAGCGCTCTGATAACTGATATATTCGGGTCGAGTTTGCACTATATAAAGATCTGTAAAACAAAAAGGCTCCTTGTGAAAGTACAACAGACCAAGATCATAATATGCACAAGACTCCATCCGAGAAAACAATCCACATTCTCATGATGCGGAGGACACTCCATCCAAAGTTATAACACTCCCGACAATGTACTCCAAACTCAGTCAGGTAACGCAACACCTACCCTGGTGATGTACACACAGTTCTCTTTAAAGCTAGCACACCAAATCTTATAACATACTTTATTTCTAATGCGGACTTCTTAGTGAAAGAAAGAGGTTTATTTGATAAAATGTACAGGTAGCCCCAAAGTCAACGGGTCCAAAAGAAAGAAACAATCAGCTGTCATCACTAGAACATCATGAGGCACCATACGCCCCTGGTCGCAAGCCAGGACGACTGCTGCCTTCTTATATTGCTGGAACTCTCAGCTGCCTTTAACGCCATCAACCAGTCCACCTTCATCTAACTCTGAAATCTTGAATGGGATTTACTGATAATGCCTTTCAATGGTTCTCAATCTTCACCATTTCATTCATACAAGCTCCTTCCAGTCCCAGAAGATCCCTATCTCCTGCAGAGTTCCCTACCGCTCTATAATGTTGCTCCTCATATTCAGCCTATACATAGACCCCTTTGGGGCTCCACTCAATGATAACAGCATCAAAATTCACCAATATGCAGACGATACACAGCTCCACTTCATCCAGCACTTTAAACACTGCCTCCCTCTCACCCAGACCTGGATTTATTTCAGCACCTATCTGAATTTCAACCCCACCAAGATGGAATTCCAGTTATTTACCAAGACCAAGAAGCAAGAAATAGTACTAACATGGATCAATGACATGGCTGTAAAGCCTCCAATCCTTAACTTTCACCCAGGGCCAAATCACTAATATTCACCCTTGATATCCACCTGACCCTCAAAGAACACAGTTCCAAGAAAACACAGACTCTGTTATCAGCTCTCTCGACTGACAATAGAACCGTTCCTCCAAGAAAGTCACTTCAGAACTGTTCCTTAATTCCTCATACTCTTGCATCTGGATGGTGGAAACACCTTGTACTCTGGCCTCCCAGACTCCACGTCGGCCCTGCTTAACAGCGTACTACATGCCGCAGCATGTGTTATCCAGGGCCTCATCACATCGCCCCCATCCTGATGGAACTCCACTGTCTCCCTTGCTGGCCCGCACATCTTCATATCCTGCTGCATCATTCACAAAACCATCGCAACCAACACCCACACCATTTTTTACTGACAAGCTTACCATTGTCGGTGGCTCATCACATCTGTAGCCAGGTCACCATCAGACTGGAGACTAAGCAGTAGTAAAAATTAAATACAAGGCAGCAGGCCATTCCCATCTGCGCACCTAGGTTCAGGAACAACATCCCATATCCACCACGGCTGTTCTATCCATGATGCAATTCAGGAAAGGGATGACAATGCACCGTTTTAATGAGCACTGGATCATAATGTTATAACAGTCCATGAACCGGCTCGTCTCAAATTAGTTGTTGACGATATCTTTGACACTCTACAGTGCTCCGTTGCCTTTTCACTAAGTACACCCTGTACAGATACTACATATATGCATCTAAACAATACCCATAGAATGTTGTACATAGAGTAGACAAGGTCATACCACAAACACATGGAGAGAGAGATGAAACAGCTTACTTAGGGCCAACATGGTCTTTTCCCGCTTTTGAAGTCATGAGAAATAGCGGTGCCTTCTGCAGTGGCCAAAGATGAATGGCCTCGGCTGAGGAAAGCTTCCTTCCTAATTGTCGTTACCACCACTTAGGGCCCATCTTTATTTTCATTGTACTCTAAAATTACTTTATAACAATGAGCGGTCTCCCAGATATTTCCCCAAATGTCTGTTAATGTGTGACCTCAGAGAAATGTCCTTCAGTATCTATCAATGTAAGGATCTCCCTGATTCCTGGCAACACGTGTCTCTGTGAGATCTCCGTCAAGCTCCCTCCCACCTTTCAGTGTAAGAGGTCCCTATTATTTTTGCTGGAACATCTGTCAATGAGGGATCTACCTCTTATTTATGCACATTAATGTTAAATCTCCCTTGTGTTCTTTAATCAGTTGTCATCGCAAGATCTTGCAAATTATCCTTTCAGTGCCTGTGAATGCGAGATCTCATATATGTGTGATCTAACTCGTGTCGGTGTGAGATCCCCCTCATACTGTTTCTAACATCTCTCTTTGTGTGATCTCACGGATATTTCCTCTTAGGTCAGTGCAAGATCGCCCTCATTTCATTCCTTGCCTGTTCATGTGAGATCTCCCAGATATTCCTTCCAAAGCCAGTCTTTCCGAGGTCCCACAGATATTTCCTCTAAAGCCTGTCGAAAGAATATCTCCTACCTGTCCATAGGTGCCTCTCAATGTGTTATTTCCCCTTTAAAATTGATTATTGGAGGTTTGATATTTGGCAAACAACATAAATCTTGCTTCACTCTATTCTCTAATGGATGACTCTCATGTCCCCAAACCTTTTACCTAGAATAAAAAAAGCTTTCCGCTGTATCCCTCCAAAAGAGGCCTTATCTAATGCACTCAGCATGGTTTATTCCGCTAGAATTTCAGAAGGCATGTGGAAGGTATTGCAGCCCCTAGTAATTATGGAAAATCCTGCAGGAGCTGTTGTGGTATGTGGTGCTACTTAAACACGTGGCTGCGTTTTTGTCATTATTTGTTGCATGTGGCAGTTCTAGTGGCAGGTGGTTGTTCTTGTAGCACAGAATTGTAATAAAAAAAAAGAAAAGAATGTTTCAGCCTGTGTTGTTTATGTTGCCTGAGGCTCTTCTTCACCTTATTGCTGCATTATAAATGAATCGATGAGCTATAAATCCAGTACACTGCCTGAGCGCCTCATGGAGCTGAGCTATATCTATCTCATTCCCAATAAATGTAAGATCAGCTCAGATATCTCTGACCTTCAAGACACCACCAGCCCCCGCATCCTCCTTCCACTGGACACTAATCTTCCAGGCACTTCTCATCCCATTGGCATACAGTGGCAATCTCATAAGAAAAACATGGGGGACATGAAGAGAGGGTCATTTATCGTTTTGTGGGATAGAAGAACCACCATAAGTTGGATAGTTCTACAGCCTCAACAAACTTGCAGTCCCCCGCACCTCATGTAGAAGTGGAACCATCAATGAACTTCTGGTGGAACCACCACACTCTCTCTGCCGATGGTCATTCTGCTATAGGATCCCATCCACCCCAGGATTTCTGCTTTTCTTATATTGGGAGTTTTGCTTTACTTAGGGTACATGGCGTACCCAAGCAGTGAAAACAAACAGCGGCTCTCGCGAGCAGGGTGAAAACCCATGAACCAGTGTAGAAAAAAGAAGGATGAGGCTGCATATAAACATGGCCAAAACTACTATGCAGTCATCTCTGCTACAAGTGCAGCTCCCACCAGTTGAGGTACATTTGGCTAATAAACCCCTGCCAGGCATGCAGTGCTCTGCCAGGGAGTGGAGGGATGAAGGAGGGAACTGGAGAGGGCCTCCACCTACCTGGTGGACTGGCAGGCCGCTCGCCATTGTCAATTCTTTTGAACGACTCTAACTAAAGGCAAGAAAATACTTGTAAGAATATGATGGAGTCATGCGGTTATGAAGACGACTTAAGATTGAGGTACACTATGTTCTATGGCTGTCTCCCCAACTAGTCCGAATTTTGAGATTTTCACCTTTAGAGTGCGACACTTTACCCCACACACTTTTACTCAGCGTGCCATTACCCAGCAGTTTTTACACCGCAAAATCTTTTACAATCCAGAGCTTTACAATGCAATCCATTACAACGCATTCCCCATTACAACGCAATTTACTATTCTAGCTCCACGGAGCATTACTTTTGGGAATGCGTTGGAATAGTTTACGGTGTAAAACCCTGCGTTGTAAAAGATTTTGCGGTGTAAAAATTGCAGGGTAATGGCGGAGTAAAGGATGTTTGACCAAATGTTTTGATTTCCACAGATTGATCAAATTTTTTCGTCCCCACCACTCCCTTTTTTTCTCAATGGGCCTTTTGTGCCAGAATTTTAAAAACTTAGACGGGGACTACATTTTGATTTTAGCATAATATCTAGAGGCGGCTCTCTGTTTCTTTTTCTTATTCTCTGATGGAGTTTCATCTTCCTAACGCCAACTGTGTTTCACTCGTTCTCTTTGAGGAATACCTCACAGCTGTTCAGCATCAGAGAGCAGAATTTTTCCCCGAAACATTTACATATGCCTTTCTTGGGTCCCCGCTAACAAACTGTCTTCATTATAGCTAACACTATGGGTAATTTAATCTTTTGTTTCTCATTATTAATTCTGGGCCCCGCCGGTTGAGAACTAATGTGCCGCTGGGCGCCATTTTCTCTCTCTCTTGACTTTTCAGTTGTCTGGGGATGAATATAGAGTACGCGATCACCCCTGTGTGATAATGAGAAACATGAAAGCTTGCCTGGTTCAGTTTTACAATTGTATATTTGGAAAGGGCAGCAAAACAGAAGTGACATCTAATCTCTCAAACGCGCCCTTTTTTTAGAAAATACATAAATATAAGCTCGTAACACTGTTATGAGGCACAGCGGGGTGTCTAAATAAACAGGTGAATACTGCGCAGAAAGCATAATATTTTTGTCCGGGTTGTTTGAAGAATATTGGATTTTTTCCCCACAAATTTAAGTGTCCTTCATAAATGCATGGACTGTGTTAACTACTCAGCCAAGGAGGACTCGTATGATTGTTGTGTTTTTTTGTTTCATATCGACAAGTGGGCGCCAATGTGGACTGCCTGCTTGACGAATCCTAGATAAAGGGCAGAACACTAGACCAAGATGTGTGCTGCAGCAAACCAAGATGAGAGCCATCAGCTGAATAACAAGCAACTGACACCTACTCAGAAAACCTTTTAAAAACCACATATAGGAGAAATTAACCCAGAAGTGCTTTATGACACTACTGACAATTCCAAAACAACTGAGATTGCAAAGCTGAACAAATATCATGCAGACCTGTTGCACAAATAAACATATCGGTATTCGCCAATTCTTGATGAAGTCTTCTTAGTATCAGTAAGCGGGCCGAAACAATTGTGAACATCAACATTAAAAAGCTCTCAAGTTGTGTGCCTGCAGTGTCTTCGGGGAAGCAATTATAAGAAACCTTCAGGCCACAGTAATCCAAAACCCATCATATTTTTCACAGGCTTATCACGTTGTTTTGCAAATTAAGGCTGCAGGTCAGACGACAAAATTGATTGTTATTAGATTGTGTGTTTTATTTTATATTGAGTCGTGAGCTCGCTCCCCAAAACCATTCGCTCGACTTCAGGACTAATCTCATAGTCATGTGAGGTGGGCGAGCCACTGGATGCCCGAGCCAAGCTCAAACCAGAAACCTGTCTCTGGCACAGCTGGAGTTCCAATGGACTCTCGAGCCCATCACTAGACAAGCTTTCATGTGATATCTGCCTGCCTCTCTCGCTCTACCCGCATACACAAAGAGGTCAAAACAAAGCATTCATATTGGAGGTAAAAGGGTGAGACAAATAGATACTATGTTGGCTGATGTGCGCAAAGTGAAATAAGAAAATAGAAAACCTGGCTTAAAAGGGGCTTTCCCGCTGACCAAACTGTGCGATTTTAGGCAAATATTTTATTTTATTAATCCTCCTTTTTCTTCACTATCGCATATGAAAGCACCTTTAAATATGTGAGTTCAGAAGGCCAGTTATACAAAAACAGATTTTGTTCGATTCAATAGACTGTACTGTTGTCCTGTGTATAAGAAGCTAGGACACATACAGGTTTCCCATGGTAATTGTCTTGCCTCTTAGTCGAAAAATGGCACTGTTGCCAGGGTGGGGCGGGGACAGGAATGGTTCGAAGTTCTTTTTTTTTTTTAAACTATTAAGGTCAGAGCTTCCACTCGTTAAAGAAATGGACTTTTGAATTTTGAAGCAACTTTATCATATTTTACATGATGTCTGTTGCATGATTTACATGGCAAACATTTTCAGGGTTCAGCTCGTGCACAAACCCTTAGCTCGGGTCTGGCTCAGCTTGTGCTGTAAAATTATTGGCTCACCCACTTCTAATATTCAGGCCAGAACGATAAAACAAGGTAAGTGGACTGTGGTGTTTGTTTTACAAAAAGATGTATGTTAGCCTTCACATGAGCATACACCTTCTGAAATCCACTTGGAGAACCTTCAAAATGAAACGTATGTAAACAAATCTATACAGAAACTGTTTCTGAGTTGTCAGGCGCTCCAAAGGATCTGAGAATGTGAACTTGAGAACTAACCTTATGACACACAGCACAAAAAAAACATACTGCCATTTGTCACGTCCTAAAAAAGTCCTCTGACCATCAGGGATCTGGCTCTGCCTTGTGTGCTAGTTGTGTGCACTAGGAACAAATTACCACAAGAACTGAGTGAGTCTCCAGGCTGAATTCACCTTTTTTGAGTATTTATGTTGAGAATCATCTTTTCATGCATGTCTGCTACCATAGACAGCACATTTTTCCCCACATTTTGGCCTTTACGGTTCTCACAAAGTAGCAAAATATTTTTTAGACCACAGATGTCAACTGCCATTGTTGGATTTCTTTAGTTCTACCACACAAACCCTCAATAAAATCTGTGAAAACATTTTTTATACAATTTATTTTAACTTTCATTCGGTATGTGCCAAACTTTCATACAGTTATTTATTGTGTAACTGATTTAATAAGTCTCCTCTCAATATAATATGTCTTCCCTGGCTTTCGTAGAAAGACGTTAATTCTGTATGATTCTGGTAGGCAATATCGAATATGAAATATTAACGGGTCGCATTATTGTGACCACAATTTAGAGGGACACAGTATCAAACAGGTAAGTGCAAAAAGGGAGGTAAGGATTTACTAGTCTTAGCTCCCTATCTACGTACCTTGAGGATATATATATATAGTCATGTGATCAAGCCTCCCTGGAGGCGAAACGCGTCATGGCGGCAGCGCTGGCTTCACTGGATTAAATCTTACTTTGCACCAGCATTCTTTGGGTCGGCTCTTTGTTGTATATTACTGGAGGTGCACCTTTGTCCACCGGGAGCAACAACTTGTGGAATATATATATATATATATATATATATATATATATATATATATATATATATATATATATATATATATATATACCACCAAGGTAAGTAGATGTGTAGTTGGGTACAGGAAATATATTAAAAACGTACCTTTTGATATTTTCTCCCTCTATATTGTGGTCATATTTGATATTCCCAGCCTACACCCTTCTGTACTCTTATGAGTACCCAATGGTCAACAAAAAAGTACTCCGCATAATATCTGACACTAATAGGAAGGACGTTGTCATTTAGAGGTCCAGCACTCTCAGATATTTTAATTCTAAACCAAACTGAAATTGACTGACTCCGCCCACTTAGAAGAATTTGATTTTTGGTTTGTTTTACTGCGCCATCCCAGCAGTAGGAACCGACCTCGGTGGTATAGTCTTCTCATGAAAATGGGACATCTTGCCCCTGGTCCGGTAATAAAAAATAGTGCCATAATCAGGGTGCAGTGGGCCTCTCACACTCTAAGGCTTTGGTGCTATTACACTTTCTATACCAATATAGCTACACTCCTGGCAATGGTCTGACGAAAAATGCGGTTTATCGGCCATGAGACCCGAATTACTTGGCTGGCCATGGGTCACCAGGTTCCCCGTAGAGGTCTGATCTGGGTTTGGGAAATGATTCCTTAGAAAGCGCCAAAGCACCAGACAGATCTCTTCCATTTCAGCCAGCCAGTCACACTTTGGCGTTCCTGCTCTGAGTGAAAGTGGTTAATTCCTAATAGTGTGCAGGCAAACATGCCGCATATTCTTAAAAGTGCAGGGGGAACCATCTGGAACAATTTCTCACAAACCTTGGACTACTGAACATCTTGGCCTGCATTACGCCTTAAGTAATACCACATCTGGTTAAGCTGTAGGGTTGAGTAGCAAGATGACTTAAACCACTACTGCTTCAGTCAACAGGATTGCAGCCCCTACAATCTGTCCCTCAAGCCCAACTGTAGCTACGTGATGAGCGTCACTTCACTTTTGTAATTCTTTTTTAGGTCTGGCATAATCCAAGGCAAAGAATACATAGAGTGGTGAGTCTATACATACCTCGCTCTCTCTCCACCAGATGCATTAACATGAAAAATAAGCGCTCGCGCAGGGATATGAACTGTGTTTAGGCATGTCGTTAGCCAAGACCTATTGATTTTAATTAAATTATAGATACAATATACTTGTAAGGGCTTTCAGGCTGCTTTCTTTAGCAGTTAGTCTGTCAATGTGTCATTGATACATTCGTTCTGCCTACTACTGCATACATCATGAGCAACTGATGCATTATTGGTCAAACTGGTATGTTTTTAAAACCTTAACAAAATGAGTAATAGAAGGTATTCTGTGAACACCAAAAAGTAAAGTGTTCGACATGTGGCTACAGAGTAGGCACTGTCCCCAAAGCATTTTAGCATGAGGTTTGAGGGGAGAATATGAATAGATTGTTGATTCTTCCGAGATTGTGCCAGTGAAATCTGTTGGCCATAAAGGCCGTCATATGGGAATAACTTGCCCAGGACAGGCTTTAGCACTGGTGGCGCCCTCTGCGACAATCTTTGTTGGCGCCCCCCACAGACTCCCTCACTACCACCTTTCAACAGTGCCCCCTCAAAGTCTCTATAACCTATCTCTCTCTATCAGATGTGTTTGATTAGTTATATAGCGCCACCTATACCAGTTTAGGGTGTCAGAGCACTTTACATCACACACATCACACAGAGACAATCAATCATATATGTGTAAATCAGTGTATAGGAAATGTTACATAAGCCAGAAGACTACAAGGTGAGTCACATGTCATCCATACTGAAAGGCAGTATAGTTTAAGAGCGCTTGGTCTGGAGAAGCACAGACTCAGAATTTAACTCATAACCCCATGGTTGGGGGTTACATTTAATAATAAGAATTTTTTTCACCCTTTTTGAAATATTAGAATAATGAAAGATGGAGGAAAAAAATCAAGGTGCTCTAATCTATACCTTTTAGTTAGCATGCAGCTCTTTGATGACAGTTATTAGTTCACTGTTCCATGTTAGGATTTTAACATCTATACTGTTGATAACAAAAGGATCTCTCTGACAATAGCACTGATCTATTTAAACTATATGCACTTTGTGATCTGCATCACAAGATAGTAACCCTCTGTGCTACCATAAAATGAGTTAAAACTTCCACTAGACAAAACTCCTCTCTCCAGGAAGACCATTAATCCCCGGAGTAATATTTAAATTTTTATTGTTGTATGAAAAGTGCCAGAGGCCAGCAATGCAGCAGCACATTAAAACCATAAAATACTTTTGAAATACGGCACCCCTCTGAAGAGTCAGCAACCGGTGCAGTGACACAGGTCGCACCACTCTAGAGCCGGCCCTGAACTTGAACAGAAGCCATGGACTTAGAGATCACTACACCGTGCATAGGAACCCTATGAAGTGTCTTTCTTGCTTCAGTTGCATAGTCATTTTTGTTTTAAAGCGACACATCAGGTGTACTGCAGTGTTTTCCACTTGTAGTTTTGCCAGACGTTTCTTAAGGGCTGATAAAAAGATGGAATTACCATCACCTAATCTACATTGAAAGGTGGACTTGACTACTCACATTTTTTATCTGTTTCAGAAAAGGTAATACTTGCCATAGCGTCTGCAACTGGTAGTAACATGACTTAAAAACATTTGATACTTGGGTATTAAGACCAAGATCAGAATTGATATGGATCCCTTATTTGAAAAAGGTGAACGTACTTAGATACACGCAAACCCCTGCGTTGAGTCAGTGTGCAAAACTGGCACTGGTCAAGGCAGGCTTCTGAATGTAAGTGGCATAAAGGGAGAGGGTGTGGCGCAACAGCCAGAGGTGCAGACTTTGAACCGGGAGAGCCAGGTTTGAGTCTCCAGCGTCGGCTCAACATCCTGTGATTCTGGGAAAATCACTTTATCTCCCCGTGCCTCAAAAATTAATATGTCCTTGTGTAATGTAACTGGTGCTCATGTAAAGCTTTCTAATACCTTGGGGTCGAGTTCGCGCTATATAAAAACTGCAACAACAAAAAAAAAACAACACAAGGCCTGGCCACATTTGTGCAGCCCACTGTGCTAACCAGGCTGCAAGCAGGGATGCTCTGGAGATCAGTGGTTTTCACATAAAAGGTAGCAAATCTAAAAATAGGACTTGCCATACCTACGGCAGGGTTTGAACCTTTTGCCTTTCCTGCTAGACAATTACTGCCCGCAGTGAGCCCTGCAGGTGCTGCCCGAGGAATATCAAGTGCTGTATCCCGCACAGGCTCTCGCTTCCGCTGTTTATTCAAAGACGCCATCCAGAGAGGAAGGGGCGTGTCAGCACGCAGCCCTCGTAACCGCTAACGTTCTGTGCAATTGTTTCGTAACAAAGTGTGGGCGTGCAGGGTCACCTTCACCACTGTCCGCCCCAAAAGCTTTTAGCAGCTGAAAGCATGCCGTCGAATGAATTCTTAAATGGCCCGTGTTCCTTCGGGCAAAGCTGGTGGCAAGTGGCGCCCATCTTCAGGCGGACATTTTGTAGAAAAAAATGTTTTAGTCCTTCTCTCTGTGAGACAGCAGTGTTTACAACAATTCCCCACCCATCAAAACTTCAGGTGATTGAGTTTTTGCTGTACACCTGTCCTATTGGTGTACGAAAGTATCAATCAAGTGTTTTTGGCTCTTTGATTGGCGGGGGAGGAAGCCATTTGACAGCAGAACTGGAGGAGGACGCCCTCTGACCGACAAGGCTACTGCATTGTGGAAATCTGTACATAAAGTAGGGTGACCAGAATTTTAAAGCCAAAAACCGGGACAATTCACAAAAATAGAAGGAGGACTACAATTTTACTTCAAGCGATGAGAGCGCTCCTCAGCAGAGAATTACAGAACAGGCAGTAAGAACATACATACAATTCAATTTTAAACCCAGTAGCTTGCCTGTTAATTAAATTGCTTTCTTGAAACAACTGCTAACTATCTCTGCTTTGTAAAACATAAGAAACACCTCCCACCGTTTTCAGTCGACCCTCTTTAAAAACCGGGACATGAGCTACATTTCTTGAAATTTGCTGGGACATCTGGTTAAAAACTGGGAACGCCCTGGCAAAACGGGGACGCCTGGTCACCCTAACATAAAGGCTACGAAGGTTTTGCATTTTTACCCAGCGCGGCACGCATAGTTTTTGTATCTTTAACAGAGAACACTGATTCACCGATTTTCCAAAATAATTTGCATAGTCTTCCGGATTTATATATGAAATGTGCCACCTTTCTGCATTATTTAAAAAATGTATTTTTAATACATGATACCATGAGCACTTTTGAAAAAATACCCGGAGTCTCTCCTTTCTTTGCTACCTTGTAATGTCTCGTACATACCTGTGTATCTGTCTTTTTACTAAATCCGGTTGAGACATTGTTGCTTATAAACGTAAACCTTTCTGCAGAGACAGACACATTTTCAGCTTTCTGTGAATATTTGCTCGGCCTTTTGTATTGAGAGTGAGCAATAGTGTATGTACGTCGGCAGCTGATTGCAGTTGCTACCAGATTAATCTATTTTTGGAGGTGATCGAGCCAGAGTCTGGCTTGGCTCTACTGCTCAAACCGAGCCCTTAAAATAATTTGGCATGTATAAACCATGCAACAAACATCATATTAAAGTATGATAAAGTGTCTTCTGAATTTTAAACAGTGTATTTCTTTCACATGCCATAAATTTCGAATTATTGTGTCAGATTATTTCACTGCATTGAGCGACATTTATTTAAAGCCACAGTTCTTAAACAGGACTTTAGAAACATTATTGACCCTTCCCCACCCTGACGACAATGCCGGGCAAGTTCGTTTCCATGTGCACCCTATATGTGGCCTAAATTGTTCTTTATGGAGCAACATTATAAATCAATTAAATCAAACATAATAGATTTTTGTACAGTGCACATACTGATTTCACGTTTGTGATGGCGCGCTCCTATGTGATGATGAAAAAAAAAGAGACTATGCGAAATAAAATGTTTGCTTGAGGTCACACAGTTAGGTCAAGCGGGGAAGCTGTGATTTATCACACATTTTATGACTTGCCATTCTGCAATTCAGCCATAGATGGATCGTTTTCACTCTCTGCTTTTTTACATTATAGGTTAATGCTTTATTCTTGGCATATGAAATTATAGAGTGGGTGGCAGACAAAAGCTGCATGAAGGCTCAGCTCATTTTGGGCTTGAGGGTACCAGAGGACCTTGATCTGAGCCCGAGCCAGGCACCTGGTTCGACCTTTCAGTGGCTCCCCCACCTCTATGAATTCTCATTAGGTCTGGCTTGACAACACCTCTGTATTTATGACGTATCTTTACTATTTTTAGGTCACGCCTGAGACAGACCATGTGCTGTCGCTTGTGAGATATGTCACTCTAATTTACTTGCTTCTTACTGATAAGTGTGTGCCGATATCTCATTCTGTTTGTGATTTTGTCTATTTGATGGTGCATGAACCAAGTACTGATTAATTACTTTTTTAGTGTCCTTCTGCTGCTGGCATGCAGATTGGAGTACTTTTCTTCTAGCACTACATTAGAGGACATGTGTGTGCAGGCCGTTTCCATGCTCCGTGTCATTGCACATTGCTTGCCTCATTCCCCTCACACTCACCATGGTGTTTCTTGCGCCTCCCGCCCTCCTCCAGGTGTCCCTCATGTTGCTTGCCCCTCCCGCCCTCCTCCAGGTGTCCCTCATGTTGCTTGCCCCTCCCGCCCTCCTCCAGGTGTCCCTCATGTTGCTTGCCCCTCCCGCCCTCCTCCGGGTGTCCCTCATGTTGCTTGCCCCTCCCGCCCTCCTCCAGGTGTCCCATAGGTTGCTTGACCCTCACGCCCTCCTCCAGGTGTCTCTCATGTTACTTGCCCCTCCCGCACTCCTCCAGGTGTCCCTCATGTTGCTTGACCCTCCCACCCTCTTCCAGGTGTCCCTCATGTTGCTTGCCCCTCCCGCCCTCCTCCAGGAGTCTCTCATGTTGATTGCCCCTCCTGCCCTCCTCCAGGTGTCCCTCATGTTGCTTGCCCCTCCCGCACTCCTCCAGGTGTCCCTCATGTTGCTTGCCCCTCCCACCCTCTTCCAGGTGTCCCTCATGTTGCTTGCCCCTCCCGCCCTCCTCCAGGAGTCTCTCATGTTACTTGCCCCTCCTGCTCTCCTCCAGGTGTCCCTCATATTTCTGCCCCTCCTGCTCTCCTCCAGGTGTCTCTCATGTTGCTTGCCCCTCCCGCCCTCCTCCAGGTGTCTCTCATGTTGCTTGCCCCTCCCGCCCTCCTCCAGGTGTCTCTCATGTTGCTTGCCCCTCCTGCTCCCCTCCAGGTGTCCATCATATTGCTTGCCCCTCCCACCCTCCTCCAGGTGTCTCTCATGTTGCTTGCTCCTCTTGCTCTCCTCCAGGTATCCCTCATGTTGCTTGCCCCTCCTCCTCCCCTCCAGGTGTCCCTCATATTGCTTGCCCCTCCTGCTCTCCTCCAGGTGTCCCTCATGTTGCTTGCCCCTCCTGCCCTCCTCCAAGTGTCCCTCATGTTGCTTGCCCCTCCCGCCCTCCTCCAGGTGTCCCTTGTGTTGCTTGCCCCTCTCGCCCTCCACCAGGTGTCCCTCATGTTGCTTGCCCCTCCCGCCCTCCTCCAGGTGTCCCTCATGTTGCTTGCCTCTCCTGCCCTCCTCCAGGTGTCCCTCGTGTTGCTTGCTCCTCCCGCCCTCCTCCAGGTGTCCCTCAGGTTGCTTGCCCCTCCCGCCCTCCTCCAGGTGTCCCATAGGTTGCTTGCCCCTCCCGCCCTCCTTCAGGTGTCCCTCATGTTGCCTGCCCCTCCCGCCCTCCTCTAGGTGTCCCATAGGTTGCTTGACCCTCCCGCCCTCCTCCAGGTGTCCCTCATGTTGCTTGCCCCTCCCGCCCTCCTCTAGGTGTCCCATAGGTTGCTTGACCCTCCCGCCCTCCTCCAGGTGTCCCTGATGTTGCTTCATCCCTCCTGCCCTTCTCCCGCTGTGCATGCTGGCCTGCCCCCAACCGCGGTCACAAAATGAAAGCATTATGGCACGGCCTGTGCTGGACTTCTCATAGCAGGCATTGAGTTTCTTGCAGACAGACTGGTCTCCAGACCGTTCCAAGGCCTGTAATGAGATTGAAGACTTGAATGTTCAACGCGCTGCTGTGTCAACGGTGAGTGGGCCAGAGGCATGCTTCACACCGAGTTCAGCATCTCAGGACAGCTTGTCTTCAACGGGAGCCAAATTAAATTTTGGCTCATGGCCATGATACAAGTCCCCTCCATGTGATCTGTCTTCCTGTTTACTTCCACGTGTCAGGGCATGTGAGTTTGAAAGCTGACACAATTATGAAGTGTGGCTCATGTGGTAATTTTGATAAACTTCTGAAAATGGAGACCATTGGCCCAAACTATGTTCATTTTGTATTATCGATAGCAATTCTTAGCTGCAACTAAATGATCAGAATTCAATCCAAAAAAACGAGAGGACTGGCCTGTAGGAAGTTGTAGGATTCTACATTGGCAATTTGCTCCGTAGTACCAGTAGAGCTGGATAAAGCCGGTCACTTGCCAGATATGTGACTGATTCCCCCCAGCCTTATTGGCTTTCAGATGCAGTAGGTGTCATACAATTTCCAGATTTCTCGCGAACCCATGGCACTCCTTTTCAGGATAACACAGGAGTTTAGTACCCCTCATCCTGGGTGTGGGCATGCCTTCTTGCTCCATGCAGGATACACCCTTCTAAGGTTGACTTTGATATGTATACTCTCTCTTCTGTGCCGGTGCTAGCCACCCACACATCTGTCCGTGGTGTCAGTGCTCCATGAATTTATGTTCTGGTCTCTTAGGTACCTTTTTCCAGGGGAGGCAATACTCAGGGCCGGATTGGGAACAACAACCGGCCCTTGCAGATTGCTGCTTGACCAGCCCTGGGAGCAGGGGGCGGGAGGGGTGTGCTAGTAAATAAAAAGCACTGCTCCTGCTTTTGTTACAGGGGACCGATATTGCAAAACCGCCCCCACAGCCACAAAACCATCAAAACCAGCCCCCACCCCTCCAGCCCACTGGGGAAACTCCCAGTGCCTGCTACGGCCAGTCCGGCCCTGGTAATAATTTAGGACTGGTTGGTTTACAGATATCTCCTAAAACACAGTTCCAGCCCAGGAATTTTCTTTCGCAAACCAGTGTGTTTTGATAACCTCGCCCAATTGGTTTTAATAATGGAATTGAAGACTACAACTCCCAGAATGCATTACAGTGATCATTGAAAGGCATACAAGTGGAGCCTGGTGACCTTATGTGCAAGGATTCTGAAGGCATTGCTGTCATCACAAGCAAGAGCTGGGCTGCAGGACCTCCTGCAGCTCCTCAAACTACCCCGCCCACCCTGCCTCCTGTCCTGGCTTCAGCACTCAGTCCTGTCAGCACCCTCAGTCTTGCATTCTAGCACGCAAGCGGCTTCAGCAACAGGAATGTGTCCTCACTGATCCGTCCTGATCTCCGGCCTATCGCGCCCCATGCTATTTCAGGACCAGGGGGCAAGACCGGATCTCTGCCAAAGCCCTTCATCTCAAATTCAGTCACGTAGCTCTCCCAATGCCACTCCCTCCCAACCAGCAGCACCTAAGCACGAGATGGTAAACCTCACCCCACACACCTCTGCCAATGCACCTCAGGCTCAGCCGTCAGGGCACTGCCCAGCTCCCACTGCCTCCTCTGCAGATGCGCCTTATTCAGCTTCGATCTTCAGAGCACCCCTCAAGGGCTGAGGGACTACAAAGCTACCACAGTCACATTTATTGATCAAGACAACCCCACAGAGCTCTGCCAGTGCCCGCAGCATTGCCCTTCAAGACACTTAGAAAGGTTGGGGAACTGCACAGATCTCACAGCCAGCATTCCCCGCATCACAGTGCTTTTAGTTTTTACTTTCAGCTGCACAATTGTACATCATTGCTAAAAAAAACACTGACTTATTCAATACATGGCACACAGGCAAGACCTATTGGCTTTGCCAATGCGGGTTTCAAAGTATAGACATAGTTGGCTCCACTCTGAAGATTATTACTGAAAACGTCCAGATATTTGTTGTTTAATTCTGATTTATGAAATGTGTTTCCATTGAAATGCATTGGGAGCTTCTCACGTTGAATTCTTAATCTCTTTTATGCATTATATTGTACGATTTCCCACTCTGGCAAAGGCAATTGTGCAAGGTTTAACGTGAAAAACAGTATTTCTGCATACATCGAATGTAAACCACATTTGTGAATGCCAATGTATCCATGTGTTGACATATTAACGGCCATGCTATTAGTTTTGCCAATGTTTGGTTCTTTGAGAGTTTTATCTGGTTGAAAGTAAAACATAGCCCCAAATGTTTTTGGTTTTTTAAAATTCCTTTTTCAAAAGCTTTTCTAATGCCTAGCTGCATATTTGAGGCTATCTTTAAAATGTTTTTATTGGTCATCCTATAATAACGGTGGTAGGGGTAATGGGCTCATTCTACCTTCCGAAATATTATTCAGGATTTTTAGGTCGAGCCTGCACCAGAGGATGCGCTACATGCTGCCTTGCTTGCAAGACACATCGCTAACAAAGCCCACACCTCTTGCTTTCCATTTGTTGACTTCATTGTCACTCTCCTTTGCTGCCTCAAATTGGGCATCACAGGCCAAGTGTCACTTTCATTCCTTTCTGTGGAGCATGGATCAAGCACAGTGCAACTGAACTTAATTAGTCTTATTGAGGCACTATTTCCTCTTTTTCCTCCCACCCATCCCTTCTCCGTGTTTTTGCCCCCTGTCTGGTGCACTCTCTCTTCTCCATCACACCTCCCTCGTGTTGCCTTCACCTCTCCCATTGTTGCTGCTTCTACCTTCCTCACCTGCACCTCCCTCATGTTGCTTCTACCTCCTCTCTGCTTTTTTGGTGTTTTACATATTGCATGGGCTGCTGTGCAGCATATCTTTAAAAAAGCGCTATGACGCAATCAACACTGGCGGCTTCATAATGCTTTTTTTTCATGTTGCACTGCAGCTTACGATTCTGGGCAACATGGCTAAAAACATTGACAGAGTCAATCGATCTCGCATAGGCGAGACCTATTGTCTTTACCAATGCTTGTTAAATTTATCTACTGGATCTTACAATGAGGAAAGCAATTTGTGGGTGCCCTTTTCCATCGCCTAAAACAGCAATTTCTACATACCATGCATTCAACGGCTTACTGAGAATTGCACGCCGTCGAAGACAAAAAAGGCCTTCTTGCGTTTTTTTAATGGAAATTAAATATCCGATAATGAGGGTACCTTAAAATAGAAACATTCTCCCCGGGGACTGTTTTACACGAGGAAGAAATAATCGCCTGGATTGTCTGTCACACAAGATTCTGCGAAAGGGCAGAGTTTGCATCTCAAAAGAAAGCCATCTCAGTTGGTGCTGAAACACGCTGAGCACGTAGGCGACGGGTAACGTATGCATTGACGACACGCTCTCTTAAAACCCATTTCCTTAGAATTCTTTAGGGTGAACTGATATCCCTCCAGTTTTATAATAAAATTGGTTCATCAATGTTAAATTGATCTACTCCTGCAAAAGTTCATATTTTTTAACAGGATCACGTACAAATGGTTTAGAAATGAGGCGTAAACTCCGTTCCAGGGTGGGAAGGGGAATGGATCTCCTCCAAATTTGGTAGGATTGAAGTAGAAGTGGCTTCTCCAAACGGAAAATATTTTCCCCTTGAAGGGGGAATACTATTATCCCTTGCGGAATTCTGTGTCGTGGAGAACTCCGTACACAGGGAATAGGAGACTTTTTTTAAAGTCATCTGTGCTTCTCTTTAGTGTGACTAGATGCCTGCACCTATCTCAGCTTTCAATATGAAAGTTTGTGAACAAGAAAAAGTCAATCTATGGTTTTAGATTAACTATTGTTTTGTGAATAGGCACCATTGGCCCCATACTGCTTTATTCTGAGAAGCACAGAAACTAGAATTGGAGATAACTGGGCCAGGTTGAACAATTCCCCACTCCTGTTTCTGGGCATAACAAGTTTTCACAAGTATAGAATAATATGTCAGACCTGGAAAAACCCCTTGGAGGAACAGGTAATAATAATAATTAATCTTGGGGAGCGCGTAGCTACTTCAAATGAAGTGTTCCAGTGTTAAGGTCCAGACTCTCACAAGAGAAAAATGCGTAGATTACCAAGAAGTCAACCAGACCTACACAGCCAAGTTTCAAATTTTTTCCAAAAAGAGTTTCAGAAGGGACCGATGGACTGAAAGGGAGAAAGAGGTCCAAGGTTTGGGTGCCAGATAACTGCAAGAGCTACCACCAACACGAGCTCTCTTCAATTTGGGTATGGTAGCAAGCATGGCGCCTGCTGATCTTACGTTCCTAGATGGTACGTAGGGTTGATGGCACAGCACAGCACAGTCAGCAGCAGTCCAAGTGTTCTTCCGCTCAAAACGGCACAACATGGGCATCAGGAGAACAAGTTTCCCCTGTGCACACCAATGCCAGCTAAGATGCCAAATTTGACCTTCAGCTCTCTTGAAAGCTTGAAATTGTATTTCCCACTGCTCGATGCCATAGATACTAAAAGTAGCCCATTGAGACTGGTATGTCTGATCTGCATTAGGTTCACAGACGCTACGTAGTCTGCCATTCGAGGTGGGGCGAGCAAGGAAATTGGCGGGAGACACGTACCTCTTGCTGGGACAAGGTACAAGGCTTTAGGTATTAATGATGCTTGGATGCTCTCCCCCCACCAATACCTGTGTATTGCATTTTCAAGGTATCAACCCGTAGATGGTTTTGTGTAGTTATTCTGACTTCCCCCTGATTTCTAGCTTCTCAAAAGATGTCAGTTGCTGCTGGAGCTGGAATTAACCAGGCTGTCTGGTTTTATGAGGTTTTTGGCGTTGGTTTATGGAGTGTGACTGCCCGTGATGGAGAATGAATATCATATCTGTCGCTGTTCCCGCAGCAGGGGTCCTCGAAGCCTGCGTGTTTCCCCTCAGCGGACTTATCTAAGACACTCGCTTTCATTTATTGTCAGGGAGACATTATGAATAAATGAACTGCAGTTAAAATAAAGCTATATGCTCAAAGATGGCACATCATCGAGGGAGGCATGTGATCCATCTTTCGCAGACAGCGAAGCACAACACATACGCTCAGACTGGCGGTGGAAATTTAAAACTTATTTGAGCAGTGCTAAAAGGTCAATCCATAGTCACAAAGGAGCACTTAAGCCAGACCCAGTGAAAGGATAAAACATCGTACATTAACAGTCATTCATTCAAGCGAGATGGATGCTGGTCCTGCATCAGTAGCCCCTGGGATCTAATGCTTGTTGATGCTCAGGAACCACTTTGATACTAATGCATGAGATGGAGGCATGGTACAGAGCAGGGGCACCAGGGCAAAGCTGGATTAGGAAAGACTTAGAAACATGGGAACACTAGAAGGCAATGGATTGATCGTCATTTGTAATCAACATCCATGCTTGTAAAAATGGAAAGTCTTAAGTTAATATGTGGTTCCTTCACAGTGCTGCAAGTTCTTGTCGATACGCCATTCTAAGTCTCAATAGCAAATAGGTTTGTGGCAGTTAAGGTGGTTATCCCGTAGCAGGGCCACTGGAACCACGCAATCCCACGTCTGTTGCGTTTTCCCACATAAATATGGATTTATTGAATTTGCCTCATAATCCACCAATAGTTGCATGATTTGCAGATGTCAACAAAAAAATCAATCAATTGAACCAAAAGTTAGTTAAAAAAAACACCAAATTGTATTGACTAATGACTATGGTGCAACTTTGCCCAGACTGTATTAATAGATGCCGAAACAACTAAATAATACTGTCACCGATTGTGCCACATAATGCAGCCCATTTTGCCTTTTCTTACTGCACAAGTCTGCCAGCCATGCTGCATAATTTAGTGTTCCGTTGCAGCATAATTTCAGGGTCTCAGACCATATTTCACTTTTTTTGTCTTGTCTTTTGCTGTCCCTGCCTCTCAGCCTTCAGACCAAAGCCTGGGATAACCAAATGCACTCGTACAGCCCTAAAGACCTTGGTTTAATGTGCTAAGGTGTGCAGCATTAACACATTAGAGCGAGACACACAGGAGGGAACCTGAAGAAGAATACGGCAGAGAGGCTATAATTGTAAAGTAGTCCCTCATGCAGTTCAATGCAAACACCCAAGTGGGGGCAAAAGGAAACATCCAAACAGCAATAAAGTAAGGTGAGAGATGAATACCACACTTGGCTGTAGTGTTACATGACTGATGAAGTCTCAAGCCAATGGATGGAAGCGCTGGGTGTGCGAAACCCAATGGTTGGAAGGGATTGCCCCATAGCCTCTTTATGTATATTCTTAGCAATTTAGATTTTCATAATTGTTCTATGCATGCTACACTATGTCTGACACCCATTTGTGAATGCCGTAGAATGTGTGACTTGCGCCTTCATTGGGAGTCGGATGGGAGCCCTCTACCTTTCAGAAAAGTGGTGCTTTCTGTTCCTGGCTGAGCAAGGATTTTATCCATCCTAGACAAAGGGGCATTTTGGCATGTCCTTCTTCAAAGCTACAAAGGGCAACATCTAAAAACAGGAGGGAAGTCTATTGCCCAGAACTGGTGTTGCCCTGAAGACTGGCCAAGTGTACCCCTGAAAGGAACACAACGTTTTGTTTTGAAGTTAAGCTGATCACGAGGAAGTCATTCAAAACTATTTAATTACATATCTGCCATTGAGTCTAGAGACATAGATATTTCAAAGGAAAGCAGGATCAATTTTCTTCTTTCACTCATAAAGATTGGTTTGTGCTGCTGGCTGGATTCATCACACAGTTTAAAACAAATCAATTCGATTTTACAGGTCAATTGGAGGAGTCGGAGGAATGGTGACCGTGAAATTACTTGACCCGTGGGTCTAGTTTCAATTTTCAGATGTTAGATCATTTGTAACTTTATCACAAGAATCTTAGTTCATCCTTGCCTTTGCCTATCCAGCTTACAGGGCCTAAATTGGATCAAGTATAATTGTGATCTGATTCTGAACTTTAGAAAGATTCTGAATAATTGTTGTGAGGCAAAGGAAATGGACAAAGGACAGTGATGTTGAACGTGTATTCAGATACAAATAAACAAGAAATAGTGAACAATGAAATCACATCTTTGTTTCATAAACTATCTCAAAATGTATCTAGACTGCTTACAATCTCTGTAAATACCTCTTACTGTTACCACATTATTGGTACTGAAAGAACAGCAGGTTAAGTCAGCATTTCCAGGGTTCAGAATTGTGGCGTGCAAATCACAGCAGATATCAGTGTTAAGTAGTTAGCTGATTGAGACACCTTATTGGTTAAATCAATGCATTTCACGCTTGTTTTTAATCCTTCTAACCTCATTTAATATCTGATTGTGAAGGCGTTTATGTCTGATGAGAGTTTTGGATTGGGTCTGGGAGGCAATGTATGCACCAGTCCTGGGAGGCCATGATATTGACTTACATTTCACTTCTTTCAGCAAACAAATCCCCATAGTCTCTTGGCATGTTTCTTCTGTTTGAATCGGATCCCTTTCATGCAGGCTGTTTCCCGGCTTATGCTTTATAGAAATAAATGGTGCACACGGGTCTTTTGGAATGACAATAACATGTTTAATACACATTGCCTCATGGGGAATTGCCCGTTGGATCCTGGGATCAATACTGGATTAGTAAACAGTACCTGTAGGGATACTAGGCCCGTAATTGGAAACTATTCAAATGGTAAATTAATTGGAAGACTACTGTGTAATAAGACAAATTAACTAACTGCTCACCACAGGGTCAATCTCATTACAGTTTGCCGGTTTTGTAGAGAAAAGCCATTGTTTAGCCTTCATGACATTTTTCACTTATGTTACAGCATTAAGTGTCAAAGATATCACTCTCTTTCAATGCATAGTGTGGTTAATGGCTTCTCCATCGTATTTTGATTTGATAATCACAATATATCCTCTGTTTGCGCCAGTCAAGGCAGAGTAATCTACAAGCCAGAGGCCGGCCAGGCTCTGCAGCTTGATCGGGCACAATGGGAGAGTTGGCTGAAAATGATTTTAGAAAAACAGATATTCACAGAAAAAAATAAAGGTCAGTGTCCGTTACAGTATAGTGTAGTAATGAGATCTTAACTTACATTTAAAAAAAACTGAAATTCACTGAAATGACCAAGGTTAAAGGGACAGTATAGTGAGGTAGGGTAAGATCTTACTTTACGTTAGAAAAAAACTGGAATTTACTGAAAAAAAACAAATGTTAAAGTAACATTATAGTATGGTGATAAACCTTAGCTTACATTAACAAACACTACATATTCACTCAAAATAACACAGGTTAAAGTGTTGTTATAGTGAGTTTTGAAATAATATGAAAACTAATGTTTAAAAAGCAAATAAAATGAGTCACAAGTTATAGTTTACTATGCTGACTATAACTTGCACCCATGCCAAGCACTGATTTTGAGCTCACATATTACATCACTCGTGACATGTTAAATAACATCATTGATCACATCACTTTTGGCACCATTCAATCATTGTGACACCGTACTATAAGGTCTATGGACTTGAAGAAATTCAACATGCTACACCTGCAGCCAATTTTCTATTCACATTAATGGGATTACCCTGTTGAAGGCTTTACTCAGTTCCTATGGACAACCCCCTTAAGTTTAGTAAAACAAATTACACATTCCTAAGATGGTACAATGACTACCTTAAAACCATAATTATAACACTAGTGTGGGATACACCACCTCTAAAAGGGGCACCCGAGCAGTCTACATTATTCAGCAATCGTCAATGCCTCAAACTCTTCAGCGAAGTTACGAAAATAAGTATCCACGCCTTATATCCTTGTTAAACAGAATTTGTCAGTAGCACTGTATTACAACTATTTAACACAGGCACATGCTCAGATATCCACTGGTGGATAATCTCAGAAGCTTTGACTTTTCTCACAGATTCTTTTGCAAAAGGCTTTGGTTTTAAACCATTATCTACTTTGAAACATACCTCTGCAACCCACATCAGGTATGCTCAGCCTTTTCCTTGTTTAACATGGAATTTTACTGGAATACTCCTAGCACCCCAGGCTTTAGTCATTTATAAATGGCGCACCATATAACTTTTAAAAAGCACAATCACTCTGACCTTCAAGATTTATGCTATTTCCCTGTTACAGACCTCCACATGCACACTCAGCAACTCTATGCTATATACAGTTATAGTGTTATCAGTTATATCATTAGTTATGTCACCAATGATGTCATCCATGATGTTATCAATTATAACATTTAACAGGTCATGAGTGATGTAACATGTGAGGTCATAAGCAATGCATGGCATATGTGCAAGATAAAGTCAGCTCAGCAAACTATAACTAGTGAATTTGTTTCATTTGTTTTAAACATGTATTTTTATTGTATTTCAACCCCTAACTATAGCCTCACTTTAAACCTTGGATTTTTCAGTGGATTTCTCGTTTTTATGAAGGTAGGTTCTTATTACCATTCCTAACTATAATGTCATTTTAACTTTTCTTTCTTTCAATGAAATTCGTTTGTATTTTTTAAAGAAATTTTTAAATGTAAGGTAACTAAAGTGAGTTATCACATCACTGTGTACTCTAACAGGGTATTTATTTTAGTGTGCAGTCAAATGTGTCTCATATGGAAGAAAATGAATACATGTATATCAAAAGGTCCCGCTGTCTCAGTTCACATAAATGTACACTCCCAATATTTTTCTAAGCGTAATATTATCTTCCCAGTACTTCAGTGATACTTGAGTCCTGGGATTCAAATCCTAGATGGGTAATGACTGAAAACTTGGAAGATTAAAACTCATTCAGAAGTGGTTCCCAATGTCGTGTGCATTATCCTCATTCATGTTCACCACTCAGGAGTCATTCTCAGTTCTTACCTTGAGTTGTGTTCATTCCCACTTGAGAATCAATCACATGTTCTTGAGGTTCTGCTGATATTTATCCTTCTACACCTATTTGCTTTGTCTGGGAATCTGTATTTGTGTTAGCTCACTCAATCTCCTTATAAACACTCTTTGTTCAGCTATTTGATACAAGTCTACAACTCTACACTGCTCTCTTTCCTATTCCTTAATTTTGCCTCCCTTTAAATGTTTTGAAACATCCCTTCTTTTCATTCTATTCATGCAGTTGCTTTGAGATAATCATGAGTTTGGAATCTCCACAGCTCTCTGCTTTGAAATAACCATTTATTTGGAATCTCCACAGCTCTCTGCTTTGAGATAATCATGAGTTTGGAATCTCCACAGCTCTCTGCTTAGAAATAACCATTTATTTGGAATCCCCACAGCTCTCTGCTTTAAGATAATCATTAGTTTGGAATCTCCACAGCTCTCTGCTTTGATTTTCTCTCTTCTGTCCCAGAATATATATATACATGTTCACATCCGGGAACTTTTGGCATGGGATAGGCAGTTGGGTTTTTGGAAAGCAGACCTAATAACAATACAGGTCATAAGTTGAAACTCCCTTACAACAGAAGATTGAGTGGGCGAGAACACGGCGGCACAGAGAGTGTTCAACACCAACATGTTCATGTGCTATTGCTATACTATTGTGATTCAACCTCCTTATGTTCCATGAAATGTGGCTTTGGACCATAAATCAGGTGATGACCAGTGGTCAGCATTGCTGACTGCCTCCACAGTCAATGAAGTCATAGTATTATTTCAACTTTCTAACTTAACTTTTCTGTTTTCTGTCTTCATATTACAATATTTTTATTATTATTATTTATTATTATTTCTTCATATTACAATATTTAGTCATTATATTACTATGATAATGATAACTTTGTATTTATTTGTCACTCATAGTCAGTCTTGTGGATCTCTTGCTACTATTTCCTAACTTCGTGGTACTCATCTCATTAATTTCTGAAGGAGAAATGGGTCGAGTCAGCCTACCCGTCATGTAAATGTATTATCTGCTCTAGCACAAAGATTTGTTATTTGTTTATATTAATACACTATTACCTGTTCTGTGACAATTACAAAACAGCCATTTAATCTGAGTGATTTGTTTGCGCTTAGGTTAGTGAAAAGCACTACAAAAACTACACATTTCTTGTTAAAGCTGTACATTGATCTTATATATTGCAATGTTTTGGTTAATAATCGTTCCACTCATGCTAATAACAATATATTTAAAAAAAAATAATAATAGTTCCTCTGCACACTGTAACATGTTTGCCATGTGTTAATGTGGTCCTCGGAAAAGATATATAACTGGAAGCATGTATATCCCAACTCACCCTATCAATGATCTTTTTACACCATGTCATTTTCATAAACCCTTCCCCAGTACTGAGATCTGAACCTACAATTATTTTAGCTCTAAACACATCCATTGCTCCTGTCTCCAGATAATGGTTGGGTCAGGGCCCACCTTAGTTTTTTTTTTTTACAGGAACTATGTCTCCAGTGCTTACGCAGAATAGACAGATATAAAAAATCTGATCATGCTCTGGAATGGGATAATAGTTGCTAGTTATAGCTTGTGAGTTTTTCTTGGTGTTTGAGAGAACAGAAATGTCCCCTTGAGAAGGGTTCGGAGTACCTCAGTAAGCAGGGTGTCCAATTTATGGTATGCAGAATCCAAAACAGCAAAGGTTTAGCTGTAGGACTAAACACATGTGAATCGATTCCAATATATATAACAAGCATTGGCATAGCCAATAGGTCTTACATTTGGGACCTTATAAGTGTTTAGCCATGCAACAGTTGGTGTTGTTGCACCAAGGATATTCTGCTGCATAACTAAATACTTATATGGTCCAAAAAGCGATACCTATTGGCTATGCCAATGCTTGTTTGTTTTTTGTTGCTGTTTTGTTTAAGTTGACAGATCTACAATAGCTACACATGGTTTTTGTTAACAGTTCTTTGCATCAAATGAACTTGTTTTCATTGCTCTGAATGTTATTTCCATTCTGGTTGTAGGAAGCAGTCGTTCCCGGTGCTGTGGGGGCTGCCTAGCTGTGCGCATGCGCCAAACTTTGCAAATGAGAAAAAGCCTGGTGCAGGCACAATTTACAAGTGTGGAGTGAGTGAGCCCCAGGCAGCATGACTCACTCACACAGGAGTTCATGCACTGCACCTGCATACTCAGCATGGTTTAAGGAAACTCAACCCACTCCCTCCCAGGCATCGAACACATATTTACCAAGAAACTCTGAGAAGAGCCTGCCTGCTGCACTGACGGCTGGTGGTGTGTGTGCCTGGTGAAAGCGTGCACTGACGGCTGGTGGTGTGTGTGCCTGGTGGAAGTATGCACTGATGGCTGGTGGTGTGTGTGCCTGGTGAAAGCGTGCACTGACGGCTGGTGGTGTGTGTGTGCCTGGTGAAAGCGTGCACTGATGGCTGATGGTGTGTGCTTGGTGGAAGCATGCACCGACGGCTGGTAGTGTATGATGGCTGGTAGTGTGTGTGCCTGGTGAAAGTGTGCACTGACGGCTGGTGGTGTGTGTGTGCCTGGTGGAAGCGTGCACTGACTGCTGGTGGTGTGTGTGCCTGGTGGAAGCGTGCACTGACAGCTGGTGGTGTGTGTGCCTGGTGAAAGGGTACACTGATGGCTGGTGGTGTGTGTGCCTGATGAAAGCGTGCACTGACTGCTTCTGGTGTGTGTGCCTGGTGAAAGTGTGAACTGACGGCTGCTGGTGTGTGTGGCTGGTGCAAGCGTGCACTGACGGCTGGTGGTGTGTGCCTGGTGGAAGCGTGCACTGACGGCTGGTGGTGTGTGTGCCTGGTGGAAGCGTGCACCGAAGGCTGATGGTGTTTATGCCTGGTGGCAGCGTGCACTGACGGCTGGTCGTGTGTATGCCTGGTGGAAGCATGCACTGACGGCTGGTGGTGTGTGTGCCTGGTGGAAGCGTGCACTGACGGCTGGTGGTGTATGTGCCTGGTGGAAGCGTGCACTGTCGGCTGGTGGTGTGTGCCTGGTGGAAGCGTGCATTGACGGCTGGTGGTGTGTGTGCCAGGTAGAAGCGTGCACTGACAGCTGGTGGTGTGTGTACCTGGTGGAAGCGTTCACTCGCGGCTGGTGGTGCATGTGCCTGGTGGAAGCGTGCACTGACGGCTGGTTGTGTGTGTGTGTCTGGTGGAAGCAGGAGCATTCACAGTGATAGAAGACACAAATGAAACTGACGAAGAGGAGGGGAAGAAGGAAGGGGGAGCTCGAGCAGAGGAACATGATTCACAGCTAGAAGACACAAATGAAGCTGACTAGAAGGGAGGGGGAAAAGGGAGGGGGTAGTGCAAGTAGAAGAGCCTGATTACAGCAATGAAAAGACAGATGGCAGCTGTGCATGTGCACGAGCTCGTGAACGCAAGCTGTAGGCCAGCAAAAGCCTCTGGTGGCACTTATAAAAGCTACTTACTAAATGTCTCGAAGAGACAGTGCATTGCTGTCTCAGGTGCGACCTAAAAATGACACAAAACTCATATAATATTTTTGATGAAGGGTTAGCTTTTACTGTTTTAGTCGGTGGCACTATTCAAACATCAATTGCTCTCAATGCTTTTGTATGTGATGCTCCATCTGTAATATGCCATCAGTAGTACCATTCTTAAGCATCATATTGTTGCTGTGCACTGTATGCCTGTTTAAAGGTCTAGTGAATTTAAATAAACACAGATCTGCATCACAACGGGTTGAACTCAGAATGAATGTGTTAACATGTTTTGAATGAGGGTTATATTTCCAGCAGACTTCTTCAGATCTTCAATTCAATTTAACGTATTTGTTGAGTGTGCTTAACAAAAAGAAGCTATTCTTTTGAGTTCAGTCTTTTGAGATATGCTTGTGTTATAGGCAATAGTATTACACATTCTTACACATTCCTGGATCACCTCCGTTTTTTGAATCCCGCTCCTGCTAATATTTAAAACAAAGATAGCTTTCATCTCTTTTAAAGTACATGTCTGTTTCCAGTTTAAATCATAATGGACTCTTTATGTTTTCTTAAATGCAATAGCGAAAAAAAATAGAAAACAAATGTAATAGCGAAAAAAAATAGAAAACAAGTATGAGATCTCATTTCTAGACTACAAACTGTGATTTTGCTGGTTTTCCAACAACCACCGCTTATCACCAGTAGGACTGAGATGATGGTCCCCTTCCTTGCAAAGTGGACGGATTGTGGATGTTGAGAGTGCTGGCTTACTTAGTGCCGTGGGTGATTCAGACATGAAGCTCCATATCACACTAACAGCTTTGATGCCAGATCTAGGCTTTCATTAACAACCTAATGCATTCTGGTACTAGTAGTCTTGTCTGATTTTCAATAAACTGATTGTATGACACTAGAAGATTATAATTGTTTCTAAAGGGACTGATCTATGGTGTTTCAGTGATACATATCCCATATGACCACCCACTCAACAAAAAACAGGCTGCCACCTCCCCACCTGGCAACCACAACATATAA
The DNA here is from genome assembly GCF_964261635.1 of Lissotriton helveticus. Classification (NCBI taxonomy): domain Eukaryota; kingdom Metazoa; phylum Chordata; class Amphibia; order Caudata; family Salamandridae; genus Lissotriton; species Lissotriton helveticus. The sequence continues at coordinate 1,749,304,556 of NC_136057.1, read as the reverse complement.
AGTTGATTGATGTAACACAGAGGCTGTGCGGCTTGCGGCCTGACGCGACGTCGTAACGGCTTAAGTTTCAATCTTTTTTGTGCATGCTTTTGGGACATAGCACGAGTCAAGCCTTGCACACCAAATACTAGCCTCAGAGCAGTATCAAGAAGAAGGTCTAACTTGGAAAAATAAGGTTGTGCATTCCTACATACTTTTGGACCTTGTACTTTTTGTCCCTCCTGGTGTTTGCACCCCAGATAAGTGCGTAAAAGAAGTCAAGATACCATCCTGGAGGTTAACGGGGCACCATGTGTTACACTAAGGGCATTAATGGGAGCCATATGCATGTTGCGAAGGAGGCTTGAATCATCCAATGATACAAAACGTTTTCATTTTCTAATTTAATTAATTTTATAGTGTAATGTTTCATGAGTTACTTAATGGATAACATTGATGTAACGCATTTTGATTTGTTAAAGTTTTGTTGTTTGAACATTTTAATTTTAAAAACTGCATTGACATTTATGTATAAATATGCACTTATGAGTTTTAATGTTTACTGTTGTGATAGTAAGTCATGTGGGGGAGAGTGAGGTGGTTTTGATACGTGGGTTTCTGTTCTTTTTTCATGTTTTTTAACGTTTTTTTTTTTTTTGTCCTCATTTGCCTGTACCTCTTACCCACAGACTTTATAGCCAACCACCTATTCGTGCGACTCGAGATAGCGCGCACTCACAATCTCCACCTCTTTGGGGAATATTCTGGCGGGAGACCAGATCTGGGTTTACTGAGGTATTTCGTGAGCGGTGGCGACCAGCCATACCCGACACATACTCCATCAAGGTAGGGACTACCACGAGGTCCATTTCTTGTCTAACGGAACCGCCACCGTGGACTCTGAAGTTTGGAGGCATAATCATAGGACCGGGGAAAAAAAAAAAAAAAAACCCCGGTACTCTAACACCAAGAAGATAGCAAATTCCAAAAAGAGAGGTTTTGTCTACTGCACGATCTAGCCAGGTCTACTTTTGATGTTTCAATTAGAGATGATAACCAGCTGGCATGTGTTGGCGCCTTGGAGTCCACCCAGAGCTTACAAATCTGACGTCTGGCAAGTAAAATTGCATAAAACAGTAACGGCCTTGCTGTACCAGCCACGTTGTCCGCCATTCCAGAAATTATCAGTGTTAGTGAACAGGTTAAGGAAACTTTAAGTATCGAGCCCAATGTATCCAGGACTTCCGCCCAGAAGATCTTAGTTGGCGGGCAGTCCATAAACATGTGAACGTCCGATGCACCCTGAAGACCGCACTTGTTGCAACCTTTACCAGCTTGAAATTTTGCCAACTTTAGTGGTGACCAATAGGCTCGGTGTAGTGTGAAGAGGTGGTTTCGCCTTAACCATGGCACGTTTTGTGCACGTTTCTTTTCAGCCACTCACCTCATTCGATAGATCTGGGTTTAATCCATTGTTCTTTTGCTCACTTTGCTACCCCATTTTGGACCCAACCATATGCAAATCAGCCTTGACCCTGCTCCCAATGGGAACAGTCCAGCCCGAACTGCCAGGTCAGGTCCTCCCTGGACTAGAAAAAAAAGCATCCTGGGACCAGTTTAGGGGTAGCACCCCTCATCAGCCAGGCTAGCTTGAATCCACCTCCTCACCTGGGTCTTATGAAGAAGCTGTTTTGACTACTTTTCTGAAGTTGCAGAAAATACCTCCCCTACTTGGTAGCATGCAGTACTAACATTGCGAAATATGTTAAGTTTTGATTTCAGCTGTCACTCAGCAACTCAGCGTTCCTTTTTTTCAGGTTCTCGCCAGCCAATTTAGAAAGTATTGCTTTGCGATATTGGCATACACATTCCCAGAACTGAGTCGTAAGAAAACCTGTGTTTGATTCTATAGTCAGTTGCCCTCGCAGGTATTTTTTCTTAATGAAAACTGGAAGCTGGCGCTGGAATGCATCTGTGAACAAATCAATAGGTGGCGTGGAGCTGATGCATTTCTCACATGGGGCGAAATCATTTTTTGACAGCGCTACTTAATCTGTAATATTCTTCCAGCAAAAGCAATTTTTTTGCCTAAGGGATATTATTCGCATGAGTGTTTAAGGCAGGAGGCTTATGGGCGGGAGCTGAAATAAGACATTAATTTAAGGCAAGATTGTAGATTGCTTGGGGGATCCCCAAGCTGTGGCGGGGAGCAGTCAAGGTCACTTCGGATATGTTATTACTTCTTTCCCTCTGCGTCTGTTGTTTATTGGGTCCCTCACTCGACTTTCTGTTTCCCACCTTCTTCATTGTTACACCTCAGAACTGGCTCCAGGAGCCTCCTGAGGGTAGAGATGTTCAAGCCCATATATTTGTCACCCTCGAGTTTAACTTGTGTGATGCTGGGGAAATAATTTGTGCTCTTTAGTGTTGATGTAACGTTGGGTGGTAATTATTGTGTCATACTCTAATTCAGTAACACTATTATCACATTAAGGGGCTGATTAGGATGGCGGATTTTCCGCATCCTCCGGGCCGGCGGAAGCCACCGCCGGCCCGGAGGATGCGGGAAATCCGCCGCGGATGCCTAAAAGACCCACCGCCAAATTAGGATGGCGGTGGGTCTCAAAATCCGTCCGCTGCTTTTCCGCCGCAGTCGCCTTCCGACCGCGGCGGAAAAGCCCTAACATGGCTGGCGGTGTCTGTCAGACACCGCCAGGCATATTAGGATAGCGTAAAACATATGCTCTTCCACCTCGGCTTTTCCGCCGTGGAAAAGCATACGGAGATTGCCTTCGGGGGCCCGTTGCGGGCCCCCTTGGTGACGGGGGGTGGGGGGTGCACATGGGGGGTACCTATGGTACCCCCCTGCATTTGCGTGGACAAAGCGGCGGGCACCGCGCGGTGCCTGCTGCTTTGTGCACGCAAATGCCGTGCATGCTTTTTTTAACATTGCGGCGGGTGCAGCTTGAAGCTGCACCCGCCGCAATGTTAAAGATTGAGGATGTGACCGCCACCCTGGCGGTCACATCCTAATCTGCACGGAGGGACCTCCGCAGCCCCTGCGGACGGTCCCTCCTACTCTATGGTGGCGGACGGACTCAGGTCCGTCCGCCATCATAATCGGCCCCCTAAGTGTGTATAATATTGCCCAAAGTTCTAAAGTTCTACTGGCAAAAAGTATTCTAAAGCACAAATATTATGCGCACGGCTATTATTACTTATCCTCCTGTATGCCAGTTTAGATCTCTTCCCCATCAAAATGGCACACTCCCAAGGAGGACTCTTGCTCCATGGAGACATACATTCCGTATGCCCAGGGTGTAGGCTGGTCTCCCTGTAAATGGGGGGATTATGGGTGCACAGGAGATCTCAGCTCTAACTTCCTGTTAGAGAGTCTTTTTCAAGGTAGGCATGGCCCTGTGGTGTGGTTTTACTCTGATTCTTTTTCTTTAGAGTTCTGCCTCCTCGCAGTGCTGGTCTTGATTATGCTGGATCACCTTAGCCAAGGTTTTATCTTGGATTACAATGTGGGCCTTGTTTTCCATAGCATTTTTCTTTGCCAACAAGCAGCTGTGAGAAACGGGTCCTTAAGCGAATGCACAACGTCACACTTATGGGTCAGTGCTGAAGGTGATGCTATTAACTTATGCATTATTGCATTCTGCAAAATGCTATGAATTTAGTAATTCAGTTCCGCCCTGTGGAGGGTGGGTGAAGCAAAACACGCATAGACAGAGCCATTTCCTTTGGTTTTTGTATATAGTGAACATATTTTTACTGACACACACAGCACAAGGACAGCATGGTAAGGCCTAACGGTTATGGCGCTTCAACCTTAAATCTGGGGAACCGGGTTCGAGTCTCGGCAAGGACGCGCAACATCCTGTGATTCTGGGAAAATCACTTAATCTCCCCGTGCCTAACAAAAATGAATGTGTCCTCATGTAATGCAACTGGTGCTCGTGTAAAGCGCTCTGATACCCGATACCTTCAGGTAAAGTTTGCGCTATATAGCGGAAAACTCTGTAAGCAACAGCATCAAGTGGATTTAGGAAGATAGGAAAAGGCAGGTGGAGGTACTGGGCTGGCCGCCCAGAGGGAAGATGTGAGGCGAAGGTGCAGTGAACTCCTTTAAAATTTGAGGTCTGGCTTGGCAGCACAGCTGTCCACAATGCCAATTGTTACCAGATGTTTAGAATACATGTAAAATGTTCTTTACCTCTGGCCAGTGGACTACTATTTCCTCTCCTCATGCTATTGGCTGTTTAGTGTATCACTGAGTCTCAAATGACTTGCATTTCAAAGACTGAAGGACTTGTCAGCCTCTCAAAGATACACTGACTCATTACGCAGTAAATTGTTTAAGTCATACATGCATTGTGTACAGAAAACAATCTTTTCATTTTGTTTTATGACTGCAGTAGGCTTTTTACTAAATGCTATTTTTAGGAAACCTACTTTTTCTACTAGAGCCCTCTACACACACTTATTGGCAGCCATTTGCAAAGCCAATAAGTCCGGCATTTGTATCAATAAAGGCATGCACAAATGTTGGCTTTATTCATGTATGTATTTTGAGTTTTATATAGCACTTACTAGATCCGAATGTATCAGAGCGCTTTATATATTATGTGAGTAAGCTTACTCGAAGTACATGTGGGATTCATATGGGACAGAACAGTCTTCATAAAATGAAATAAAGAAAGTATAGAAAATACAGAATTGAGACAGTGTGAAATAGTTTACCAGTGCTTGTTAACCTTGCATCCACTGTCAGATCCTGTCAAGTAACAAGTCAAAGGCTGCGATCCATCACAGACAGCGCTGTATTTTCCATCGGTGCATTATTCTTCGAGCTTAGCACCCAGCACAGGGGCGGTGTGGGAGGTAAAGGTTAGCGCTCTAGTTCTTTCAGTCAGGGCGGTCAGCGAAGAAGAAAATGTCACTGAATGTTCTCTGGTGTGTGGCCCTCCAAGGGTTGTTGGAGGGGGAGGGGGTGAGATGAGATCCTCTCTTTCCGACATGTTGAAGCTTTCATTGGCATCAAAAGAATCCCCATGTCAGTCACTCACCAAAGTGCACGAAATCAGATGCATTTCTAGTGGCTCGATTTTGGCCTTGGCAAAGGCAGAAGGGGGTCCTTTAGTCCCCCAGCTCCACCCGCTCTCTTAGGTGAGGCTGCAGTGCATTTCACCCATCAGCAAGGCCGCATTGCATGCCGGGAATGAAAGAGGCGTCCAGGATCCTCCTGGATGAGAGCATGTGTTGGCACCGCCGAGGTGCCCTCTGGCACGGAGAGGAAAGTTATCCCACACGTTGTTTTGTGCATTAGGTATGCAGGTAGCACGCTGTCTGCTGCTTAATTATCCGGTTGGTGCCAGGCGTCCCCGCGGTGAGGCCGCTGCTTGGCGCACGGGGCCGAGGTGTTCCCGGGTCGCAGGTTGCCAAGACTAGGCCCCGCCTCGGCATGGCTCGCCCCTGTCTCCCCACAGACGGCCTGCAAAGCCGAGACTCCCCAGAGCACACACCCTGCTCCCGGCTGCGGGGGCGCCGGCTCCTTGTGGCTCCCAGACCGCCTCTCACTTACAGCTCCATACACCTGGCACATGGCCCTGCCTTCTCCTTCTTCCCTTCCTCTTCCTCCTTCTTGCCTCCATCTGTGTCACCACTCCCTTCATTCTGCCCTCGCAGTCACCTTACTCTCTTGCTTCTTCTCTCTTATCTCCTCATTATTTTTTTCTCCTTCCTCCTGCATTGATTCCCTTCCTCATTTCTTTACTGCTCCCTTCTTTGCCGTCTTCTTTCCTCACGTCACGTTCCCCATTGTTGTTTCTGCTTCCCACTTTATTAACCGTTCCCTTCATTTTCCTTCTTTCCCTTTCCCTCTCCAGCACTCCTCTCTTCTTTCCCTCTTGTCTTCTCTGCTTCCCTCTTTCTTCCCTTCCTCTGCTAACTTCCTCTATTCCTCACCTCCTTTCCCTTTCCCCTTTTTTATCTTCTCTCCCACTTTGCCTCCCCCTTTCTTCCCTCCTTCTTACTTCTCCTTCCAGCATTCCGCCCTTTGCTTCATCTTCTCTCCTCTTTCAATTTTTCCTTCCAGCCCGTCCATGCTTTCCATCTTCCCTTTCTCTTTCTCTCCTACTTCCCTCTCTTTTCCCTTCCTTCCTACCTCCCTCGGCTTGTCCCCTTCCTTCCACCTTTTTCCTTCCTGCCTTCCATTCCCTCTCCTCCTTTCTTCTCTCCTCCCTCCTTTCCCTTTCCCTTCTCTCCCTATGTTTCCTAGCTCCCTCACTTTTTCCTGCTATTCACCTTTCCCACCTACTCTCCCATTGCACCCTCCTGTGCCCTGGCCCAGTCTTGCCTCTCTCCTAGTACAGACCCTCCCTCCCTCCCAGCAGCTGCCCTTCTCATTCATTTATCCTCAGCTAAGGGTGTGATTATAATGGCCGCTGACTGTAATGGTTATTAATGCCTGAGCTCTGGCTGCAGTAAATGGATTACACGGAATCGTCCCGCCACCAGGATGCGCATTGAAGACCATGGAAATCAGGCACCTCCCTCCGGCACCAGACAGTGCTCGCGTGGGCCCTTGACACCATTTAATTCTTACTCTTGCCCCCTCCTTCCACAGGTGTGTGCTAGGTGTCCTATGTGAAGATGAACATGGTATTCAACGTCACCACGGCTTGAGTCGGGGTACCACCCGGTTGGACGGTGTCCCCCCACTTATTTTACTGGGGGACGCCATCCCCCTGCCAAACAGCAAAGACTTCACTCTTTGGCCTCTCTGGGACGAGGAGCTCGGCACCTTTCGTGACGTCACTTTCTGTCGTGACGTCACTTCCGGTGACAGCGTCCCCCCACTTTCTTTTTTTATGACTAGTGCCCTGAACGTCACAGGTGCGTTGGCCCTGGTTGGTGCTGGTCGAACAACTTTGGATTACAAGGCCTGTCACCAGCAGGGGCTCCTCCGCATTGGCGGGGCAGTGTCCCCCACTGGCTCATAGCACGCAGCTGGAAAAAAAACAATATTTTATTATTGTTTTATTTTTCCGCTGCTGCCTGAGCCAGCGTGTGTGCGAATGGGCAGGGCCAGTCCATGGCAGATGGGGCGGAATGATGTGTACTGTTAACTGTGCGTCTGTTGCCAAACAGACATGCACAGTTAGCTTTCTCCAACCCAGCTATATTGCACAGTCGGGTTGGAAAAACAGCACAGACTCCCTGTGTCTGAGCGAGTGTTAAACAAGCCTACTCAGGCCAATTCCCATGCTGCTCTCATGCTTGAGAGCAGCGCCGAGATTGGATGGGAATTTATGTGATGCTGGCCCAGCGACTGCCGGGACCAGGAAGTGGAAGCAGAGGAGCGTGAGGCAGCCGACACCACCAGGCAAGACTTTTTTTTTTCTTGTATTATTAACAGCGCTCCCCCGCATGCTCTCCCCACACCCCACCGCTCGCCCCCCCCCCCCCCCCCCCCCACGCCCTTCCACCAGCCCAACCACTCTAAATCAGAGTCGGCTGCCACTGCTTTCTTGGAGTATTGGCTCTTTCCAAGTGCCCATTTCATGCTACCTCTACCCCTAACGTCGGGTCCATAGACCTCCCAAGCAAGGAACAAACACGCACTATGTGTATGCAGGGAACTTACACTTTTATATGCAATGGTTTCAGACAAAAGACTAAAACAGCATTAAAATGCCGCCAGTCACAGAGGGATGTCTCACAAGGAGGGCCCCATGCGAAGGAAACGGAACTGCTTTGTCCACGTGAGGCCCTCTTTTTGAATAGTTCCTCTGAGACTGGCAAAATGTTCTTTAAATGTTAATGCAGTGTTGTTCTTTTGCTTGAAATCGTTAAACATAAAATTGTAATTTGATGTCCCTGAATATTCACATTGAATGCATGTTCCTAAATTCTGGCGTAAAATCCCTCTAAAAAAGTCTCCAGGGGGCCATGCGCTACGTAGCCATTAGCATTAGCGATTCTTCGCTGCCGCTTGCTAGCTTTACATTTAGAGATGCAATTCTGTGTGAGGAGTACGAATTTGCAAATCCATTTTGAGAACTCATTCCAATCAAGAAATGAGCGATAAATTCAGATTGCCTTATTTTTCATCCCAAAATGGATGAAGGTAATGTCATACAGCTGCCTGAGTAAGGCAGCAGAATTGCAAATTGCAAATTCTCCCAAGTGGATGGATCCCGCAACACACGGTGAATGGGTCACCAGGCTATAGGTTTACAATGGCGAAGCTGTTCCCCTGACTCATTACGCGACTCAGCAACGGTGGAGCAGGAAATTAAGTCCTAAGTCTGCACCTACGCAACACCAGAGCATCAGTATTTAGCAGGGAATGATTAGAATTTTCTTTGTCCTGCAAGAGGCTAAGATACGCAAATAAGCCAAAGGCTTAGAGCATGAACTGCCTCTACTTAAGAAAGACCTTTCCCGCCCATGGTGTTTTTTTCTCTGTGCAACGCCCTCTGGTAGCTTTTCTATTACAAGCCAGTGCTTACATTGTAAAAATATATTAAAAAGATGTGCAGGGGCCAAAGTTTGTCCTAGGAGTTACTGCCTGTGCCAATACATACCAGGGGTTGCTAAACACCAAGGGTGTCTAGTTTTCATCCTACCTCATGTCTCTTGAACCATACAACACTGTCTCCCCTTTTGATCTCACTTTTGCTAATTCTTTTTCATCTCAACTTTCTTCTTTTTTGCCATTTACCCATCTTTCTCTGTCTCCCTTTTCTTCATTTTCTGCCTTTCTTTCTTATGCTGGGGTCAAAGTCTGATGATAAACAATAAGTTGTTGTCCTAAAAAATGAGAGCCTCTGCCCCCCATCTGCAATCCATATTAAATTTAGGCACACTACCAAAGCCCCTCTCCCAAGGCAAGAAATGTATCATTTCATAGTAAGTTTTTGTGGCCTGGTGAGGTAATTTGGAGTTAATTGAAGAATAGCAAGGATCTTGGGAAGAACCCAGGAGACTGGCTATTGTCTTCTGGCTCCTGCAATGGTGTACTTAGTGAGCAGTGCTCTGTGGAGACAGATCTGAAAATTTGCTAGAACTTGAAAAGGATCTTGAAGCCTTTCCTCAAGCTAAGCCACTGAACTAGAAATTGGGGCCACCTCACTCAGGAAACACGACCGATTAGCTGATTCAGACCGTCAAACCTGGCTTCACACATCTATAACACTTCGAGTTTCCTGCTTGAACTCCTGGCCTCGAAGACCAGCACTCGTGCCCATGACATCTGCCACTGATGGAACCCTACACCTTGCATCAGTTTCTCTAGTTCATCAACCATGGAAATTTGACTCATGACATACCATGGTAAACAACGTTTACCACATATCTATTTCCCCACAGGGAATCACAACGCGGTCATTATAATCACTGCGTTGTGATTCCGCATACCATTACTCTGCAAGTCAGAACAATGACTTGCAGAGGGTGGGTTGTTGGATTTAAAATCCAACACCTTCCCTAGTATCCGCAAAGACTGGAGTTGGAATAGTAAATGATACTATTCCAACATCCAGCGGTCGGTTGTAACAACCGCATTGTGATTCCCTGAGGAATAAGAACCTGTGGAAAAAGAACATACATTCCATACCATGGCTCACTGGGTAAAACTACCAATTGCATAGTGGTTTCACAATTCAAGGAGACTGGTATTTTTAATCTGCGATAAGATACAGTGAAATACAGGTTTTAGACATCTAAAGAGCTAGACAAGCCTACCTTTATCTTGAGAGTTTTGGAACCCCTGCAAGGAATTCCCCATGACTAGGTTCTGGGAAGGTTGGTGATTGAACACACTATTGAGTCAAGAGTTAGAAGAGTAAGAAGTAGAAATTGGTGAGGATCAGTCTCTGACGGCGTTATAGGAGCCTTGGTTCCTGGGTTTCTCAAGTATGTACCACACTAGAAGCTGCTTGGATGTCATGAGCCGTCGGTTCATTCTCTGAATTAAATTTCCCTGTGGAGACTCTGGTGAGGATTGCGGAAGGTTGGGTCAATTGCAAGCAGGTGAAGTTGTCCATCTTATAGAGCATGGTATATAAAAACACATTACAGCTAGAGGTGTGTGAAATCATGTTCTTTTTTCCCATCACATTGCATGAAATGTAATGAAAATTTCACAAAACTACACTTTTGTAGTGAAATGTGGTTGGTGAGTATCTCACATCGTTTTTATCTACCTGAGCAAGCGCCTAAATAAAAGTCTGACTAGATAATACCAGGAGGTTAAGTCTTTTGGCGAGACATTTTCTTTGTGAGCCAATCTCCCGCTAATATTTCATGAGACTTTTTTGCCTGGGAATGCAGTAAAAACAATTATGTGATATCACTAGGCCTGGGTGGTATTCCAAAAGTAAAAAAAGTTAAAGAATGCAACATTTGGGGAAGTCTGTGACGTAATAAGGATTTTTTTTGCAATAGGTCCAAATGCTGACATACTGACTTACTCTCTGACTTCCAAGTCTACAATCAAAAAGATTTCCATCACAGCCCAAACAAGATGGCTGTCTTTGTCATCGCGGTATTATCCACATCTCCCTGAAGTCGCCTTCTCGTGCATTTTCCTCTTTACTTTTTTCACACATCGTGGCATAGAAAGTGTACATCAAAGAGAAAGAAATGAAAGCATCTCATATATGACCACCTAGCTCTCCCCTTGCGGACGGGTGACTTCAATGGAATCTTTCATTTAAAAGCTCTGGAACAGGCTGTCAGCTGAAGCACAATTTGAAAAAGGCTCACAGAAGATGCTCGAGTTTTGAAACGAGGACATTTGAGCGAGGCCCTGTAATAACATGAAGCCAAGCCCTCGAGGGATTTCGTCCTTCGTATTGAGGCAGACTTTTGTACATTTGTGCTGCTTGAAAGAGGCGGTGAAGCAGGCAGCATAGACCTTTGCATGGCCTATGTCTGATGTGTCCCCATGCATTTCACGGATTTTGTATTTTATTCAGAGCTCCCATGGTCACCATTTTGTTCATGAGTAGCCCATTAGGTCCAGTGTCTTTCCTTTACATTTTGGAAATTGTAGCCCTGTCCATCCCATTAAAATTTCCATTTCAGAACTACCAATCCCAGAAACCAAAGAAAAATCTTGAACTGGAAGAGCTATTTGTACATTAATTTGGGAAAATGGAATTTAACATGAATTCTTTGCGGAACAATATGTTAGCTGTTGAAGTCTGTGGGGCTTCCAAAGCATTCACATTGTACAGTCTTGGCAAACTATCTTCAGTACGCAAAGTGTGTTCAGTTGATCTTGTAATGTTTGTTCTACAATTTGTTTACATGCATTGAATGCATATCTTACCTCTATGTAGCTTGTAGATCGCTTATTACTATACGAATATTCAGTCACAGTATTAATTTAACCTCTCATAATGCGCCTTTAACGTTTGAGGAAGTTTGAATTGCACTTCTGTAATTCTATTGAAAACACTTTTTCCAATTCTCAATATCAAATATTGGGGTTGTTTTTAAAAAACAAGGACTGTGTGACGTTAAAAAAATCTGTGAGTGAAAAATCCTCCAAGTGTTAGGTTTAATGGGATACTATCCTAAACCTTCCGTTTTGCTGAAGAACTCCAGCCAAAATCTGTTTTGTGGGAATTCTCAGTTTAGGAGAATTTGAGAAGGTAACAAACGTGGTAACTTAGCAATGAGGTGTGGAGTTTGTCACCTTCCTAAAAATGTTTTTGGTAGGTAATTTGAGTGTAGGAGACTTTTTTTAGAAAGTGACAAACTTCACAATTTAGTGAAATGTCAACACTTTTAGCCTTTGCAAAACCTCATTATATTCCTTGTGAAGCATTCCACAGTTGGACCTCGGTGTATTAACCTCTTCACTGCGGCGGCTATTCCGCCGCAGTGCTAAGGGGGCGGGGTGGCTGCGCGGCAGCCGCATGCTGGTGACGGAACCGCTCCGTCACCAGCCGCGGTTGAGCTGTGCTGATGACGGAGCGGTTCCGTCATGGCCCTGCCCTCTCAATAGAACGCCCAGCGCAGACGCGGAATTCGCGCCTCGCAGGTGCGGCGGCAGGGCCATGACGGAACCGCTCCGTCACCAGCACAGCGCCACCGCAGCTGATGACGGAGCGGTTCTGTCATCAGCGTGCAATGTGCCATTCAATCTAGCAGTATAGGTAGGACGAACCCCTGATTGTTGTCCGCTAATAAGTTTCAGGAAGAAAATCTCCAGATTAAGAAATAATAAGTGGTGATGCAATAGTAGCACACCAGCAGAACCATACCCTGGCGACATTGGGCCATGGGATCCATCTAAATCCTTACTGGCGAGCCAGGCTTGGCTCCAGATTTAGGTTTGAATACAGTACCACTTAATTTGACCATGACCACACACACACTAGTCCGCCATCTAACGCACAGTTTTCCTCATAGGTTGCAATACACAGTCCTGATGAAGACTCGCAGCTAAGGCTTGAATTCCTGTTTGCATAGTCGAGTCGAAACGTCGACGGTCCTCACTTGATCAAGACCTGTACCTACATTGTTCTATTGTTCCTCCATTGTAGATTGCATTATATGCACATTGAAATTTACAGAATTAAATGTAAATCACTGATGGACAGGCTTGAATGTACTGGGTTTCATTACCAGCATCTGTAAATAACGAATGTAATACCTTTACTTTGTGATTCACCCCTTCACTACCCAACTCCTCCACTTTCCTATCCTTTCTCCCTCTCCCTTTTGCGCACAACCTATGTTGATGGTTATAAACAATCCTGATTTGGGCTTAAAATAAACAAATCATATTAAGTACACACAGTTTTTGTGCTTAGGTTGATGTGTGGTTTATTGAATTTTTATTCATATGCATAAGTATGGTTATTGTGCATGTAGAAATTCCTCCCCTTGTTTCAGTTTATTGATTAACCGTGTTGTAATGGTATATACAACACAAATTCGCCAATAATTCTTGAAGTGTTGGTCACGGACCATTATTTTCATTCCCACAAGTTTGATGCTGATACATACTCAGTAGTCATCCTGGAACCTGGTGTGACTGCATCCTTTAAGCACCGGAGCGCTATGTGACTAATACAATGTTCGAAATATTACCACTGGGATGTGATGTCCCAATGAAGTGCCAACCACTGCATTATAAACCCAGGGCCAAAGTTGATGGCTGGCACCTTCTTTATCTTGTAGCGCAGCACCTGTGGCCTTGCCTAGAGGGCACTTAGTCACGTTGTCCTAATGAGTCTGACTCTACCAAAGTGATCTGTGGTACTTGGGAATGGGGATCTTTTCTGTTCGTCCACCCATCATCTTGGTGTGCTCTAATAGTTATGTCTCGCATTAGGATGTTTTAGTTTCGGATGAAGTGGCTTATGTTCTGGGCCCAAATTTCTCTGGCATTTAGGAATATATATTCACGGCCTCTAGCGAAGAGGCTTTAAAACCATTTTCAGAGATGAACAGGCTTTAGTTCGAGGTGGCCCACAGGTTATCAGGAGTAAACTTTAACCATATCACTAAAAGTTGATATTTTGGTTGCTTCGATAGCTGTCTCATGAAGAATCCGCTCCGCCTTGATGCTCGTTGTTGGTCTAATCTATACACCTCTGGAACTGATGCGAATCATGTACGTACAGCAACAGCTCCTCCACTATGGCGGAGGAGCATCGCCACCCCTGCCAGCAGTCCCAAAGCTCGAAAAATAAAACAATAATAACACAGGTTTATTATTGTTTTATTTTTCAGCACAAATGCGTCTTGAGGGGGGCGGGGCAGACAATGATAAGCTGTGAGCCTGGAGGGGGAGTGGTGCGCAGCAATGCTATCAGTGCATATGTGGGTTTGGCTGGCCATCTCAAGTCGGCCAAACATACTTTTGTACCGAGCTGTTTCCAACTCGAGCTGCGTTGCCGGGTTGGAGACAGCAAAACACAGGCTCCTAGTCTCCCTGGGAGCACAAATTCACAGCGCTCAATCCTGATGCTCCTTTCAAACATGACAGCAGCATCAGGATTGGCCACAGGGGACCCTGGGAGCCTGTGCAGTGTAGCAGCAGAAGAGCATTGACTCAGCGATGCGGCAAGAGGCAGGTAGGTGGTTTTATTACTTTGGAGAGAACCTGAGGAGGCAGTCATGGGGTGTGTGGGTGCCAAAAATTATTATTGCACCAGACGCCACCAGTGCTAAAGCCGACCTGGGTACAGCTACACCTGGCGCTGACCTCGGGTGACAGAGAGGCTCCATGTTTAGAAATAACACAGGTGTCAAAAGATGATTAGGGCTATAAAACAAATTAAATTCATGTGAGAGAGAGGCTATAGATAGACATGGGGCACTGGTGGAGTGTGGTAGTGAGGCAATTCGTGGAGAAGGTGGTTTATCGGGGGGCGCCAACAAAGATCATCGCACTGGGCGCCACCAGCATTAAAGCTGGCCTTGGGAACAAGGTAGGGGTATACAATAACTACTATTCAGTCGTCAATAGCGCGACAATATGGCCTTTGTCATAAGTCTGCACTTTTTAAATTGTTCAGAGGCATGTCAAGGTCGGGTTTGACATGGCAAAATCATAATTTTAGAATTCTGATAAGATTTAGGAATGAGGCTCTTCAGGCTTTGTGCATATCAGGATTGTCAGGTAGTACTCGGAGCCAAACAAATTGTACCTAGGCAATCTCGGATGTTCTATTTTTAAATTAAGATAATTCAAATGATGAGAAATATTGATGGAGAACATGGTGAGATGCATTCCCAGGATCTAGTGGAAGAGGGATGGAAGCAGCTACAACACATAAGCTTGGCCTCACCATTTACACACTGCTGTAAACTGCCAGATACCAATACTTAGGGGTCCATTAGGATGACGGGCGGACAAAGTCCGCCCGTCATCCTAGCGGGGATTGGGACCGCCCGCCATAAGGGCGGGAGTTCCGTGGGGGGCATTAGGATGCGCCCGGGGCACATCCTGCATTTGTAGCATTGTGGCGGGCGGTGCTCTCAGCACCGCCCCCCACAATGCTAGAAATGCATTTCAGCATTAGCATATACAAAGCGGCAGGCACCGCGTGGTGCCTGCCGCTTTGTTTATGCAAATGTGGGGGGGTACCACAGGTACCCCCCGTGTGCAGCCCCACCCCTCCTTCACTCTGGGGGACCGCAGGGGGCCCCCAGAGTGAAGACCGCATGCCTTTCCGGGGCAGCATTGCCGCCACGGAAAGGCATTGTAAAATGCCCATGCTAATATGGCTGGCGGTGTCTGATAGACACCGCCATCATATTATTCCTTTTCCGCCCGGGCCCAAGGCGACCAGGGCGGAAAAGCGACGGACGGTCTTTCCGCCTGCCGAGGTCCTGCCCGCCATACTAATATGGCGGGGGTGAAAACAAGTGAGGATGTCGGGCGGATTGCCTAATGGGCCCCTTAGTGTTGATGATCGAGGGTAGCTCTCACACTCTGGTGACTTGATAAATGAATGTACTTTTAAATAGGCACATCATTTGACTTTCAATATTGTTTTGATGTAATATGAAAACAGTAGAGAGAAAGTACTATTTAACTGTGGGACTGTCCAGTACAACCCTTTTGATACTGGTCAACTGGAAGTTTAATTAGGGATGGTGTACTTGACTTAAGGATACATTTTAGATTAATCTGCGTTGTGATGTCAGAACCAAATATTAAGTCACGACTACTCCTAACACTCGGTGGCTACTCTTGTTGATCCCTGATAACTTCAGCCAGCCCTTTGCTTTTAGTCAACAGGGCTTTGGCTGCTGTTCCTTGCACTTCCATACTTACAGTGGAAAAATCTGAACTGTTATGCCTAATTGGCAGCCACTTAACAGTGTTGTGGTGTGATTTCAAGGTGACCATGGTTTTCTGCGCACATCTCAACGTGTTTCTTCTCCTCCCCACAGGACACGTCCTTCCTGCCTCTCATTTTTAAATGCATACTCTAGTTACACGCTAAATAAATGCCCAGCGTGGGGAAAATTGAATTTGCAGCATTACCATCTGTACACGAGCCACCTCTTGCCTTCCGCAGAGAACGCAAGAAATGAATTATCAACAGTAAACAGCCCGAGAAATATGAAATTATCTGTTGGTAAACCAATAATGGTGATTATGTTTGTGTGTTTGCAGGTAATGTGTTTATACCCTGCTCAGGGGACTGCCTGACGCAGACTAGACATTTTCCTACACTCAACACCTTGTCCCAGCCCCTCCTTCCTTTTTGGCACTCCGCCTGCTGCAAACGGTGGAGTACAACCCGCGAGTAAATGGGTGAGAAGAGAGAGCTCAGTTCCAATGTCCAAGGCTGGATAAGAGGACATGAGCTTTAAGAGAAGCAAGCCCAGGCACAAACCCCCAGATAAGGAGGAGAAGAGCCACAAACACACCACTGCCAATAAAGACCATAAGGCCCCTCGCTGTAGCAGCAATATGTCGAAGCAACAAACAACACTGCCATAGCTGACGCAGAGCTCTAATGTTTCCTTGATTCAGACCACCTGGCAGGGAAACACATGCACTTTTAACACTTACTGGGGTTAGGTTGGAAGGTTGCATGGTCTTTCCCTACTGTGTGTACCACCTCAGGGGAAACCCTCTCCCTGCAAACCACATCGCTAGGGCTGGAGTGAGTAACCAAAGCAGCCCTGGCCAAAATGCATAAACCAGCCCCACTCTTTTTGTCCCCTCAAGCTCGCGCTCTCCTTCCATTCATTCATCCTCTTGCCTTCCCTACTCTCTCTTCTCCCTCCCCAATTTCTTTCTCTCCTCATCCCTTCCTCTCTCTTAAAGGCTACTGCAGTTAGTGATGTGAAGCTGGGAAAAGTGACAGAGGCACCAGCAGCGACATTGGGCTTTCAAGGCAGTGTCCAATGACTCAAGCCTACAGGAGGAATACACAGTGGAATAAAAGGCCAATCCTGCCCTGAACATCCCCAACACACAAACAAAGGAATGTTTTATCAACCTGTTGCCTCCACGGAGACCCTCGATCCATTGAGCTCACAATTGCAGCCAACTGTCTGACCAGGAACAGAAAAAGTCAAATAAGTTAAAGAACTGGGAAAAGCTATTCAAAAGCATCATAAGAAACTCATGGAGTGGTGAGACAGTTCGATTGGTTTAGCCGCTACTGGTAAAGCTTAGGTGTAACCTGGTAGGTCCGACTCAGTCTTTCATCTTCCTGAGGTGAATAAGGACAGTCCCACTGAGTTGGAAAGAAATTACATTTCTGATTTGTGCGTTGAAAGACATTGCTTTTTGTGGGGTATTTGGGAAAATCTGTGCCAGGAACACAGGGGCAGCTCATTCTAATGGACGTCAGTTGGGGTCCACTTCCTTGTTTTCTGTTAACTTTTTTACAGGGGTGTATCCTCCATTGGAGCAGAGGAGCGTTGCCCCATTTAAATTACCCCCAAAGCCTCAGAGATTAAAAATAAAATGGTAATTCATTACCACTTTATTTTTCATTCCCGTCCTGAACATAGCATCAGGATGGGGCGGGACCTACTGAGTGACAGCAGCAGGGATGAGGGTGGGCTGTATGTGCACTGTTTAAAATATGCATGTCTTTTTGGCCGGTCATCCTGTGCTGGCCAGCCAGACATGCGCACTTTAAACATCTCTTAATCAGCTGTCTTCAGCTGGGTTAGAGCAAGTGCAGGCTTCCAAAGCGCTGTGGAGTGCCAAGTGAGGCCGCTCCCACTAGTCAGGGTGTTGCCCTAATGCTACATGAGGAAAGCAAAAAAAGGGGAGTGATTCTAAATCAGGACAAGAGAGGCTGGAATCACATACAAAACTAGTCTTACAGGGAATGCCTCTCCCTCCATGGATGAAACATTATTTTTCATGCCTTCAGAAGTCATATTTATTAACTCTGGGCTTATTTTTCTTTTTTCATTGCTCTTTCTTTTTTTCCTCGAGTTTTTTTCTTGCTCAATATTTACAACATGCACCTCATTCACATTTTACACAGACAGTGTAGACACATATAGCAATATTTACAAATAACAAATGCAACACATCCTGTTGTTCCAAAAAAGGGATCAGTGCATGACACAACATATACTAATAAATGTAGCATTACACAAAACACATATTTAAAGCATTACACAAAACACATAATTAACAAAATAGAAAGGAAAAAGAATCCTTAGCCCTACAGTTTTTTTGTGCTGTATCGGGACCTATTCTATCTAGATCTTTGATGACGGGTTACTTTATGGGTCCTACGGGGGTCAGAGTAGTAGTCAGAAGTACTCCAGGTATACACTTGTTTACTCAAGTCCAGACGTTGCACTTTTCTGTGCATTCTTTCTCTTGTGTGGTTACTCTTGGCCTCCAACGCACAAAAGCTGACGCGTTTCAACCTTCAACAAAGGGGGGACCAGGGCTAGTTTTGAGTCAAGGTATTCATCAGGGCATCTTTCGTTTCGTGTAGGACATTACAGCTTCCCACTCTTTATCATCGTTTTGAGCCTAAATTAACACAGAATAGATAAATGTTGATTGCCTGTTGCTTATATTCATCCAGACTCCTCGTGCCTCATTGCTCAGGGTCGCTGCCTTATTCCTGGCGTTTGCGTTCAATCTTCCAGACGGTCTGCCGGGCTAAAGAAATGCTCCGATTGTAAATATTGCTATATGTGTCTCCACTGTCTGTGTAAAATGTGAATGAGGTGCATGTTGTAAATATTGAGCAAGAAAAAAACTCAATGAAAAAAAGAAAGAGCAATGAAAAAAGAAAAATAAGCCCAGAGTTAATAAATATGACTTCTGAAGGCATGAAGACTAATGTTTGATCTATGGGGGGGGGGAGAGGCATTCTCTGTAAGACTAGTTTTCTAATGCTACATGAGAGCAGCACCAGGATTGATCAAGGGAGTTTCCCTGTGGCCAGACTGCAGTTGAAGAAAGAAGAGGTCCAGTGCGGAGGACTCGGCAAGTGTTTTATTTTATTATTTTATTTGCGCTCGTGCGTGCTCGCGCCCCCTCCCCATAGATGCCAGCGGCCTCTGCTTTGTTATTACAGTAATACTGAATAATATTACATTATTCACTATTAGTTGAATAAAAATAGAGTACAATTAGCTGGAATATGACTTTCCCTGGCAGTTGATGTAGGTAAAAAAAAAAGCCTTCAAATTTGTGTTATGTGCATGCTTGCGGGTGAGGGTTTGTTGATAGGAGAGACCGTATGTGTATATGTAAGCATGTGTGTGCAAGAGAAGATTAAGGTCAAAGGCCATGTAATGTCACTTATGCTACCATAATCAGATAGGGGAGTGGGATGCACACCGAAGTTCATAATTGTATTTAATCACAGTTGTTCATTAAGTGCGTGCAAACTGGTGTAGTGCCATGCCCAATAGGCACTATAATTGACAACAAAAAGGAACTGGGGCGTCATTACACCCCAACCAATTGCACAGCTGAATTACGCCGCTTTGGCGATAATATTCCTTCATGATAATCCTTGTATTCCTTGTTTTTCATCCTGTTCATTCATAAATTTTATAAACTTTCCTTCTACCACTTTCTGGGTCCATACACAGAGTGTTAAATGCCATTTTCACTCTGTGTGTGGACCCAGAAAGTGGTAGAAGGAAAGTTTATAAAATGTATGAATGAACAGGATGAAAAACTTGTCACTTATGCTACCCTGGCATTTTGGTGAATTGACATTCATAGTTGTAGGCAAGGGACTCCGTGGTGGGAAAACTATCTCTTTTAGTTAGACATTCAGAAAATATTTTTTAAATCACAGCCTGATTTTTGGTGACTTTCCACACTGTGTCTACAAATCCTGTGTATATCCTTACCTAAATGTTATTTATTTTTAAAATAGGAGTGTAATCTGCGTATGTGGAATTTTATAGCACAAACCTATCTACAAACCCACCTAGGGCAGTATAGTAGATCAAGGATACAACGGAGAAGAGAGCAGGTGAACGGAGAGCTGAACTGGAATAGCTGGAGGGGCAAGGGGGTGGAAAGATGGGATGAAGGCTATCCAGTGTACTGAGTGTGAATTATTATGGCACCCTTCAGGCATGCCAGGGAGTTTGGAGGTTACCCAGTGGTGGTTTGTTGTTAATTGAAGAGTTGTGTGATGAATTTGTTTCTGAAGCGGAGATACGTTGCTTGGTGGATTTTGCCTTGTGATCCAGTTTCGCATGCCTGGTGCATAGGATGGGAAGACCTGGTATCTTGTCTTATCTTTCCTGCATTGTTTCACCTCAAGACTGGAAATGCTACTATTTCATGTCTTGCACAACCCTCCAGAAGCCTTCAAGTGATATGTGGTAACCACTGCTTCTCTTTTCAGTTAAGTGGTAACAAGGGTTTTGTCTTACCGTCCCTCCCTTACATCCCTGTTAAAAGTTTTGATCCATAAGTGTGTGCATTTTGGGGTAATCAGTACATTGAGGGAGGAATCAGTACCTGTCATCAATCTCAACTAACTACAAACTGAAAAAACGCAACCAGTATCTTCTCAGTGCACATCACCTAAAATTGCTTAAAGAGTTATGTTGATTGCCCATTTGTAACATAACTTACTTGGAATAGATTGGGCTAACAAATTGACCTTTGTGGAAATTGGGCCCAATCTACTTTATGGCTGTTAGAAATGGGGTCTCTAGTTGGCAGTGGTTTGCACCCTGTCCAAGTAGGGACCCTCACTCTAGTCAGTATTAGGGAGTCACACAGTTAAGATAACCCCCGCTCACCCCAATGGTAGCTTGGCACGAGCAGTCAGGCTTATCTCGGAGGCAATGTGTAAAGCATTTGTACAAACACACACAGTGCTACAGTGAAAACACTACAAAAGGAGTCCACACCAGTTTAGAACAATTGTTAATATTTATCTGAATAAAACAAGTCCAAAAGAGAAAAAATCCGACAAACACTAAAGATATCACTTATAAAAAGTTAAATAAGTTTAGTCCATAGAGATCAATGCATGTTTTCTTTTAGCAAAAAATACCTTAGATGCGTCAAAAATCAAAGATGAAATCCGCGCTGGGGAGGTGAGGCACCGGAAAACAAAGTTATGCATTGGTTCCTTAATCCACAGGGGAGAGAATGCATTGGTTCCCTACTGCTAGGCAGGGGAGGTGATGCGTCGGTTCCTTACTGTCTCGAATTCAGGACAGGCAGCCTCAGTTCCTTACTGCGGCCCAGCGTCAATGAAGAGTCAGCGTCGAGGAACGATATGTCGAAAATTCAGATGCACTGCGTTTATGCGGCAAAGCAGGTGCTGTGTCGATTTCACAGTTGCGATGCGTGTGCTGCGTCTGAGTCAGAGTGGGTGCCACGGATGTCAGTGGCACAGTACTCGGGACTTGCTCTGCATTGGTTACAATTCTTCAGCCACCAAGCTGGCGCTGCATCAATCTTTCAGCTGCATGGCAGGTGCTGCTTCGAGAAAACAGGCACTGAGAGTCGATGCATGGATTTTCTCACCAGGTCACACTTCCATGGGACCAGGAACTGGCATTAGCACCACTTGGCAAGTCAGGGCTCTCAGTATAAGAGCCCAGGCACTGGCAGGTGAAGTTTTTGATGGCCCTGAGACTTCTTAACAGGAGGCAAGCATGCACACGCCCTTGGGGAACCTTGGAAGCAGGATAGAGAAAGCAAACTCCAGTCCTTTCCCTCCCATGACAGAAGCAGCAGGCCAGCACAGCAAAGCAACGGGCAGAGTGTCAGTCCCTCCTACAGCATCCAGCTCTTCTTCCTGATAGAAGTCCTTAGTCCAGAAGTGTTTTGATTTTGGGGTGTCAGAGGTCCAATACTTATACCTCTTTCTTCCTTTGAAGAAGGCAAACTTCAAAGAAAAGTCTTTGTAGTGCACACAACCCTACCTCTCCCTGACCTGACTCCAGACACACTACAGGGGGTGGACACATCTTTGTATGAGGATAGGCACAGCCCTATCAAGGTGTCAGTGACAACTCCTCCCACCACTCTATTTCAGGAAATCCCATTAGCCTAGTGATGTGCCATCAGGATACACAAGGCACACCTCAGCTCCCTTTGTGTTACTGTCTAGAGTGAATGCACAAGAGCGCAAATGTAAGCCAACCCAGACGTGTATTCTATAGGCAGGTAGAGGCACAGAATGGGTAAGCAAGAAAATGTTCACTTTCTAAAAGTGCCTTTTCAAACATGCAATTTAAAAACCAACTACACCATAAGATGTATTTTTAAATTGTGAGTTCAGAAACCTCAAACTCCAAATCTCCTTCTGCTCCCAACTGGAAATTACACTTAAAAAATAGTTCAAGGTAATCCCCATGTTATCCTATGGGAGAGAGAGTCTTTGCATTAATGAAAAACGAAAATTAGCAGTATTTCACTATTAGGACATGTATAAGACACACCAGTACATAACCTACCTTTTACATATACTGCACCCTGCCAATGGGGCTGCCTTGGGCCTACCTTAGCGGAGACTTACATGTAATAAAAGGGAAAGGTTGGGCCTGGCCAGTGGGTGCACTTGCCAGGTCTAAATAGTAGTTTAGAACTTCACTCAGACACTGCAGTAGCAGGTCTGAGACATGTTTGCAGGCTACTCGTGTGGGTGGCACAATCAGTGCTGCAGGTCCACTAGCAGCATTTGATTTACAGGCCCTAAGCACCCCTAGGGCACTGTACTAGGGACTTATTAGTACATCAAATATGCCAATCATGGATAAGCCAATCATCAATACAATTTAGACAGAAAGTATATGCAGTTTAGCACTCGTTAGCAGTGGTAAATTGCCCAGGGTCCTAAAGCCAGCAAAAAAGGTCAGACAGAATAGGAGGAAGAAGGTATAACGTTGGGGATAATCCTGCAAAAAGGGGCAGGTCCAACAATGGCAAAAAACAGCCATGACACAGCAGCACCAGAGCTGAGATCCAGGGACTTTGCATGAGTTAATTCTTCAGTCCTCATGCACCTGGGACAGACAGACAAGTCTCCCAGTCACCAAGAAGCAAGACCTTGGAGCACGTGTTATCCTCTCCTTCACCGTATCCTCAAATGCTTGCAGCTCTTGAGCACGGTCTTCTTTAAGAACTTACTGGAAAACATATATCAGATCCTTGGTCTACATTCTTCTCCCACTTCTGCAGCCTTGTACCCTCATTTCCCCATTCTCCTTTACCATTGTTTATATGAGCTGTTGTCCACTGCATGCACCCTCTCCCTCTTCCATCAGTGCCTATAGTCAAACACATAAATATACTCTGTACCTCCACTAAGGACTTTGAGATCAGCAAATATATAGCCTCCTAGAGTGCGGATGCTCACTTTCTAGTAGCCAGTAATATTGCCATGATTGTTGCCCAGTGGTTTGACCGCCACATACTAAAATGGTTGCTGATTACGAGCTGCACAACTATAACTTGGTGATGTTGTTAAGTTGGGCAGAGATGTGTGACGTTGTGCTATGTGCATTATGTTTATTATGTTATTTGTGTAGTGCTTACTACGCCTATGAGGGGTTCTTAAGTGCTTGTCCATGCGGGTCGGACGCAGCACCATGTGAGTATTTAGTTGGAAAATGGTGTCTTAGCTTTGAGCTTGTGTGGGAAGTGTTTCCAGGTCATGCGTGGTGATCACCAAGGTGCAAGTATCCTGTTACAGGAGGCACTAATTTGTGGTGTGATGGAAAAGGAAGTCTGAACGATAGGCACATGTTTATTTTATATATGTTATGTTTGCTGGACTGATAAACTTGCAGGTCCCTTTATTCTGTTGGAAGTTTATATTTTATGGTCTTGATCTGATTTCCCATGCTGGCTTTGGCAGGGGCTCGCCCAGTCTGCGACCTTATGGATCTGTAAGAGGTAACAGACATCGAAAAAGAGTGGGGGATATTCAGGGATCTGCCTGGATGGACCGCCCAACTGTCTTCTTTTCTATGGTTGTGATTATGAGATGTCAGTGGAAGAGATTTGCCAAGACTGACTGTGTTATCATCCTGTTTTTTGCAATTATAAGACGTCAGTGCTCAGAGTGTGTGACTATCAGGGACCCTCAGGGAAGATAGAATATGTTCTAGTCCTCTGGTGACCAGCAATTTGTGTTAGATGCCTTTGATTTCGGCAGGCTTCTCTGGTTAGTACGGAGCGGTTGCGTAGCATGCTGAGATAACCTGTATCTGTGCTATCCACAGTCCCTTACCCACATTATATGCCTGCTATCTCTTTATGCCATGGTTTGATTTGGGAAATATTGCTGTTTTATTCACTGCCATGCCCTCCTTGTTCTTGGGAACTGTTTGAAGCAGGTTAACAATAGTTTTATGCAGGACATGACCACAAAAACCTCTGCAAGCTATCAAATACTAACCCCCCCCCCTCCCCCGTCATTTGGCATTTTACGTGTTTTTCTTCTCTCGCCATAAAGAAAAATAATAGTGCAATTGGGTGCCATAAAATGTGCCAAGTGTGGAACAAAAATAGAAGCTGGTTGATGCATTAACTCTCAAGAAATCGTCGTTGGCGCAATTACAAGGCAAACTGCTAACCTCTCGCGCTCGGCGCGCGCTGCCAGCAATGATAGTAATTTGTTAGCAGCCTTTCTATTCGTGGTAGCGGTTATTATAGCTGCCGTCACTCACTGCCACTTGGCCAGCTGCCTCGCTTCACATCTGCAGGGTTCACTGTGACGGGCCTGACGCAGAAGGCCCCTCGCGCCCTGCGGATCAGGAGCACGTGCTTCGCAGTGATGAGCGTGTTCGCTGTTTTGTAAAGTACCTTATCCTGGAGTTTAACCTCTTTGTAAGGGCTTGCAAAGATGGCGGATAAAGGAATCGAGGTACGCGATCATGGAGAATAGTGCCCAGGGTCTCATAATTCTGTCAAATTTACAAGCAGGGACAAAAATTCCAGTTTGCTAGGTACGTCGGCAAAAACACTAGCCTTTACCCCCAATTTTTTAGGAAGCTGAAATCCTGATTCAAATAAATATAGATTGAGAAGCATGGAGTATATCAATAAAAAATCGTGTTTCACCATTTTTATTTTGTGCAATGTAATTTACAATCAAATTTGTTTTCTTTCTGGGTCATGCTACAGAATTCTTTTGCTGCGACCACTTAAAACAAATACAATGTCTCATAAATTAGTTACTAATTTAAATTAAAAAGAAGTAAACCGTTTTGATAAGTTCTTCTTCCTTTTTAGGTTTTGACTGGCCATGCGCTTTGCGCATGCGCCAAAAAACCTCTTGAGTTGTGTGTGTGGGTCGGGATACGCCCCCTCCTCCGATTGGCTAGCTCCATAAATGGAGGCTAGCCATTGGACGAGGGGCCTGTCCGTCAATGCCGGACCAGATTCGGGGGCGTTCCCGAGATTCTTTGGCTTTTGCCGACGTCACGCGACGTCAGCCAAAGGCCGGGAACGCCCCCGAATCTGGTCCGGCATTGAGCCGGCACCCGCCTTCCTGCTCCGGCCGTCTTCTGCGTCTCTCCTCCCCCTTTCCCGCCCCCTCCCGCTTGTTATCGTTTCTTCCCCTTTCGGAAAAATGTAAACGATGCCGAACGAAGCGAGCCTCTGACAGGGTTAGGGCAGATTCTAAATATAATCTGCCTGTGACGTAAGGAAAGGAGCTGGTAAATTTAGTTTGGGCCATTACATTTTTATGTGCGTTTCCTTGTGTCTCCGCGTTCCTTTAACAAAACAGGCCAAGGGGCGATTGTAAAATAGTACCTTTTAACAGGACACTGAATGTGCACCCTTCGTCCCAACTGGTAGCGCTTATTTTAAATCCGTGCTCGGGAATATCCCAGTCAGCTCCTCGCCCCCTGCCTGCCTGCCCCAACCTGGCGCCTGGAAAGGATCTACTGGCATGAGGGCGGCAGGACAGCGCTGTCAGCTCAGGCCTCGTTAATAAATCACGGCGGTGTTTGAAAACACTGCCCGAACAGCTGAGGCGTTATTACGAGATGGGAGCCCAGCCACTGGCACGTCTATTTACTTCGAGGCACGCAATGTACGCCCAAACCCAGCCCTCATCCTCCCCAACCCATCACACCTATAGCATTGTTTACAGGGGTCGAAACAGATACGCACGCCCCATAGCTAATGCAACAAGGATAAATACTTTTTCTATAAAGGAATAAAAACATACCTTTTGGGCATGTAGGGACCGCTTCCAGCACGGCAGTGTATTATTGAGTCTTGCAGCACGATGCAAAATGACGTAATTAGAAAACGCGCCCAGCACCTTCAGCCTTCAGATGGTTCCTGAGAAAAGGACGCGACAACAAAATGCTTGTTTAGTCAGGCGGCACTTCGGGAGGCTCTGTGAACATCACAACATCCCCAAATCTATGAACGCTCCAGCTTTAACATCATGCGCGCCAGCTGGGTCACATGTTATGTAAGCTGCACATAGGATGGCTTGGAATCCTCCTCTATCCAGCCCCCGTGCTCTGTAACTTTAGATCTGCCAGTGTTCCCTGTAAACAGATTCGAGCCCGGGACATTTTTAGACTTCACAGCGGAGAATCTTGGCATTTGCGGCTCAAAGAGTCGAAGGAAGCGGGATTGTGAAATTAAGGAAAAGCCCTCCCAGCTCTGGTGCCCCGCACAACTCTATGGGCCACACTCCCTATATTAAGAGGACAAGGGACAATTATTGCGCGGTTCAAATCATTCACTGGCATATTGTGTAGTTTGTCATTGGGTTAAAGAACTTTTGTTTCCACAGCAGTGACCCAGTGGCATAGCACGGGGGGGGGGGAGGAGGGAGGGTGTGGTGGGGTCGAGGGGACTGTTCGCCCCAGGCGGCATTAGTTTTGGGGTATTACCTCCAGCCGCGTGCAGCCAGAGCAACGGAGACCAAACCGAAGGGGCAGCTAGCTGATTGGTGGCTGGCACGCAGGAGCCGTGCTCTGATAGGCTGCTGGCACGAGGGAGCCGCGCTCCGATTGGTCAAGGAGCTCTGACGTCATCGGGGGCTCGCCTCAGGGCCGCGCTGGGATTGGCCCATCGCTCGCAGAGGCCATGTGAAGCCGTCCGTGATCCCTGAAGCACCGAGGGTTCGCCTTTTACATTGGCTTGTTCAAAAAGCTGCAGAATTTCTGCACATAATTACACTAACAAATTAAAGTGTTTCACATTGATGCCCAACCATTGCAGCAGTCTTGGAGTCGATGATCCTTTATTAGCAAATTCTTCATGCAGTGGGCTTTGTCTTGAAATCTCGTGGGAGTGTAAGTGTGGCATGCATGAATTTTGTTTGTGAAAAAAGTTTTAGTAGAATTATTTTTCTCTGTGAAATGTGTTATATTGCCTCCTGTTAATAAGAAGTTTAAGGCAGTAAGGAGACTTGCTGCAGGCAGAGAACCTAATTTAGAATCATAAATCTGCAGGGTGGCATGCGACCCCTCTGATAGCACAGGGGTACACTTGGGTGAAGTGCTCTGCGAATCATCGAGTTCAGTGACCCAGATAGAGCAGTGACTAAAGCTGCGCAAAGGTGACACCGCCTCAGGGATTGTGTGTAAACTCCTGCTGTGTAACAGTCACTACTTGATGCTCTCAAAATGTACCAGTGATCCTTGGTCCTCTGGTCTAGGTCTCTGTGTGGAGCAAGAGTCATAACCATATTAATGTAATAGGACCATTTGAGTCATCCGATGCGCTCTCTCTGCTACCAGGGTATACCAAGGTGTTTGGAGCACATATCTAACCCTGTGTGGGAAGCATGAACCAGAGCTCCACGGAAGTATTTGGAATCATGTGGGCAACCTTCACCAACCCTTTGTAGGAATCATGTACCTGGGCTGTACACAAGTATTTGACACCTGTGGCTGCCTATCTTCAACCCTGTGTGGGAAGCATGAACCAGGGCTGTTGAAAAGGTTTTGGAATCTATGATTACCCAGCTCCAGCCCTCTGTGTGAAGCATGAACTAGGGCTGTATTAAAGTATGTGGAACCTGTGAATACCCAGTTCTAGTCTTCTGTGTGAAGCATTAACCAGGACTGTACTAAGGTATTTGGGACCTGTGAATACTCAGCTCCAGCCCTCTGTGTGAAGCATGAACTAGGGCTGTATTAAAGTATTTGGAACCTGTGGATATGAGTAGATGTACTGCAAGAGTCACATAGGAATGTTAGAGTAGAAAGGTCTACTGCATATACTAGTGAATACAGTCATCTCTATATACAGAAACAATGAGTTATATTTAGAGGGGTCGGAGTTGGACGCAGTGGGTGGATGGATGCATGATGGATGGATGTATGCATGATGCATGGATGTATGGGTGGATACATGGATGGGTTGTTGGTTGAATGGGTTGGTGGATTGCATACATTGTTGAGGGATTGGCTGTATATATGCATCTATCCATCCACCCATTCATGCATCTATCCATACACCCATCCATACACCCAACCATGCATCCACCAACTCATCCATGCAAGCATTACAACAAGAGCCCGCAGCTCTCCTTCGTCTCTCCTCGCCCCCCCCTCCCTGAGCCGCAGCTCTCCTTTGTCTCTCCTCGCCCCCCCTCCTTTCCTGAGCCCGCATCTCTCCTTCGTCTCTCCTCGCCCCCCCTTCCCTGGGCCCTGCCCTGCTATTGTAAATGACAATGCCATTTATTTATGTTTAAAAAAACATAAATAAAAATAATGTCAAGAGCAATGCCAATAGCTCTAACTTTAACAAAGGCAAAACCATTGCATTGTAAATGCTTGTTTGAAAAGGGGACTGGAATCGTTTGCTCTGTTCTTTTCACCGGTGCTAAATAAATGTGTTCCAAGTGTCCCAGTGAAATTCTTTATGGAATATGGCTGACAAATGTTGCCACTTACTTGAGTCCCTTGGTGGGTCGGTGGAATACTGTTGGTCGACAAAATTACAAGACACATCAGTTTGTCATTGTCAAGCTAATGGGGTTGTCATTTAGGGAGCCATTTTTACTTCCCCTTCTAAGTTTCCCTATGAATGTATCAGCTACTTACAATTGAACAATAAAAAATTGAAACAACTTGCTCACATAAACATTTTTTTAAAATGACACTGGAGCCCAGAGGCGCCCCGCATGGGGTGAGTGCCTACTTTGTCTGCAGATCACCATTGGGAGATTAGTTCCGCCTTCACCATCTCATGACAGCCTACTCTGGCTCGAATTCATTTTACTTCTAGGGCGTAGCCACGTGCTTCTCTGAAGAGCTTGAGAAAAGCACTCGAAGGAAACGTGTCTAAACCCAACATCTAATAAAAAATTGTTTAAAAAAAGTGCATTGAAATTTTCGAAAAACTGAAACATCCAATTGGAATAAAAACTATTAACAAAGAAAGAGCTCGTAAACTTGGCTTCACAAACTAGGAGCATCCGCGACCCGTCCATAGAGGCTACCGGGCCATGCCCCCTCACCTTTTGCCTCTCAAAAAGAGTGCCTATCAGGCTGAGCAAAGGTCAGCCTGACAGATACTCCTAATTTTAATTTTCAAAGAAAAGTGGAAGGTGCACTCGTAGCAAAGTTAGACACGCAAGCAGTAGTTCCAAAAAGTGCTTCTTTTATTGAGTCAATCCTTAAAAACCGGCACACAGCCAACGCGTTTCGTTCCCAGTAATGCCAAAAGGGAACTTTGTCAGGGCTCTTGAATATTCAACCAATCGATGTTGAAAAATAATAAGGTTAAACAAGTGACGTTCTGAAGGACACAATACGCCTGGAACAATATTGATGAGGATCTCTTATATATTCAGCCAATCAGAAATGATGAGGAGTGACTAAACCAGTAATGTCTTGAAGGGCACAGTTGACATAAATCACTTGTTTAACCTTATTTTTGGAAATACTGCTTGCGTGTCTAACTTTGCTACGAGTGCACCTTCCACTTTTCTTCGAAAACTGTGACTGTAATTTGCACCTTTGGACAACGGGTGCAGGATGTGTGTTGCACCATCTTGCTACTGATTGTACACGTTGATTGGTTGAGCTGGACCCCGGTCTGTTGTTTTTTCTTCTTGTGCTAACTCTTAATTTAAAGTTCAGGCAGCCAGGAGCTAGACATGTCATAAATGTGAAGGCTCCTGGCTGCCTGAGCTGAACACTTTTTTGGGCTGGGGATGTCACAGGTCCTGTGGGAGGAACCATCTCAACTCAGCAAAGGTCCTCCAGGCCCACCGCCTCAAGATGAGGGGGAGCGCCATTCATTGCCTTGTACCTGAAGGGTTTAGTTTTACGCCCTGAGTGCCTAGAGCTGAGTGTCAATCAGTGACACGTCGACATAGTGTGGGTGAGGTCAGCAGTCTAACTGATTCCATCCCACTCTGTGTCGAGGTTGGGACTGCTGCCTTCCCTCGTTGACTGACATATGGTCAACCAATGAGAGAAGGCAGCAGTCCCAAATCTCCTCAGACCTCCGAGGCAGAGCTGCAGGTAAATGTGATATATATATTTTTAATTAATGTTCAGTGCGTGCATGTCCGATTATTTGTTAATGAGTGTTGTGAATGGATGTGTGTGTGAATGCATGGGTGTGAGTGAGTGTATATGTATGTCCCAACCACCAACCCTCACTCCTAAAACTACTAGACACCACTGACTAGGAGATGGGAGCATCAGCTAGCTTTACTATGCAATGGAAGTGTGCTTTTCTAGAAGGCAAAAACGTACAGTAATGTGTGTGAGTGCGTGATTCAATTAGGGCAAAGTTATGGTGAGGTCTTAAGAATTTTGATTTACAAATATCTCTTGCCACATTCAATGGATCTGAACGCATTTTTACATAGACTTAGCATGTCTAGCATATTTAACATATTCTTGGTTTTCTCAGTTTCATGAAGGTCTATCAAAGTTTGGACAGATTTGAAAAGGGTGGACAAAGAAGTGTGTATTACATTTGCCAGACCTATAGCTGGTTTAGATCTCTGTTGGTTACGTCAAGTTTTGAGTAGATCCATTAAGTGGCCGGTTTAAAGATACATGGGTGAAATGAGAAATGGGGCTTGGGGAGTAAAAGTTTCTTCACTAATAACTTTTGCTCCTTTTGACAAATATGCATGAACGTAGGCAGACAATTAGCTTGTTGGGATTACTGTTTGTATTTTAACATTTATATAGATCCATCAAGATTGACAGATAAAAAATAAAGGCAAAAATATGTTCATTTGCTAACAACGTAGGGCAAAAATATATTCACTTGCTAATAACTTAAGCAGAAAGTGGGGAGAACAAAATGTAGTACGAACAGGGTCGGACCACGACACAGAATAGGACCAGGCACCAAAATAGAAGTGGCTCCTATTAGTAAGCAGTCCATGTGAGAAAGTTCCATCTTTCTTGCATTGGTATGCCCCCACTTTTTGCTGAACTGCTGATGTGCTTGACTGAGTGCGCCCTGAGCTCCTGCAAACCAGGTGCCCAGGGCCTGTGTTCCTTCCCTAAACTGTGTTGAAACTAAACCCCAATTCGCATCCCTGGCCACCTGTCAGCCCCTAGTAGATTGTACCCTAGGTACCCAGGGCATGGTGACCAGAGAAGACCCCTAATGGCTGCAGCACTTATTGTGCCACCCTTAGGCACCCTGTACCCTGACACCCACACACTTCCTTTGCAGGCTAAGTGTCTAAGTACAATACTAAACAAAGAGTCGACATGGCACACATCCCTGTGTGTCATGCCCACAAGACCCACTGCCCTGGCATACTCCAGTAACCCCTCTAGCTGGGTTCCCTATGCCAGTGGTGTGGGCACAGGTGCACGAGCCCTGTGCCCCTACAGTACCCAGGGCCATTCAGGTAGAGGTCCCAGTGCTGGACCTAGGAGTCCAGTACTGGATTACAAAAGTAACGAGAACCTACTTTACCTGTGACTTGAATTTCCTTCCATAGGATAACATTGCTAGTTTTTCTCTGAAAAGTTTCAGTGTCAACTTTGAAAATACCTTTATATCCTTTTAAAAATTACAACTGTAACCAAAACGCTTCTACTTAACTGTTTACAGCTTAGGTCCCGGGACTGAATCCAGGATCCAGCCCTGTGGTTAGCAAAGTAATCCTGAAAGTAATCAATTGCATTTTTATAGAAAAACCCATTTAGCTCAATGTTAAATTGTGTTTAGAATTGTGTTGCCTTTTGCCACCCAGTAACTATTGTACTTACCAAGTCTATTGCCTCACTGCAAAGTAATTACCAAAGTCACTCATATTGAGAAAAGTATATTTTGATACCTGTTGGTTCTAAAATAAAATAACTATATCTTTTGATATAAAAACAATTGGCCTAGAGTTCAGTTCTTGAGTGTGTGAAACCTTTTGCTGACTGAGTGGGTACAACAAATGCTTTACACTGTCCTCTGATACTGCCTTACTGGTTGACCAAGCTACCACTTTAGAGAGTAAGGTCAGATCTGACTTTAACCTCTGTTATACCTCTGGAGATTGGGGACTCTATATACACTGTACCTTACTTTGGTCCAGTATATATAGAGCCACTTTCTTACAGTCCATGTTTGCAAATTGGGGTAGTTTTGAAGTCCCTCTTTATATGTTGTTTGCAGAGTCTGTAAATGTCCATGAATTTGACCTTGCTACTGGCAATGTTTGTTTAAATCTCGGGTATCAACTCTAAAAACCGGCTCGGCAGACCATACAAAAATCCCACAAACAGCTCAAAATATCAGCCCACACACTCTCGGAGCAAGGGGATGTGCTTGAGAATACAGAATTCTACCTCCAGATATACCCATTAAGTGAGTAATTGTATCTTGAGTACCAAGGCCTCAAGGTCATAAAACTTAGAAAGAAAGAGAGAATTCAAGTGCCTAAGAGGGCAATACAGGCCAAGAGACATTTACAGATACAAGGTGGAAAGAATAGGCCGTGTGTGGTGAAAGGCGTTAACCGTTAACAGAGAAATCATCTTCTTGAAACCTCTAACTCTGCTTCAGGTTTCTGTCTCCTCAGTGAATCCAAGTCCTTCCTTTTTTTCTTCACATTGGAGCAGAGAAAACGAAAACAGTTTATGTAAACGTCAGGTTGTTTCTTGTTATTCACTGTAAAACAGATAATTGCAGATGGAATCCTGCATAACCCTGACAACAACGCCTCCCTCACACATTTTTAAACAATAAGGATTCCAGATTAGAAATGCTGGCTGATATTTTGTGTGTGGGTGTGATTTAAAGATGTCTGCTGCCAGAGCAGACCTTTTAAAGCTCTTCTGTTTGCCATATGAACATGTCTCAGATGCCCAGCTCTACACACCAGCCAGAAAGCAGTGACTCAACCGCAAACAAATGGTATTCTTTACACTGTAGACATTTGTTTTGAAAGTCACAGATTTGCTTGCTTAAAAATTAGTTCTGTTCCAATGTCTTTTGCACTGACTCTGGTAGTCATCATCATCATATTCTTTATTCAGCATTTCATTAACACTATAAGAGTACACTGTTAAAAATATACAAATATTCCTTAAAACTGACATCCACTATGATACATCTCACTTAGTTCATCAGTCGTATATAAAAAAGTATTTTAAATCAAGGTGTTACAGTGTCATTTCTCCCGTTTCGATAGTAGCCCTTAATCTAACTGAGGTTCTTAAAAAATGTTTAACACAAAATAGAGTCAGGGGTTCTCTGGACACTTTTAAAAGTACAAGAGCATTTTTCACTAATCTAAGGTTGGCCTTTTTAAAAAGATCTACTAAAAAGCGACGCCTGGGCATTTGATAAAAGGGGCATAATAATACAAAATGAAGGGTGTCCTGTGGAGATCAATGATCGCAGCCGCAGGGACCCTTTGACTCAACTGAATTAGTGAAACCCGCAGGCTCAGCTAATAAATGATGGAAGAGGTTGAGCCTAAAAGGTGTTAATAAAAACCTATCCTGAGGGTTATATACAAGGGCAAGGTAGGGCTCCAACCCGCTGCAGGACTTCACTACAGCATGTGCCTGAACTGACTGCTTATTTCTCACATCCACTTCCCTTGCTGTAGCTTTATGTTTACGGAGCGTCTCATTTATTCTGACTTGGTCCTGTTTAGTAATACACAGCGGGTTTGAAAAAAGATTTGCACAGCCAATACTCTCAAGGCCCACCTTCACATATTTCAGCCAAGGAATAGACATTCCTTTCTCCCTACCCATACAGTCTGTAATTATCTGCTGAGTTAGGTTTGCTTCCTGATTTACCCATATCTTTAACCAGAAGGGGCCTGTTCCTCACCCTGTCATCCAGATACTTACAGCCTAGTTCCTCATGTACTATGTATGATGATATGCATTGGGGAACTTTAAGGAGCCTTTAAGGAGCCTCCTCAGGTATTTGTTTTTCTCTATCTGTAATTTGGTAACATCCGCCATCCCCCACAATTCTGTCCCATATGAAACTTAGCGCAAGTGATCGAGTTATACATAGTCAACATTTGCTCAGGGGACCATCGTCCCAATCTGCGGCCAAAATTCGTTACAGCTCCTGAGCTAGCTGCTAACTTATTACAGTGTTCCTCGATCAAAGGTTTAAAATTCAAATTCCTATCAAATAAGATGCCCAAATATAAAAAGGTCTGTACCTTTGCCAAGCTTGCAGAGCCTATTCTATAGTTAAAATTTTTCCCAGAATGTTTTGGACCCACCTCCATGACATATGATTTTGTCAGATTAGCAGGTAAGTCTAAACTGTTCATAAACTCTACAAACCCATCTATCAGACGCTGCAGTTCCAATGGTGTGCGTACCAACAGGACCGCGTCGTCCGCGTAGAGCAGGACGAGGACTGATCTGCTTCCAATTCTTGGTGAGTCCACTTTTAAATTGGTTAAAAAACTTTCTAAACCATTAATATAAATAGAGAACAGGAAGGGTGCCAATATGCATCCTTGCCTGACCCCACTCGTACATTTAAAAGACTCAGTTTGACCACCCTCCAAGTTGTACCTCACTTTTGCTGTTGTATTTTGGTGAAGGGCTCTCAAGATATTAATGAGACCAACATCGACCCCAAGACCAGACATTATGGCCCACAGCTTTGTTCTGTTTACACAATCGAATGCTGCTGCCAGGTCCATGAAAGCTAGATATACTTTTTCATTACTAGCTACTGTATACTTCGTGACCAATAAATATAAATTCAAGCACTGGTCTGTCGTGGATCTGCCAGCCCGGAAACCATACTGAACATCTGTAAGGATATGGTTTTCCTCTTCCCAGCTCATGAGACGGTTCAGGATGGCCCTACCCATTACTTTAGCTGTTACATTGTAGTATCCTGTATATTATGTATATGCAGATTTCCCACTACTCCATCTGTAGAACACTCTGGTGTGATGTCATTTGGAGTGTTCACACTAAAGGAGATTGAGGTGGGTATTAAGGGCCTCACCCGAAACAAAGCCCCTGGTCCAGACGGGATCCCGCTAGACCTCTTTTTAAGTAATGTAGAGTAATAAACGCTGCCACAGTTTCGGGCCTACCCCGCTCATGGTCGACGGCCACAATAGTACCAATATTTAAGAAGGGCAGTAGGGATAGCCACCAAAACTATCAGAGAAATGGGCCTATAACATTGGTGGCTATCCCTACTGCCCTTCTTAAATATTGGTACTATTGTGGCCGTCGACCATGAGCGGGGTAGGCCCGAAACTGTGGCAGCGTTTATTACTCTAGTCAATACCGGACCCCATAAATCTACATTACTTAAAAAGAGGTCTAGCGGGATCCCGTCTGGACCAGGGGCTTTGTTTCGGGTGAGGCCCTTAATACCCACCTCAATCTCCTTTAGTGTGAATACTGTCGCCTCTGAGCCAAACTCCCTTCTTACATCTTGTTCACCATCCATCTGGGTCCCTCTGTTATATAGACCACCAAAATGTTCCACCCACTGTTCTGGGAGTACATTTGATGCTATATTAGGGCTATTTCCGTCTTGGAAGCAGGGTCTGTTGATTATTGACCAAAAAGTGGAGAGATCTCTTCTTTCTGCTGCCTCACGTAGGTCTTCCACCGTTTGAATTTGGAGGGCTTTCTTCCGGGGTCTTACTTCTTGTTTGTACTGTAATCTACAGTGAATGACCCTTAGACCATCTCTGGGTTTATGTTTAAGGGCTGCTCTAAGATTTCTTTGGGCTAGGGAGCATCTTCAATCAATCAATCAATCATGCCATTTGTATAGCGCACTACTCACCCGGGAGGGTCTCAAGGCGCTTGGGGGGAGGGGCATGCTACTGCTCGAACAGCCAGGTCTTGAGTTGTTTCCTGAAGGCGAGATGGTCCTGGGTCAGCCGAAGGTGGATGGGGAGGGAGTTCCAAGTCTTGGCAGCCAGGTAAGAGAAGGATCTTCCTCCGGCGGTGGCTCTTCGGATGCGTGGTACGGCTGCGAGGGCGAGGCTGGTGGACCGTAGCTGGCGGGTGGGCGTGTAGAAGGTCAGGCGGTCGTTGAGGTACTTGGGGCCCAGGTCGTGGAGAGACTTGTGTGCGTGGGTGAGGAGCCGGAACGTGATCCTCTTGTTGAAGGGGAGCCAGTGCAGGTTCCTCAGGTGGCTGGAGATGTGGCTGCGTCGGGAGACATCCAGGATGAGTCGGGCGGAGGCGTTCTGGATGCGCTGGAGTCTTTTCTGTAGCTTGGCTGTGGTTCCGGCGTAGAGGGCGTTTCCGTAGTCCAGTCGGCTGGTGACGAGTGCCTGGGTGACAGTCTTCCTGGTCTCGGTCGGGATCCAGCGGAAGATCTTGCGAAGCATACGCAGGGTGTTGAAGCACGATGAGGACACGGCGTTGACTTGTCTGGTCATCGAGAGGGAGGGGTCCAGGATGAAGCCCAGGTTGCGTGCGTGGTCGGTTGGCTTGGGTATGGTGCCCAGGGCTGGGGGCCACCAGGAGTTGTCCCAGGCGGAGGGCGAAGAACCCAGGATGAGGACTTCCGTCTTGTCCGAGTTCAGTTTCAGGCGGCTGTCCTTCATCCACTCGGCGACGTCTTTCATCCCTTCGTGTAGGCAGGTTCAGGCGGTGTCGGGGTCTCTGGTGAGGGAGAGGATCAGCTGGGTGTCGTCGGCGTAAGAGATGATGTTGAGGTTGTGCTGGTGTGCGATGGCTGCGAGAGGTTTCATGTAGATGTTGAAGAGGGTGGGGCTGAGTGAAGATCCTTGCGGGACGCCGCAGATGACTTCGGTGGCATCGGAGCGAAACGGGGGGAGGCGGACTCTTTGTGTTCTTCCGGCGGATCTTCCATCAAACCATTTGGGATTGGTTATTTCCTGTCCTTTCCCTGTCGTGTGCATTAGGCTATCTACTAGCCGTCCTATTTCTTCAAATGCCTCGACCAGCGGGGGCCCATTTATCTCTAAGTTTAGGCACACCTCTAGGTGTTGTTTCCCCTCTACCAATAGTGATTTGTAAAAGCTATCTCCATCTAATTTTGCCCATTTTAGACGCCGGCCCTGGTCCGTCCCTAACATCTAATGTTCTCATCCTTATTTCAGTGATCACCCGTGACCCTGCCACTGTCACTGTTAGGGGGTTATGGTCACGGACACCACTACAGTCAATATTGAATCCTGGAATACGTTGTCTTAGCAGGTGTGAAACAATTACAAAATCAATGTAGGAACAGTACCCTCTTCCTTTAAAGGTAGGGTTGACCTCTCTGTTGGAATTAAAAGATAACAGGCCCATAGAATGTTCCAAATCAAAATTTTTCATCATCATGCTGAGTTTGACCCCTTGTACCGTATGGTAGTCAGTTTCTAAGTCCGATGCGTGTAAGTATGTTGTCCTGCATTTTCTCTTTTTTTGGTATGAGCAAGAGGATCTTACGGGATCTATGACTTTTTTGTTGCCTCACCTTCCCAAGGAAAATAGGTACATTCTTCACTGTATGTCATTTTGAAAACTGGATTTCTAGTTCACAGACCGGTGGTGGGCTACTGGATCTCAAGCCGATAATCGCTATATCCGCAGAGCTGACGCTATATGCTGTGCAGGGAGCAACTGTGCAGATAAAGCCCCATGGGAGTGGGACAGAGCGCCCCTAGCCTGATTCTGTGAAAAAGGCACCTTTATTGGGAGCAAATTAGGCTGACATAATATATCCTACAACTGAGCCGCCCATGCTCAGTAGCCCTTCTCAACGCTCTAACAAAACAATACTACTCAGTCTGCCCACCTAAACAATTTCCACCCCAACAATTCCCAGTCTGTTCCTTCATAAACAATATACCTATTAACAAATATTTGTCAAATTGAGTTCTCCCTGTCAATCTAGGTTTTATTTCTTTTCTCCATCTACTTCACTTTGCACTTCGTCCTGCCCGCCCTGGGATCTGGCTCAGGGCCGGACTGGGAACACAAACCGGCCCTGGCAATTGAATCTGGCTGGCCGCAGGTGGGAGTGGGGGCGATGCTACACGTGCAAAACACTCAGGCTGCTTTTGTTACAGGGGGCAATAAAACCAGTCCTCCAGTAACAAACTACGGCCCCCGGTAACAAAAACGGCCCCCAGGGGTCCAAATCCGGCCCCCACCCGGCAGCCCACTGGTGAAACGCCCAGTGCCTGCTATGGCCACTCCGGCCCTGGTCCAGCTTACTTTTTGCTGTAACTTTTGTTCTTGTTCTTTGAGCCATCATTCTCCCACAAGAAAAACCCTCCTTTGAGGTGTTCTTTCTACCTTCCTCCCTTCAGAAATTGTTGCCAATCCTCTAGCACCTTTACCTATTTTTCTAACTAAATCCTGTTCCTGTGCAGGGAAATATGAACTCTATTGTGCCGAAATAGCTCTGGACATTCAAAAATTATATCCTTATAACCAATAATTACTATTCCTTTGGCTTGCAAAACCCTGACATTTCCATGTTCACCTCCTTCCTTGCCCTATCAATGGCTGCTGACTTTCTTGCTCTACTGCACACCCTTTGGGGAATCAGCTGTGTCCAAAACACTTTTGTTCCCTCCCATATCTGCTCTACATCTGACATTGTATCAAATCGTTCTCGCCAAAAATAGATCTGGCCTTTCCCCCTTTCTCATCATTTCCCAACAGCAACCGCATCAACTGTCCCACATCTCACAACACACCGATGCCAAACCACTTCCCCAAATGGCAACCCCAAGTGCATATTGCAGTTTATGCTTCCTTTTGATTTGCCAAAGGGGAACGTTGACTGTGTTTCGACCTCCGTACTCTGTGAGGTCATCATCAGGACAAACAACAATATTCAAGAGAAACCAAACCAATAAATCTGAAGTACTGAGGTCAATACGCCATCGACATTACCCTCTGGCAAATCAAGAGGAAGCATAATGGGCAATATGTATTTATTATAATACGGACAAATACTTGGATCTTAATTCCTCACCATTGTGTGTTTTCTGTTTACACTGTGATTTGTTTTATATGTTTATTGAGTGTACCCTTGTGAACACTAACTGTTTGTCTGTATTGGATTTTGCCTGTTTTTTGTTTTATAAAGAATATTCCAAACTTCCCCAAAAACATGTTTACAAAAATTTCTATGTGGGTATCTTGTCTGCTGTTTATTGTTTTCGCTGTGTGTTGGAGTAATACAAAGTTTCTTGAATATACTGTAATTGTTGCTCCTTTTATCATTTTATCCCTGAACCATTGTAGTTTATATATTATTCATCCTACAAGCATCACCAAATTCTCTGCATGCATCCTCCCTCACTTTTTGAAGCATACTTCCTCTGAGCCAAATCCCCTTGGCCTAAATTCAGAATAATTCTCTCGATTTATGGAAAATAATCTATCACAGCAGTCCCCTCATTGGCCTTCTGGTGTGTTCATACATGCCCTATCAAGAAAGGTGGGCACGACCCGCGTGTATCACTGCAGCCAGACTTGCATTGAGAAAGAACAAGCACTTCTCAGCGGGGCTGCTACACTTTTAATGGGCTTAACCCGCACCTAACACTACAGCAAGACTTGCATTTAGGCAGACCCAGCTCTTCTCAGCAGGGCTGCTTTACTTTTATTGTGATGGGGCCACCTCTTCTTACAGGGCTGTGATGCATTTAAAGTAACAGTCCGAGCATTCTTCATAGACAGATATACATTCAGCAAATATACCATCGTTTTAAAAGGACTTTTATCATAAATGGGATGGTGCCATCCTTACCTGCAGGAGAGACTTTTATTTAAGAGGCCATTTTCAGCACTTCTCATTGAGACTGCTGTACCATAAACAGGGCAGTGCCTTCATATTGTGATTATATTTTTTAACTTTTAATGGGACAGTGCCAGCACTTTCTTTTCAACAGGTCAACGACGCTTTTGATTGGAAACCCTACGTAGTGAAGATACTACAATTTTATTGTGGCTTTACATCAACGTTCTATCAGAAGTGCTATATTTTTTTATCGGGTAGCACCAGTGATTGTTTGTGTAAAATAATAAAGACAGTGACAGCACTTTTGAGAAGAGCTGGTATCATTTTAATGGGAAAGTTGCAGCACCTGTCAAGAGGGCACATATGAATATGCCAGGACAGCGTTCACGCGCTCCAACAGGTGTAATAATCTTTATAACGGACAGTCAGTGCTACTCAACAGCACTTTATAATACTTGTATGGAGATGAGGCACGGAGTTCCTGAACAGCCTTTTATGGAATTTATTAGCTAATAAAATATCGCTATTAAACTGGGAAAGTGATAGTAAAGAGTCCTAGATGAAAAAAAGTTCCTCTGATGAGAGACCTTTTTATATCCATAGAGCTCTGAGATTTGCCCAATCTCAATAGGCGGTCAATTATTCACAGTAATACCCCGAAGGCTCAGATAGAGTAATGAAATACCAGAGTAAGAAATATGGGGCACATAAATATAGAGATGCTTCCTCATCAAGTTATTCATGTATCCTTTTTTGTATTTAACTATATTATGTTTTTATGTAAAGCTATTATCCAGTGGCTGTGTTTTTACAGTGGAAAAGTAATAGGATAGTTTTCTCTACCATGCAAGGGAGACCGAGTCAGGATATGTGATTACTCAGACAATGTTTTTGATAAACCATACAATAAAATGACATTACTTAAATGAAAACAAAAATAATATAGAGAGCGACAAGCGGAGCGCTGGTGCATTTTACTCCTCTGGTGGAGCCAGACCTTGGAAGAAGAGGAAGCCGCTGAAGCTCCTGGTCCTGATGTCAGTAGACAGACATCTTTGTCATCCAATCAGATTGTTTTTTTCACTTTGTTGTCTTCTGTTTGATTTCTCCCCATAGGATATGGGGGAGAGCAGGGAAAGCTAGATGTGGTTTTGGAAGGAAAATCATGAGACACAAAGCAAGGAATGGGACAACCAGTCTTGGAGTGTGGATCGGCGCAATGAGACAGAAAAGTCCACAATGCAGATATAAACGCGTCAGAATAACCGTAGGCTCCAGGACCACCACCACCAGGACATGATCTAGGAAGGGTCCACTGCTCCCCAGTCCCACTACCTATTTTTTTAAACTTTTAACGTAACTTCTTTTTTTAGAGCCCAGTACTTACAAAGTGCTACTGGGGTGCTTGTTTCTTTTTTTTGTGCTGCTAAGCACTCATTTTTAACTTTTAATTTGGTGATAAAAAATGACCTTTTACCAAGTTGGAGTGGCAAATTAAAAATGCCAAAAAAAGCCTCTGATGTGTCACAACACATGTGCACTCATTGCAAACAGGACACCATATCGGAATAGTTTTCTCATGACCACATTCGTTTTTCTACCCTCCATTTACTCTGTTCTAAATAAAACACAGAAACCTCCAGCAACAGCACATAGTAAAGAACAAGTAAAAGTACCAAGTGGCATACACTGTCTCAGCCAATGTAACGACTTGAAGCCGAAAGTCCTCATGCTTCTCATACTTCCAATCATCTAAGCAGTCTTCTCATGGATGGCACTTGTCACTGTTATGTGTATGTTTTTTACAGCGCCACGGTTGTTAGTTCTAGGCCTCTTGGTGCTTTATGTTCTCACGGACAGATTTATGCCTGCAGTTGTGGGTTCTCTCCAAAGAGAATGGATATACTCCCTTCTCCTAACCTGTGCAAGTGTGAGTGATGTAGCCTGTTAGGCGAGGGGATTGCCCTATGTCTGTGTTTCTCGAGTGGACCCCAAATCTTGCGATACACCAGCCTAACCTGTGTGTGTGGGAGTATGGCAGGTAGTCCCTGTGGTCCTCTGAAGAACCCCCAAAACCCCGCTCATCCCAACCTACCCACTTCAGTGACAAAATATCTACTCCACTCTCTTTTGGGACAGGTTTCACAAGACCCCCTGAGGTATTTATTAAACAAATACACAAAACACAATTTCAAACATTATTCCACAGTAGCCCACATTAATTCAATCTTGTTTACATAATTGAGACCTAGCCTTAACAGAGACTCTAGTACATGGGTGTTACCTAACCATAACTAAGTTTGCTCTTGTGCAACCAAGAAAAAACATAAGCATTCTGAGTGAGATCATGACTGGTTTAAGGACCTTTCCTCTTAAAACCCCTTGTCCGTAAATGACAATGGACGGTTCCCTCTTTAACGGAGGATCCCACCAAACGCCCTCCCATACAGGTAGCTCTTGTGCAGCTTTTGCCAATTGTGCCTGAGCGGGTAGTTGCCAGGTAAGGACTGCATGTCAGCGACTGCCCCAAACACAGCGCCACTGCAACCTCCTTTTGAGTTGCTGCCAGAAACCCTTGGAGTGTCCAATGATGCTCCTGTTAACTTTGGTCTAAAAAGATTACGTCCATGGACCCTAAATGTTCCCACCAATCATGACCTCACCCGTCAATCACATATATACGACATGCCATTATGACCTGCAAGAGGAAAAAAGGTGTTAAACATGACATCCCACAAGCACAATAACTCCTGTAAAGAAACAAAGGTGAGCCACCTAATAACCATACATCTGTTCCAATATGCTATACCTCCTGAGTTTCTTACTCTGGGGATCGTGGGTGGGAAAAACAAACTTCAAGCCTGTGCGGCTCCTGGGATGCCCCTTGGACTACGCAGGGGCTGTGGTGCTGAGACGGTTGTTGATCCCGACATAAAGGGTGTTCTTGTTCTTTGCTGGTGACAAGAGTGTGGGTGATGGTTTTCCAGCTGTTGACCAGGAGCCATTTAATAATCTTACTCCGCATCTTCAGGGTATGGAAGCAGGAGGCAGAGATGGCGTTGACTTTGGCTATGCTTTCATGTTTACTGTCAATGACAATCCTGAGGCTCTTGGCGTGGTGGTGAGGGTGGGAGAAAGTCCTAGCTCTG
This sequence comes from Lissotriton helveticus, assembly GCF_964261635.1. Taxonomy (NCBI): domain Eukaryota; kingdom Metazoa; phylum Chordata; class Amphibia; order Caudata; family Salamandridae; genus Lissotriton; species Lissotriton helveticus. Next base: position 1,749,261,314 of record NC_136057.1, on the reverse strand, counting down.
TCGCCCACGAGGTAGAATCGCATGGAGAGGAGCTCTCCCCAAAGATCGAAACTTCAGTCTTGTCAATGTTCAGTTTCAGGCAGTTGGACTCCATCCATCATTCATTGGTCATGTGGTATATATATATATATATACTAGGCACTTTTAGCTAAGGGGAGAAAAACTCTGAGAGCTTGTGGGGTTTGCAGTTTTTGAGACCCTATTTGTAAATGGTGAAAGTTTCTGCTTGTGTATCTATTGTATGTGGGATCTACATATGCACAGGTGCAGTTTGAGTGAGTATTGTATGTGTGTGCCTGCCTGTGGTGTTGTGTGTGCGGCATGACGATTTTGGTGTGGTTGTTTCCATGTGCAACATTCGTTTGAGCCTGGTGTTAGGTGCTTTGGCATAAACATGGTCTTTACGCATATCGTAGGTGCCTCTATGTTGTGTGTTTTGTGATCATTAAACACCAGATGGATTTGCACAATTATATTCATAAAATGATGCAATAACGTATGTGAGGTGAGCAAACGGCATGCAATTTCTGAATGTGTATGTCATGCAGCTTTGTGCCCTGAAGGTTGAGGGACCACACACTCTGCGGCTTCTATGCATAGATCAACAGCTGTGTGACCTCACACTGTAACATCAAGGGTATCAAACCATGTGCAGTGACATTTAAAAAGAATACAAACGCTATTTAGTAAATATTACCAAATAGAATAGATGAAATGTTGTCTTACAAATTGTATATATTTGCTGTAATATAGTTTTACAAATGATTTACTCTGATGTGCGCAGAAACTATCCATTTATCTAAAAAAATATATTTTGTTTGTGGTAAAACTTCAGAGATTTCCATTCTAAAATATACCTGTGGAATGAATTATTTAGTTCTGAGGTAAATTTGGATAATTATGTGACGTAATCCGGAACATTTTGTGATAGTATTACTTCATTATTTTGTCATTTGTTTACACTTATTAGCACTGTCTTGGCATAGGTTGCACCTCATTAGTACAAGTTTAAAACCCAAGTATAGCAATAAGCAAATGAAAGGTAACCAGTCAACCTTTGTGATAGCCTTCAACTGAGTGGCATTTTTAGTAACTTTTGATTTGTTTGAGCTTGAAACATTTTTTTTAAATCTGCATATTATGCAGCTGTTGATAGATTATATGACACATGTGGGAAATCCACAAGTCTGTGGAAAACATGACAGCCACAAAATTGCTTATTTCAGTGACCCTGACTATAACCTAAGGATGCACTAGAATAAGTTATCAGAATATGAAATGCATATGTGTGTCCCTTGCTGTACTGGTGAAAATAAATTCAGCCCAGCACAATATCTTACTTGTGATGACATGGTTATTTACTATACAAATGCATCTGGCAGAGAGTAGACAGACACACATACTTTAGTAGGAATTGTAAGTCCACATTAAGGGCTTTATTTAGAGTTTGGCAGACCGGTTACTCTTTCACGAACTTGATGGGTATAACATCCCCTTTATTACAAGTGCAAGTTATTTTCCTTATTAATATTTATTATTATATCCAATGACACTTGTAATACAGCAGGCGGGGTATCAGTTACATCTGTGATCGGACAGCCATACCACTGAAGTCTACATCAGGCCTTAATTCTCAGGTGACAGGCAGGCATTTATGATTCCCTCGTGACTGCTCGTCCAATGAGGCGTGCACTGTCACTATGTGAATAGTATAATGCATGCACCATACTAAAATATTTCACAGTGTGCATCATGCACAATAAAATATATAAACACTCTCAGAACTCCCCACACAGAAACAGCCATAACAGAGGTGTAGAAGGCTGCTCACAGCCATGGGCTCTGGTGCCACTGCACCTGCTGCATCATTTGCAGGTAAACCTCTGTCCCCAGCCCTCCACACACACAGCCTAACTGCAGCATAGGGAAAATCACCTAAAGCTGGCATTTTCCCCTTATGACTACATACTTAAAACAGTAATTGTAAAATAATGCACTTAAAAATGTGTTTTAGATGATCCTTAATGACCCCTGATTGATAATTAAAGTGAACAAAGTGAAAAAAATTCATAACGTTCCGCCATTGACATGGAGTTGGCACTGAACAGTTGCATTCTCCATGGCCTCCTGTTGTGACTGGGAGGGGAAAAGGTCATGCTTGGGTGGGCCTGGCCAGGAGCATACCAAAGCCCCTCCCCCCCCGCAGACACCTCAGTGTGGGGGGGGCGAGCTCCAGGGGGCCCCCCTTAGCAAAGTATGCTGGCCTGAGAGCTCCTGAGTGAGCCGGAAAGGGAGTCCGACATGTACTTTGCAGGGGGGGGGGGGGCTCGAGTTTTGTTACGCCACTGGGCCTGGCCCATCCGGCCCTCCCGCTAGAACCGGGCCTGCCTGCTATACATGAGGCTCCCCCGAGTTGGGGAACCTTTGCCCCTATGATGCCCTCCAACTACTCCATGTCAACAGCAGCAGTGGAGTCATGGAAGGGCGGGGATTTTTTATGTCTACAAAGGATCTAAGGGCTTTTGTGTCTGAGACTTTGTAGTGCAGTGTGTGTAAGTAACTCTTCTGTTTCTTCTATGGGCGGATTGTTCCTGAGCTAGATTCCAAAAGACCCTCTGTCTCCCTGAGTTCTACATACGGTCCCCCACTGCCTGGGCGCTTATCTCCAAAACTCCCACTGAACGTCAAAGGGAGGCACTGAAGCCATTGAGCATATTTACCCCATTAGTAGGGTGACCAGAATTTTAAAGCCAAAAACCGAGACATTTCCCAAAAATAGAAGAGGGACTACCAATTTACTGCAACCCAGTGCACAGAATGACAGTGCTCCTTAGGAGAGAATTACAGAAGAGTCAGTAAGAACATACCTAAAATGCAATTTTTAAATGCAGTAGCATGCCTGTGGTGTAACGAAACTGGAGCGGGCCCCCCTGAAAAGTACATGGAGGGGCCCCTGTGCTCTGGACCCCATTCAGGAGCTCTCAGGGCAGGGGCCAGCCACTCTTGCACCGTGCTGGAGGTGGCCCTCCCTGCACTGCTGAGTGTGCCAGGGCTATTGTTATGTCACTGGTGAAAGGATAGTTGAATGAGTGGGTCTGGTGGATCATTGGACTAATGTGTCAACAGTAGGGGCTTGTGTTTGACCTCATAGCCTCAGATTCAAATCCCGGCGGATCCACTCAGCCTTTCATACTTCTGGGGTCGATAACATGAATACCATTGAGTTGGGCAACAATAAACATCTGTTATTGAACGCCAAGATATTTATGCTTTACAAATACATATGTTATGCTATGTGAGAGGATAAGTAAGCGAGAGGATAGATACATGGGTGGATCAAAAGATGACAGAGTAAAGGGAAATTTCAGAGGGTGGATGGATGGCAGAGTAAATGGAAATCTTAGAGAATGGATGGATGGATAAAATGGCCAATGGATGGAATGGTGAACGATTGAAAGTTGTGTGAAATAATGAATGGATAACAGAATGTAAATGTGAAATGATTGATAGCAGAAAGTGGATGGGAGGTTGAAAGGATGAATGAATAGATGCTTGGATGGAAGAGACAGAGGAGCACTTCTAGGGTGTTTTGGACTCACTTGCTGTGCTTGCTTAGTGTCATCAGAGCTTTGGTTCGAGGTAGTAGGATATTCTAATTTTCTGGCTACTCCGTTACCCACAGGTATGCCTCTCACTTTGCATTCACCCAGCCCCTCCTCTTCCCATGCATTCAGACTGACGTGCCTCTCACCCTGCATTCACACAGTCACACACTCCCCCTGAACTCATATGACTCACCCTCTACTTAAGCGAGCATGCCTCCCACTTTGCACTCATGTGGGCACACCACTCACCCAGTACTCACACAGGCACACCACATACCCTGCATACACCCACTGATATCACTCACTCTCTGCTCACATAGGCACCCCTCTCACCCTGCACTCACATGGGTAGACCTCTACTCACTCACAGAGGTACACCCCTCCTTGTACACTCACATGGGAACATCCTCCCCCATGCACTCACCAAGGTTTATCTTTCATCGTGCATTTACAAAAGCTCAAATATCCCCCTGCATTCTCCTTGGCTCCCATGCATTTACAAGAGCTCATATCTCACCATGCACTCACATAGGCTCACCTCCCACCATGCACTGTCGCACACTCACCTTTCACCATGCACTAACATAGGTACGCCTCTTACCCTTCATCCACACAGACTCCTCTCTCACATAAGCATACCACTCACCCTGCATGAACATCAGCTCACGTCTCAACCGGCACTCAGAGGCACACCCTGCATTCACAAGGTCTGAAGTGCATTCACAGAGGCCCCCCTTTCACACGGCTCAGCTGTCACTCTGCACTCACATGGGCTCAAACTTCACTCAGCGCTCGAACAGGTCATAATTCACCCTCCGCTCAGACTGGTTCAACTCTCAGGCTGGAGTCACAACTTCAGCCACCACTCTACACTCACAGCGCCACATATCTCAATCTGCACTCTCAGTCACACCTCTCAAACTGTATTCACAGTCACACCTCTCACATTGCATTCACAGCCAGACCTCTCACAATGCATTCACAGCCAGACCCCTCACACTGCATTCACAGCCAGACCTCTCACACTACATTCACAGCCAGACCTCTCACGCTGCATTCACAGCCAGGCCCCTCATGCTGCATTCACAGCCAGGCCCCTCACGCTGCATTCACAGTCAGACCCCTCACACTGTATTCACAGCCAGACCCCATGCACTGCATTCACAGTCAGACCCTTCACACTGTATTCACAGCCAGGCCTCTCACACTGCATTCACAGCCAGACCCCTCACACTGCATTCACCGCCAGAACCTGTGCACTGTCTCACACTGCATTTACAGCCAGACCCCTCGCACTGAATTCACAGCCAGGCCCCTCGTACTGCATTCACAGCCAGGCCTCTCGCACTGCATTCACAGCCAGGCCCCTTGCACTGTATTCACAGCCAGGTCTCTCGCACTGCATTCACAGCCAGGCCTCTCACACTGCAGTCACAGCCGGGCCCCTCACATTGCATTCATGGCCAGTCCCCTCACACTGCATTCACAGCCAGAACCCTCATACTGCATTCACAGCCAGGCCCCTCACGCTGCATTCACAGCCAGGCCCCTCACGCTGCATTCACAATCAGACCCCTCACACTGTATTCACAGCCAGACCCCATGCACTGCATTCACAGTCAGACCCTTCACACTGTATTCACAGCCAGGCCTCTCACACTGCATTCACAGCCAGACCCCTCACACTGCATTCACCGCCAGAACCCGTGCACTGTCTCACACTGCATTTACAGCCAGACCCCTCGCACTGAATTCACAGCCAGGCCCCTCGTACTGCATTCACAGCCAGGCCTCTCGCACTGCATTCACAGCCAGGCCCCTTGCACTGTATTCACAGCCAGGTCTCTCGCACTGCATTCACAGCCAGGCCTCTCACACTGCAGTCACAGCCGGGCCCCTCACATTGCATTCATGGCCAGTCCCCTCACACTGCATTCACAGCCAGAACCCTCACACTGCATTCACAGCCAGGCCCCTCACGCTGCATTCACAGCCAGGCCCCTCACGCTGCATTCACAGCCAGGCCTCTCTCACTGCATTCACAGCCAGACCTCTTGCACTGCATTCACAGCCAGACCCCTCGCACTGCAATCACAGGCAGACCCCTCGCTCTGCATTCACAGCCAGGCCTCTTGCACTGCATTCACAGCCAGGCCTCTCGCACTGCATTCCCAGCCAGACCTCTCGCACTGCATTCCCAGCCAGGCCTCTCACACTGCATTCACAGCCAGGCCTCTTGCACTGCATTCACAGCCAGGCCTCTCGCACTGCATTCACAGCCAGAACCCGTGCACTGTCTCACACTGAATTTACAGCCAGACCCCTCGCACTGAATTCACAGCCAGTCCCCTCGTACTGCATTCACAGCCAGGCCTCTCGCACTGCATTCACAGCCAGGCCCCTTGCACTGCATTCACAGCCAGGCCTCTCGCACTGCATTCACAGCCAGACCTCTCGCACTGCATTCACAGCCAGACCTCTCGCACTGCATTCACAGCCAAACCCCTCGCACTGCATTTACTTACAGCCAGGCCCCTCGCACTGCATTCACAGCCAGGCCTCTCGCACTGCATTCACAGCCAGACCTCTCGTACTGTCTCGCACTGCTTTCACAGCCAGGCCCCTCGCACCGCATTCACAGCCAGACCTCTCGCACTGCATTCACAGCCAGGCCTCTCGCCTGCATTCACAGCCAGACCCCTCACACTGCATTCACAGCCAGGCCCCTCGCACTGCATTCACAGCCAGGCCTCTCACACTACATTCACAGCCAGGCCTCTCGCACTGCATTCACAGCCAGGCCTCTCGCACTGCATGAACAGCCAGACCCCTCACTGCATTCACAGCCAGGCCCCTCACGCTGCATTCACAGCCAGGCCCCTCACGCTGCATTCACAGCCAGGCCCCTCACGCTGCATTCACAGCCAGGCGCCTCACACTGCATTCACAGCCAGTCCCCTCACACTGCATTCACGGTCAGTCCCCTCACACTGCATTCACGGCCAGTCCACTCACACTGCATTCACAGCCAGGCCTCTCGCACTGCATTCACAGCCAGACCCCTCACACTGCATTCACAGCCAGACCCCTTGCACTGTCTCGCACTGCATTTATAGCCAGGCCTCTCGCACTGCATTCAACAGCCAGGCCTCTCACACTGCATTCACAGCCAGGCCCCTTGCACTGCATTCACAGCCAGGCCCCTCGCACTGCATTCACAGCCAGGCCCCTCGCACTGCATTCACAGCCAGACCTCTCACACTGTCTGTCACTGCATTCCCAGCCAGACCTCTCGCACTGCATTCACAGCCAGGCCTCTCGCCCTGCATTCACAGCCAGACCCCTTGCACTGCATTCACAGCCAGACCCCTCACACTGCATTTACAGCCAGGCCCCTCACACTGCATTCACAGTCAGACCCCTCACACTGCATTCACAGTCAGACCCCTCACACTGCATTCACGGCCAGTCCCCTCACACAGCATTCACGGCCAGTCCCCTCACACTGCATTCACGGCCATTCCCCTCACACTGCATTCACGGCCAGTTCCCTCACACTGCATTCACGACCAGTCCCTTCACACTGCATTCACAGCCAGGCCTCTCACACTGCATTCACAGCCAGCCCACTTGCACTGTCTCGCACTCCATTTACAGCCAGACCCCTTGCACTGTATTCACAGCGAGGTCTCTCGCACTGCATTCACAGCCAGGCCCCTCACACTGCATTCACAGCCAGAACCCTCACACTGCATTCACAGCCAGGCCCCTCACGCTGCATTCACAGCCAGGCCCCTCACGCTGCATTCACAGCCAGGCCTCTCTCACTGCATTCACAGCCAGACCTCTTGCACTGCATTCACAGCCAGACCCCTCGCACTGCAATCACAGGCAGACCCCTCGCTCTGCATTCACAGCCAGGCCTCTTGCACTGCATTCACAGCCAGGCCTCTTGCACTGCATTCCCAGCCAGACCTCTCGCACTGCATTCCCAGCCAGGCCTCTCACACTGCATTCACAGCCAGGCCTCTTGCACTGCATTCACAGCCAGGCCTCTCGCACTGCATTCACAGCCAGAACCCGTGCACTGTCTCACACTGAATTTACAGCCAGACCCCTCGCACTGAATTCACAGCCAGTCCCCTCGTACTGCATTCACAGCCAGGCCTCTCGCACTGCATTCACAGCCAGGCCCCTTGCACTGCATTCACAGCCAGGCCTCTCGCACTGCATTCACAGCCAGACCTCTCGCACTGCATTCACAGCCAGACCTCTCGCACTGCATTCACAGCCAAACCCCTCGCACTGCATTTACTTACAGCCAGGACCCTCGCACTGCATTCACAGCCAGGCCTCCCGCACTGCATTCACAGCCAGACCTCTCGTACTGTCTCGCACTGCATTCACAGCCAGGCCCCTCGCACCGCATTCACAGCCAGACCTCTCGCACTGCATTCACAGCCAGGCCTCTCGCCTGCATTCACAGCCAGACCCCTCACACTGCATTCACAGCCAGGCCCCTCGCACTGCATTCACAGCCAGGCCTCTCACACTACATTCACAGCCAGGCCTCTCGCACTGCATTCACAGCCAGGCCTCTCGCACTGCATGAACAGCCAGACCCCTCACTGCATTCACAGCCAGGCCCCTCACGCTGCATTCACAGCCAGGCCCCTCACGCTGCATTCACAGCCAGGCCCCTCACGCTGCATTCACAGCCAGGCGCCTCACACTGCATTCACAGCCAGTCCCCTCACACTGCATTCACGGTCAGTCCCCTCACACTGCATTCACGGCCAGTCCACTCACACTGCATTCACAGCCAGGCCTCTCGCACTGCATTCACAGCCAGACCCCTCACACTGCATTCACAGCCAGACCCCTTGCACTGTCTCGCACTGCATTTATAGCCAGACCCCTCGCACTGCATTCAACAGCCAGGCCTCTCACACTGCATTCACAGCCAGGCCCCTTGCACTGCATTCACAGCCAGGCCCCTCGCACTGCATTCACAGCCAGGCCCCTCGCACTGCATTCACAGCCAGACCTCTCACACTGTCTGTCACTGCATTCCCAGCCAGACCTCTCGCACTGCATTCACAGCCAGGCCTCTCGCCCTGCATTCACAGCCAGACCCCTTGCACTGCATTCACAGCCAGACCCCTCACACTGCATTTACAGCCAGGCCCCTCACACTGCATTCACAGTCAGACCCCTCACACTGCATTCACAGTCAGACCCCTCACACTGCATTCACGGCCAGTCCCCTCACACAGCATTCACGGCCAGTCCCCTCACACTGCATTCACGGCCATTCCCCTCACACTGCATTCACGGCCAGTTCCCTCACACTGCATTCACGACCAGTCCCTTCACACTGCATTCACAGCCAGGCCTCTCACACTGCATTCACAGCCAGCCCACTTGCACTGTCTCGCACTCCATTTACAGCCAGACCCCTTGCACTGTATTCACAGCGAGGTCTCTCGCACTGCATTCACAGCCAGGCCCCTCACACTGCAGTCACAGCCGGGCCCCTCACATTGCATTCATGGCCAGTCCCCTCACTCTGCATTTACAGCCAGGCCCCTCACACTGCATTCACAGTCAGACCCCTCACACTGCATTCACAGTCAGACCCCTCACACTGCATTCACGGCCAGTCCCCTCACACAGCATTCACGGCCAGTCCCCTCACACTGCATTCACGGCCATTCCCCTCACACTGCATTCACGGCCAGTTCCCTCACACTGCATTCACGACCAGTCCCTTTACACTGCATTCACAGCCAGGCCTCTCACACTGCATTCACAGCCAGCCCACTTGCACTGTCTCGCACTCCATTTACAGCCAGACCCCTTGCACTGTATTCACAGCGAGGTCTCTCACACTGCATTCACAGCCAGGCCCCTCACACTGCAGTCACAGCCGGGCACCTCACATTGCATTCATGGCCAGTCCCCTCACTCTGCATTCACAGCCAGAACCCTCACACTGCATTCACAGCCAGGCCCCTCACGCTGCATTCACAGCCAGGCCCCTCACGCTGCATTCACAGCCAGGCCCCTCACGCTGCATTCACAGCTAGGCCCCTTACGCTGCATTCACAACCAGGCCTCTCTCACTGCATTCACAGCCAGACCTCTTGCACTGCATTCACAGCCAGACCCCTCGCACTGCAATCACAGGCAGACCCCTCGCACTGCATTCACAACCAGGCCTCTTGCACAGCATTCACAGCCAGGCCTCTCGTACTGCATTCCCAGCCAGACCTCTCTCACTGCATTCCCAGCCAGGCCTCTCACACTGCATTCATAGCCAGGCCTCTTGCACTGCATTCACAGCCAGGCCTCTTGCACTGCATTCACAGCCAGGCCTCTTGCACTGCATTCACAGCCAGGCCCCTCACACTGCAGTCACGGCCAGTCCCCTCACACTGCATTCACAGCCTGGCCTCTCACACAGCTTTCACAGCCTGGCCTCTCACACTGCAATCACAGTCGCATCTCTCTGAGTCGCATCTCTCTGAGCGCTCACGCGTGCACACATGCCTCCACAGATGCTCTTCTGCCGGATGGAAGGAAGGGTTTGGATCGTTGGCGGAGTGAAGTGTCCTCTAACAGGATTCATAGCCTGGGATTTCTTCAGGCAGCGCAGCCTTTGAGACAGCTGCTGGCCCGAACGCTGCTCAGATAAAAAGCATCCTTGAGACTGGCACTTTTTATTCTCAATCACTGCCTGTACATACAAAGCAATGTGCACGTCTGCAATGAGGGGGAACATTTTCCTACAAGGGTGACATTACAATCTCTTAGAAACACTGGAGGAAAATGCAAGATGTAGGGAAGGGGGCCCGCACATCAGTAGGGGGCCCTTCGAGGACTGGTAAGCCTGGGGCCCCCCGCACCGCGGGGGCTGCGGGGTCCTTTGTTACGCCCCTGTAGCATGCCTGTTAATTAAATTTCTTTCTTATAGCAGCCGCTTACTATCCCTGCTTTGCAAAACATAAAAAGATACTTCCCACCATTTTCAGCCCACCCTCTCTGTAGCCAGGACACCTGGTGGAAAACCGGGACTGTCCGGGCAAATCCGGGACACCTGGTCACCCTACACATTAGGGATGTCAGCGGCTCCGTCATTTGTAAGAGATGCAGCCTCAAGGGGAGTTGTTGCCTGCAGTCCGAGGAAAACTGGGTTCTGATTTTTCCTTCTCTAAATTGCTTGATCTTGGATAAACCAATCAATTTTCTAGCGTCTCGGCTTTTACTTGCTAAACATTGTAGCATGTGGAAGCGGACTTGTCCCACTGGGAAGCATTATGTAAAAACAGATTCCACATTCTGCTTCAAACAGAAGGTGATCCACAGTGTTAGATTTGCTGGGTAACAGTGGTTTTCAACACCTCCCACACGTTCCGCGTCTGTAACACAAAACAATCTGTTTTTGTTGTCTTTCGGTTGGCAGGGTGAAGCCAAAACAGAAGCAAGTTTACGAATAAATAAGGCATTTGCAGGATAGATATTTCTGCTGTATGTAAAGGGGTGTTCCGGAAGGCCTCCAAAAGACTGAGAGGTGGCAACCTAGTTGTCTATATGTTAAAATATTTGTGTGAAATTTAAAAAAAGAATCTGAAAATAACATAATTTATAGTAATAGAATACCTTTTGGTCACTGTCAGTGTCACGAGCCGATAGTCATTTCACTTTGTTGAATCTATTGACATTGCCAAAGTGCTGCACAGAATTACATACAAGGGTATAACATTTTAAATTGTGTGACACAGGAGATAATGAGCGTTGGCAAAGCTGATACGCCTGGCCTTAGCAAACAAGCATTTGCAATGCAATAGGTCTCACATTATTAAAGTTTGAGCTATTGGCATTGCTAAATAATACACCACCAATAGCTCAAACTTTAATAATGCGAGACCTATTGCATTGCAAATGCTTGTTATCATATGATGCGGGACTGTGGGGAAGTATCACAGTTTAGGACAGAAATTCCTCTCTTTAATTAATGACTTTTCAGGCACTTATCTCCGAGTCATTCTGAGTAAAGCTTTGTTTGTTGAGTTAGTTACTTAGAACTAAGGATAATAAAAAAGCGCGTAATTTCATAGATTTAGCGCCTTATTTTTGGTAAGCGTAAGATTGCGATCCTGCAACCTGCCTCCAAACACACACAGCCGCACCCGAGTACTTCACAGGTCTTTAACCCCTTGCGTGCATCGGATGGCCGCCGGCCGTTCAACGTCACGGTGGGCGTGTGCGGAGGACGGCCGGGGGCCGTCCGAACCACGCCCACGCCATAAATCACCCGCACCAGAATTTCCGCCGCGGTTAAAGGGTTAAAAGACAATTTGCTTGTTAATGAGGCTTTGTAAATGTTTTCTTAGCCCCCCCTCGAAATTTGGCTCTACTTGCGCCTCTGGGGAGGGTGTATGGCGTTATCCATACATATCTTTATTTAGACCACACCTCTACTCGGATAGACCACACCCCTTTAAGAGGTTTCCCCAACCTTTTAGAGCACCCCCAGTTTTTTCCCCACTTAAAGCCCTGGTTATGTTGATTTGTAGTGCCCCCTAATCACTGTGAGGCTTTTGAGGTGTTTGATCAGGTGCGTAGGTGTGTGGTCTCCACAGAGTTATTCAAAGAGCTCTAGACAGAGGTGTGTTGACAGAGCCGTTTGTGGGACCCATTCTTGGACTATTAGGTCACTATGTTATGTTTAATTTTTTAATGCACAGCTGTCACTTAAAAGCTTTCATGGCGCTGCGGCAGACCAGAACAATGAGAAGCAATGCAAGCCTATGTCCAGGGCGGGGCGTATCAGTGAGGCCCCCACCCTCTGGACTCTGGAGGTACACTCCACCCTAGGACAGCTGGAAGTGAGACAGCCCCGCCCTCCGCTTCTAGCAGTACAGTGCCATTAGGTGTCGCAGCTGATGACAGACGTACATTGGGAGAGAGGCACATGGCCCCAATCCTGGACCGCCATCGGGTTTGACAGTTGACGCCTACGATCAGGTTTGTGGTCCTCAGGCAGAGGGGCATGTGCGTTCCAGCACTAGGCTAATACTGACCTCCAGGGACAGTGTGCTACTGGTCAATAACGGAGTAAAGAAGAGTGAGGGCACTGATAGAGCGGCACGTGAGTCCCAGTACTGGGCTACCACTGACTTCCAAGGACTGCGTGTTAGTGGTCAATAACGAGGGAAGAAGAGTGAGGGACACTGAGAGAGAGCGGTGCGTTAGTCCCGATATTCGACAAGCACTGAGTGCCACGGGTGAGGCGCTGTGGCGGGCTGTGTATGGCTCACGGCGCTATACTAGAATTCCGTATCATCGGTGGTTAAAGAGGCGAAGAAGAGCTGCATGTGGGCATGCAGCAGTGCTGCAGCTCTGTGCCGCGTCTGTGGCACACAGCAGGGTTGAGGGGCATTGCCGCTACATTGTGTTTTGAGATTAATGGAGTGATGGAAAGTCTCACTAACCAGTTCGTTCTTTCCACTTCCGCTGTTTTTGTTTGTCTCTATTTCATATATAAACACCAGCAGTTTGCTGTTCTACTTTTACATGAATCCGCATCAATCCCAAGTTTTATTTTAAAAGTTGAACGAGTTCCATTTCAGCTTAGCTTGAAGCCAAACGGGCTGCAGTTTTATAGGGAAAAACATCAACTTGTACCACAAGCACGGAATCAAAACCAGAGGTGCGCGCGCAACTCAGAGGAGCGGGCCGGGAATGGTAACTAGTGGTGTGCGCGCACCACAGAGGAGCGGGGGGAGGGATCTCGGCAGCGAGGCGAACGTGCGCTAGACACGGACGGGAATGGGCGTTGCAAAGCCAGGACATGCGCCCACCTTTGCCCATTCGCGTGCCTTTTTAAAAAAAAAAAAACACGGTAAAGCCAATGGCCGGCGGCGAAAGCCTCATCACACGCACGAGCATCTGAGCAGCTTTAAGAACCCCCTTACAAGATGTCTCGCACTGCGCGAGCAATGTTGCGCACTGCAACACTAGGTGCGAGACATAAAAAGGGCAATGTTGATCTATTTGATATTTTCCAAATATATGGAATATAAAACCAAATCTTGCAAAAATATTTTTTATAAATGTAACAATAAAGAAGTGGCCCTGTAGCCCATGCACACCAGCTGCGGCACTGAAGTGCACTTCAGCCAGCTGTGCACATTATATTAGACACAAAAGGCAACATAATAAATGCAGCCACATAGAATTAGTTTTCCTACCTTCGGTTACCTCCTTCGAAGGTATGGCCTTTTCAGCAGATTGAGTCTGCCAGGGAACACCTACATGGGAAGACGCAGACGCTTCAAAGTCTACTATCACTCTTGAATATTACTAGGGGAGGATGTACATTGATTCTACACCTCCATGGTGCGGCTGCACCATTGGGAAGTTGCCCTACATTTCATCGTTCTTCTCGCTGTCCTGATGAAGACCCTCATGCTAGGATCTAAGTCACCTTGTGCAACAGTCGGGTCGAAACGGCGACTTTTTTAGATTAACAAGCCTGGACTGATTATCGATACCTGTGTGGGGTAGTTGTTGTAAATATACACTACCCTGTTCTGAACAAGGAGAAATAAGAGGCTGTACACACTTCTCTCTGCCAATCTGTTTTAAAATTAAACAAGTCGTCTTGCCATTGGTGGCAATCCAGGTGGGCCGGGTTAATTTGAGGAAATACGCTGTAGCTGCGTCGGCAAACTACAACTATATATATATGTGTGTGTGTGGACGATTAATACCCCTGAGGAAATCCTCAGCAGGTGATAATAACATGAAAATAAACAGTCATGAGACATTAAATGTCCATCAGTTGTATCCGCAATGGGGGTCACTTATTTACATAAAGAAGAACACTACTGCACCCAGAAGTCATATACACATGTTTGAAGGGTCAGAGTGTTTAACATCCCTCGTCCTAAACAAAGCGGCTTCTTCTGAGCCTGCTTTGCCTGATTCCCTCCAGCATGAGTAACTAACGCTCCAAACTGTCGCAGCACCGCTCCAGCCTCCCGACCGATGTGGCTGCTGTCAAGCTCGCTCCTGCACTGTCCTGTTTACAAAGCGAGGCCATAAACAATAAATACGAAACCTGGCTTTGCTTTCCTTTGATGTTTTTCTGTAAAGAAAAAAGTGATGAGCAGAAAGGAGATATTTATGACAGCACGTTTATTTTTTGCCCTTTGGCTAATTATAGGAAGGAGGGAATCTCTGTGTGTTGCAGCACATTCTGAGCCATGTTTTAAATCTGAATTACATTGAACTGATTCTAATATCGTTTTCCTAGAAATATCTAAACGCCTTTTAGTGTGTTTAATTTTGCAGTAACGATTCTTCATGTGGTCCCACTCATATGAAAGAGAAACACACTTAGGGGCAAGTTTATGAGTATTGTGGGGCAGAGCAGCAAGTCACCTTGCTGCGCCACCCTGCGTCCCAGTGAAAGGGCAGGAATGCGCTGTATTTATCCAGGGTGGCACATTGCTGTCCTTTTCCCTTATGCTGGCACCGTTTTGACAGCCTGGCACCAAAGCAGGCTCCTTTGCACCTTGCCATGGTGTAGAGGGCCTGTGTTGCAGGCAGGGTTGTTTTTGTGCAGAAAGGGGCACCTTCTGCACAAAAACAATCCTGGGAGACCTTTTCCCCTTCACACATATAAAGAGGAAAACACTAGGGGAAATAAAGATATTTCTCCTCTTTACACCTCTCCTGAGGCCTATCTTTTTTAGCACATTCCCTGGTTTACAAGGTCTTTCAAATTTGAGAATGTGTAAAAACCCATGGAAGTCGCATTGGAACACCCATTGAAAACCCATTGAACACCTACCCAGTGCAGTGTAACACTACATTTAATTTGTGCTACGTTGTGTTATTTTTGGAGCCACTCAAAGCCATGCAAAGTGGCTTTCGGTGGCTTCAAAAATATGACTTATGATTTGCGTCACTCTTGCATCAGGTTTAGTGGTGCAAAAGTGATGCAAACTAGGTTAAAAGTATGTCCCTAAGGATTTAAACATTTTGGAATAAGGATGACAGTGTAGCCATGTAATAAAAAAGCCCCCGCAATACATTATGAGGATATTGCAAGTCACCTCAGAGTTCCACAACCTTAAAAAGGGCCCTTATTCCTCTATATGGTCAGGGAACTCCATGGTTACCTTATCCCATATATATTTCATATATTATAAAATAGGATTATATACAATTATACAATCAGCAATCAGTGAATGAACTCTATATGGAGATCAGTTATATAACCGCTATTGTGAAAATCTGGCATTGATCCTAACCTCCTGAACTTACCTTGGACATCCATCTCTTAAGACAACACTCCTCCTGAAAAATGGCCACCGACTGTTTGTTGATGTTGTCAGCAATAGTACCCAAGCTGGGGCCGAATAATCAATTTCTCACAGAGCAGTAACTAGAGCGGTGGCAAGAAAAGCTACTTCAACTTGGAAACAGATGAGATAAATCCTGGATGTCCATGTTCTGCGACACAGGCCATCCATTTCTGTAACGTAACTGCCAGCTTAGACACACTCTCAAAGCCACTCAGCCTATGAATTCCATTATCCAAGCAGTGAGCGATGCTATCGAAGGCAGTGCAATGAATAACTTACCTTACAATTCTACTTCCACCAGCACCTGACCATTCTCTCAGCTCGCGATTTGTGTTGCGAAGCGTCAGCAGCCTGGTCCTTAACCATACATACTGCAAAGGAGAAGTTCGACATAGTGGTAATACAGCGCAAGAGCCCTCGATGCAAAGGTGTCTGCAGCCACAATTCATAGAATCAGTTGTTGCTTAGATCCATTCACCCTTTCACATTTCTGAAATTTTGAGTTTTGCTTTTGTTGTACGCAAATCTTGTTCTAAATTTGATTGGAACAAACTTGGTTTCTGGTATTTCATTTCTAATTTGTTTCTCTCTTTTTGTAATTTTATTTATGCATCGCCAACTGTTTTTATGGCTAGCTACCAGAAATTAAGTAGATTGGTAGAGTATTGTTAGGGCTAGGGGTAGTAATTAATAATATGACAAACAGACACTCTCTGACAATTTTTTTAAATTGGTGCTAATAAGTCACCATAGTACCCGAACATAGTCCCAACAGCCATAAGCCCCTCCATATCATGCTATAGACAGTTTGGTAGAAAAATATTCTATATTCATTTTCATTTTTCAGTTAACCAGATTCAAAAAGATAAAAAGGTGAACAGCACAAAAAAATCAGTAAGCATCATGAGTCTATCACACACACATTCTATCAATCAACCACACAACTACATACTCCGACAAACTCAGACAGATCATCAGATCATAGTTCATTGTAACGCAATACGTGTATACAAATATGAACAGGGTTCTTCCCCCGAGACATAGGCCAATACAAATTTTCACATAGCATAAATGATAAGCATTAAGAGAAACACACTTCTCAGATAGTCATATACTACAAGGTGCAAGTTCTTCTCCAGGGGGGAGATAGAAGTGGGGGAGTAACAGGGGTTTCAACGTCGACGCACGTTTCGGTGTCAGACCCGGATCTATTTCACACCTTCACCAGGACGACAACAGGGCGGTGCGGGACTCATGAATAATGATATCTGAGAGTCAAGGCCAGGACGGGACATGTAGGTGGTCTTGAGCACTGAACGGCTGCCGGCGGAAGCTCGCACTACCAACCGGCGAAGTGGTGCCTGAAGCGACCCTTAAGATGCTTCACAGGACCCTTGTACTTTAAATGACCTTGTTCCCTTGACATGATCACATGTATCCTGAGGACTTCTTTTTCATGTCCCTGCTGTCTGCATCTTCGTAGCTCAAGACCATCTACACTCCGGACTACTGCCTTCCTGTTTGGCTTTGCAATTTTGCAATTATATCTATTCTTATGAGCCAGAATGGGACATTTGTTATCCCCGTGCTCTCCCAACCTCCTCTACCATTGGCAATTCTGTCCTGGCCTTGACTCTCAGATATCATTGTTCATGAATCCTGCACTGCCCTGTTGTCGTCCTGATGAAGGAGTGACTGAAAAGCGTGTCAGTGTTGGAACCCCCTGTGTCTCCCCCACTTCTATCTCCCCCTCTGGAGAAGAACTTGCACCTTGTAGTATAAGATTATCTGAGGAGTTTGTTTCCCTTAATGCTTATCATTTTTGCTATGTAAAAATTTGTATTGGCCTGTGTATCGGGGGAAGAACCCTGTTCGTATTTGTATACACATATTGCGATTGAATGAACCTTGATCTGATGGTCTGTCTGAGTTTGTCTGAGTATGTGGTTGTTTGATAGAATGTGTGTGTGTGAGACTCATGATTCTTATTGACTTTTGTGATGTTCACCTTTTTATCTTTTTGTATCTGGTTGATTGAAATTGTATTGGCCTGTGTATCGGGGGAAGAACCCTGTTCGTATTTGTATACACATATTGCGATTGAATGAACCTTGATCTGATGGTCTGTCTGAGTTTGTCTGAGTATGTGGTTGTTTGATAGAATGTGTGTGTGTGAGACTCATGATTCTTATTGACTTTTGTGATGTTCACCTTTTTATCTTTTTGTATCTGGTTGATTGAAAAATTAAAATAAATATAGAATATTTTTCTACGAAACTGTATATATCATGATATGGAGGGGCTTATGACTGTTGGGACAATGTTTGTGTACTATGGTGACTTATTAGCACCGATTTAAAAATGTTTGAGCAGAGAGTGTCTGTTTGTCATATTATTAATTGCTGTGTTTCCCCTGGTCCCTCTGCCAGCTTTCAGATTCAGGGGCCACCTTCTGTGTGAGTGTTAGGGCTAGGGATAGTAACATCGAATGATTGATATCCACACGATAATTCAATTTTGGGTGTGCACTTCATTAACATCAATATTATACTACCATGGCGCACTGACAAAATATCTTCAACAAACTTTTTTTAAATAATAGTAAATGTATGTTTTTATATAGCGCTTGCTGACATACCACCATGATTCTTAACGCCGTATCATTCAGTATAGTTTAAATTATGGCTGATATATATTATAAGTAGGGCTCCCGTTTTTATGGTATTTATTTGTTTGACATTTCCATCTGTATTTATCCATATGTATTTTTTGGTAATTTTAGCTGTACTTATCCATTTTTTGGGGGGGATTTGTGAAAAGAATTTGGCTGAACCCGGTATATTTCCACATTTATTTACAGCTAAATATGAACTCATGCTTGAAAGCCTGCTAGGTTTCAGTGTTATGAATATCTGAAGGAAATAAATCAATGTGCCTTATGTGAAAATATGGAAATTTCACTATCAACCTTGTGCATATGTACTGCTGTTAAAGCCTCTTTACTAAATTCCCATTCTTTGTTAACACCTTACCTATCAATCCACAAAGCTATTAGCATGGCAGTCATAGCAGAGAATGTTTAGAATCACCCAAAAAGCAACCCAGTTTCCGTTTTTATCCACATTTTAAAATAAATGCAGACAGGGAAACAAATGGTTTTCCATCTCTAGTTATCTGTAAAAATCATTAAAAATGGAAAACAGGGAGCCTTAATCATAAGTTGAGTAACCAGGGCCCACAAGGCAAACCTTCTTTCAGAAAGCATTCTTGCATGTCTCAAATTAGAGAAGCAAAGTTTCATTCAGTCATTCATCTGCACAGTGAGTCATTGATGCAACGTTACGTTCCATAAAATGATTGTCCATCAGGAACAGACCGCTCAGTATTGGTCCAGATTGCATACGGAACCGGCATTTGTGTTACTGTTAGTGCTGGTATGTCATCGGGTAACTAGGCGCTCTATACATGCTATCTCATTCATTCTTTCATACAGAGCTATTTGTTGTGGAAAGTAAAACATAATTTATTCTTACTTTCACTCTTCCCCTGCTGTCAGTTGATCTATCCATCCGTCTGGCTGTTCTTCAGACAGAGATTCAGCTAACCTAGTGTTATACCATAAATGTGTTGATCCACCCATTGGTAAGCCCTTCTTATAGTCAATCCATCTTGCAGTCAGTCCTTTTTACAGTCAGGCGGTGCAAGGACCAGTCCTCCCTATAGTGAGTCTTTTTATCTGTCAATCCTCTCTACAGTCGGTCCATCTCTTGGTCAGTCCTGCATTCATTCTGTCCAATCTAAGCCCTTATTCCAATCAGTCAATTCGTATTTTAGTCCTTCCCATAAGCAGCCAGTTCTTCTTGACATCCATCACTCAGTCAATCACCTGCCCAGCCTTCATCCCTGCATGGAGAATAGAACCCCTGCCGCGGCCATTCTAACCAGCCACAAAATGGTTGATAGTCTCGCTACCTTACCCACGTGTCATCCTCTACCTTCCCCCTCGCTCCCTTCACAGGATGATGGCATACTGAAGCAATGCATCCTACCTCAGAGCCGACTGGGCTATTCTAATTTCATGCCCCAGGCCCTTCTCCATAAGGTGTATTTTGCTTCTTCTTTCAAACCTTGAACTCTGGCATGCAAACAGGTTCTCACTGCTGGTTCTGATGAGTGAACACTGAGGCGGGGGCCTGTGCACAGGGGGTGTAGAGAGTCACTGTGAAGAACCTGTGGCTGCCATGGCCTCCACTGGGCATGACCTTCCCTGTATGACCTCGACCTGACACAACTTTGATCTAGTATATTTACTATTCTAATTCTAAAGCAAACACAAGAAGATGGTGGACGGAGCGCTGAAACTTTTCAGACACTCATCCCATTCACTATAAGATCTGGGAGGAATCCATATTGGTTCTTTAGCTCACTTCACCACCCCATTTCAGTCACAGCTTTATGCAAATCAGTCTTGACCGTGTTTCAACATGGGAACTGTCCAGCTCGAACTACCCAGCCAGGTCTTCCCTGGACCGGAAACAAGCATTCTGGGACCGGTTTCATGGTAACACCCCTCATCAGCCTGGCTAGCTTGAATACAGTGGCAAACTGTGTTTGCTCTATTCTAATTCTAGTCATCACACTTTGGGCGCTTTTATTGGACATAGTTTACACTATGAATGAAAGCAGAAACACTCAACATGAACAAGTTCATGGTCCACTAGGGTAAAGATACTTTTGGTCTCAGGTCAATGGGAAAACTTCCCCAGGCGCTAACTCAGAGAGGAAATCTCCACCCAGGGTCCCAAGGTCACTGAGTAAACTTAGTCTAGTCCTTAGGTCACAGGGTAAAGCTAGCTTTGGACTGTAGTTCACATGAGAAGCCACCCTTTGGCATAAGGTCAGTGATGGAAATCTACAGGAGCTAAGATTTTCCCATGGTCAAAGGTCCTTAGTGCAACTCCTTCAAAACCATTGGCTACTGGAGAAACTCCCCCAAGACCTTGCTTCGCTGGGGAAAACTCCCTCAGCACCAGTGGTTACTGGCAAAACCCTGCTGGAGCTAACACATCAGGACCATAGGACAAGCGAGAAACTCCCACCAGACGACCGGTTACTGGAAAATATTCCCTCCAGTTCACTGTAACCGGAGAAGAATCTCTCCCGACAGTGGGTTGCAGTAGGAATTAAAGATGTCCTTGGGTACTTCCATCACTTGGCTTGGGAAATACAGTCTTGGGCCACTCTTGACTGGAGGCATATAGTTCACTGTAGCAATGCACAGTGAGTTTATGGGTCACTTTGGAAAAATTCTTTGGACACTGTGGTCGCACCAGAAAACTCTGTGGGGACCGTAGACCTATTCAAGTGATAGTAACATGGTCCATAATGGGCCGATCGCTGCCTGGCTTAAGGTTCCTGAAAAAGATACGGCATGTCAGTCGGGTGCAAGTCAGAGTCTGGGGACGGCATCAGCTAGAAGAGGAATACTGATCGGGAGAGGATGTGGTCTCACGGCTAGACTGCTGACTTTGGAGAAGGGAAACCAAGGTACGAGCCTCCGGGTCGCCTCCACATCCTGTAATTCTGGGCAAATCACTTAATCTCCCCGTGCCTGAATGTGTAATGTAAATACGGTGCTCATGTAAAGCGCTCCAATACCTTCGGGTCTAGTTCGCGCTATATAAATCTTCAAAAAAAATTAAAAATCTATTAAGCATGGAAAGTGAGAATGACATATTTCCATTCTCCAGGTAGCACTCGTGTTGTAACACAATATTTAAATGGAACACAATGCTTGTGATGGCCTGCGTTTGCTGACCAGGCCTGTAACACTGAAAGGAGGCTTTTAATAACTAGTGTAGCCCTCAGCATGAGGCTATAATGCTAAGGCAGCCCATTCACTGGAATTTTTAGAGCAGGACAGCCAAGTAGATTGTTCACAGCGCAGTCTGTTACTACCAGCACAGGCCATCAGCAGCAGATCTCTCCAGTGACTTGGAAGAGAGCTGGCACATCCATGTGCTAATAGCATTAATGACCTTGAAATAGGTCAAGGGCGCTACTTATTGCTGGATTGTGGTCCTGGCTTGGCCTTTTCAGATCTCATCCTTGTTGTGGCTGTAAAGGCAAGTATCCTTTTGTACATAAAAGGTCCCTCATGTTTATCCTCCCTCCACCCGGCCCCCACCGGGCAAGATGCAGACACCGAGAGCATGGACTGCCAGTGCCTCGTCCCATGCATGGCTTGGCATCTTCTTGACAAGTCAGGCCTTCCGGGCAACGCGCACATCCGCCCCGGCTCCCTTCTGTTCAAGTGATGCACATAAATGTATACACGTATAAATATGGACGCAGCGCGTATCCGTGCTCTGACGTCAATGGGCTCGGCCGCCGCGTCCCTTAAAGGTGAAATGAAAATCGAGGTAGGAGGTTCCAGCTCAGGTCCAGGGATGCTGTACCAACACCCCAGTTTCAGGATAACCATAGACTATTTAAACGAGTTTATTTGACATACATTTTGTGTACAGTTATCGTATAACTAAACCATGGAACTCTGGCATACACCACATAGTTGTGTAAATTTGATCTCACTTTGACCTCAGTGGAACCTTAATGTGGTGCAGGTGTTCCTGGATCACATCCCTTGAGCAGATAAGACACTGCTCTGACATTGGCCCCAAAGCTTTCTCTAGAGGCAGCAAGAGACAGAGGGGCAAACCTTCAGGTGCGGGGAGAGCCCTACTCAGATGGGGTCAAGGGTGAATTTGTAGGTTGAGAATTGGTAGGGTCCAAAGTGGGCACCCAGTAATGGTGCAGTGAAAGAGTATTTACAAGGAGAAAAGTCACTTTGGAACAAACTGGCTTTCTTCAGCACTTGTTAGTTTAGGCGAGTTGCAAATTTGTAGGCCTGAAAGTCTTACAAATTTGAAAGTTTAGGCTGGTCAATTTCAGCATGTAAGATTAGGCTGGCTGTGGTCAGCATTTGTAAGTTTAGGTTGGGCAGGTTTAAATTTGTAAGTTTAGGCTGGGTGAGTTCCATATTTACAAGATTAGACTGGGTGAGCTCAATATTTGTAAGTTAAAGGTGCTCAGTTCCTTATTTGTAAATTTAGGCTGGCTAGGTTCAGATGTTATATTGTTTGTCTCACTGAGTTCAATATTTGTAAGTTTAGGCTGGGCGAGTTCACTATTTGCAAGATTAGGCTGGAGGAGGTCAGTGTTAGTAAGTTTAGGCTACAAAGTTCATTATTTGTAGGTTTAGGTTATCTAAATTCAGTATTTGTACGTTTAGGCTGACTGAATTCAATAGTTGTAATTTTAGGCTGGATAAGCTAGACATTCGCAAGTCTAGGTTGGGCAAGCTTCTGGATGGATACAGTATTGGTGGTCGCAGCAGGAATATTTGCTTTGTTTCGCGAGGAATATGAGCAATATTATGCTCATGATATGTGGGCACAGTAAGCAAGGTCTGTTTGCCTTCAAGTTTAAAGTGAATTGCTTTTTTATCTAAATCAGCAGTACATGACTAGCCTCAGTTCTGAAATTTGGTGGAAAGTTGATTTATTGTAGCCTGCATCTTCTTTCGCCTCTTCAGCGTTAAGCAATATTTGTTGTATTGCTACCTAGGCCAAATTGCTGAGCAACCAATTTCACCATTAAATGAATTGGGAATGGGGCATTTTTATGGATGCATTTTCATGTAGTTCTCCACAACAGATCAGTAACCGACACGTTTCGCCGGTGCGGACTTTATCGACACAAAAGTGATTAAGCTCATCAGCTAAGGAACTGATGTAGAATGCAACAGACACATATGTCAATAAGTGTGTGCCTCCTTCAATTCTTTGCTATCACCTTCTTAAGCATGTTTTCATATTACTGACAGCTTCTTGAGTAATGCATCTCATGGCCCAAATCTGAGGGAATTAGAAATGTGGTTACAAATTGCAAAGGTATATATAATGGTTTACTTACATTTTCGTCCTTAACATCCTGTAACGTATGATAACATAATGTGGAGGAAGTTTTCTTTTGGCAGTCTCTTGCTATTTACATATTTGTGAGTGAACAATTTTGAGCATGGAGGACGAAGCGCGTTAAGGACAATTGTCTAGTGCAAAAAGAGGACTGGGAAGGCTCTACATTGCAGCTCTAGAGAACGGCTTATGGCAGCTGAATTTTGTGGTCATTGGTGTATTTTAATTACTCTGATAGAGATATTTGCTACAGCAACCACTGTAATGCATATTCTTGATAGCTTATGAAGATAACTACAATTAGGTCATCCAACAACACAGGCCCCAGTAATAGAGCAAATAAAATAGAGTTTTTGTGACTGAGTGCGTTACTCTGCGGCGTTTGACTGAATTTTACTGCCGGGTGTTTGTCCTGTGCTGGAAAATCAGCGCAAATAGAACCATGAACAGCGCAAGATAGCGCTGCTTCTTTCTGCTGCTCGAGTAGATGTTCTACTCAAGTGGGAGCTTCCTCAACTTGAATGGAAGTTTGTCGAAGAGAGCGGTCGCAACAATCTGCGACCACCCGCATTGAGAAATCTTGATGGGAGGTGGTATAGCATTGGATTCTCCTTGCTCACACTCGCCAACTTAACATTGGCCAGCGAGGAAAAAACTATGCGTGCTCTGCAGAGTGCGGAAAACTCTGCCAACTCTGCTTTACGGAGTGGAGTTCACCGCCCAGGCCTAATCTTTTTTACGTTTCTTTTCACATAGGGTTTGCTCTAAAAATCGAGAGCTGGGGTAAATAACAGACCACAAATTTCTTACACCAGTGAGGGATGAATTAGCTATGCCTAACCATCCTATTTGATTCCCGCTTTCTCAGTATGATTGTGGCTTATGGGTAGCCGCTTATAGGCTTGTGTATTGCCTTTACTTAGCAAAATGTACTCCTTTGTGATTCAAAAGTGTAGATCTTACATCTTTCTAAGAAAGTGCTAAATTTCTTTCCGAGTCAGAAATTTTTTACATACAACCCTTATTAGTAGGATTAAAAGCAGAGGAACCATTGAAACTATCATGAGTTGTTGATGTGTTTCAGCATGTTTGGACTTCTTCAGAACTAACAACCATGGCGTTTGTTGACAAACGATCTGCAGTCAAGGAAACAAAGTTGATAGAACATGTTCTATGTTCCCGTCTGCATGGTACTAATCAGCGGGCAAAATGCAGTGTTTCACTTTCCAAAGTTATTTTCTGTACCCAACAAAGCATTCTGCCTCTGTCTTCTATTAAAAACTTTCTTTCATTTTAAAATTACTGTTCATCTAAAACTGGACAGCTGATGGCATGAAATGTGTGTGTTTTATTTACACCTCGGTCACATTAAGCTGACTCAATAAACAGATATATTCCATAAGGCAGTGTGGTTTTATGAATTGATCACTGAAGGAGATCAACGCTTTTGGATTCTACCTGACTAGTAGGAAATAATCAGACAAGAGAACAAATGTTGAACAAAGAATGGCAGCAAGGCAGAAATGACTGCACCACCCAGTATAGTCACACACAAGTAGCGAGTTTTGCTGGGCGAAACACATTGGCTGCGTCAGGTAAGGGAGAATATGGAATTTGAAAAAAGAATAAAGAATTATCTTGCTCAAACTGGGAACTATGAACTAAAATTGTTAAAAACCAAGACTCTTTACTGATTATGATTATATTGCCTCTCATCATTTTGTTATTAGAGAACAAATGTTACAGGTAGTCAATTGGTAGAAATGTGCAATCTACAGCAAAATATTTATTCCTGTGAATTACTTTAAACTAAATCACAGGCAGGGCCGTACTGGGAATCAAAACCGGCCCTGGCAAAGTGCTCGGCTGCCCCACCCAGTCCCGGGGGGTTGGGGGTGCTGCCGAGCTCTTTGCCGGGGACATTTTTCGGCCGATTTTATTAAAGAGCCGATATGCTGCAAAAACGGCCCTGTAACAAAAACGGCCACCAGGGGCCCAAACCGTCCCACATCCGTGCGACCCACCGGGGGTTTGCACAGTGCCCGCTACGGCCAGTCCGACCCTGATCACAGGTATAACGGCATTTCCTTGAATTATCTGTTTGTGTAAACCACAGCTGTTGCCGCACTTGCAGTAATCAGACATGTGGGGTAGAGGTGCTGTCTTTTGGCTTCAGATTTGGCCGTATCACAAATGGGTGTTTGCCAATTGACACCCTCTGTCCCTGTAGTACAGTACCCGCCCGCGCGCCCTGCATTGCCCACCTGCAGGGGCTGCTGTATGTCAAACTAGCCTTCCCCCTTTCCCAGTGATGCCATGCTTTCCCCAGCTGCAGTGTTTAACTAGGGTGACCAGAATTTTTAAGCCAAAAACTGGGACATTTCACAAATATAGAAGGACTCAAATTTGGCTTCAATCGATTGCACAGAATGACAGTGCTCCTCAAAAGAGAATTTCAGAAGAAGCAGGAAGAACATAAATATAATGCATTTTTTAAAGCCAGTAGCATGCCTGTTAATTAAAATGCTATTTTATAACAGCTGCTAACTGTCCATGCTTTGGAAAACATAAAAATACACCTCCCACTGTTTTCAGTCGACCCTCTCTAAAAACCGGTACATGAGCTAAATTTCCCTACATTTTCCGGGACAGCTGGGGAAAACCGGGATGCTTGGTCACTCTATGTTTAACACAAACCTGCCCCTTTGGCCATTGAGTACCTCTCCCAGGGCCGGACTGGGAACAGAAACTGGCCCAGGCACACTGCTCAGCCAGCCCCCCCTGGCGTGAGGGGGAGTGCAGCAAAGCAGTGTGCGAGGGCCGGTTTCGGCCGATTTTGTTACTGGGGGCCGATATTGTCGACCCCCGGTAACAAAAAAATGGCCCCCCAGGGGTTCAAAACTGGCCCCCACCCTAGCAGCACACTGGGGAAATGCCCGGTGCCCGCTATGGCCAGTCCGACCCTGTCCTCTCCCATACAGTGTCTGTCCCAGTGTCCTCCTTTTACCCTTCTGCCGAGGCCAGGCAAGGTCAGGCAGGAAGTTGACAGACGTGCCAGATGCATGCTCTCAGCGGCACCCAGGCGCTTATCCTAACACTGCAAAAATTATCTGGCAGACTGATCCTAGGGCTCCCTTGCTGGTCCTGCCAAGGTCTCATTAATGTAGAATCAGATTTTTGCATCTGCATCTCACTTTGTGGAGGGGCAATCGGCCTGGTTTCATCGGACACCAGGGTGCATGCCTCCGTTGCAGCATCTGATGTGCTGGTGTAGTCAGAGCTCTGCTTCCTGACATGATTGGTCGGTAAGGTATTTAAGTGAGTTAACGCACCTACTGAGGAAAATTTCTCGCAAGCGGCGTTTCCCAGGTTCTGTTTTAGAGCAGCCTGACACGCACTTTATTCCAAAGTGGTGTCAGTGAGTATAAGAGCTTCGGGTTAGAAACTTAGGGCCTAATTATACTTTTGTGTAAGTTTACGTTTGTTTTGGAATTCACAAACACCGATTTAATAGTAGTTAAGCAGTCAGGTGCTGAACTACCAATTTTGGAAAAGGGGGGTGGTAATGGACAGAGTTTCTGAATGATGCAGAATACTCTTACCAAGTCAATAGATCATGGTTTTAATCCATCACCGTTTTTTAGCTCACTGCACCATCCCAGCTCAGAACCTGGCTATATGCAAATTAGTCTGTTCCAGTGCATGATGGGAACAGGGCAAACCAAACTACCAAGCCAATTCTTATACTGGGAAGGAAACAAGCTTCCGGGGACCGGTTTCTGGCATCACAGCCTTCTTCGGCCCGGCTTGCTTGAATCCTGATGGTGCAATGAGCAAGGGACTCATGTCTGAGTATACCCTCCCACACATAGTGTGGATAAAACCAATTTTGGAAAATGGGGGTGGTGATGGACAGAGTTTCTGAATGATGCAGAATACTCTTACCAAGTCAATAGATCATGGTTTTAATCCATCACCGTTTTATAGCTCACTGCACCATCCCAGCTCAGAACCTGGCTATATGCAAATTAGTCTGTTCCTGTTCCAGTGCATGATGGGAACAGGGCAAACCAAACTACCAAGCCAATTCTTATACTGGGAAGGAAACAAGCTTCCGGGGACCGGTTTCTGGCATCACAGCCTTCTTCGGCCCTGCTTGCTTGAATCCTGATGGTGCAATGAGTATACCCTCCCACACATAGTGTGGATAAAAACAATGTTGCCGAACTACCCACATAAAGAGATCGACATGCTTATATTTTATGTGCGGAGTTCTCTGCCCGCCTGTGTTGTCTCCGCAATCGTAAATGCGATATTAATTCTGTGTTTGTGAATCGCAAACAAAATAAATCTACACAAAAGTGTGTTTACTTTAGTGAATTAGGTCCCTGGTTTCCACTTGAATATGTTGTGGGCAGGACCAGGTCATCCGTTCTTCTTTCTGAGTTTGGTCACTGAGTTTTGTAAAAACCTTTCTGCTCAGAGGAGATTGTACACACCCAGGAGTGGCCCGTGCAGGTAAAAGTGGTGGGCCGGGGAGGGGGGGGGGGGGATTTTGTGTGCTAGAACCAGGGTTCTCTGATGTTAGGGTAGGCTTTTCCGTTGTTAGGACTGTTGGAGTAGTGTTGTTTGGTGCCCGAGTTTTACTAGTAAGATTTTCTTATATCACAGTTTTAGGGATAGTTTTCCATGGTGTCAGGCTTAAGGAGCAGAATTTTCCTACCCTGAATCTTTAGACAAAAGATTATCTGATGTCATAGTATTACGGGTAAAATGTTGTGATGCTGAACCTTTAGGATGGGATTTTACCCTGGAAACTACAGGAGACATAGGGGCATATTATCAAGGACCGGT
Source organism: Lissotriton helveticus (assembly GCF_964261635.1). Taxonomy (NCBI): domain Eukaryota; kingdom Metazoa; phylum Chordata; class Amphibia; order Caudata; family Salamandridae; genus Lissotriton; species Lissotriton helveticus. The sequence goes on along the minus strand of NC_136057.1, from coordinate 1,749,232,499 downwards.
GTTAAAATTATCGTTGTTTTATCTGCAGGAAACTGGCGATAAAACGGCGATAATGGGCTTGATAATACGCCCTTGTTAATTCCCATAGAAGCCCATGTTAACATCAGAACATGGGCTTCTATGGGAGTTAACAAGGGCGTATTATCAAGCCCATTATCGCCGTTTTATCGGCAGTTTCCTGCCGATAAAACGGCGATAATTTTAACACCGGTCCTTGATAATATGCCCCAAAGTCTCTTATATCAACTACAAAGAAAGTCTTTCTTATGTGAATATTATGGAAGAATGGTTCTCTGACGTCAGAATATGAGTGGTAAGATTGTATTGAAAGAGCATTTTCTGCTATTTCTAGCTTTAGGGTTACGATTTTCTCTTGAAACCTACTAGAACCTATTTCTCTCTAGTTCATTATAAGAGCAAGCCTGTATTAACCAAAGTTCGAGGAATATGATTTTCTGAGTTCGAAAGTATTGGTGTGGAATTTTTTTTTATTGCTAAGGGGTATTTGAAATCTGATTTTCTGATGTCTGAGTTTTAGGGGTACGATTTTCTGATATTAGGCTGATAGGATTACGAATTTCTCTTTTAAACTATGGGGGGCTACATATGCTGGACTTTCTTATTTGAGGATATGGGTGATGTTTGCTGATTTCATAGGTACAGGTTAGGAATACGCCATCTAGGAGCTATAGGAGACTGGATGCTGGTAACAGTTCAAGTAATCTTCTTTCCGAGGTATGTCAGTAGGAAGCCTTTGCCACCACCGAGAGGTGAAAGCATTCTGGTGTATGTGCAAGTGCGCATGTCTCAGAATGGCTTCCAAGAAAGACATGTCAGAAGGTGCTTGAAGGTGAAGTTTATTCAATGTGTTCTTTAGCCATAAAAACTCATTCGTTGGGCGAGACGGCACACCCCAGAGATCACCATACACAGTAATATGTGTGTGAGAAGACAGGTTTATTTAGCCCGGTGGCATCACATCACCACTTCAAACCCTTGGCACTTCACATACATGCTAACATTAGTGCCTCGCTGTACAATTAGAGCGTGACAATTTCACACCCCACCCACCAATGCAATCAACCCCAAATTGTCATTGTAATTGCATTTATAGAGCACTTACTACCCCCGATGAGGCGTCAAAGCCCATTTTGGCAAGTAATGGAGGGATAGAAGAGGGAAGGGGCTAGAAAGTGTTTCTTTGGTGATCTTAGCAGCAGGAGGAGGTTTGAGATGAGTAGAGGGGAGGGGGAAAGAGTCAAATGCATCTACTTCCGCTCAAACCTACCTAACTCAACTTATGTATGTATGTAAGAGATTTGTAAAGTGCTGGAATCACCCCCGCAGGGGTATCTCCGCGCTACCATAGAGAAGGTGTAAGACAAGCACAGATCAATCACGGAATAATTCAGTCTTCAGGAGTTTCCTAAAGTGTTAATAACTCGACTATCAATACACCAAGGCCTTCTGTCTCTTGACCCATGAACTCTGAACTCTCCCGCTTATCCCCCCACCTCCCCAACTGATGTGCCTGACCAGCAGCGTAAGCAGCATAGGGTATTTTCTATATTAACATACTACTCTTCCTTGGTAGCCGACGCGCCACACTTACTAAAAAGAGTACTTTAAAAGCCTGACCTTCAAAAGTAACTCACGCCCTCTCTATTATCTGAAGGAAGACCTCCCATTACTGAAAACTCTATTCTCCATGACTATGGAAGTGCCTTCCCAGTGTGTTCTTGTGGTTGGAGTGTTTGCCATTTATTGCAGTATTATCCTTGTACCTGTGTTTGTTACTCTTTTGTAACATGCACACGCCACTTTTCTCTTGTAACTCACTGTTTGCTACCTCTCACATTTTGTTTGCTTTTGATACTTGCAAAAGTGCCACCATTGCCTACGTAACGTTTGTTCTTGTGCCTCTGTGTCTAGCATATATTGCAGTATATTACCTCTAATTGTACTTTGTTTTCTCTTGTAACCTGCACACTTGTCACTCTTTCCTCCTGTAATGCACTGTTTGCTACCTCATGTATTTTGTTTGCTCACAATTGTCACTTTTACCTCATGTAACTTATCGTCTGCTTTTGTAATTTGTTCACTTGTAATTTTCTGTTCCTATTGCGAAGCGCCCTGACGCCTTCGGGTAAAGCCCGCGCTAAATAAAAACGTATAAAATAAATAAATAAATAATAAAATAAACCTATCAATCCCTCTGACCCTGCCCCACAAGCCCTTGCCTACTGCCAGCCCCAGAAGTCCCTGGACTGCACCACCAGCCCGGAAAGCCCAGGGGACAGCCCTCCAAGGTCACCTGCCCCAAGTCCCCAGTGCCACAGCGAAAGACTTTGTCAAAAAAGGGATGGAAGTCGGGACCTGGCGTTTATCGCAGGAGCTCTGTGTGCCCGATAGGATTCAATTAAATAGGTTTACATGTAGCAGTGATGGAAATCAGGAACTCCATTTAACTGGAAGAGTCGGGGCCCCGAAGGGCCAGCCCTCGCAGTACACAACCGATGATAAAATCAATAGACATGTCTCTTCCAATTTTGTCCGCCTCCTTTCATACCGCGTGCCAAACAAAGATTGCACGAAGGAAGGCCTTGCATTTGACTTCAGGGGTTCTCAGGCAATGAATGGAACATGTTGCGTGGGAGGTGGTGGCTGAGGATTGTCAAAGAATTTCTGGCAGAGTGGGCTCCCTCCACCCTGCTTTCTAAAGGGAACAACCATGATCCTCAAAGATAAAGGAGCACATGCATCATGGGTTTTTGCATTCGCAAACGGTGCGAATCGCAAAATTCGACCGTTTGCGAATGCAAATCCCTTTTTTGGGATGCATTCAGCTTTTTGCTTTTTTCGCAATTTAAGAAATCGCAATTTATTTGCGATTTCTTAAATGCAATGCATGATTTTTTTTAAATTGCGAAATCGCAAATAGGTAGTGGTAAATTACCATGAAGTTAACCTTCATGGTAATTTGCGAATACTTTCAAAAGTGCACAAAAGTGCATTTTTGAAAGTTTCATTTTACACACACACATGCCCTTGGGGCATGTGTGTGTGAAAAATGTACTTAAAGGTACATATCAGGGGTGCAGGGGGTGTCCTTTGGACCCCCCCTGCAGCCTTGAAATTGCATTCTCATTTTGCGATTCCTTAATTGCGAATCGCAAAATGAGAATGCCTTCACATTCATTCCTATGGGCCTCTGCCCATAGGAATCAATGGAAAGGGATTCCTTAATTGCGATTCGCAAATTGTGAATCGCAATTAAGGAAAATTAAGAAATCGCAAAAAAAATTGCAATTTCTTGATGCATAGCCGTTTGCGAATTCTTAATTGCGATTCCTTAATTTTCGCAATTAAGAATTCGCAAACGGGAACATTGATGCATGTGGCCGAAAATGTCTATCATTTAAATTCCTACTACGTTTACGAATCGAGCCCTTTAAATTCGTTTACTTGACGAAAGGAAGTGCGGTGTTTAGACCTATTGCAGTAGCGGGAAAGGAAAAGGAAATGCAGCCTTTAATTTTGCCCGTTTGCCTCCCTACTGCACGGCCATACTGCACTTCCTGTGCTCTGATTTCACTTCCTGTGTCCGGGGTTGAAAGCAGCTCACAGCATGGATGACAGCCTAAAGAAGCATTCTCATAAAAGATTAAAAGAATGTAGATGGGTGGGAAAACGTTGTTACTGGCAACTTGTGCAGCAGGGAAACGCCAAGTAAAGAACGTTTGTTATTTCTGTTTGAAAAGTCAACATTTGGGCTGCTCAGTTGTGAGGCACTGATGTGTAGCTTCAGCAGTGTTATGTCTTAGAGCTTTTTGTTTAGCACTTGATGTTATACAATAAAAGATTGTGAAAGGTGTTAACACCAAAAATGGCCTTTTAACTATTAACAAAACTGCACTTCGTACAAAGATCCCGGAATGAAGCCTGGGGTATTTGGTAAGGAGATGTGTTGTTTACTACCACTCAGATACAGTGAGGGCTGAAACTCAGAGGGGTATCCTGAAACTTGGATTTATGTATTTACTTGTTTAAGCGTGCAGATTTCTATACATAGGGGAACTGGTAGGGTAATCAGAACGTTTGAAAAGATTGAGAGGGTTGGGGCACGGTCAGTGACTAACCACCTGGATCAGAGCATCTGAAAGACTTTTAAAGCAAAGTGCTGAGTCTGTTACCTAAGGCCTGGCAGTGACCACCTCTGCCTCATACTTACGGGCGTTGAGAAGCTCTGGCCCCCATGACGTGATTGACTGCCCTTGCAGTCTAGTCCTGGACTATTGGAAGAAAAGGCCTGCCCATAATTCGCACCCCTTACCTATTGGCCAATATTGCCCTGTTTATATGTCAACTTTGTTAAAGCAGAATTGCAAAACAAATAGGAAATTAATAATGAATACATGTAGAGCGCTCAGATGGTTCAGGTGGCATCACAAAAAGCCACCGGGAGCGATGGCACGGTGAAGAGGTCACGTGGAATAACTCATGCTCGAGGGCCGAGTAATGTCGTGGTACATAGGGTCTCTTAAAAGAGATCTTGAGCACCCTTGTGAGCAAAGGTATAGTATGGCGGGGTCACTTGTAAAATCTTGCTGACAGATGTCAAGCACTCCCCTTTGTGACAGCATACCTCGGGGTTGCTTGGGAAATCTCGTGAAAAGATCTTGAGCACTCGTCGTTGGCTCAGGGATCGCTTGGAGAATCTCGTTAGAAGGTCTAGAGCACTCTTGAGAGGAAAGGCGTGGCACAAGGGTTGCCATGAGTATCGCATGCGGGAATCGTGAGTTCTCTTCTTGGTAGGTTTAAGTTTAGCTTGGAAGTGCTTTGACAGAAGAAGACTACGACTGATGCATTTATTTATTTATTTGAAATTTGTTGAGCGCCTGGTTACTCGAAGGAGTGTCCCTGCGCTAGGCAGTAGCACCAAGTCATAGTCAAAATAGCCAAAAACGGATAAGGCCCACTGTTTCTACTGACTCTGCCTAAAGAACCTTGTCTTAAGGTCTTTACAGAACCTCGCCTCTGAAGGTTCGAGTCTCAGGTTCAGTGACATTGAGTACCACAGCTTGGCTGCCCGTAGTCTGAAAGAGCTGCCCCCCAATTGCATTCTGGGCACTCTAGGAATCACTGTCAGAAAAGTCTGTGGGGGATATAGGATTGAATCAGGGGAAAAAGGTAACTAGGACCCCTTCTATTCAGTATCCTGTGCGTAAGACAGAGAGCTTTAAAAGAGACTTTGACTTAATAGGGAGCGAGTGTAGTTCAACAAGACCTGGACTAATGGTAAGCCATTTCCGAATTCTGCTGCATTTTGTACTCTTTGAAGTATTCCCAGTCTGAATTTGGAGATCCCCAAATCAAGCACATTGCAATAGTCAAGCCGGGACACCAAAAGAGCTTGTCCTACCAATTTTTTTTTTATCTGAGTCTGGTATAAGACCTAGAATCTTCCTAAACAGCATCAGCACTCCAGAACTGACTCTCAAAGGATAACTGTGCATCAAAAAAGATGCTGAGATTTTTCACTTTGGGTTTAGGGATCGGAGTAGTGCCCAGTTTACAAGGCCACCATGCGTTAAACCAAATTGAGGGCTTCCCCCAACCACCATGACCTCTGCCTTGTCTGCATTTAATTACATGCCGCAAGGTCAACCAGACAAGATTTAGAATTTGCTGCAGCACTGCCATCATCTTGTGCCAATGTGATGATTAGATGAGTGTTGTCAGCATACAACACGATTCTTACACCATGGCATTCTGTCCATCAACTGTTGTTTTTGCATTTGTCATCCCGAGTGGGATGGGTATGCTCACACGTGGGTCATGTGCTCTCCATGCCACAGGAATCAAGCTATCCTGGCTGATGAGGGGTGAAACCCTGAAACCGGTCCTTGGATGCTTGTTTCTAGTCCAGGGAGGACCTGGGGGTATATTACCAACAACTAGCGATAATTTTTGTCTCTAACTTGTTTAGAGACAAAAATTATCGCCGCACATCGGCGATTTTTATCGCAGATAAACCTTGCTATTAGCAAGGTTTATCGCAAATGCGATAAAAAACGGCCGCAATGCATGAATATCGCTGAAAAGTCAGCGATATTCATGCATTATCGAGCAAATGCTCTTAGCCATGTTATCCACCTCCCATTGGATAACATGGTGAAGAACTGCTCAGGGCAGGTGTTAGCTTTTGGAGATATTCGCGCTTAGCGCGAATATCTCCAAAAGTTGGTAATAGGAGATAGCGATGTTAGCGACTGTTTCCAGTCGCTAACATCTTGGCACGCCCACTTTGCATGTCATTAGTGATAAATATCACTGACATGCAAAGCGGGGCCCAAGATGGTCGCTATCTCCTATTAGCTGTCACTAACTGGTGTTAGCGACAGCTTGGTAATAGGGAGATAATTTTATCTCCGCTTTCTTGGCTTTTAAAGCCAAAAAAGCGGAGATAAACCCCTTGATAATATACCCCCTGGCTAGGCAGTTTGGGCTGGACTGTTCCCATGAGGCACAGGGTCAAGACTGATTTGCATATGGCTGGGTTCAAACTGGAATGGCATGGTGAGCAAAAAAAGATGGATTTAGGCCCAGATCTCTGTACTGGGGTGAATGTATGACATTGTTCGTCATTCTGTCCATCAACTGTTGTTTTTGCATTCGATTACGTCCGCCAAAGGGCATAGATACAAATTGAAAAGAGTAAGACTGTGCTGAACCCTGTGGCACTGCCTGCTGAAGGGGGATAATGTCAGAGGTATAAGGTTTCTGAATCACCTGGAAAGAGCTCTTCTGAAGGAAATCTGAAAACCAGTCAAAAGCTCTTCCCCCTTTGCCGTGTGCCCACTGCCGTTCAAGCTGCACAGCATGTGAGACTGTGTCAAACGCTGCACTTAGGTCCAACATAATATGAGCAGCAGTTTTCCCTTCATCTCTCACTCTTCGTAGAGTCTTATGAAGGAGTCTGTTCTCACCAATGAACTTCATGAGCTAAAAATTAACATGCTTTTCAGACATTTTCGCCATGAATGGTAGCAGGGAGATTGGATGAAAATGCTCTGGTTTAGAGGGGTCTAGAGATGTTTTTTAGGAGAGGAATCAGCATAGCGTGCTTCCACTCAACTGGAAGTAGACCAGATACAAACGATAAATTAAGCACGGTACATAGCATAGGAGCAAGGGCACTAAGCCCACGTTCCAAACACCGGGTCTGAAGGAGAGTCAGATTTGATTTTAGCAGCCAGGGAGCATAGGTTTTCCACTGAAATGCTCTTAATCGTAAAGGAACCTTCTAGGGAGGGGTCAGAAGTCTTTGTTTGCGGGAGAAACTGTAGTTCTTAGCAGTTTCTGGAAAGGGAGCATATGGGGATGAGATTTTATCAGAAAAAAAGTGGGTAATCTCATTATAGCTACTAAGACTTGGCGCTGTAGTGGCTGACACTGCGTCCAAGGTTGTGAGAGATTTAACTATTCAGAAAATCTCACGAGGAGCATTTTTTACCTCATGTATTTTTTGTGTGAAGAATTGCGTCCGAGCAAGCCTAATCTTATGATATTCCTTACGCACAAGCAGGTAGATCTCTTTGTCTAGAGTTCAATAACTCTTCCGCCATTTGCATTCCAAACGCTTGCATGACTTTTTAGTGTGCAGAAGAACCTCTGTAAACCACACCGCATAGGGTCTGGAGGGAGAAATGTTTTGCTTTTTCCAAGGGGCTATATTATCTAAAGCTTCCTCAATCCAGGCCAAGACCTGCAAATTGGCAGCCGGGGGGCAATTTTCTGGGCATGGTGGGTGGCCACTCAAGGCAGATGAGAACGCCTTCTGACTGACCCTGGTCCAATTCAGAGTTTTGATAGAAGGAACAGGTAACAGTTGTGGCAGGGGATAGCTGTCAAGAATCTGAAAAGAGATAAGAAAGTGATTGGACCAGACCATGGGAACCGGGGAAGCTACTTGAATTAAGGCAGAATTTGCAAAGATTGAGGTCAATAATATGCCCAGGGTGTGCGTTGGTTCCTGTACTAGCTGTTGGAAATGAAGCAACTTCAAGTTCTCCATTAAGCCTGTATCAGTATTCAAGGTTGAACCATCAAAATGTAGATTAAGTTCCCTAAAATTAGGAGGTTGGAGTATTGCAGAGCAAATGCAGAGATGATATCAAGTGGAGCCCTGGTGAAGAGACCTCCCGTCTCAAACGATGCAATATGCGTCAACCAAGTATGGTGAAGGTCTACACCTCCTTGGGCTTCTAGACCTGTAGTGGCCACTACCCTGTTTAGTCATTCAGGGAGCCCTCCTAAGCACTGGCGAGTATGGCGTTTCCATGTCTGCCTTGTACCCCATTAAACTACCACAGTACTGCACGCCATGTCCACTTTACCAAGTTTGGCAAGCATATAAGGTATCTGATTGCGATGAGAACTAGGATTTCCAGAAATACTAACAATTTTGGCCCATTATGAAGCACATGCAACTCAAACTGAAATCTTTTTTGGTACCCAAATACATAGTGTTGTTATTGCTCAACTTAATTGTGATCATTTTCTCTCTTTTCTATGATGATGAAAGGAGGGATCGGCCTAGCGAAATTTATTGCCTTGTTCTCTAGCCTACAATGAAGTTCTACAATGGTTGCTCAGCGGACAGAGCTAATCTATTTACCTTACTCGCTGTTTTACTATCTCTGTATACTATTATGTATTTCATAAATGCACTCTAATTCTGTTGTTCACCTACATTTCCAATGTATTTCAGCAAAAAAATGTATATGTGTATTTCTTTTATTGAACTTTACATCCACGTCAGCCATCATATTTCCTTCAGGTTCCTGACTGCATTCTGTGGAACTCCTCCCCCGCCCCAAAAAATAAACCAATATGACCAGTAGGGAAGATTTCTACCATATAACCATTCTTCACATTTTCTTCAGTAATACAGATGTTTTGAAAACTAACCTCTGTTTCTAGTCTTATGTATATAAATTCTATAGAGTTCATAAAAGTGAAAACCAGTATCACAAAGAATCCCCTCCTTCATCAACAATTATCTGACTAACGCTGACTACTAGTTTACTTACTTACCCCCATCTTATCTTATTCTACAGCGGGTGAAGATCAATTTCCATACACAAAATGGTATTTTCAAACCATTTATTCCGCGGTTGATCATCTTGACTATCATCTAGAAAACTGATCTGTATATATTAGAGTGGACACATTTATAATATATGCCTGAGAGGATCACCAGAGTCAATTCTCTGGGTGTCTATGACCTGTGTGCTTTCATTGTAATGAGGGAACTAAGATAACAATTAAACAGTAAATTAGGGCTGGACTCTTTATGTAAGAAACACATATAAATACCAGGAAATTTGAATCTCTCACCAATACTTCATAATACTAGTAAATCACAATTAGAACAGTTTTCATCATGTGGAAAAAATACTTCCCACAATGCGACACTGAGTGTTGGTGGAAAATGCTCTAAGACTGTAGTTACTGATCCTTGAAAGAGGTAGGGCTCAACATGTTTCAGTCACTTTTAGCAAGCTCAGACAGATATCCTCAGGACGTCAACTACTTGGATTAAGCTTGTCTTTGTGAAGAATGCACAGGTTACATGTAGGCCTGGGTGGTGAACTCTGCTCCATTTGTGGAGTTTGCAGAGTTTTGTGCACTCTGTGCTCTGCGAGCTCTCGGAGTGCAGAAAACTCCATGTAGCGCATGGAAGCTTTTTCCCCGCTCCATCTTGCTAATGGTAAATTGGTGAGCGCGAGCTACCGCTCAGGTAGAATTTCTACCTGAGCGGCAGGAAGATCAGGGCGAATGGCAGTTCGCACCACACTCTGCCGCTTGTGGAACTCCGTTGAGTTATTTTGTCACTTCGCAGAGCTCCTATTTAGCGGAACTCTGCGAACTCCACCCAGGCCTAGTTACTAGCTGAATATGCCTGTATGTTTATTGAAGACTATGCTTGTTAGTAGTCAAAATATTAGAGGGGAATCAGATCTATGAATGTGGAAACTGCTACCTGGGTAATGCAATGCTATGGTTGCAGAGCCTATGTGCTTCTGATGACATTTGCCACTTCACCCATCACATTTTTTTACAATGGTTTTTGAGACAGTAATCAGGACAGTCTAGTTCCAGAATACTGTCAAAGATTTTTTACAGCATGGGCAAAGTGGGTGTTACTCAGAAGCCCCACCTTCCTGTGGGCCCTAGGTCAAAGCGCCTGGAATGGAAGACTCAAACGTTTTCCATCTCACTTTCTCATACATACAGTCACACACTCACCTCTGTCTCTCTCTCTCTACCTGAACCTCTTTGGCTCTCTCTGCCTAACTCTACCTCTAACTCTATCCCTAACTATCCCAACTCGACACTTTCTACTTTTCAATCTCCTGTATCTCTACCTCCTGTCGTTTTATCATGTGTTTCCCTCTCCCTTCTCACTACTTTTTTGCCTGCCTTCTTCTAGCTTACTCTTACCTCCCACCTCCCTTGCCTGACTCTCCAGTGCTGCCCTCTCTCCTTCACATTTTGTACTTCATCGCTTTCTCTCACCCTCTCTATCTTTTTGCATTTCATCTCTTTCTACCTCACCAACCACTAAATCTCCAACCTTCTTAATATGTATTTTCTCAATGTATCCCTCTCTGATTAAAGTCACCTCTGTCACGCACTTTCTTTCTCGTGTCTCTCCTTACCTCACCTACCTCATGCCTCGCTGTACCTGCCCATCTCTTTTTCTAGCCTCTCTAACTCACCACTTTCAATGCACCTCTCTTTCTACTTTTCTCTCTAGTTCAGTAGCAGCCAGCACGAATCGGGAGTGGCGGGTCGGCCAGAGGGAGATGGGGGTTGGGTAGGGATCGATGTAAATTAAAAAAAAGAAAAGTTTACCTCCTCGCCGCTCTCCTGCTATCTCCCATGTCATCTTAGTCTTTCCTCTCCTGGGCCAAAACAGGAAGCAGTCCGGCTCTCTCCCCTGAGAATAATCACAACGCTGCAATGCAGCATTGTGATTGGTCTGAGCGTTGTGGTTCAGTGCTCAGCCAGGGAATGGGGGCCTGGGCATGTTCTCCACGCAGGCTGTAATGCAGCCTGCATGGAGATGCGAAGTGCTCATGACTGGTTGACCATCCCGAGAGGGCCGGCCAAAGAGTCATGCCCACTTGGAGTGGGCAAACCACTCCTCCCCTGCTCTGAGAACAGCCCTGC